>NC_052070.1:91639813-92889813 GCF_015852505.1 Tachyglossus aculeatus | reverse complement strand
CTTCCAATTTGTCAAATGGAGAAGAATGTTTGTTGTTCTATTGCAAAATGCTTGAGGGCAAGGACCACGCCTTTTGATTTTGTTGTATTTTTCCAAACATTAATTGCAGTTCTTTGTACCCAGTAGGCAGTCAATAAATACTGCTGATAGAATTATTATGATTGATTGATTAAAACAACCCCCACAAATGCATTATGAACTCTCTTTTGGCCTCAGATTTCTGAGACTGGGACTATTTTGCCAAAATAAATGAACTGTCTTCTTAAAGAGGACATTCAAAAATGAAGAAGCTAATGATTCTGATCAGGGTTCAGAGGAAAACACTGCTTAAACCTGTTGAAGAGTTACAAAACTTTGACTGAACTTGCCTTATAAAGATTTTCAAGACACAGCAAGCACTAGCAATAATATTTCTCTGTAAAGTTTTCATTTGAAGCAGGTATGAAAAAGAAAAACTATGATTTAAGCTACATATAATTTAAAAAACCCAAACAACCCACAAACCCGTAAGAGGGCAGCCCTGGTTACCTTGATTGCCTTGGTTGCCTTTCCCACAATAATTGATTTAGAGACGATGACTCACAAATTGAACCAGGCCAAAACTCAGAGCAAAGCCTCCCACTTATGCCAGTTGCAGGGTTAGACAGAAAATCAGTCAATCAGTCAATCAATCAATTATATTTATTAAGCCCCCACTATATGTAGAGCACAGCACGAAACATTTGAAAGACTGCAAAGTAGTAAAACACGTGGTTCCAGCTTTCAAGACATCAATCAATCAGTTGTATTTTTTGAGTGCTTACTGTTGGCAGATCACTGTACTAAGTGCTTGGGAAAATACAACACAACAGATACTTTCCCTGCCCACAATGAGCTTATGGTCTTGAGGGGGAGGCAGCGTGGCTCAGTGGAAAGAGCCCGGGCTTTGGAGTCAGAGTTCATGGGTTCAAATCCCAGCTCTGCCAATTGTCAGCTGTGTGACTTTGGGCAAGTCACTTCACTTCTCTGTGCCTCAGTTACCTCATCTGTAAAATGGGGATGAAGACTGTGAGCCCCCCATGGGACAACCTGATTGCCTTGTAACCTCCCCAGTGCTTAGAACAGTGCTTTGTACATAGTAAGCACTTAATAAATCATCAGTCGTATTTATTGAGCGCTTACTATGTGCAGAGCACTGCACTAAGTGCTTGGGAAGTACAAATTGGCAACATATAAATGCCATTATTATTATTATTATTATTAACATAAATACATAAATTTCATATACACACATAAGTGCTGTAGGACTAGGGGAGGTTGTAATTAAAAGGAGTAAGTCACAATAACAGAAAGGAGTAAGAAAAGAAGAAATGAGGGTTTAATCAGGGATGGCCTCCTGGAGGAGATGTGCCTTCAATAAGGGGAGATCATGCCTAATCATTTCAATTTTCTCAATAGAATAGGTAGCCAGGCCGTTAAGGTTGAGGGTTTGGGGAGGCGGGGAGGACGGGGTTGAAGGAAGAAGTTAAACATCTGGAACAACTAGTGAGGGCAGTGGGCATGGGTGTCAATCAGGATGGAGAAATAAATTTTCCAGGCAGAGGAGAGAGCAGAGTTAAAGCACAGAAGGATGAATTTGAGGTGGATGGGGTCAACAACCAGATATTGGTCATGGGAGTTTTGTTCAGCAGAGAGGGGGTTTGGAGGATATGGGATTTTTGGTTCAAGAGAGGGAAGGTGCAGCATGATTGCCTGGGGTAGAGGGTGTCTAGAGACCCCTAATCAGTGGTTGTAGAGGGGTGTAACCCTTATGGAATTTATAGGCAGTGGTTGGAGTCGGGGACAGAACTCACTACTG
The DNA here is from genome assembly GCF_015852505.1 of Tachyglossus aculeatus. Classification (NCBI taxonomy): domain Eukaryota; kingdom Metazoa; phylum Chordata; class Mammalia; order Monotremata; family Tachyglossidae; genus Tachyglossus; species Tachyglossus aculeatus. The sequence goes on along the minus strand of NC_052070.1, from coordinate 92,887,976 downwards.
CCCAAAATAAATTGAGGGGAAGAGGGAAGAAATTTGAAGCAGAACTTCCACCCTTTAAATACTCTATCCTTTCTTCCCTTCAATTCTACCTCCCACAATCTCATGCCTGTATCCTGCAGTGTCATGTAGAAGTATGGCCTAGTGGGGAAAGCATGGGCCTAAGAGTCAGAAGGACCTGGGTTCTAATTCAGATTCTGCCACGTATCTGTTGTGTGACCTTGAGCAAGTCACTTAACTTCTCTGTGCCTTAATTCCCTCATCTGTAAAATGGGGATTAAGACTGAGTTCTACGTGGAACAGGAACTATGTGCAATCTGATTATCTTGTATCCACCCCAGTACTTAGCACAGTGCCTGGCACAAAGTAAGTTCTTAACAAATTCCATCATTATTATTATTATTATTATTACCTTCAAATCAAGGCCTGAGAGGAAGGGTCAGGATTCAAAATGATGACAAGAGAAGGTTTATTTACACACCCTCAGAGTCTTATCTATGTAGTTAATGGAAACAGAAAGTCTTGTAATTCCAGTTCAGATCCTCAGATCATACCTCTACTGAATGGTCCATCAGAACAAAAGGGGTGTGTGTGTGTGTGTGTGTGTGTGTGTGTGTGTGCAGGGGGAAGGCGGATGGGGTGGTATTTTGGGATATATGGTTGTAGCTACAAATATTTCCCTATCCCCACCCCAGGTACTGTTATTAAATGTTATATATAAAATGCAAGGATAAAGATGATTTCAAATTTTAAATATATATTTAAAATATATAACAATGATAATACTAATAATGATGATGGCATTTGTTAAGCACTTACTATATGCAAACACTGTTCTAAGCACTGGGGGGATATAAAATGATCAGGTTGTCCCATGTGGGACTCACATTCTTAATCCCCATTTTACGGATGAGGGAACTGAGGCACAGAGAAGTTGTGACTTGCCCAAAGTCACATAGCTGACAATTGGTGGAGCCAAGATTTGAACCCATGACCTCTGACTCCACAGCCCATACTCTTTCCACCGAGCCATGCTGCTTAGTGTTTCAGAACATTTAAACGGTTGTGTTTTCAAGGACAAAATTCCCCTCCTGTCTAATTACTAGAGGGCATGTTCACCAACTATTGGAGTAATAGGGATATAACAATAACCTGTGTGAAATGAATACACAAATTTTAGCTAGTTTTTCTGAAAGTGCAGTCCCTAGGGTGAGTTATGGTAGTTATTTTAGCTGAGAGATTTGTTAAGATCAGAAAAATTGAATATGTAAATGTTTCAGCCTATACAACGAACAGTTTTTATATTTTAAGAGCTATGTGACACGTATTAGAATGTCTTCTTTCAAAATTATTTTTGGCAAAAATCACTGCTTTGGAACTGCATCTGCATGAAAGATAAGCACAGATGTCTTTATTAGGCTTGAGTCGAAGCAGCTTCCCTTGAGGGTATCCTAGCTGTTTGGAATTAGCAGTTTGATTCCTAATCTGTGAGATGCCCATGTGCTCATTACTGTGCTAGTTGTGGGTGGCCACCCTTAAAAGTAGGGAAAAGATATTGCCATTATTACATTTTTAGGATTTGTGTTTGTGCATTGGGGTGGGGGGATAAAAAATGTGCCATTAAAAATGAAACATTGCTCCAAAACAGGCCCTAAAAACATTTTCTTCAACATGTGCTTTCCATTATGTGAGAACATCCACAGAACACTTGTATCTGAAGTCCAATGAATTATCATAATTTATCTTTCTGCTCCCCACATAACTTGAAGTAAAACAGAAATGCTAATTTGACAGCATTTTTAAGTGCTAATGACTCTTAGAACAATAAGGATATAAAAATTCTCTTTTAGGTCTAACGGATATTTCTGCATTTTCAGTCTCATAGGAATATCTCTTTCTATCTTTCACAAACCACTGATATAAATATGGCTTAAAATAAGAAAAAAAAGTGTTCAGTGCTATGGCCAGGCAAGTCATTTGACTCTTAAACTTTTGCATGAGGGTGCATGTTTGAAGAAAAGATCTACTAAGGTTTTCACCATTTAAATGGGAAACCATCAAGCTCCTGACTAGAGAAAATTCTGAACATTTGAAAGTAGTAGTAGTTGTTGGGATACTATGTATTAAGACTTACTGTTGACAGAGCACTGTACTAGACCTGGGAGAGAATATGCAGGTGGGAGTTAGACATGGCCCCTCATCCTCTGGGAGTACAAAATCTAAGAGTATGAGTGGGGAGAAGGGACTGGAGACAGACACATTAGGAATGATGAAACAATAAAATACAACACAGATAGAAACACAAAATACAAACAAAATCAGCAGGGTCCTGTGGCTAGAGGAGAAGAATTTGAAGCTCCTCAGGGCTCAGAGTCCAGGATATACCTGAAGCCACAGAAACCACTACAGGATCCTCCAGTCTTCCCTCTAGACTGTAAGCTCATTGTGGGCAGGGAATGTGTCTATCAATTCTGATATAATATACTCTCCTAAATGCTTAGTACAGAGATTGGACATGGTAGGGGCTCAATAAATATGACTGATTCCCAAGGTTTTATGGCAGCCTCATGCTGTGGGTGCTGTTCTCTTTCCCACTGGGATAGTTTAAAACAATACAAGATGCCAATCCTTGGGGAGGCATTGAGACTGTCCGTCTTGTGGGGAAGATGCCTAGGGCACATGGGAACAGCTTTTATCCCCAGCCTGGCATGTATGGAATATATCAGGAGTAGAGGTCCTTTGTGGTGGAAGGGAAGATGGCAGTTACCATGCATGCTTTGCTTACTCTCTACCCAGTGTTCCGAAGGAAATTATTTCAATGGGGGATATTGGGGGCTAGTCTCGGGTGAGAAATAAATCCAAGGTCTTGCTCTTTGGTGATTAAATACAGCCTAATGAACCTTTTCACAAGAGGGGTTGTATTTCTTGATAGTGCCTAGTACTGAAATCCCTTCACAGTGGGGGCTTTAAAATTTTTGACTTACTGGCTAACCACATGACTTTATTGTTCAACTGTTCTGTCCTTAATTACTATTAATGGTGAAGCATTGCATTGAATAACATTCCCTATCCAGTGCCTCAGATTATAATACCTAAACCCTGTCCTCCCCCTGATTTTCCCATCACTGTAGACAGCTTTCCCATCCTTTCTGTCTCACAAGCCTGTAACCTTGGCATCATCCTTGACTCCTCTCTTTCATTCAACCCACATATTCAATCTGTCACCAAATCCTGTTGGCCCCACCTTCACAACATAGCTAAAACCCTCCCTTTCCTCTTTATTCAAACTGTTACCATGGTAATACAATCACTCATCCTATCTGACCTGGATTACTGCATCAGCCTCCTTGATGACCTCCCGGTCTCCTGTCCCTCCCCACTCCAGTCCAAACTTCACTCTGCTGCCCAGATCATTTTTCTACAAAAATGTTCAGGACATGTCACCTGCTGCCACCTCTAAAAACTCCAATGGTTGCCCATCCACCTTCAAATCAGACAAAAACTCCTCACTACTGGCTTTAAAGCACTCCATCACCTTGCCTCCTCCTACCTTACCTCATTTCTCTCCTTCTACAACTTAGCCTGTACATTTCACTTCTCTGGTGCTAACCTTCTCACTGTGTCTCGATCTCATTTGTCTCTTCTCCTATGCCTAGCCCACATTCTGCTTCTGGCCTGGAATGCCCTTCCTCCTCTAATACGATAGAGAATTGCTCTCCCCACCTTCAAAACCTTATTGAAAGCACATCTTGTCCAAGAAGCCTTCCCAGACTAGGCCCCACCTTTCCTCATCTCCCACTCCCTTCTCCCTTCTGCATTGCCTTGACTTGCTCTCTTTGTTCTTCCCCACTCCCAGCCCCACAGTACTTATGCATATATCTGTTAATTTTATTTATTTATATTAATGTCTGTCTTCCCCCATGTAGACTGTGAGCTTGTTGTGGGCAGGGAATATCACTGTTTACCGTTGTATTGTACTTTCCCAAGTGCTTAGTACAGTGCTCTGCACACAGTAAGCTCTCAATAAATACAATTGAATGAATGAATGAATGAATGAACTATTACTCAGGGACAAGTAATGGCATCTCTGTGCAGGTTTGGATCTGAGATAATGACAGAGGAGGGAAAAAAATACAAAAACTAATTCTCCCTCATGGTAGAGACCCTCCAGATTATACATCCCAATGTGAGGGCAAGTGAGGCTAGCATAGAGCGAGATCCTGTCAGCTTGTGGTAGATGCTAAAATCTACTCTCCTCCGTGTGTGTGTGTCACTGTGGGGCTAAACAGGGAGGGCTGGATCTAGGAATGTCAGTGCTTCGCACATAGTAAGCTCTTAATAGATACCATTATTAGTAGTAGTAGTAGTAGTATTGGCCTGGGTTTCAGGGCCTTGCAAGTTTCCCATGGGACCCTTCGACCTAGGTGATATCCTATGCACCACTGTATAATGACAACACATGTGGTGTGACTTGATTGCATCAACACACTGTGATGTACCTCTCCAATCAGAATGTAACTCCATCTAAATCAATTAATCATTTTCACTGAGTTCTGACTATGCAGAGCACTGTACTAAGCACTTGGGAGAGTACAATATCACAGTGTTGGTAGACATGTTCCCTGTAGCATGGTTTAGTGGAGAGCCCACGGGCCTGGGAGTCAGAAGGATCTGGGTTCTAATCCCAGCTCTGCTATTTGTTTGCTGTGTGACCTTGGGTAAGTCATTTAACTTCTCTGCGCTTTAGTTTCCTCAACTGTAAAATGGGGATACCCATTCTTCGTCCTACTTAGACTATGAGACCCATGTGGAACAGAGACTGTGTCCAACCTATTTAACTTGTACCTTCCCCACTGCTTAGAATAGTGTTTGACACATAGTAGGTGCTTAACAAATGCCATAGAAAGGGTTGGTATCCCAGATTACAGCTGTACCCAGCTTCAAAGCACTTCAGAAACAATAAAGAAACTCTCTCTCTCTCTCTCTCTCTCTCTCTCTCTCACACACACACACACACACACACACACACCCCTCCCCCCCACCCCCCACCCCCCATGGCTCCAGGTACTTTGGAGACTGAAGGAAGAAGATTTGCTCATGAAATGTGAGTTCTTTCGGACACTCTAAGTTGTGGTGGGCCAGGAGATCATGGCTGGCAGTGGAAGATGGCATGAGCATCAGCCATCAACCTTGTTGGCTGCAGCCACAGTCGCAGCGGCATAAGATTTCAGTGCAGCCCCAGCACTTGTCCCAGGCCATGTGTCTGTGGCTGCAGCTATGGCAGCAGTGATACAAAGACTCCCATGGCAGTGGTAGCCCAAACATTTCCAGGTATGGGAAGCTGGCAGATGCTTAGGAAGACACCATGGGAGAGGAAGGTGGTGATGGTAGCAGCAGGCCATGGTGGATAATGGGAAGTGAAGATGAGAGAAGGACAATGGCAGTAGAAAGTGAGCCCAAGTGGCACCAACTGTGACAGTGTTTTGTTGGACTCCCTTGTGGTCACAATGTAATGGTGGGAATAGGGTTTTCTGAATCCCCATGGATCCTCTTGAGCCTAGAGCCCAGGATTTATGTTCCACAAGCCCCTGTTTTAATATGGCCCCACCCACCAGGATTTGAAGTAAACCCTTTGTGGTCCAGGGCAGACTGTTGCATGAAGCTACTCTAACTGAATCCAAATGACCTTGAGCTAGCTTCAAGCTCCAAGCAAGTAAGAGACTACTAAGAGCCAGAGTGCACAGCACAGCTGGTCAATTTTCCTCTCCACCACAGCACTACCTTTGTAACTAAGGTTTCCCACTGGTAATTCTAGACCAGTACTGCCTCAAAAATAGCCTGCATTTAAAGGGCTTACATCTCCTGTTAAAGTTGGCCCTAATCTGCAGACGAATTTTAAACAAATTGATAATTTGCTGGCCGGACTCCCAAGTGCTTGAATACCTTTTGATCTCGGGCCAGAACCAGATCAGGGAAGAGGATCTAGGCCTGGTTCAGTGGGTTCCCAAAATCTGGTTAATGCACAGTTTGATCTGGCTCCTTTGATTAATCTCTTCCTAGGTATCTTTGGAGGAAATCCACTAATGGTCATACCTGAAGACCAAAGTCAGCAAGGAGGACAATTTTTGCAGCATCTTCTCCAACCAAGGCAAAGAAACCATCTACTGTGACTCACACATAGCAACAAAGAAATCCTCAACCTTCACCCTAAATCTCAGCTCACTAGGATTGGCTCAGGAATATTGTAAATGTGGTTAAGCCACAAGTTAATTAAGTTTAACATTGTTACCAGGAGTTGGCAGGGGTGAGAGGAGAATAATAAAGATAGGGCTTCAACACTAGAGGGATTTCAATTCGTTTAAAAAAAAGTTAGAAACTGCCTGAAGTTCAGGAAATTAATTTCCACAGAATCAATACAGACTTGCTTCAAAATATCTTAGTAGTCCCCAGGGATTTACTCAGTCCAGAATTTCCAGCTCTTCTCCTTCACCCATCTCTTTATAATTTTCCTCTATCCCTTCTCTTCCTTCTGCTCTGCTTGAAAATCCTAGAGATTCATAAGTGAGAAGGAAATACAATCTCTAACAATATACTGCATGTATCATTTTATTCAGTTAAAAAAATTGTCCTTTAAGAATTGGGAAACTAGCTTTAAGCAGTATTAGTAAAGCTGAAAGGGAAAGGGGTGTTTACTTGGATAGCTGAAGCAAAGGAAAATTGAAGAACAAAAAAAATGAAAAAAATACTTTCAAAAGTGCTGTCAGAAGCCTCAAGGAGGGTCAGATGGTCCTGTTAGACACTGGGGAGTAAAGTGGATAATCTAAGAGTGGTGGGTTTGTGGTGAAGCGAAATGATTTCTTTAAATTAATCCTTCACCCCTGAGGTGGATAGGGAAATAAATACCCTTGGTTAGTGTTTGCAGGAAGTGAAGCTGTGATATTGTCAAGATATCAAGAATTTCAAACGAGATAAAACATTTCAAAAAAAAGTTAAAGAGCAATAAATTATCAGAATTACACAAATGAACAGAAAACTTTAGGGATTCAAACACTGTAGGACCTGAACTTCGAAGAACAAAGCCGCTAGCCTTTGTTGAGAAAATGACCAGGGTTCAATTAGCACAAGAACTCAAAGTGGAAAGATTAACCTTCAGTGCATAGAAAGCAGAGTAGATAATAATACATAAGATACACATCTTCATATTCAATCCCTGGAGAATTGGAGTGGACTTTTGAAGAGAGGAACTCTTTTTCCTAGGAATGAGGATAACAATGAAGAGGATATAAAGAAGGGCAACTGCAATGATAGAGGGCTTGTAGAAGCTTACACATAAAGACAGAGAGAGATAGAGTGGGCAGGGGTACAGAGAGAGAGGGAGAGAAATGAATAAGACTCGAGTTGAGAACAAGAAAGCTGAGAAGAGATGGGATTGAAATATTCATAACCTCGATGGTTGTGGACAGGGTGAATATGAACTTGCTATTCACTAAATCCCATCTCAGCAGGAAGTGTGCACCCACTGAAGTATAAAGATGGTTGTTGCAATATCTAAAAAATAAGAAATATGTTTTCACACAGTAGGAGGGAAGCACATGGAATTACTCACTACAGAAAGTTATGCTGTACAAAAATACCAGTAGGTTTGGGAACAAATTGGGTAAATTTGTGGACAAGAGAGCTATACTATCGTTTTAGAGAAGCAGTGTGGCTTAGTGAAAAAAACACGGGCTTGGGAGTCAGAGGACATGGGTTCTAAACCCAGCTCTACCACTTGTCTGCTGTGTGACCTTGAGCAACCCACTTAACTTCTCTGTGCCTCAGTTACCTTATCTATAAAATGGGGATTAAGACTGTGAGCCCCACATGGGACAACCTGATTACCTTGAGTCTACCCTAGTGCTTAAAATAGTGCTTGATACATAGCGCTTAAAAAATACCATTATTATTATTATTGTTATAGGGAAAGACATGGATATAAGGAAAAAATGGGCTGTTTTAGGCAGTGAAATATTTTGGGTGGGCATCAAATATCAATCTGTTCTCCCAAGTAACCAGTAGAAAACAAATGATACCTTTCAATGATTAAAAATTTCCATTATGGGGCCAAACAATGATCCACCCCAGCCTATTATTCTGTCTCTGACAGCAAGAAGAGGTGCTCTCCTAGTGGGAAAGAATGTATAAGCAACAGTTATTAAATCAGTCAGTGGCATTTATTGAGTACTACCGGGTGCATTTGGGAGAGTTTAACAGCAACCAGACACCATGTTCTCTGTCCTCAAGGAGCTTATAGTCTAATGGGGACAGAAGACAAAAATAACCCACAATGAGTATAATTTTTCTAAAGAAAAATCAGTCCATAGCTCCCCTCTCCTCAAATACCTCTGCTAGTTGCCCATCCACCTTCACATCAATAAGAGCTCCTTACCATTGATTTAAATGCAATCAGCTCACCCCCTCCTGTCTTATCTCTTGGATTTCCTACTACAGTCCAGTCAGGGCACTTTGCATGTCTATTTGCTCTCTGTGCCTCAATCTTGTCTATTTTGATGTCTCACCTTGCCCACATCCTACCTCTTACATGGAACTCCCTCCCCCTCCATACACACCAGACGACCGCATCTTCCCACCTTCAAAACACTAATAAAATCATATCTTCTCTAAGAGACCTTCCCTGACTGAGCCCTCATTTCCACTACTTGCTCTCCTTTCTGTGTCACCTATGCGCTTGGATCTGTACCCTTTAAGCACTTGATATTCACCTCACTCTCAGCCCCACAGCAGTTGTGTACATATGTTATTTATATTGGTGTCTCTCTCCCTCTCTGTACTACAAGCCCCTTATGGGGAGGTAACATGTTTAACAACTCTGTTGTATTCTACCACATGCTTAGTACAGTGCTCTGCACATAGTAAGAACTCAATAAATAACATTGATTAGGAGAAACCAGAGGAAGTATAAGAGTAAAACAGGCAGCAATCCAAAGACATCAAGACAAAACAGCTGAACCAGTAATCGAATGTACAAGTGAAAAAGTATAAATGAATAAAGATATGTATGAACACAAATGCTGAGGATTGCATTAAAGTAAACAAGAGCTAAGGGTGGGTGTCATACCACATGATGCAGGTCTTGCAAGTTAATTGGTGGAGGAGGTGAGATTAAATGGTATCAATTGATCAGTTAATCAAACAATATTTATTGAGTACTTACTGTGTGCAAAGCACTGTACAAAGTGCTTGGAAGGGTAAAGTTGATATCAGTCAATTTTATTTGTTGAGCTCTTACTGTGTGCAGAGCACTGTACTAAGCACTTGGGAGAGTACAATATAACAGTAGACATGTTCCCTGCCCATAATGAGTTTACAGTCTAGACAGGGAGACAGACATCAATATAAATAAATAAATTATGGATATGAACGTAAGTGCTGTGGTGCTGAGGGAGGGGAGAATTAAGGGTGCAAATCCAAGTGCAAGGGCAATGCAGGAGAGAGCTGAAGAAAAGGGAATGAGGGCTGAGTAAGGGAAGGTCTCTCAGAGGAGAAGCAGCATGGCTTAGTGAATAGAGCACAGATCTGGGAATCAGAAGACCTGGCTTTTAATCCCGGCTCAGTCACATGTCTGCTGTTTGACCTTTGGAAAATCAATCAATCAATCAATCATATTTATTAAGCGCTTACTGTGTGCAGAGCACTGTACAAAGCGCTTGGGAAGTACAAGTTGGCAACATATAGAGACAGTACCTACCTAACAGTGGGTTCCCAGTCTAAATCAGGGGGGAAAATCACTGGGCCTCAGTTACCTCATATGTAAAATGGGGATTTAAGAATGTGAGCCCCATGTGGGACAGGGACTATGTCCAACCTGATTAACTAGTATCTACCCCAGCACTTAGAAAAGTGCTTCACACATAATAAGCACTTAACAAGTACTATAATTATTATTATTGTATTACTAGTGTTATTATTATTAGGAGATGTGCCTTCAATAAGGCTTTGAAGCTGGGGAGAGTGACAGTCTGCCAAATATGAAGAGGGAGGGGATTCCAGGCCAGAGGCAGGACATGGACAAGGGCTAGATAAGATCAAAGTACAGTTTGCAAATTGGCTTTAGAGGAGCAAAGTGTGTGGGCTAGGTTGTAGTAGAAAATCAGGGAGGTAAGGTAGGAGGGGGCAAGCTGATTGAGGGCTTTAAAGCTCACCGTAAGGAGTTTCTCTCTGTTGGATGGGCAACAATTGGCAGTCCTTGAGGGGAGGAAAAATGGACTGAAAAGTTTTGTAGAAAAATGATCCAGACAGCAGAGTTGGACTGAAGTGGGAAGAGACAGGAGTCAGGGAGGTTAGCAAGGAGGTAGATGCTGTGGTCATGGCAGGATAGGACAAGCAGTTCAGAGGGAGAGGAAAAAGCTAATTTAAGTGATTTTTTTGTTTTGCTTTTTGATTTTTTCTAATGGAATTTGTTAACTGCTTACTGTGTGCCGGGCACTGTACTAAGCGCTGGGGTAGATAAAAGCTATTCAATTTGGACTCAGCCCATGTTATATGTGGGGCTCACAGTTTTCATCCCTATTTTACAGAAGACGTAATTGAGGCACAGAGAAGTGAAGTGAATTGCCCAAGGTCATACAGTGGACAAGTGGCAGAGCCAAGATTAGAACCCAAATCCTTCTGACTCCCTTGTGATTCCCAGGCCCGTGCTCTTTCCACTAGGCCATGCTGCTGTGAAGGTTGAACCGACAGGATTTGGTAACAGACTGAATATGTGGGTTGAATGAGAGGGCTGAATAGAGGATAATGCCCAGGTTATGGGCCTGTGAGATAGGGAGGATGGTGGTGTGGTCTACAGTGATAGGAAAGCCATATGGAGATAGAGTTTGGGTGGGAGAGTAAGGAGTTCTGTTTTGGACAAATTAGAAGTATTGGTGAGATATTCAATTAGCAATGCGCTGAAGGCAGGAGGAAATGTGAGATTGCAGAGAAGGAGAGAAATCAGGGATGGAGATGTAGATTTGGGACTCATCCACAAAGATATGGATGAGTTCTCCAATGGAGTGTGTGTAGCTGGAAAATAGAAGGGGACACAGAACTGTGACTTGAGGGACTCCCACAGTAAGGGGGTGGGAGGCAGAGGAGGAGCCCATATAAGAGGCTGAGATTGAGTGGCCAGAGAGATGGAAAGAGAACCAGAAGAGGACAGTGTCAGTGAAGCCAAGGCTGTTTTCAGGAGAGGGGGTTGATCGATAGTGTTGAAGGCTGCAGAGAGGTCGAGGAGGATTAGGATGGAGTAGAGGTCATTGGTTTTGGCAAGAAGGAGATCACTGGTGACCTTTAAGAGGGCAGTTTCTGTGGAGTGAAGTGGTAGTCACAATCCCTGTCTTCAAGAAGGTTACAATATAGTGGGGGAGACAGACGTTAAAATAAATTACATGTAAGAGAAGCAGCAGAGTATAAGGATATGTTCACAAGTGTTAAGGGCTGGGGGTGGGATTAATTCATTCAATCGTATGTATTGAGTGTTTCCTGTGACTATCAAAGTGCTTAAAGGATACACACCCAAGTGCATAGGCGAAACAGAAGGGAGGGCAAATAGGGGAAATGAAGGCTTAGTCAGGGAAGGCCTCTTGAAAGTGGGAAAGGTGATCATCTTTTGTCGATGAAGGGGAAAGGATTTTCAGGCAGGAAGGAGGAAATGAGCAAGGGGTTGACTGAGAGATAGATATGATCAAGGCACAGTAAGTAGGTTGGTGTTAGAGGACCAAAGTGTGTTGGCTGAGTTGTAGTTCATAATAGTGACATTTGCTAAGCACTTACTATGTCCTGAGCTCTGTAATAATAACAATAATAATGGTATTTATTAAGTGCTTACTATGTGCAAAGCACTGTTCTAAGCACTGGGGAGGTTACAAGGTGATCAGGTTGTCCCACGGGAGACTCACAGTCTTAACCCCCATTTTACAGATGAGGTCACTGAGGCACAGAGAAGCTAAGTGACTTGCCCAAAGTCACACAGCTGACAATTGGCGGAGCCGGGATTTGAACCCATGACCTCTGACTCCAAAGCCCATGCTCTTTCCACTGAGCCACGCTGCTTCTCTAAGCAGCAGCATTAAGAACTGTACTAAGAACTATACTAAGCACTGGTGCAAATCCAAGATTGTCAGGTTGGACATGGTCCCTGTCCCATATGAAGCTCACAGTCCAAGTAAGAAGGAGAACAGAAATTAAATTTCCATTTTTCAGATGAGTAAACTGAGGCCCAGAGAGGTGAAGTGACGTTCCCAAGGTTACATAGTAGGCAAGTGGCAGAGCCTGGATTACAGCCCAAGTACCCTGACTCTCAGGCCCATGCACTTTCCTCTAGGCCACACTGCTTCTAGTTGCACATGAGTAAGGATAAGTAGGATGGGAAGAACTAATTGAGTGCCTCACTGATTGAATAGCACCCGCTTAACATGTAGGATATTTTTCATAGATTATTTTAATCTGTGTTTTTATTATAATTTTTGTTGGTCACTATTTCTTCAATAAATATGGATAGTCTCAGCCCTTCGAAGACAGGTAACTTAATGAATGCATAATTTTCACTTATCAAATTTTAGTGTTTCAACTATCAAATCAATTAATGGTATTTACTGCTTGCTTACTTTCTGTAGAGCACTCTACTAGCGAAGCAGCGTAACTTAGTAGAAAAGAGCACAGGTTTGGGAGTCAGAGGTTGTGGGTTCTAATCCCTGCTCTGCCACTTGTTAGCTGTGTGACTTTGGGCAAGTCACTTAACTTCTCTGTGCCTGTTACCTCATCTGTAAAATGGGGATTAAGACTGTGAGCCCCATGTGGGACGACCTAATTGCTTTATATCTACCCCAGTGCTTAGAACAGTGCTCCTCACCCTCAGCTTCAAGGCTCTCCATCACCTCGCCCCCTCCTGCCTCACCTCCCTTCTCTCCTTCTACAGCCCAGCCTGCACCCTCCGCTCCTCTGCCGCTAATCTCCTCACTGTGCCTCGTTCTCACCTGTCCCACCGTCGACCCCCGGCCCATGTCATCTCCCTGGCCTGGAATGCCCTCCCTCTGCATATCCACCAAGCTAGCTCTCTTCCTCCCTTCAAAGCCCTACTGAGAGCTCACCTCCTCCAGGAGGCCTTCCCAGACTGAGCCCCCTCCTTCCTCTCCCCCTCCTCCCCCTCCCCATCCCCTCCACCTTACCTCCTTCCCCTCCCCACAGCACCTGTATTATGTATATATGTTCATACATATTTATTACTCTATTTATTTATTTTATTTGTACATATTTATTCTATTTATTTTATTTTGTTAATATTTTTTGTTTTGTTGCCTGTCTCCCCCTTCTAGACTGTGAACCCGCTGTTAGGTAGGGACCGTTTCTATATGTTGCCAACTTGTACTTCCCAAGTGCTTAGTACAGTGCTCTGCACACAGTAAGCACTCAATAAATATGATTGAATGAATGAATGCTTAACATATAGTAAGCACTTAACAAATACCAACATTATTATCACTAAGTGCTTGGGAGAGTACAATACAATAGAATTGATATACATGATCCCTACCCTCAAGGACCTCACAGTCTAAAGCATGAGGCAGATTTTAAAATACATTTTGGCTTAGTCCTGGACCTACGATTCATATTATATACCACTAACATGCAAGTGGTTGGATAAACTGATGTTCTCCTAGTCTTGACAGACTTAATAGTTTCTAATACTAATATATAATAATAATAATATTTATGGTATTTGTTATGCATTTACTATATGCCAGGCAGTGAACTAAGCACTGAGAGGGATACATGCAAATAAGGTTGGACACAGTCCCTGTCCCACATCAGGCTCCTAGTCTTAATCCCCAATTTACAGATGAGGTAACTGAGGCATAGAGAAGTGAAGTGACTTGTGCAAGGCCACACAACAGACAAGTGGTGGAGCCGGGACTAAACCCACATCCTCTGACTCCCAGGCTTGTGCTCTACCCATTAGGCAATGCTACTTCTCAACTGACATATCAATTAATCAGTGGTGTTCATTCAATCGTATTTATTGAGTGCTTACAGTGTGCAGAGCACTGAACTAAGCACTTGTTTATTGAGCACTTACTATGTGCAAAGCACTGTACTAAGCACTTGGGTGAATACAATACAACAAAGTTGGAAGGCATTTTCCCTTTCCTCAAGGAGCTTATGAACTATAAGGAGCGTGGCTCAGTGGAAAGAGCCTGAGTTTTGGAGTCAGAGGTCATGGGTTCAAATCCTGATTCTGCGAACTGTCAGCTGTGTGACTTCGGGCAAGTCATTTAACTTCTCTGTGCCTCAGTGACCTCATCTGTAAAATGGGGATTAAAACTGTGAGCCCCCCAAGGGACAACCTGATCACCTTGTAACCTCCCCAGTGCTTAGAACAGTGCTTTGCACATAGTAAGCGCTTAATAAATGCTATTATTATTATTATAAGGAGAGACAGACATTTAAAAAGAAATATAGATATGTACAAAAGTTCTGCAGGGCTAAGGGTGGGGTGAATATCAAGTGCTCAAAGGGTACAGATCCAGTAGAACATAGGTGATGCAGAAGGGAGAGAGAACAGGGGAAATGAAGGCTTAGTCAAGTAAGGCGTCTTGGAGGAAATGTGATTTTAGTAAGGCTTTGAAGGTGGAGAGAGTGGTGTTCTATCCCACTGTGGGAAATTATAGCATCTATTAACATGATAATAATAATAATAGTAGTAGTATTTATTAGGTGCTTACTATGTCTAAAGCACCGTTCTAAGTGCTGGGGTAGATAAAAGTTATCTGTGTGTGTATATATTATACATACACATACACATATATCTATATATAGATGTATAACCTAGCCTTTGTATCTTCTTCAATATTTGCTAATCTTTCTAATTTTCATTCTGTCATAGCAATGTGGATTTTTCAACCCTCAAAATTATTCTTGGAACTCTTTTGCACAAAGCTGAGAAAATGATGAGGTAGGAATCATTATATAGGACTTTATTAAGAGTTCTCATTTTATACAATGCAAAGCCCAAATCACAATAATCCCACCCCATTTTCTTCACACAGCTCCTAAATGATTTCCTTGATTCCTCAGAAAAAATCATTTAGCCTTATTTAAATTATACACATTTTTGAAGTTTCAGTGCTCATCACTTGAGCACCTATACAGGATGAGGCGATAAGTGATAACCTAATTAGAAAAAACACTCATATTCAAATTCTCCAAGCCATTCCCTCATAAACTAGAAATAAAATTGATCTGCACATGAGCTAAAAGGAGAAGGATGTTCTTAAATTGGACAGATGCCCAAGAGTGTTCAGGTTTTTATGGCATTCTGATCTCTGGAGTTTTATAATTAGATTCATAGACATGATATATTCCAAGTGCTTGTTACAAGATCCTGTTCTATTGTGATGCAGAGAACTGCTGGGTTATGTCAGTCAGATTCTGTTCATCTCCCCTCCCTATATATTTATTTCCTGTGAATCTTTTTCAGACATAGTGATAGCCAATAGCGATGCATCAAAGAGAAAATATAGTCCATAGAGGGGAACAAAAATTCCACTAATTTAAGATGGCCTTTCCTCCAATTTCTCCTTTCCTTTTATGTTTAAAAGTAAACTAAAATGTTGATAATTCTGCTTACAGGATGTGTCTAGTGTTCTCATTTTCTCCTGGTGGAAAACTCTGTAATGAATGAAGTTGTTTATGTAAGGCTAATCAGTTATCTGACCATCTTGTTAAAGAGGCAAAGGCTACAGTCTGCTGCATTTATTTCTTCATTCAGAGTTGGAGGGTTTTTGTTTGTTTTTTTCAGGTGGGTGCTCACTACACATAGTGTCCATGGTGGAATTGTTTAAACTTTTGATGTCAACATGATAAGTCTGTGAAATCGAAAGGCTAGAAATAATGCCACTTTGGCTTTACAAGTGACAGTGAGGCGGATAAGCAGGCCCTCCAAAAGGCACCTCAGTTTTGTCTGTTGTCGCCTCTGAAAAGTGTGGCAACCAGTAGCTACTCCCACCTCATGCCATTCCTTCCTAATGCTTGAACAAATATCAGGCAGAGGGTGTGGGTTTGGGAGAGTAATTATTATCAAGCTTATGGCTGGAACAAAAAAGAGATTTTATTGCTTTGAGAACATTCACAGCTGTGATGTCATAGGCACAAAGACAATAAAGAAATTTGGCTAGTGTGGTGTCAACTATACCTTGCCGCCTTTGTCTCTTTTTTTCCTGAATAATTTTGTATCCTTGTGTGAATCGGCTCATTAGGGAAAGAGACAGAAAATTGGGGTCAGGGTATTTAAACCTGACCCGTGCAAAGGCCAAGCAATGGCTAGGCCCACCGTGGCTTCACTTCAGAAACCTAGACCACCCTTGAGGTGACACCAATTCAAGCCTCATTTTATAAAGGCCTTATTAATTATTGTCTTTAAAGAAGAAGAAGCCATATAAAGAAATGTGTCATTCTTAAAGTAGGAGTGGGCAGACAAAAAGAGAGAGAGAGAGAGAGGGAGAGAAAGAGAGAGAGAAACAGAAGATCAAAAGGGAGCTTTTTTTTTCCCTTTAGCTTTTCATGCCTCAAAACCTCAAAGGAGGTCGAGGAACAATCAGGCTTAGGGGTCTCGTGTGCTTTCTGGCAATTAGACTCAGCTGATGGGCTGAAAGGGATTGAATGGCAGGGTTCAAGGCCCTTCTCTACAGCTTCAGACAACAGGCTTTTCCAAAGCAGCAGAGCAGCAGACACCACTGAAATCATTTCAAATGGAGACTTACAGCTCGGATTCATTAATTCACTGGCCTAAACAATTACTGGAACATATAATGTCTCTATATACACTTTGATAAGGACTGTCATCTTAGACCTTCATTTTCCCCATTTTATTAGAGATTTTTAATGCCATGTTTGAAAGGCATCTTTTATTTCTGCAATTACTGAATTAAGCCCTTCTGCAGAGGAGTCCCCCCTCCAGCCCCCAAATAACTGAATATTTTATTTCAAATATTAAAATGAACTGCAACAGAAAACAAAATTCAGGAAAGGTTCTTTCTCACACACACATACTCATGCATACACACAATCCACAGACCTCAGGTCCTCACCTGGACTGAGCTGAACATTACAAATTGCCCTCTGGCTCACCTCTCCCTCCACCTCCCAATCCCAATTTTTTTTATTGTTGTTGTTTTTTTTATAGAGGATGATCTGAGATGTTTAGATTCCAGTTAGCCTAATTAGTGAGTGTTCACTAATTAGGAGGATACAGAAGAGAAAGCAGCTCACTGGGGAAAAAAAATGGTGTAATTTCTGTAGTTTTGTGAACACATTAAAAAAAGATGAGCCCTCAACCTATTAGCTTGAAACACCTAGGTATTTAGAAACAAAAAGAAAATCAAAATCATGAAGTCAAGTCCAGTACACAAAAATGTATTTCATTTGCTGAATGGAAGGAAGGGAGAGATTGGAAGGTGAGATTGGCAAGCAGGGAAGCAAAATTATTTGTGTGATGATTTTCCATATATTCTTGCAGGTAATAATAGTCTGAAAGGCTACAGTCCCCAAATAAGGGTAGAAAGAGAAAAGGAACCCACATTTTTTCAACATTCTGTGGATCAGCCAAGGTTACTAAAAGAATCTGTATGACACCAATTGCATTTTTTCCTCAGGGACTTTCACCTGTAAAAAAAACCCCTTTCCTTCTGATTCAGGTGGAGCAGCCCTCCATAACTGGCCTCAGAGATCAAGAAAAACAGCTTGTCCTTGCTCCTTTCCCTGAGAAAGGATTTCTTTGGCTGTGATTGTGATGTGCCTCTGAGCAGGGCAAGGGTTAACCTCTCACATGCTAGGGAAATAGGAAATGCTTTATCTAGCAAAGGCACAGAGCTGTCAGGAAAGAGGTTGCTATTGATGTCATAATGATAAGATCTGCTTTGCACATCTAATACCCTACATTGGAAGATTGTGAAACACCCATTACTCCCGTCGGTAGGCAAAATGGGCATTTTTCTAAGAATCTGGTCATTGAGGCAGGTCAATACTTAGGTTTCCTTAGGAGGAGATCACTGCAAAACCAGCCATCGAACACTGGACAGTCTTAGAACAGTGCTTTGCACATAGTAAGCGCTTAATAAATGTAATCATTATTATTTGCTTCTTAGTCTACTAGGTGTGGCCTTGCCCTGATCTTGACGTGAGCATTCCCACAAAAACTGGAGAACGTTGAAAAAACAGTGTATCTTTAGATTTACATTTCATTTATAGGCTGTTTGCATTGCTCAAGTGTCTAAGGGTTAGCTGACAATCAATCAATCAGCCAATCAAATAATCATTGGCATTTGTTAAGCATTTCTGTGTGCCAAGTACTGTAATAAGTGTTTGAGAGAGTAAAGTACAATAGAGCTGATAGAGAGGATCCGGGCCTCGAAGGAACCTACAACATGGCTAGGAACACAGATATTAAAATAAATTACAGATATGGGAAATGGCAGAGTAAAAAGATTTGTACTTAAGTGCTGTGGGTCTTAGCTGGGGTGAATAAACTTTTTAAGTGTACATACCCAAGTGCGTAGGTGATGCAGAAAGGGTAAATGGGTCGGGTGGTGGTTAGGCAGGGAAGGCGTTTTGGGACAGACATGCTTTTAGTAAGGCTCTGAAGATGGGGAAAGCTGTGGTCTCTTTGATATGAAGGGGGAAGGAATTCCAGGCAGGGGGAGAACATGAGCAAGGGGTCAACAGTAAGGTGAGATCAAGGTACAGTAAATAGATTGGTGTTAGATGAGTAGAGTGTGCTGAGCTGGTAATGGGAGATGGACAAAGTTTAGGTAGGAGGGGGAGAGTTGATTGAATGCCTTGAATCAAGAGGAAAGGAGTTTCTGTTTGATGAGATGAATGAGCAACCGTAGGAAGTTTTGGAGTACCGGGGAGACATGCACAGAATGATTTTTCAGAAAAATGATCCAGGCAACAAAATGAAGTATGGATTGGATCAGGGAGAGTCCAGAGGCAAGGTAGGATATGGCAAGTGCTTGGACCAGTGTAGTAGAAGTTTGGTTTGTGAGGAAGGGGTGAATTTTAAAGATGCTGTGAGGGGAGAACCTATAAGTTTTGGTGACAGTCTGACTATGCAGGTGGAACGAAAGAGATAAGTTGAAGATGATGCCAAGTTACTTAGTGTGTGAGACAAGGGGGATCGTGGTATTGTCAACAGTTCTGGGGAAATTGCAGGTAGAAGAGAGGGGTTGGATAGGATGAAAAGAAATTCTGTTTTGGACAGATTGAGGTGTTGGTAGGACATCCAAGTGGAGATGTCCTGAAGGTAGGAGGAAATGTAAGCCTGCAGTGAAGCAAAGAGGTTGGCTGGAGAGGTAAATAAGAGTCATCTGTGTAGAGATGTTGTTGGAGCCCTCTAGACTGTAAACTTGTTGTGGGTGGAGAATGTGTCTACCAATTCTGTTGTAGTGTATTCTTCCAAATGCTTAGTACAGTGCTCTGCTCATAGTAAGTCCTCAGTATATACACAGTGAGTGTTCTAGAATAATGATGCGTAAAACAAGAGCAGTAGGACCTTGTGACTAGAGGAGTAGATTTCAGGATACTCTTGTCTCAGTTGAATAGTCAAGGAAATTAAGGCACGATCATGTACTTCCCAACATTATTAAAGTTGAGAAAGTCATATCAATCAATCAGTACTTACTGTGGGTAGAGCACTCTTCTAAGCACTTGGGAGAGTACAACACATCAGTGCAACAGGCACATCCCTGCCCACAACAAGCTCATATTCAAAAGAGGGAGACAGACATTAACATGAAGAAATGAATTAGGGATAGGCACATAATTGCTGTGGGTCTGAGGGCAGTGGTGGTTATTAAGGGAACAAGTCAATACAGTGCAGATGGGAGTGGGAAAAGAGGAAATCAGGGCTTAATCAGAGAAGGCCTCCTGGAGGAGATGTGCCTTCAATAAGGCTTTCAACATGGGGAGAGTAATTGTCTTTCAGGATGAAAAGGGAGGGTGTTCCAGACCAGAGGCAGGATGTGGGAGAGAGGTTGGCAGCGAGGTAGAAGAGATCAAGTTTCAGTGAGTAGGTTGGCATTATAGGAGGTAACTGTGCAGGCTGGGTCATAGTAGCATGGCTCAGTAGAAAGAACACGGGCTTTGGAGTCAGAGGTCATGGGTTCAAATCCCAGCTCTGCCAATTGTCTTTGTGTGACTTTGGGCAAGTCACTCAACTTCTCTGTGCCTCACTTACCTCATCTGTAAAATGGGGATTAAGACTGTGAGCCCCCCGTGGGACACCCTGATCACCTTGTAACCTCCCCAGCAACTTAGAACAGTGCTTTTCACATAGTAAGCACTTAATAAATGCCATCATCGTCATTATTATTATTATTATAGCAAGAGAGTAGCAAGGTGAGATAGGAGGGGGCAAATTGGTTGAATGCTTCAAAGCCAATGATAAGGAGTTACTGTTTGATGTGGAGGTGAATTGACAACCACTGGAGGTCTTGAGGAGTGAGGAAACATGGGATGAATGTTTCTGTAGCAAAATGATCCAGGCAGCAGAGTGATGTATGGACTGGAGAGGGGAGAGACAGGAGGCAGGGAGGTCAACAAGGCGGCTGATATAGTAATCAAGGAGAGTTAGGATAAATGCTTAGATAAATGCAGTAGCAGTTGGATAGAGAGGAAAGGGCAGATTTTTAAGGATGTTGTAAAGGTTGAACTGACAGGATTTACAGATTGAATGTGTGTGTTGAATGAGAGAGAGCAGTCAAGGATAGTGCCAAGCTTACGGGCTTGTGAGACAGGAAGGAAGGTGGTGTTGTCTACAGTGATGGAAAACTCAGGGGAAGGACAGGGTTTGGGTGGGAAGATGCAAAGTTCTGTTTTAGATATGTTAAGTTTGAGGTGATGGGAAGACATCCAAGTAGAGATGTCTTGAAGACAGGAGGAAATGAGAGACTGCAGAGAAGGAGAAAAATCAGGGCTGGAGATGTAGCGGTAGGTGAAGGCATGGGAGTGAATGAGTTCTCCCTTTCTACCCTACCCTTTCAACCCTTTCAACTCTACCCTTTCTACTCAGCTAGACTCACTCGCTCCCCTTTCCCTTCGCCGCTTTCGCACCACTAACCCACAGCCCTGGATCACTGCCACTGTCCGCCTCCTTCGCTCTTATGCTCGAGCTGCCGAACACTGCTGGCGAAAGTCTAAACACCATGCCAACCTCGTTCACTTCAAGTTTATCCTTTCCTGCCTTAACTCAGCCCTCTCTTCTGCCAGATAAAACTATTTCTCCTCCCTTATTGACACCCATGCCCATCACCCCCGCCAGCTCTTCCATACATTCAACTCCTTTCTCAGGCCCCGGTTCCTCCCCCTCCTCCTTCCCTCACCCCCAACGATCTGGCCTCCTACTTCATTAACAAAATTAAATCCATCAGGTCCGACCTCCCCAAAGTCTCTTCCCCCCTTTCTCCAACCCCCCGGCTCTCAACACTCTCTGCTACTCTCCCATCCTTCCCAGCGGTATCCTCAGAGGAACTCTCCTCCCTCCTCTCAAGTGCTACTCTGGCCACCTGTGCTTCTGACCCCATTCCCTCTCATCTTATGAAATCTCTCGCTCCATCCCTTCTCCCCTCCTTAACTTCCATCTTCAACCACTCACTCTCCACTGGTTCCTTCCCCTCTGCCTTCAAACATGCCCATGTCTCTCCCATCCTAAAAAAACCCTCTCTTGACCCCACCTCACCTTCTAGTTATCGTCCCATATCCCTCCTACCATTCCTTTCCAAACTCCTTGAACGAGTTGTCTATATGCGCTGCCTAGAATTCCTCAACAACAACTCTCTCCTCGACCCCCTCCAGTCTGGCTTCCGTCCCCTTCATTCCATGGAAACTGCCCTCTCAAAGGTCACCAATGACCTCCTGCTTGCCAAATCCAACGGCTCATACTCTGTCCTAATCCTCCTCGACCTCTCAGCTGCCTTTGACACTGTGGACCACCCCCTTCTCCTCAACACGCTATCTGACCTTGGCTTCACAGACTCCGTCCTCTCCTGGTTCTCCTCTTATCTCTTCGGTCATTCTTTCTCAGTTTCTTTTGCGGGCTCCTTCTCCCCCTCCCATCCTCTTACTGTGGGGGTTCCCCAAGGTTCAGTGCTTGGTCCCCTTCTGTTCTCAATCTACACTCACTCCCTTGGTGACCTCATTCGCTCCCACGGCTTCAACTATCATCTCTACGCTGATGACACCCAGATCTACATCTCTGCCCCTGCTCTCTCCCCCTCCCTCCAGGCTCGCATCTCCTCCTGCCTTCAGGACATCTCCATCTGGATGTCCGCCCGCCACCTAAAGCTCAACATGTCGAAGACTGAGCTCCTTGTCTTCCCACCCAAACCTTGTCCTCTCCCTGACTTTCCCATCTCTGTTGACGGCACTACCATCCTTCCCGTCTCACAAGCCCGCAACCTTGGTGTCATCCTTGACTCCGCTCTCTCATTCACCCCTCACATCCAAGCCGTCACCAAAACCTGCCAGTCTCAGCTCCGCAACATTGCCAAGATCCGCCCTTTCCTCTCCATCCAAACCGCTACCCTGCTCATTCAAGCTCTCATCCTATCCCATCTGGACTACTGCATCAACCTTCTCTCTGATCTCCCATCCTCGTGTCTCTCCCCACTTCAATCCATACTTCATGCTGCTGCCCGAATTATCTTTGTCCAGAAACGCTCTGGGCATATTACTCCCCTCCTCAAAAATCTCCAATGGCTACCAATCAATCTGCGCATCAGGCAGAAACTCCTCACCCTGGGCTTCAAGGCTGTCCATCACCTCGCCCCCTCCTACCTCACCTCCCTTCTCTCCTTCTACTGCCCAGCCCGCACCCTCCACTCCTCCACCACTAATCTCCTCACTGTACCTCGTTCTCGCCTGTCCTGCCGTCGACCCCCGGCCCACGTCATCCCCCGGGCCTGGAATGCCCTCCCTCTGCCCCTCCGCCAAGCTAGCTCTCTTCCTCCCTTCAAGGCCCTGCTGAGAGCTCACCTCCTCCAGGAGGCCTTCCCAGACTGAGCCCCTTCCTTCCTCTCCCCCTCGTCCCCCTCTCCATCCCCCATCTTACCTCCTTCCCTTCCCCACAGCACCTGTATATATGTATATATGGTTGTACATATTTATTACTCTATTTATTTATTTATTTATTGATTTATTTTACTTGTACACTTCTATCCTATTTATTTTATTTTGTTGGTATGTTTGGTTCTGTTCTCTGCCTCCCCCTTTTAGACTGTGAGCCCACTGTTGGGTAGGGACTGTCTCTATGTGTTGCCAATTTGTACTTCCCAAGCGCTTAGTACAGTGCTCTGCACATAGTAAGCACTCAATAAATACGATTGATTGATTGATTGATTGATTCTCCATGAGTTCACATGCTGCCATTGTTCAAGTCCTTTCTGGATTGAACCAAGGGCTGATTGGAGTTCAGGGGGTATGGGGCAAGGTCAGCTTCTCTTCCACTTGGTCTAACTCCTTGTCTACTAGGAGACCACTTGTTGGCTCACCCTACTGCCAGTGATTCAGCCCTTCCTGGGCTGGAATAGGGGACAATGGGCATCCAGGAGGCATGGGGCAGAGTCAGCTTCTCCCCTATGTAGTTTATTTGGGAATTGCTTTCCAGCCCACCCTGTTGTAAGTGTTTCAGTCCTTCCCAGGCTGGATAATAATGATGGTATTTGTTAAGCATTTACTATGTGCCAGACACTGTACTAAGCACTGCGATGGATACAAGTAAATCAAGTTGGACACAGTCCCTGTCCCGATGTGGCTCACAGTCTCAATCCCCATTTTACAGGTAACTGAGGCACAGAGAAGTGATGTGACTTGCTCCAGGTCACACAGCAGATGAGTGATGGAGCTGGAATTAGAACCTATGACCTTGTGACTCCCAGGCTTGTGCTGTATCCACTATACCATGCTGCTTCTGGATCAAGGCCAATGGGAGTCCTTGTAAGCCTAGGTGGGGCAGGGGGAAGGAGCAGCTTCTTCCAAATGTGATTGGTCCCTGTAGTGCTGTATCAAATTGGAGTCTCTCCCTGATGCTGCTGGAGGAGGGGGCAGGCCACTGAAAATCAGACTGTCAGGCATGACAATGGACCTCTGAGCCACCCTACCTCCACACTTTCTCCTCTCCCTTATGGTGAAGACAGTGGGAGTTGGGAGATCACAGAGTCAATGCATGTGCTCTCCCACACTTTCCTGGAGAATGGCTGATAGAACAAAGCTCCAACAATAGCTGCCTGACCTCGATGTGCCAGTGTAGGGAGCTGCCATCTTCCCACTCCTCCGCCCAGTTCCATCATGGAGATTCCAGTCAATCAACCAAACAGTGCATAATACTTGTTAAGCACTTACTGATCACTGTCCTAAGACCTTGGGAGAATACAGTACAATTACTAGATAATATCTCAAGGAGTTTACAGTCTAGAGGGGGAGACAGACACTAAAATGAAGTACAGATTGATAGAAATAGAGTATACAAGTGCTGTGGTTGGTTGTGAGTACTTTAAGTGCTAGGTGATGCTGAAGTGCTTAGTACAGTGTTCTGCACACAATAAGCACTCAATAAATATGACTGAATGAATGAACCAGTAGTTTGGAGTTAGAAAGTGGTAGACTAATGGTTACTCTGGGAAGGCCTCCAGGAGGAGAAGTAATTTCAGAGACTTTGAAAATGGGGAGAGCTGAGGTGTGTTGGCTGTGAAAAGGAGGGAGTTTCAGGCAGATGGGAGGGCATGAACATGAGGCTGGTGTTGGGAGAGGCGAGAATGAAGAACAAATGCCTAGGTTCAGGTTCAGAGAAATGAAGAATGTGAGCTGGGGTGTAGTCGGAGAAGAGAGATGATAGCTTATGGTGACAGTTGTTAAGATCTATGTGTCTAGCACTGTTCTGAGTGCTGGGGTAGATATGATTGATCAGTTCAGTCACAGTTCCCATCCCACATAGAGCTCTCAGTTTAAATAGGAGGGAAAGTAGGCATTGAATCCCCATTTTATAGTTGGGGAAACTAGGCACAGAGAAATTAAGTGACTTTCCCAAAATCACACAGCAGAGCTGGGATTAAAACCCAGGTCCTCTGAAACCCAGATCTGTGTTCTTTCCCCTAAGCCACGCTGCACAGTGGACAGATTGAGGTACTTGTTGTGGGCTGGGAATGTGTCTGCTCATTGTTCTATTGTACTCTCCCAAATGCTTAGTACAGTGTTCTGCACACAGTAAACACCCAGTAAATATGATTGACTGACTGATTGAGTGCTTTAATGTCAATGGTCAGGAGTTTCTACTGTAGAAGGGAATGGGCAATCATCAGGCAAAAACTCCTCACCCTTGGCTGCAAGGCTCTCCATCACCTCACTCCCTCCTACCTCACCTCCCTTGTCTCCTTCTACAGCCCAGCCCACACCCTCCACTCCTCTGCCGCTAATCTCTTCACTGTGCCTCGTTCTCGCCTGTCCCACTGTCGACCCCTGGCCCATGTCCTCCCCCTTGCCTGGAATGCCCTCCCTCTGCACATCCACTAAACTAGCTCCCTTCCTCCCTTCAAGGCCCTACTGAGAGCTCACCTCCTCCAGGAGGCCTTCCCAGACTGAGCCCCCTCTTTCCTCGCCCCCTACTTCCCCCTACTCCCCCTCCCCATCCCCCCAGCACCTGTATATATGTATATATGTTTGTACATATTTATTACTCTATTTATTTTACTGGTACATATTTATTTTATTTGGTTTATATGTTTTGTTTTGTTGTCTGTCTCCCCCTTCTAGACTGTGAGCTCACCGTTGGGTAGGGACCATCTCTGTATGTTGCAAACTTGTACTTCCTAAGCACTTAGTACAGTGCTCTGCACACAGTAAGCGCTCAATAAATACAATTGAATGAATGAATGAATTGGACCTTCCATCATCATTCCACATGGGTCACATCTTTCCCTTCTGTAAGACACCACAAGGCTCCCTTTGTCCAAGTCTGGACCCAACCTGATAACTACTGGGGTGCTTTCCTGTTTCTTCTTTAGTCTCCTTGGCAAGTAAGACATTTTGTCAGATAAATAATTAACTAAATTCCCAGCTTCCTAGGAAATTGACTACAGATTTAGGAATATCCCTGTGTAGCACTTGTCAGTGTACTTACAACACATGGGAGCCAAAGAGGAATTAAATCAGGGCAATGTTGGGGAAGAGACATGAAACCAAAGGGTTTGAGGCATTTAACTGAGACCTCAGCTGATTATGGGCAGAGAATGTGTCTACCAATTCTGTTATACTTTCTCAAGTTTGTAGTCCAGTGCTCTGCCCACATTAAGCACTCAGTAAATACAATTGGTTGGTTGATTGATTTTACCTGTAGAAGAGGATTCCAATGCCTCAGTTTTGCTGAATCTTCCCCTCAAGTCCATGACCAGAGTCTCGAGATGTTCTATCTCTCTACTTGAATTTCTTCCAGGTGATTCACCTGTTGACAGCAACAGTGTGTTCCCCCTACTTGACTCAGCCCAGCTCAGCCTGGCGAGAGAGAGAGAGAGAGAGAGAAAGAAAGAAAGATAGAGAGAGAGAGAGAGAGAGAGAGAGAGAGAGAGAGAGAGAGAGAGTACATGTAATTTATGTGAATTGGAACATGTGTGTATATGATAATTTGTGCAATTGTGTAAGGATATGGGAATATATCTGTAGATGCATGTGGGTACATGTAAACCTGTAAACAGACAAAGACTATGTATTCCTATGAACACCCTGCTAGACTGATAATTCCTTGTGGACAGAGAACATATCTACCAAATCTGTTGTACTCTCCCAAGCACTTAGTATATTGCTCTACACACAGTAAGACCTCAATAAGTGTCAGTGACTGAAATGAATAGGTACTCATAAAGAAATTTCTGATTGCTGAAATGAAGTATGGTTAGTTCGGCTTTGCACATATTTTATT
The DNA here is from genome assembly GCF_015852505.1 of Tachyglossus aculeatus. Classification (NCBI taxonomy): domain Eukaryota; kingdom Metazoa; phylum Chordata; class Mammalia; order Monotremata; family Tachyglossidae; genus Tachyglossus; species Tachyglossus aculeatus. Next base: position 92,860,981 of record NC_052070.1, on the reverse strand, counting down.
TTAATTTTATTTTATTAAGATGTGTTAAGTGCTTATTATGTACTGGGCACTGAATTAAGCAGTAGGGTGGAAAGAGCACGGGCTTGGGAGTCCCAGGTCATGGGTTCTAATTCCAGCTCTGCCATTTATCAGCTGTGTGACTTTGGGCAAGTCATTTAACTTCTCTGTTCCTCAGTTACCTCATCTGTAAAATGGTGATTAAGACCGAGCCCCACGTGGGACAACCTGATTACCTTGTTTCTACCCCAGCACTTAGAACAGTGCTTGGCACATAGTAAGCATTTAACATATACCATCATCATCATCTTACAAGTTAATCAGGTTGGACACAGTGTATGTCCCACATGAGGTTTACAGCTTTAATCCATATTTTACGGATGAGGTAATTGAGGCACAAAGAAATGAAGTGACTTGCCCAAGATCACACAGCAGACAAGTGCTAGGCACTTAGTATGATGCTAAGCACTTAGGACAGTGCTAAGCCCTCAGCACAGTGCTTTGCAAATAGTAAGTGCTCAATAAATACAATTGAATAAATTGGTGGAGCCAGGATTAGAATTTATGTCCTCTGATTCCCAGATCCATGCTCTTCCCATTGGGCCATGCTGCTTCTCTATTTTTGCTATGCATATTGGCTAGAAAGTGACCCCAGACTTAGGGAATTTTCTTCCTACAGCAAGCTCCTGTTTCTATGGAATATAATGTCATGTCAGTTGAGATGGGTTTGTGATTAAACAAATGATCTCAATAAATGTGATTGAATGAATGAATGAGTGAAAGATGTCATCCAGAGCTAACCCTTCTGACTAGATGCCCATTGTGGGCAGGGAATATGTCTGTTTATTGTTATATTGTACTCTCCCAAGCACCTAGTGCAGTTTGTGAATGTGCAGTGCATCAAAGTGTGAGTACTACAATGTGAGTTTTCCTTAATGCAGGGTTCTCAAGCATATGATTTGTTACAAAACTGAGGATGCCAGGTTCAAGTACACATTACCAATTGTATGATATTCATTGAGATCAAACAGAAAGGTAGGGAGGAGTACAATTGGAGGGTCTGTCCCAATAAAACTACTTGTATAAACACCCTAGATATGTTTCTCTGGACACTATAGTCTTATAAAATTGACATTCTCATCTCTTCCTTTGCAAATATCCATCAGGTTGAGTGACATTTGGACAAAAGAAAAAAAAGTTTGCTATCTGCATGCAAAGGGAAGACCCCAAAACAATAAGAATAAATATGTTGGGTATAGGAGAGGGATGAGCAGGCAGGTGGAATACAGAAATATTTTAAATTAAATTATCATATGGGGAAATAAAAATTATAACTTTGAGACATCTATTAAGTCACATCCCACTCAGCTAGGTATTTTACCCATTTGTCCATATCCTGTGATATCTCCTACAGATTGATTTTATTTTGTTTTTTATTCACTGACTTGAAATACTTTTCTCACTGTAATTTATACAAGGCATGGTGTTAACTATATCCATTAAAAAATGTGAGTGCATTGTCTTTAGGAAGAGTTTTGATGAGCCTGGGGATATATTAGAACCAGAAATGAAAATTCTGATTCTTTCATCTCTGAAAAGTCTTCTGTAGCTAAATTCTACTGATCTTTTCTGTATCTTTAGGTCAGTTACCTGTTGAATTTGCTTCTGAGAATACCATTCACTTTTCCAAGTACCTCCTTCTCTAATAGCTGTTCCACTGGCTGAGGGAATCTCTGGGTTGCAATTTTGCAAGTGCCTTTCCCTAATTTCTGAAACATAACTGGTGTTTGGTACAAGACCCTAGCAAAACCCTTTTGTCAAAGGGGAGTCCTGCCTTGCTTTTCACAGTTGCTCTGCTTGCTCCTGTTTCTCATACATTTGCTTTAAGTTGCATGCATATGTTGAGATCTGCAGCTAGGCTTAAGGGTTTGAAGATGGTCACTAGGGGAGTTTGCAGTTTCTAAGGGAAGGTAATTGTTCCTTTTTTGTCCTTGTTTAATAAATGACTATTTTACCAGTAGCTTCCTATGTCAAGAGGCTCCCATCTCTCCCCTCATCAACTGACTATATAAGACAAGGAAACAGTACAAAAGCATTGCACACTAAACATGAGGGAAAGCACACATTCATTTTCTTTCTCTCCCTCTCTCTCTCTCTCTCACTCTCTCTCTCTCTCTCTCTAACTTTTCCTCCCTCCTCTCTCCATCCCCACCACCTATAATACTAATCTGTCTTTCCCCAACCCACTCTGCTTTATCCCTAAAAGTCAGCCCCTTTGTCCTTGCCCACTGCCCATTGATACCATTCTCAATCAGTCTTCATTGAATGAAGCAGTACATCATTAACTTGTCTTCAGGCAAGCCACTTAACCCCATAAGCCCTGGAGCAGATTCATTACACTGCCTTCATCCTATGAATGACCACATCCACACTTGACTTAGGCTATTAGTCACACAGTTCATCATCCACCCCACACTTTCCTTCTCCTGATTGATTAGATTGATGTTACAGTATCTGGGATTATTCAAAGAGCCGGTTTCTCCATTTTTCCTAGTTTGAAAAAATATGACCCAGCACTCTCCATTTATTTGCTGTTAACTCCCAAGGGTTAGGGAATGCCATGGGTTTATGACACAGGAACTCCACAGCTCTGAATATGGTCTCTCATGGAATCATGTATACAAAGCATCTACCATCATTATGTCAGGGCTCTGTAGCTATTATGCGGTAGGTGTTCAGATGTATATTTATATTAATGTCTGTTTCCCCTCTAGACTATAAGCTCTTTGTGGGAAGGGAATGTTTCTTTTTATTGTTGTATTGTAGTCTCCCAAGCACTTAGTACAGTGCTCTGCACACATTAAGCACTCAATGAATATGAATGACTGACTAGATACCAAACCCCCAATCAACACTTATAACAAGATGAGGCAGAGACATCTATCCAGTTTAACTAGTGAATGAGCTCCTAAGCTATACCTCCTTCTTACTTTTTACCAAATCACATTGGGTATGCCGATGAACCTCTCTGAGCCTCAGTTTCCTCAGTTTCCTTATCTGTTAAATGGAGATTATGTGCCCTGTGTAGTGGTTTTCCAAGACCAAATGAGGTCAATCAGTTAACCAATCAGTTAATCAATCAGTTGTATTTATTGAGCATTTACTGTTTGCAGAGCACTTGGGAGTGTACAACAATATATCAGAGTTGGTATGCATGTTCCCTGCCCAAGATGAGCATACAGTCTATGGGGAGAAACAGATAATAATAATAATAGTAATAATAATGATATTTGTTAAGCACTTACTATGTGCCAAGCACTGTTCTAAGCACTGGGGTAAATACAAGGTAATCAGGTTGTCCCATGAGGGCGATCACAGTCTTAATCCCCATCTAACAGATGAGGTAATTGAGGCACAGAGAAGTTGTGACTTGCTCAAGGTCAAGCAGCAGGCAAATGGCGGACCTGGGATTAGAACCCACATCCTCTAACTCCCAAGCCCATGCTCTTCCCACCAGGCCTATTTTAACAAATGAATTATGGCTATATACATAAATGTTGTGAGTTGTGGATTGTTTTGAATTTTTCTAAAGAAAAAGCCTGGATAGAAATTTCAGTTTATATGAGAAGCTCAAACCTAGGCCTTAAGTACAATGAAAGCTTTCTGGGCTAAGGTCTTCAGTGGGAAAACAATTCTGAAGGGATGCCCAAAGGTGGAAAGAGGAGTCTCAGAAGGGATTCCAGCTCCTTAAGGTAACCATGGGCTTGGGAAGGGGGCTGAGAAGAGGTGAGAGGGCAAGAGGAAAGGGAAAGCAGAGGGGAAGGTCTTATCCCTTAGGGATCACACCTAACAAAAAGATACCCTTACCCATTACCTCCAAAAGATGTCCTAAATAGCGTTTCAGCTCCTGTGAGCCTTTATGTCTCATCTTTATCTATGTCTCCTGCTTGCTGTTTGCCCAACAAAATACCCCAGAGTGACACGATACTTGTCAAGGAATGTTGCCATGGTTCCTTCTTTTCCTTTTTCTGTTTGAGTGAATGAATAGTGAAGGGAGCCCCACAACAATTATGTACAATTCTCTGATTTATTCATTTATATTAAAGTCTGTCTCCCCCTCTATTCATTCACTCAGTCATATTTATTGAGCACTTACTGTGTGCAGAGCACTGTACTAAGTGCTTGGAAAGTACAATTCAGCAATAGAGACAATCCCTGCCCACACCAGGATTACAGTCTACAAGGGGAGAGACAGACATCAGAACAAGTAAACAGGCATCAATATAAATAAAGAGAATTATAGATATATACACAACAAAACAAGTAAACAGGCATTAATATAAATAAATAGAACTATAGATATGTACATATATACACAAGTGCTGTGGGGCGGGGAGAGGGTGGCAGAGCAAAGAAAGCAAGTTTAGGTGATGCAGAAGGGAGGGGGAGCTGAGGAAACGGGGTGCTTAGACTGGGAAGGCCTCTTGGAGGAGGTGAGCCCTTCCCTTCTGTTCTCTATCTACACTCACTCCCTTGGTGAACTCATTCACTCCCATGGCTTCAACTATCATCTCTACGCTGATGACACTCAAATCTACATCTCTGCCCCTGCTCTCTCTCCCTCCCTCCAGGCTCATATCTCCTTCTGCCTTCAGGACATCTCCATCTGGATGTCTGCCCGCCATCTAAAACTCAACATGTCCAAGACTGAACTCCTTATCTTCCCTCCCAAACCCTGCCCTCTCCCTGACTTCCCCATCACTGTTGATGGCACTACCATCCTTCCCGTCTCACAAGCCCACAACCTTGGTGTCACCCGCAACTCCGATCTCTCATTCACCCCTCACATCCAATCCGTCACCAAATTCTGCCGGTCTCACCTCCGCAACATCGCCAAGATCCGCCCTTTCCTCTCCATCCAAACCACTACCCTACTCGTTCAACCTTTCATTCTATCCCGACTGGATTACTGCATCAGCCTCCTCTCCGATCTCCCATCCTTCTGTATCCATTCCAATCCATACTTCATGCCGCTGCCTGGATCGTCTTTGTGCAGAAACACTCTGGGCATGTTACTCCCCTCCTCAAAAATCTCCAGTGGCTACCAATCAACCTGCACATCAGGCAAAAACTCCTCACCCTCAGCTTCAAGGCTCTCCATCACCCTGCCCCCTCCTACCTCATCTCCCTTCTCTCCTTCTACAGCCCAGCCCACACCCTCTGCTCCTCTGCTGCTAATATCCTCACTGTGCCTCATTCTCATCTGTCCCGCCGTCGACCCCCGGCCCACGTCCTCCCCCTGGCCTGGAATGCCCTCCCTCTACACACCTCACAGTCTAGAAGGGGGAGACAGAGAACAAAACAAAACATATTAACAAAATAAAATTAATAGAATAGATATGTACAAGTAAAATAAATAAATATTTATTTTATTGGGGATGGAAATGAGACAGAATGACAGTAGTCCCAAAAAGAAGGTCTCCAGCCAGCCTTCTTTGTCCCTTCCACTGGGTGCACAGCACTGTACTAAGAGCTTAGGAGAGTTCAGGATTGCAGAATTGGTAGGGATGTCCCCTGCCCACAAGGAGCTTAAGGTCCGGAGGATTCTCCGTATCTGACCGGATCTCGGAGGGGGTTTGAGGTTTGACTCTTTAGTGACCTTGGTTAAGAGGAGAAAGGACCTGACAACGTTTTCGCCACAAATGTGCGCTCTCCTCACTGTCCCCCTTCCAGAGCAGGAGGGCTGAAGGGGCTACGACAGTAGGAGAAGCAGCGTGGCTCAGGGGAAAGAGCCTGGGCTTTGGAGTCAGAGGTCATGGGTTCAAATCCCTGCTCCGCCAATTGTCAGCTGTGTGACTTTGGGCAAGTCACTTGACTTCTCTGGGCCTCAGTTCCCTCATCTGTAAAATGGGGATGAAGACTGTGAGCCCCCCGTGGGACAACCTGATCACCTTGTAACCTCCCCAGCGCTTAGAACAGTGCTTTGCACATAGTAAATGCTTAATAAATGCCATCATCATCATCATTATTATTATTATCCGCCAAGCTAGCTCTCTTCCTCCCTTCAAAGCCCTACTGAAAGCTCACCTCCTCCAGGAGTCCTTCCCAGACTGAGCCTCCTCCTTCCTCTCCCCACCCCCCCAGCCTTACCTCCTTCCTCTCTGCACAGCACCTATATATATGTATATATGTTTGTACATATTTATTACTCTATTTATTTTGCTTGTACATATTTATTCTATTTATTTTATTTGGTTTATATGTTTTGTTTTGTTGTCTGTCTTCCTCTTCTATACTGTGAGCCCACTGTTGGGTAGGGACCACCTCTATATGTTGCAAACTTGTACTTCCTAAATGCTTAGTACAGTGCTCTGCACACAGTAAGTGCTCAATAAATACAATTGAATGAATGAATGAATGAATGAATGAGCCTTCAGTAGGGCTTTCAACGGGGGGAAGTGTTTGGCAGATTTGAGGAGGGAGGGTGTCCCAGGCCAGAGGTAGGATGTGGGCCAGGGGTCGACTGTGGAACAGGTGAGAGCGAGGCACAGTGAGAAGATTAGCACCAAAGGAGCAGAATGTGTGTTGTAGAAGGAGAGAAGGGTGGTGAGGTAGGAGGGGGCATTGTGATGGAGAGCTTTGAAGCCAATAGTGAAGCCTCTAGAATGTAAGTTCATTGAGGGCAGGGACTGTGTCTGTTTATTGTTGTATTGTACTCTCCCAAGCACGTAATACAGTGCTCTGCACACAGTAAGCACTCAGTAAATATGATTGAATGAATGAATGAATGGAAGGAGGAAATGATCAACTAATGTTCTATCAAACAATGATTAGGGTATTGAGAAAATGTGATGGGAGCTGGCAGGCAAAGAGTTAACCAAATATGTCCTGGGAACATGGAAAATATTCAGATAAGAGGTCTTACTTAAATGAGAAGCCCAATTAAAGTTAAGGCCCATAACAAAGACAATGTACCATTTTTAGGATAGACAAGATTTGATTTGCTACGATTGTACTGTACGAACTTTGTTGTATAATAATACAGTACATAGGCCTCCCCTGGAGAAGCACAAAAGAACAGGATTAATTATCTCTAGCCAGAAGGATGGGCATAGTTAACACCTTTCTGGGTGGGCTGAAATTAATGACCCCTCCCCTTCAAATCCTTTTATAAATGAATACACAACCCAGTAGTTGGTATTCAGATCACAAGAGAGGGTGTTTAACCAAAGCATTTGTTGAGAGGGTTTGATGTGGGATTTTTTTTTCAGATTTACAATCAGTTTATTAAGCAGGATAACTGGGACCTGTCTGATATAGTCTAGATATTTCTCCCCTAAATTTAGCCACATGGTTATCCTGAAATGAATTTTTTGTTCTTCTTTTCCCTGCATGCTCTCCAGTTGTGCTAACGTGCTATGGAAAAGAAAAAGTGTGATTTCAGGGCAAATCCATAGTCTTGCAAAACATGTGATAGCATCTTTAAATGTTGTATTTAAACAGCTCTGTATAGGCATTCATATGGGAAAAGGCCCCAGATGCTCAGAACTGGAGAACATTTCTGCAGACCAATACTCTGATCCTAAAGTATCCTCTCCTTGCAACTAGTTGAATCTCTTCTATGGGAAAATTGTGAGTCCTGTAGGTCTGCCAAGAGTCTATAGGCTATTATTTCACAGGACAACCAGGGAATTGCTTTGAACTTCAACAGGCTCACTTTTAGGCCTGGTCCATACCCAAAGGAAAGTGGACAGTTGACCATTGAACAATTATCTTTTTTTAATGGTATTTGTTAAGCACTTACTGCGTGTCAGACACTATACTAGGCACTGATTATTATTATCTGGCTTATCAGTATGATTGTGGATAGTTTCGTTATATTTTTCTGTCCTCAAGATGGACTTTTAGTTTCTATTTCCCTGTCTGAATTCACTAGATAAATATTTTACTTTGGCTAGGTAGACAAAAGTGGCCATAGCTTTCAAAGTTCAAATTGTGATGAGAGATGGACCTCTCTTGAGTCAGAGCCAATAACTGAGCATTTGGAGAAAGGAATGGAAGGAAGAGAAAAAGTTCAACAGGGAGACAGAACCAGAGAGGTCAAGCTAGAAAGATGTGATACAGAGAAGAAGAAAGTGACAGAGAAAATGAGACACAGACACAGGCCAGAGAAGCACACATCCATACCCACCCAGATAAACAAAAACAATCACACACACCCATTTACACATATGCACACTCACACATACACACATTCACACTCAGTCTCTCACATACTCAACCCTACTGAATTTTTTGACACATTTTAAATGGTATTTGTTAAGCACTTACAAATATAAGTGTAAAATTTACTGTTCTAAGCACTGGGGTAGGTAGAGATAAAAGACAGTAGCAATGAAGCAGCCACCACTTCCAGAGTTCCTGTCATGGTCATCCATCTTTGTTTTTATTGGAGCCTCAGGGTCTTTTGTGGCATCAGTGTTTAGCTTCTTCTATCATTGCTGGCTAACTCTGGGCTGGGTTCCTTGGAATTTTTGCCACTGCCATGATTGAAAACAATATTGTTTCCAGTGCTCTGGCTTTAGCTGGGTGGGGTAACATTTGTGATGATCCCACTTGGGACAGTCCAGATGCTCATGTTATGAATAGACATGGATTTATAATCCTTCATTGTTTTAATGAATTTTTTAATAAATATATTACTAAATATTTAAAGTCTCTTGAAGGCTATAATGGGGTCCCAGTGGGGCATATGAAGTCTTTGTATGAATGAAATTAGCTTTTATCTGTGCATTCTCTGGAACTGTTTTACTCCCACCTGAAAACTAAAAAAAAACCCTATAAACTAGAACATTGCTATTTAATAGTTTTGGATGGAAATTCAGCATTCATTCCCAGCTGGGATGTAACCTATGTGAAACTAAGGTGATCTTTCAGTGAAACAAAACAATAGGAGTTGCTTGAGTAATGTGGATGATGTCTAACAATTCCATAATAGAAAGGGATTTTGAAGAGGGATATTAAAAAAGGAACAGCAGTCAGTATGGAAAATTGAAAGGGGGTTGCTCCCTGGGGTAGAAATCTACCTAGTAAATTTTGTGGAGAGGAGCACAGGAGGAAAGGCCAGTGAGATGAGACAGAAAATGTGCCATAGAGAAGGAGGTAAAAATGCACATTGAAAATGTTTTTATTGTATTTGTCAAAACCTGTGCATCCTCCTGGATGTTGTGCTGTACATTATGCTTATCACTTTTGTAATCAGTAATTAATTTGTACATGTGAGCCAATAGGGAACATCCCATTCCTTCCTTCTGACTCTTCCTCCCCCATTTACTTCCAAAGGAAAAAAATTATTTTCATGTTTGGAAGTGCTTTTCACTTTCCAATAGGTCAGTAAACCAGTTCCATCCAATTGGCATACCATGTTTCCTTTCAACAAATTAAGCTACATTTGCTCCTCTGTGACTTTGTAGGAGGAGCTTCTTTATTTTTAACCACATCAGAAAGCCATCCTTCTCCACTTTGTCCCAATGTCTTCCTTATTCTCCACCTGAAGAACGTAGGAGAGAGTGCCAGCAGTCCACTCCTGCTCCAGGATGAATGATCTTCAGTATTGGAAGTGTATGATCTCAATGCAGTGGATGTGATTTCTCTTCTTAAATTGCTATAAAATGGTGTAGCATGTGAAATGGCAAAGTATTTGAGGTTAAAATCCATTAATGAATGACCACTTCTAATCTCTCTCCATTGCCTGGTCCAAGAAGGAAGCATCCTTACACTTGAGAGGGAAAACATTGCTTCAGAATATTTTAAATATTTGGGGCATAAATACATGCCAATCATAATTAGTTCATGGTTATATTAGTTCACTTCAAACTAGCTCTCTTCCTCCTTTCAAAGCCCTACTGAGAGCTCACCTCCTCCAGGAGGCCTTCCCTGACTGAGCCCCCCCTTTTTTCCTCTCCTCCCCCTTCCCCTCCTCACTTGTATATATTTGTACATATTTATTACTCTATTTCATTTGTACATATTTTTATATTCATTTTATTAATTATGTGTATATAGCAATAATTCTGTTTATTCTGATGGTATTGACACCTATCTACTTGTTTTGGTTTTTTTGTCTGTCTCCCCTGCTTCTAGACTGTGAGCCCATTGTTGGGTAGGGACCTTCTCTATATGTTGCCGATTTGTACTTCCCAAGCGCTTAATACAGTGCTCTGCACACAGTAAGTGCTCAATAAATACAATTGAATGAATGAATGAATATGATTATTGTCAAATTTTGCTTCTTTTTAGAAATAGTTTTCAAAACATTGTATAATAATAATAATAATAATGGTATTTGTGAAGCACTTACTATGTGTCAGGCACTGTACTAAGTGCTGGAGTAGAGACAAGTTGATTAGGTTGGACAGAGTCCCTATCCCATAAGGGGCACACAGTCTTAGTTCCCATTTTACAGATGAGGTAACTGAGGTACAGGGAAGTAAAGTGAAGCCCAGCGTTCTGTATTTGGGAGTATAAAAGAAGCAAGTAGTAATAGTGACAGTATTTATTAAGGCCTTTCATGAGCAGTGGGAGAGAATACATAGGACTAAGCAGTGGGAGAGAATACATAGGTGGGAATTAGTTATGGTCCTTGCCCACTGGAGGATCACAGCTAAGAGTATAAGTGGGGAGAAGGGAATGGAAAGACATCAGGATTGAAAACACATTAAAAAACATCACAGACAAATGAAAAAATAAAAACAAAATCTGCTCTGACTTGCAGAGCAGAATTTCAGGTTCCTCAGGAATCAGAGTTTAGGACCTACATGTAGCTACAGCAACCACTACAGCAGCAGTCTTCCTGGGGTTTTGTGGAGGCCTCATACTGTGAGTGCTTTCTTCTTTCCTGTGGGGTATTGGAAGGCAGGAAGGGATGGGGTCTCCTCGGTGACATGGAGGAGAGCTGGTGCCAATTCCCAGGGAGGCAGTGTGGTAAAGTACATAGTTCCTGGCCCTCAAAGGACTTCCAATCTTAGAATATCTCAAGATGTAAGAATCTTACAAGGGGCTTACAATCTGTGTATTCTTAAGGCTGCAGAATACTCTTTATCTCAATTTTCCTCAAGGTTCGTTCTCTCGTAGTTTGCAGGAATAATAATAATGATACTGATGATGGTATTTGTTAAGTCACCAAGGGACTGAGTGTAGATTGAGAACAGAAGGGGACCAAGCACTGAACCTTGGGGAACCCCCATAGTAAGGGGATGGGTGAGGGAAAAGGAGCCTGCAAAAGAAACTGAGAATGAACGACCGGAGAGATAAGAGGAGAACCAGGAGAAGACGGAGTCTGTGAAACCAAGGTCAGATAGCGTGTTGAGGAGAAGGGGATGGTCCACAATGTCGAAGGCAGCTGAGAGGTCAAGGAGGATTAGGACAGAGTATGAGCCGTTGGATTTGGCAAGCAGGAGGTCATTGGTGACCTTTGAGTGGGCAGTTTCCGTGGAATGTAGGGGACGGAAGCCAGACTGGAGGGGGTCGAGGAGAGAGTTGTTGTTGAGGAATTCGAGGCAGGGTGTGTAGACAACTCGTTCAAGGAGTTTGGAAAGGAATGGTAGGAGGGATATGGGGCGATCGGCTTCAACTATCATCTCTACACTGATGACACCCTGATCTACATCTCTGCCCCTGCTCTCTCCCCCACTCTCCAGGCTCGCATCTCCTCCTGCCTTCAGGACATCTCCATCTGTATGTCTGCCCGCCACCTAAAACTCAACATGTCCAAGACTGAACTCCTCGTCTTCCCTCCCAAACCCTGCCCTCCCCCCGACTTTCCCATCTCTGTTAACGGCACTACCATCCTTCCCGTCTCACAAGCCCGCAAACTTAGTGTCATCCTCGACTCCGCTCTCTCATCCACCCCTCACATCCAAACCGTCACCAAAACCTGCCGATCTCGGCTCCGCAACATTGCCAAGATTCGCACTTTCCTCTCCATCCAAACCGCTACCCTGCTCGTTCAAGCTCTCATCCTATCCCATCTGGACTACTGCATCAGCCTCCTCTCTGATCTCCCATACTCGTGTCTCTCCCCTCTTCAATCCATACTTCATGCTGCTGCCTGGATTGTCTTTGTCCAGAAATGCTCTGGGCATGTTACTCCCCTCCTCAAAAATCTCCAGTGGCTACCAGTCAATCTGCGCTTCAGGCAGAAACTCCTCACCCACGGCTTCAAGGCTGTCCATCACCTCGCCCCCTCCTACCTCACCTCCCTTCTCTCCTTCTACAGCCCACCCCGCACCCTCTGCTCCTCTGCCGCTAATCTCCTCACCGTGCCTCATTCTTGCCTGTCCCGCCATCGACCCCCGGCCCACGTCACCCCCCGGGCCTGGAATGCCCTCCCTCTGCCCATCTGCCAAGCTAGCTGTCTTCCTCCCTTCAAGGCCCTACTGAGAGCTCACCTCCTCCAGGAGGCCTTCCAAGACTGAACCCCTTCCTTCCTCTCTCCCTTGCCCCCCTCTCCAACCCCCCATCTTACCTCCTTCCCTTCCCCACAGCACCTGTATATATGTATATATGTTTGTACATATTTATTACTCTATTTATTTTACTTGTACATATCTATTCTATTTATTTTATTTTGTTAGTGTATTTGGTTTTGTTCTCTGTCTCCCCCTTCTAGACTGTGAGCCCACTGTTGGGTAGGGACTGTCTCTATATGTTGCCAACTTGTACTTCCCAAGTGCTTAGTACAGTGCTCTGCACACAGTAAGCGCTCAATAAATATGATTGATTGATTGATTGATTAAGTGCTTACTATGTGCCAAGCACTATTCTAAGCCCTGGGGTAGATACAAGATAAGCAGGTTCTCTTAATAATAATCAGAATGATAATTATGGTATTGGTGAAGTGCCTGCTATGTGTCCAGTGCTGTTCTAAGTGCTTGGGTAGATGCAAGGTAATCAGGCTGTCCCACGTGGGGCTCAGTCTTCAGTCCCAAAAGAGATCTTCCATACAAACAGGTTTCTCTCTCGCTCTCTCTCTCTCTCTCTCTCTCTCTCTCTCTCTCTCTCTCTCTCTCTCTCCCTCTCTCTCTCTCTCTCCCTCTCTCTCTCTCTCCCTCTCTCTCTCTCTCTCTCTCTTTCCCTCCCTCTCTCTCTCCTCCTTTTTCTCTCACCTCTCACTTTGAGCTCAGTTCTAGGTCCTCTACTCTTCGGGCTTTACACCCTCTCTTAAGAAGCTCATCCATTAGCATGACTTTGGCTAACATCTATGCCGATACTTTGGGCAAGTCACTTCACTTCTCTGGGCCTCAATTCCTCATCTGTAAAATGGGTATTAAGTCTGTGAGCCCCACGTGGGACAACCTGATTACCTTGTATCTACCTCAGTGCTTAGAACAGTGCTTGGTACATAGTAAGTGCTTAACAAATATTGTCATTATTATTATTATTATTATGAACTGCTGGCATCGTAAAGTCAGCATTGTCAAAAACCAAACTCCTCAATTTTCCCCCTAACCCCACTTCAACATTCTTGACTTTCCCATTTCAATCTATAACCCCACCATCTTCCCTGTCTCAGAAGCCGACATCTTGGTGTCCTCCTTGAATCTACAGCTGATGTACAGTTCAACTTTCACATCCAGCCCCTGCACAATATCTTTATGATCCTCCCCTTCCTCTCCCTCAAAACTGCTATCATCCTGGTAGAAGCACTGATCTTTCTATGGCCAGACTATTGCATTGCCCTCTTCACTGATCTCCTGGCTTCTAACCTCCCCTGCCCTCCAATCTGTACTAAAGATCATCTTCCTGAAGCATCAACCCATCTCTCTTCTTAAAATCCTCCACTGAATCCCATACAACTTGTGAGAATGGGATTTCTGTGTTTACATTTGCATGATTCAAAAACATGCCTACTTTAATTTATTCCCTTTTTCAATGTATTTGTTAAGTGGTTACTATGTGCCAAACACTGGTCTAAGTGCTGGGGTAGATACAAGATAATCAGGTTAGACACAGCCCCTGTCCCACATGGGACTCAGTCTTAATCTCCATTTTACAGATAAATTGACTTAGACACAAAGAAGCAAAATTATTTTCCCAAGGTCACACAACAGGCAAGTGGATCAAGATTAGAATCCAGGTCCTTCTGACTCCTAGGCCCATGTTCTCTCCACTAGGCCAAACTTCTCTCTAATTATCCTCCATAATTCCTCTTTTGTTGTTCTCCTTTCTGTAGCATTGAAATGTGTTGTGAGGTAATGACTTATGGAGAAGCAATCAAGCAATCATCAGTAGTATTTATTGAATGCCTACTATGTGCAGAGCAGCATGGCCTTGTGGGCCTTTTCACATAAATTTGTGTCTTTTCACATAAAAGAAAACAACTGGTAATTGGCATCAAAGTTCTTCACTGTTTGTTCCTACCTTACCTATCTACTCTCTTGATTCACTATTCCCCAACTCACTGCCTTTGTTCCCCACAAGCCAATCATAGAGCTCTATCTCATTCTCAGATCTCCCACTTCCATTCCCTCACTCACACTGTTCCCCTGGCTTGGAACTCCCTTCCTCTCCACATCATACTGACTACATCTCTCCCACATTAATAATAATAATAATGGCATTTGTTAAGCACTTACTATGTGCAAAGCACTGTTATAAACACTGGGGGGGACACAAGGTGATCAGATTGTCCCATGTGGGGCTCACAGTCTTCATCTCCATTTTACAGATGAGGTAACTGAGGCACAGAGAAGTTAAGTTGCTTGCCCAAGGTCACACAGCTGATAAGTGGCTGAGGTGGGATTCGAACTCATGACCACTGACTCCCAAGCCCAAGCTCTTTCCACTGAGCCAAGCTGCTTCCCATTTAAATCCCTCATTCAAATCCCTCCTTATATTGTACCTCCTCCATCAAACTTTTCTCAATTTATTTCCTATTACTCTGAACCTTATCATCACTTTAGCCAACTATATCAATTATGACATTATTTATACCTTCCTTAACCCAAACATATACATCTCAATTTATATATGTTTGATCTCTTTGTGCTTAATAAATGCCATTATTATTATTATTATTATTGTACACATGTTTATGTTTATTTCCTTTGGAATGAAAGTTCTTTGTGGGCAGGGACTATGTTGCTTCATTATCCTGTTCTGTGGGATAATTGCTCTGCACTAAGTGGTCACTCAATAAATGCTCTTGCTACTACAACTACTCATCATCATCATCATCATCAATCGTATTTATTGAGCGTTTACTGTGTGCAGAGCACTGTACTAAGCGCTTGGGAAGTACAAATTGGCAACATATAGAGACAGTCCCTACCCAACAGTGCTGCTACTCTTACTAATGCAAATGGATTTCTACAACGTTAGCCCTAATTCAGAAATAGTATTTTTTCCATTGCTACTGGTCTGCTGCGTTTCTAAGGCGTTTCACCTAACACTTCTATTTTCATTTTTTTTAAGTTCCCATCTCCTTTCCCATCATTTGAGTTGGAACTGTGTATTCTCTCTCAGCACTCACTATAGTGCTCTGCACTCAGTAAGCACTTAAAAACTACTATTACTATTACTAGTAGTTGGACTGTACTACAGCAGATTTCATATTCCAACCATTTACCAAATACCGGTGTTTGTCAGTATGCATTTCTATTTTAAGCCTATTTGAAAATGCGCAATGCTTTTGTAAGTTGTTCTCTTATCACTATAGCTAGACAAGTAGACTAGACAGATATAGAATTCCCAGGAATGCAAATCTTAATATGTGCAGCCCAAGTCATTCATAAAAGCACTCCTCAAAAGCTGAAATGCAAGTGGGGAAGCAGTGTGACCTAGTGGAATAAGCACAGGCCTAGGAATCAGAGGACCTGGGATCCTGGGTCTGCCATTTGTCTGCAGTGTGACCTTGGACAAGTTATTTAACTTATCTGTGCCTCAGTTAATTCATCTGTAAAATGGGGATTAAATCCTCCTCCCTCCAATTTAGGCTGTGAGCCCCATCAGGGACTGTGTCCAACCAGATTATCTTCCATCTTGGCCAGGGCTTAGCAAAGGGCCTGATACATAGTAGTAGGTGCTTAACAAATACCAAAAACAAACAAGAAAAAAAAAGCAGTACTCCAAAATGAGAATTCAAATCTACAACCAGATAAATGGATTTGTTTAATAGTGGATCATATTTAAATGAATGTGTGTGAAAGTTCTAATGATAAATTGACCCATATTAAGTAAACCCAGAATCAAACAGAACACCTTATTAGTAGTGCCTTGTTCAATGTACACGATTTTCTAACCCAGTATCACTTCCATCTCAAGCTGAACAAAAAGGCTTGGGCATCAAGTGAAGGAGATTGAATGGCATCCCTGCACATGCTACTTTGTTACCTAGCAGGAGTTCTTGGAAAATTTTCAATGTTTTTCTTTTCTTTTGTGAAAGAACATAAAGTGCTTCTTTTAAACCCAGCTCAGATTTCTTGCTTGCTTGTGTGGCTCTCAGAGGTGAATTAGTTAAGGCTGGCAAACTTTGGACTCCTGAGAATACAAAGCAAGGCAATTGATCAGCTTTTGGGGCTTGCAACACCTCTGGCTCAGAGAAATGTCCCTTGAAGGAGGGGGAGGTGAAGGAGAGATAGGTCAGAGCTCTACGAGGGCATGAAACCTTGGTTCATTTCAGCCAAACGGTCATCTTCTCTTTTCCTTAACCAGAATAAACAAGGGAAGTCATCTGGAGCATTGTGGAAAACTCCACTCAGCACTATACTGGACATTCTCTTTTCACTTCATTCATTCATTCATTCCTTTCACTTTTCTCTCAACTTTGTATTATCCTCCTTTTCCTGTGCCAGTTTTACCAGTGTTTCTCGACATCACATTAACTTCCCTCCCGGTACAATAATCGACTCCAATCTGCTATTATCACGGAAATAGAAGAGGTAAAGTGCCTGTAATAGGATCCAAATCAAATCACTTTCACTTCAGCTGGCTTTTGCTGTGAAGCCGAGGATTCCCCAGGGAGATTCAATACAGAGCAACACCTGCAGACACAGGCTGAGGACTGGAGATTATATAGAACAAGACAGGCTAGGTTTTCCAGTAGCATTTCCTTAGTTACAAGATGGCCACTGCAGGAATAATAGCTAGAGGCAGAGCCTGATGAAGTTGTGACTCATTGACAAAGCCAGGGTCCGACTTTCAACTGCTCTGACCCATCCTGAAGCAACATTTCAGTTGACAACTTGCCACGCAACGGAATAGACTTAAATTTCCTCTCCTGGAAGCATTTGCCTGAGATGTGGTTAGTTTTTTCAGGAAGCCCTGGTTGTGTTTAAGAACAGTCCAGCCCAAAGGGGAAAATATATATATATATATATATTACTTTCCCCTAGCAACTTGGAAGGGCCAAAGTAAATTGAATTGAATAAGGTTCAGATCTAAAAAAAAAAAAAAAACCCCAAAAACCCTTGAGAATCTTTCCTTTTGGCATAAAGGATATTACAAATATGAAAGGGTTACAGTAGGGCTGAAAATACCCAAATGAAAACTGCTTAAAGTGTAGGTTAAAGTTTATTAGTGCAGTGCTCCTGGTACATTAGAGTTGATTAGTTCATGCATTTTTTTCTGTTGTTTCTACTTGTGGGCCTGTCTAATCTTATAGTGACACTGTATTGTCTGTGATTGTAGCATATGAACACAGAGCTCTTCTATCAAGAGGAAAAGTGACACTGATTTGGCAAGAAGACTATAGATTTGATGTTTCCTTTTCAACATCAGAGTGAGGAGCTGTAAGAAGCACAGACTAATTGATAGCTTGGTAAGCAAGTAATCAAATAAGCAAAAAGAGCAATTATTTCTTAATTTTAAAAGCCTCCTGCAAATGATGCTATGCAAAAAAGCCAAGCCGACATTTCTCAGAAATCCTGACCAGTTTTCCCCTTGCAGTTTTTTTCCCTTCATGTGTTTAACACCTACTGGTTTTTCATCTTGCATTTGCTAAAGATGCATTTGAAATAGAATGTGAAGTCACTTCAACCCATGTGTGAATTTGAAAGGCAAAGGTAAGGATGGCATCAAGTGTCCCTGGTTCAAAGGGTTCTCCCAGGATGTTCCCAAGAAGGGGTTGCTTTCTATTAGTTTTACTCAAGATCATTTCTTAAACAAAAAAGGACTTAGTGTATAAATCCTACTGTCTCATGTATTGTACATTTACACAGGTAATGAACGTTATTGGGAGTTGGATCAATCAGTGGTGTTAATTGAGCACTTACTGTGTGTCTTCTAGACTGTGAGTCTATTGTTGGGTAGGGACCATCTCTATGTGTTGCCGACTTGTACTTCCCAAGCCCTTAGTACAGTGCTCTGCACACAGTAAGCACTCAATAAATATGATTGAATGAATGAAGAGTACTATACTAAGTGCTTGGAAAAATACATTACAATAGGGTTGAAAGATGACACAATCCTGGTCTATAAGGAGCTTATAGACTAGAGGGTAAGGAAGACATTAAATGAATTACAGAAAAGTGAAATGACAGAGGTAAAGATTTATACCTAAGTGCTGTGGGGCTGAGGGTGAATATCATGGGCTTTAGATTGCTGTGATCTCTGCACCCCAGGTCCGGCAGCGATGCAAATCCTAGGGAAGCCAACAGAAGCCAACAGAAGCCCCTGGAGCCAGATCTAGAGTAGTAGAGATTGTAACATTTGAAATGAATTGCTGCCAGTCTTCTCGGCAGCGGGGACACACAGACGTGATGTGAGGCATTAGTGGAAAGTTAAAGAGGAAATGTTTCCAGAAGAATATTTGATAGAAACTCAGGGGAGGGAGGCATTAGCACACTTCCCGAAATTCACCGAGTTTCCAATGCTACTTAAATTTAAAGAAAGTATCCCCAGAAAAAGACTGCCCTGGTGAACCTCAACATTTTGAATAGTCAAAATCTCTATGAACCAACACACAATTGTATTTCTCCTGGAGACAATTCCCCTTGCTTTCTTTGTCAACAGAGTCTAGTTTGCTTTTTTCAATACCAAGAGAATGTGCATTTGGGGATGCTAGATTACCAAAACTAAGTACCTTTATTACAATCAGTTAGATTTAGTTGCTAGTTGAATAGGTTCATCTTCTGATTAGGAGCAATTGTGATGATAATGTGGAGAATCACATACCATGTCATACAAAATGATTCAAATTTGCCCTTTAAAATGTATTTTTGAAGTGTTAACGTAGACTTTTAAAATGATCATTTATTTCCTAATTAAATTCAAACAGCACCTTACTTCTGAAGGGTCTGAAGTTCTGAACAAAGACTTTGAAAACATATAATATTCTTTATAACCTGAACTATTGGAAGGAACCAAAGGCTGGTGTAGAAGAGGAAAAATAAGTAAGGATAAAAATGAGGGTTTGGGAAAGAGATCATTTTAAAATTCTTTACAATGGCAGGAGAAAACGCTTAGAGAAAGTGTCAGAATGCATGGTCACAAATCTTGATCACTGATTTTGTATCCCCAGTATTATTGTAGGGATTACACAAAGGGATATTTCATGTGGGAACATAATAAATGTAGATGAGAACATGTTAAAGACAAATAATTTACCATTGGCCTTTAACCAGTACATATTTATTCACATCTTCAGTCAAATTTATTGAGCACTTACTGTGTGCAGAGCACTGTACTAAACAGTTACATACAATAGGCAATCTAGTTATCTTTTCTTTTTGCTTTTTTACATGGTGTTTCTTAAGCTCTTACTATGAGCCATGCACTGTACTAAGCATTGGGACAGATATGCAAGATAACCAGGTTGGGCACAGTCCCGGTCCCACATGGGGCTCACAGTCTTAATCTCCATTTTACAGGTGAGGTAATTGAAGCACAGAGAAGTTAAGTAACTTACCCAAGGTCACTCAACAGACAAGTGGCAGAGCCCAGTTTAGGCATGATACATTCTAAAGAGAGAGGATGTGTGATTTTTCCATAGGGTGTATAGTAGATTGTATATATTTTAAAGCAGTATATACATTTTTTCCTTTTCTGTGGACTTTAAAGGCTAAAGGCTTTCAAATTGTGATCCTTGGCATTCCTACGGAGCAATCAAGGGCCATCATCTCCTAGGTTTCCAGGTGTAGATGTGCCTCAGGTGTCAGTTCATCAGTTTCATTTATAGGAAGCTTCAGGTTTGAATGTGAGGAGAATAAAAATGTCCCTTAAGCCTGCTGGAAAAAGTTGCATTTTTCTGCACTTTACATATTTTGGCAAAGTGCTTAAAGTTTGGCAAAAACAAATTGTAAATGAAGAAGGTAAACATTTTTGTTTTAGTGATGTCCAGGTGGAATGCTTCAAAAATCCTTTTGCTCCAAGGCAAACCAGAGGTGTTTCTCCCTTGGACATCACTAAGTATGTTACAGAGACTAGAATTATATATTGCCAGTCTTTCATTTGGACAAACAGATACTTTATCCACATCAGAGTTCCCACCATTGCATTTACATCATTACAAAATTAAACCAGTGACTGAAAGATTTTGACTAATTAGGTTTCTTGGATAATAAGAGCTTTTTAATAAGGTACATATCACTTACAATATTGCTAATGAAATGTGAAAGCGATTCAGTACTCTGTAAGATAATGGCTAACTTGTTTTAATTGTTAACATTTTTTCTTCCCTGCAATGACACAGTCATTATTTCACAGTCACCACTTATCGTGAAATCCAAGAGGATTAATGGTTTCACTTATACTGGCGAAAATGTTTAAGCTGTCCCGATTATCAGTGCAGTTGGAAAGAATAATGGTTATTTGTCATTGCATTTAGCAGTAGAATGAATTGTCCCCAGGCCAAGAGTACCATTAACCCTTTGAGGATATAGTAATAGAGTTTTACAGAGAAATATGGGAAGGCCAAGATGTACAATTTGGTGTTTTTGTCTGGTTTATTATCATAAGAGACCACCTACAATAATCACCTAGTCTTCTGGTCAAAATCCTCAAATCCCCATAAGCTCACTTAGTTATTCCTGTTCCTCAGATATCTGAAATTAAAACTAGATTGAATTGATCTATTCTTTTGATGAATGAACAAGCACAAAAACCCACTATAAAAGGAGCCATGAATTTGGGATAAAAACCAAAAAATGCCTTTGGGAATCTTTCTCCACCCCTCTCCCCTCTCCCATACCCCCAGCCCTAGATGTACATTTGAATGACCTTCTTTTCCATGATATTTTCCAAACCATATTCGTGCAAATCTTTTTCACTTTTTTTTCATTTTTTGTTTTTATCAGTTTGGTCAAGGTGGTTAAAATGAGCAATTGGCTTCCATTCTGAAAAGCTTGAAATAGTACTAATTCAGGGAAGATTTCTAGAGATGAGGACTAGCAGTGCTAGTGGGAAAGTATTTGAAGAATTAATCTATAGTATGCCTAAAATTTTGAAAGGAAGAAAGAATGGATTTAATCATTGAAAGAGTTGAATGAAAATATAAGCTCAGAAACTCCTTGCAATTAATGTTATTAATCAAATGTTTCCTCTTTTTACTCTTTGAGTCAGTAGTAACAATAATGTTCTAAAATGCCTCAAGCCAAATAAACTCACTTTACATAATGAAGAGGTGAATAATGCTCAGGAATGCAGGCTAGCCCTGATTTTTCATCCTCTCTCTCTCTCTCTCTCCCCCCCCCCCACCCCGTTTGAGGCATTAAAGCTGCTATAAGTCAGGGAAAGGAAGCTAACAGAGACCTCCCATACTTTTTGGGAAGTCATTTGGGACTGGAGCCGATGGTGACATCGGTGAGGTGAGAGGGCAGCTGAAACAAAAATAAAATGTGCCTTAAACGATACAGTTTGGCTACCTTATCTTGTTACAGAGAAGAGCTCATCTCATATACACTGGAGTTTGACCCTGTTATGCTGCTTGGAGGCATTTCTGAGTCCAGCACCTGCACAATAAGCATCCTGCCACTTTACTAGTATACTGTTCCAATTCAGGACTCTTCTTCAAAGAAGGGCTAGCTCTTCTCTTCCACAGCATCCATAAACACAAATGGTCCCCATTGCAAAGCAATCTTCACAGACAATAAATGAACCAAGTTTCAGGACTGAGAAAAGTGGTGCTGAAGAAAAAGTGTAGCTAGTTGGGTTGTGAATGGAATTGACATTATACAACACTTATGACCAAAAAAAATTGTATCTTCAATTGTCTTCTGAATTTAGAATCAAGATGATCAGTGCATGTAAGCTCCCAACTATTATCATTATACGTGATCTATTGACAAACCAGGGTTTCTTTGAGATAGCAGACATCACAATTTCTACAGAAGCCCCATGAGGTATTCTGGAACTGCACAGCCCAGCAGTTTTAGATGTAAGAGGTCAGAGGAAACAGCTGCCACCAGATGAAAGGAAAGAGGAAAAAAAAGAATATGACATATTTAGAAGACAAAGGCATTTTGATTAAAAAAATATGGTGCTATAAATGTAGATGTAGAAAGAAATCATATAATTTTGCAATTGATCCAATTTAGAGTTTCTTATTGACACAGTGAAATATCAGGTTCTTCAGCCTTCCAGAGTTTCTGTTTCCTCAACTGAGCTTTTGTAGTTTTTTTCTGAATTAATATATACAGTGGAAAGAGGTCTTATAATAATAATAATAATTATGGCATTTGTTAAGTGCTTCCTTTGTGCCAGGCACTATACTAAGTGCTAGGGTGGATGCAAGGAAATTGGTTTGGGCACAGTCCCTGTTCTGCATAGGGCTCACAGTCTTATTCCCCATTTTACAGATGAAGTAACTGACGCACGGAGAAGTGAAATGACTTGCTTGAGGTGACACAGCAGACAAGTGGTGGAACTGAGATTATGCAGTATTACATAAAACAGAATGTTAAGAATGGTGACGATTTTGTGGAAAGACTTTCATCAGTGAAATCTACAGCAAGGATTTAATTCCTCTGTAATAGAGGAATTTTGAAGTAAGATGCTACTGTAGTCTCTTCAGGCTGGCCAGATGCTTTGTTACAGTTAAGCTCCAATTGAATTAATGGTAGCAGAGGCTAATGTGGAATTTAACTTTTATTCTTGCCTATAAAATAAAATGGAAATTTGCAATGTGGGTGAGTAGAATTCAAATTCCAAATGAAATACTCTTAAAAATCCTGCCAACAGATGGTAAGGTTAAAAAGGTAGAGGTGGGAAGGGTAAGTGCCATTTTAACCCAAACAGCTAAAAAACACCTTCAAAGTAAGAATTCTTAATGGGTTAAGAAGACTTACCCTCAAAACAATTTTATTCAAAATCCTGTCTCAATTGGATTGATGAAAATTAAAGTAAAAGAAGTGCAAATTTAAATCATTAAATCCAAATGCCCAAACTTGATTCTGTGTCTGGCCCTACCATGTTCTTGTTCCCTATGATCCCAATTTTAGGATTTAATATGGTGCATTATTTTATGCATTAATGCACACTTAGAACTATTTCCATATCATATACTGAACTTAGGTTTTATCATTGTTTTGAAATGACTACAATTAGTATCCATAAGACTGATAAGGCTGCAGTAATTAATAATTCACCTGATGAGGCACCTTTTTTTGAGAGATGACACCAACCCTAACTGCTACAAATATAGAACAGCTGATTGGGATACATTAATGTGTAGTAGAGGGCCAGTAGCAGCTTGCCTACACTGAACTACTGCCTAATTCCATTTTTTTTCTTTTGTAAATTATAACCTCCTTTACCATGCCAGCTGGAAGTCAGCATTCTGATTTTTTTCCCAGTGTCTAATAGCCTGGAATTCATGTTACTCTCCCCTTCCTCAAAGGGCAACATTTTAATTGACATATTCCTGGAAATGTATTTGGTCAGTTTTGTGTAGAATGAGCCAAATGTGAAATCCTAGTTTTTAAATAAAATCCCTTTCTTAGTTAATTATCATGTCCATGGATGTTCTGTGCAGCTTATTCTTACAAATGTATAATAAAACTTAGAAACGCCCCCTGTTATTTTACATTTTTTCACCATAGTTGTCCTAGTGCAAATGTAAATCCTACTCTACTCTTGAAAAAGAGACTGTCCTTAAAATAAGCAAAAAGAAGGCATTACTTTTTTCCCTAATATAATAATAATAATGATGGCATTTGTTAGGCGCTCACTATGTTCAAAGCACTGTTCTATGCGCTGATCATCAATGCTTTGCATTTTCACAAGATATCTTATTCTTTACCTTGGCTTCTACTCTCTCTTGCATTATATCTAGCTCCCCCCAAAATGTTCTGTCTTGGATCATCCAAATAGTGAACCAGGTGAGTGAAATAACTTCTGGGAACATATTGCTAAGTTGCGAGAGATAAATGATCTTGCCCAGTGTACAGGGCACCATATAATGTTCTGGAAGAGATAATATGCCAAATAATATCTTGGTTCCTTGAAAGAGGCAATTTACTCACCTTGTATCCCAATAGGAGCATAAGAGTGCATGTGAGATATCAAAATAGTAGTTTTCCTCAACCTGTCATTTCCAGTCTCTTTGGACTGATACTGAATCTTATGGTTTAAAGTAGAAAATATCGTAAGTGATCATAGTGAAGAAGTGGCAACCACTTGTAGAGAAGAAATATCAAGGGACCTGGCTTTGTATGGCAACCCAGCTGTGATCCCACAGGTGACCCCACTACTCGAATGTGATCTACACCCTGTCCTCGGGATGGGATTTATTACAAAATATTTTTCAGTTCCCATGACACTATTCCTTCCCCCAATTCTACCTTTGCCTCTCGGGGTCTTATGAGTTGGAACGTTTCAGGATTTCAGTCAAAGTGTTGCATTATACTCTATAACCCTCATTAGTTATCCGATGACATTTCCTCTTTATTCTAAATTTCTACCCAATTCCTTTAATTTTAACAAATTATTTCATCTTTCTAATATCTATACTCATTAGCTATTTTAGCCTACATTTTCTAATCCAATTCTGTTATTTACCATGAACCATAGAAAGATATAATTTACCATCTATTAAACAGGCCACTACTTCCTTTTCTCTGCCTATCTCTCAAGCTGAAAGGAAGAATTTTAAGATTGTCAAAGAAAATTATTGGTTTAATTGTCAAATATTTCTATTACATATTTTAAAGTAAAAATGAGATAACTTTGAAAATTGTGAAGACATTGTTCAGGGTATTATAGCCTAACGAAACTCGGAATAATCTCCACACTTCCTTGCAATTTCACTTTTTCTACCTTCCCCAGTGCCCATTGCTGCTCTCAACAGGGTGATTCAAATTGTGAGGACTGGGAGAAATATGACATTTTTTAAAAATAAACCCCACAACTGTTGAACTGTCAGAAAATTAAAAAATGGGGGATTTAGCTGCATTGAAGTGAATTTCAAATACAACCCAAAATATATTACAGTCTATAAGCCCTGTGTGGGGAGGGATGGTGTAAGTTAATAATCATGCCATTTATTAATCACCTGCTATGTATGAAAGCACTGAGAGAAGCATTGCAGTAGATACAAGATTCGTAGTATTTTCCACACCTCCTATATGGTTTACAGTCTAGGAGAATAAATATCAAAAAGAGCTGGAAAAGACAGATTTAAATGAGTCTGCTCTTCTTGGCTGGTTAAACCTCGGATAGCACTGCCATGGTTTTAAGTAAGAGGTTAAAGGAACTAGAGAAACTAAAGTTCACAAGGAACCTTGGATCTGAAGCAAGGAGGGAAGTTGATAAGAATATTCCAGTTATTTTTACTGGGAGATGGGGTGAGGTCGGGGGGGAAGGGGAGATTAATAAGGACATTCTACTTTCTTCCTTGTTAGTCATATTTTTAATAATCAAAATTTTACTCACTTAAATAGTCAAAATGATAATGAAGAGTGCCAGATAAATGATGACATAAAGCCACCTTACAGAATTAGTCAGTGATATCTTGTTCATTTACATTAATGACCTAGTTATCCACAGCTGTCATGAAACAGTTATGACAACTGGTACATTAGTTATTGAAGTAAGAGTTAAAAATCAAGGATCAAGCATCACAATATGCACTTTCCCCACTGTATATCTACAAGTGAAGTAGAAAGTCCTGAAATTCATTAATTCATTCATTCGATCATATTTATTGAGTGCTTACTGTGTGCAGAGCACTGTACTAAGCAAGTGGAAAGTACAATTCAGCAGCAAATAGAGACGATCCCTACCTAACAACAGGCTCACAGTCTGGAAGAGGGGAGACAGACAGCAAAGCAAAACAAAACAAGTATACAGGCATCAATAACATCAATATGAATAAATAGAATTATAGATATATGCACATCATTAATAAAGTAAATAGAATAATAAATATGCACATATATATACAAGTGGTATGAGGCAGGGAGGGTGGTGGAGCAGAGGGAGGGAGTCTGGGCGATAGGGAGGTGAGGAGGAGCAGAGGAAAAGCGGGGCTTAGTCTGAGAAGGCCTGCTGGAGGAGTTGAGCTTTCAGTAGGGCTTTGAAGGGGGGAAGTGTGCTAGTTTGGCGGATGTGCGGAGGGAGGGCATTCCAAGCCAGAGGTAGGATGTGGGCCAGGGGTTGATGGCGGGGCAGGCAAAAACGAGGCACATTGAGAAGGTTAGCACCAGAGGAGTGGAATGTGTGGGCTGGGTTGTAGAAGAAGAGAAGGGAGGTGAGGTAGGAGCGGGCAAGGTGATGGAGAGCTTTGAGGAGTTTTGCTGAAATACGTTTTCAAGGGAGGTCATGCAGTTCTCTTCCTTGGGGAATTTTGAGAAAGGCAAACACAACTACTTTTATGGAGGCAGGAGGCTGGAGTAGTTGATCTCTTGAGGTCTGACTTTATTATTTTATGGTTTTTAACTCAAAGAATTCATTATCATGTACAGTTATAAGTTCCTTGAGGTTGGGGGAATCAGGTTTTTTACTTAACAGTACTCTCCCGGGCACTTAGTACAGTGTTTGGCACACAGTAGGCACTCTATAAATACTACTGAATGATTGCTTTCTTATTGATGATGATGGTATTTGTTAAGCACTTACTCTGTGCCAAGCACTGTTCTAAGTGCTGGGGTAAATACAAGGTAATCA
The DNA here is from genome assembly GCF_015852505.1 of Tachyglossus aculeatus. Taxonomy (NCBI): domain Eukaryota; kingdom Metazoa; phylum Chordata; class Mammalia; order Monotremata; family Tachyglossidae; genus Tachyglossus; species Tachyglossus aculeatus. Next base: position 92,833,885 of record NC_052070.1, on the reverse strand, counting down.
TAATCCCATTTTACAGATGAGGGAACTGAGGCATAGAGAAGCGAAGTGACTTGCTCAAAGTCTCACAGCTGACAAGTGGCAGACCAAGGATTAGAACCCATGACCTCTGACTCCCAAACCCATGCTCTTGCCACTAAGCCATACTACTGGGGTTATTCTGTTCCCATGAAGTATCCATCCACATGTTTCAGGCATTTTATTAAAAGAATGAGATATTTTTAATGTTGACGATGCATACTGACTGTAAACTCATTGGGGGCAGGCAATGTGTCAATTGTTGTATTGTACTCTCCCAAGTGTGCTCTGCAATCAATCAATCAATCAATCGTATTTATTGAGTGCTTACTATGTGCAGAGCACTGTACTAAGCGCTTGGGAAGTACAAATTGGCAACACATAGAGACAATCCCTACCCAACAGTGGGCTCACAGTCTAAAAGGGGGAGACAGAGAACAGAACCAAACATACCAACAAAATAAAATAAATAGGATAGAAATGTACAAGTAAAATAAATAAATAAATAAATAGAGTAATAAATATGTACAACCATATATACATATATACAGGTGCTGTGGGGAAGGGAAGGAGGTAAAATGGGGGGATGGAGAGGGGGACGAGGGGGAGAGGAAGGAAGGGGCTCAGTCTGGGAAGGCCTCCTGGAGGAGGTGAGCTCTCAGCAGGGCCTTGAAGGGAGGAAGAGAGCTAGCTTGGCAGAGGGGCAGAGGGAGGGCATTCCAGGCCCGGGGGATGACGTGGGCCGGGGGTCGATGGCGGGACAGGCGAGAACGAGGTACAGTGAGGAGATTAGCGGTGGAGGAGCGGAGGTTGCAGGCTGGGCAGTAGAAGGAGAGAAGGGAGGTGAGGTAGGAGGTGGCGAGGTGATGGAGAGCCTTGAAGCCCAGGGTGAGGAGTTTCTGCCTGATGCGCAGATTGATTGGTAGCCACTGGAGATTTTTGAGGAAGGGAGTAATATGCCCAGAGCGTTTCTGGACAAAGATAATCCGGGCAGCAGCATGAAGTATGGATTGAAGTGGAGAGATACACGAGGATGGGAGATCAGAGAGAAGGCTGGTGCAGTAGTCCAGACGGGATAGGATGAGAGCTTGAATGAGCAGGGTAGCAGTTTGGATGGAGAGGAAAGGGCGGATCTTGGCAATGTTGCGGAGCTGAGACCGGCAGGTTTTGGTGACGGCTTGGATGTGAGGGGTGAATGAGAGAGCGGAGTCGAGGATGACACCAAGTTTGCGGGCTTGTGAGACGGGAAGGATGGTAGTGCCGTCAACAGAGATGGGAAAGTCAGGGAGAGGACAAGGTTTGGGAGGGAAGACAAGGAGCTCAGTCTTCGACATGTTGAGCTTTAGGTGCCGGGCAGACATCCAGATGGAGATGTCCTGAAGGCAGGAGGAGATGCGAGCCTGGAGGGAGGGGGAGTACTGTGTACTCTGCACACAGTAAGCCCTCAGTAAATACGAATGAACGAATACTGCAGTGAAATCTTAGCTTGGGTTTTAGATACTCTGTTGGAAATTCACACATATTTCAGGGGGAATGAAGAGCACTAATATTTTTTGCAATGTTAATGAAACATCTAAGTTTGCAATGCGTGCTTTGATCTGCCTTCAGCCTTCTTTTTAAATCCACTATTGGAATGGTTCTTTTCCACTAACATCAGATCAGACTGTTCGCTGCTACTGTTTGCAAGGGAAAGACGCTAACCCAAGCCCTCCTTGGGTGGGAGGTTTAGGGGCCGTAGCTCACTTTCTTTTCTGAGAGGGATGTAGATTTCACCAAAATGAAGCTGATTGGCTCGACTCACACTAAGTCTCTGAAAACAAACTGGCTCAGAGGTCACAGATGAAATGAGTTTGAGGGCTATAGGCTACACCTAGTGGATGGTTCTACGCATTATACACCATCTCACAATTTAGCATAAATGAGAACAATTGATGGTCTCTGCACAATGGGTGCCTCATTACTGGAATTGCAGGGTTGGTTTTGGGTCATGCTAGAAGTACATTGGCATATATATATATGTGGGGGAAGCTCACACACACAGCATCTGCCTGCACTATGCCAGAGACCAGATGGTACTATTATTCTTTCACTTTCATGAGCACTAAAAGTCACTGAATCTCTTGTCCCTCTCCTCACACAATCCTGCCCTCCCCTCCAGAAAACCAACTAAAACCTAAGCTCAGTATTTGAGGTAAAGAAATAAATGTACTTTGTCCCCTTGCCAAAATGTCTACTCATTTTGCGCTACCATAGATGAGATGAGAATCTATATAACAAGCCCAGCCCTAGATGAATATTGTTCAACGTGGAGCGGTCATCACATCTGCTTGCATACAATCGCTGGACTACATTGTGTGTATATGTGTGTGCATGCGTGTGTGTGTGTGTGTTTTTCATGGTTCCATAAAGTGCTTTAAAATGCAATGTACAGAAAGTGCCAAGGCACTGTGGGGCAATTCAATTTAGTCAAATATCAGGCATCTAAACAGTGAAAATGGAACATAGGCAAAGTATCTGATCCAAGTACCTACTGGTGTAATTGACTCAACAGAGCCAGCCTGGGTCATTAGTTCTATAAACAGTTGCATTTACAACAATAAAACTGTAAAGCATGGAAATTAAAAGCTGTTAGGATTTTCTCTTGTGTGCATTTATCTTGGAAGAATCATGTATACACTCTGAACAAAATTTGTAATCTGTTTCATAAGGGGCATCATAGTAACCTGTGTCAGCAAAGTGCTGTGTATCAAATGACAAACTTGAAAGACGGATGAGTGCAAGTGCAGACTGTACTGGAGTGATGTACTGACTTAATTGTCAAGCTAAGACAAGAGTAGAAATGTAGTGCTACATATTCATGTTTCTGAACAGACTAAAATTAAAGTTTACTTTTACCATTATTGGGGACTATTTGAGTTGGGGAGAGATGTGAAATAAATTCAAATTCAGCAATACTGCAATATAACATTCCTGAAAGAATTGCAAAAACAGGAGCTCAATTTAGGTTTGGTTTAGTTGGTTGTGTGTCTTCTACCTGCTTGAGCCATTCTAAAATCATGTGTACCCCAACAATCCTTTCCTCATTAAAATAGTCTTGTCAAACAAGCTCTCTTTAAGTGACCTTTTTATTCACCACTCCAAATTACAGCGAAGATTTGAACATTTCCTTTGTTCATTCTGGTGTTGACACTAAAGAAACAGAGTGTCTTTCCATCTCGGCCGATGCACCATAGACCACTTAAAAGAAAATTGAGAGAGTGTATTACAAGGTTAAAGAGCAGAGTTCAGAGGTTGCTATAATTCTCATTAAGGGATGTTTCTATGCAGTACCCATAGGTGAATTAATCAATACTTATGTCTGAAAATGATCAGACTGGGCAAAGAGGCCTTTAATTGGGTATATGCTTTTATGGAGAGTGAATGTATTTGGGCTTTCATGGCAATAAGCAGTAGCACATCTCCCAGTTTTCATGTTGGTTGTAGGATTGAATTTGACAATTGAGATGACAGAAGATTTTGACATTTCAAAACTCCCTGGAGTGAGAGAGGCAGAGAACCCTTGCAACCGGCCAGGAACTCCCCAAGTCCCAAAGTAGGAAGCATTGTTAAAGACCCAGATCTAAAGAGGGAGAAAAAAGCTTTGATTCCACACACTGTTCTAAATGTTACTAAATTGTGTAAGCAATCAAGAGAAACACACGCACACACTTGAATAAAGAGCAGCATTTTTATATTCATTCAGTCGTATTTATTGAGCGCTTACTGTGTGCAGAGCACTGCACTAAATCTGTCACAAATATTGACTTTCAAAATGGAGGAAGAGAGAAGCAAAGTTGAAAAAAAAGAAGAATTTAGCATTCAGCAAGGAAGTCTTTAGCTACTTTTTTGTTGAAGAAAAGAATACTAAGGTCAGGTCCATATTGCAAAGTTAAGTGGATAATTTGGGGAATCTTGATGATTCAAGCCAAAACCTTTTTTCTTGAAATATTCAAAGTACTTAGGTCCAAACAACTCCTATGTTATATGTAAAATTGTCTTAACTCCCTTCTTCATTTTACAACTGTAGACTTAACCTAAATATTTTCTTAAATCAAATTTGCATAAAGAATGTTTCAGGATCTTTAAAATTAAGACCAAGGCACAATATTCTCAAGTAAATTATTATACATCTGTAGACTTATAATACCTTCAGAAAATATAGCTGGACCAATAATCTTAAATAAATCTTCATCTCATATGTATTCACACATCTTGTCACAAGACTACATTCTTGGAAAGGGTTTAGCCAAATAATTGTAAATGAGCCTCATTATGATGCTTTAGTTGGATTGTTTTTCAAATGCACACTTGTCAATCAGTCAATCAATCAATGATATTTATGCAGTACTATGTGCAGAGCACTATACTAAATGCTTGGGAGAGTACAACAGAATTGGCAGACATGTTCCCTGCTAATAATAAAATAATAATAGTAATAATAATAATAATAATAATAGTGATATTTGTTAAGCACTTACCCTGTGCCAGGCACTATAATAAGCGCTGAGGTGGATGCAAACAAATTGGATTGGGAACAGGCCTTGCCTCACATGGGGCTCATATTCTCAATCCCCATTTTACAGATGGGGTAACTGAGGCCCAGATAAATGAAGTGACTTGCCCAAGGTCACACAGCAGACAAGTGCTGGAGTGGGGATTAGAATCCATGACCTGACTCCCAGGCCTGTGCTCTATCCACTATACCATGCTGCTTCTTCTAGTCTAGAGGGGTAGACAGATATTAATATAAATGGATGATTTGTAGTATTTAATTTAAAGATAGGTACATAAGTACTGTGGGGATGAGGGTGGGGTAAATATCAGATGCCCTGAGGTCACAGATCCAAATGTATAGATGATGCAGAACAGGCCGGGGATTTATTAGGAGATTTTGCACTGGTGAAAGTCCATACCCTACTGATAAAGAGGCATATTTGTTTATTTACCATACATTGAGGGAGAGTTCACAATTTTTGGCTTGCTAATTTGTCATGCCATTGGATAACAGTAAGATTAAATATTACTTTCACTCCTTTTCTCCAGAGGGATACCAAGATTTGATCTGTGGAAGTTCTTCAAACTGAACAATAGAACTAACAGTGTTAGGATGAAATGTGAAAAACAATATTCTTTAAGACATTGGTGCCTTTGATAATTGTCCACCTCTGCTTTTGATTCTTGCCATCATTTCTGAGCTAGATGACAGCTAAAACAAGCCAAGGTAAAGGGGCAGTGGAGTAACTCACTTTTTCTGCTCTGACCTCTATGAATAGAAAGGTGCTTCAATTTATCAATCTATCAGTCAATCAGTGATATTTATTTATTGAGCATTTACTGTGTACAGAGCACTGTACCAAAAATTTGGGCAAGCATAATAAATAGAGTTAGTAGAAACTATTTCTGCCCACAAGGAGCTTACAGTCTAGAGGGAATGCTAAAGTTAATGCTAAGACTAATAGCTAGTTCAAGGTAAGAAAAAAACATGAAGTGTCAGCCTAGAGTCAGTTATTTACACTCAGTTTTAGATTATTACCTGAGGTTTACCTATCACTTTGAAAATATCTTATTTTATATATGTACATTCATTTATTATTTTGTATTGATATACAATATTTAGGCATTTTATGCCGAAGATATTTGTATATACACATATGCAATCATACACATTGCATACACACGTGTATGCAATCCATGTTTATTGTAGGTGATGGTAATATCACTTGGGTCACTCAGTTCTTAAAAATGTTGTCTTAAAACGTTCTTAAAAGTGTGTCAATGCCTTCAGGCATCTGGGTGAGTTGAGCTGTATTATGTTGAATTGTGAACGGTTGAATCAGATTAAATGCACAGTAAAAGGATGGTCACTTTAAAGAAGTTTCTCATTTTTGTGTACCTTCCTCTGGAAGCAATACAGGCACTGAATGTTTTATTAAACAGATACAATGTTTTTATATAGGATTTAATCATTTATAAGGGAATCTAAGTTGGGTAGTCAGGCTTCCTGTTCCTCCATGAAATAGCTCTCTCAGAGTTATTCTAAGATTCAGTAGGATTCATGAAGATTAAGTGTTATTTGGTGATAATTGTAGAATTATGAGGTGTGGATGAGGAATGAATTTTTAAAAATCTAATGGATAAGGAGGATATAGGATACAGGTGCGAACTGCCTAAACAACATTTGAATGGATGATGGCACTCCTATTTGCTCATTCTCCACCCAGTTGAAGGTGTTGATTAAGCTGTGCCCCTGACTGGTTTCTGTAGGGAAATGTACCAGTGTTCTGATGCAATGAAATCATAGTGGGTCACAGACTGAAAAAGATACTGAAAGAAAAATCAAAGTCAGTATTCTTCCCCCAAACTTCACAACACTGGACTCACCCTTGGGGGATAGGGAAGTTCATATATGCCTCCACCACTCTGGACAGAGAGGAAGCAAAGGAATAAACAAGGCATCCCTGTCCTGGTTCCTCAGAAGGGGGCATGCACACCCAGGCTATTTGCCTTCATAACCCCTGGCCCCTATGACTGCCAACCCTCTCAAGGATAAAGAGCAGGTAGAGGGGTGCTCTGTAGGTGTGTGTCAGTGGAGGGGGACAGGGAGAAAGTGGAGGGGTGCTCTGGGAGGGGCTCCAGAGAAGCCACTCTGGGAAGGATAGAAAGTGGTCCCACCTTCCTTCTCCCATCTCGCCCTCTTGATGCTAAACTGGAAAATAAATTTAAACCACTTAGACTATGCATGAGGCAGTGAGAAACCGTGTGAGCTTGCATGCTCATCTTGGAGGACTTCACCAGATCTACAATTCTGTAGTTCAAAATTTTGACAATCCCTTGTGGAAATGATGGTGATGTTAGTTCCAACAGGGAAAAATGAATCTTCTCCCTCATAAATTTCTATATCCAGGACTACTTGTTGTAATTTGCCAACAATAATGCATCCTTGTTTGGTAGTGGCCAGGCTTCTACTGTGGGAAAATTATTTTACACTCTTGATGTAAAAGCTAAATAAGGGGCCCCATCGGTATGGCAGTGTTTAATTCTGAAATCTGTGCTGAGAGTATAAAAGTATACATAGGGAATACTCTTCAAGGTATTGTAATCTTCGATGAATGTGTAGATACCTTTGATTTAACGTTTATAAACATGCACTCCTCATTGCATTAAAAGTAACTGAATTGCAAGCTCCTCCCTAGATTCTTAGTGCCCAGAGATAGGGCCAGAATCTTTGGAACATTCTGTTTTGGGCCCTTTGCAGTGTGGGTATCCTGTATGGGTGAATCCTATTATTTTTATCTTCAACCTAGCATCTCTGTAACTAGAGAAAACTAAATTCCTTCTTGTAGGTCTTATAATAAGAATGTTTCAGCTAACTTTATCCACAACCTCATTTACTTCAAATCCACAAAATAAGTAAGTCTATGTAGGGTGATATTTACTGAATTGGAGTATTGAAAATTATGAATGGGAGTGAAAGAAAATATGAATCCAGTTTCATGATTATAAATGTCTAACGTTATTGAAACTCCAAGTGAAATTGCCAGCCAAGGCACCTAATAAAAAATTGATATCCTGCAGCTTCACCTGGTTGTGTGGGATTTTGCTAACAAAAAACCAATTTCATAGAAACAAAGTGGCATATTTTTTCTCACTTATCTATGAAATGTTACATAGTGGTTCACTGGCTATTTTACTTCCCCTGATAACCAATTGGATATGTAGTGAGTTCCTTGAGTTTTCAAGATTCAAGAAATTAGCTGGATTACTATATTTTCACTACTGTTTTTATGTACAGTGTAGCCACTTCTATTTCACCCCTCTCCTCAAAAATCTACCTTTCCCTTTTCATCAAGCAAAAATTCCTTACCATTGATACACCTAATACTCTCCAGCTCATTTTCTATGCCCTACCTAATGAATCTTCTCACTGTCTCTCGCCCCTCCCACCTCTGGCCTTTGGTGCCTCCTGACTCATGCAGTCCCATGATGGATTGACACATTTTGCACTACAGTCCTTTAACCAGGTGAAATACTTCAAGATGACTTGGTAAACAAATGGTTTATAGCAGTTCCTTATTAATTGTCTTCATAGATAACAACACTGCCCATATTCAAAGCTCTCCTGAAGTCTTACCTCCTCCAGGAAGCTTTTCCTAATTAATTTCCTACCCAAGTCATACTGTATCTACTACCATTTCAGCAGATTTGTCTTTGCAGTCACTGATAGCACTTGTGCTCATATCTATTTACATTTTCTACTCTTTCAGGAATTATTACACTTACCATCTTTCTAGTCTCTTTTTCCTCCTAGCTTTAAATCATTGTGTGTCTATCTCATCCACTAGATGATCTGCTCTTTGAGGTTGACAATTGTCTGTTTTACCTCTATGGCACCGTCCCAGGCACTTAGATCCATTTCCTGTACCCAGAGATAGAGTTTCAGTCCACAAATAAATCAGTGGTATTTATTGAGTGTTTACTTCGTGTAGAATGCTGTATTAAGCATGATCCCTACTCTCAAATAGCTTACAGTCTAGTGGGGGAGACAGACGTTAAGAGGAATTACATGTAAGCAAGCAAACCAAGTATAAGGATTTGTAAATAAGGGCCATAGGGGAGAGGATGGCAGGAATAATCTAAATTCTTATTGGTGTGACGAAGTGCATGGGAGAGAAGCAGTTGTGGGGGGAAATGCAATGCAGGGAATGAGGGCATTCATTCAATCATATCTATTGATCACTTACTGTGTGCAGAGCACTGTACTAAGCGCTGGGGAAGTACAAGTCGGCAACAGTTAGAGACAGTCCCTACTAAACAACAGGCTCACAGTCTAGAAGGGGGAGACAGATAAAAAACAAAAGAAGTAGACAGCCATTGCTAGCATCAAAATGGTCAGTCAGAGATGGGAAGTTCAGCCTCTACTTTGGATTCTTCAAACACAAAGGACCAGTGCAAACACCAACTCTGGCTCCTTTCCTTGACAGCCTGGAGGGAGACGAGAGGAGATGGAGAACGAAATGACAATGGAATACTGAATGGGAGGAAAGTTTCGTTCCAATCGGTCTTGGCCAGCGCTGAAGCATGAAACATGGTCCTGGTCGGCTTGGTCTTCTTCCTGATGGCAGGTAAACTCTTTAAGTCACTCATGTTCCAAAAGTGTTTGGCTGTGTAGGGAGCGAGTTGTTGTCGGACTGGCTGCCTTTTCAACTAATGACCCGATTTTAGACTGTGAGCCCACTATTGGGTAGGGACTGTCTCTATATGTTGCCAACTTGTACTTCCCAAGCGCTTAGTACAGTGCTCTGCACACAGTAAGTGCTCAATAAATACGATTAATGATGATGATGATAGATTCCAGAGTCCAGGATGCTGAAACTTACATGTGATGAAATGGAGCTCCTTCTGCTGCCGCAGGCAGAACCTAGAGGTTCCAGCTTGGAAATCATTTCATCCAGTTGAGCGATGAGATTGCCTTGGGTGGATGTGTCGAGTTGGGATTTCAAGTGCTCCAGCTTGTTGACAGGTAAAGTTTTCCGTACTCTGCAGGGAAGGATGGAGTTCTGGAAGAGCCAGCAGACCGCGGGTGGCAGGCCCCAGAAGCCTTTCCTGAGCAGGTGGTCCATGCACCACTCCACAGACAGCAATGACAAATGTGACATTTTCCAAGTTGTATGAGGCAGAACAGCTCGTTCCTGTGAACGGCCACGTCTTGAATATCTTTGACTTCGCTCCACAGCAGAACATGGATGCTCTGAGGCACGACGATGTAAATGCCCCTTTCAGTCCAGGTCATCACACAATGCTCACTCAAGTACAAGAATTTGGCAAAGGACAGAGACTGGGGCGATCCGGGAATGTTGTAACACTGAAGGTCAGTCCTGAGTGAAACCACGGGAAGAGAAGGGGATGTGAGCAGCTGCTTGAACTGGTGCATGCTGAGAACCTTGCCCTCCAGGTTCATCTCCCACATGTGTGAGCCAGGGCGGTCGTAGTAGATGAGCGACTCCTAGCCCGCGCTACTCCGGCCCGGGAAGAAACATGCTCCATAGTCACTGTCTCATTCCTTGTTCTCAATTTTCCAGAACTTTGCCCTCTCAGTATCGCATAAGAAGGAACGAGTAAGTGACGATATCAGCAGTCTCCCCTCCAAGTAATCAAGCTGCACAATTTGCAAGTCAGCTGTGGTTATAACCTGGACCAGGAACATCACAAAGGCAGCCACGGCCTTTCCTTGTTTGGATGTGTTGATCTTCATGGTGGACACTTTCCCCACGTGATTGCCCGCGAAGACTCGGAAAGCAGCTGTGTCCCAGCAGAGGGCCGTAACGGTCCACCCTGTGTGTTCAGATGACACACAGATCCATTCGGACTTCCCCTGATGTTCCCGATTCAGCTCCCAGGCTACCATGAGGCCCTGGCTGGTTGCCACAGCAATGTAATCCTCATCATGGGGGCACCAGGCCACCTGGGAAACAGCACCTTCCTTATGGGTCAGATAGAGCCTCTGTTTCCAGCCTTCTCTCTGGACGAGTTGGAGGCCTCCTCCCGAGCTTCCTAGAGCCAGTCATTTCCATGACACAGCTACACATGTGCACTTCAGGCAACTGGAATCCAACCTGAGAGCAGAGAACAAGGGGTCCAGGGACTCCAATTCTGCCAACACATGGCTGAAGGATTTGGGAATGACCATCATCAGACGATGAAGGTGTGGCGGTGTTGAATATCTCTTCGACCCCGGAGCTCTACCGCTGCCAGGGCCAGGCCGGGGAAGCATCATAGCCACCTCCGCCTCTGGGCCTCCCATAGTCAGGGCATAGTCAGGGAAGGCTTCCTGGAGGAGATGTGATATGATTAGGATTTTGAAGACAAGGATATGACACTGCGAAGACTGACATTGAATCCATGAGTGTGAATTTTTTAGATGTTCACTGAATAAAGTACAATTGATTGATTGATTGAATAAGTAGATGAAATACTCCTACCCCCAAAGCTGTTTCCTGGGAGGGGAAAAATGCACTGAACTCTCATCCCTTCATGTGGTTGAGAAAAAGAGAGAGACAGAGAGACAGAGGGAGAGAGAAGAAGAATATCCTATGCACAGAGATGCCCAAGTAATTCAGTCTTGTAATGATATAATTCAGAGCTAGAAAAAGCATTTTGAGTATTAATATGTAAATATGCCCAGCATGTTTTTAAAATCTGCTTTTATGCCTCTCAAATGCAAAGGGTGAGCAGTTTTCCGCAGTGCTACCTTCCATCATTTCTTCACTCTGTCTCTCTAAATTCATAATCCTAAATGCAAACTTTTTAGGATTAGGGAATCTCTTAAGAACATATTTTGAATGAAGAGGGATTTGGTCCCTACTTGCAGCAGGGGAGATAAAAGTTTCAGTTTACATTTTTAAAAGTGATTGCAAATGCGGGAGTTCTCCAATCTAAAGCATGTGAAAGCAAGTTGTTTGAATTAGAAACTGAGTGATGCATGGTATTGAATATAAATAGAACAAATCAAAGTCTGTTTTTTTGCCAACCCACCCGCTTACATCAGAAGCTGGCTTTTAACACTTCTATAAATATTGCTAGCATTTCCAAAAAGAAAATGATTGTTGGAGATATGCTCTGCTTAGATGCAATCAGAGGGTGATAGTAAGTGTCCCCCACATTTCCAGGAAAATTATAAGGGGCCAACATGTCACCCCCTCAACTCCCTTCCCTCTTCCCCATGTGCCTCCACCCAGCACAGTGAAATAGCGAGCTAATGATACTCCCCAGGCCCTAGACCGCTTACATAGGCAAAATCCTATTTAATAAACAATTGTAGGAAACTAAAGCACATGGTTCTGAAACGTTTGCATCAGATGCAAACAACACTGAGAGGATCTTAGTCTTAAGACTTAAATCTTCTTCTCTTCAGACCAGAAGAGACCATGTACTGAGAACTATCCCTGACACTTAACATTGCCAGCTGCAAAGTGTTTCACTACCAGTAATTAAACACATGCTGGGAAACCATGGTAAGGAGGTAGAGCCACAGAGCTGATGTGCACTAACATGGTGATTTGCGATCTGAGGGTTTCCCTTCTACGCTTTTCTGGGGCGTGAGGTGTCACTAGGCTGACACCTATTCCCCGTCTCTGACCTGCCTTCTGTTGAAGTGGATTTGTTCAGTCACTTGCAGCTAGGTCTTCTCGATGTGCCAGGAGCACCCCATAACCTTTTTACTAATTCCCATGACACCCTCTGTGTATCGCGGTAGGATTCAGCTGGCATGTCTTTCGAAGCAGAAGGAGAACAAAAGATTCTGCGGCACATCTGAAGAGGGCTGCTTGTGTGTGTCTGAATGTAGTGTCATGGTTTGAAAAAGACTAAGAACCCCTACCTTGCACTAAAAGGTTTTCAATACACCAAGACACATTTTTGTAAAGAAAAAAAAAGGCTCCCATCAATCCCGTTAGGCTGGATTCGTTTGTGTATGCAATTAAATTGCAACCCACATTTTGGCCCACGTCCTAATGGGGGCCAAAAATCTGAGAAAAATTGAGTTGTTGCTTTTTCACTTCAGATATTTTTTGACCCATAAACTAAAAAAAATTTGCTCTGGAGCTAAGGACTTGAGACCAGAAAAGCAGAACCTGACATAATTCAGAAGCAACTGACAGATCATTTCCAGTCAAATCCTGAGTGGAGTTTTTCTGGCAGATTTAAGTATTTTAACTGTCCTCCAAATAATGTCAGGGTTGTTTCTAACCTAATTTACTATGTTTAAACTTGAATAGTATAGTGGCTAGCATACCAAGTTCAAAAACATGGCACTTCCACCTTATAGCTGCAGAAAATAAGTGAAATGGGAGGAGGCAAAATTAAAACACAACTGTAGATGCAGAGTATTCAGTTTAGTAAGCATGTATCAGGAAGAGACCTCCTCCAACCTCTGGCATTTGGGGATACCCTGAATGGAAGCTCAGAGGATTGATCTATTCAGGAAGAACTGCAAGTGTTCTGGGGGCCAGGAAGGTGAGGGGCATGGCAGACCAGGGTGGAAACATTTCCAGTTTAGAGACCCTCCCATAAGAACGATGTGATTTCAGGGTGCCATTCCATTTCAATGAAGAACTCATTGGAATGAAATGAAAGTCATAGAGTAGGGAGAAGACAGTAATAATAATAATAATAATGGTATTTGTTATGCATTTATTATATGCAAAATGCTGGAGCATATTCAGGATAATCACATAGGATTCAGCCCCTGCCCTGGTGGGCTCACAGCCTAAGGGAGAAAAACAGGTATTTAGTTGCCATTTAACAAATTAGGGAACTGAGTCACAGATAAGTCATTTGACTTTCCCAATGTCACACAGCAGGCAGGGGGGAGGAGAGAGGTTTCCTGCCTCTCACTAAGGAACACTGCTCCTCTGTATGTCTTGGCTAAATCCTGCGGAACATGCCAGAACCATTTCAGCTCTACAAGGTTTCCCCTATGAAGACCACCGCAGCCTCACTTAGGTTATAAAGAATCTACCCATTGGTGTACTTACTGAATGCTTACTGTCTACAGAGCAGTGTCCTAAGTGCTTGGGTTAAAGGTTATTGTTTACTGGGGCAAATGGAGCATTGTTTTGAAAGCAGTTTCAGCTAACCTGAGCCTCTCAAATGTCCTTGGGACATTTTCATGTGATCCAAAAAGTGGAGGAGAACAGGTCGGGATCCTCTTTGGTGTCAGAAAGATACCAAACACTACACATTGTTGCTAAGGTTACTAAGGTATTGTATTAGTACTCTTCTAGGGTAAATAGCCATCACTACACAGCATAAAAAGTGTACAACTGGGATGAGATGACTTGTGAAGTCTAAGCTTCTGGTTTCCACTTAGGTGGTCTTATCCTATTTCACAAGATCTGGTCCAAGTTTGTAGTGGAACACAACTTGGTGAAACTTGAAATTCAGAATCAGGTCAAATTTGGATGTTCTCTTCTATTTCCACAAAAAATCAGGATACCAGTAGCCAGCAGAGGTGGGGCTAATCTTACGAGCATCACCACATTGACTGTAGTTTCTTCTCACACAGGATGATTTTTCCAAGTAATTTGTTCAGTGTGCAAAGTTTCAAACATTCTGGTTCTGGAGTCCTTTTTTTGTTTGTTTTTTACCTCCCTATGTTGCCATGTGGATTAATTGATCAATTAGTCAACATTAAAAAAGGACCTTGAAGAGGAATCCTTGATGCCAACAGAAACACATAAACACTGGCAGCTTCCCCTTGCTCACAGCTGATCAGAGAGGGAAGGGCTGGATAACTGCACACCCTACAGTCATTCCCTTGCTGCTTTTCCTTTCCATAATTGGTCCCAAAGACTGCAATGATGTGAAGTAGCAGTCTCAGATGAGCTTGAGTTTTAAACCCTTCCTTGGAGGCAATGAAAATGAGGGGAATGGAGGAATTATTTTGTGGTTGTGTTTTCATTAAACTTGTAAGAGTTGCTCTTTGCCCTACTTTTTTTTTGACACTGTGGTAGGTGCAAGGTTACAGAGTGGTGGCTTTAAAACCAAATTAGCTTGCACTATCCATGATCAATTTGGAGACTGTGTAATGGTAAAGAAGTGTGACATTGCCATGATTGTTGGATAATGGATTGAGAAGCAATGTGGCCTAGTGGGAAGAGCACAGGCCTGGAAGTTAAAAGTCCTGGGTTCTAAACCCAGGTCTGCTGCTTGTCTGCTGTTTGACCTTGGGCAAATCACTTAACTTCTCTGGGTCTCAGTTTCCTCATCTGTTTAATAGGGATTCAATATCTGGTCTACTTCTTTCTTAGACTGTGGGAGAGGGGCTGTGTCCATCTGACTGTCTTGTATCTACTACAAAATGATTGGCACAGAGTAAGTGCTTAACAAATATCACAAGTAGTATTGTTACCTGGGAAAGTCTGACTTCATTTGACATTGAGGGAATATCAGAAACTAGATTTCCAGTGGGTTTCTTTTGTTGTTTGGCAAAACCTTGTTGTGCCCTTACTCCCATCATGTTTAAACCCATGTGTATTTTAAGGAAAAGTTAATCCATATGTTTGGGATTCATTTGCATTGCAGGCATCAAAATGTAGCCTTTAGAAGAGCTATTTTGATGAGCATAGGGTTTTGTGAAATCTCTATCCACAGTGCCTCTTTAAAAATCTCATCTTCACCTGTGTGTAAATGAATCCAAAAGAAATCCTAAGTATTTTAAGTTTGGTTTGACTCCCAGGAACCATGAGATGCAAGAAGGCTCTAAACTTAGCAAGTCTCTCCTCTATCTCTAATAGTCTTCTTAGGCCTGTAACCTCTGTCGGACCCAACAGAGGTTCCAAAATATCCATAAGTAAAAGTAAATACAGCCCTTTCATATTACAGCTGACTAGTAAGTATCACTGCTAAGTGACCAGTTGGTCAGAAATCCAATAATGGCAGTTAAAAACTCTCTATTGTGCCTGCTCAAAATCAACAGATCCACAGTTACTCAACAAATTCTCAGCAGATCTATCCGAAGCCAAAAACAAGTTGGATTTGCTGTATTGACAGCTTCTCATTTTCTACCTTAAAATGGCTCAGATTCTTGAGTTTTTTCCAAAGGCATTTAAAAATGGACAGCAGGAATGGGACTCAGAAACTGGGGATAACTCAAAGGGTCCTTCGTTTCCTTTTGAACCAGTGAAGATGTGTATGGACCACTTGACTTTTCAGGAAATGCCCTCTGAATGGATGCAAAGTTTAAAAATGAATTTGTCAGAACAGAGTATGGTCATTTTCAAGTCACAAGGAAACAATTACTTTATGTCCTCTTCAGCCCATAGGACATTATTATCTGCTTTCCCTTTTGTGTCAGGAGGAAGAGAGAATTTTAGTGAATGTTTGATATATTAGAAAGTGAATGATTGTTCACAGCCATGGGGCTAGACCATGTTTCAATAAGACAAATTGCACTGCAGTGTTCCAGTGGCAACGAATGATAACTCATGATCCTGAGACAGAGTGGATGAAAATTACAACAGAATGGATGAAAATCAGGAGCAAGAGGACAAATGGCTGAAAAAGAAGAATCTGTGATTATTATTTCTTAAGCTTTAGTCTGACAAGGTTTTGAACTATTTCCTTTGAAAATTTTCCAGAGCGGAAATATTCTGTTGCTGAGAAGAAAATGATTGTATTATCTCTGAACCAATGGTGAATGATTAAGTCATATGTACAAATGAAGGAATTTTGTCCCAAGGTTTATTTTTCCCATGGAGAGTTAATGGCATATGACTTTTTTTCCTAAGGATATAATATAATAATCTAAATGTCTTAGACTTGTTAGAACCAGAACGTGTTATCATTTTTGGAATGGTGAAGAATGTCATTGGATGATATTTAAGAAGTGTCATCTATTCTGAATTTTCTTTTGGAAAGCCTGGCAGGTATTTTATTAAATAAATGTTTAATCATTGATGTTATTCAAATGACTCCCTTGGAAATGAAGGGAATTTCAGAAAACCAAGACAGCATTTTCATATAAGCATGCTTGGACTATTGCCCCAGAGAAGAGAACATTCAGTTCTCCTATAATGTGAGAGTTGTGTCCTTGCATAATCTTATAATCTCCATTTCAGTACCACAATGCTTGGGCACAATAACGTGGCAAGGCCAGAGCTAACAGACTCGGCTGCAGAAGGCTGTAAGATCGTTGTGGGCAGGGAATGTGTCTACCAACTCTGTTGTTTTCTTCCAAGCGCATAGTACAATGCTTTGCACTCAGTAGGCACTCAATAAATACCACTGATTGATTGAAGAATGGTCCCTAATTTTTAAAATTACTTTCCTGACAAAATGTTTATTGAAAACCTGCAGTATGGCCAAAATAATAGTAGTAGTAGTAGTAGTAGTAGTAGTAGTAGTAGTAGTAGTAGTAGTAGTAGAAATAGTAGTATTTATTGAACACCCACTTGGTGTAGTGCACTGTTCTGGGTGCATTCATTCATTCATTCATATTGACTGAGAAATTACTGTGTGCAGAGCACTTGTACTAAGCACTTGGAAAGTACAACTCAGCAACAGAGACAATCCCTACCCTACAACATGATCACAGTCTAGAAGGGGAGTGACAGGCAACAAAATAAAACAAGTAGACAGGCATCAATACCATGAATATAAACAAATAGAATTATAGATATATACACATCATTAATAAAATAAATAGAATAATAAATATGTACATATACACAGTTGCTGTGGGACAGGTAGAGCAGAGGGAAGGAGTAGGGGTGATGGGGAGGGGAGGAGGAACAGAGGAAAAGGGGGGGCTCAGTCTGGGAAGTCCTGGAGGGAGTGAGCTTTCAGGAGGGCTTTGAAGGGGGAAAAGTGTGTAAATACAGAATAAAAAAGTGACACATTCCCTGCCCACAGAGTTCTTTCATTCTACTGGGCAGATCTAGATAGCATCAGGAAAGTAGACAGATGGATTATGCAGCATCCTAAACCAGGGAAACATCCCTAGAACCCCTAAAGCACAAATGATGCCGAGTGGTTACTTGTTTTCAATCAATCAATCAATCAATCAATCATATTTATTGAGCGCTTACTGTGTGTGTGCAGAGCACTGTACTAAGCGCTTGGGAAGTACAAGTTGGCAAAATATAGAGACAGTCCCTACCCAACAGTGGGCTCACAGTCTAGAAGGGGGAGACAGAGAACAAAACCAAATATATTAACAAAGTAAAATAAATAGAATAGATATGTACAAGTAAAATAAATACAAAATAGAGTAATAAATATGTACAAACATATATACATATATACTGGTGCTGTGGGGAAGGGAAGGAGGTAAGACGGTGGGGATGGAGACGGGGACGACGGGGAGAGGAAGGAGGGGGCTCAGTCTGGGAAGGCCTCCTGGAGGAGGTGAGCTCTCAGTAGGGCCTTGAAGGGAGGAAGAGAGCTAGCTTGGTGGATCTGGGGAGGGAGGGCATCCAGGCCAGGGGGATGACTTGCGCTGGGGGTCGACGGCGGGATGGGTGAGAACGAGGCACGGTGAGGAGATTAGTGGCAGAGGAGCGGAGGGTGCGGGCTGGGCTGTAAAAGGAGAGAAGGGAGGAGAGGTAGGAGGGGGCGAGGTGATGGAGAGCCTTGAAGCCGAGGGTGAGGAGTTTCTGCTGATGTGCAGATTGATTGGTAGCCACTGGAGATTTTTGAGGAGGGGAGTAACATGCCCAGAGCATTTCTGAACAAGGACAATCTGGGCAGCAGCATGAAGTATGGATTGAAGTGGGGAGAGACACGAGGATGGGAGATCAGAGAGGAGGATGGGAGATCAGAGAGGAGGCTGATGCAGTAGTCCAGATGGGATAGGATGAGAGCTTGAACGAGCAGGGTAGCGGTTTAAATGGAGAGGAAAGGGCAGATCTTGGCAATGTTGCGGAGCTGAGACTAGCAGGTTTTGGTGACCGCTTGGATGTGAGGGGTGAATGAGAGAGCGGAGTTGAGGATGACACCAAGGTTGTGGACTTGTGAGATGGGAAGGATGGTAGTGCCATCAACAGTGATGGGAAAGTCAGGAAGAGGGCAGGGTTTGGGAGGGAAGACAAGGAGTTCAGTCTTGGACATGTTGAGTTTTAGGTGGCGGACAGACATCCAGATGGAGATGTCTGTGAATAGCTAAATTTCTTGATGAAATTGAATTAGACAGACCCTGTGGTGGAAGATCAAATCACGTATTCCAAGAGAGTCATTTTAACTGAATGCAGGATGAAAGATGAGTTGGGTCAATGTTTCTTTTCAAGTTCAGGAAGGTACACTGAGACATTGGTGAGTCTTTTAGACTGTGAGCCCACTGTTGGTTAGGGACTGTCTCTATATGTTGCCAACTTGTACTTCCCAAGCGCTTAGTACAGTACTCTGCACACAGTAAGTGCTCAATAAATACGATTGATGATGATGATGATAGGTGAGACAAGTCTCTCACTCCCCATCACTCCAGGATTTGCCCTTTCAGCCAGGGCCATGTCTGAGGTAAGGGAGGGGAGGCACAGGCAGCAGAAAGAACTCAACTCTGATAACATGTTGGAGAGTTGGGGGATGGACACCCATACATCACAAAATATAGTTAAGGAAGAGATTGTGGAGAGAGAGAGAGAGAGAGAGAGAGAGAGAGAGAGAGAGAGAGAGAGAGAGACCGACCTTAGAGAAAGAAAAATGGGTGTCCAGAAGCTTATTCCCCTGGAGGAAGCAGCCTCTGCTATATTAAAGCCATGGCAATGTCTTCCCAGAGGAATTTGTCTATTCACTTTAGGGGATCTAAGTTTTTTTTTTCTCCTAAGATTCTTATACTCAGGAACTGCTGGAACTTGATTTTGAGCATACAGGAAATGCATTCAACTTTACAGGTGACCATCATAAATCAAGGCTTGGGATGCACTCAGCAAAATGGTGCCTTCACTGACATCAGTCTGTCCATTGATCATGCCATTAACTCAGATCCAGGCACTGATAAAGTATTCTGCTCCTAGGCAATGCTTTTCCTCTTGTCCTGAAATGCTGTGAGGTGG
The DNA here is from genome assembly GCF_015852505.1 of Tachyglossus aculeatus. Lineage (NCBI taxonomy): Eukaryota > Metazoa > Chordata > Mammalia > Monotremata > Tachyglossidae > Tachyglossus > Tachyglossus aculeatus. Next base: position 92,814,284 of record NC_052070.1, on the reverse strand, counting down.
TTTGGGAGAAAGTACAGATAGGCACATTATTACAAGAATCAATCAAGCATTCAATCATATTTATTGAGAGCTTACTATGTGTGTGCAGAGCACTGTACTAAGCACTTAGGAGAGTACTATATACCAGAGTTGCTAAACATGTTCCCTGTCAACAAAGAACATATCAACCCTATTTACTGATTCAACTGATGTTTCATTCAGAGCAAGCCCATTGGATTGTTTTTCTACTTCGACAGAGCCTGTATGCACCAAGAGTGTTACTGAAGACAAACTAGATAATAGCTAAATTCTCTCCTTGAATCATCTCTCTGTTTACAGTAGTGGACAGATCAGGTACCTACCATGAAATATTCAATTTGAGCAAATCTATTTTCTCTGACTTAGGGCATGGTAGAAATGATCCCCTACCAAATCTTGGAAAAGACAGTGATGTAGGAATGGTTTTATTTTCTCAGTACTTGCTTTGTCTCTCTCCTGTCAATCATTAGAAAAGGAAAAGACAAAGAAAATTCCTCCTAGTTTGGTATTCACTCATCTAAAAGTTCTCCTCAAGAGCTGGGGTGGCAGTAAAGAAAATTATTATGGGGGTGGTGGTTGTGATCAAATCTAACATCTCCACAGTTCAGTGTTGCTACAGACAATCCTATTACATTTAGTGCAAAGTGTCACCTGTTGGGCTGGAGTCAGGTCTGTGTGTTTTCCCCATTTCTTCAATTTAGCTCCACATAGAGTGCCTGTGATTCCCTACCTGGATGTTTGATCAAGTCAGCTTACCAATGATAGAACAGGATGATTCCTACTGGGTACAAGAGCCACTAAGATTGCTGAAGAATTATGACTCTTTTCACCTAATCACCACCCAGTCACCAGCTCTTTAGTGAGTCAGTACAGTTTCCTGAGAGCCAAATAATGGTGAGCTGAATTATCAGTCAATTGTGAGTACTGATCGAGGTACTACTGTACTTGGGAGAATGCAATAGCATAAGAGACTTAGGCCCTGACCTTAAGGAGTTTAAAGTATAACAGGGGAATGTACAGTCTTCAGCATCCAAAAAAGCTGGAGACTTGTCACCTATTTTAGTTTTGAGAAAAACTGATACCATGGGTTGAAAGTACATGTAGTATTACTGAGTTTCCTTGGATTAGACATAATGTGACAGATTCAGAAAAAATGGTTACTTAGAATCAGACTAATTAGCAAGAACTAGGATTTTATAGCATAACACAATTCAGTTCTTTTTTTTTGAAAGTGACTGTTCTGCATTGCTGAGACTTCTAAAATTGTGTCCTGTCCTTTGTATGTGATACGATAACTACTCTGGCTGGACTAGTAAAATTTTTCTGGAACCTATGGAGTCCTCTGACAAATTTCCTAATGATGTTGATTTTTCAACTTAGCTCCCAGTTTGTTTTGTCTAATGCTATCAAGTCTTCTCTGACCCATAGCAACTCCATGGACACATTTCTCACAGAATCCCCCACCTCCATATGCAGTTTTTCTGGTAGTGTATCCATAGAGTTTTCTTGGTAAAAAATACAGAAGTGGTTTACCCTTGCCCCCTCTCGCTCAGTAAACTTGAGTCTCTACCCACAATTCTCTCCCCTGCCGCTGTTGCCCAGGATAGAGGAATTTGGACTTGTAGCAGATTGCCTTCTTCTGCTCACTAGCCACTGCCAAAGCTGGTAGCATACTGGAAACTCTTCAGGTGAAATCATGAAAGGGGAGTTCCCCATTTATCTAGTGATTAAGAGGAAGCAACATGGTGTAGTGTATAGAGCATCAGCCTGAGAGCCAGAAAGTCATGGGTTCTAATCCCAGCTACTTGTCTGCTGTGTTGCCTTGGGTAAGTCACTTCAATTCTCTGTGCTTGTTATCTCATCTGTAAAATGAGAATTAAGACTATGAGCCCCATGTGGCATAGGGACTGTGTCCAACCCGATTTGCTTGTATCCACCCCAGCACTTAGTACATTGTCTGGCACATAGTAAGTAAAGCACTTAACAAACACCAGAATTATTATTATTACCACCAAGATGCCTAAAAATGCAAAATAATTAGTTCACTTGTATGAGATTTTCATTTATGGCATTCCTAAATGAGCAGAAGGTAATATTTTGAATATGTAGTGGCAAGATTTGGGTGCTATAAAAGGATGTTCAAGGGTAGAAGTTGAATTCCTTGGAAGAGTGGTTTGGGGATATTTACTTATTATTGTTGTTAATAATAATACAAATAATAGAATAGTATTTGCTACATGCTTCCTATGTGACAAATACTGTAATAAGTACTGGAACAGATATAAGAGAATCAGGTCAGACACAATTCCTGGCCTATAAGGGGCTTGAAGTCTTAGTAGGAGGGAGATACAGTATTTAATTCCCCATTTCAAAGATGGTGATACTGAGGCATAGAGAAGTAACATTTACTTGCTGATGACCTGAGCTGAGCATAAGTCTATGGCTCTATCTGCCATCCAGGTACATTCTTTCATGATTTTTCCTATTTAATTGCCCATGCTCACCCTATTCCATCTTCATCCTCTACACTCATTCTTCCAGACATCCTTTAATGTCATCCCATTTTCCCACAGTTCACCTGTGCCTTCTGCTCCTGTCTTGAGCCATGTGTCCCAGATTTGAGCAGCTCAGCTTGTTTTTATTTTTATTTTTTAAATTGTCTCATTGTGGCCACCCCAGTTCCTTCCCTGATTCCTTTAAGCCACAGAATGGTGGAGATGGGATGATCCAGGGTAAGGTGAAGTCAGAAACTCAGTGATGGGCTCCTCCATGACTTCTTCCCCCATTTATGTCCGTTCCATGGCTGCTATGAGGCCCCCGGCAGGGGTCGTTAGGAAGCTGCATGTCATGGGAAGGGCATGGGAGTAATGGCTGACAAGATCAGATGAAACAACTGGGTCATGCTGGTTCAGTTAACAGGGTTCAGGATCAGATTGACTGGGGAGTGGATGGGGCTCAGGAGGACTTTAGAGGAAAGGAGTCAAAGGGGATGAGTTGGGGAGGAGAGGGACCATTAGAGCTTTGGGAAAGGCTTGGGATGATTGGACAAGGAAGTGAGGAGAGAAGTGGGTGCCAAAAGACTGTAAGATCCTCTTCTAGACTGTAAGCTCCTTGTGGGCAGGGAACATGTCTACAAACTCTATTGTATCATACTCTCCTAAGTGCTTGATACAGTGTTCTGCACACAATAAACACTCACTAAATGCAATTAATTAATTAAGAGCAGGTGAGACAGGGGAACAAGTTAAATATATATATATATATATATATATATATATATATATATATGTATATATATATATATATATATATATATATATATATATATATATAAAAGTCTTACCTGGGTAGCAGGTAGGATCATCAAATAAAATTACATCCATCTCATGCCATCAGCAGGTAAACGTTGTGAGGGTGTCATAGAACTCTCTCTGATGACCAGTCAGTAGGGAACTGTTAGGGTAATTATGAAGTTTGTGACCTGTCTAAAACAGCAATCCCTCTTCATACTAATCTGATACTGGGAAAATTTAATATCCCAAACTTGAAAATGTAACATCAGAGGTCTATGCCAGGAAGTTTATGGTATTTTTTGGCTCTCCCTCAGAGCTTCTAATGAAAACATATCACTCCTTTGGGAGCCAGGAGAGCTATATCATACGTGCATAGTGTTCAGTACTTACTTTAGGGTCGTATAATCATACTCATTTAAGGTCAGGACAGTTTGAATGTTCAACTTTATACATGATAGATTCTTCTCATGTCATTATTTATTTACCCATGTCCAGCTCCACAAATAAGCTTTCTTGTAAAAGTATGGCAAATTCATATTAAATTAGACCTTTTGCAGAGGGTTTAAAATCTGACCTTTCTAAAGCATAAAGTCACTTCATCCTTCTTATCCCCAGGAAGCAGGATGTTTTCTTTCTTTCAGGCAGCTCTTTTAATTGGATCCTCCCCTCCCCTCTCCTTTTTCCCCTCCTCGCTATTCAAGAATGTATCACAGTACTCTGATATGTCTTGGGAATTTGCCTGTGCTAAAGTGACTACAGCCTATATTCTCTTCCCAGACCTCTGATGCAGAGGATCACAATTCATAGTTTGCTTTTTTTTTTTTTGCAAAAAGTGACAAGTCTGCTTTATTTTCCCAATTTCATTGTGTCACTATTTATTTACTCAATTAAACAAACTAGCTACATTGGGCTGATCGTAGCATTCACTTTGGATTGTGAGGAGGAAAAACCTTGTTTTCAGATGCATTTATTTCCTAGGTAGCTGTGATTTTTTCTAAAGTTACCAACTGGTTATCAAATATTTACAGTTCACTTTGGCCACATACCAATCCTGCCCCCTTTTCTCCTCCCCTTTTTCATCTGTCCTCTTCCTCCCACCTTCCTTCCCTCTTTCCCTCTTGATCTCCTTCCATTGTTTTTTTAATCTCCATCCCTCTCCTTCTCTCCCTATTTCCCTTCCTTCCTCCTTCCCTTTTTATGTCCTCTCCCTCCAGAGGTTTCTTTGAGAAGTTTCCCTTTTTCATCATTCATTCTTACCCCAAATATCTGCCACTACCTTATCTAACTTCTAGTGTCTGGGGTGATAATTAGTTTCATTTGTTGCAGCTGGTGCCCAGAGAAACCTGTGGCTCACACAAACAGAAAAAGCATTTCTTGGATGGAAATGCTGTGAGCAGGCACTTGCTTAAAAATAAGAAATGTCATTTGAAAAGAAACATTATTTTACTAGAATTGTTTTTGTCCCCAAAGTCCATTCATAAGCACTTTAGAAGATATTAACACTGAATAGCATAGGTATGCTCATAAGAAAAACATTGCATTGAGACAAGAAAAAACATATTAGTCACACTAATATTAACTGCCAAGGCCTGCACAAAGGGTGCAGATTTAAAATTGAGGGCATAAGGGGATGATGGTTCAGAAAACATACCATTATGAATGCTCTTTTTTAACATTTTCTACAACCAAATGAGTTATATTTAAGCCTGCTGCATTTGGTAATTCAGTTATTGTAGAATATGGTTAATTAGAAAGTGGGATCTGTTGTTTATAATGTAAAGGTCTTAACAAAGGGAAGGAGGTAGAGAGAGAATAGGCTTATTTAAAGTTTGAAGCATTTAGATGAATTACTTATTCAGATTCATAGGACAATGTTAAGATATCTTGGTTAACACTAAGTTGGTTTCTTAATAAGAATTTAACTACAATTTCAGCTTAATAAGGCTGCTGAGTGCATTAAATATGAATTGATAATTATTTAAAATATAATTAGTTTGAACAACTATGGACATGAAAAAGATATATCATTTATCTACTATTCCCCACAATAGAAGAATTTTAATAATCAATTGATGTGACATAATTAACATCTTGATAAACATAAATTGGAAGACTATGAAATAGTGACTTTAAATTTGACCAACTTTTTATTAGCATGATTTGATTATGGATGAATATCTAAATGAGTCAACTCTTTGATAAAGATAAAATATTTTCCATCTAAGGGATTGCAAGGGGGAAATGTGTTGTAAACTCATACCTTTCATGACTTTATTCTAGTTAAGCATCCTCTTGCTCCATATAGCCAAATACTTGGAATTTATAAATGGCAGATTCAAGCTCAAGGGTGTCATGCTTATGAACCTAAATTATGGGATTTTGCTATGCCTCAACTATGATGGAATCATTGAAAGCGTTATTGCAAGCTGAAAACCCCAGGGAGGCTATTAACAATTTAGCATTTCCAGTTCATGTGGGAATGTTAATTCCACTTATCAAAGAGAACTACTGAAATGGAGGACTGTGAAATTTGTATTATTGATAGGTTCGGTCTAAAATGCAAGACTTGCAACACAGTGGGTGGAACCTCCAGGCCTCAGCTGTGTTTCCCTTGAACCTATTACCTCACAAAATTAAACACTGGTATGGGTTTTTCACGAAGGCTGAATGTTATTTTAAAGTAACATCTTAGATCATCTTACTAGGATCATGATAGCCACTTCAACTGGCTAATAGCTGCATTGGCCTCAAAAATAGCACAAGGGTATACATTGTTTTTGACAGTGGCCTAGAAAGTTGTGTGATGTTTTAACAATAAAATACATGAATTTGGTGGAACAGGTAATCTGCCAGGTCCTGTTTCTTGTTGCTTTGACATTATGAAGATTGCCCATTTCTCACCAGGAGCTAGTCCTCCTCTGTGACCAGCAACGTAAGTGGATATGATCTGGTGGTTTATCTGGAACAATAATTCATTTTCCATTAAGCACATCTAGCTATTCTTTCAAATACATTTTCTAGAAAACCTGAGAGGACATGGTGCAGAATTAAGGGGGCATGGAACCTGCCAGTGTGATTCTCCAGGGTGGGGAAGCAGTGGGGTCTAGTGGAAGGAGCATGGGCCATCTCAGCCACATAACTGCCGTGTGACCTTAGGCGAGCCATTTAATTTCCATATGCCTCAGTTCCCTCATTTGCAAAATGAGGATTCAGTACCTAGTTGGACTGCAAGTAACATGTGGGCCATGATTATCTTGTATCTACCCTAGTGCTTAGTTCTAATCCTGGCTCTGGCACTAGCCAGCTGTGTGACTTTGGGGAAGCTGCTTAACTTCTCTGTGCCTCAGTTTCTTCATTTGTAAAATGGGGATTAAGACTGTGAGCTCCAGGTGGGACAGGGACTGTGTCCAACCCTATTTGCTTGTACCCATCACAGCACTGAGTACATGCCTGGCACATAGTGCTTAACAAATACCACACAATTATTATTATTGTCATTATTGTTGAATGCTTACTGTCTGCAGAGCATTTGGGAGAGTATAATACAATAATAACAATAATAATAATCATATTTGTTAAGTGTTTACTATGCACCAAGCACTGTTCTAAGCTCTGGGCTAGATACAAGGTAATCAGCTTGGACACAGTCTCTGTCCCCCATGGGGCTCAGTCTTAATCTCCATTTCACAGGTGAGGTAACTGAGGCCAGAGAAGTGAAGTGATTTGCCCAAGGTCACACAGAAAACAAATTTCAGAGCCAATTTAGAACAAAGGTCCTTTTGATTCCCAGGTCCATGCTCTGTCCAATACACAGAGTTGGTAGACATGGTAGACTCACAGGCCTGTACTTTATCTATGAGGCCATACTGATTCTCAGGCATGGGCTGTCAGAAGCCAGCTAAAATGAATTCAGAGCAGGCAGTGGAACACATGGGGCCTAAAAAGCTCATTTGCACTCCAGGTCCAGGGAGTATATGTCCCGGGGTCTGAACAAAAAACTATTCAAGCACTGCATCTTCCGGATCCAGAAGTAAATTACCTAGGTGTGAACTGTGCAAGCTTGGTATGAGCCAGTGAAAAATCTACTTTTATGAATTTAGCTTCTAAACTCCTAGAATGCAAAAAGTATATATTTTTTTTGGAATTTCCCATAGTGCTCCAGCCAAAAACCAAGAACTCTATATAATCAATTTTCATATGGCACATCCTTACATTCTTGCCAAACAATAATATAATAATTACAGCAGTGCTTAGCTCTTAGTACTTATTCAGTGCTAAGCACTAATTCAGCACCTAGAACAGTGCTTTGCACATAGTAAGTGCTTAACAAATGCCATCATCATTATTATTATTATTACTTGTTAAGCACTTTGTGCCAAGCACGTTCTAAGTTCTGGGGTAGATACAAGTTAATTAGGTTGGACAAAGTCCCTGTGCCATAAGGGGCTCAACTCTTAATCCCCATTTTACAGATGAGGAAACTGAAGCCCAGAGAAGTTAAGTGACTTGCCCAAGGTCACACAGCAGACATGTGGTGGAGCTGGGATTAGAACACAGGCTTCTGTGTTCCAGGCCTGTGCTCTAACCATTAAACCACACAGCTTCTCCATGTTAAGGAAAACTCTCAGTATAGTGCTCACTTCTTGGCTGATGCCACTCAAGATGACTACAACCAGTACTTCTAACATTATGTTGTGTTCTATCCAGATAGGCATGGGTTATCAGAAGAATCAGTCAAGAAGAGTTCAGGACCTACAGCATGTGTAAAAGGAATAGATCATATTGACAGTGGTTTGCACCTCACCATTTTCTAGCTCTAGATGCTGCCAATCATGTAATTTATAATGATTGTGGTGTGTCTGTATCCAGTATGAATAGGAAACAACTCGACAGCATGTGATAATAATAATATCTGTTAAATTCATTGATTCATTCAGTAGAATGTATTGAGCACTTACTATGTGCAGAGCACTGTACTAAGCACTTGGGAAGTACAAGTCAGCAACCTATAGAGGTGGTCCCTACCCAACAACGGGCTCACAGTCTAGAAGGTGGAGACAGACAACGAAACAAAACATGTAGACAGGTGTCAAAATCATCAGAACAAATAGAATTAAAGATATATACACATCTTTAACAAAATAACCAAGCACTGTACTAAAAATTGGGTAGGTACAAGATAATCAGGTTGGACACAGTCCCCGTTCTACCTGGGGCTCATAGTCTTAGTAGGTAGGATAATAGGTGTGGAATGTCCATTTTAGAGATGAAGAAACTGAGATCCAGACAAGTAAAGTGACTTGCTCAAGGTCACAGAGTAGGCAAGTGGAAAAGTTGGGATTAAAATCAATCAATCAATGGTATTTATTGAGCATTTACTGTGTGCAGAACACTGTACAAAGTGCTTGGGAGAGTACAATACAACAGAGTTGGAAGACACCAAAAAGTCCTTTGACTTCCAGGCCCATGCTCTTTCTAACTAGGACATGCTGCTGAGGCACAAGTATGCTTAGGCACAAGTACGGTGAGTGACCAAGTGGAGTGGGATGAGACTCACCATTTCTCAATGTGTACGTGAACATTTTTGTACAGGCAGGGCCCATTAACAACTGATTGCAGCAGAGTACCAGTGCTATACAACATAAGGCAGCAAATAGCTGAAGTTTCTGAAGTATTTGACAGCAGTTAATATTAACTTTTATTTTTCAGGATTTCTCCCAGACTTGTCCATCTCAAGGAACCCCTTTGGTGGTTCTGTGGTCAAACACCACCACTGATAGCATGGTCTCAGCAGATGTTCTCCTTCTGACAGAACTTGAATCTGAAAGTCAGAAGACCGGGTGTGAGTCCCAGGTTTGCCTACTGGGGCTATGTTATCATAAGTGAAAGTTTCTGAGGAGTCATAAGATCTGTTCCTATGCTCTAAAAATAAATAAAGAGCAGCAATACTGCATAACACATGTCCATTTTACCAGTGAAAATCCAGATGTAGAAAGATTTAAGTATACACCAGTCACACCAGCCACAAAGCCCGATTTTCCCAAGCTTCTTTCTGGTGTGCTTAGTATAGTAATCTGCACATAGTAATTGCTCAATCTATTAATAAATCAATGGTATTTATTGTGTGCTTACTGCACGCAGAACACTGTACTAAGACCTGGGAGAGTACAATATAACAGAGTTGATGTATTCCCTGCCCACAGGTTAGCTACAGTCTAGATTCTCATCTAGATGGACATTAAATAAGTTACGGATAAGCATATAAGTACTGTGGGGGCTAATGGTGGGGTGAATAAACAGGGCAAATCCGAGTGCAAGAGTGATGCAGATTGATTGTGATTGATTGATTGTTGGATTCAGGATTTAATCCAAAGTATTTTCCTTCAACTCAATGCTCTTAACATTCACATTTTGTCCTTTGCTCTTGGAAAAGAAACTGATGAATGTGAAAGACCGTAAGCAACATTTGTACATAATATGCTGGACGCTTCTCTCCCATTTTTTTACATTTCACCATCCTCACATCAAGACATTCTCCTTCTTACTAACTTGGCAGTTCTAGAAAGCTTTAGATTTCAAGGCTCCAGGCATCAGAGAATAGGATGTTTTCAAAGGCAGTGACTCCTCAGGTGCACCTGAAGTTTTGTATTCTTGGTTATATTTTTGAATTAAACAGTGAGTCTTACTTCTTGCAAAGTGATCCAGACTGAATACTTGATGGACTACAATTCCCAGTCTCAGTAATCTAATCAATTCCTTCCTTATATACATTCTTTAAGATGAAGTGTCTGTAATCATCTCTGCATCAGTGCCTTTTAAGCACTTAATTCATCAGACCTTACATTTAATTAGGAACTAGAGAAAAATTATTAAAATGATAACCTGTTTAATTTTTTTAGTCCGAAAGACAAGTAGTGGCAAAAAATACACTACAAGATAAATTTCATAATCTGCTCAGACAATTCATTAATATTACAGTATTTGCAGAGTTAAAACAAGTCTAACATTTCTCTTTGCAAACAAAACACATTTGCATCAATCCAAACAAGAAGAATTAATCCAAAATGGCACTTTATATAGTCTTGAAATGGTTGCAGGTCATTATATTTGAGTGTACTTAAAATTTTAACCCTGTGTTAATGGAGGGACATAAACAAGGTTTGGTGTAAGTATAATCAATTTAAACATGTAGAAATCTGATAACTAAATATTTGGCCCCAATATTTGCATTGTAATTTGCTGTAAGTGCCAGATTGTTTGACACTTAAAAATCCTCAACTCCAGTGGGAATGGAATACATTAGTGGGTTACATTATTTTGATATTTAATACGGTGGTTCAGAGCACAGGTAAAATAACCAATCATCTTGAAAGGTGTAGAGGGATCAAGCCAAATACTGGGGTTAAATATGATATCTAACTATTCACTAATATGCTCTTTGCCATATGAAAGCAAAATTGTAATTGAGAATTAATTCCAACTAAGAATTTTAGTGAAACAAATCATGCAAGCCAATGAGAAACACTCCTGTCCTTCTCTATGTGAAATGAACACATTTTCACTGAAGAGGAAAAAAAAATACTAGATGTTATAATAATAAACAATAAACATGAGAGTTTTATTCTTTTGTTCTTTATAATATTTTGCCATTAGAATTTCTAGTGACTATCCAGCCAAACATAAGCATATTTGTTTTCCTCCTTCTCTAGCAAGGTTGGAATAAATAACAAATGTCTTAAATAATCAATCAATCAGTCAATCAGTCATATTCATTGAGGGCTTACTATATTCCGAGCACTGTACTAAGTGCTTGGGAGAGTATGATACAACAGAATTAGCTGACATGTTCCCTACCCATAGTGAGCTTACAGTCTAGAGGGACACCAGGTAGTTCTCTCTGCCTTGCTGCCAATCAATGTATTTCATTAAGTTCAACTAAAACATGGTTGAGGACCATTTTTCATTCATGTGGAGAGTATTTCATCAGTAAATATCCCCTTAAAAGGAGACTTTATGGATTAGGGGACCAGGCATTGATGCTGATCAATTCTCCAGGCCAACAAAAAGCTGTCATTCAGGTACTGACAACAAAAGACTTCGAAAAATCAGCAATTCTTCTTCAAAAAGGTAAGAAGTGTTAGGAAAAGGGTTAGGGTTAGGGTTAAGCATATTTCCCTTTTGGGGCAATGATCAGCATGCTGACTCCTTTCTAGGAAGAGGTGGGAGTCTAGTAAATGATTTTCTACTCCAACATTGGGGTGCAGTTGACTCAGAATGTCATAATAATAATGATTATAATGATGGCATTTATTAAGCACTTACTATGTGCAAAACATTGTTCTATGTGCTGGGGAGGTTACAAGGTGATCAGGTTGATCCATGTGGGGCTCACAGTCTTACTCCCCATTTTACAGATGAGGTAACTGAAGCACAAAGAAGTTAAGTGACTTGCCCAAAGTCACAGAGCCCACAGTTGGCAGAGCTGGGATTTGAACCCATGACCTCTGACTCCAAAGCCCGTGCTCTTTCCACTGAGCCAGGCTGCTTCTCGTCATGTAGGACGAGCACTTTGACCCTTCCTTGCATGGACCATCCATGCTGCCCTAATATTGTAGAAATTGGAGTTTAAATTCTAAATTGAGTCCAAAGATTGTATCAGTAGTGTCACTGTGTTAGGATTAGGGACTTGGTAAAAGCTATGGCCAGGATTAGGGTTGGGTTAGGGTTAGAGCTAGGCATCTGGATAGAGATATAGATATATTCATTCTTGATGATCTATATTACTGGTGTTTTGCAGTACGAGTTTCAATTTTTGCATTCAGTTTTGCATTTGCCTTTTGACATGTCACTTGTCATCTTCCTATAATATCCTCAGTTGTACTCCGAGTTCCAGCAGGCTGTTGAACAAGTCACATCCAGATTAGTTGCCTCTGAATCAATGAGTCAATCATATTTATTGAGTGTTTATTGTGTGCAGAGCACTGTACTGAGCACTTAGGAACATACAATATAACTGAATTGGTAGGCATGTTCCCTGCCCACAACAAGCCTACAGTCTAGAAGGGGATACAGACACTCAGGTAAATAGATAAATTACAGATAGGTACAGAAGTACTGTGAGACTAAGGAGGGGTGAAAAAAAGGGTGGATATCCAAGCACAAAGGTGATGCAGAAGGGAGTGGAAGAAGAGAAAATGGGGTTTTAGTTGGGGAAGGCCACTTGGAGATGTTCTTTTAATAGGGCTTTGAAGGTTGGGAAAATGATTGTCTGTCAGATATGAAGACAGAGGGCATTCCAGGACAAAGGCAGGGCATGGGTGAGAGGTCAGTGGTAAAATAGACAAGATTGAGGTACAGTGAATAGGTTGGCATTAGAGGAGCAGAGTGTGCATTCATTCATTCATTCATTCAATTGTATTTACTGAGCTTCTGTGTGCAGAGCACTGTACTAAGAGCTTGGAAAGTACAATTCAGCAACAGTGACAATCCTTACCCAACAACGGGATCACAGTCTAGAAGCAGGGAGACAGACTACAAAATAAAACAAAACAAGTAGACAGGCATCAATAGCATCAATATGAATAAATAGAATTATAGATATATTTGCATCAACAAAATAAATAGAATAATAAATATGTACATATGTACACAAGTGCTGTGAGGCAGGGAGGGGGATAGAGCAGAGGGAGGGAGTAGGGGTGATGGGGAGGGGAGGAAAAGCAGAGGAAAAGGGGGGCTCAGTTTGGGAAGGCTTCCTGGAGGAGTTGAGCTTTCAGGTGGGTCATAGTAAGAAATCAGGGAAATGAGGTGGGGCAAGATGATTGAGTGCTTTAAAGCAAATGATAAGGAATTTCTGTTTGATGCGGAGGTGGATCGGTAACCACTGGAGATTCTTGAAGAGTGGGGAAACATGGACTGAACATGTTTATAGAAAAATGATCCGGTCATCCTCAGAGGGGGCTCTTGTTGGAACAGGATACATGACTCCTGACATATCTGTATAAGTCAGGGAGTTATACCTGTCCAACAGTTTGGAACAGATGTGGAGATCTCTGGACTATTTGAGGTTGCATTGTTTTGATGTACAAGGTATTCTTTGTGTAGGCTTTCAGTTGCACTAGCACTTTGAATAGTTCTTCATCAAGGATTGCAATTCAGTCTGGAAACCCCAAGGTCATCTCAATCTCACTGAACAGAGGCAAAATCCCTTTGATTTCCCAGTATGACCCAGTTCTCGGTGGTTCAGGATCGGGCTATATCAGGTTAGATCCCTAAAGTTCAGGCCAGTCTTGACCCATTTCTACATGGTTTGATGAAAACTGGATCAGACCTTAATTTGCATGGCTGACTCACTCTATCCAACTCCCTGTGGTCCATACCTTTAAGAAGTCACCAGACTTTCACTGGTCTTTGACAACACTGAGAAAATGAACTGAAATCCTCAAAAGACAGGTAGTAAAAAGAGGACAATGGTTGGAAAACAAGATTGTGATATTTTAAAAAAGAAATGCTTTGGATTTTTTTAAATTTCAGAATGCTTTTAAAGCATGTTTTCCCCCATATTAAGCCAAGCAATGGCCACAGGGCATTTCCAGCAGATGAATCAGTAAGAAAATGTATGTAGTTGTGAATATCTGGAATACAGACATATCGACTCAGGTTTGGTTGCTAGCCAGCAGACAGATTTGGGAGACTGATCATCCACAGATGTTTCACTTGAAAAAGATAGGGAATTGTCCACCCTGTTTCCTGGTAAACCAGGATTCATGTTAAAGGAGGATGAGGCATTTCCATATTTATATAGTTAAAATGAAGCATTCAGCATGTGGTCCACTAGGAACATTTCTTCTCTGTCTACCCTATAAGATCAGTACCTCAAGTGGTACTTTTCAGAAGGGTCACAAATGATTTTCATATCCCACTGCAGTAACGATGTTTCCTGATTGAGAGATGTACATTAGGAGATCTGCACAAAGTGCTCAATAAATGGAACTGATTTATTGATTGATTCAATTTTATGCTAATCAGCATAGGGATTGTGTCTTTTATACTGATAGACTGATAGTTTTTAGAGGGCAGGCAGTGTCTATTTTATTTACTTTAATAGCACAAAATGAGCATCATGATGACTAATTTCCAGAGATAATTTTCTCTTACTAAAATATGCTTGCCCCAGATCAGGCAAAGCCAATAACAAGACAGATTATCATGTGTTCATTTGTATTCACAAACATCCTAAAACATCTTAAAATTGAGGTTTCATTGTTCTGGGAATAACAATATCATTGTTTCTCATCTAGTATTTGGGGTGCATTTCTGTTTCAAGAAAGCATTTAAATACAGTGTTGCTAGAAGTTGATCTGAAAGATAAGACTATCCCGGCCATTTTTTTTAATATCATTTTTTTTGACATAATTGATGATTGTGGACTTCCCAGCTGCGAACCAGTCCCTTCTCCTATAATTCTCTTCATAGGAAGGCAGGGCCCATACAGCAATCTCAATGTCCAGTGATGAAAGCAAGTGTCACCATGTGCAAACTGTGAAATGTAATTGAAACTAAAATGTTTAATGAAAATTGACATTTCTGAGCATGCTTCTGGCAGTAGCCATCTTGCTGAAAAATTATATTTGCTACACTGGCAACATAGAGGATCAGTTCAAAAGATTATGAGTGTTGGTTTTCACCCTGCAGTTCTAGGGTGACCAATCAGGGAGGAGCCCAAATATTAATCACACATAAGTTCCTGAGCACATTTACAGCCAAAGAGTCCTGTATTAAACTAGTGAGACTAAGAAGAGAGTTCCCAAATTACCAGTGATAGAGATGCAGCAGCTTTTGCTAAACTTATTATTATAAAATGTATTTTTCCTTTAAATTTATGGCATAGCTCCTCCATGCCAGCAAAAGTCCTTCATAAGTGTGTTTTAAAATAGCTTTCTATTGGAAATTCAATAATTTCTACTGATTATAAATTATTTACTCATATTAATATCTGTCTCCACCTTCAGACTGTAAACTCATTGTGTGCAAGGAACATGTCTTCCAATTCTGTTATATTGTGCTCCCCAAGTGCTTAGTACAGTGCTCTGCACTTAGGAAGCACTCAATGAATATTATTGATTGATTGATTGGGAGTGTGAGAACACTTTAGTTTCCACTGGATTGTTTTCTTTTTCTTTACAGATAGTGGGCAGTAGGACTCTTGTTGTTTTGCCCTGTAAAAAACTGCTGTCACAGCAGAGAACCTGTATGCGGGTGAGTGTCATTGACTTTGGTTCATATAAAAAATGAACTTTGAAAATTAAAGTCTCTTCAGCAAAGCTCAAAAGAAATAGTCCCTTTCTAGTCCTAGATTGTAGGTAGTTTTCTGATATTCATTGTACTGACGAAGTGAGAAACTCAATGAGCTTCTTGTAGCCTGAGTTAGTTTTAAGGAATTTTATTCCTGCCTGAATTGGGACTTTACGTAGGGAAAACTGGGGAAAATACATATAGGTATATACTTAGTACATACATGTATATACTTAAATATATATATGTATACACACACACACATGTTTAACATTGTACCTCACACATTTTTTGAAATCCCATCAGTGGCTATTAGAACCACAGAAAGTGAATTTACAACAAAATTCTCATTCTTCCGTATCTGATTTCATTTTCATTCCAAAATGTATTGAATTTGTGTTTGTCCCTTTATCACCCATACTCCTTAACAACCCACCCCAGTCCTTAAATCGAAACAAAAGATAAATGGATTTCCCATTTTTCAATCCTACTAACAAAGTTCATTAAGAAGAATTATGCAAAACTTTAAAAATATCTACTCAGAACAAATGATAACTGGTCCATGAATGAGGCAAACACTCCAAACAAAGCAGGTGAGAATATACTAGTAGATGTGAGTTCAGAAAATACGAGGGTTTATTCCAAATGACCTCTTTTAGTGGGTTCTTTTCCTCTAACGTTCTTTCACTGCCCGAAGAATGCCCTTCAAATTTACTGTTTTAATAGGGTGATTCTAAATCTTTGTTACATTCCTAATGATTCATTTCTTTTAGAATAGAGGACAAAGATAACCATTTCTATGAAGTGCACATTCATTTAAGGTTAAACCAGTAAGGGATTTATCAATCACTACTGTGATTTTGATAAGAAGTTGAATGAACTCTTTCATCATAGTGACTCTCCCACCATGCCACCACCCTACAAAGGTAAAAGGTTTTGCTGTCTTCCAGGTTTAAAAATCTAACAAATAAGGAGCTTTAATTCTGTAGAAACTCTATTGCAATTGTCTATGTGAACACTGATAGAAAGTCTACATCTTGTGAAAATACAATATTGTTTGAATATTGAAATATCCACCAACTTGGTGTGTTGGGGTATTTGAAAATATTTATTTAGAAGGTGTTCTTTTCCATTTCATACTTAGGAAAAGGAAAGCATTATATATTTGGCTATTGCAGTATCCACCCCCTTCATTTTGATTTAACCTCACAAAAGGGTATATGCACAATCTAATTTATCACTCACTACCCTTTGTTTTCATCATGATTCCCATAGTTCTACCGCAGTTTCTTTTCTTTATACTTTCCAGGCGGAGTCTCACCCATATTAATGGGTAGGAAATCTTTTCCCCGAGAGACAGAAATTTCCCAACCTATCCAGTTTTTCCCTAATAATGTTCTAACTCATCAGTCAGCCTTGTGAAAACAGTAGAAGCAATCAACATATTACAAGCTTATACAGAAGAAGCCAGTAAGAAAACCTCTGCAAAAATACTACTGAACTTCAGAAGAGACACATGGTTACTTCACAGAACTGGGAGAATAGAATTGGCGTTGTTTTTTTTTTTTTTACAGACATATGTAGCACATTTGTTTCAGTTTTATTTCTGCTGTCATAATATGATGGTTTTATTCAGTTTTTAAACATGCTTCAGCTGGAAACACTACATCTTTAAATCAGGCAACCCTGGCGTCTGTGTGAATTCCCTTGCTGCTCTCCCTCACCTCACCCAGGTGCATGTTAAATCAGTATTAATGACAATATCATTCTTGTGCAGTCATCTCCTGCCTGCAATTTGGTTTTAATTACCTGCCGCGTTGTCTTTCCCCCTCACTGACAGCCATTAAATAGGGAATGACACCAGAGCCATGGTTGTGTCGAATATACACACCAGAATTTTTTTTTGCCTCCAATAAAGCAGGCTGCAGTGTCTCCTAGTGGTTGAGTACAAAAGGAGACATTTCTGAGCTCTGTGTTTTCCAAGCTTCAGTGGTGCCTTCCTTCGCATAATTTAGAGCTCTTGAGAAAAAAAAAATAACACCATCTTTTAGGAATGAAAAAAAGAACTGAGAGAGTAAGGCATGACTGGGGTACAGTGAAGCATTTTTTCATTGAAATTTGGCAGTAATTTTGATGTAATATTTAAGTCTGATTTGACCATCTGAAACCGTTGCTCCGAAACAGAATCCTTGTAAGTTAGAATGTCAGTGACTAACGTCCTAAAGGCAAACTGCTCACTCTAGGTGAGCCAGGAGTTCCTAATGAATTAGAATTTCAGCTAGTACTCCTTTACAAAGACTTTGTGCCTACACTTAGCATAGGGACTTTGTGAAAATCTGCTCCATTTCAAATAGGCTATAAAAGTTCCCTGAGCTGGGTTTAGTGTGTAAGGGTTATACCCATGTTAATAGCCCTAACTACATAATTGGTTTAATTTTCAACATTTTCTTTCGCAGTTTTCAAGTGGCTTTAAACCAAGTTTTTCTCAATCAAGAGTTTACCATTAAAGCTGTTTATCCCAAATTTCAAATTGGACTCCTAGAACAGCTTTGAATTTGAGATATTAGGGAAAGATAATGAATATCACATCTTGCATTATTTTATTTTGAAGTGAACTTTAAATAGTCCAGTAATACATAGAGCTTGCAGGAAGGCCTCTATGCAGATCACTGTGGGCCATTAAAGAGTACACTTTTGAAGATAAACTCAATGAACTAGATTAATTTCCATACATTTCTCTGAGAAGTTTATTATCTACATAATAATCTTTCACAGTTGATTCCATTATGTTTGTTCACTTAATTATAAGCTTAATTGTTCCTATATCATATTGGTAAAATGAAAGAAATGGCTGTGTTACCTTAACTAGATCCTTAGGCATATTCTGTTTCAGCTATAATTTTGGCATTCACTGTTATGTGCATGAATAAATACAAACATACTTTGGGGATTAAAAATTTAACTTATTCGCTTTTGTATTAAGAATGCATGAGTTTTGTATTTTGCTTTTAAATTTATTTGGAACTGTATTTAAATATTCCCCAAATGAAATATATTAATTTAGTTAAAAATACTTGGAACTTGATTTTTTTCACCAAGACGGAACTTAGTAACATTGAAAGGAGAAAAGTCCTTCTGAAAGGGTAAGTGCAGGTGGCCCGATAATCTATTTTTCAAAGCATGTATTCTAGAATGAGGATCCCAAGAAAATAGATGAAAGTCCATCTTCAAATTTTAAAGTATTTAATTACTTAAAGTAATTTGCAGAAGAAAAAAGCTAACTTTTTATTTCCATTTATTCCAAATGAAAATAATTTTTCATTTTTTTAAAAGATAACTAAATTCATTTGATACATTATTGTAAAAAAATATTGCGGACACTTAAATAACAGTCCATAAAATTACTGTGCTTCTAGAAGCATGAAAATGGAAGCTCATGTAAGCAAACTGACTGTAGGGGCTTAATCTTTGATGCAATGTACATTCATATATTGGTTTACAGCTATATTGAGTCCAGTTAGAATTTTTTTTTTACTTTCTTAATATGAAACTTGATGCTTTGAAATCTGATAAGTGAGTTTCATTTCCCTGGAAATTTATTGCTTCTATATCCAAGTGCAAAGAAATAAAACAATAATTACCCTGTGAGGAGGGAATTAATGAGGGTTAGTATTTTCTCCATATAGATTCTGTCTCTCAGAGGAAAGAGTCTCTCCTTGGACCATTTAAATTTCAGCCACACCAACTTCTCTTAAGATTATGTTCTTTTTCTCTTTTCCTGAGCATTTCAAATTGAATTAGAAAAAAAAAATTATAGTGATTTCAGTCAAGAATGAGAAGAATTTAAGATCAAGAGGACCCGGACATTATGGTTATAGAGGGACAGGCACCTGGTTCACTGGTTTTCATCCCAATACTGGTACCACCTGGATCCCTGCTTTCTGATATTTAAGCCCTTGGATCTCAGTTGTCCAATCTGTAAAATGGTGATTGTCCTGTTATCATGTTTTAAACTATTTCAAGATTTGGAAATGAAAGCTGACATTATGTTACAAGTCATTTACATTTCCCTAAGGGAACAAGATCCTTAAAACCAGGAGTAAGAGGGTGAAATCTAAGAACACATAATTGCCAAACAGACATGCAGGTAAAATCTCCAAGGAACTCCAAGACCCTGAACCAATCCACATTATGTACCTACATCCTAGTTTCCTAAATTCTCTTCTCATTTCATTTACATTATTTCACTCTTCCATTATTTGCTGTATTTTGTGGAGCTGAGAAGAAATTCCCATTTGGGAGCTTTTTAGTTGAAAAGAGCTGTACCAATAAAAGGAAGTAATGATGATGGATATTGTATCTCCTTCCCTCGAGAAATCTCCAGGGTCCACCAAGCTGGCCAGGACTCGACCAATGTACAAATTAAAACTCAGGAATCAGACCAGATTCCTACTCTTAGAGGTACTGAATTGTCAAGTGGGACCAAGGCAAGCATTTATTACCCTGAGGATGGCTGGTAAAGTTGGGGGCAAACTTTGCAGTTATTTGCAGGGTCCATTTGGTGAGGATCTTTGCAGCTAAAAAGTCAGAATAAGTAGGACAGAAAACTCAATGGTGAAAGACAAAGAAAAGGTGTAGTGTTATTATTTTATAAGAAATAATTTTTGTGCTGATTTACCTTTCTCTATGTTTTGTTCAATTGAATCTTCAGGTCCATAAGCAATGGACCTGTAATCCTTGAGCATACATTATTCCCTGTTAGTAAACTTGGTTTACATTTAGATCACCCAAAGCTACTACTTTAACTCAGTGACTTCTCTGTACTGGCAATGATCACCCAAAGCTACTACTTTAATTCAGTGACTTCTCTGTACTGGGAATTCTCCCTGGCAATTTACCACTATTCTTTTAATATTGCAGATCAGTTTACCAGTTTATGGAAATGTGGTGATCTTTTCCGTATTCATAATGGATGCATTTTTGTTTTGTTTTATTTCCTTTAGCAAAAGAAGACTGGACTAGAAATTCCAGTTAACCAAATCCAAGTAAATACAAGTAAACAATGCAACTCATATACATTTATTGGGCACTAAGTTCACCTCAATTTCCATCTTCAAACTTTGCAGAGCTGAAACTAAGCAAAGGAATTCATAGTCTCTTTCACTGGAGAAAATACATCAGTATTTGCTTGTTAGCTGTGGCTTCCCATACGTGTAGTGGGCATTCTTGGCTATGTGAGTTTATTCAGGGCATGGTTAATTTTGTCTTGGCTGCCTTTGGGAAAGGTAGTACACACAGAATTCTGAACCTCTCTAATAAAAGATTTAAGGAAGCACTGTATGGAGAGAGAGGATGGCTGAGGTGAGAACAGGGATGGTAAGAGGGAAGCAGGAGCAAAACTATACTGAGGAATCACATTGTTCCTTTCTGACCAGATAGCATATTTTTGACTGCCTAGAACCTCTGTAATTGGTGATTTTCTGAATATAAAGCTTGTCTTGGTAGATTTCAAATAATTTTCAAGTGGACAATTCTAAGTAAAATTGGGGTTCTAAGATAATTTGCAAAGATTTTTAAAAAATGTAATGACTTTCACTTTGAGTAGCCTACCTTCTGGGCAAAAAAAGAAGCTCAAATCACACATGACTATTTGCCTTGAAAGTCAAATACTAATGAAACTAAACTACCTTATTTATAACTGTTTTCACTGTATTGATCGTCAACTTGAAGAAAATTGATGAGACTGAATGACAGGCTATACATAACAATATCCTGGGATAAGCTTTTTAAAAATTGAAAAGAGTAGTTGCCACATCTTAAATGAAACAGTCCTGTACTTGGGGGATTTATGGCAATTTATTTTCTTTTCTTTAGATAAATCAATGGGATGTTTTCCTTTAATTAAATCGTTTTCACCCAAATATTTAACGTTCTGAAAGCAGCTAAAAGAATAGTAGTAAAGTATATATTGCCAGTGATGAGTGACCCTGGATGCTATTGATGCTTCAGCTCATCATGCAAAATAACTCTGCCTCACATCTACTTTTCTTGTTATGGGGAGAATCCCTACAGTCAGTCAATGGTACTGACCTTATTTTGTAGGGAGGTATTATTGTATACCTCACTTGAAGTATCAGCCTATTGTAAGTGCACTCATTAACTTTGTCATAAATTCATTTGGCACATTGGGTCTGGATCAGATTCAAGATTGGCAGTGATGACAGTCTGAGGGACAAAGCCAGTGGCCAGTCCACTGCCAGACCTGGGGCCTATCAGTCAAACAATCAATGGTATTTATTTAGTGCTTACTGTATGCAGAGTATTGTACTAAACACCTGGGAGAGTATAACACAACAGAGTTGGTAGATACGTTCCCTGTCCACAAGGAGTTATACCATTGGTTGATTGACTGACTGGATGAACCAGGAATTATAACCAACAATGGCAGGAAAAAGAGAATAAGTGAATTTTGTCTCAGAGGTGGGAACCCATCAGGCAAGCCGTTTGGGGGCTGAAAAACAACCCCAAAGGTAGGATAATAGACAGTACACTATTGTGATAGTTGTCTTGTAATGCCTGTGAACCTCAAAGACCTAGAACAGCACCACCACCATCAACCTTAGCAAACTCATCCTCAGGGACTCGGCCTTACAGATGAGAAGTGATGGACATGCTTCAGAGTTGTTTCTCCTTTCCCAAAAACTCCCAGTGGTGTTCCTCATTCCTATAATTGACCTATATATCCATAGATAGTCCTCTTAAGTGCACAGAAATCCCTTCAACCTCTTGCTTTCATCCCAAACACATAAACAAGTCCACCTAATTCATTCCACCCCCCAGATCCTTTTTTCTGTGTTTTTCCCAAACATCAACAGCCCTTCCTTGTCATCAATACCTGCCACATCAACGTTATTTATTGAGTGGCCTTCTGGAGGAAGAGAAACAGAAGTGCAAGATACATTCTCTAATCTAGAGAAAGATAAATATGCAGAAATGGTAAGAACTCAAACCAACCTTGTGACATCATATCTGAACATACAGACAACCAGAAGAGTTAAACCATCTTCATTCCTATTCCAGACACTACCAAATACAATCTGATGTTAGTAGTTCCAATACTAATCCAATGAATCATGCATTAACTGAAGGCACACATCAAATGCACACATATGGCTTTTTATCTGGGTTTGATGGCTAATAAATCTGGATCGTCTCCCCCATCCAGCCCCCATGGGTGTGACTGAACAGAGTTTGGCATGTGAATGCTCTCAGTACTGTGCAGTAGCCCAGGGTTTTGAATGCCAGTTCACTGACCTGTCTATAACACTGCTCATCTGCTCCAAACCCCCAGACAGATTCTTTTGAGTTTTGGAAACATTCCGTGCTATTTTTTCCTCATTTATTTTCATTTCCTTTCACTGTGGAAAACTTGTAAAATACCATCAGGTGTCAGGGTGCACCATGATCTGCGCAGACTGGAAACAGGAGGTGCTGAAAGAGCTTCAGGAAACTGACTTCCTCCGAAGCCGCAGCCCATGTTTGCTGAACCATTTGGTCAGCATGGTTGAGCAGAGTGATGACTTGCTAATCAAACTGATCATTTCAAGAATTAAACTCCCTGAGTTCTTTCAATAAATTCATAAATAGATTCCCAGAGAGGTTTTCCTCTAAAGAGCTCAATTAATCTTTAAAATGTGTTTCAGTCAATCTTTTTCAAGTTGATAAGTTAGGACTATTATGATACTCTCATGTCATCCTCATTTCATTTATTCTGAATTTTCATCACAAAATACCTATAATGCTTAAAAACTGGTGATCAGTTTTGATGCTGTCAATTCAACAAAATATTCCAGGAATATTTTGTTTAGGATTTTCTGAGGGGTTTATTTTAAGTGCTAAATCACCAGGGCTTATTTGAACCTAAACATAAAGAAAATACTCATCACAACCATTTACTAAAATTATCCTCCTTATTGTGTAGTGTCCATCTGGGAGTTGTTAGAACCTATCTTTCCCATTGCCACCATCCTCCTTGTTGCCAAATCAAGGAATAGTTGTTTTTATTGAGTTTCTATTTGATGCTTTCAAAAGAGGTTGGAGGAAGGTAGAACAGAGAAGAGGCTGATAATCAAGTAGTCAAGCCTCTGAGTGGCTGGACCAAGATGGTGACTTATTGGATGGAGAGGACAAGAATGGATCCAGAAAATGTCAATAAAAACAGGCAGGTTTTAACAATGGACTTGAATGTATGAGTTGAAAGACAGCAATGAATCACAAATAATCCCAAGATGTGGAGACTGGTGGAAGTGCTTGGAGAAATGTAATAGAATTAGTAATAATAGTGATGGTATTTGTTAAGCACTTTCTATGTGCCAAGCACTGTACATTCTAAGCTCTGGGGCACATACAAGGTAATCAGGTTATCCCACATGGAGCTCACAGTCTTAATCCCCACTTTACAGCTGAGGTAACTGAGGCACAGAGAAGTTAAGTGGCTTGCCCAATGTCACATGGCAGACAAGTGGCGGAGCCGAGATTAGAACCCACATCCTCTGACTCCCAAGCATGTGTTCTTTCCACTAAGCCATGCTGCTTTTCACATATAGTACATATAATAATAATAATAATAATAATAATAATAATAATAATAATAATAATAATAATGTAATAATTGTGGTATTTGTTAAGCACTTACTGTGTGCCAGGCACTGTACTAAGCACAGTGGTGGGTACAAGCAAATTGGGTTGAACAATCCCCATATACAGATGAGGTAACTGAGGCACAGAGAATTGAAGTGACTTTCCAAGGCCACACAGTAGTCATTTTTATCATTTTAATACATTTGCACATCTTAGCACTTTTACTACCTCTCTTTCAGGGTCACACCTGGAGAGTTTCCAGTAATCTACCAGTTTTGGCTATGGAAGGGAGAGTCAAGCAGAGGCCTACCCTTTCCTAGCTTGGGCAGTGACTAGTGAATGGAAGACAATCTGCTACAAGTCCAAACTCACCTGTGCTGGGCAGCAGCAGCATGGGAGAGAGTTGAGGGTGGAGACTCAAGTTTACTGTGTAGAAGGATGCAATGGTAAACCACTTCCATATATTTACCAAGAAAAAATCTATGGATCCACTACCAGAACTATTGCAGATGGAAGTGGGGCATTCTGGGAAAGATATGTCCATGGTGTAACTATGGGTTGGAGATGACTCAACAGCATAAGACAAGTACTTTTGTACATATTAATTTGCATCCTCTAGTACCAAGAACTTCTTCCTCTTACATGTGAATTATTTATGCCTGTTTCCCCTTAGATTAGACTGTAAGTGCCTTGTAAGCATGGATCAGGTCTTCTACTTCTATCATACTCTCCCAAACACTTAGTACAGTGCTTGTTACACAGTAGATGCACAGTAAATATTAGTGATTGATTTGTAGAACCGTGAGAATGACCTTTGGGCTACCTGAGGTGTTTAAATCTATATGATGATGATGGTATTTGTTAAGCACTTACTATGTGCCAGGCACTGTACTAAGCTCTGGGGTGGATACAAGCAAATTGGGTTGGATACAGTCCCTGTCTCACATAGGGCTCACAGTCTCAATCCCCATTTTACAGATGAGGTAAGTGAAGCACAGAGAATTGAAGGAGCTTGCCCAAGGTCACACAACAGACAAGTGGAGGAGTCGGGAGTAGAACCCCATATCCTCTGACTCCCAAGTCTGTGCTCTTCTCACTAAGCCACACTGCTTCTATTACTATTATTAACATATAGGCTTCTAGGTGAAAAGGTTCTTTTCAAGAAATTAGAAACTAGTCAGTAGTAGTCTCTTCTTTGTAAACAGGAGGGTTCTAGTTTGTGTTCAGCTGTCATTGTAAAACAATGTGGGACTCTATGTCCCTTCAGTCCTACTGTACTTCCAACTAGTCTACCTCACCACCGACCTCTCACCTACATCCTCCTTCTGGCCTGGAACACCCTCCCCCTTCATATCCAAAAGACAATTACTCTCCCCACCTTCAAAGCCTTAATGAAGGCACATCTCCACCAAGAGGCCTTCCCTGACTAAGCCCTCCTTTCCTCTTCTCCCACTCCCTTCTGCATCACCCTCCCTTTTCCCTTTATTCATTCCCCCGGCCAGCCCCACAGAGAACTTCTGTACATAACTGTGATTTTATTTATTCATATTAAAGTCTGTCTCCCGCTCTAGACTGTGAGCTTGATGTGGGCAAGAAATGTGTCTGTTATATTGTTATATTGTACTCTCCTAATTACGGTGCTTTTCACAGAATAAGTGCTCAATAAGTACTACTGATTGATTTACTAGCTTACTTCCATGTCCCTGATGTATAAAGACAATCTCAGATGGAGTATGCAGAGTGCATGGATATCAGGGTATCCATGAGGGTAGCCTAACTTTAAATCTTTCCCTCTCTCCCTTCCAATAAAAAGCGTGAATTATTTCCTTTCATTTTGCTTTGCTTTTCACTGAACTCATCTCTTGTCCATGCCTAAGACAGATTTTTTTTTCACATTCAATATTTAAGAAAGGTTTCTATTATTTCCAGGATATGCACTTCTAGTTCATCCTATTGTCACAAAAACTCAATTCCTCAGTGACCAATTGCCTATCAAAAGATTAGGAAATAATGTTGCTGGAATAAGTGCATTTGGTATCTGGCTAAGGAAGGTGTCATTTGTGATGTGGGACATTACTTATATTTTCACAATTCCTCTATTTTTTAAGTTTAAGATTTACTACTGAAAGGAAAAAAAGACCCTCTATTAATGAGAATTATTTAACAATGTTTCTCAAAAAATGAACTAATATAAGTGTTCTGGAAATTCTGTTGCCTTATTATTTTGTTACTGGGCAAAAGGTTTTATTTTAAACCTTGAGGGAGAATATGAATGTCATAAATATTTCATTTTCATAGCACATTTTGCATTGTTCTTCAGTTTCAGACTTTGCCAGCAGTCAACACAGTAGTAAATTTCAGCACCTGTGGACCTGTTTCAGTAATTTATGATTTCCATTAAATTTCGATTAGAGGTGGTCTGAAGTGGTTTGGTAAAGTTCAGGAACCTTTAAACAGGAGAGCAGCCTGACAGAGACTGAGAGCATTGGCCAGTACACATATTCCTGGAACCTCCTTGTTTTCAGTGTTCCATTTTGAGGTGAGGGGAGTGGGTAGAAACCAACTGAATGTAGTATCATTTAAGGTGAGCTACAAGGTAGAGAAAGAACTTTCTCTTTAGAGAAGCTATTGCTTTTTTTCCCTCCCTTAGACACCCTGGACTTGTTTTGGGTGATTATAAATGGGGTAACAGTGTCATAAGAGTGGAAATAATTTTCTGATTTCCTTTGGTTCCACCTCTGTCAGTCTTAGTGAATAGCTGGGAAGAATCAAGCATTCTCTGAAAGAATCGTCAGGAAATGGTTATTTTCCACAGATTTAGAGGTGTAGATGTTCATTTGCACTTTTTGTGGGTTAGAGTTCATGATATGTGACTGTTGTATATCTGTCCATTTTAGTGGTGACTGTTCAGAATTTTAAAGGAAACTCATGGTTAACTCAGAGGTAAAACTATGTTTGCTTCTATGCCGTGTTCTCTGATTTTGTTAACATTTGTAGAAGGGTATCAGTTGATGAAATTCATTGGGAGTGTTTTATACTTACTTGGAAATCATTTTTAATAGAATACAGATTTGGTGTGCTCTTGCTAATGCCTGAATTTTCATCTTTGAAATTAGTGACAGTGGCAACACTGAATCAGTTACAATAGTAAAAAAAAAGAAAAGAGTTACATTATAAATACAAGAATTTACGACCAGCAGGGAAAGTTTGTTAAGGGAATTTTACTCAAAGAATTTCCCTTAAACTTTGGGTTATCACAAACTTGGGAAAATAAGTTATTCAGTGACTCCATGTGGCCACAGACACCCTAGTGCCTATCTCTTCAAACATGGAAGGCAGAGCACAGTTTTTAGAGTTATCATAAGACACATTTTTGAAAAATGAGACATAATAGTAGAATGTTGAGAAACTGGCAGACATACCAACTGGGTCTACAGTACTCAGTCAGGTGAGACTTGTTCTCAAGCAGACGTTCTGAATAGTTCTGGAAAGAAAACAAGTCCAGTTGTTAGAAATAGGAAATACTATAGTACATAAACATGTAATCTTTACATGTACTGCTCTGCACACAGTAGGAGTTAAAAAAATACCATTGAATGAATAGAAGGGACAGAGGGTGTGTCAGTTTTTCTGAATACATCAATAAGTTTTTATAATTAGTTATATTATCATTCGATAATACTCTGATCACTCAGTGCATACAGAACACTGTACTAAGTTCTTGGGAGAATACAATAGAGTTGGTAGAGACAATCCCTGCCCACAGCAGCCGATACGATTCTCTCCTCTGTGACCAGTGAGATACACGCTAGCGGTACACTGTCAGGACAATGTGATTTTCTGCTAAAACTTGGCTCATTGATTTCACGTGACGCTTGTTGTGGGCAGGAAATGTGTCTACAAACTCTGTTGTATTGTATTCGCCCAAGTGCTTAATACAGTGCTCTACACACAGTGAGCACTCAGTAAACATGATTGATTGATTGACTGATGTGGAGAACATGGGAAGGGAAATAGAAAAGTTGTTGCTTTTTTTGCCCCTTTGAAGAATGCAGTTACCTTACCCCCACCCCATTCAGACCTCAAAACTTATACAAAACTTCAGTTCAATACTTATATGCACAACAGCCATGAGAGCTCTCAACAGCTATGAGCCTTATTTTATAGGTGGGTAAACTGAGGCTCATAAAGATGCATCAAGCTAAAACTCCTCACTCTCGGCTTCAAAGCTCTCCATCACCTCGCCCCCTCCTACCTCACCTCCCTTCTCTCCTTCTACAGCCCAGCCCGCACCCTCCGCTCTTCTGCCACTATTCTCCTCACTGTACCTTGTTTTCGCCTTTCCCGCCATCGACCCCCGCCCACGTCCTCCCCCTGGACTGGAATGCCCTCCCTCCGCACATCTGCCAAGCTAGCTCTCTTCCTCACTTCAAAGCCCTACTGAAAGCTCACCTCCTTCCTACTTTATCCTAATCCTTCTCGACCTCTCAGCCGCCTTTGACACTGTGGACCACCCCCTTCGCCTCAACATGCTATCGAACCTTGGCTTCACAAACTCTGTCCTCTCCTGGTTCTCTTATCTCTCTGGCTGTTCATTCTCAGCCTATTTTGCGGGCTCCTCCTCCACCTCCCATCCCCTTACTGTAGGGGTTCCTCAAGGGTCAATTCTTGGTCCCCTTCTGTTCTCTATCTACACTCACTCCCTTGGTGAACTCATTCGCTCCCACGGCTTCAACTATCATCTCTACACTGATGACACCCAAATCTACATCTCTGCCCCTACTCTCTCTCCCTCCCTTCAGGCTTGTGTCTCCTCCTGCCTTCAAGACATCTCCATCTGGATGTCTGCCCGCCATCTAAAACTCAATTTGTCCAAGACTGAACTCCTTATCTTCCCTTCCAAACCCTGCCCTCTCCCTGACTTTCCCATCACTGTAGACGGCACTACCATCCTTCCCATCTCACAAGCCTGCAACCTTGGTGTCATCCTCGACTCTGCTCTCTCGTTCACCCCTCACATCCAATCCGTCACCAAAAACTGCCCGTTTCACCTCCGCGACATCGTCAAGATTAGCCCTTTCATCTCCATCCGAACCACTACCCTGCTGGTTTAATCTCTCATCCTATCCCAACTGGATTACTGCATCAGCCTCCTCTCTGATCTCCCATCCTCCTGTCTCTCCCCACTTCAATCTATACTTCACGCTGCTGCCTGGATCATGTTTGTGCAGAAACGCTCTGGGCATGTTACTCCCCTCCTCAAAATCTCCAATGGCTACCAATCAACCTACGCATCAGGCAAAAACTCCTCACTCTCGGCTTCAAGGCTCTCCATCACCTCGCCCCCTCCTATCTCACCTCCCTTCTTTCCTTCTACAGCCCAGCCCACACCCTCCGCTTCTCGGCCTCCAACCTCCTCACTGTGCCTCATTCTCGCCTGTCCTGCCATCGACCCCTGGCCCGTGCCCACCCCCTGGCCTGGAATGCCCTCCCTCCGCACATCCGCCAAGCTAGCTCACTTCCTCCCTTCAAAGCCCTACTGAGAGCTCACCTCCTCCAGGTGGCCTTCCCAGGCAGAGCCCCCTCTTTCCTCTCTGCCTCCCCATCACCCTGCCCTACCTCCTTCCCCTCCCCACAGCACCTGTATATATGTTTGTACAGATTTATTACTCTATTTATTTTACTTGTGCATATTTACTATTCTATTTATTTTATTTTGTTAATATGTTTTGTTTTGTTGTCAGTCTCCCCCTTCTAGACTGTGAGCCCGCTCTGGGTAGGGACTGTCTCTATATGTTGCCAACTTGCACTTCCCAAGTGCTTAGTACAGTGCTCTGCACACAGTAAGTGCTCAATAAATACGAATGAATGAATGAATGAATGAACCTCCTCCAGGAGGCCTTCCCAGACTTTTTCCTCTCCTCCTCCCCATCCCCCCTGCCCTACCTCCTTCCCCTCCCCACAGCACCTGTATATATGTCTGTGCAGATTTATTACTCTATTCATTTTACTTGTATATACTATTCTATTTATTTTGTTAATGATATGTATCTAGGTTTATTTTTATTTATTCTGGTGACTTGACACCTGTCCACATGTTTTGTTTTGTTGTCTGTCTCCCCCTTCTAGACTGTGAGCCCGCTGTTGGGTAGGGACAGTCTCTATATGTTGCCGACCTGTACTTCCCAAGTGCTTAGTACAGTGCTCTGCACACAGTAAGCGCTCAATAAATACTACTGAATGAATGAATGAATTCATTAATAATTTGAGTTAGGTTCCCCCCTAGTTAGTTTCAGAGCTCACAACTATAAGTGAAAAAGAGGCAGGCCCAATCACAGGATTTTCAAATACTAGAGGCATTCAAAACACTTGTAAACTTTTTCTCTTGAACAAATAGTTTCTTTTCTCGACTCCTTAGCTCTGGTAATGAGAAAATTGTTGATTTCGATCTCTCCTCACACTGAGATTTCCCAATGTGATCAATGTTATTATTTTAATGTAATCTAGTGTTCATGCAATGGCTGACATTTGATGACAAAGACTTCTGCTAGCAGAGCATGCAGTTGATGTAACCAAGTGAAAATCTGTGTGTCTGTTGGACTATCCTACTAGCACTTTTCAGAATATATCATTTAAACAGCAGGACACTCCAGGGTGTGCATCCTGCTGGGATAACGTCGTGCTCTGAGGGCATTTTACAACTGATTTTCAGCTACCTGAAGCATGACATTATCTCTGCAGGATACATGCCCTTCACCTTCCCAACAGGAACCTCCTCCAGAAGGTCAATGTAGTTGCAGCGTAAAACAGTATTTTAGCCACAAATGCTACAAATTCAGGGAAGTAGGGAGGTAGTTCCACAACACCCCAGCAATCCATTATTCATATGAAGTAGGAATTTGCAGTAGGTGGGCTGCTTTTTAGATGAAACTTTGCCTTTCTGGAGTTTTAAATGTGAAATTGAGTTTTCTTTGAATTACTCAAGTATAAATTTAAAAAAATCCTTTATGATGCAATGCAAATACTATTTTTCTATTTTTTTTTCTGATCCAAAGCCTTTAAACCAGACTACAGGGAATAAAGAGTTCTCTATGAGTGCTTTTCAATAGCCAGATTAATATATGAACTTGATTTTCCCATTCACTCTATTCTACCAGTCCCAACAGTAGTTTGGTCAGGCAAAATTCAGCTGAACCATAGAATGTCCCAGTGGTCATTCATTGCTATCCATGTTTCAAGTAAATGGGAAGTCAAGAAAAGAGTGTTACTATACTACTTAAGAGCAGGCATAACACAAGTGTTTCCGGGGAATCCTTTGACTGTTCCTTTGACACAGCACTAGCTCTTTCCCCTCTCAGGGTTAAAGCAAGCTGAGCTATCTATCTAAATATGCATATCTGTGTAAGTGTCTGAGAGAGCCATCTATCAGGGCCAGTTTCAGACATTTGGCCCTTCAGAGGTGGGGAAAAGTTTTCCCCACCACACTTTCATTAGACACCATTACGTTACACTGTGTGAGTTCTACCAGCCATGCAGTGTAGTGTAAAGATGTCATACAGAGATCCATCTGAACCCCTTGCCTATAATGGTTCTTTTTTTAATGGTATTTAAGCACTTATTATGTGCCAACCACTGTACTGAGTGCTGGGGTAGGTACAAGATAACCAGGTTGGACACAGTCCCTTTCCCACAAGGGGCTCATAGTCTAGGTAGGCGGGAGTAGTATTTAATCACCATTTTACAGATGTGGTAACTGAGGCACGTATAAGTTAAATGACTTTCGCAAGGCCACACAGCAGACAAGTGGCAGAACTGGGATTCCGTCCCCTACATTCCACGGAAACTGCCCTCTCAAAGGTCACCAATGACCTCCTGCTTGCCAAATCCAACGGCTCATACTCTGTCCTAATCCTCCTTGACCTCTCAGCTGCCTTCGACACTGTGGACCACCCCCTTCTCCTCAACACGCTATCTGACCTTGGCTTCACACACTCTGTCCTCTCCTGGTTCTCCTCTTATCTCTCTGATCGCTCTTTCTCAGTCTCTTTTGCAGGCTCCTCCTCCCCCTCCCATCCTCTTACTGTGGGGGTTCCCCAAGGTTCAGTACTTGGTCCCCTTCTGTTCTCAATCTACACGCACTCCCTTGGTGACCTCATTCGCTCCCACGGCTTCAACTATCATCTCTACACTGATGACACCCAGATCTACATCTCTGCCCCTGCTCTCTCCCCCTCCCTCCAGGCTCGCATCTCCTCCTGCCTTCAGGATATCTCCATCTGGATGTCTGCCCGCCACCTAAAACTCAACATGTCGAAGACTGAACTCCTTGTCTTCCCTCCCAAACCTTGCCCTCTCCCTGACTTTCCCATCTCTGTTGACAGCACTACCATCCTTCCCGTCTCACAAGCCCGCAACCTTGGTGTCATCCTTGACTCCGCTCTCTCATTCACCCCTCACATCCAAGCCGTCACCAAAACCTGCCGGTCTCAGCTCCGCAACATTGCCAAGATCCGCCCTTTCCTCTCCATCCATACCGCTACCCTGCTCGTTCAAGCTCTCATCCTATCCCGTCTGGACTACTGCATCAGCCTTCTCTCTGATCTCCCATCCTCGTGTCTCTCTCCACTTCAATCCATACTTCATGCTGCTGCCTGGATTATCTTTGTCCAGAAATGCTCTGGGCATATTACTCCCCTCCTCAATAATCTCCAGTGGCTACCAATCAATCTGCGCATCAGGCAGAAACTCCTCACCCTGGGCTTCAAGGCTCTCCATCACCTCGCTCCCTCCTACCTCACCTCCCTTCTCTCCTTCTACAGCCCACCCGACACCCTCCGCTCCTCTGCCGCTAATCTCCTCACCGTACTTCATTCTTGCCTGTCCCGCCATCGACCCCAGGCCCAAGTCATCCCCAGGGCCTGGAATGCCCTCCCTCTCCCCATCCGCCAAGCAAGCTCTCTTCCTCCCTTCAAGGCCCTGCTGAGAGCTCACCTCCTCCAGGAGGCCTTCCCAGACTGGGCCCCTTCCTTCCTCTCCCCCTCGTCCCCCTCCCCATCCCCCCATCTTACCTCCTTCCCTTCCCCACAGCACCTGTATATATGTATATATGTTTGTACATATTTATTACTCTATTTATTTATTTATTTTACTTGTACATATCTATTCTATTTATTTTATTTTGTTAGTATGTTTGGTTTTTTTTTTTTTTTCTCTGTCTCCCCCTTTTAGACTGTGAGCCCAATGTTGGGTAGGGACTGTCTCTATATGTTGCCAATTTGTACTTCCCAAGCGCTTAGTACAGTGCTCTACACATAGTAAGCGCTCAATAAATATGATTGATTGATTGATTGATTGATTGATTAGAATCCAGTTCCTCTGACTCCCAGGCCCAGACTTTTTCCACTAGGCCAGGCTGCTTCTCTGAGCTGGGAATCGGGGACCCGTTATCACGTGAACATGTCTAACAACTCTGTTATATTGTACTCTCCCAAGGGCTTAGTACAGTGCTCTGCACAGAGTAAGTGTCCAATAAACAGGATTGATTGATTGATTGACAACCATCCCACCTTGCTCCAGAGCCATTGTTTTCCCTTCTTGGGTCCCTGATATCACAATCACCACTTTCATTCATTGAGTGCTTACTGTGTGCATAGCACTGTATTAAGCACTTGGAAAGTGCAATTACAATTACACTTCTGATATGGATAGAGGGAGGTTGAGTGCTTTCAAATTTCAACTACCACCATCCCGGATAATACACCCTCCCTTTGAGGTGCCTCAATTGCTTACTATTTCAAGCTAGTCCTTCTTTACAGAATCTATGCACACAGGTTTTTGTTTTTTCAAGATGGCACTAGTGATTGAGAGATCATATATTTACATGCAAGGACAGCTGAAAATAAAATGCATGATGGATACTCGCTTTGATACTATCTGCTTAGAAAGGTAATTCCATCCTATAGTTATGGGTTTGCTTTGTAATGACCTACCTTAAGGTCAGAAAGGACCTAAGGGGTTTGTAGGACATTCCATTAAGCACTGGGATAGATACAAGCTAATCAGGTTGGACACAGTCCGTGTTCCACGTGGGGTTCAGAGTTTTAATCCCCATTTTACAGATGAGATAACTGAGGTACAGAGAAGTGTACAGAGACTTGTCCAAGATCATCCAGTGGACAGGTGGCAGACCTGGGGATTAGAACCCAAGTCCTTCTGACTCCCAATCCCTCGAAGAATCAGCTGTAAACTGCTTTTTAGTTCTTTAAGTTTATCTTGGGTATCTTTCAAGAAGTCTTTAAGTAACTCTAAATCTGCTTGGTATTCCCAAATAAACCGACCCAAAGGAGAAGATAGGTGAAGGAATGTTCAAAATAAGGGGGGAAAGTAGAATATACATAGGAAAGAGATAAGGAATGTTTTAGGTTGGCAGATTGGAGAGTCCCCTTTGATCAGTTAATAAATCAATCAGTGGTAACTAACTCTGCACATAACCAAACTCTCTGTGCAGCATTCTGCCACTTGCTTGCTGCGTGACCTTGAAAAAGACAATTAACTGCTCTGAGCCTGATTCCTCATCTGTAAAATGAGGATTGAATACCTGTTCTACCTTTTATTTATTCGGTGAACCCCATGTGGGATAGAGACTGTATACAACCTGATTATCATGTATCTATCTCAACATTTAGTACAGCATTAGGCTTATAGTTGAGTATTTCATAACTAGCGGATAGATCACAGGTCTGGAAGTCATAAGGTCTGGGGTTCTAATTCTGGCTCCACCACTTAATAATAATAATAATAATAAGCACTTGTCTGCTATGTGACCGTGGGCAAGTCACTTGACT
Organism: Tachyglossus aculeatus; assembly: GCF_015852505.1. Classification (NCBI taxonomy): domain Eukaryota; kingdom Metazoa; phylum Chordata; class Mammalia; order Monotremata; family Tachyglossidae; genus Tachyglossus; species Tachyglossus aculeatus. Next base: position 92,779,195 of record NC_052070.1, on the reverse strand, counting down.
TCTCTGTGCCTCAGTTACCCCATCTGTAAAATGGGGATTGAGACTGTAAGCCCCATGGTGGACAGGTACTGTGCTCCAACCTGATTACTTTGTATCTACCCCAGTGCTTAGAACAGTGCTTGGCACAAAGTAAGTGCTTAACAAATTCCATAATTATTATTAGAGAAGCAACATGATTTAGTGGAAGGAGCAACCTGATTACCCTGTATCTAGAGCCTGGGCTTGGGAGTCAGAGGTCCTGGGTTCTAATCCTGGCTCTGTCACTTATCAGCTGTGTGACTTTGGGCAAGTCACTTGACTTCTCTGTGCCTAACTCCTGACTAACTCCTAACTAACTAACTCCTTCCTCAGTCCTCCTGACCTTCCATCCCTTGCCCCCAGTGACCTGACCACCTACTGTATTAAGAAAATTGACACTATCTGGTGTGATCGCCTCAAAATTGCCCCTGCCCCTTCTCAGTCCAGGCCCCCATCCTACCCCGTCTTCAACTATCCCATCTTTTACAGCAGTATCTCTAGAGGAGATCACCTGCTTTTTCTCAAAATTCACCCCCTCCACCTGCTCACCTAACCCCATTCCTTCATAACTTATCAAAACATTTGCCACCACCCTTCTTCCCTCCCTAACAGCTATCTGCAACTGTTCTGTCTCTAATGGCTAGAGAAGAAGCGTGGCTCAATGAAAAAGAGCACGGGCTTGGGAGTCAGAGGTCATAGGTTCAAATCCCAACTCCACCAGTTGTCAGCTGTGTGACCTTGGGCAAGTCACTTCACATCTTGGTGCCTCAGTTCCCTCATCTGTAAAATGGGGATGAAGATTGTGAGCCCCATGTGGGACAACCTGATCACCCTGTATCCTCCCCAGAACTTGGAACAGTGCTTTGCACATAGTAAGTGCTTAACAAATGCCATTAATATTTATTCTCCCCACTGGTTCAAACATGCCCATGTCTCCCCACCCTAAAAAACAAACCCTCCCTTGATTCCGCAGCACCCTCCATTCATCACCTACCCCATCTTCCTCCTACCATTCCTCTCCAAACTCCTTGAGTGAGTTGTCTACATCCGCAGTCTAAAATCCTCTCCTCCAAGCCCTGGATCACTGCCACTGTCCGCCTCCTTCGCTCTTATGCTCGAGCTGCCGAACGCTGCTGGCGAAAGTCTAAACACCATGCCAACCTCGTTCACTTCAAGTTTATCCTTTCCTGCCTTAACTCAGCCCTTTCCTCTGCCAGACAAAACTATTTCTCCTCCCTTATTGACACCCATGCCCACCATCCCCGTCAGCTCTTCCGTACATTCAACTCCCTTCTCAGGTCCCTGGTTCCTCCCCATCCTCCTTCCCTCACCCCCAAAGATGTGGCCTCCTACTTCATTAATAAAATTAAATCCATCAGGTCCAACCTCCCCAAAGTCACTCCCCCCGCCTTCTCCAACCTCCCGGTTCTCAACACTCTCAGCTACTCTCCTATCCTTCCCAGCAGTATCCTCAGAGGAGCTCTCCTCCCTCCTCTCAAGTGCTACTCCAGCCACCTTTGCTTCAGACCCCATTCCCTCTCATCTCATGAAATCTCTTGCTCCGTCCCTTCTCCCCTCCTCAACTTCCATCTTCAACCGCTCACTCTCCACTGGTTCCTTCCCCTCTGTCTTCAAACATGCCCATGTCTCTCCCATCCTAAAAAAACCCTCTCTTGACCCCACTTCACCTTCTAGTTATTGCCCCATCTCCCTCCTACCATTCCTTTCCAAACTCCTTGAACGAGTTGTCTACACATGCTGCCTCGAATTCCTCAACACCAACTTTCTGCTCGACCCCCTCCAGTCTGGCTTCTGTCCCCTACATTCCACAGAAACTGCCCTCTCAAAGGTCACCGATGACCTCCTGCTTGCCAAATCCAACGGCTCATACTCTATCCTAATCCTCCTTGACCTCTCAGCTGCCTTCGACACTGTGGACCACCCCCTTCTCCTCAGCACACTATCCAACCTTGGCTTCACAGACTCCATCCTCTCCTGGTTCTCCTCTTATCTCTCTGGCCATTTATTCTCAGTCTCGTTTTGCAGGCTCCTCCTCCCCCTCCCATCCCCTTACTGTGGGGGTTCCCCAAGGTTCAGTGCTTGGTCCTCTTCTGTTCTCAATCTACACTCACTCCCTTGGTGACCTCATTCATTCCCATGGCTTTAGCTCTCTTCCTCCCTTCAAGGCCCTACTGAGAGCTCACCTCCTCCAGGAGGCCTTCCCAGACTGAGCCCCCTCCTTCCTCTCCCCCTCGTCCCCCTCTCCATCCCCCTCGTCTTACCTCCTTTCCTTCCCCACAGCACCTGTATATATGTATATATGTTTGTACGTATTTATTACTCTATTTATTTATTTATTTTACTTGCACATATCTATTCTATTTTATTTTGTTAATATGTTTGGTTTTGGTCTCCCCCTTCTAGAGTGTGAGCCTTCTAGACTGTTGGGTAGGGACTGTCTCTGTATGTTGCCAACTTGTACTTCCCAAGCGCTTAGTACAGTGCTCTGCACACAGTAAGCACTCAATAAATACAATTGATTGATTGATTGATTGATTCTCTCCTTGACCTAATCCAATCTGGCTTCTGTCTCCTTCACTCCACAGAAACCACCCTCTCAAAGGTCATCAATGATCTCCTTCTTGCCAAATCCAATGGTTTCTACTACATCCTACATCCTAATCCTCCTTGACCCCTCAGCTGCCTTCGACACTGTCAACCACCCCCTTCTCCTTGAAACAGTACCCAACCTTGGCTTCACTGATACTGTCCTCTCCTGGTTCTCCTCTTATATCTCTGGCCATTCATTCTCAGCCTCCTCTGTGGTCTCCTCTTCTGATTCTTACTCCGTAACTGTGGGGGTCCTTCAAGGTTCAGTTCTGGGTCCCCTTCTATTCTCCATCTAAACCAACTCATTCATTCCTACTGGTTCAATCACCACCTCTATGTGGATGACACCCAAATCTACATCTCCAGCCTTGATCTCTCTTGCTCTCTGCAGTCTTACACTTTCTTCTGCCTTCAAGACATCTCTGCCCAGATATCCTCCTGTTTCTTCAAGTTTAACATATCCAAAACAGAGCTCCTTATCTTCCCTCCCAAACCCTGTCCTCCCCCTGACTTTCCATCACTGTAGATGACACCACCATCCTTCCTGTCTCACAAGCCTGTAACCTTGGTGTTATCCTTGATTCCTCTCTTTCATCCCACATATTCAATCCATAACTAAATCCTGTCATTTCCACCTTCACAATGTCACTAAAATCCATCCTTTCCTCTTGATCCAAACTGCTACCAAGTTAATACAATCATTTATCCTAACCTGCCTAGATTACTGTTTCAGCCTCTTTGCTGACTTCTCAGCCTCCTGTCTCTTCCATCTCCAGTCCATACTTCACTCTGTTGCCAGAATCATTTTTTTACAAAAATGTTCTGAACATGTTTTTCCACTCCTCAAAAAACTCCAGTGGTTGCCCATCTGCCTCCACATCAAACAAACATTCCTTACCATTGAGGAGGATTCAGTGGAGAAGCAGCGTGGCTCAGTGGCAAGAGCATTGACTTAGGAGTCAGAGGTCATGGGTTCTAATCTTGGCTCTGTCACTTGTCTGCTGTGTGACCTTGCGCAAGTCACTTAACTTCTCTGTGCCTCAGTTACCATATCTGTAAAATGGGGATTAAAAGTGTAAACCACAAGTGGGACAACCTGATTACCCTATATCTACCCCAACACTTAGAACAGTGCTTGGCACATAGTAAGCGCTTAACAAATACCATAATTACTATTATTATTACTATTATTGACTTTAAAGCACTCAATCACTTTGCCCCCTCCTACTTCACCTCGCTATTCTCCTACTATATCCCAGCCCACACACTTTGCTACTCTAAGGCTAAGCTCCTCATTGTACCTTGATCTCATCTATCTCACCACCAACTCCTCACCCACATCCTGCCTCTGGCCTGGAACTCTTGCCCTCTTCATATCCAACAGTCAATTACTCTCCCCACCTTCAAAGCCTTAAAGAAGGCTCATCTCCTCCAAGAGACCTCTCCTGACCAAGCCCTCCTTTCCTCTTCTCCCACTCCCTTCTGCACCACCTTGACTTCTTCCCTTTATACATCCCCCCTCCCAACCCCATAGCACTTATGTACATAGCTGTAATTTTATTCATTTATATTAATGTCTGTCTCCCCTTCTAGACTATAAACTTGTTGTGGGCAGGGAATGTGTCTGTTAAATTGTTATATTGTATTCTCACAAGTGCTTAGTACAGTCTCAGTACAGTAAGCGCTTAATAAATAAGATTGACTGAATGGCGAAATGACAAGATGTGGCAGCTTATCTCTTCATCTTGAAAGGCTTTGCCAGATAAATGGATCATATTTTAAGATGGTGATAGTCTCTTGTGGGAACAGAAAAGATGGTATATGCTGAACATTTCCTATACTGCATTCCTTCTTTAATAGGAGCCACATCAAAGCTAAAGAAAAGAGAAAACAATCTCCTCAACTTGGCTCATAGCTAACTTGGCTCATAGCTAATAAGTAAAACTGAATTGTATGAGTCAAACTTGTGTTCATTGTCATTTTATGCTCTATAAGACTTTTCAGATTAGGTGCAATTTTTTGTCGGTATTAAAGTCAATTAAAAGTATTTGAGAACTTTATGGTGCCGTTAACTACCCTTTCCTGCCTGTTTGATTTGCTTGCAAATTATTATGTAACCAGAACAAAACAAGATGTGATGGAGTACACGAAATATGGTTTTAGGGATGAAAGCAAAGGACTTTTAAAGGCTAGTTTGTTTGCAGACTTTAAATGTTTGGTGTGACAATAGACCATTGATTATCCTGAGGCATAGTGGGTGTGTTTGGAAGGCCAGTCCAAGATCCTCATAATAGTGTATTTCTGCAGGGGAGTTGTCTCCCTCTGTTCCCTATGAGACTGTTTAATTCATAAAGCTTTGATGTTTAAACTAGTGCTGACCTTCTATGAGCACTTCAAAGAGGAAAATTAGCTGCCTGAAAAAAAATAATGACCCAAATGCAGCAATTTGGGACACATATGTTAGAGTCCATTGAACATAACGTTGACTTCTTTAAGACAGTATTTCTGTTTGAAAAGGAATGGACTGTAAGCCTACAACTGAAGATAGGTGATAATTTTGAAGAATTTAGCAAATATTAGTTATTGATCTTCCTTTTTGTAAAGGTTGTTCCATGAGCTTAAGAAAGGACCAGTCTTGGAGGAAAGCAAAGAGTGGGGTTTCTGGTTATTTTCCTTTTTGTCTAATATTGGGAAACCAATAATGCATGCCCATCAATAGTACTAGCCTAGTTTCTTTGCAGATTTGTTGAATTTTCCCAAACACGACTACCTATAATTTAAAGAATCAAGGGAAGGTAGAGTATTAGACCCGAATCCTTGAGTCTACTTGCCATGAGTGGGAAAGTTAAAGAGAATTGAACTTGGAATGGATCACTGAGGGAGCAACACACTTGAAGGAGGAAATCAAGTCAAGTATTATTTCTAGAGTCTTGGCACTTGTTCTTGAAAGCCAAATATTGTTACAGGAAAGACAAATCAGAGTCGAGAATGTAATGTGATCTTTAGTGTCATAAACAATATAATGATGTCAAATGGAAAGATAAAAAAGTGTAAGACTTGATGGGTGGAACTGAATAAATTTCTGCAAAGATCTTCATGAGAGCCTTATGTATAAAAGGAAAAACCTAGCCTAGTGTCAGTTGAAGAGGTGAGTTGGTGAAGATGAAGTGAGATAGTAGTACCGCTAAGAGCAGGAGCTTGGGAGTTGGAGGTCATAGGTTCTAATCCTGGCTCCACCACTTTTCGGCTGTGTGACTTTGGGTAAGTCACTTAACTTCTCTGCGCCTCAGTTCCTTCATCTGTAAAATGGGGATTAAGACTGTGAGCCCCACGTGGGACAACCAGATTAGCTTGTTTCTACCCCAGTGCTTAGAACAGTGCTTGGCACATAATAAGTGCTTAACAAATACCATCATCATTATTATTAGTCCATGAATCTGTCAATCAATCAATAGTACTTACAGAGCTTGGGAGACTACAGTATTATTATAATACAATCTTATTATACTATTGTACTCTCCAAAGCACTTAGTGCAATGCTCTGCACACAGTAAGTGCTCAATAAATATGATTGATTAATGAATGAATGAATATTGAACAGAGCACAAGCAAGCACAAGTGAACATAATAAACAGATACAATCCCTGACTTCCAGGAGCTTACAATCTAGTTTATTCAGAAGTAGGCCAGACCAGTGATATTTCAGCAGGTTGCCAGAAAATAGTGCCAAGTGTAAGAAACCTCCTGCCTAAATTACTTAATGATTGGATAATTAAACAGTCAATCAATCAATGGTATTTACTGAGGTCTTACTGAGTGCTGAGCACAGTACCAAGTGCTAGGAAAAGTACAGTTGAATAAATTGATTCAATCCCTGGAGTTTACAATCCAGAAGGTGAGACAGACTTACAAAAAATTATAAGTAGGGGGAGTAATTGGAGAAAGGTGTTGCTGGTGTGATTTGCATAAGAGGTGTGTGGTTGCTATACAAAGTTGTCTGGGCAGTCTACTAATTCGACCAGTCCCAAGGTGAAGGGAGTGAATGCCAGTCCAACATGGAACTGCCTCCAGTCATATAATGCAGTCTGGCACAGCCCTGATCATGGGTCCAACATGGAGCTGCCTCCAGTCATATAATGCAATCTGGCACAGCCCTGATCATGGCACAGGTACCGGGCAGCTCTCCGGCTCCTTCCGCCAGCTGCATGTGGTGGTGGCTCATTCATTCATTCAATAGTATTTATTGAGCACTTACTGTGTGCAGAGCACTGTACTAAGTGCTTGGGAAGTACAAGTTGGCAACATATAGAGACAGTCCCTACCCAACAGTGGGCTCACAGTCTAGAATGGGGAGACAGAGAACAAAACAAAACATATTAACAAAATAAAATAAATAGAATAAATATGTACAAATAAAATAAATAGAGTAATAAATACGTACAAACATACATGCATATATACAGGTGTTGTGGGGAGGGGAAGGAGGTAAGGCGGGGAGGATGGGGAGGGAGAGGAGGGGGAGAGGAAGGAGGGGGCTCCATATGGGAAGGCCTCCTGGAGGAGGTGAGCTCTCAGCAGGGCTTTGAAGGGAGGAAGAGAGCTAGCTTGGCGGATGTGTGGAGGGAGGGCATTCCAGGCCAGGGGGATGATGTGGGCCAGGGGTCAATGGTGGGACAGGCGAGAACGACGCACGGTGAGGAGATTAGCGGCAGAGAAGTGGAGGGTACGGGCTGGGCTGTAGAAGGAGAGTAGGGAGGTGAGGTAGGAGGGGGTGAGGTGATGGAAAGCCTTGAAGCCGAGGGTGAGGAGTTTTTGCCTGATGCATAGGTTGATTGGTAGCCACTGGAGATTTTTGAGGAGGGGAGTAACATGCCCAGAGCGTTTCTGCACAAAGACAATCCGGGCAGTGGCATGAAGTATGGATTGAAGTGGGGAGAGACAAGAGGATGGGAGATCGGAGAGGAAGCTGATACAGTAGTCCAGACGGGGTAGGATGAGAGCTTGAACGAGCAGGGTAGTGGTTTGGATGGAGAGGAAAGGGCGGATCTTGGCGATGTTGCGGAGCTGAGACCGGCGGGTTTTGGTGATGGCTTGGTTGTGAGGGGTGAACGAGAGAGCGGAGTCGAGGATGACACCAAGGTTGCAGCCACCAAGGTTCATTCATTCATTCATTTATTCATTCATTCAATCTTTCATTCAGTAGTATTTATTGAACTCTTATTGTGTGCAAAGCAGTGTACTAAGTGCTTGGGAGAGTACAATATAACAAAAAATAGACACATTCCCTGCCTACAATAAGCTGAACACTTGCCCTCTCACAGCCCCAGAAGGGCAGTGGTCCCATGTGAGCCCACAGTGGTGGTGGCTTGTGGAACCCCTGACCTCCCTCAGCCTCAGAGCAGCATTGGGTTCATGTCTCTGCAGAAGCATTAGCTAGTGAAACTTCTGTCCTTCTGCAGTTCCAGAGGAGAGGTGGTCCCATGTGAAATTTCAGTGGTGGTGGCTCATGGGACCCCTGCTCTCCCACAGCCCCCCTGCCCTTATGCGATCCTGAGAGCAGCAGGGGTTAGCTCTGGAGGAAAATCCCACCTCCCTCTTCCCCAACCCCATCCCAGATCAAAAGGTCCAATGACTTCATAATATAAACTATGTAGACACCACAGCAGGAGGTACCATAAAGAACTCCATTATGGGACCATCTTGAAGGATTTCACCTGACTATGTTTCATACTGCAAAATGCACCCATCTGTCGTAGAACCATAATTGGGTGTAGGGTTAGATATATAAGTGTTGTGTGTGTTGGGTAGTAAATACCTAAGTGCTTAAGGTTTACAAACTCAAGTACATAAGTATCACAGAAGGGAGGGAGCAAATGAATTTACAGCATTTTTTTTCTATAAAAGCTGTCTTGGGGACATGAGTGAAAAGAAAGTGCAAAGTTGACAATTGTGGCAAAGCAAATCATTGAAGTTAAATTCAGAGGTTTTTTCAGCAGGGAATAGAAATGTAATCAATGGACCAGGTGGTTATGGAGTCAGATCTTGGCTGATGGGCCAGAATGATGGGCTGGAAGGGAGGGAATGGGACAATGAACAAAGCATGTTTTAGGTGACTTTAGTCTTCTCTTGTGATTAAACTTCATGTTGACATCATCAAAAATATTCTAATAAGGTTCTAACAAAATTCTAATTGAGAAGTTAAATATAGACCCTTTATTGTTATTATTATTAAATTATTATTTTAAATTATTGTTATAATAATTGTGGTCTTCATTAGGCAATTACTATATGTCAAGCACTGGAATTGATTCAATGCAAACAGATCAAACATAGTCATTGTCCCACATAGGGCTTGCAATTTAAGAGAGCTTTTTAGAGAACAGAATTTTAATCGCTGTTTTTACATAAGATAAAAATAAGACACAGAGAATAATATCTGTGTTTTTTATTCAGTGTTTATTATGTGCAAAGCACTGTTCTAAGCTATGGAATAGCTACAAAATATTCAGTTCCCACATAGAGCTCACAGTCTAAATAGGCAGGAGAGCAGGTATTGAATCCCTATTTTGCAGATGAGGGACCGGAGGCACAGAGAAGTTATGTGACTTGACCAAGGTCACACAGTGAGTAAGTAGTAGAGCCAGGATTAAATATATCTTTATTTAGGACTTTTAAAAGATACAAATCAAAAATATTTCAATGCCTATCCAGTAATTTTGAGATTGTAAAAAAAAAAAAGGAAGTATTTTTGCCCCGCAAGTAATGCATACTTGACAATTTTGTTCTTTCCAAGAAGGTAGGTTTAAGTTTACAATTTTTTTTAGGTGTTTTGTACTTGTATTTTCAGAACTTTGCTTTAAAAAAAATTCTTATTCCCGATCACAAAGTAGTTTTTATATATACTAAGTTCCTGGGTAAGGTGATACACTAATCCATAGTGGCAAGTTCAGCACATTCTATTCCCCAGTAAATTTTCACAACACTAGATTATTACTTAATGTACAAGAGCAATAGCTTTCAAAATGGTATACCTGACTATTTGAAAGAGTTCATATTCCTTCCAAAGTGTTAAATTGTGTTGCTTTGAGTAGTTTATGGTTGGATAGGATATTGTCATATTAATGTCTTTTATTCATATTAATGTCTGTTCCCCCTCTAGACTGTGAGCTCATTATAGGCAGTGAATGTGTCTGCTAATTCTGTTAGCACATACAGTGCTATGTGCATAGTAAGTGCTCAAAAAATATGATTGATTGATTGATTGATTGATAAAATACCCACTAAGCACTTGGATTCTCATTCACAAATTACTCCCAAGAGCACTTATGTATGTAACTACTCTGTTGTAACCCCTACCTCTAATTTATTTTAGTGTCTGTCTCCTCTGCTACATTGTAAGCTCCTTGAGGAGAGAGATTAGGTCCATGAACTCTATTGTAATAATGATAATAATGGCCTTTGTTAAGTACTAACAATGCATCAAGTACATTATAATGCATCAAGTACATTACAATATAAACAGATTGCACACAGTTGCGGCTCCATATGGGGCTTACCCACTAAGGGGAGAGGGAAATCAATCTATCAGTGGTATTTATTGAAGATTTAATGTGTGTGGAACATTTTGCCAAGAGCTTGGGAGAGTATAATAATAATTACAGTATTTGTTAAGCTCTTACTATGTGCCAAGAACTGTTCTAAGTGTTAGGGCAGATACAAGGTAATCAGGTTGGACACAGTCCCTGTCCCTCGTGGGGCTAGCAGTCTTAATCCCTATTTCATAGATGAGGTAATTGAGGCACAGAAAAGTTAAGTGGCATGCACAAGGTCACACAGCAGACAAGTGGCAGAGCCAGGATTAGGACCCACAACCACTGACTCCTAAACCCATGCTATTTCCACTAGGCCATGCTGCTTCTAGCAGAATGATAGACATCTTCCCTGCACAAAACAAGTTTACAGTCTAGAGGGACAGACTGACATTAATATGAAGAAAGAATTTATAAATATATGCATAAGTGCTGAAGGTGGGGTGACTACCAAGTGCATAGATGATGAAAAAGGAAGAGGAAGTTGGGGAAAAGAAGGGTTCATTCATTCATTCATTCATTCAATAGTATTTATTGAGCGCTTACTGTGTGCAGAGCACCTTACTAAGCACTTGGGAAAGTATAATACAGCAATAAGAGAGACCGTCCCTGCCCGAAAGAAGCTCACAGTCTAGAGAGGGGAGACAGACATCAATACAAGTAAACAAACATGAATATAAATAAATAAAATTACAGATACATACATAAGTGCAATGGGGCAGGGAAGTGAGGGAGAGAAAAGGGAGCAAGTCAGGGTGATGCAGAAGGGAGTGGGAGATGAGGAAAAGTGATGCTTGATCTGGGAAGGCCTCTTGGAGGAGATGTGATAAGGTTTAGAGAAGCAGTGTGGCTCAGTGGAAAGAGCACGGGCTTGGGAGTCAGAGGTCATGGGTTTGAACCCCCGCTCTGCCACTTGTCAGCTGTGTGACCTTGGGCAAGCCACTTAACTTCTCTGTGCCTCAGTTCCCTCATCTGTAAAATGGGGATTAAGACTGTGAGCCCCACATGGGACAACCTGATCACCTTGTATCCACCCCAGTGCTTAAAACAGTGCTTTGCACATAGTAAGCGCTTAATAAATACCATCATTATTATTATTATGTGCATTCAGTAAGGCTTTGGAGTGGGGGTGAGTAATTGTGGGGCGGATTTGAGGAGGGAGGACATGCCAGACTAGAGGTAGTACATGGGCCAGTGGTCGGTGGCAAGACAGGTGAGATCGAGGCACTGTGAGAAGGTTAGCACCAGTGGAGCAAAGTGTTTGTGCTGGGTTGTAGAAGGAGAGAAGCAAGGTGAAGTAGGAGGGGGCAAGGTGATGCAGTGCTTTAAAGCCAATGGTGTGGAGTTTTTGTTTGATATGGAGGTGGATAGGCAACCACTGGAGATTTTTGAAGAGGGGGGTGACGTCCTGAATGTTTCTGTAGAAAGACAATCCATGCAGTAGAGTGAAATGTGGACTGGAGTGAGGAGAGGCAGAGAGTTGGGGGGGGGGGTCAGAAAGAGAGGCTGATGCAGTAATCTAGGCGGGACAGGTTGAGTTGATTGTATTAACATATAGAAGTTTGGTGAGGAAAGAGTTAATTGGTGAAGGTCTCTTGGAGGAGATGGGACCTTAATATGGCTTTGAAGGTGGGGAGAATTTTGGTCTGGCATATTTGGAGGGGGAGGGAGGTATTGTATCCCCATTTTACAGTTGTGAAAACTGAGGTCCAGGGAGGTAAAGTGACTGCACCAAGGATACACAGCAGGTAAATGGCAGAGACAGGAGTAGAGCCTAGTTTCCCTGACTCATGGTCCTTCACTCCTTCCAACGGGCTACAGTGCTTGTACTCTCCCAAACACTGAGTGAAGCGTTTTGTACAGGGTAAGTGCTCAGCAAGTGCTAATGATTGATTTATTAATCAGTTGAGGATGTGATACCGTTTTAGTTTTGTCTCAGATGCAATCATAATTACCTAACACACACCATAATACTAGCCCTCTGTGAAGAAACAAGATATCTTATCTTCTCTAAGGAAAGTTTAACTGGTCATTCAGATATTTTTCCCAGAAGAGATAGAAGTAGAAGTTGGAATTTCCTTCCCAGATGTATGCACACAGGCACCACTGATTTGATTTTATTGGGTGATGCTGGTTTCATTGACTGATTGATTGATTACTAAGTGTGCTGAGGCTGTGCTAAGGGCTGCTTACACATACACATAAGCAGTTCAATTACAGTCCTTGTCCTACAAGAGGCTCACAATCTAAGCAAGAGACATAGAAAAAATGAAGGTTGTAAATGATGGCAGCTATTTAGCTACTCAGACTAAACACTGCTTCCCATTCCTGGAGAATGGTGGCCTTCAATCAGAGCTTTCAGTTCTCCTGAAAGAAATGAACCACAGAAACCTGAGCTGAGTTTAGGTTTAAAAGGGATTTGTAAGATTGGCACTTCATTTCAGATTTGTCATATAGCTAAAGATGAGGCAGAATCTAATCCCAGTTGAATTCCTTTTTCAAGGTCAGAGGAATTACATAAATACATTATACTGTAAAGAAGCTGGCCACATGAAGTACATACTATTCTTTAGGCTAATGGAAATGCATTGACTGAAATTTGCCAGTCAATTGGAAAACAACTCTAGAAAAAACCAACAAAGAAAACAAAACTAAAGGAATTTCTAATTAAACTCATCAATTGCATACACATTTCCCAAACAGTCAGTGGTAATCAAGAGACTTTCAGACAGTTAGAAGCTGTGAGTATAGGCACTAGCCACACTATTTACTCAGTGAAGATGGTGGAAGCTTTTGCCTAGTCTACAGTAAGCTTGAGAGCCTTTAACATCCCATTTTCCCCATCCAGAGAGGATGGAATTTGACTCATTGTATAGTTGAGTTTGGATTTGCATCCAGATTTGTTGAACTCCCCTCCAGGCTGAAATTAGATGGGATCTCTTTGATGGGCTACCCTTTAGAGGGGTTCTTTGGGCCTGCAAAATACATTCTCAGTTGTCAGAGCAAGCAAGGATAAACCATTGCTTTTTCTTTTAGCTGTTAAAGTAATAGCATCTATACCAAAATGGGAGTTTAAGTATTGATGTCTTAGCAGCATCCTTAAACTAAATACATTATGGGATTTCCTTTTCTGGTGACATTTGTTTGAGTGGTGTTGTGATTAAGTAGGTGAATAGTTCCAGATATATTTGCTGTTAGGTTTTGCCTCTACAGACAGTGATGTCAGGACATGAAAAGCTTTTGGTTAGATTAACTTCTGGAAATAGAGAAGCAGATCTGGAAGTCCTCAGAAGTCCTCAGCTGTGATCCTCCTCAAGGTGAACTTGTTTAAAATTCCTGTTTTTATGCCTTTTTATTACAAGACAAAGATGATAAGGTTGCTAAAATATTTGGAAGTTTGCCAGTTAAGGTAACCCTTCAGCTGCCAACATTTTTCCAATATCTGGACCGTTTAATATAACTGTCTCATTACTTAAAACAGGCTCAAGAAATCAAAGTAAACAAGGGACATCTTTGTAGTATAATGCTTTCAGGTGAGATTTGCCCATTCCTTGCTCTATATGGTTTAAAGTAGCTGAAATTTTCTGTACAAAGTTTCCAAGATTAGTCACTCTTTCTAACTTTTCTACAAAGTTATAGAAGGAGGGAGATAATTTCATTTACAGCTAAATGGATACTCTGGTTAATCATATTTCCCAATGTGCTTACAGATGACAGAAAAGTGCCCTTTTAATGTTATTTCACAAAAAAGGGAAATAGTTTTCAAAAGCTGGCAGAAAGCATGTGTATGGTATAATATCAAGTGGTTCAGTTCCTTTTTTCTCTGCGTAGTGGTGGTTGCTTTGAGTAATCTTCTGAATTCATGTGAATTTGAAAGGAACAAAACATATCACCAATCTATTTTTTTCTTCTCAGTCTACTAATCAGTAATATTTATTGAATACTTACTGTATGCAGGACACTGTATTCAATAGTTGGAAGAGAATCAATCAACCAATCCATCAATGGTATTTATTGAGTGTTTGCTGTATTAGGGGCTTGGAAGGGTGCAATGCAGTTGAGTTGATAGGCACATTTTTTTTCTAAATGTTCGCTATGTGCCAGGTACTGTACTAAGTGCTGGGGTAGGTAAAGCTAGTCAGGTTGGACAGCCTTAATGCCCATTTTACAGATGAGGTAACTGAGGCACAGAGAAGTGAGTTGACTTGGCCAAGGTTACACAGCCTATATGTGGTGGAGTCGGGATTAGATCCCAGGTCCTTCTGACTTTCAAGTTCATGCTGTAGGCCACTGGGCCATGCAGCTTCTCATGCCCACAAGGAGCTTACAGTCTAGAGGGGATTAGAGACTTTGAAATTAGGTACAAATAGGGGAAATGGGAGAATATAAGGATACGAATGTAAGTGCTATGGAACCGGGGGCAGGGTGAATAATAAGTGCTTAAGGGCTACAAATCCAAGTGCTCAAGTGAAGCAGAAGGAATGGAGAATAGGGAGGGTAAGAACAATATTCATTCATTCAATCATATTTATTGAGTGCTTACTGTGTGCAGAGCACTGTACTAAGCACTTGGGAAGTACAAGTAGTTTTGAAGGTGGAGAGAGTGGTGGTCTGTCAGATATGAAGAGAAGCAGCATGGCGGAGTGGGTACAGCACAGGCCTGGGAGTCATAAGGTCATGGGATCTAATCCCGGCTACACCACTTGTTTGCTGTGTGGCCTTGGGCAACTCACTTCACTTGTCTGGGCCTCAGTTACCTCATCTGTAAAATGAGGATGGAGAGCGTGAGCCCCACGTGGGTCAGGGATTGCGTCCAACCCTGTTTGCTTGTATCCACCCCAGCGCTTAGTTCAGTGCCTGGCACATAGTAAGCGCTTAACAACTACCGTAACTATTATATGAAGGGGAGGGAGATACAGGCCAGAGACAGGACATGGGTGAGAGGTCAGTGGTGAGATAGATGAGATTGAGATCCAGTGAGTTGGATGGCGTTGGAGGAGCAAAGCCACGAGCTGAGTTGTAGCAGGAAACTAGTGAGGTGAGAAAGGAGGGGTCAAGCTGATTTGGTGTTTTCAAGTCAATGGTAAGGAGATGGTAAAGCCGATGATATCTGTGAAGTGCTTACTATGTGTTGCGTGTTATGCTAAGCACTGAGATAAAAGTAGTACGTCAGATCAGACCCTGTGCCTATCCCACATAGGGTTCACAATCTAAGAGAGAGTCACTGGTAGAATTTGGTGGTACATCCAAGTCGCCGTAGACATTATCCCTGCACTCAAGAAGCTTTTCCGTTTTGACTTCTCATTATACTTAATACTGAAGTTTGTGAGATTAGCAGTCCAAATTGGTGAAATGGGATTTAAATGAAATTTAATAGAAGTGTGGCTATATAAGCAAATTTATGTGAATTAAAATTCCATTCTTATTATGGGTGACTCTTACTCCTTTTATGCAAGAAGCAATTCTCTCAATGGATGTGCTAGGAAGAGAAACATTTTCTTAATGGTATTTATTAAGCACTTACTACATTCCAGGCACTTTACTAAGTGCTGGGATTGATACATGTTACTCAGGTTGGACATAATCCATGTGACACATGGGGCTTATAGTCTTAATTTGCATTTTATAGATGAGATAATAAGCACAGAGAAGTTAAGTGATTTGTCCTGGGTCACACAGCAGACAAGTGGTGGAGTCAGGATTAGAACCCAGATCCTTCTGACTTCCAGATCTGTGCTTTATCCACTAGGCCATGCTGCTTCTTATGCTTATTAAATAAATACTGTTAAATTTATGGGTTGATAATAATGAGGATGATGATATTTGTTAAGCACTTAATAGGTGCCAAACACTGTTCTAAGTGCTGGGGTAGATACAAGGTAATCAGGTTGTCCCACGTGGCGCTCACAGTCTAATCCCTGTTTTACAGATGAGAGAACTGAGACACAGAGAAGTCAAGTGACTTGCCCACGGTCACACAGTTGATTAGCGGTGAAGCCGGGATTAGAACTCACGACCTCTGACTCCCAAACCCATGCTCTTGCCACTAAGCCATGCTGTTCATATAAGTGGGAATCTTAAAGGACTTTAAATCTATTTCTCCATTATTTCAGTCTAAACCTATTTTAGTAGATGGATTTTAATATTAAGAATTGAAGAATTATTTTAAGTAACCAAAGACCTGGTAATAGCTTAAAGTGGTATAGAATTGGCTCTTGGGTTATGGTCTATGATCTGTTTGAGGTTAAATATGTTTGGAAAAATCCCTGGAAAATGAAGTGTTCAATTAATGTATATAACATTGGGTGGAAATAACCATCAGTCAAGTCTTTGATATGTTTTTAATATGTTTGTTTCCAATGTGATTTGAAGGTGAATAAGAGCACAGGTTTAGGAGTCAGAGGTCATGGGTTCTAATCCCGGCTCCGCCGCTTGTCAGCTGTGTGACCGTGGGCAAGTCATTTAACCTTGTATCTACCTCAGTGCTTAACAAATACCAACATCATCATTGTTATTATTATTATTATTATATCCATCCAAACTATTGTAATCAAAGAAATGCATGACAGCATCTTGATCATCCTCTACTTGCAACTACTCCAAACTCTTTTATTCTATTCATAAATAAATAGAGGCAACACTGCAACCCACATGAAGTTGTTTTAAACAATCTTTGCGCTCCTCAGAGATGAAGACTGACACATAAATAAGATCTATTATTAGTTATGATTATTACAGCTCAGGGTCATAGTCTTTAAACAACTTTTTAGCAAGTGCACTGAAGAAACTTTTAAATTCATATTGGAAAAATTTAAGGTTCAGAAGTTTTAAGTAATGTAAATGTTATTTTCACATAGACATCTCTTGAACTCTGAAGTAGAGCAGCAAAAGATGACAGAGCTTTGACCCTCTTTTAAGGCACAAACTCTGCCCAAGTAATTAGTTTTCCTTAACTTTCAGGTGCACAAAATGTATTTAAAGCTAAACTAGAATTGTTTCTGAGATATGAAGGGCAGTTTTTTTAAAAAATGACTACAAACTGAGTGGTGGGCAGAATGAATTAGAATGTTTTCCACAGATATCTATAATACAGGGGTTCCATCTGTAGAACAGGTGCCGCTCAACTCATTTCTAATCTCTCTAGGCAACAGTTCAAGGCTCCAAGGAACAAGAACAGTCAAAGCTGACCAGAAGATCTTCACAGAGTTTTCAAATAATAATAGACGAGAAAGGAAAGCTAGAGTAGGTGCTTGATGTTTGTTTGTGTTTGCTTTTAAAATGAAATGAAGGAAGAAACAAAGCCCTTAGTACATTAGGTGTTACCTTGGATTCATTTGGCAGCCATGAGTGTGTTTTGAGAAATATATCCGTGTTCTCCTGCTGCTAGTTAAGTGGCAGATGCTATTACTGTGCTACTTGAACATCTTAAATATTTGTTTTGCCTAGGAGAGTCAACTAAAAGAACTGCAACTTTTCACCCCTATCCTTGAAAGTTAGTCTGTGAGCTTCTACTTTATAATGCATTTATTTCAGCCAAAATCTAGGATATACTATGTAAATTAGGTTGCATCTTCTCTCTTTCATTTGCAGTGGATTTTTCTGGTCATGGCTAGATGAATGTGGGGTGAAGGATAATTTGGTTGTCCTCTGACACTTGAAAGTCTGGTATTGCACAATCGGGGAATCTAGAGTCACATTAACTCACTTCTTATATTATAATCAAAGTTCTGATTTTGTGCTGTCCTTTAGATGAAACAAACTAATGAAATATATTGACCCTCCACACACACTTCTGAAGCAAAATGACTAAATGGTATTGAGACTACATGAAATACATTGACATTGATTGTGAAGTCGGTGTTACCAGAGTCACTTTGGGAGCTGATTAAAGTGTCACATTGACAACACAGCCCTTTTGAACAGGAAATTAATATTAGTCTGATGATAAAGGATGTTCTTCTAGACTGAAATTTACACGATCGCTAATCCATCTTAAAAATGGATGATCAGAGTAAACTCTCTGACCTGGCCTAACTTTAGAGGGGTGATTGCAGAAGAGTAACCAGAAAAGCCACCACTTGAATTATTAATCAAATAGAGCTCTTGTAACATTTTAATATCATGTTGGTATACATATAACTAAGGTGTAGTGGAAAAACCAGGAAGTAAATTTATGTCAAGCGGCCAGCATATTCACAGGTTTAAAAGAACTTTAAAACTATCACCAGCCTCAGTTTCATTTTTTTTCATTTGAAGGGGACGGTAGAGGGGAACAAATGAGCTCCACAACAGTTCTGTAAACTATTAAAATCTCTAAGGTTTTCCTCCTCCCCTCTGGTTGTCAAGTAGCTCACTAAATCAGCAATTACCTTCTGGCCTACCAAAGGAACAGATGACCCTTTTCTCCAGAATTCAGATTGAAAAAAGAATTAGTCAGATACAAGATCAAAGAGAGGGCCCACCTGGTTTGCCACCCTCATTCTCTTCCCTTGAAGGATGTTACTGCCTTAGGTTTCAGCTTTCCCACCACTTCATTAACCTCCCATCCATGTTGCTCAATAATTCACTGAATGGACAATGCAGTGTTGACATCAACATTAGTAGATAAGATACTGCTTCATTTTGTGTGTCTCATTTTTTTTTCTCTTCTCCATCGGGAATGTGGGGGAGGGCAGCAGGGTGTGACCCACTGCTGTATTTAGGCATGCTGAATGGTTGTAAGATCAAGCGAATGTACACCAAGGCTGACTGACTTCCTCCTGCTGGATGCTATGACTCATATTCAGAAGGTTGCTATTGCTTTGTGCACCATTCCCACTGATCCTGGCCTTTCTCTTCCCTGTTGCCCTTCATAGTTGAACAATAAATTCCTTTATATTGGTGGTCATTCTCCTCTCTTGCTCCTTGCCTGCAGAAATCTCTTTTGTTTGATTTGGTATTTTTTCATCATGCTGTGCCATAAGAATCAAGACAAGAGGGTGGAATCCAAGAATCTAGTCTCCCCTGGTTGTGACAACTCACCTTCATGGGTTGTTGTTGCTTTGGAAGACCTGCTGTTATTGCTTTCTTTTCCTGTTTGACTTCTGCTCCCTGCTGCACTACGAAGCCCGGAACAAAGCCTGCATTCTATTTCTAAGTTTCCACAGCCACCCACACGTAGCCACTTTCTTTACTCACTAATAAGTGAAACTAGAAAAAGAGAAACCCATGTTTTTCATGTTTGTAATTAAAAATCCTGTCTTTGTATTCAAAGCTGAGTGTCTCTTACTGGTAGCAAACAAAATGTTGTTAATAATAATATAATAATAATCGTAATTAAGTGCTTACTATGTGTCAAGCACTGTACTATGTGCTGGGGCAGATACAAGATAATCAGGTCCTACATGGGGCTCAAGTACAAGAGAGCAGAGATTAAATCTCCATTTTGTAGATGAGGGAATTGAGGCAGAGAGAAGTTTAGTGACTTTCCCAAGGTCACCCAGCAGATATGAGACTGATGCACTTTCTAGTACCCACAACAAGGCAGCAAGACACCTGTAAAGTTCTTGACCCTGCCCTGCCCTCAGCCACAACTTTTAATGATAATAATAATAATGGCATTTATTAAGTGCTTACTATGTGCAAAGCACTGTTCTAAGCACTAACAATAATAATAATAATAATTGTGGTATTTGTTAAGTGCTTACTATGTGCCAGGCACATAGTTACAAGTATGTAACTTGTACTTAGTTACAAGATAATCAGGTTGGACACAGTCCCTATCCCACATAGGACTCACAGTCTCAATACCCATTTTACATATGTGGTGACTGAGGCACAGAGAAGTGAAATGACTTGCCCAAGGTCATACAACAAAGTGGTGGATCAAGGATTAGAACTCAGGTCTTTATGACTCCCAGGTCTGGACTCTATCCACTAGCCAATGCTCCCCTAGCTTTCATATTCAATCAGGAAATGCAGTTATGGGGACAGTTATGGAGATGAATTCAAAATTGTTGACATGTCTCCTTGTTCCCATTCAATTCAGTCCTTATTTACACCTACAAAAACTTTTTTGGACCTCAACTCAGTCAATCAGTTGTATTTATTGAGTGCTTACTCTGTGCATTGTTCTGCGTACTTGGGAGAGTACAATGTAACAATATAATAGACACATTCCCTGCCCACAACAAGCCTACAGTCTCATTCTCCCTCCTGCTTAGACTTTGATGCCCATATGAGACAGGAACTAAGTCTGTACTGACTATACTTAATTCTGCATCTACCTCGGTTCTTAGTATAGTGTTTGGTCCATAGTAAGTGCTTAACATATACCATTATTATTATTAATATTATTACTGCTACCCATTTTTTTCCTCCTTCACTCTACTGAACATCTTCTTCTCAAGCTCACCAAAGATATTTTCAAGCCATGTCCACAAGGCTCAATTTGGGCCTTATAATCTTCCTGTATCTTTTGTCTGTCTTCAACACCAAAACCCATTCCTTCCTCCTTGAAACACTATCAGACTTCAGTTTTGGCAACGTGGTACACACTTATTCCTCCTCCTGCCTCTCTGCTCCTTCCCAATCTAATTTACTAGTTCCTTTTCAACTCTTTTCTCTTAACTGTGGATATCTCACAAGGCTTTGTTCTTTCATTCACTCTCTCAGGGATATAATCCACACACTTACAACCCAGATCATCTGATGCCCAGGCCTGTGCTCTTTCCACTATGTCACGCTGCTACCCATGAAAGTCTGCCTCCAGCCTCTCCCCATGTCCCTCTACATTTCATATTGCTGCCCAGATCGTCTTCCTAAACATTGCTTGGCAAACATCTCTTCACTCCTCAAAAACCTCCATATTCTATCCATTTCCCTCCATGCCAAGCAGACTCTTCTTGCCCATGGTTCCAGACCTCTCCAAACTTCCCTATTTACACAGCTCACTCTTCATTTCTCTCTAGCATACTTTTTAGCTAAAATACAGCTTTCCACCATACCACAACTTCCTCCCACTTCAAATATGCTAGACCATAGCCCTCCCGATCTTCACAGCCTTCCAAAAAGCACACTTCCTCCAAGAAGTCTTCCCCACTCCCCAAGTCACCTTAACCTAACAACCACTTATTACTTTGGATGTATTTATCCCCATCCTCATTACTTATGCATTTAGGTAAATTCAATTGTGCATTCAGTTCTTGTGCTCTTTTCTGGTATTTGTTTGTTCCTCCTCCTGCTCCCTCTATTTGTAAATAACTCCAGCATACCAGTCTCCCTCATTAGATGATAAGCCTGGCATAGTGAATAGAGCACGGGCCCAGGAGTCAGAGGACATGGGTTCTAATCCTGGCTCTGCCACCTGTCTGCTGTGTGACCTTGGGCAAGTCATGTAACTTCTCTATGCTTCAGTTCCCTCAACTGTAAAATGGGGATTAAGACTGTGAGCTCCACGTGGGACAACCTGATTACCTTGTATCTTCTTCAGCACTTAGGACAGTGCTTGGCAAATAGTAAAACACTTAACAAATACCATTATTATTGTTATTATTATTATTATCAGGGGAGCTCTTCACCTTTTGCTTGGAGAGAGTTTTCTTGGAGTAGACTATAGCATTTACAGATAGCTCTGTAAACAATCCCCTGATCAAAAAAAAATCTTATATAGTTTTTTTTTTAATGCAGTCTGGATGATGAATTTACATCTATGTATCAGAAATATCCTCTTATGTCCTACATGACTAATGTCAGAAAATTGCCACTCTATAATTCATCAAAGTATAGCTATAGACTTGCTTCTCTATTATCTCTTCTCTTGCAAACTGTATAATCTACCTTTATGTAGACTTCAGCAAGGGAAACTTGAATCTTTGTTAATCAGAATATATAGCTCTATCCATGAAGGAAATTGAGAAAAAGGTACAAAGTCAGGAATCTTGACTTGTTTCAAAACATCAATCAATCAAATTTATTGAGCGCTTACTGTGTGCAGAGCACTGTACTAAGCGCTTGGGAAGTACAAGTTGGCAACATATAGAGATGGTCCCTACCCAACAGCGGGCTCACAGTCTAGAAAAACATGGGCTCACAGTCTAGAAAAACATGCAATTAATCAGTTTTGCTGTGGTGGATCCTTTGTGCCCAGTAGAAAACACTGGCAGGTTATGCATATTTTTGAAAGTGCTTAAAAATGTTTTTTACAAAATGGTCCTCCATCTTATTCAAGCAATTTTCTCACAGCCAGCATCTTGTGTGGCTTATTTATACATAATAATTCAGGCCCTTGACATCCTTCTCATTTTAGTAATAGAAGATAAAAGGAAGGGGAAGGGAGGGAAGGTAGTTAGTTAATTAGGGCAATTCCTCCCTCATAGGAGGACTCTTACAAACTTCCTTGGTAAAACACAGTCTACCTTTTCTTCCAGTATTGATAAATACTTGATGTTCAGGACCCGGAGAACATACTTATTCTACAGTTCTCTTGGAATTTAGTCAAATGTTGTTGATGTAGAAGAGTTGAATTTGATGAACTTTTTTAAGGTTAACCCTCCATTTGCTCACCTGCAAAATGGGAACAATACTATTTTTCATCCTTGATAATACTGTCTGTAATTGAAAGTATCTATGTGCCGTATACTTCACTCATCAATTACTGGTTGAACGTACTCAAAAACTCAAGAAATCATCTGTGATCTGGTACAATGGATTGTGCAAAAGGATAAAATTTCACCTGTGTCATTCAACATCTTTGTTTCTAACTGGTCTGAAAAAAGAAGGAGCAATCTTACTTACTAATAAGCAAAATTTCTGTTTCTATCAGGACCAGAAGTCGTGGAGTGAATAATGACACAAGAAAGGAAAAGCTTCTCCTGTTGGATTGGTTTTACCACATAACAGATTTGGTTAAAGTTTAGACTTTAAACTCTCCTGGCCCACAGCAGATGGGCACATTCAAGGAAATAAACAGGAAGCCTTCAGTCAAACCACCAATTGTTTTTATCGAGGCCCTAGTAGTAGTACTAGCAGTAAACACTTACTACGTGTAGAGCGCTGTTCTAAGCAATGGGAAATAATATAAAGGTGGGAATTAAGCACCATCCCTGGCCCTCAAGGGGTTCATAATCTACGACTAAAATAGACAAACTCTCTCCCCACCTTCAAAGCCTTATTAAAATCACATCTCCTCCAAGAGGCCTTCCCTGAATAAGCAATCATTTCCTCTTTTCCCAATCCCTTCTGCATCACCCTAGCACTTGGATTTGCATCCTTTATCAACCCCTCCCTCAGCCCCATAGCACTTATGTATATATCCACAATTTATTATTTATTTAAGTACTTATTTCTTTGTTTATTTATTTTTATGGTCTTTGTTAAGCACTTACTATATGCCAGGCACTGTACTAAGTGATGGGGTAAATACAAGGTAATAAGGTTGAACAAAGTCCATGTCCCAAATGAGGCTCACAGTTTTAATCCCCATTTTGTAGATGAGTTAACTGAGACACAGAGAAGGTAAGTGACTTTGCCCAAGGTCACACAGCAGACAAGTGGTAGAAGCAAGATTAGAATCCAAGTGTTTCTGACTCCCAGGCCTGTTTTATATTAATAAATTATATTAATAATTTATCTCTATCTCCCCCTCTAGACTGTAAGCTTGTTATAGGCAGGGAATGTGTCTACCAACTCTGTTATATTGTACTATCCCAAGTTAGTCAGTCACTCAGTCAATCATATTTATTGAGTGCTTACTATTGCAGAACACTGTACTAAGTACTTGGGAGAGTGAGTACAATATAACAATATAACAGACATATTCTCTGCTCACAAGCTTACAGCCTTGAGGGGGAGACAGACATTAATAAAAATAAATAAATTACAGATATATACATAAGAGCTGTGGGGCTGGAAAGGGGCATAAATAAAGGGAGCTAGTCAGAGGAATGCAGAAGGGAGTGGGTGAAGAAGAAATGAGGACTTAGGGAAGACCTCTTGGAGGAGATGTGCCTTCAATAAGGCTTTGAGGTGGGCAGGAGAGAAATTGTCTGTTGGATTTGAAGAGGGAGGGCATTCAAGGCCAGAAGGAGGACATGGGCGAGGGGTCAGCAGTGAGATAGATGAGATTAAGATATAGTGAGAAGGTTAGCATTAGAAGGATGAAGTGTGCATGCTGGACTTTAGTAGGAGAGTAGCAAGGTGGGGTAGGAGGGGGCAAGGTGATTGCTTTAAAGCCAGTGGTGAGGAGCTTTTGTTTGATGTGGAGGTGGATGGTCAACCATTGGAGTTTCTTGAGGAGTGCGGAAACATGTCCAGAACGTTTTTGAAGAAAAACAATTCAGGCAGCAGAGTGAAGTATGGACTGGAGAGGGGAGAGACAGGAGGCTGACATTTTTGCCAACTTGTACTTCCCAAGCGCTTAGTACAGTGCTCTGCACACAGTAAGCGCTCAATAAATACAATTGATTGATTGATTGATTGAGAGGTCAGCAAGGAAGCTGATACAGTAATCAAGGAGGAATTCATTCATTTGATAGTATTTATTGAGCACTTACTATGTGCAGAACACTGTGCTAAGTGCTTGGGAAAGTACAATGTAACAACAAATAGTGTCATTCCCTGCCCTAGGATGATTGGATTAATGTGTTAGCAGTTTGGATGGAGAGGAAAGGGTGGATTTTAACAATGTTGTCAAGGTCGCAGTGACAGGATTTAGTGATAGATTGAATATGTGGGATGAATGAGAGAGGAGTAAAGGATAATGCCAAGGTTACAGGCTTGAGAGACCAGAAAGCTGGTACTACAGTGCTCTGCACATAGAAAGTACTCAATAAATGCAATTGATTGATTGATTGATTAGTAGGAGAGAGTGGACTGGAGACAGACTCATATGGTACAATGAAACAAACACTAAGATAACATAAAATATGAGGACAAATACACAAAATATGATCAAAAATCAGTAGGGTTCTGTGGCTAGAGGAGAAGAATTTCAGTATCCTCGTGGCTCAGAAACCAAGACACACCAGTAAACCAAAACAACTGTTACAGTAGACACACACTTCCCAAGATTTTGTGGAGACTTCTCTTTCCCTACAGGATGGAGGAAGGCAGGATGGGAAGGAATCACCTCAGTGGTGTGAAGCAGAGTCAATGCCAGTTCTTTGGAGGCAGCATGACTTTGTGTTGATGGAGGGGAGGGTGGAGTGGAGGGAAGAGATGCCAGAAGCACTCAGCTGTAGCTTGCATAGAGTATGTCAGAAACAGAGGCACTGGGTGGTGCAGAGAGGAGGCCGCAGTTCCCGGTGGATATGCTCAGCCAATTACACAACCAAGCACTTGGGGAAGTGTGATAGAAGTAAAAGAAGCAGCGTAAAAGAAGCAGCGTAAAAGAAGCAGCGTGGCTCAGTGGAAAGAGCCCGGGCTTTGGAGTCAGAGGTCATGGGTTCAAATCCCAGCTCTGCCACTTGTCAGCTGTGTGACTTTGGGCATGTCACTTCACTTCTCTGGGCCTCAGTTACCTCATCTGTCAAATGGGGATTAAGCCTGTGAGCCCCACGTGGGACAACCTGGTCACCTTGTAAACTCCCCAGTGCTTAGAACAGTGCTTTGCACATAGTAAGCGCTTAATAAATGCCATAATTATTATTATTATTATAAAAGACTTGGTCTTTGTTCTTGTGGATTTTATATGAGTTAGACGCAAAGAACAGGTTTTCCCTGCTACAAGTTTTGGTACTACAGTCAGTTTTGTTCTTTGGTAGTGGGATTTCTGCAGACCTCAGTCCTTGATTCAAAAGGGAAACAGGGAAAAGCAAAAGGCTTTAAAGAATCTTGTCACTGTCACACTGTTTTGAGTAAGTTTCTTCCCTAACTAGTCAGTACAAGCCACTTCTATGAAGACATCACGTCAGTGAAGTGACTAAGTCCAGAGTTTGAACACAACCTCTCAGCAGTGCTTCAGTGTGAGGAAACACATTTTCTTTCCTTTTTCTAAGATAAATAAGAATTTAAAAAGTGATTTACTTGAAAGTCACTACACGTTCTATCTTCATTTCATGTCCCAGCTTGCTTCGAGTTGGTTGCTCTGATATTTTTGAAACTCAAAACACGTGGTCTATTTCAAAAACACCACTATTTGAGATAAAACTGCTCTAAGCCTACAGTATAAAATGTAAGAATACATGAAAGTAGAAAAAGGATGAGATCTTTTCAATCAATTTGATGAAAAATTTAAGTTAATTAAAAGAATGCTGTATTTTTCCCTAGAAGGCGAGACTGATCTTTATTATTAATGCATACCAGTGTTTCATAACTGTGCATAATAATGGCTTGGAACATCAGGCACAGTTTCATCCCAAGCCTAATTTGTTACAAAATCTTTTCTGGTATTTTTTAAGCATGGCCTTTGCCATTGTCTCCCTCAAGCTCTTGGGCTAATTCCCAGCTCCTAAGGGATGTCTTACTTTGTGCTTGCACCTGAGAATTAATTTGCTAGATTGTTTTACCTTTAAAGCTACTTTAAAAATAATAATTTATAGCACTTTCTCTTGGATTTCATTTAATTTTTCTTCTTTATAGTCTATCAATAAAGATCTCAAAGAGCCACTGTGATCATGACAAGATAGATGATGCAAAAAGCATCCATTGTTATGGATGGGCATTTTGTGGGCTTCATGGCCTTCACTCAAATATACATATTTATATTGCCGATGTAAAAAAAAAAAGACATGGGGTAGAAATTTTCTGCAAAATGAGATTTTTATGCCAAAAAAAATCATTTTTTTTACAAGAAGACACCCATTAGAAATTGGTATGGACACACTTGATCCAGGTGAATCATCCCAGGATTTGGTAGTGCTACACAAGCAGCACCCTCATTTCAGGGGGTACCCCTTCCTACCTCAGCAAAGGGTTCTGTATTGTCGTTGTCTAGCTGATCACTCACCATATACACAGCCTCCCCAGAGTCTAACCCATATCTCACTACAACTGAGGTGGGGGTAAAACTTTCAGAAGAAGGGGAATACATGGAACAAGCACAGATCTGGGATTTAGAGGACTGGAGTTCTAATCCTGGCTCTGCCACTTACATGCTGTGTTACACTGGGTTAACTTCTCTGTGATTCAGTTTCCTCATCTGTAAAATGGAGATTAAATCTATTCCCTTCTATTTAGATGTGAAACTGCATGTAGGACAGGGACTACATTATCTTGTATCTATCCCAACATTTGCCACAGTGCATGGCTCAGTGGAAAGAGCACAGACTTGGGAGCCAGAGGTCATGGGTTCAAATCCCGGCTCCACTGCTTGTCAGCTGTGTAGTAATTGTAATAGTAATGATGGCATTTATTAAGTGCTTACTATGTGCAAAGCACTGTTCTAAGCGCTGGGGAGGTTTCAAGGTGATCAGGTTGTCCCACGTGGGGCTCACAGTCTTCATCCCCATTTTACAGATGAGGTAACTGAGGCCCAGAGAAGTTAAGTGACTTGCCCAAAGTCACACAGCTGACAAGTGGCAGAGTCGGAATTTGAACTCATGACCTCTGACTCTAAAGCCCATGCTCTTTCCACTGAGCCATGCTGCTTTCTGCTGCTGTGTGACTTTAGGCACCTTGTATACTCCCCAGCACTTAGAACAGTGTTTTGCACATAGTAAGTGCTTAACAAATAACAAAATTATTATTATTAGTATTATTATGCAGTGCTTGGCACATAGTCGTTACTTAACAAGTAATGTAATTAAGTAATTAGTGGTTGTGCCTTCATTAGCAATCATGTAGGGTGTCTCATAAGATGTACATACTCAGTAGCGATCTTGAACATAGCAATCTAACATGGAGAGTAAAGACCACCTTTCTGCACCAAGCAGAAACTACTGACCATTGATTTTAAGATACTCAATCAGCCCTCTACCCTCTAGTTGCTCCCTCCCCTCTCTTCTCTCACTAAATCCCACTTTGTACACTTTGCTCCTCTCAAACCAACCTACTCTCCATGCTTCATTTTTATCTCTCTTGCCACCAATCTCTTGCTCAAGGCCACCTTTCTGCCTGGAACTATCACCCCTTCACATTTGACAGACCACTGCCCTCCACATTTTCAAGGCCTTGAAAATCACATTTCCTTCAGAAGGCCTTTTTTTTTAATGGTATTTGTTAAGTGCTGATTATGTGCCAGGTATTGTACTAAGCACTGAATCTCCATCTTACAAATAAGGTAATTGAGGCACGGAGAAGTTAAGTGACTTGCCCAAGGCCTCACAGCAGACAAGTGACGCAGTGGGATTAGAACCCAGGTTCTCTGACTCCCAGGCCCACACTGTTTCCAGTAGGCCAGGCTGTTTCTCTAAAATGATGATTCATCTGATGATTCATCCTCTTTCCTGATAAATTGCTTATCTCCCAGTCTCATTCCCACCCACATCCCCACTATAAACTTGTTGAAGGTCATGTTTAATAACCATTGTACTCTCTGAGGTATTTAGTACAGTACACTGAGTAAACACTCAATAAATACCACTGTTTGAATTATTGAATTATTAATCACTAGGGATGGGAGGACCCACATGGATTCTTTGACCTCTGGATTCATGGATCCATGACCTCTGGATTCATGTATTGTAGTGTAGTGGTCATGGGTTCAAATCCCGACTCTTCCAATTGTCAGCTGTGTGACTTTGGGCAAGTCACTTAACTTCTCTGTGCTTCAGTTACCTTATCTGTAAAATGGAGATTAAGATTGTGAGCCCCATGAGGTACAACCTGATTACCTTGTATCCCCCCAGTGCTTAGAACAGTGCTTTGCACATAGTGCTTAACAAATACCATCATTATTATGTAGTGGTAACAGTGATAATAGTATTTATGAAGTGCTTACCGTGTGCAGAGCACTGCATTAAATGCTGGGGAAGAAAACACAGGTGGGAATTGGTCATGTTCCCTGTCCTTTAGAGGACTTAGAATCCAAATCTTAGCTCCACTTTGGAGCCCCTGAGATGATATCCAGAGTAAGCACCCTCCCAGGCCTGTTCCTTCAGTACTGCACTCAATAATAATAATAACAGTAATAATAATAATTGTGTGACAATTATGTTAAATAAATATAATAGTAATTATAATAATTGAGGTATTTGTTAAGTACTTACTAAGTGCCAAGCACTGTACTAAGCACTGGGGTGGGTATAAGCAAATTGGGTTGGACAAGGTCCCTGTCCCATATGAGGCTCACAGTCTCAATCTCCATTTTACTGATGAGGTAACTGAGGCACAGAGAAGTAAAGTGAATTGCCCTAGGTCACAGAGCAGACAAGTGGCAGAGCTGGGATTAGAACCCATGACTTTCAGACTCCCAGGCCCGTGCTCTATCCACTGTGCCATGCTGCTTCTCTTGCCAAGCACTTTACTAAGTACTGAAGTAGATACAAGATAATCTGCTCAGACACAGTCCCTGTTCCACCTGGGGCTCACAAAGTGGAGATCCCTGTTTATAAATGTGGTTGGAGGCTCATGGCTAATATTACCCCCCTGGCCTTAGTTCATGTTTCTCTTATCATCTAGAAGAGAGAGCAAACACACAGCTATGATTTTTAGTTAGGTGCATGACTAACATCACTCTTCGAACTTGCTTGATTGGGAGTGGAGAAGCAGAGTGAGTGGATCACTTTCTCCAAATCTTGAACTTAGAGGGGTCCCTATCCTGTGTTGTAGTAGTGTTTATTGAGTTCAGACTTGGTGTGGCACACTGTCCTAAGCATTGAGAAGTACTAAATAATGATGTGATATCTTCCCTACACACAAGGAGTTTACAGATAGGTAAAGTGGGACCAAATGATGATGAGGTTGGGGTGCGGGCATGTAGAAATGGCCATTGAATAATCAAGCAATCAATGGCATTTACTGAGCATTTACCATGTGCAGAGCACTGTATTAAGAATTTGGGAGAGTATACTACAACTAAGTTGATAGACACTGACACTAGAAATCTGCTGGGTAGGCAGGTTGTTCATATAGATCCAGAAGCATGAGCATGGGGAGATCTCTTGTCCCAGGGCCAAGGATATCAATGTCAGCAAACAATTGACAAAGGAAGGACATAGCTGTTATAGTCCTTGGATTTAGACTAAGTGCCCACTCCACTCCTCTGGTGCTAACCTTCTCTCTGTGCCTTGTTCTCTCCTGTCCCGCCATCAACCCCTGGCTCACGTCCTACCTCTGGCCTGGAACACCCTCCCTTCTCAAATCCACCAAGAAATCATGCTTCCCTGCTACTGAGACCTGCTGAGGGCTCACCTCCTCCAAGAGGTCTTCCCAGACTAAGCCACCCTTTTCTTCAGCTCTCCTTTCCCTCCATGTTGGCCCGACTCTCTCCCTTTGCTCTACTCCATCTCCCCACCCTACAGCAGTTGTGTACATATCTATAATTCTATTTATTTATATTGATGCCTGTTTACTTGTTTTGATGTGTATATATCTATAATTATATTTATATTATATTTATTTATGTTACTTGTTTTGATGTCTGTCTCCCCCCTTCTCGATCATAAACCCGGTGTGGGCAGGGATTGTCTCTATTGCTGAATTATACTTTCTAAGCACTTAGTACAGTGCTCTGCACACAGTGAGTGCTCACTAAATACAATTGAATGAATGAATGAAAGAATGTATGAATGAGAAAAACAAAGGAAAACAAACAGGAAAAAGTCATGGGAGTCAGGAGAAAACATTTCAAATAAAGTTCAAAACAGTACAAAATAATATTATTGTATTTCACTGTCATGAAGAGATCAATTTATCTTTGTTCTATAGTTACAGATGCATGAAAATGCATAGCTAGACCAGTTATTCTAATGACTTGGACTTCCAGGGCATTTATAGATGGAATGTCGGATATTGTGGTAGGTTACAAAGTTTCCATGAGTTTAGGGTGGCTGCAAAGGCTATTAAACAAAGTCATAAATGAAACTAGAACTAATAACAAATCTGAAAGTCTTGTGCTCTCATTAAGCATAGAATGGATGACCTTCATTCTTTTGTGCTAATCTGTCTCATCAGAATGTCAACAGCACAGATTCTTCAATGTTGTTTGATGGCTATTTTGATTCTTACCATATTGATTTTCATTCAAAGAATAAATTGAAGGCCTACGTGTCACAAAAACTTGGACTCTTCAGTGTCAGAGTTAAATTTACTTATTAATGTGTCCTCTTCCAGCAGTAACGACCTCATCACTGGTCCCCCTGTCTCCAGTAGCTTCCATCTCCAGCCTAGACTTCACTTTGCTGCCAGATTATTCTTTTAAAATGCAATTTTTCTCATGTTTCCCCCACGCCCCTAAAAGTTTCCACATCAATCCTTCTCCACATCAATCCAAAATTCCTTACCATAAGATCTCTCATTCTTACTTATTCACTCTATTTTCCCATTTCACCCTAACTCACACTCTTCATTCCTGTCCAGCTAGCCTACTCACTGTGCTTCGTTCTCATTACTCTCCACTCTAACCCTTTTGTCATGCCCTCCCTCCTCCCTGGAGCTACCTCCCCCTTCAACTCTGCCATACCAAAGCTCTCACTGTCTTCAAAGAGCTCCTAAAAACTACACCTCCTTCCAGGAGACTTTTCCCCAGGCCATAAACCCCAGCTACCATTCTAGCACTTTTCCCACAGCTATGCACCCATTCTTAGCACTTCTGCATCTAGCGGGTTGCATACCCAATTATTCAAACCCTTATTCATCTACATGTTCATTTTATGTCCTTCAGCTCCTTTATAAATGATTAGTAGTAGTGACATTTATTAAGTGCTGAGGTAGATGCAGCAGCAGTTTTATACTCATTTTTCACATGAGGATAATGAGGTACGGAAAAGTTAGGTGACCTACACAAGATCACGCAGCAGGCAAGAGGCATAGCTGAGATTAGAACACAGGTCGTCTGACTCCAGGGGCCTGTACTTGTTCCACTAGGCCATGTGTGTCTGTCCTGCTAGATCATGGATATAAGACAGAAGAGAGAGAGTTGATTGACTGCTTTAAAATCAAAGCTAAGGAGTTTCTGTTCCATGAGGACCACCAATCAAAGTTTTTGAGGAGTGGGAAGATGTAGACTGAATTGTTTTTAGAAAAATTATCTGGGCACCAGAGTTAACTATAATCTGAAGAGGGGAGAGACAGGAGACAGGGAGGAGAATGAGTGAGTTGATGCAGTAGTCATGGCGGAATATGAGAGTTCATTCTTGGGAGAAGCTTGGGACCAACGGCGGTTTAAACTATTCGTGATTTTTCCCTTTATTATGGTATTTGTAAAACGCTTACTATGCATCAAACACCATTTCAAACACTGGAGTAAGTACAAGTTAATTAGATTGGACACAGTTCCTGTCCTGCATGTGGCTCACAGACTACGTAGGAGGGAGGACAGTTGAGGAAGCCGAGGCACAGAAAAGTTAAGTGATTTGCCCAAGATCACAGTGCAAGCAATTGGCAAAGCTGGGATTAGAACCCAGGTCCTCTGACTTCCAGGCCCATGCTCTTTCTACTAGGCCATACTGCTTCTAATTTTCTTTCCTTTACTTTTCTGTTCATTTCACTGCTCCCCAGATTAAACTATTGTTTGGAGATGTTGTACCTCCAAATATGGAGCTCTTGTGTCATGTCTACTAGTTTTACGTAGTCACTCAGGGTGCTTTTAAAGGCTCTATTAACACATCAATTCCTGTGACCATTCAATTGCATTTGTTGAGCACTTACTGTGTGCAGAGCACTGTACTAAGCGCTTATGCTCTCATAGGAGGAAGAAATTGGATATTTATTCAGTACATAGTAACAAGGTTATCAGAATCAGTCAGTAGTATCTATTCAGTGTCTACACTGTGCAGAGCACTGTACTAAGCCCTTGGGAGAGCCAGAGAGAGCCGGTAGACATAATTCCTGCTTTCCAGGAAGAACTCTCTATATATACCATTATTGATGATTCTTCTGAGGGTAAAAGCTTATTTATGTTTGTGAGTGTAGCTGACAAGGCTGACATGGCTTTGTAGTTACTATTAAGGATCCATTTAAGTTGGGCTAATGGGTTGTCCCATATTGTCCCTGTTTTCAAGCAAGCTTATTGGTATTCTGATCTTTGTGAAGCATTTACTCAAGAAAATCAGGCAGTCACCTGATCCCTAACTACCAGGCTGGTCCCTGTCTGCTGCAGTGATCTCCCAAATGACCCGTTCATGCTTCTCATTTTGGGGGACTGTATCTTTAAGTTATTTCATCCACTCATGACCATAAGCTAACTGTGGGCAGGGAATATGTCTGCCAACTCTATTGTACTGTACACTCCCAAGTCCATAGTATAGTGCCCACAGTAAGAGCTCAACAAATACCATTGATTGATCTGTCCTTCTGGCTTAAGTGAGCCTCCTTTTAGATGCTTGGATCCCTTGTTGTATTCCCTTCTGCTCACATTTCCTGTCCAGCAGAACTGCATCCCTGTGAGCAGTGCTACAATGTTGGGGAACTCACTGCCTTCCTGGATCAAATATTTAAACCAATGTATTGAATGCTTATGGTGCATAGAGCATTGTGCTAAGTGCTTGGCAGTGCACAATACATCAGAGTTGGTAAACATGTTTCCTATCTAAAGCTCACTGATGGTAACCTTGTCCCACTGTTAATGCTGAATATGGTTTGCAAGTGGCATAGATAGATTTGCTAAAGAAGTTGGATGTGTAATAATAATAATAATAATGGCATTTATTAAGCACTTACTATGTGCAAAGCACTGTTCTAAGCGCTGGGGAGGTTACAAGATGATCAGGTTGTCCTACGGGGGGCTCACAGTCTTAATCCCCATTGTACAGATGAGGTAACTGAGGCCCAGAGAAGTTAAGTGACTTGCCCAAAGTCACACAGCTGATAATTGGCAGAGCTGGGATTTGAACCCATGACCTCTGACTCCAAAGCCCATGCTCTTTTCCACTGAGCCACGCTGCTTCTCTGTGTAGACACCTACCTTTATATGTCAAACTGGTAGATCCTCCCAGTGTGCTACGGGATTTGTGTCATCAATCTACCTACAACCTGATGATGATGATGATGGTATAAATTGTTTTTGACAACAGAGAACTGGGCTTTTTCTGCCACTAGATGAGAGTTGAAAACTCTGCTCCTCATAACTGTAGTTAGGGCAGGAAGAGAATAGAGAAAGTGCAAATTGAAACAGCTTGAAGTCCTAGAAAAGTTATAGCTGTTTTAATTACTTTGAAATTTCTTACTCATGGTTACTGGGCTAATATGAAGTTGTCTTCATTTTGGGGAGTTGTACTTTATATCTGTTGTCTTTCCCTTTTTTAAATTGTGTGATTGACACTTCATTATTCATTTAATAGATAATGATGATCCTGATGATGAGGATGTGTATATTTCCACGTAACGTTTTGATTCAAAAAGACTACTTGAATGATTGAAAAAAGCCTTTTATTTTAAAACAAAGGCTTGAAATATTTCTTTATTAAGAAGATTGATTCACTTTCTTTCAGGACATTAATTCCATTTTAGGAATAGATTAGACACTGTGGGAACTTCTTTTAGACCACTAGAGTACCATTTATATTTAGTAAATTCCTACTTGCATACATTAAGTGGTTTCATAGCAGCCTGAAATAATTTGTTTAGGTCCTGGTAGATCTAGCTCATGCCATGGGAGACTCTGGATCATCTAGAATAAGGCATCCCTGAATTTGAAATTGCTTTCTGTACATCCAATACGCCTATATTAAAACAGATGTGCTTATGTGGCCCTAAATCCCAACAGATTTTCTACAAATAATGAGCCTGATTCTCTCAAGGCCTGAATTTACTCTCTAGTAATAATAAATTGGGCCCTTTGGAAGAGCAGTAACTGTTTCATGCTATTAGGGATCATTTAGTTCATTTTGATATCCCCTGTTCATCCACTGCTGTAATCCACTAACCAGTTCTCTAGTGGTCTGAATGGGTTTCCCCAAAGAGCTAGTGTACTATCAGAGTAAAACTAGTCCCAGGGAGATCTGGGATCAGTATTTATCAGCTTAAGAGCTTAGGCATCATGGAAGAAAGAGAATATTGATGATGATGATGGAGTCACCCCTCATAAATGACAGAAGAGCCTCAATCCAGCCACAGAGATCGAGACACTGCGTGAGTAAATGTTTGAAAGAGCTCAGTGGCCACCCGAGTTCCCTTGCCTGTCTCTCTCAAGGATCCATAGACTCCTTTCTCTGCAAGCTCACAAATGACCAGAAATCAATCAGAAATGTGAAGTATTAAATTATCAAGAGCACAATAAATAAAGGCTTCGTTTCCTCCCCCATAGTCTCTAATAAATAGGAAACAGATGTGTTTCTGCTGCATAAAAAGAAGACAGGAAGAGAAGACATAATACCACCTGAAATATGTGACATGGTACTTCTGGAACTGCTGGAAAAGCCAAGGTGTAAAAAAAAAAAAGCAGCTTTAGGGTGAAGCAATTGAGAGAGTCAGATTTGAAGATTGCCCTTCCTCTCAGGGCAGGCAGTTAAATCACTGCACCTGCAAACACCCATATACCCTGTTTCAAAGGGGAAAAAATGTGATAAATTGGGGATGAAATTATTTGTTTCTGATTTGGTGGTCCCAAAGGTAACTTAACTTGAACAAAAAAGGCAAATATCACTCTCCAACAGTTCAAAACAGCTCATAGCACACCAGTAAAATAAAATAAAAAAAATATGATGAAGCTCTTCTGTGCCAGCTTTTTTAGTGTCAACTGCTGTCACACAGAATTCCATATCTTCCATCCCACAAGGACTCACACTGATTGGCAGCATTTCACTGGTTATTTCTCATCAGGAAAATTGACGAGATAATTAGAGAGTAAAAAAAAAACCACTTTTCATTCTCCTTTTGTGTGCATTGTCTGTCCAAAAGAAGTTCCCAGAAGATCCTTTTCTTTTTTCAGTTCAAAATTTCACCCTGTTTCTTTTGTCCAATTTCTCGATTCCAGCTTTCAGGATGGCTTTTATATTCCATAAAGGGAAAGAAAGGTACAGGTGGGAGGCAGAGACCAAGGAAAGAACCAGGCACAACACAGACAGAGGTAGAAAGGGAGCTTATCTGAGGTGATTCAAAATATCACTAACATCGACCTAAGTTAAACATAAAGCACGAAGAGTGCTTTATGACTCTTGCCTCACAATCTTACAACCTTGGGGTATGAGATGAGAAAAACTTTGGTTAAAAAAAAATCACCGATTGGTACATCCGCTCTTGAACTCCAAATCACACAAATAGTATTGCCAAATAAATCATGTTTTTAAAATATTTCCAAATAGTTTAATTTTATTTAGTTCCAAAGTTATCAGATGATTTTTGCAGTACTAAAACTGGAAGTTCTACCTGATGCACAGCAATGAGATTATTTGAAAGGGGAGTTCAGAGTCTTTCTGCATTCTATCTGGTTATAAGAAGCTACTTAACTACTTTGCTTTATGTTAATAAATTGTTAGCCCCATCTGAGGTTCAAAGGTTCTATTTTAATAAAGCCTTGCATTTTGTAGCTTTTCCTTCCATACCTTAGTGTGATTGGGTTTGACTTTATTTCAGGGGGTATGAATTCTCCAACATCAGACATCCCTTGCCATAGAAAGAAAAACCCTCTATTTTGAATACCAAATCATGTAACTCATCTCCAGCTCCTGCAGTAGAAATTGAATAAACCCTCCAACAACATATATTGGATGAAGTCATCTTTTACATAACATGAAAGGCTCATTTGAGGTACAATTTGACCTGACTCCATTTATATCAGTGTCCGGCTGTGTTTGTCTAAATCGGCACAGCTTCTCTCTGAGGACTGAAAAATGACTACATTTCCAGCAAAATGCCTGTTGTAACAGGAAGTGTAGGGAATGCAAGAGTTCATTGTCAGCTTGTGAGAATGCCTTCAGGTGGTCATCACTTCCTGAAGTACTACTGATGAGACCAGTGACATTTTCCTGAAAGGCTGCCAAAATAGTCTAACAAAAATATTCAAGTTTTAGATTTTATTAGTAGCTTAATATTTCCTCCTCAGCAAAAATAGCTCCACTGTTGTGAAGCCATCAAGTGTGTATTGAAAGAAACTAAGAAGTATGAGGGAAGGAGGAGAATTCATTCTAAGGAATAACTGCCCCAATGGGGCAAAGACATCTCTTAAGGAAAGCCACCTACCCAAACTGAGAGAAATTATTCAATCGTATGTAATTAGACAGGAGGAGCAAATAACTTGGTTTAATCCCCACATTTGACACACAGTTTTTGTAAAAAAAAAAAATTCCTTATGAGAGGAAGAAGAAATTTAGTAGAATTAGCTTCTTCGCATGAAACCATTACTGGCTGTAATTTATTTTAGAGAGTTGAAAGTGTTGGAAGGGGAAAATACCCTTCTGCTGATAATTTGTTATGTTCTGGACCCAGTTAATGACCTTTTACATATGGACTTAAGTATACTCAGCGGGTACAATATATCTAAAATGTCACGGAGGATTGAGCCTAATTGATATCATTAGAGTCTTGGTCCGTTAGCACTTGGCCTTTGAGATGTTGGTGTTACCAAGAAAGCTGCTTTTGATTTATTTTGCTTTTCTTCTTCATCCTTTGCTCTTTTCTTTTTTCTTGTCTCAAGTTCTGCTCAAAGGCCAGGCTTGTGAAGGTTAGGAACTCATAATCCAACTTAAGGACTGGAACATTCTTGCTTGCAAATCCATTTTGAAAGTAGTGACTTCTAACAAGGGGCACTTGGCATTCTTAACGGACAGTCGGTGAATCCAAAGAAGGTGCACTTTGGGAATGACACAATAAAATATTTCAGTCACCTCTTAGATGTTTCAAGTTCTTGTTACAGGAAAAAGGATCTCGCCCCAGCTGCAACAGAAAGCTTGAGGCTCTCAAGTGAATTTATAAAACTTTTCCACTTAGGTTCAAGTCCTGTTTCCTCTAGTTCTGCTAGACGTTTGCATTCTTAGGATTAGTTCTCCTGCAGACAAACTCACAATGACCAACATTAGAGAGAGAGAGAGAGACAGAGACAGAGACAGAGTTTGGCTTCTTTTCATTCTAGCTGAAACAATCTAACAAATATGTTCAAACTGACTGTGGTAAGTAAGCTTATGTGTTTTAGGTTATTTTCAAAATTCTCCATCTGTCAAGAAAAAAAACCAAAAACCTCTCAAGCCATTAGCCAGGGATCATGAATATTGACTAGTTCTGGCAATAACCAAAGAATGAATGTGCCATTAATATTACGGATTGGATTGTCTTTTGTTTATTAATTCTTAATTAATTCTTATCAGACTAATTACAAGGAAAAACAATTAAACACATCCTTCTTAGGTCTTACATTTTCCCAAATAGAAGCAAAATTTCTCCCTTTACATTATTATGAAGTTATCCTCTTTCTTGGTATAGTTTGGTAAGAAACTGACAGTTTTGGGAAAAGTGTTAGGGGAAACAGCATGGTCTAGTGGGTAGAACACAGGCCTGGGAATCAGAAGGACCTGTGTTCTAATCCTGACTCTGCCACATCTGCTGTGTGATCTTGGGCAAGTCACTTTCACTTCTCTGTGCCTCAGTTACCTCATATTAAAATGGGGACTAAGAAGGTGAGCCCCATGTGGGACAGGGATTGTGTCCAAACTGATTTTCTTGTAATCACCCCAGTGACTAGAACAATGCCTGGCACATAGTAAGCACTCAACAAATACCACAATAATTATCATTATTATTATTAATGCTGTTTAGGCTCTGAATCTCCCTATAGTAGCCTTTCCTTGTACACTAAAATATGCAAGTATTGTGCTGAGCAGACAACACTCAACAACATTAGCACATTCTATATTTACATTTTACCTACAAACTCCCAGCCCACACTTTGTGTTTTCACATATAATTAGGGACATTAAGCAACAATGATGGTAGGTTTGCAGTACACATGGCCATATCTATGCAGTACACACAGCCATATTTTTAGACTGTGAGCCCACTGCTGGGTAGGGACTGTCTCTATATATTGCCAATTTGTACTTCCCAAGCGCTCAGTACAGTGCTCTGCACCTAGTAAGTGCTCAATAAATACGATTGATGATGATGATGATGATATTTAACTCTGGAATTGTGAAATTCAGTTTCTACTAAAAAAGAAAAATCCCAAACTGATTCCATGCATTTCAATAAATGATTAACATATTTGTTGAGGGCTCACAATGTGCCAAGTGCTGGTGTAGGTACAAGATAATCGGATAACAATAATAATAATAATGATATTTAAGTGCTTACTATGTGCCAAGTACTGTACTATGAACTAGGGTACATACAAATCAATCAAGTGGACGCAGTTCCACATGAAGCTCAGTTTTTGTAGGAGAAAGGATGCATATTGAATCCCTATTTTACAGATGAGAAAACTGAGGTACAGAGAAATGAAGCTCTAGGTCACCCAGTAGACATGTAGCAGATCTGGGATTAGAATCCAGGTCTCCTAAAGCCCAGGCCCATGATCTTTCCACTAGACAATACTGCCTCTCAGATCAGTATGGGAATCAGCATGGCCTAGTGGATAGAACATGGGCCAAGGAGTCAGAAGGACCTTTTTTCTAATACCAGCTCCACCACATGTTTGTTGTGTGACCTTGGGCAAATTACTTAGCTTCTCTGTGCCTCAGTTACCTCATCTGTAAAATGGGGATTAAGAGTGTGAGCACCATGTGGGACAGGGATTGTGTCCAACCTTATCACCTTGTATCTACCTCAGTACTTCAAACAGTGCTTGACACATAGTATGTGCTTAACAAACACCACAATTATTAGATATTATTATTATTATCAAACAGTATGTTGATCTGCACAGTAAGCACTCAATAAATGCCATTGATTGATTGATCAGGCACAATCACTGTCCCACATGGGGCTCACAATCAAAGGAGGGGGGAGAATAGGCATTCAATCCCCATTTTACAGAGGAGGAAACCGAGGAACAGAGAAGTTAAGTGAATTGCCCAAGGTCAGTCAATCAGTAGTATTCACTGAGTGTTTACTGTGTGCAGAGTGCTGTGCTAAGTGCTTGGAAGAGTATAATACAATAGTGTTGGTAGATACGTTCCCTATTTACAAGGAGCCTACAGTCCCAGGCAAGTGTTGGAACCATGTCCTGCAATTCCCAGGCCTAACTAGGCCACACAGCTTCTCAGTGGAGGCAAAACAACCCTTCCTGTGGCAGATCTCATTTTCTGGGACAGATCTCATTTTCTGGGGCAGAAAATGAAGGTCGGATTCCTTTGGGGGAGAGAAATGAAGTACAGCATGGGCTCATTATGGGTAGGGAATGTGTCTGCTATATTGATGCGTTGCACTCTCCCAAGAGTTTAGTACAGTGTTCTGCACACAGTAAGCACCCAATAGATACCATTGATTAATTGATTAATTCATATGAAGTCTTCTCAGTTTTTTTCAAAACTGGCTATTACATATGACCTCATTTTCCCTCTAGATTTCATAAAATAATTTTCAAGAGGGATTGAATGGTATTTTTAAATTGAAAATTTGTGTTAACCTAGAAAATGCAATGTGACATATATCTCCTTGGCTTTTTTTGCAAATCTGGGAACTGAAACTAGTTTGAAAACATTATGGCATTAATTTAGCTCAATGACAGCTTACTAGCCATTGTTGGGAGGAGAATGTTGGCTTTTTGACTATAGAACACAAATTCTTTCAAGAGCAACAATTTTCTCCTTAGCTCAGTTGATTGGACTGGAAATCACAATCAAGAAGAGATTGTGTCTTTCATGATATCACTATGGCCAGCAACTGGCTCATTCTCTGAGTTGTAGTCTCGGGTTTATGGAGAGTTGTGTTCAAGGAACCTTAGGCTATTAAGCCCAACCCTTTTCTTGGTAGCTAGTAGTCAGCACAGTAGATTCAGCAGTGTGTGTTTATGGAATTGCTCCACCAACCCTGATGGACAATGGTGCCAGCTCTGGGGTCAGAAGGGTCTGAGACTGAGAGGCTGGGAAGGTGAGATTGATTAAAAAGAAATTAGTTCAAAAATTGCAATGAGAAGCATCAACCTCACTCAGCCCTTTATCTCTATACTAATTGAAAGTAGAAGGCTTGTGCCTTTGAGTAGTCTCAGACACCTCAAGCTATTGGCTGTCCTTATATTTGGGAAGAAATAGAAGAGCAGGCTCTAAATGAGTAGAAAAGGTCAGAATGAAGGGGGAAAGAATGAATTGCTAGATCCACTTCCCGAAATTTCATATAAACTATCGAGGAAAAA
This sequence comes from Tachyglossus aculeatus, assembly GCF_015852505.1. Classification (NCBI taxonomy): domain Eukaryota; kingdom Metazoa; phylum Chordata; class Mammalia; order Monotremata; family Tachyglossidae; genus Tachyglossus; species Tachyglossus aculeatus. The sequence goes on along the minus strand of NC_052070.1, from coordinate 92,737,681 downwards.
ACTGAACACTACTTGAGTTCCTGTCGAGTTAATTTTCTCTCTTTCATTTCCATCAAAGGGTAGTGGAAGATCACAGGGAAACAGAGAATCATACTCTTCTTTAAGGACCATTTTCCTGACTTCCTATCGTCCCAGCATTGGCTCACTTTAAAATGACCAATCTCTCTTTCAGCTGCCAGAAATATGGTATGACGAGTGCAGTTAAACACACTACCATTAGCAGCCATTACCAGGCAGTGCATTTTATGGTCAGAGAAGATTCTTTCTTCCATTGACCTTCCCTTGGGCCTGGATCGCATAACTATAAATTTACCCTGGCGTTTCATGATCCTTTGTCCTTTGTTGAATCCTTCAACTCCTCTGCACCCAGCATCTTCTTTTTCACTCCCCAGTCACCTCTTTCTCTCTCTCTCTCGCTTCTATTTTGGCATATGCACCTTGACCCAACAACCCTGCACATATGTGAGAGACAAAAAGTTCACCAACCATGATCAACAGTAAATAAATCTCCAGGCCAAATATTAAATTACCAGAGTTTGATTCACCTTCCTCCTCTCCCCCTATTCAGCCCCTGCCTCAATGTGAAAAGAATATTAACTTGATATTTGTCCAATAAAAGCATATGGATGAAATAGGTTGGGTGGAACCCTAATGCTGCCTCTTTGGAGAATCCGAGGTAGGGAGCTCAAAAGGTTCTCCCAGCTGGATTGAAAGGCCACATTAGTCATTTGCTTAAAGAAGTACTTTCTAGAATTAATCAAATGAAACACAGGCTATTATGTCATTCCCCTGACTCAGAATCTTTTACAGGTATTTTTTTTCCATCCTCTAGGCAAGACAAGGCATTTTATCCTTTTACACTTTGTCTTGTAGAGGTTTTGTGGAGAATGGTGTCATAGCCCTTTCTCTTCAGTGTACAGAATCATTTTAATCAAGATAAAACCTCTGGGTAATACTCGTAAAGGTCACCCGAAGCTGGTGTGTGTAGTACCAGTACAACAAAAAAAACCCCTCCTTCTTCATGAAGAAGTTTTGAGTTAAAAAGAATGTTTCTATTCACTACATTTTTCCAGTTTAAAAGGAAAGTTAAAAGAGCTGCTCTAACACTCAGAAGTGTCAAACTTTACATATTTCGTTTCACCATAACCTGAGAAGAGCAAACTGTCCAGGAAAGAAAGCCTTTCATGGCTGTTTCAAGAGATTCACTATGGAACTGATCAAGAATCTGGCCATAAAGCAGGTGACTAGTATTTTTAAAGACCACTTTTTCCTGAGGTTATCTTTAACATGTAGGTACTAAGGCATTGATGGTTTACTGCTTAAAACTGAGTTCACAAGGAAAGTTCTTTAAAAATATCACAGATTTTGGTTGCAAACATTAATAATAATGATGATGATGGCATTTATTAAGTGCCTACTATGTGCAAGGCACTGTTCTAAGTGCTGGGGAGGTTACAAGGTGATGAGGTTGTCCCACGGGGGGTTCACAGTCTTAATCCCCATTTTACAGATGAGGGAACTGAGGACCAGAGAAGTAAGTGACTTGCCCAAAGTCACACAGCTGACAATTGGCAGAGCCAGGATTTGAACCCATGACCTCTGACTCCAAAGCCCGGGCTCTTTCCACTGAGCCACGCTGCTTCTCCAGTAAACTGTTCTTGCACTTTCACACTCTGTGTAATAAAATCTGTAATAGCAAAGTAAATAAAATTTTCATTATTTTTCTTTCATTTTTCACAAGTAGGCAAGTCCTGTTCGGGTATAAGAAACACTTAGTTACATCTTGTTACTGAGGCTATGAAAGAGCAATGCCATTTCTACCTCACATCTCTGCCATTGCCCCTACTCACCCCTACCCACATCCCTATCCCTTTCTCTGCCTTTTTTATCCCCTCCAACAGATAATCTGAGAGAGGGTGTCCCCTCCAGACAACACTGAGAAGTAGTGTTGCTTAGAGGAAAGAGCAGCAGCCTGAGAGTCGGAGGATCTGGGTTTTAGCCCAGCTCTGACACCTGCCTGTTACATGACCTTGGGCAAATCACTTAACTTCTCTATGCCTCAGTTTCCTCAACTGTAAAATGAGGATTAAATACCTGCTTGCCCTCCTTTTCAGACTATGAGATAGGAACTGTGTCCAATCTGTTTATCTACCTCAGTGCTTGACATATAGTAAATGCCTAACCAATACCCCAGTAATTATTACTTTGGCAATAATGGAACAGTCCTTTGAGAAAGCCAGCCTCTCCTTGCTACTCAGCCTAAACTTCAGTTAAATATCTACCGTTTCAAAAAATTCAGTTTATTAAATGTATTTATAAAGCAAACAGCAAAACCACCCACTGTCAGATGCTCCCACATATGCATACATACACTCTCAACAGCCCATGTAGCATTGACAGTATGCACAGCTGTTATATTTTACGCTATTTGAAGCTCAATAATTACTGCCTTTTAAAGAAAAAAATAAAAGATGCCACAGTACCTTGCAACAAATTGCTGGAATCAGTATGTCCAATTTATCAAGACCTACTCCTGAAAGGAAGATTCCTGTTATAATTTCATATGATGTTGCTGTCACTATTACACTTGTCAGCACTATGATATCAACAAAAGGCTTTTAGTATTTCTAACAGGGAGGCTCTTCAGTAGAGTCACTGAAGGGAAACAAGATAGAAAACACACAGACTATTTCCTTCATTTAATACATTTTTTAGTATTCTTTTTTTTAGATCATGAAAAAAATCTCTCATCTCTCCCTCAGGATTGAGGCCCAATCTGGTATTTTCAACTGTGACTTTCCCTCCAGTACCTTTGTGGACTTTATAAGCTTTCGTTCTGTAATAAAATCCCTATGGATTAGGTATTTTTATCCCCCTGAATTAGGTATCATTATGCTGATCTTCAACTAAAGAAACTACTGCACAGAGTGGTTGACCTATCCAGAGAACAGTTAGTGAGATAATGAAGCAGAGAACCATGATCTCAGAAACATTCTATTGACAAGGAGCTACTTCACAAAAAATCCTTTGATAGCTTGCAAATTATTGTTAAAATTGAGAATGTTATTATTTTTTATGGTATTTGTTGAATGCTTACATTGTGCCAGGCACTGTTCTAAGCACTGGGGTAGATACAAGCTAATCAAAATTGGACCCAGTCCCTGTCCCACAAGGGGCTCACAGTCTTAATCCCCATTATACAGATGAGGTAACTGAGGCACAGAGAAGTTAATAGACTTGCCCTAAGTCACATAGCAGACAAGTGATGGAGCTGGGATTATAACTCATGTCTTTCTGGCTCCCAGGCCCATGTAGTCTTTATTAGAAGACTAAAAACTATATTATCAGGTAGATTTGACCAGAAAGCAGTCACAATTCTGTTTGCCTGTGATTTTGTTAAGATTGGTTGAAATGTAAAAACATCTTTTTACATGAGATAGGAATGAGGCAGATACTACATGAGGTGCCACTGACTGGTCTCAATTGACATTATCCTCCCCTGCCCTCCACCCCCACCCCAAGAGAGTCATTCTTTTCATTCACATAGCTAAAATTTACAAGGCCCAGTATTAATGTCACATAGCATAAGGAGAATATGGATCATTTCTACATTTTATTTAATTTTAGAAAATATTTAAGACTTTTTATCTGTCACCATGTCTTTGGATATGATCAATTCTGCAGAGTTAATACTTGGAAATAAACTATTGTCTAACCAATAGCATACATTTAAAATGTGTACCCCTTATTCATTCATTCAATCATATTTATTGAGCACTTACTGTGTGCAGAGCACTGTACTAAGCACATGGGAAGTACAATAAACTGAGGATCTGGGAGATTGGAAGGGATAATGGATTGACAACAGAATCAGCCTTTCTTATCATTGCTACAAGCCCCCTTCTAAAATGGTCTAGAGAAGAGAGGGTACAAATACAGCCAGAAAATTTGGGTTCTCCTCCTCTGTACCATAAGATCCTTGTGGCCAGAGAGCATGTCTACCTAATCTGTTACATTCTTTACTCTCCAAAACACTTAATACAGTGCTCTGCACATAGAGAGCACTTTGTGCTTTCTTTGTGCATAGAAAGAAGTTTGTCAGCTTCCTTGTGTTATTGATGAATGCAAGACTTTTAAAGAATGATACAGGATGATGCCATTTTGGCTGACAAAGGTAATTAGGCTTTGGAAAGATCCTCAACTCCTGATAATTGAATTAAAATTGATCAATCAGTTAATCAGGGGAAATTTATTGAGCACTTACTGTGTGCAGAGCCTTGTACTAAATATTTGGGCGAGTACAACAGAGTTGGTAGACATATTCCCTGCCCAGAAGGGGCTTACAGCTTGAAGGGGTGGCAGATATGAAATTACCTATATAAACATAATGTTATCAAGGGCTTAACTGGTTCAAGGTAGAAGGGAGAGGTAGTAGGGGAAATGAGGACTTAGAGAAGAATTTATTAGGAGATACCTTTTTAATCAGGTTTTGAAGTTGGGGAGTGGTGGTTTATCATATATGAAGAGAGCAGCATGGATCAGTGGAAAGAGCACGGGCTTGGGAGCCAGAGGTCATGGGTTCAAATCCCAGCTCCTTCACTTGTCAGCTGTGTGACTTTGGGCAAGTCACTTCACTTCTCTGTGCCTCAGTTACCTCATCTGTAAAATGGGGATTAAGAATATGTGCCCCACGTGGGACAACCTGATCACCTTGTATCCTCCCAAGCACTTAGAACAGTGCTTTGCACATAGTAAACGCTTAACAAATGCCATCATTACTCCCCCTTCTAGACTGTGCGCCCATTGTTGCGTAGGGACCATCTCTATATGTTGCCCACTTGTACTTCCCAAATGCTTAGTACAGTGCTCTGCACACAGTAAATCCTCAATAAATATGATTGAATGAATGAATGAATGAAAGGGGGAGAGAGAGCCTGGACAGAGGGAGGATGTGGGCAGCAAGACAGATGAGATCGAAGTGCAGTGAGTAGGTTGGTGTTGCAAGAGCAAAGTGTACCAGCTGAGTAGTAGTAGGAAAAGAGGGGGCGAGTTGATTGAGTGCTTTAAAGCCAATGATAAAAAGTTTCTGCTTGTTCTGGAGTTGAATAGGCAGCCCCTGGCGGGTCTTGTAGAGTGGAGCACTGTAGACTGAACATTTTTAAGAGGAGTTATCTGAGCAGCAACTATCTTCCCCTCTTCAAAGCCCTACTGAGCGCTCACCTCCTCCAGGAGGCCTTCCCAGACTGATCCCCCCCTTTACTCTGCTCCTCCTCCCCTCCCCATCACCCCTACTCCCTCCCTCTGCTCTACCCCCCTCCCCACCCCACCACTTGTGTATATTTGTACATACTTATTATTCTACTTATTTTATTAATGATGCATATATATCTATAATTATATTTATCTATTTTTATGCTATTGAAGCCTGTCTACTTGTTTTGTTTTGTTGTCTATCTCCCCCTTCTAGACTGTGAGCCTGTTGTTGAGTAGGGATTGTCTCTGTTGCCAAATTGTACTTTCCAAGCGCTTAGTACAATGCTCTGCACACAGTAAGTGCTCAATAAATATGACTGAATCAATGAATGAATGAAAGTATGGACTGCAGAGGGGAGAGACAAGAGTCAGGGAGGTCATTGAGGGCTGAGGAAGTAGTCAAGGTGGGGAATAATAATCAATCAATCAATCGTATTTATTGAGCACTTACTGTGTGCAGAGCACTGTACTAAGCGCTTGGGAAGTACAAGTTGGCAACATATAGAGACGGTCCCTACCCAACAGTGGGCTCACAGTCTAGAAGGGGGAGACAGAGAACAAAACCAAACATATTAACAAAATAAAATAGAATAGATATGTACAAGTGAAATAAATAAATAAATAAATAGAGTAATAAATATGTACAAACATATATACATATATACAGGTGCTGTGGGGAAGGGAAGGAGGTAAGACGGGGGGATAGAGAGGGGGAGGGGAAGGAGGGGGCTCAGTCTGGGAAGGCCTCCTGGAGGAGGTGAGCTCTCAGTGGGGCCTTGAAGGGAGGAAGAGAGCTAGCTTGGCGGATGTGGGGAGGGAGGGCATTCCAGGCCAGGGGGATGACGTGGGCTGGGGGTCGACAGCGGGATAGGCGAGAACGAGGCACGGTGAGGAGATTAGCGGCAGAGGAGCGGAGGGTGCGGGCTGGGCTGTAGAAGGAGAGAAGGGAGGTGAGGTATGAGGGTGCAGGGTGATAGAGAGCCTTGAAGCCCAGGGTGAGGAATTTCTGTCTGATGTATAGGTTGATTGGTAGCCACTGGAGAATTTTGAGGAAGGGAGTAACATGCCCAGAGCATTTCTAGACAAAGACAATCCAGGCAGCGGCGTGAAGTATGGATTGAAGTGGGGAGAGACAGGAGGATGGGAGATCGGAGAGGAGGCTGATACAGTAGAAAAGACGGGATAGGCTGAGAGCTTGAACGAGCAGGGTAGCGGTTTGGATGGAGAGGAAAGGGCAGATCTTGTCAATGTTGCGGAGCTGAGACCGGCAGGTTTTGGTGACGGCTTGGATGTGAGGGGTGAACGAGAGAGCAGAGTCGAGGATGACACCAAGGTTACGGGCCTGTGAGACGGGAAGGATGGTAGTACCGTCAGCAGTGATGGGAAAGTCAGGGAGAGGGCAGGATTTGGGAGGGAAGACAAGGAGTTCAGTCTTGGACATGTTGAGTTTTAGGTGGCGGGCAGACATCCAGATGGAGATGTCCTGAAGGCAGGAGGAGATTCGAGCCTGGAGGGAGGGGGAGACAGCAGGGGCAGAGATGTAGATTTGGGTATCATCAGCATAGAGATGATAGTTGAAGCCGTGGGAGCAAATGTGTGGATCAGCATAGTAACAGTTTGGATGGAGAAGAAAGGTAAGATTTTAGTGATGTGATAGTAAGACTGATAGGACATGGTGACAGATTAAATATGTGGGTTAAGTGAGGGAGCGAGGAAATGCCAAGGTTATAGGCTTGTGAGATAAGGTGATAGTGGTGCTGACTACAGTGCTGGGAAAGACAGGGGGAGGACAGGGTTTCAAATATTTCTTGATTTTTGTTTTGTGGAATGACCACTGAAAAGAAAACACTCAAAAGGAAATACACCTGTCTCTCATTCCAGGAGGCAATTCTTAAAGGGTGAAATTTGGGGTTTATTAGTGAGAGAAGAATGTACTACTGGTGCCCAAGATACACCCATTCAGTTGGGGAACAAAGGAATTTCAACTGACAGTTATGACCACTCAGTTCAAGGAAGATTAATTTGAATGAGAGAAATACTCTGTATACATTTATCTTTCCTTCTACTTCAAGGGAGCATTTAAAAAATGAAGAGTCATTTTTCTCAGAGTGTTTTAAGGTATTCCTTCAAGTATATAGTAATTCTTACTCTTTGTTTTTCTTTATTGTAGGCCAGTTAAATATTGTGGGGAAATAAAGACAACAATTTCTTTATTACACTGAAATGTATTTAACTGGTATACTTCTGTGGGAGAATTAGCTTTTATATAAATACTGAGGTTTTATTGTATTATTGTTCCCTATGGAGAACACTCATCATATATTTCTTTTAATGTGACACTAAGAACTGTACAATGGTATAGTCAGACTCTAAGAAACAGTACTTACATGTTTACATTTCATTGATTTAAAAAAATGCTGAAGTCACCAAGGCTGATGGATGTTGTGCAAAGATGTATATTTACTTTTCAAAAAGAACTGAAATGTCTACTAAAATTATTCACCTGTTGTCTTTCCTTATCAGAACTAATATATAATTTTTTTTCCATAGGGAAGACAAAATTGATATCAAAGACCCCAGACTTTGAAACAAAAATAGTTAAATGTGATTTTTATAGTTAGCTATAGTAAGTTCCTTGAGTTTTAATTAAAGTATACATTAAATTCTTATGGTATATGTGCCAAGCACTGTTGCTAATCATCATCATTATCAACAAGACTTATTGAGCACTTACTATCTGCAGAACACTGTATTAAGCCCTTGGGAGAATACTACAGAGTTAACTGAGTCTCAGTGAGACTTGTTTTAGGTCACACAGCAGGCCATTGGCAGACATGGAACTAGAGCCCAGAAATCCTGACACCCCTTCCCACATTTGTTCTATAAGGCCATGCTACCTTCCTGAACTAAGGCAAAATAAATACTAGAAGCAGCATGACACAATGGATAAACGGGTCTGTGAATCAGAAGGACCTGAGTTCTAATCTCTGCTCTTCCACTTATCTGCTGTGACTTCCGGCAAGTCAGTTAATTTATCTTTGTCTCAATTACCTCATCTGTAAATGGGGATTAAGACTGTGAATCCCATATGGAACGTGGGCCGTGTTCAAAATGATTATCTTGTATCTACTCTAGTGCTTAGTACAGTGCCTGGCACATAATCAATCCTTAAATATAATAAAAATAATAAGTCTCAGAAGAGATTAGTGTTATGTGTTGGGGGAACAAGTAATATACTGCTAGCCATAGTAGGAAGAAACTGAAATTGGTATATTGGAGAAAGAGAGCAAGGATTGGTAGAGACCATCACTTCCAGCATGGCTTAGTGGATCGAGCACGGGCTTGGGAGTCAGGAGGACATGGATTCTAATCCTGGCTCCGTCAATTTTCTGCTGTGTGACCTTAACCAAGTCAGTTCACTTATCTGGGCCTCAGTTACCTCATTTGAAATATGGGGATTGAGACTGTGAGCCCCATGGGTGTCATGGACTGTGTCCAACCTGATTACCTTATATCTTCCACAGTGATTAGAACTCTGTCTGGCACATAATAAGTGCTTAACAAAAACCATTAAAAAAAAATGAAAAAAATTCCAGCCTCTTCCTACTCTTTATAACTGGCATTCTACCAGTTCTTTATTCCTCCTACTGCTCAGACACTCATAGAATTTAGGGAGAGCACATTCTCTTTAGAGCCCACACCACTTCGGAGAGTACAACAGAGTGAGTAGACAGGATCCCTGCCCTTGATCAGTTTTCAATCTAGTGGGGAAGACATACATTCCAATACATTACAGGTAGGCAGAAACAACAGAATTTAAAGATTCATACATTAGCGTTATCTGTGGGGAAGAGGAGGGATGACAATAATAATGATTATGGTATTTGTTAAGTGCTTACTATGTGCCAAGCACTGTTCTAAGCACTGGGGTAGATACGAGGTACTCACATTGTCCCACTCGAGACTCACAGTCTTATTCCCCATTTTACAGATGAGGTAACTGAGGCAGAGAAGTTAAGTGACTTGCACAAAGGGATGAGTAGCCAATGCTTAACGGGTAAGGGCTCATGTACAAAACTAATGCTGAATTGGTCTTAGTGGAAGAAATAGAATGGGGAGATGAGAGTTTAATCAGAGACGGCCTCCTGAAGGAAATGTGATTTTAGTAGGGCTTTGATTTTGAGGATGGACTGTCAGATGTGAAGGTAGAGGGAGTTCCAGGCAGGTTATCATTTTAACTCTGTAACTTGCTCCACATCAGTATCCGAGGATCAAGACTTGCAGCAGACTTGCTGCAGGGCGCCTCTGTCCAGAGCGTGAGAAGCCCGCTCTGCCTGCACCGAGCCGTGGGATGGATGGGTGAGGTTCCTGTCCCGCTGGACACTCGTGGGGCTGGAAGCCACGCGCTTCGCCATGGGTATGTAATGCATGAATGGATTCCTTCCAAGTGGAAAATCCTCATGGGTAGGAGCTAGGGGCTTCCCGCGGTGTGTGTAACTCAAGTGGATTCCTACTGAGTGGGAAGTGCACATGGGTGAGAGCTATGAGGGGGCCACCCCACCGCATGCAAACAAATGGTTAGGGAATTCCGCCTGGGTGGGACCTTGGGGTTCTTCCACGCGCGAGTAAAGTATGAGTGTGTTCCTCCCATTAGGGAAGCTCTAATATTACTAATGAATTCCATTCATCCCGAAAGGGAAGTTCAATTCATTGCGCCTAAATCATTAAATAATTCAATTTGCCTCGCAGAATAAATTCTGTCCATGGCCTCCCTCTCTCCCTCTCCCACCGCATTGATTCCCGAACGAACCCATCCCCGGATGAAGGGGGACATAAATGGCGACGGGGATGGGATCAGTGATAGGTGACAGAGAGCTGGGAGGGCTGTTTGAATTCCTTGTGGATCAGGGATGGAAAACCTCGAGGTGGGCCAGCCGGTCAGGTGGACGTGAGTCCACAAGAAAGCAGCCGCCTAGACTTGGGCCTGGGGTGGATGTGACCCATACTCACGGTTAAGGTCGTGACCTCTGGACCTTGTGGCACACTGGGTTTGGACGATCCACCGGAGCCAGCGGGGAAGGATTAGTGCCTTCCGATGGAATAATCCTACTACATTAAACCAGCATGAACCAAGTTGTCTAGTTTTAAGTTGCAGGCACCAAACCGTTCTTACATGAGAGAGCTGTGTGTGTTGAAAGTTGATTCTATTTATTGACTCTATTTATTTATTTATTTATTTATTTTACTTGTACATTTCTATCCTATTTATTTTATTTTACTGGTATGTTTGGTTTTGTTCTCTGTCTCCCCCTTTTAGACTGTGAGCCCACTGTTGGGTAGGGACTGTCTCTATGTGTTGCCAATTTGTACTTCCCAAGCGCTTAGTACAGTGCTCTGCACATAGTAAGCGCTCAATAAATACAATTGATTGATTGATTGATTGATTCTTAACGTCCCCAATGAAGAAATTCCTGATGATGATCAAAAAACACCTCCGCTCTGTTTTAAAGTACTGAAAACACCGTATAAATGTGGGATTGGACGCACCGTCCTCTTTGTGTAACATTCAGGACATGGAGAGTGTTCTGTTTAAGAGTTGAAATGATTGCATGAGCATGCCCCCCTCGTCTTTTGTGTGCTTAACATGGAGGGCGTTCTAGGAACGCCAAATAGTTGAGATTTGAGGTGATGCCTATAGAAAGATTATGTATATGGATGTGGGTGGAGCAGGAACGGAAAAGGATTTAGGCATTTGACCTGAAGGGGGCGGAAATTAACATCTTGTGTGATACTGGGGAATTGGTTTACCCCTGCATCGGTGTGAAAGTGTGTTTTGGATGAGTTATGTTTGAATGAATTGGCCAGTCTTGTGAAAACATGTATTGTTCATTGAAGAGAGATTCCTAGCTGAATTTAGGTAGCTCTGCAGATTGAGAGTCATTTTATTGGCCTGGGGTTTTTAATCCTTCTCCCTTCTGTCAGCTATTCATGAAATCACCCAGTTGCTTGCAAGAAATTTGCAGTTAAGGCTTGGGAGTAGGAAACAACCAATTTGCCTTCAGGGCCAGAGCTATCAGTTTGGAAGATCAAAAGGGAATTCCTTTGAGAGAAGGCACCTCCCTCAAGTGAACGGTTGCCCTCCTCAATCTAAGGCAACTCCCCCTAGAAACTACAATGGTGGTCATTGGGAATGAATTTGCCATTGTTCTCCCAGCCTAAGAATAACTGTAGGCGTGGTGATTTAAACATTATTTTCAAAATTCTACTGCATCAAATTTTGCTAAATTGATAAAAGAGGTATATAAGCAAATCAAACACAAAAAGTCATCTTGATATACTTAGAATATATACATATATGCACATATCTGGCTGGTATAAATGTGATGGCTTGAATAAGGAAGCCTGCCTCTGTGATCCTGTCTCTATATGTTGCCAACTTGTACTTCCCAAGCGTTTAGTACAGTGCTCTGTACACAGTACGTGCTCAATAAATATGATTGAATGAATTAATGAATGTTCACTATGGAATTAACCAAATGTGTGGTGAAAACAAAATGTACGGAAGACGTGATCATTTGTATACTTTTTGTCAGCGTGGTTTAGTGGCAAGAGCACAGGCTTGGGAGTCTGAGGACATGGGTTCTAATTCCTGCTCTGTCACTTGTCTGCTGGGTGACATTGGGCAAGCCGCTTAGGTTCTCTGTGCCCTCAGTTACCTCATCTGGAAAGCAGGGATGAAAACTGGGAGCCCCACGTGGGACAATCTGATTCCCTTTTATCTCCCCAGGCGTTTAGAACAGGGCTTGGCGTGCTCAGCTCTTAACAAGTACCATAATGGGAAGCAGGTTGGCTCAGTGGAAACAGCCTGGTCTTGGGAGTCAGAGGTCATGGGTTCTAATCCTACCTCCACCTCTTGTCAGCTGTGTGACTTTGGGCAAGTCACTTAACTTCTGTGCCTCAGTCACCTCATCTCTAAAAGGGGATTAAGACTTTGAGCCCCACGTGGGACAACCTGATCACCTTGTATCCTCCCCAGTGCTTAGAACAGTGCTTACCACATAACAAGCACTTAACAAATGCCATTATTATCATTATCATTATTATTATTATTATTATCCCATCCTCTGTGTTCCTCAATCCATGGAAAAGGCAGTCATCAAAGTCGTTACCCACCCGTATCATGTAAATTCCTTCATACCTATTCCAAGGTTTTGCACAAGAGGGGTCACAACTAAATCCAGCCCAAAATTTCGGAGTCCGGAGCTTCAAGGCTTTCCATCATCCTGTTTAATAGCCCTATTTCTATCTAGGCAAGTCTCCTGCTTTCATTCCCCTTCAAATAATAAAAATAATAGTAATAATAATAATAATAATAATGATGGCATTTATTAAGCGCTTACTATGTGCAAAGCACTGTTCTAACAATAATAATAATAACAATCAAGGTATGTGTTAAGTGCTTACTCTATTCCAAGCACTGTATTAAGCTCTGGAGTCGATACAATTAAGCAGATCAGACACAGATCTTATCTCTTAAAGGATTCACACATGTTTTGTTTTGTTGTCTGTCTCCCCCTTCTAGACTGTGAGCCCATTGTTGGTTAGGGACCGTCATTCATTCATTCATTCATTCATTCAATCGTATTTATTGAGCGCTTACTGTCTGCGAAGCACTGTACTAAGCTCTTGGGAAAGTACAAGAGAAGCAGTGTGGCTCAGTGGAAAGAGCACGGGCTTTGGAGTCAGAGGTCATGGGTTCAAATCCCGGCACCACCAATTGTCAGCTGTGTGACTTTGGGCAATTCACTTAACTTCTCTGTGCCTCAGTTACCTCATCTGTAAAATGGGGATGAAGACTGTGAGCCCCCCCGTGGGACAACCTGATCACCTTGTAACCTCCCCAGCTATATGTTGCCAACTTGTACTTCCCAAGTGCTCAGTACAGTGCTCTGCACACAGTAAGTGCTCAATAAATACAATTGAATGAATGAATTAAAGTAAGGGGGAGAACAGGTACTGAATCCCCATTTTATAGGTGAGGAAACTGAGGCACAAAGAAGTTAAAAGACTTGTCCAAGGTCACATGGCAGACAAGTGACAGAGTCAGGATTAGAACCCAGGTCCTCTGACTCCCAGGCCCATGCTCTTTAGGGATCCAAGCAATTTTGAAGGATCAGTCAGTCACTCTCAAACAAACCCACCCAAGGTAATGAAACTTCTTTTCTGTCCTCTGGGTTTTTTTATTTTCCTTCCCATGTGGATTATTTTCCAAGTCCTTCTGCCCTTCTGCATCAGCGAGTGGAGAGGGAATTTAACTGGAACTAAAAGAAAAACCATGAGTTTTCTCTCTCAGTCATTCATACACATGCGATGGAATACCTACTCCACCTCTGAGCATCAGTTTCTCTGAGTGCCATTCCTTCTGCTAGATTGTGTCTCTTTTTGCAGCCTTTCTCAAGAAATAGACCTTTACAAAAAATGAGTTTACTTCAGATGTCAGCTCCTTCTCTCTTTTTAAATAGAGATTGTTTGATTTAATTATTAACTGGAGCTCACAAACAGTGCTCAAAATAAGAATCAACCAATTACGTTTGTAGGCAAAATCCTTTTTAAAAAAATAGATGGGTTCTCTGAGATCATACTAAGTTCACAAATGAACCTAGGTAGTATGCCTATGTTCTGCAGCCCCTTAAAAAAAATACTCATGAAGTCATTTAAAAATAAGGGATAGTTGGAACTTTTGCTGGTCTACTGTAATCACTCGATCTTACTTGTGTCCCATATCAATTGAGAATACAAGGTACAAATGCAAACACTTTTGAAAGGTGAAAGTTCATCAACTCACTCAATGAGAATTAGCAAGTCTTTTGTTCCTGGATTTTTTTCCCCCCCAAATCCCGTGCTTATCTGGCTCATCAGTGGATGTTGCCTCCAGCTAATCCCCATGTGAAACGTTTTACCCACCTGCAGCTCATGGGATATGTGAGGCATAGTTAGCCAGGGATGATTCATTCATTCATTCATTCTATGGTATTTATTGAGTGCTTACTGTGTGCAGAGCACTGTATTAAGCGCTTGGGAAGTACAAGTTGGCAACATATAGAGACCGTCCCTACCCAACAGTGGGCTCACAGTCTAGAAGGGAAATGATGTGTAACTGGTGTCAGCTGTTCAGGGAAAAGACAAATGTCCCTAATCTAACTAAAAGAATCTATCAACCCATTACCCTTTCTTCCAGGGGAGGTAGAATCAGATGAGCCTGTAATCAGAAACAACAAACCCCCTTCTCGACTGTGAGCCCGTTGTTGGGTAGGGACCGTCTTTACATGTTGCCGACTTGTACTTCCCAAGCACTTAGTACAGTGCTCTGCACACAGTAAGTGCTTAATAAATACAATTGATTGATTGATTGGTGTTAGCAAGGGGTCAGTGTCAAGAGAGCCATAAGTGAGGCATTCTGTGTAGCTTGGTATTAAAGGAGCCAAGTGTGTAGGCTAGGTTTTAATGCACGAGGAATTCCTTCCTGTCTGTCAAGTCCATGACCTTGACATTATCCTCTTTCATTCATTTAACTGCATTTATTGAGCACTTACTGTGTGCACAGCACACTATGTACAATATAACAATAAACATTCCCTGCCCACAACAAGTTTACAGTGTCTCTCTCACTAAATATATTCAGTCTATCACTAAATCCTGTCAGTTCAGCATTCACGACATTGCTAAATCCACCCTTTTCTCTCCATCCAAACTGCTACCACATTAATCCAAACACTTATCCTATTCCACCTTGATTGTTGTATCAGCCTCCATGCTGACCTCCCTGCCTTTTGACTCTTCCCTCTCAAGTCAATACTTCACTCTGTTGCCCAAGTCACTTTTCTACAAAAGAAGTTCAGTCCATGTTTCTCCACTCTTCAGGAACCTCCTGAGGTTGTCCATCCACCTCCACATCAAACAAAAAATCCTTACCATCAGCTTTAAGCATTCCATCACCTTGTCCCCTTCTACCTTACCTCACACCTTACCTCACATTCTACTACAACCCAGCCTGCACACTTCTAAGGCCAACCTACTCTGTCTACCTCAGTCTCATCTACCTCTCTGTAGACCTCTCACCCACATTCTGCCTTTGGCCTGGAACGCCCTCCTTTCTTTGTATCTGACAGACAAGTACTCTCTCCACTTTCTAATTCTTATTGAAAGCACATCTTCTCCGAAAGGCCTTCTCTGATTAAGCCATCTTTCCTGTTTTCTCACTCCCTTCTGCATCATTTTGACTGCCCCTCCCTCAGTCCCACAGCACTTATGCACATATCCATAATTTATTTATTGACAGTAATGTTCATCTCCCCTTTCAGACTGTGAGCTCACTGGGGGCAGGGTAGAGAAGCAGCATAGCCTAGTTCATAGAGCATGGGCTCCTGGGAATCAGAAGGATCTGGGTTCTAGTTCTCTCTCTGCCACTTGTCTGTTGTGTGACCCTGGGCAAGTCATTTAACTTCTCTCTGCCTGTTACATTGTCTGTAAAATGGGGATTAAGACTGTGAGCACCCTGATTATCTTGTATCTACCCCAGCACTTAGAATAGTGCCTGGCACAGAAATGCTTAGTACAGTGCTCAAGTGCTTCGTACAGTGCGCTGCACACAGTATGCACTCAATAATTATGAATGATGACTGAATAAGTGCTTAACATGGCATAATGAATAAAGCATGGGCCTGGGAGTTAGATGGCCATGGGTTCTAATCCCATCTCTGCCACTTTGCCATTTGACCTGGGGCAAGCCACTTAACTTCTCTGTACCTCAGTTACCTCATCTGTAAAATGAGAAATGAGAGTGTGAGCCTCATGTGTGACAGGGACTGGGTCTAACCCGATTTGCTTCTATAAGGCCCAGCACTTAGTACAGTGCCTGGCACATAGTAAGCACTTAACAAATACCACAATTATTAAATACCATAAAAACAAACATTCAGAAATCTTCCGTTATTATACTTGCCCAAGCACTTAGTTCAGTGTTCAGCACACAGTAAGCACTCAATAAATATGATTAATTGTTGGATTAATGCTGATAACTAAGAGGTAGAGAGTTGAATGAGTGTCTTAAATCCAATGATCTTGAGTTTTTGCTTGATGCAGATAGGTATGGACAACCTTTGGAGAATTTTGAAGAGTGGGAGATGTGCACAAGTTACCAAATTTCCCAAATTGCCCTAACCTGCTTTTTCCTAAGCCTTTCAGCTACTTATCTGGATGACTAGCATTAAATTTGTTGAAAAGTTAGAATCTTCTGAAGCATGCTCAGGTAATAACTAACCTACATCATTGCTGCATTAATATATTATGAGACTACACTCTTGACAATAAGGTCTTGTGTAATTTTAGAAAAGTTCCATGGGCCAGGTCTAGTGCATAGACTACTAATTAAATAGCTATCTTAGAAAGTAAGAAAATACGGAAATTTATTGTTTTTTTAAAACAAAATAACATTTCCTGCAGAAATAGCATATGCATAATTTAGCAAAAATTTTCTTTGTACCAACAATTTTTGGAAATGGCACACCATGATATGAGTTCCATGTCACAATGTGTCTAGGTTCAATTACTGCAAGTATCTCCTTGTGGGCAGGGACCATGTCTACCAACTCTGTGTTATATTGTACTCCAAGCGCTTAATAGAGTGTTCTGTACACAATAAGCACTCAGTAAATACTATTGATTGAAAGAGAGCTAGAAATCTCAAATTCGCCCTCCCTTCCCCAAATGATTCTTCCAAGCTAAAGGATATATTCAATTCTATAGAATTATTCTAGACATTATTAGACTCACAAAAACCATTATTTAAGGAAATGTTTATGGCCTTAGCCAGCCAAAACCAAAACTTTTTCTTCCTTCACTGGTTAAATAGTTTAAGGAAAAGTTGAAATATCATTATCAAAATTTCACAAGATGCTGACACTATTCCAGAAGGAACATTCAATAACTCCTAAACTGATGTCACAAACAGTAAGGACCCATGTTGCACGCAAAAGATAACTTTAAATCAATCAATCAATCATATTTATTGCATACTTACAGAGCACTGTACTATGTGTTTGGGAGAGTATAATATAACAGTTGCTGGACATGTTCCCTACCCAGAACAGTCTAGAGGGGGAGATAGACATTAATATAAATAACTTATGGTTATGTACGTTCATTAATCAATCAATCCATCAGAGGTGTTTATTGAGTGCTTTCTATGTACAAAGCACTGTACTAAGCACTTGGAAGAGTACAATACAACAGAATCAGCAGACATAATCCCAGACCATAACAAATATACAGTCTAGAAAGAAAGACACACATTAACATAAATAAATATTTCAAAATATTAATTTAAAGATATGCACATAAGTACTGTGGGTTTGGGGATGGAACAAATATCTGATGTCTAAGCCTCATAGATCCGAGTGCATGATGATGCAGAAGGGAGAGCAAGTCAGAGAAAAGAGGGCTTAACTGAAGAAGGCCTCTTGGAGAAGTTGTGATCTTAGTAATACCTTGAAGGTGGAGAGAGTGGTGGTCTGGCATACATGGACGGGGAGGGAGTTCCAACCTAGGTAGGGAATATAAAATAGGGGTAGCAGTGAGATAGACGAGATTGGGGCACCATGAGTAAGCTGGCACTAGAAGAGTGGAATGTGTGGGCTGAGCTGTACTAGGAGATCGATGAGGTGAGGTTGGATGGGGTGAGCTGATTGAATGCTTTAAAGCTGAGGAAGAGGAGTTTTTGTTTGATGCAGAGGTAGATATTAATAATTATGGTATTTGTTAAGCGCTTACTATGTGTCAAGCACTATTCTAAGTGCTGGGGTAGGTACAAGGTAATCAATCAGGTTGCCTTATATGGGGCTACCACTTTTAATCCCCATTTTACAGGTGAGATCACTGAGGCACAGAGAAGTTAAATGACTTGCCCAAGGTAACACAGCAAACAAGTGGAGAAGCAGCGTGGCTCAGTGGAAAGAGCCTGGGCTTTGGAGTCAGTGGTCATGGGTCAAATCCCGGCTCCACCGCTTGTCAGCTGTGTGACTTTGGGCAAGTCACTTAACTTCTCTGGGCCTCAGTGACCTCATCTGTAAAATGGGGATTAAGACTGTGAGCTCCCCGTGGGACAACCTAATCACCTTGTAACCTCACCAGCGCTTAGAACAGTGCTTTGCATATAGTAAGTGCTTAATAAATGCCATCATTATCATTATTATTATTAAATGGTGGAGGCGGGATAAGAACCCATGACCTCTGATTCCCAAGCCTGTACTCGTTCCACTAAGCCACACTGTAGATGGGCAACCACTGTAGTTTCTTGAGGACTGGGGAAGCATGGACTGAATGTTTCTGGAGAAAAATGATCCATGAAGCAGAGTGAAGTATGGACTGGAGTGGGGAGAGACAGGAGGCTGGGAGGTCAGGGAGGAAGCGGATGCAGTAATCAACGTGGGAGAGGACAAGTGTTTGGATCAGGTTGGTAGCAGTTTGGATGGAGAGGAATAGGTAGATTTTAAAATGGTGTGGAGGAAGAACTGACAGAATTTGGTGGCAGATTGAATGTATTGGCAGAATGAGAGAGATGAATCAAGGACAATGCCATGGTTATGGGCTTGTGAGATAGGGAGGATGGTGGTGTTGTCTACAAAGATGGGAAAGACAGAGGAAGGATAGGTTTGGGTGGGAAGATAAATAGTTCCCACCCAAATAATTTTTGGCATGTTTAGTTCGAGTTTTAGTTTAATTTGCCTTTAGCTTAGCTTACGATATGTAAGTATCTCTTCATTTGCAAATGTTATTTATGTTCAGTAAATTTTGAGCTACTACTGGAAGAGAAAAGGTAAAAAAGGAAGACAAAAGGGGAATTTTTTTTTTTTTGTCTGGTTTGTCCTACAGGCAGCAGTACCAGGACACATCATCCGGACTTAGGGTGAATTTTCTAGTTACAGTAGATGAAGCATCTCATAGGCCAGTTTGACGGATTGTTAGTATTAGTAGTCCTGAGTGTGATTAATATGCCTGTTCCATCAATGACAGAGTGAAAAAGTTCTACTAAAATTGAAATGAGGTGATCACAGTAGAATTCTATTTGAATGCACAGTGGAAAAGATTTGATAGAAAGAAGGCAGATGGATTTCAGTAGTGGGAGTACCAGGAGAAGACATGTTAGTTTGCCAGCTGTATCTGAGAGATCAAAAGAGAGGTGCCACAGAATCGAATCAAGTAAGAGTGTTCCTTTAATCTGAACTGGCATAGTTATCAGTTACAGACTCAATAATCTTTTACATTCCCAAATAAGTATATGTGATTCAATATGTGTGTGTGTGTGTGTGTGTGTGTGTGTGTGTGTGTGTGTAGATTTGTCTGGATTTGTATGACACAGAATAAGGGCACATAATGTAAAAGATAAACCTGCTACAATGCACATTGTTATTTCAAAATTTGTGAGCTGTTTAAAACTAAAAAGGGGTCATTTCTCAGTCTATTAACAGATGTGTCTAACATTTGGATGCTTCATGTGTTTTATATGGCACAAGATGAAAATATATTCCTTTATGACAGTAAATCTCTCATCACTATTAAAAAGTAAAAACCTGCTAAAAGAAGGAAGATTTTTTTCAGAAGTGGAGTCTGCCGTACATACTAGAAGCTAATATCTGCATGTTGTATTTGTGGTTAAACCAATGTCTGAAGAGTCTATAGGAGGGAACTTGATTCTTGCCTACTCTTCAAAATTTGTAATTGTCAAAGCAATGGACTAAACCAAAAATTAGATACATTGTTATCTTTGATATTTTGCCACTAAGTGTCATGCAGTGATCAGGCACTCACACTATCTTACAAGCTAAATTGAGGCACATACATCTTTTTTGAAACTTTGGTGTTTGGAAGCCATGTGCAGCAGGACGGATTCCTTATAAAGGAACATAATAAATAATCCTGTCAGCTGAACATCATCAATATTTTAGTTATCCTGCAGAAGCTACTAGGTAGCTTCTTAACCTATCAAAGTAGACAACAGTGGCAGGTCATTCTCTTGAATGAATTGTGATTTGTTTTGTGTTGAGTATTTCTCTATTTCTGTAGTTATGTTTAGGGAAAGATGAGAATTCACTCTACTCTTCACTGACCGGGAAAGGCTAAGGGGTAAATGTGAGATAAGATGAGGAGCTTGAAGAGAAGGAGTTGCCTTGGCAGGTGTGAAATGAGATATTGCTCCTTTCTGAAGAAATTGCATGGAAGAAGATACAGAATTTGAATAGGACAAGCAGATGAAGGAGATTGAAGATAGTAGCTTGTCCTGAGAGGCCTAAGAGAAAATTAATTTGTAATTCAAAGTCAAAGACTGAAAATATATTAATCATACTCATCTGGCCTCAAATGAAATGTCTTTAAATGTACCATGTTCCAGAAATTAGGCAACTTTATGGTCACTAAAAATGCATCAGAATCAATCAGTGATATCAAACTACTACAGTTAAACTTTAAAATTACCACAAATGATTATAGGCTTTATTAGAATTGCCTCTACTTTTTGTCAAAGGTTCCATGTGCTTAGTTCACTGCTCTGTCATAGTAGGCATTCAATAAATACTGCTGATGACAATAATAATGATGTAATCCCTAAAATCCTTGCATCATCACAATAAAATATTCCCTCAGTTTCACAAAACAGAAAAGAAAGCAATCAGATGAAGTGTCCATCTTTAATGATTTTTCCTAACTGCAGGCTTCTATGCTCTGGAGAACACATTATTCAAGAGTCATTTAGTTTTTTATAAATATATTTTAATGACTAAGAATATCCTTTGTAGTGATACGTGTTGCAACATAGCATCGCTAATTCATATGGGGTCAGAATAAAACCTGGATTTTGTAAATGCATAACAATCCCATATTCTCCATTTCAATTCAATCTTTTGAAATGGGTTCCATTACCTCCATGACATGAGCTTCCATTGAAACACCAGCCCTCCCCACATGACTTCCACTTTTAAATCTCTTGTCCTCACCAGCCTGTCTTCCATTCCTGCCCTTTCAAATCATGCTTACTTTTGTCCCTCTTTACTAGCTTACTTCCTCATTCTTAAGCCTGTTCCAGAAATGGTCAACCAGTTAGAAGTTCTTAAGGTCTCTCTTCCATCATTCAAAGAACTTCTGAAAATCCACTTCCATCACACATCCTTCTCTTTGACTTGAAGGGTTGATTTACTATAACTCCCAAAATATTTGGATGTGCAACTTTTTACTCTTCTCCCTCTCCTCTCCTCTCTACCACCACCACCCCTAAAAAAGGTCTTACATAAGAGATCTTTTACATACTGGAAGTGTTTCATGATTCAATCACTTAAATTAGGAAAATTGAGCAATTGCTTCCCTGAGTCTCTTTTATATATTTACCAAATCTGCCTATCTCAAAAGTGATAGGGATCTATCTCAGATTACAGCTCCTAAAAGGCAAATGATGCCATGAATAATTGGACACTTGAAAATTTTTGATGATAGTATCGGTGATCAAGGACAAAGAGAAAAATTATGCTGAAACTCACCCCATGAAATTTCTCTGAAGTGTTTATTTTTTATGGTATTTTTTTATTCAGTCAGTCATATTTATTGAGTGCTTACTGTGTAAGGAGTACTGTACTTAGCATTAAGTGCTTACTATGTGTCAAGCAGTATTCCAAGTGCTGGGGTAGATAAAAGTTAACCAGGTCAGACACAGTACCTGTCTCCCAAGGGACACAGAATCTAAGTAGGAGAAAGGATAGGTATTGAATCCTCATTTTACAGCTTAGGAAACTGAGGCACAAAGAAGTCAAGTAACTTGCCAAAGGTCACACAGCAGCAAAGTGGCAGAATCAGAACTAGAATCCCTGTCCTCTGATTCCCAGCACTGTACTTTATCCACTAGATCATGTGGTTTACTGACCTTTGAGGTATAGAAAGACAGAGTTAGTGGGTGGCAGTCTTGTGTGGATGGGAGAACTCTGCCTTTTACATCCTTTAGAAATCATAATTCATCCACTGGCCCATTCCAGTCAGAAATATATGGCATTACTAGAACAAGTTTGTTCAAAAATTTCTGAACATTGTATTTTAATTTTCCTAAATTGTCATGGTATTTGTTAAGTACATACTATGTGCCCAGTGCTGTACTAAAACACTGGGGTGTATACAAGGAACTTTGGTTGATTCATTCATTCATTCATTCAATCATATTTATTGAGCATTTACTGTGTGCAGAGCACTGGACTAAGTGTTTGGAAAGTACAATTCAGCAATTAAGAGGGACAATCCCTGCCCTGCCAGACTTACACTCTAGAAGGGGGGAAAGGGACATCAAAACAAGTGAACATACATCAATATAAATATATAGATTTATAGATATGTACATATATAAACAAGTGCTGGGGCAGGGAGTGGTGGGTAGAGCAAAGGGAGCAAGTTGGGGTGATGTGGAGGAGAGGGGAGCTGAGGAAAATGGGGGCTTGGTCTGGGAAGGCCTCTTGGAGGAGGTGAGCCTTCAGTAGGGCTTTGAAGTGCATAAGTGTGATTGGTGGATTTGAGGAGGGAGGGCATTCCAGGCCAGAGGTAGGATGTGGGCCAGGGGTCGACGGTGGGACAGGTAAGAATGAGGCACAGTGAGAAGGTTAGCAACAGAGGAGTGGAGTGTGAGGGCTGGAGTGCAGAAGGAAAGAAGGGAGGTGAGGTAAGAAGGGGCAAGGTGATGGAGAGCTTTGAAGCCAATAGTGAGGAGTTTTTGTTTGATACAGAGATTGATAGGCAACCACTGGAGATTTTTGAGGTGGGGGGTGACATGACCTGAATGTTTCTTAGAAAGATAATCCAGGCAGCTGAGTGAAGTATGGACTGAAGTGAGGAGAGAAATGAGGTTGGGAGGTCAGAAAGAATGCTGATGCAGTTATCAGATGGGATAGGATGAGTAATTGTACTAACAAGGTAGCATTTTGGATGGAGAGGGTGGATCTTGGTGATGTTGTGAAGGTGAGACCAGCAAGCTTTGGTGACGGATTGTCTATGTGGGGTGAATGAGAGAGTGAAATCAAGGATGACGCCAAGGTTGCAGGCTTGTGAGACGGGAAGGATGGTTGTGCCATCCACAGTGATGGGAACGTCAGGGAGAGGACAGGGTTTGGGAGGGAAGATAAGGAGCTCTGTATTGGACATGTTGAGTTTTAGGTAGCAGGAGGACATCCAAGTAGAGATGTCCTGAAGGCAGGAGGAGAGCCTGGAGGGAGGGAGAGAAAACAGAGGAGGAGATATGGATTTGGGTGTCATCCGCAAAGAGATGATAGTTGATGCTGTGAGAGTGAATGAGTTCTCCAAGAGAGTGAGTATAGATGGAGAATAGAAGGGGACCAAGAACTGAACCTAGAGGGAGCCCTACAGTTAGGGGATGGGAGGAGGATGAGGAGCCCACGAAGGAGACTGAGAATGAACAGCCGGAGAGATAAGAGGAGAACCAGGAGAGGATGGAGCCGTTGAATCCAAGGTTGGATAACGTGTTGAGGAAAAGGGGATGGTCCACAGTGTCAAAGGCAGCTGAGAGGTCGAGGAAGATTAGGATGGAGTAGGAGCCCTTGGATTTGGCAAGAAGGAAGTCATTGGTGACCATTGAGAGGACGGTTTCAGTGGAGTGGAGGGGACTGAAGCCAGATTAAAAGGAGTCCGGAAGAGAGATGGAGGAGAGGAATTTGAGGCAGCGAGTGTAGACAACTCTCTCCAGAAGTTGGGAAAGGAAGGGTAGGAGGAAGATGGGGTGATAACTGGAGGGGGTTGTGGGGTCAAGGGAGGGTTTTTTATGATGGGGGAGATGTAGGCATGTTTGAAGGCAGAGGGAAGGAATCTATTGTGGAGTGAGTGGTTGGAGATGGTAGGGAGGAGAGAAGGGAAGGGGTGAAAGTTTTATAGTGTGTGAGAGAATGGAGTTCACAGTCCCTGTCCAACATGGGGCTCACAGTCTTAATCCCCATTTTACAGATGAGGTAAATGAGGCATAGAGAAGTGAAGTGACTTGCCCAAGGTCACAAAACAGAAAAGTGGCAGAGCTGAATTAGAACCCTTGTCCTTCTGATTCCTAGGCTTGTGCTCTATCCACTAGTCAACACTGCCTCATGTGTCACCAAAGTGACAAAATAAATTCTCCTCTTTGTTTACCCAACAAAACTGGACATCTAGTCTAATATGTTCATTGTATTCTCTCCCTAAGCCTCACTGGAAAAATTGTTTATAATAATGTGTTACATCTTTTCTAAACCCAGGGCATGTAATTCATGAGATTGCCTCGGGCAAAGAATGGAGAACACTAACCTTCTCTGGGAAGATCAGATCGCCTCTCACTTTGAACTGACTTTGTTTGCTGTCTTTTCCTTGATATTATCCAGAAAACAAAGGAATTTTCAGAAAAAAAAATCTTCGGTTGTAATTAACACCGAGTCAAAAAAAATTCTGACCAAATGGATATGAATCATCCCTTAAGGACCAGGCAGGGTGAGATTCAGGCCAAAAGGAATTGAAATACCAAAAAATCCCTTAAAGGTTTCTTGAAAGGTTAAAAAAAAGTTAAAACATCTGTTGTAGCTATGACCTGCAGTCTGCCTAGTTCAGCAAGAAGAGAACAGCATTCTTTAACTTTCTAAAGACAGGATCAAAGACAGTTAAAGAGAGCTTAATAAATAATGCATCTGGGGAACAAACAACAAACAAACCTTCCTGTATCCTTAGGCCTCGTTAATATATTACCATTTATGATGTAAGTGGAATTAACCAGTATTGCTGGCAAAGTAATGTGTCTATCAGCCTCACTGGGAAGACAATAGGAACCATGCAGACAGGCCTTTGGGAGAAGCAAGTGTCTACTCCACCACCTTGAGCTTTGGTATTACCCTTAACCAAGATTTCTTTGAGTAATTAGCCTATTGGATTATTTATCTTGTTTCTAGAGCTTGATGTTGAAAGCATTTGTAAGGAGACTGAGTAGTGAAATTTCAATAAGTGAGTCTATAATAAGGAAGGAATCCTGGAAAGAAGCCACGTTATCACTTTCCATTGTAGGCAGGGAATATGTTCTTTTAATCATATTTACTGAGCATTTACTGTGTGCAGAGCACTGTAGTAAGAGCTTAGAAAGTACAATACAGCAATAAAGGGAGACAATACCTGCCCAAAGTGGGCTTACATGTTGCCAACTCTGTTATATTGTACTCTCCCAAGTGCTTAGTACAGTGCACAGCACACAGTAACGGCTCAATAAATACAACAGATTGATTTAAGAAAATATCTTGGGATCCAAAATGGGATTCAAGTGTCTCAGAGGAGTTCCCCTGAGGCAGTTTCAGATCAGAAGCTGGACCTAAGTAACTTTTTGTTGTCCTGGAACCATCTTGAACAAGGGGAAGGCTAAATTCTTCTTCCACCCAACGAATTAGGTTATATGGTGAAGAAAGCCATGCTTAGGACCTAGACTATGAATCTCAACAGGGGTTGCTGAGAGGTGAGAGAGTTGAAATCAGAAAACAGTACCTCCTAGTACTGCAGTCCCAGATCCTGAGTGGAAGAATGACAACAAAATGGAAAGGATACTTTGGCTAAACAGTACACATTAAATCTATCTGATATATGACAATTTTTCTGACTTTTCAAGTACTCCTCAAAACATGAATAAATGGCTGGAATTCTGTAGATTGCTATAATCATTTCAAGTCACTGCTGCAACATACAGTGCAGGTACCTTCTTTGCTTATACATTTATCAAGCATGGCTACTAGACTGAGGCTCAAATGCTAGAAGAATAATGTGCCAACAGAGATATGATGTCAGATTTTTGATGTAAACATTCACCCTGACATTAGAGAAGATGTGATGTTGAGACAGTAGTAGTATGAATCATGACACTGAAGTAGATTCAACACTTGCCCTCAATAGTTTGGCCTTTCAATTTCTCTCTCTCTCTCTCTCTGCTTCTCTCTCTCTCTTTCTCTCTCTCTTTCTCCCTCTTTTTCTCTTTCTTCCTCTAGACCAATTCAATTTCCCATCTTTGGAAAAACTGAATTAAAGACTGAATTAAAGACAGAGATGGAGTGATACGATTGGAGCCAGCCTAGTGAGAGGTAATGAGTCAAATGAAAGCAAAGGGAAGTCTGGAAGAAGGACTGCAAAATATAATTTTTTTTTCTGAATGCATCATTCAGTAAGCAGATTTCTGCCCAGCAGGGAGAGGGGAGTTGCCAGGAGGAGGGATTTTTAAGAAATTTCACTGCTACAAATCTGGAAATTAGACTGTCTTCAGGATGTCACCTAAACTTAACGGTGGAAATGACATTTTCCTTGGGAGCATTAACATATCATGATATTCATTCATTCATTCATTCAATCATTTATTGAGCACTTACTGTGTGCAGAGCACTGTACTAAGCGCTTGGGAAGTACAAATTGGCAACATATAGAGACAGTCCCTATCCAACAATGGGCTCACAATCATGGGAAGAAGTGTGGCCTAATGGAAAGAGCATGGACCTGGGAGTCAGAGGACCTGGATTCTAATCCTGGCTCTGCCACTTGTCTGCTGAGTGACCTTGGGCATTCACTTCACTTCTCTGTGCATCACTCACCTCATCTGTAAAATGGGGTTTAAGACTATGTGGGACATGGATTGTGTCCAATCTGACTAGCTTGTAACTACCCCAGAGCCTAGTACAGTTTCTGGCACATAGGAAATGCTTAACAAATACCATACAAAAGTGTTCCCCACTATCTGCCACCGTGGCTGGAACAAAGATGCTTCATTTGGGTAGCGGGTGGTCTCTCTGGGTGACTTCCTCTGATACCGCCACACAGTCCAAAATTTGGTGATAACCATGCTTGTATGCTTGGGGATTCTGATTAAGTGTGCATCTGGCTCACTCCAAGCTTTGTGAACTTAGCCACTCCCCTCTAGTCATTATAGAAAGAAGCCTGCCAAGATGAGAAATGACACCAGCAGGACTGAATATTAGGATTAATTGTCTTGAACCAGTGCAGTGGAGCAGGTATGTCAAACATATTGAGGTAGAGGTAATGAGGGCCAATGAGGAGTCTTTGTTATCTTTTTACCATAATGGAAAGTATTTAAAAGAAACTATTTCCCTTCCTTCAGTGCATTTACAATTCCTACATTTTATTTCAGAAATGTGAACCCTACAGCTCTAGATCAAGGCTTTCTTTTCGTTATTTCAGTCAGAAGAATGCTGTTAAGTAGTTGAATGTTTCTTGTTGTTATTCAGTAGGCTGCCATCATGTTTTTGCTTCACCTAATAGAATTGATCTGATCTTCCATCTTTATTGTGACCTTTGACCTATTCTGTTGCATATTTTTGGTTGATTTGAATTGTCCCTACCAACAGCTTCAGGAAATTATTTGCGGTTAGAGGTAGTAATTCAATGAAACTGGGAGTGAAGGAGATGAGAGATAAAGCTACATTTTAGGTCTATAAAAGCCATAATGTAAAATAATACTCAGCTGAAAAATCCAGTAAAAAATAATTCAGCAGAAAAACTAGAAAATAAAAAAGTGGTTTTGGCAGTGGTCCAAAGTATACCAGTCATTATCCTCTGCTAAATCATACCCATTTCAGTTCCTCAGGAGACACTTCTCTTTAGTCCTATGTAAAACCCAACCTTTCCAAGACAGAAAGATTTTCCTTTTTTTGTATTCATGTTGGTTGCGTCCCTCCCTAAACATGGCACATTGAAGTTCCAAATTTACACTGACTGCAAATTATCTTCCCTAATTTGAAATACCAGACTTCCTTTATTTACGAAGGACCTAAATGTTAATATCAAATCACCTGCTTAGTATATTCACTTTATCAAATATAGATAGCCAAATTATGCAGTAATAGCCAACCTCCAGATCATTGACACTGAGATTGATGAGTGTCTCCAATGGCAAACCATGTTATTCCTAATGGGTCTTTATCACTAGAGATTTCATTTGCAGCCATGAAAGAATGAAAGCGGGGGTCAGTGCCCAGGCAACATCCAGAGTGAGGGTGAGATGAGGGTGCTATAAGCATAAACTGTGCTTGGCACATAGTAAGTGCTTAACAAATACCATCATTATTATTATTATAAACTGTCACTCACCCAGAAGCACTAGTCCTGTCTCTAATGGCCCTCAGAAACCCATCATCATCCTGTATCTCAGGCTTTGCCACCACATCTCCATCTTCTAAATTTCCTGGCAATTTTGGTGGCTTATGTGCACTATCCAATCAGAAATCATTCAATAGTATATATTGAGCACCTGCTATGTGCAGAGTACTCTACTGAGCACTTGGGGTAGTGTATTAGAGATAGTAAACCAGGTCCCTTCTCTGAAGGAACTTAGCAAGGGAAACAGAAATAATTTATAGATAAGAGGAAAGATAAAAAGGGGCTGCATACTTAAGATTCTCCTTAAATAATGGGATACATTAGACTTGTACATTAGTCCTACTAGAGAGTGTCAGGGCTACGAAGTAGATAATGATAATAATAATAGTAAGAAGTATGATAATAATAATAATAATAATAATAAGAATGATGATAATGGTATTTATGAAGTACTTATTATGGCTACACTGTTCTGAGCACTGGGGTAGACACAGAGTTAATCAATCAATCGTATTTATTGAGCGCTTACTGTGTGCAGAGCACTGTACTAAGCACTTGGGAATTACAAGTTGGCAACACATAGAGACAGTCCCTACCCAACAGTGGGCTCACAGTCTAGAAGGGGGAGACAGAGAACAAAACCAAACATACTAACAAAATAAAATAAATAGAATAGATATGTACAAGTAAAATAAATAAATAAATAGAGTAATAAATATGTACAAACATATATACATATATACAGGTGCTGTGGGGAAGGGAAGGAGGTAAGATGAGGGGGATGGAGAGGGGGACGAGGGGGAGAGGAAGGAAGGGGCTCAGTCTGGGAAGGCCTCCTGGAGGAGGTGAGCTCTCAGTAGGGCCTTGAAGGGAGGAAGAGAGCTAGCTTGGCGGATGGGCAGAGGGAGGGCATTCCAGGCCCGGGGGATGACGTGGGCCAGGGGTCGATGGTGGGACAGGCGAGAACGAGGCACGGTGAGGAGATTAGCAGCAGAGGAGCGGAGGGTGCGGGGTGGGTTGTAGAAGGAGAGAAGGGAGGTGAGGTAGGAGGGGGCGAGGTGATGGAGAGCCTTGAAGCTGAGGGTGAGGAGTTTCTGCCTGATGCGCAGATTGATTGGTAGCCACTGGAGATTTTTGAGGAGGGGAGTAACATGCCCAGAGCGTTTCTGGACAAAGACAATCCGGGCAGCAGCATGAAGTATGGATTGAAGTGGGGAGAGACACGAGGATGGGAGATCAGAGAGAAGGCTGATGCAGTTGTCCAGATGGGATAGGATGAGAGCTTGAACGAGCAGGGTAGCGGTTTGGATGGAGAGGAAAGGGCGGATCTTGGCAATGTTGTGGAACTGAGATCGGCAGGTTTTGGTGACGGCTTGGATGTGAGTGGTGAATGGGAGAGCGGAGTTGATGATGACACCAAGGTTGTGGGCTTGTGAGATGGGAATCAGGTCAGAGACAGGTCCTGTCCCACAAGGGGTTTACAGTCTAAGATGATTTGGGAGTCATCAACTTAGAGATGGTAAACTGAAGTCCTGGGAGCTGTTTAGTTCCCCAAATAAGTGAATATAGAGTAAGAAGATAAAATCATCCTGAACAGAGCCTTGATGGACACCCATAATTAGCGGAGGAGAGGTAGAGGAAGAGAGAGCAAAGAGACTGACAGGGAGCAGCCAGATTGATAAGAGGAAAATCAGGAGAGAACTG
The DNA here is from genome assembly GCF_015852505.1 of Tachyglossus aculeatus. Classification (NCBI taxonomy): domain Eukaryota; kingdom Metazoa; phylum Chordata; class Mammalia; order Monotremata; family Tachyglossidae; genus Tachyglossus; species Tachyglossus aculeatus. The sequence goes on along the minus strand of NC_052070.1, from coordinate 92,707,537 downwards.
TGCTAGTAAAACTGAAGTTAGATAGTATATCTAGGAGAAAGAAGTGGTCCATAGTGCCAAGAGTAGCAGCTAAGCGATTGAGGAAGATTAGTCTAGTGCCAATTAGATTTGGAAAGAAAAAGATCATTGGTGACCTGGGGAAATGTCATCTCATTTTTGTGAAGATGTTGGAAACAAGACTGTAGAGGGTTAAGAAGGGATTGAAAGGTGAGGAAGTAGAGGCATCGAGGAGTTGGAACTAGAGGAGGCAGATAGCTGGAGTGCGCCGTGGGATCCAGAAAACTCCAGGAAAGGTGGTGATGATCTTCAGGAGACAGGAAGGAAGGGCGGAGCTGCCAGCACCTCTCCCAGATTAGTTGTTAGTCACCCATACTTCAAAACAACATACTTGAAGAAGATATGAAATATTATTTTTTAAAAAAATATATACCATAGGTCAGCTGTCTTCTCTCCATGCACTCGAAAAATGACTCTCTCAAGGCAATTCAAAACATTACAGTGTGGCCTATTTAAATCGATCTACATGGAATAACTATTTTTCAGGTTTAGACTTGTTACATTTCTATGGAATTCTGCATCCCTGAGTAACCAGAATACAAAAGTACATTGACAATACTAAAGTTCACAGGGAACGTCTCTTCTTGTCTCTTCTCGTCTCTCCCACTACCACCCAACCTGTATGCTTCACTCTTCTAACGTAAACCTAGTCACTGTGCTTCAATCGTTTCTCTTTTATCATTAACCCCTTGCTCACACCCTCCCTACTTCATGAAACCCCCATCCACCCACCTTAGTATCCAACAGATCATTACTCTCTCCCCATCTTTGAAGTCCTACAAAAATAGTATCACCTCCAGGAAGCCCTCCCTAACTGATCTCTTATCCCTTTTCCTAATTCTTCCTCCTTTCTGTGTCATCTACATACAGAAGTCCGTATCTCCTAAGAACTTTGATACTCGCCTACCCCCACAGTATTTATGCACATGCCCATATACTCTCTTGCTTCTTCTACTGTAATTTATTTGAACATCTATTTCCCTCACTAGATTTTGAACTTCTTGAGGGAAGGAATCATATCTACCTACCCTATGGTACCTTCCCAAATGTTTCTACAGTGATGCAAACACCTAGGAAATATCACTGAATTTTTTTTTTGATTGGCTGCTCTTCTCCTAGTTACAATTAAAAGAACTCCCTGATAGTTACCAAGTTCTATGTTATTTTAAATCCACAGCCATTGAAGAGGGGAAAGGATCCACTCAATTGTACTTTTTTTCTGTGCTGCAAAGATAAAATATAACTTTATTCAGCAGAAGCTACTCTAAAAGATGAAGGAAAAATGCAAGAATATTGATTTCTAATTGACTTCCAGGTACAATAACCCTATAACTCTATCACATTAATCTAGAGAGAGTCACAGTCTCCTTAGGAATCTGAATGCTTTTCTTGAAACTTCTTTCCTTCTGATAGCATTATCCTACTTTCTTCATGTATTCAGCATTCTTGAATCCAAAGTTTTAAAAAAGAAACATTCCTTATATGCCTTCTGAAAATAGCAAACCAAGTGAACATAGCTATACTGTAAACTCCTTGAGGGCATGTATTGTATCTATATTGTATCTAAAAACCATTGTACTCTTCAAAATGCTTAGTACAATCTCTGTAAAGAGTAAGTGCTCAATAAATACTATTGATTTGGTACAATAATTGATTGATTCATTCATTCAATCATATTTATTGAGCACTTACTGTGTGCAGACCACTGTACTAAGTGCTTGGGAAGTACAAATCAGCAATATATAGAGATGGTCCCTACCCAATAACAGGCTCATAGTCTAAAAGGGGAAGACAGACAACAAAACAAAACAAGTGGACAGGTGACAATACTATCAGAATAAATAGAATTATAGCTATATACACATCATTAATAAAATAGAATAATAAATATGTATAAATATACACAGGGTGCTGTAGGGAGGGGAAGGGGATAGGGTTGGGGGGCAATGGGGAGGGGAGGAGGAGGAGGAGAGGAAAAAAGGGGGCTCAGTTTGGGAAGGCGTCCTGAAGGAGGTGAGCTCTCATTAGGGCTTTGAAGGGAGGAAGAGAGCTAGTTGATTGAGTTTAAAGATATATTTTTTCTACTGGTTCTTAAGTTCCAAATCATAAATGCTATAGTTTTCTAAAACAGATATTAAAGAATCATATGACAAAATATATTGAGTAAAGACTTTCATGAACAGTCAACCCTTTGGAGAAGGATAGATATAATGCATAATGATCACTGAATATTTGGTTCATCATTTTTTAAAAGGGGTCTCCTTATAGATTGACAATATGCTTTTAAAACATTGAAAATTCCTCTTATCATTTCAAAACTTTTATTCCCAGAAGAAGAATGTGGGAAACACAATATTTACTCTAAAGGGGTGAGTCATGTACCTTCTAACTGTTCCTTTAAATAGTTAGCTTGGATTTGACAGAAATCTGGACTCCTGTTTAATTTATATCAATGCAGGTGTCCTTGTCAAAGAGAACAGAACAAGCATTCCCATCTGTTTCTGACCTTGTCAATCAATGTGGGGTCTGAACACATTTTTCTGGGAATTGTAGAAAGGCATACTCTCCAGTAAATCTGCTGGCTGCAATGTTTTGTTCTTTTTTTAATTATAATTGGGTTTGCTGAAGACATTTGGGTTTTGAACTTTGGCTTGAATAAGAAATATTTATCCTCAATATCTATCGTGAAGTCAGCTTAATGCTGGAGTGGAGCCTGATGCAGAGCATTGTGAGGTCACAATGTCACACTTTTCCAGAGACCATGATATCACACCATGATCCAGAGTGCAGCTGCTGTCATCTCCACATGGCTTTTGCTTCCAGAAACCACTCCATCCTGTTTCTGAGTGTCACCCAGGGCTGGAGAAAGAGAACAGCACCCTCAAGCTTGATCTGTGTGTGGTGGTGGAGTAGAGCTAATAGGCAGCACTGCTCTGAGGCCTTTAGGGAATCTTTATTGCCACCATCATCCTTTGAATTTATTGAACACCTTCTATGCCCGGAGCACTGTACTGAATGCTTGGGAACATGATACAAGTAGGAGTGGCCATAGGGTGTAGTGTTAAGAGCATAGAATTGGGAATTAGGATACCTGGATTTGGGTGCAGGCTCCACCACTAATGCGCTGTACCTCAGAATAAGGGATATCAAACTCACAGGAAATCAATTGGGGGCCACAGAAAATCAATTTCAGAAGTTCAAGAGCAGCAAGACATGTGTCATCTGCAGCAACAGCTGCTCCCTGGAATGGAGATGTTCCCAGGATCCATGCTATATTAGACAGCTTCAAGGTTGATGGCAGGAGAGGCAGCCTCCAGGCAGTGACTGTGGAAGGAATTACTGATCCAGAAGTAAGCTTTGCTCTGCTGGGAGAAAGAATCCTCTGCCATAATTAGCACAACCCTGAATAACAAAGCATGAATTGCACTTTATTTTCCAAGAAGTCTCATGTGGCTTGTGGATCCCATAATTCATTCATTCATTCAATTGTATTTATTGAGTGCTTACTGTGTGCAGAGCACTGTACTAAGCTCTTGGAAAGTACAATTCTTCAACAGATAGAGACAATCCCTCCCCAACAACAGGCTCACTGTCTAGAAGACGGGTGCCCCATCATAGACGCAGACGCAGATGCAGAAGTAGATGTAGCTTTAGGAGGAACCACAGGCTACTGTTTCATCCAAATCTCCTCCTTCAGGAAAGAGCTGCTAACCCACTTCAAGCAATCTCTCCTTCCTTCCTTCCTTTGAGAACTAACAATTAGCTTGACCATTAAGGCCATTTGGGAATTAGGAGAGATTCCATGGTCTTCCTGGACTATTTGTGGCTAGTGAACCACATGGTGGATGTTTTACTTAAAGATTACTTCCTAACATTACAAGTTTCTCATGCTTATAAATATGACAGAAAAATTATTATCCCCCTCTGGTGCATCTTTCTTCAACAGTTCATACAAAATAACTTATTAGCTTTAGGAGATTTTCAAAGTATCTTCTTCAGGCACTGAGATCTATAAAGCATTCAGAATTAGTCCATGAAGGAAGATATTTTAGACTCTTCAGTTTTGTTTCGCCCTAGGTTTTTACTCAACTTTTTTTTACCTTTAAAAACATTGGTCGTAAAAATTTTTAATTGGCCAGAGGTCCCTCCAGAGGCTTGGTGTTTCATTAACTCAAGGAGACATAGAGACATTACAGAGCAATAAATCTGACCTGACTAAAGCTAATGTTTTGTAAGACTGGAAACCCAGGTTTAAAAAAAGGGTGGGGGGATAATTCTGCAGATTTTTAAAAATTATTATCTTATTAATTCAGTATTTTACACTCATCATCACTGAATGAACTAAAATATAAAATATAATTCAATAATGTGAAGGGCAGACTGGCTTTTTTTACTAAGCAACCGAAGTGAAGACAAGTTGGAGATTGAAACTCTGCTAATGCCTTCTCTATTCTGCTCTCCACTTGGTATTTTATTTTAAGGATGCTCTGAAATGTGAAGACTTCTTTAATGCCTGCAGCATGTGAGAGCTACTGTGAGAAAGGTGATCAAAAGGACTCGACTGGCTTGGGTGCCCTTTGTCTCTAAGGAAGGTGATCCACAGCATCTGGAGATGATGGAACGCATGATTAACATTACCACAGAGAATGATTAATATCTTCTTAAAGCACCTACTTCCAGATTATCCATCATTTCATTAGAGGGAAAAAAAGTTCCCTGTGAAAAGGGGCTGGACCCCTGAACCATGAATAACTAACCCACCTCTTGGCATGTTTACTAATTGAGTAGCAGAATAGACTTAATACTTCAATATATTTATACTGAGCAAATTATTATTCTTTTAAAGCTTAGGGTGAGTTTAGGACTGTTCTTAAAAACCAAAGCATTTTCATTTCCCAATTAAAGGTCATTTTATGATTAATACTAAACTTAACCCATGTTCTTGACAGAAGGCATTAATTCCTTTGTCATAAACCACTGACCAGATATTTTGTGAGAGTTTTGACAATGTAATATTGGATAATTTGCACTATAGCTGTGACATTTAAGAGTCCTCATTAAGTAGGAAATTTCAAATATTTTGAATTTCTTTTGTTTTGTTTAATGGTATTTGTAAAGTGCTTAGAATGTGCCAGGCACTGTAGTAAATACTGGGATAGGTACTAGATAATCAAGTGGGACACAGTCCATGTCTTAATCCCCATTTTGTAGATAAGGTAAATGAGTCACATATAAATAACTGACTTGCCCAAAGTCACACAGCAAAGGGTGTAAGAAGCAGCATGGCCTAGTGGATAGAGCACAGGCCTGTGAGTCAGAAGGATCTGGCTTCGAATACTGGCTCTGCCAATTTTCTGATGTGAGCAAGTCACCCAATTTCTCTGTGTCTCAGTTTCCTCACCTGAAAAATGGGATTCAATATCTGTTCTCCCTGCCACTTAGACTATAGCCACCATGTGGGACATAGGCTCTGTCCAACCTGATGAGATTGTATCTACCCCAGTATTGAGTATATAGAGCTTGGCACATAATAAGTATTTAACAAATACCATTAAAAAAAAGGTGTTGGAGCCAAGATTGGAGAGTTGAGCCCAAGACCATGAATACATTTATCCTTTAACTTGAAATGAAGGAAAAGGTGGGATGAGATTGAAGCACTTTCAGAGTACATTCATGTTTCCTTTTCATAAAGTCTGTACAAAATAAATCTGTACCACCAAGATCTTGTTTACCACAGGGTAATAATAATAATAACAGTAATTATGGTATTTTTTTAGGTACTTACTGTGTGTCGGGTTCTGTACTAAGTACTGGGGTGGCTCCAAGCTAATTTAGTTGGCTACAGTCCCTGTCCACGTGGGCTTACTGGTCTCGATTCCCATTTTGCAGATGAGGTAACTGAGGTACAGAGAAGTTAAGTGATTTGTCCAAGGTCACACAGCAGACAAGTGGGGGAGCCAGGATCAAAACCCTTGACCTTCTGACTCCCAGGCCCATAATCTATCCACTATGCCATGCATAGCAGAAACTCTTGGGCTTAGCTATGAGCGTGTTTCAGTGCTATTTTCAACTTGACTCAAGGCTGATTGACCAATCATATTTTTTGTTACAGTTTGGCAATAGCAAATGCACATGGCAAATGGCAGATTGAGCACTGTGAAAACAAGGCCTTCTGATTGGCCCAAAGGGTCTATAAAATTGACAGTTGATGTCCAGGTGTACTGCTCTCTTCCTCCAACTTTGCTGCCAGTTGGTCTGGAGTCTAGGGTTGCCTTGATGTCACCAGGCAGGGTGGCCTATTGGAAAAAGCACAGAAGACCTTCATTCTAATCCAGGCTCCATCATTATTACTATCCAGGCTCTACTATCATTCCCATTATTATTAGGGGGGAATAGAGAATGACGGCTGGAAGAGACAAAGGCTTTCAAATCAATGTAACTTACAACATTTCAGGTTCCGAAATTGATCTCTGGAACAGAATATTGGTGTGTGATACTTTTAGTAGTAAGCTGAGTGAGAAGAGCTAGGGTTGAGGTAGGATGGTGCATGGGTGATTCCCTATAAAACCCAAAAAGTACCCGTGTCAGCAGAATGAGAGAAGTGGAAAACTTTGCTAAATTGTGACAAGGAGTTGGAATTCAGGATGTTGAAGGCAAGGCTAGCATAAAGCAGAAACAATCCACCTGGCATGATCCCCATACGCAACTATTAGCAGAGTCAGGTAAAAGTGAGGTCTGATTGGAGCATGGAAAATGTAGTGCAGTGGAAAATCCATGGACAAGCAAGGATTTTTTGAAGAGGTTCTAGGTCAACTTCAGATTATGACCCGACAGGATAATCTCTCCTGCTTCTGCTGTATGGAAAAGTGGCAAGATAGATAGTTCCATCAAAAAGATATTTGTGAATAAAATCAGCTGCAGAGTTGCAGTCACACATAAAAATTTGAACACTAGGAGATCTCTGAGGGACAATAAAGTCAGGAATCTAAACAATATGTAGGCGGTCAACACAGACCCGATGCACCTCTCACAAGACCATAAACTCTCGTGTCTACTAACTCTTGTGCTCTCCCAAATGATTAGTGCTCTGTGCTCAGTAAGTGATCAGTACATGCTAATTGATTTTCAACCAGAGATGGAGACTTGAGATAATTACAGACAGGTCACTTACAAGCCCACCTGTTAACCAAAACTCATCCTTTGTCAACAGTTGTTTAATTGGAAAATAAGGGGGGAGGGGAAGATAATTAAGAAACAATTGAAATAATACATGGCGTCTGTCTCTCCAGGTAAAATTCAAGAAGGTTATGGAAGACAAGACTGCCTTAAAGCTTTATAAAATTGATTGATTGGGAATAAAACTTTTAAGTAGGCTACTGCATTTCACTTGTTTCTCTGATATTTCTCTAATATTATCTGATGCTTATGGACAGTCATCGCCTCAAAGTTCAAAATCAGCCTCTAGTAAACAGTAGATCTAAATACTTGAAATTACTTTCTTTTGCTATTCTAATAAGCAGAGTTTCTATGATTCACTCCTTTGGAAAAGTGCTGCTTATCTCTAGCTAGAGTCCTTAGATGAGAACTCTGGGACTCATAGGGGAGTTGCCTATTAACAGGGGCAGTCTCCCTGTTTTTGTCCAACAAAGAAGAAGTGTAGCCTGCCTTCTCATCATTTAGAATATCATTGTGTTGTGGCCATTCATAGCTGTACACTTTCAGCTGGAGTGAGGAAGAGCCTGTGGACTAGTTATTTTATATTCTTTATATCTTGTTGATGTAACTAATTTTGGACAGGTTAATTTTTAATTGGCTCATTATTTGTAAATTATTATTGTTTGTAAATTATCTCTCATTATTTATGCATCTATCTGTCCCAGTTTAGCTGGTTAGCTCCTGAAGGAGCAGGCACAAGAGTCACATGGCAGTACGGAAGAGTGAAGAGGCAGAATAAACCACATAAAGACACAGTGAAGTCAATTAGTCAGTACTAGTATTTATTGAGAGCTTACAGTATTCAGAATACTGTAACAAGTGCTTGGGAGAGTATAATATGACAATAAACATTCCCTGCCCACAATGAGCTTGCAGTATAGAGAACTGTAAGCACAGCCTCAAACAACATGACATAGCAGTAGATCGTTGGATGAGCCCTGCAGCACAGAGACAAGCCCAGCAGGAAGTAATAAGAAGAATCCAAACAGTACAGTTTTCAAGATACCATAGGTGCTCAGTAAATATTATTGATTGATTTACTGTCAACATGAGATGGAGACCTGAGATAATTTACAGACATTTCAAATACAAACCCACCTGTTATACATGTCATGTTCGTGAAGATGAAATGCCAAGCAGCAAACTCAGAAACAGAGGTTTGTATGGGACAAAACCTGTTAATGCAGAAAGGGCTTATCCTCATACGCAGATGATATGACAAGGAGTGTTGGTCCTACAGCAGTCTTTTCAGCCACACTCACTCAATAATTCACCATCAGTAGCTCATCTTAGGAAATGTAGGACTGCTATGTTTCATTACCTCAATACTTTCTACTTACTTGGCCCAAAACAAGTATTTAAGAAGTAAAACAAATATAAAAAAAAAATAGCACATCCTCCAACTACATAGAGCCTATTTCCTTAGATCTGGGGATGTGTTGGCAAGATCCCTAACTTCAAAAATACTTAGCAGAGTTGATCATTGACTTTATTGTTTAAAAAAAAGACAATTGATATGGATACTTCTTTTCAGGTCATCATATAGATGGGCAGTGTTGGTTTATGTAGACAGAGAGCCTTTCTGGAGTCTTTTTCTCTGTACTTTCCTCAATCAAATTGCCTGGTGGAATGCTTGGGAGGGTGCTGTAGTAAACCTTCAGTGGAAGAACTAGTTCTTGGGAAGAGTCGTCTCCAATCTTTGCCAGCTACATGTGAGCTATTATAGCTTACAGATTTCTACAGGCCTCTAATGAGGAAAATTAAGGGATCTTGAGAATTCTACACAGCCTCTTACTGTAGGTATGATGATGACATCACATTGAAACAATGGCATTGCAATTTCCTCAACTGGACATTGGAAATTTAATACCTGTTCTCCATTCTACCTAGATGGTGAGTCCCATGTGGGACAGGGACTGTGTCTGACCTGATAAACTTGTAGCTACCTCAGTGCTTAGAACAGTGTTTGCCACATAGGAAGCACTTAAGAAATACCATAAAAAAGTAAAGTATAGGCATATAGTGCTAATACAAAGCAGATCAATGAGGAACAACTCACATACTATACACATACAAATGATAACACCTCTACACATGTATCCATCCATGAAATTGTGACAATAGTAGATGTTGGAACTGGGCGATTACTGGAAATTTATGAAATAATACTAATAATTATATCTGTCAGGCAATTACTATGTGCCAAGCAATGTGCTAAGCACTGGGGTAGATTTAATGTTAGCATGTTTGAAACATTATCTGTCCCACATGGGGCTCACAGCATAGGGGAGAGGAAAAAAGGTACATAATCCTCAATTTTACAGATGGGAAAATTGAGACACAGACAGTCAATCAATCAATAGTAATTATTGAGTGCTTGCTCTGTGCAGAGCACAATGCTAAGCATTTGGGAGGGTACAATAGAGTAAATAGACATGAACCCCTGCCCTCAAGGAGGTTACAGTCTGGTGAGGAAAACAGACATTAAACTGTATGATAGGTAGTTAAGTGACTTGTCCAAAGTCACACAGCAGGCATGTGGTAGTGCCGCAAATTGAACCCAGGTCTCCTGACAACCAGTCCTGTACTCGTTCAACTGAGCCACACTGCTTCTGAAAATCTCCTTTGAATTCTCTTACAGCCATATGTAATCATATTCCTTCACAGGATTAAAAACGAACAGCTGAAGTTAGGAGCATTTGAAAGTGGTCTTGGTTTCTGACTCCTATTCAGTAGTGGGTAGAAATCAAAAAAGGCACTTGCAAAGCTCTCTTTTCCATGATGGCCTCTGTGTTACCCCAGACAGTGAACCTAACACTTGCTCTCCTCTTTCCCTACAGGGATCAAGCACTTGTAGTTTGGTTGCATGAGCATGCAAGTACCATAAATGTTAACCACAGCCTAAAGAGACCTTTTGCAAGCTTTGGCCTCTGTTAACCACTCCCCTCCCCCTCCCGTCAGGCCTCAACACCCCGCTTAGTTGACTACTTGTCCTACTCTTTGCCCTCTCTGCTCTGCTGCGATCGTCCTGGATTCTCCTTCTATGCAACTGCTGTCCAGACCAGCTGCACCCACTACATCTTCAGCAGCAGACCGAGGAAGGTATTAATCATATTTTTGAGGAGGACACTCTGCTATTTATCTCTCTGACACCTTCAGCATTCAGAAGCCCAGCACAGCACACAGCCCATTGACTAGTAAGATTACACATTACCGTGCTCCATTGCCTCTCCCTGCCCTCTTCATTGAGTGGCCGCTCAGCAGTGAATTTGTGTTTGTTCAATCAGACATAATTTATACCATTTTTGTTCTTTCTGGAGAGCTCTTGTTAATTTTTAGTCGAAGAGCAGTGTTTTCAGTTTAATTCCAGGTTAAATGTACCTGAAACCAGAGATGCTAAAATATCTTTACCCCTATCAAAAATGACTAAGACGCATGAGCTTTAAACAATCCTGCTTTGAAAAGATATATCTTCTCATTTTAAAGCTTCTAGGTTTTGTTTAGCATAGTTCTGGAAGTGATGATTGAGAACCCATTCTTAACTCTGATCCAGTTTAGTGCCTTTCTTGTGTAGAGAAGTCATTCACGTCTAACTGAAGAGTGTTAGTTATTGCTTATTCCTTTTATTTTCCTGTTCAATTCTAGGCAAGGAGGTGGGATGGAGGACAATTTAGCTATTGCCTAAACCTAAATATGCAAATAGCAGACTAATATTTCAGCTAATTGTTAATTTGCTAATTGGTAAATTCAATAATAAACTGCCTGGCTGTAGAGGAAAAACATTCAATTGCCACTGAACAGTTAAGCGGCCTGTCTCTTTGTTTTGCAAAATATTGTTCAATAGAGCACATTTCCGTTTTTAGCACAAGAAATTGATTCAAAATCTGCCTGATTACCTGTAGTAACACAAAACACTGTACTAAGTGCTGAGGAGAAAGGCAGGGATCCTGATCCTGATCCTCAGTCCTGGTAGTCTAACCTGGAATGGGGAGGACAGACGTGCAGGGAAAGGGTAAACAGCAAGCAGAAGGCCACTGACCCTGATCAATTACTAACAGCTGTTCAGAGATTTTCAGACCCCCTTTGCTCCCCTACTCCTCCTGACCCTTCTCAGAATGCCCTGCGCTGCTCCACCTTCTAACCCCTCAATTTGGGAAACTATCCTGAACTTAGATCAGTGGTTTCCAAGTGGTTGGGACTATTGGGATCATTAATAAGTGAGCATAATTACAATAGATTAGTTTTTCAAAGAGCCTTGGCAGTGTGCACAGGTCTTTATTCCTTTCATCTGAGCCCTTTAGATCTTCTAAGGACAGGAGAGTGACCTTTTCATCAAACTTCAGTATTAAGGAGAATTCTGTCCTATGCAGCCACAGAGGTGATGTCAGAGATTTGAAGTGTTGCCTTTGTTGTAATCCATAATTTATTTAGATTATGAAAGTCAGGTATCCCCAAAGGTGAGGATAGTAAAGTGATATTATGAGAGTAAGTAAGCAGTAAAATTTACCCATCCGGGCTGTGTCTGGAAAATTATATCAACTCTAGATGAACTCCTTGAGGGCAATGGGGACATCTGTGCCTTGAGAGTTGAGAGACCTGAAAGTTCTTTCCTGTGAGAACTTGGAACTCTTTCTTCTCAAGGACTCCATCCCTCATTAATGCTATGTCCACTTTCTGTTCCAAAATTCAAAATGTAAATCTGGTTCCAAGGCTGAAACATGGATATAATCAATCAGAAGCAATGAGGTCTGGTAGATAGAGCCTGGGCCTGGAAGTCAGAAGGTCCTGGGGTTCTAATCCTGGCTCTGCCACTTGTCTTCTAGAACCTTGGACAAGTCACTTCACTTTTGTGCACCTCAGTAAAATGGGAATTGAGACTGTGAGCTGGAATTGTATCCAACCTGATTAGCTTCTATCTACCCCAATGCTTAATACAGTGCCTAGCACATAATAAATGCTTAACAAATACCATAAAAAAGTCAATTGTATTTATTGAGCACTTGCCATTTGCAAATCACTGTATTAACTGCTTAGGAATGTGCAGTGCAATAGAGTTGGTAGACCTGACCCTACTTCCAAGGAGCTTACAGTCTACAGAATGAGATTAATAGCAATGAATCCAATTGTGGAAACCAAAAGCTGTGGAAGAACAAGATTTTTTTTTTTCTCAAAAGGCCCTACTTTCTGAGAAATGAGCTCATCAGCCAAATAGACTGTTCCTCAATTCTTTACGAAAGAAGATATTTGCTTGAAGATAGATAGTCGAACCTGTTCATACTATGGTTGTGCAGGAGTTTCCAAAAACAGTGCTTGACTCACTTTTGTGGGTGATATATTCATCACTGTGGTATTTGCTGAGCACTTACTGTGTGCCGAGCACTATACTAAGTCCTTGGGAGAGTTCAGTACAACAAAGTTAGTAGTCATGGTCCCTGCCCACAAGAAGCTTATCTGTTTGAACGCTACACGATTCATTTAACAAAGGAGTTTTCCTCTCACTGCTTAGCCTAAAAATCTTAAATATATTGGGTGAGTTCAAAATCAATTGAGAAAGAAATGCCTTCTAAAATACATTTATATTTTCATAGGACCTTTAGTCTTCAACCTCTGTTCATTTCTCAACAAGTGACTGTCCTTCACACACATTCTGGCAGCTTTGGGATCAAATTTCAAACCTTAGCTAGATAGGGAAATAGCAGGATGATGATGTTTCTCTGTTTGCCAGGGTCTATATCGCTGATAAACATCTCTCTGCACTTCCAGTGCTTATACAAGATGAGGGACGTGTATTCTCTGTTCAAAAACAGTCAATAGAGAGATAGGAAGATAGCAACAACCATTCTCTTACTTAACTCTCTCTCCTTGCATAAGGAATCTGGACACAATCTTTTCATAAGGAAGATCAATTTTAAAAGATTGGTTGGCAGAATTAAATGTGGGTGCTTCTTTCCCTTTGAAGTGTTCACATGGAAGCACAGAATAATCTTGTAAGAAATACCCATTAATTCTCCTTTCAGTGTTTCCTATGTAGATCTAGACTGCTAGAATCAGCTTGAGGAAACACACCTTTCCCTCCCATCTCTTTTTTTTAATGGTATTTGTTAAGCTCTTACTACATGTCAGGCCCTGTACTAAGCGGTAGGTAGATGCAAGATAATCAGGTTGGATACAGTCCCTGGCTCACCTGGGGCTCACAGTGTTAATCCCCATTTTACAGATGAGGTAATTGAGCCACAGAGAAATGAAATGACTTCCCCAAAGTAACACAGCAGGCAAATGACAGATCTAGGATTAGAGCCCAAGTCCTTCTGACTCCCAGGCCAGTGCTCTACACACTAGGTCACGCTGCTTCACCAGTTAAAAAAGAAGCTGTCCTGTCTGTGAACAAGCACTGAACCCTTCCCTTATTTCCTGGGCATTTGTCCTATGCCACATTTTAAACTGGGGAAACATTAATGGTCTCTGTCAGAAATGTGTTTATTTTTCTGACGTCTCCAGGACTAAACACAGTGGCCATGTTCTGCGTTTGTTCCATATTTTGAGACAACAGAGAAATGTGGAATAGCTGCCATTCCAAGCAGCCCAGAAGAGGCAGTTTTCAAAATATGTTATTTTTTTGTAATGTTCCTAACACATTAAACAAAGGGAGGGCAAGAAGGGTCTGAATCTACTCTACCAATTTTTTTTAAAAAACAGGATGTACAAACCAGAAGCTAGCCCAATCAATATAACCACCTCTCTGTCAGAATTGGAAAGTATAACTATGCTTTAAAACTTAATTTAAGGAATATCAAGCTGGAATTAAAACCAGTAAGGGGAACTAAGACTATATAGCAATCAATCAGAAGTATATATTGAATGCATGGCCTAATGGAAAAGCAGTGTGGTAGAGCCCGGGACTGGGGTCAGAAGGTCATGGGTTCTAATCCCGGCTCTGCCACTTGTCTGCTGTGTGACCTTGGGCAAGTCACTTCACTTCTCTGTGCCTCAGTTACCTCATCTGTAAAATGGGAATTGAGACTGTGAGCCCCATGTGGGACAGGGACTGTTTCCAACCCAATTTGCTTGTTTCCAGCCCACTGCTAAATACAGTGCCTGGCACATAGTAAGTGCCTGGGAGTCAGAGGACCTGGGTCTTAATCCCAACTCTGCTACTTGCCTGCTGTATGACCTTGGGCAAGTTGCTCAACTTCTCTGTGCCTCAGTTTCCTCACCTTTAAATGGGGATTCAATACCTGTTTTCCCTTCTACTTAGATTATGAATCCCATGTGGATTAGGAACCATATCTGACTGGTTATCTTGTGTCTACCAACTCTGTTGTATTGTAGTCTCCCAACTGCTTAGTACAGTGCTCTGCACACTGTAAGCACTCAATAAATATCATAGATGATGATCTACCACAGTGCCTAGTACAGTGTTTGGTACTTAAATACCATTATTATTATTATTATTATTATTATTATTATCATTATTATTATTAATACTTCTAAGCACTTGGGAGAGTACTGTAGAATTAGAAGACCTCCCCGCCATCTGCCTGAATCATGCAATCCAGCAGGGGTGACGCACTAAAATAAATTCCAGTCAGAAGTCAACAATAGGCTATAAATATATGCACATAAGAGCTGTATTATGGCATGAATACCCTACCATAGGGCTTAGGTGAGGTGAAAATACTGAGGTTGCAGTTAAGGGGGATATAGCATGGGGAGATGAGAGATTTATCAGGGAAGGCCTCCTGAAGGGGAAGCAATTTCAGAAGGGCTCTGAAGATGGGGAAAGAGGTAGCTTTCTGGATGAAGGGAGAGGAAATTCCAGGCAGAAGGGAGGGAGTAAGTAAAATGTCAGTCACAAGGGACTTAAGAACAAGGCACTGTGAGTAGTTGTTAGTGCAAAAGGGAGGGAAATCACAGGAGACACAGGCCTTGTTATTTCAGAACTAATGTCCAAGGAAAGTTGTCACTAACGATTCTGCTTCAAACTCTTATCTCCTGACCTTTAGGGCAGTGGGTGGTAAGAGAAAATATCCCTATACTCTCTTATTTTCCTTATCTGTAATTTATGTTAATCTCTGCATCCCCCTGTAGACTACAATGTCCTTGTGGGCAGAGACTGTGTCCACCACCAGCATTAACTTGTACTTTCCCAAATGTTTAATGCAGTGCTCTCCACACAAACACTCAATAAATGCCATTGATTGATTGATTAACTGATATTAATGACTTTCAGCAGGATATTCTTTGATCTGAGCTCAGGATGATATGTGGGTTGTGCTTTATAATTGGAGCTATCCCCTGTCCTGCAGAATGCATATTTAGGAAATGAAGCATCATGGCGTAGTGGATAGAGCATGGGCCTGGGAATCAGCTCCTCCTCTTGTCTGCTATGTGGCCTTGGGCAAGTCACTTCACTTCTCTGAGTCTCAGTTGCTTCATCTGCAGAATGGGAATTAAGACTGTGAGCCCCATGCAAGATAAGGATTGTGTCCAACCCAATTTGCTTGTATCCCACCCCAGTACTTAGTACAGTGCCTGGAACATAGTAAGTGGTTAACCAATACCACAGTGATTATCATTGTAGCAATTATTATTGTACTGTGACAATGAGGCACAGTAGTGTGGATAATGACTCTTAAAATGGTGTTAGCCTATCTATTGGGTAACCCAAATCTATAATGCCCTAATGCCCCTTTATTCAGCTGGTATATAATTAAAAGGTTTTCTTTTGTTGGTTGCTATTTATTTCCAAACTCTTTTAAACCACAAATTGAGTTTTTTTTGAAATTTGCCAGATCTGATATTTATTAGCCCAAAGATAGAAAAGTGAATATTGTGGTTAATCATCATCATCATAATCATCATCATCATCATCATCATCATCATCATCATCATCATCATCATTATGGTATTTGTTAAGCACCAAGCAGTGTTCTAAGCACTGGGGTAGATACAAGGTATTCAGGTTGTCCCATGTGGTGCTCACGGATTTTAATCCCCATTTTACAGATGAGGTAACTGAGGCACAGAGAAGTTAAGTGGCTTGCCCAAGGTCACACAGCAGACAAGAGGTGAACCCGAGTTTAGAACCCACATCGTCTGATTCCCAAGCCCGTGCTCTTTCCACTATGCTACACAGATCTTCAAGGGACGTCTTTACACACATGCCTGGTTGAAGAGGATTCCAGTCATGTACTGATCTTTCCATCCCTCTTGACATAATGATAAACATCTCACTGTCAGCAGAGTCCCTCTCAGGATCGCACTTGGAGAGCTTCCAGTACTCTACCAGTCTTGGCTACAGGAGGGAGAGTCAAGCAGAGGCATACCCATTCAGTTCCTAGCTTGGGCAGTGGCTAGAGAGTGGAAGGCAATCTGCTACAAGTCAAAACTAACCTGTTCTGGGCAGCAGCGGCATGGGAGAGAGTTAAGGGTGGATACTCAAGTTAACTGTGTGAAAAAGGCAGTGGTAAACCACTTCTATATTTTTACCAAAAAACTCTATAGATACACTACCAGAACAATTGCAGATGCAGAGTGGGGCATTCTGGGACAGAGGTGACCATGGAGTCGCTATGGGTTGGAGATGACTTGACAGCATAATCAATCAATCAATTGTATTTATTGAGCACTTACTGTGTGCAGAGCACTGTACTAAGCACTTAGACAACACAAGACAAGTCAGCAGAGTCTATTTGGGGAGCAGGCAAAGAGGGCAGTTTTCCAGTACTGCTATTTTCAGGCTCCTTCAAGCAGTAGGCAGATCAACCAGTCTCTCTCCTTCCCACTCCAATGGTGTGGGTGTTTGAGGACCTGTGGATTAGCTGAATAGTCAGAGATCTGGACTGGGGGAATGGTTTAATCAATCAGTGGTTCTTATTGAATGCCTACTATGGGCAGAACACTGGACTAAGCACTTGGGAAAGAACAATACAGTAGAATTGGTAGACATGATCCCAATCCACAAGGAGCTTACAATCTACAGGAACTAACTGTTTTTCCAATAGTTCTGCTCCTTTCACCTTCCTTTTTCCCAGACTGAGTATGGGATGATATTGTATTTTGGAAGTGAAGTTTCCAGAGCTCAGACAGGCAAGGAAGCCTGGTGGAAAGCAATTTAAGGAATAGAACCACTGCATTACTAGATACATTTGCCCTTTTGATATCCCTGAAAATCACTGTTTGGCCTGGAGTCACCAAAATGCTATCACCATTCCTAACAGCATCATCTTCAAGGGAGATATAGATGTACAGATATATAGATATATATGCAAATATGTCTCCCAAGAGGAGAAATAGTGTGCTTTCAGCTGTGCAATACATCAGAAACAAATAGAAATTAGGAATGAAAAGAAAAAAGGAACTGAAACTACTTTAATAGATTTGGGATTATTTTGCCCATTGGTTTCAAGGTGGATCTTCATATCCTTTCCTTGGGAGCTTATTATTTTATATTTTTTTCTTTAGTAATAAGCTCTACTGGGGTCTCCTCCATAAGCTGGCCCTGTTCCCGATTTTAATAGAAATAAATAATTCACTTTCTTTCTCAGAAGGAAGAAGAAAGATTCAGTGATAATATCAAAATTTGAGATACACAATTGAGATTCGCTACAATTTCCAAGATTGGTTATGTGTTCCAGTTTTAGCACTTTGGTATAGCAGGAGTGTCTACTAGTTTCTGGAAATACCCTGACAAATATGGATCACGCTTTTTGTAATGTACGATGAACCCTATCCTAAAGTCTTATTTGTAAAATTCTTTGATCACAAAATCAAAACTGTCAAAACACTAATATTTCAAAGTAACTGGCAAAGAAGAGTAATAGCTAGAGTTCCCCATGGGTCTTATGGATACTTTTTCATTCCACAAATAATAATAATAATAATAATGATGACATTTGTTAAGTGTTTACTATGTGCAAAGCACTGTTCTAAGCACTGGAGCACTGTTCTAAGTGCTGGAGCACTGGTCTAAGTGCTGGAGCACTGTTCTAAGCGCTGGAGAATAGGCAGTACATTTTTAATAATATTTTATTTAAAACTTCGATAGCACCATTCAAGCAGTGAGAAATCCATATCTATCTAGCTGCAGGTAATACTGGTATTTTCCTTCATGGTGTTGGCAGATGCTGTATATATTAGCACTTTTTGACATCTTTCTCCTGCAGCTTTATGAGTCAATCAAGTTGTATGAAACACTAATCAAAAAGAACTCTTATCTGTTAAAAGGAATAAAAAGATAAAATGTAAAGTACACAGGTGTTATTCTAGTGGGGACAAATGCTGGGCGTTAATGGGCACATCTAATGTAGTAGCTTCAAGGAACAAATGGCTTCCAAGAGCAAAAATTGGTCTTCGGTGTCATTACTTATAAGAATAATTATAAACATTTGTGAAGTACTTGAATAAGTGCTGTACCAAACATAAAAGGAAAATGTAACCTCTTTTTAAGAGGAACTTCATGTTCCCAAATAATACCAGGCATGCAAGAACAGGGAGATAAATGCATAATATAACAACGTCCCCCAAGTGACCCCTTTCACATATTACCAAACTTGGAAAGCAAAGGGCCTGTTCATGCCACTTAGAAAAGATTGGCCCGGGGGTGGCAGTAGTATTAGCAGTAGTAGTAGTAGTAGTAGTAGTAGTGGAGGTGGTAGTAGTAGTAATAGTGGTAGGGTTGTTATTCATATTCAAAAATGAGGATGGTGAGATACCACTCATTCATTCATTCATTTGTATTTATTAAGTGCTTACTGTGTGCAGAGCACTGTACTAAGTGAATGGGAAATTACAGTACAACAATAAACAGTCACATTCCCTGCTCACAGTGAGCTCACAATCTGGGGTGTGGGGTGCCGGGGGAGACAGACATCAATACTATTATAAATTCCTTGAGAACAGGGATTATATGCACCAACTTCATTGTACTGTGCCCTTTCAAATGTTTAGTACCCAGTAAATTCTCAATAAATGCCACTGATTAACTGATCAATTCATGCAAACGTGGCTGAAAAGACCAGTGAGTGTTTGACACACCTTAGTTCACTGAGCACAGAAAGCACAGACCTGGGAGGCAGGAGAGAGCACTTGTATGCTGTGTGACCTTGAACAGGTTACTTAACTTCCCTGTGCCTCAGTTTCCACATCTATAAAATGGGGATTAAATTATCTGTTTTCCCTTCTGCTTAGACTGTGAGCCCCATGAGAGACGGGGACTGTGTCTGACCTGATTATCTTGTATCTACTCCAATGCTTCGTCCAGTGCTTAGCACATAGGAAACCCTTAACAAATACTGAGTAAAACATTAAGTAATCCAATACAAGATTAAAGTTCACACACTGATCGACTGGCACTTTGGAAGCAACATTTTTATATAAGTCTACTGATTTGGCTAAGAGGGTATTGGAAGTTTAGATTGGATTTAAGGGAAAACCTTTTTGATGAGGATAATTACTAAGAATAGTCTACCTCTACCACAGACTACCACAAGCATTTTATTCCTTTGAGAATTCTAGGAAGTGGAAAGAAAACTGTCTATAGTAAAGAAGCTTAAGTATAAGCTCTTGGGCTCAGCTCTAGCCAGGTTTCCCAAAAAATGAATTTATTTCATTTAGAATGAATATTGGGAGGAGGAAATTCACCTGCCTTTCTTTTGGATTACAGCTCTCTTCCAGAGTTTTAGTATAATAAAATCCAAATATATGAACAAGCATATTGTAAGGTAGATTGAATCCATTAGGTGCATGACTAGGGGTAGTGGGTGGTGAGGGATTCACAAATGTATCTGCAGTTTTTCCCCACAATACAGATGGATTATGCTTCTTGAAAATGTGGTTGTATCACGAATGGCTGCCTCATGGGGTGCATTTTCCTATAGACTTGCATGCTAGAATTTAGGATCTGTTCTAGAACCTCTGTAAAAATAGTATGAAATGACTTTAAATCTATATATGGCAATGTTAGACAGAACTAAAGTTGCTGAATCTTTGTTGGTAATTCAAAGCCCAATGTTACAAAGTTAAATGAGGTACTGGAATATGATTTTGAGGCTTGCTGGAAGCTGCAAAAATAGAGTCATTCATTCATTCATTCAATTGTATTTATTGAGCACTTACTGTGTGCAGAGCACTGTACTAAGCGCTTGGGAAGTACAAATCGGCAACATATAGAGACGGTCCCTACCCAATAACGGGCTCACAGTCTAGAATCAATCAGTCAATCAATCAGTAGTATTAATTGAGTGCTTCCTGTGTGTTAAGCACTAGAGAGACAACAGTACAACAAGCTGTGAGACCTTGGGCAAGTCATTTAACAAGTCATTTAAGTCATTTAGAGAAGCAGCATGGCTTAGTGGAAAGAGCACGGGCTTGGAGTCAGAGGTCATAGGTTCTAATTCTGGCTCTGCCACTTGTCAGGTGTGTAACTTTGGGCAATCCTCTTAACTTCTCTGGGCCTCAGTTACCTCATCTGTAAAATGGTGATTAAGACTAAGAGCCCCACATGGGACAACCTGATGACCCCAGTGCTTAGAACAGTGCTTGGCACATAGTAAGCCCTTAATAAATACTATTATTATTATTATTATTTAACCTCTCTGCCTCAGTTACCTCATCTGTAAAATGGGAATTAATTCACTATTTTATTTATATCAATGCCTGTCTTTCCCTCTAAACTGTAGGCTTGTTATGGGAAGGGAACATGTCTGCTAATTCTGTTGCACTGTATTCTCCAAAGTGCTTAGTCCAGTGCTTGGCACAAAGAGCTCAATAAATATGACGGATCAATTGACTGATTGAATGGAGATGAAGACTGTGGGATAGAGACTGTGTATAAGCAGTCTTATATCTACTCCAGCACTTAGTACAGTACCTGGCACATAGTAAACACTTAACAATTACTATAAAAACAAATAAGCAAGCAAGCAAACAAACAAAAGCAGGACCTTACAGTCTAGAGGGAAAGGCAGACATTAAAATAAATTATGGATATGTACATAACTGCTCCGGGGCTGAGGGTGGGTCACTGTGGTGGGTTTTGTTTTTCAACTTTAATATCAAATTTGTTCTGTTTTGGTCAAGCAACAAACTTATCTTCATTAAATATCCTTTAGTAGACTAATTCCCTCTGATCACCTCTCTTCTCACCATCAAAGTATTTTTTGAACAATTTTTGTAAGCTTGTCCACTTTCTTGAGAATTGATGAAAATGGCTTAATCCCTGAATTATAGCTGTTAGTAGAAAGATCACAACTTCCTATTCAACAGTTAATCCAAGCAATCAATGATATTATTCAACATCTACTGAATGCTAGGCCCCAGATCAAGCATTTGGAAGAGTACAGCAGTAGTAACACAGATGTTTCCTGTCCTCGAGGAGCTTATGATTTAATGGAGGAGACACAAGAAATGTTTAAAGATAGTGAAAGTCAGAGGAAGAACAAGGATGAAGCTGGAAGCAGTTCAAGCATATCAAACCAAACAGTTTTTTCAGTAATTTACCCTAATGAAATTGGATTGTGGTAGTTCAGTAAAGTCATCTTTAAGCAATGATTCTGCTGAGTCATGCCATTAACTGCAAAGAAGCAGTGTGGTTCAATGGAAAGAGTCCGGGCTTGGGAGTCAGAGGTCACGGGTTCTAATCCCAGCTCCACCATTTGTCAGCTGTGTGACCTTGGGCAAATCACTTAACTTCTCTGGGCCTCAGTTACCCATCTGTAAAATGGGGATTAAGACTGTGAGCCCCATGTGGGACAACCTGATCACCTTGCATTTACCCTAGCATTTAGAACAGTGATTTGCACATAAGTGCTTAACAAATACCATCATTATTATTATTATTAACTCATCAACATTCAAGTCATACTCCCCAGTCAACATGTTCTTTTGTTATCTTCTCAGGGGTCCAAGGGAAGATCCCTGTCCTGGTAGTGAGAGGAACTGAGTTCTAACCTTGGCTACACCACTGGCCTGCTGTATTACCTTGGTCAAGTCACTCAACTTCTCTGTGCCTCAGTTTCTTCAACTGCAAAATAAGGATTCAATAGCTGTTTTCTCTCCTACTTAGACTATAAGCCCTGTGTTGGAAAGGGACTGTGAATGACCTGATTGACTTGTACCTATCCCAGTGCCTAGAACAGTGCTTTTTCAATTTTTTTAATTTCTTTTTGTTAAGCACTTACTATGTGCCAGATACTGTTCTAAGCATTGGGGTAGATGTAGTCAGGTTAGACAAAATCCATGTCCCACATGGGGCTCACAGGCTTAATCCCCATTTTACAGATGAGGTAACTGAGGCATGGAGAAGTGAAGGGACTTGCCCAAGGTCACACAGCAGGTAAGTGGTAGAAAGGGATTAGAACCCAGGTCCTTCTGACTCCCAGGCCCATGCTCCACCCAAGAGGCCATGCTGCTTCTCTTCTGCATTTAAAAAAAATGCCTTATTTATTGTACACCTTGAATCTCTGACAAACTGTGAGTAGAGCTTCCTCCAAGATCCATTCAATGTGAGTGCTTATTATCAATCCAAGTGAGCATGAGACTGTGGGGACTCACTTACATCCAGCGCTTAGAACAGTGCTTTGCACATAGTAAGCGCTTAACAAATGCCATCATTATTATTATTATTATATTCAGAATTACATTGGAATGTCAGGAGAGTCGGGCTTTTGTGTGGGGTAAAGCACTCTCTGCTACACTTCTGTGCTTCAACCTTGGCAGAACTCAATGTGAGTCAAAGAGTCAATGTCAGTTTGTATGAAAAGAGAAGTTAACATAATAATAATGATAATGATGGCATTTGTTAAGCACTTTCTATGTGCAAAGCACTGTTCTAAGCACTGGGGGGATACAAGGTGATCATGTTGTCCCATGTGGGGCTCACAGTCTTCATCCCCATTTTACAGATGAGAGAACTGAAGCTCAGAGAAAAGTGACTTGCCCAAGGTCACACAACAGACATGTGGGGGAGCCAGGATTAGAACCCATGACCTCTGACTCCCATGCCCATGCTCTTTCCACTGAGCCATGCTGCTTCTCTACTTCATCTGTACTAAATGCTGGGTACATTTAGTACCCATGGATACAAACAAATCAAATTGGACGCAGTCCCTGTCCCATGTGGGGCTCACAGTCTCAATCCCCATTTTACAGATGAGGTAACTGAGGCATACAGAAGTGAAGTGACTTGTCCAGGGTCACACAGCAGATGAGTGGCAGAGCTGAGATTAGGACCCAATATCTTCTGACTCCGATGCCTATGCTCTATCCACTATGCCATGATTAGCTATCTGAGAAAGTTTCTTGAAGTTTCAGGAAGCATCATGGCCTAGTTGAAGAGCACAGATCTGGGAGTCATAGGACGTTGGTTCTAATCCCAGCTCTGCCAACTCTCCGCTCCGTGACCTCGGGCAAGTCACTTAATTTCTCTATGCCTCAATTACCTCATCTGTAAAATGGGGATTAAATCCTACTCCCTCCTACTTAGACTGTGTGCTCTTTGTGGGACAGGGACTGTCCAATCTGATTAACTTGTAACCCCCACAATGCTTAGCACATAGTACAATCTTAAGAAGTACCATTGAATATAATTGTTTTTTCCACGTTTCTTTCTTTAAAAATGCCATAACATGTGATTGAGGTAGATAATATGGCCACTCATTGGCAAATTCTCTGAAGAATATTAATATCAATCATTCCAAATACTGTTACAAAACAGTTTGGGTCACCCTCCCTCCTGGAGCCTGTATATGAACTATAATGATGCTGGCTACATAATCAATATATCTTGACATTCATTGTGTATACAATCACACATTTAAGTTATCCTCATATGTATGCACACTTATACAGTATATTGTGGGTACACACATATATTTAATACAGTATGTTACATGTTGTTTAATCCTACCATCATTCAATGTCTTGCCAAATAGCACTGTAGGCAAAATGCCAGATCTTCTCACATCCCTGCTGAAGTCACTTGGAATATATTTGAACATGGTGAATTACATTTGCCAAGTTATGTGCATAAAAACATCCTTTGATCCTTCAAAATCATAAATATGCAATAAAGAACATGACTGCCCTGATGATCTCTCCTAAATCAATCTTGTGCCCTTCTTTTATTGGTTCATCAAAATAAGATGCGATCAAGGAACAAAAGAGTTAAAGAAACTATTTATTTTAATGTTTCTTTAGAGAGCTTGCTTGTCATTGTGAGTACAAATTATATATATATATATATATATATTATTTCATGGATGATGTTTAAAGCATTAAAAATCAACTCTGCACTTCAAGTTAACACAAAATTCTGGCACACTACTTTCTCTCTCTCTCTCTGCAACAAAATGTGGTGTCTATTTCTGGCCCTTTTTTGTGACTTTTTCATTGTTTGTTTTTCTCTTTTTTAAATCTAGTCTTTAAAATCCACTGCAATCCATTTTTGAATGATCAGGAATGTTATTTTGATAAGTTTAGTTCTGAATGCTTTGCTAGGTTTAAAGATTCCTATCTTAAAACTGGGATTATCCAAGACTTTAAACTCACTGTGAGCAGGAAATATACCTAATAAATGTGTTATATGATACTCTCCCAAGTGGTTAGGTCAGTGCTCTGCACATAGTAGAGCACTATTTGGGTCAATTTGACCCAAGAATAAAAGAAGACTAAGTGAAAGAATATAGAAAAAATGGGAGGCCCAAAAGGAAACTGGAGAATTTGGAGAATTTTCCACATTTTCACTTCTCCCTCCTCCTGCTTGTGGTTTCTTGGAACTTTTAAACAACAAATTGCTAACATGGAGTGAATCAGGTGATAAGCTCTTTAAGTTGATAAATATGAAATATGATTGGAAAGCAGAAAAAATTATGCAAGCCATAAATTGAGTGAGTTAGGCAATTGGTAGTAAAATCTACATTTTGTTACACAAGGGACTAATAAGAGGGAGTTAAGTGTTTCGGCCGTTAGTCTTCCTTGCTGATGGTGGAATGTGCATTTCACCATGAAGTCAGAGATGTTGAACAAAAGAGCTATCTGAGTTTATTCTGACATATTTAGGGTATTTGGAAAGGAGCTGGTTTATGTCAACAGACACATTTTCACAAGTGCTTGGATTAGGTGCTTTCTCGAAGTAGCAGAAAATGGTCTAGGTTTTAGGAGTGTACTAGTAATAAACAAAAGGATTTTTCTGAACTACACAGCAGTCATCTGACATGATCTGACATGAGAATAAGGAACACCTTTAACCCAATTCAGGGAAAAACAATAATGAAGAAATGCACTTCACAGGTTTTATCTCTGTATTATTTGAGCTACTGGTCGGTTATACGGGATTTACAAAGATACACAGGAAACTGGTGATTTGCAATATCACAGTTGTTACAAATCCACTCAGTAACAGAGAAAAGAAAGGAAAATCACTTTTCATCAGTACCTGGAAGGAAAGCAACAGTAATGGATTCATTTCTATTCAGTAGCTTCTTCTTCTGGGTTGCAGTTGGTGTCAGTCTGTTCTGACACAGAAACAAAGGCTTTGTACATTGACAGGAGAAGGGAAAATGAGCATTTCTAGGAACCTAACCCAACTCCCTTCAGATTACTGAAAAAAAATAGGAAGCACTATTTACTGAGCAACTTCAAGGGGCTCCCTAAGGAAGCTGTATGCTCTGGAGAAAATTCAAAACAGTTTCCAGTAATTTTTTTACGATTGTGCTGTGGAAAACTTTGAGAAGCACCCTGAAGCATCTTTGAGAAGCATCTTAAATTTCACTGTATATCAATGTTCTCATTGAGATAAAATACAGCAATATCCAGAAATGATGATCTCACTTTTCAAAATTGGTGTTCTGTAAACATTTCCTCCCAAACCCCTATCTAATGTCTATCTGAACTGAAGTGGAAATTGGAAGGCCATGTGTTTGAATCCCACTGAAAAACTTGAAGTGCCATTCAAAGAGAGTGACAAAATCTACCTGCCCTAGATTAGACTCCCTGACTTTTTGAGATTGATTCGTTGAAGCCCATAACTAAAGATCACACTTTTCTTTTGTTGGTTTTCTATGTTTTCCTACACTCCAAAGTCAATGTTTTTGGGTCTTCACAGAATCTTGTGATCTCTTTATACCTTGTCTGTCCCCAACATAACTTTCAGCTCCTAAAGTCCCATACTATCAGGCCCCAGATTCACTTCTCCTATATTGCCACAGCCTCTCTGCAGATTCCCCTTTAACCAAGCAACAGGGACTCGCTATGTAATAGAGCCAAGTACTCGTTACAAGTTCTGTTTTTCATACATATTTCTCTTTGCCAGAACTTAATTCATCATATCTGAGAATATCTGAAAATATGAGGCAAGTGTGATTTGAAAGGCAGTTGCTATTTTGATCTGTGTAATCCCAAGTAAAACCCAGCCATGATCCATGTCCAAAGAAGAGTCATAAGAAAAGAATAATGAAAAAAGAACAGTCTGAGAGCCAGCCAAGCAAGGTCTTTTGAACCTAAACTTTGTTCTACCCTGGTGAGAAAAAGATGCTTAAAGCCAGTCACAGACTCTCTAATTGTGTTGTGATGCCCAGAGAGTAGGTTTGGGAAAGGATGGATTGGTGATTTGTATAAAAACTCATAATTAATTAAAGGAAGCAAATTCCTGGAGCACATCAGAATTCAAAGCCCCTACCAGACATATTCTTCATAAAATCACTGAATAAAAATTCAAGAGTCTAGACAGTCCTTTGAAATTAAATGATTGAATCTTAGTGAGTGGGGGGTGGGAATTAACCAGTAGCAAGATAGAGTCTTCCATTACACTCTGAATGGGGAAAGTGTTCCCCTCCCAGACCTTTCTCTATCTGTTTGAGGATCATCACAGGAAAATAATTCCTTAGAATAAACTGCTGTTTTAGGTCATGGAGTTACAGCATCAGAACAGACCATGGGAGGTTATCAGGTTTATCTGTTGGCTCCAAGAAGCATTGCTCTCTGTGTTTCTGGCTACGTCCATTCAATATGTCCAAGACTGAGCTCCTTAACTTCCTTCCCAAACCCTGTCCTCTCCCTGACTTTCCCATCACTATAGATGGCACTACAATCCTTCCCATCTCACAAGCCTGCAACCTTGGTGTCATCCTCGACTCCACTCTCTCATTCACCCCACACATCCAACCCATTACCAAAACCTGCTGGTCTCACCTCCATAACATCACCAAGATCCGCCCTTTCCTCTCCATCCAAACTGCTACCTTGCTGGTTCAATCGCTCATCCTATCCCAACTGGATTACTGCATCAGCCTCCTTTATGATGTCCCGTCATCCTGTTTCTCCCCGCTTCAGTCTATACTTCACTCAGCTGCCTGAATTATCTTTGTTCAGAAACGCTTTGGGCATTTCACTCCCCTTCTCAAAAATCTCCAGTGGTTGCCTGTCAACCTACGAATCAAGTAAAAACTCCTCACTCTTGACTTCAAGGCTCCCCATCACCTCATCCCCTCCTACCTCACTTCCCTTCTCTCCTTCTACAGACCAGCCCACACCCTCCACTCCTCTGCCACTAACCTCCTCACTGGCCTCATACTCACCTGTCCCACCACCGACCCTTGGTCCACGTCACTTCCTCTGGCCTGGAATGTCCTCCCTCTGCACATCCACCAAACTAGCTCTCTTCCTCCCTTCAAAGCCTTACTGAGAGCTCACCTCCTCTAGGAGGCCTTAACAGACTGAGCCCCCTTTTTCCTCTCCTCCTCCCCCTATGCCCTACCTCCTTCCCCTCCCCACAGCACTTGTATATATTTGTACAGATTTACTACCCTATTTATTTTACCTGTACATATTTACTCTTCTATTTATTTTGTTAATGATGTGCATATAGCTTTAATTCTATTTATTCTGATGGCTTTGATACTGTCTTCATGTTTTGTTTTGTTGTCCGTCTCCCCCTTCTAGACTGTGAGCCCATTGTTGGGTAGGGACCATCTCTATATGTTGCCAGCTTGTACTTCCCAAGTGCTTAGTACAGTGCTCTGTACACAGTAGTGCTCAATAAATATGATTGAATGAATGAATTCAATAAATCAGTGGTATTTATTGAGCACTTGCTTTGTAGAAAGCTTGGGAGAGTACAAAACAATAAAGTTTTTAGGCATGATCCCTTCCCTCAAGGAGCTACAATCTTGTGGGGAAGACAGACATTAAAATAAATTACAGATGGGGGAACAGTTGAGTATAAGATTATTTACATAAATGCTGTGGGGTAGCGAATGTTTATCAAAGTACCAAGTGTGGTCTGTAGGGTGGGGAAATGAGAGGCTAGTCAGGGAAGGTTTCTTGGAAGATAAATTATTTCACTAGTGCTTTGAAGATGGGGAGTGTGGGACATCTGTTGGATATGAAAAGAGATAGATCACCAGGCAGGAGGGAGGATTATCATCCTTATCAGTGATATTTATTGAGCTGTTACTAAGAGCAGAGCAGGATATGAACAAGAGGTCATCAGCCAGCGAGATGAGTTGAGTTTCTGTGACTAGTTTGGTGTTAGAGGAGCAAAATGTGCAGGCTGGGTTGTAATAGGAAATGAACAAGCTTAAGTAGGAGGGGGAGAGCTGATTGAGAGCCTTAAAGCCGCTGGTATGGAATTTATGTTTGATGTGATGACAGGTGGAGGTTTCTGGGGAGTGGGGAGACTTCTGTAGAACATCACCTTAAGTTCAATATGTCCAAAACTGAACTCATCTTCTCTTCCAAATCCTTTGCTCCATCTAACTTTTCTATCACAGTTGACAACAGTGTAATTAGTACTACTGGCATTGATGGAATTATCCTTGTCATCTTCCTTTCTTTCAAGCTCCATTTCAGTTTGTCACCAAATCCTGTTGGTTCTACCTCCACAACATGTCCAGGTTCTGTCCATTCTTCTCCATTCAAATGATCACCAGTCACTTGTAATCCCCTAGTTTGATGGTTCCATCACCCTCTTCACTCATCCCCCTACTTCCTGTCTCTCCCTCTTCAGTACAGATTTCACTCTGCTGAACACAGTTCTCTATCCTTTAAAAACTTCACTTCTTCTCCAAGAGGTCTCTCCTGATTAAACGCTAACCCCCAATGTATAACTTGCAACTGGCCCTTTAACTCTTCCATGCTACTTAAGCCCTCAAGAACTCATACCCCCCTAAATCTCCTGTAGCAATTATGCCCATATTTTATGAACTCTATTGATTCATCCTATCTGTAAATGATATAAGTATCACTCTGTGTCTCCCATTAGGTTGTAAACTCCTTGAGAGCAGAGATCATGACTGCTAATTTATGTGGTACTCCTCCAAAACCTGAGTCCTGGGCTCTTCACAGAGCACTATTGATTTCTCAATACTGATTGTTGCCTCACTACTTCAAATTCAGCTCCTGTGTGTCACCTAAGCATTTACAAACACACTCCCTCTCTAATATGCTTATCTGTAGATGCTGTTGCTTTCTACTACCTGTAATTTATTATTCATTTTATTTTCTGTCTTCCCTGCTAGATTATAAACTACTTGAGGTCAAGCATTGTGTCTACTAACTCTCTTGTACTCTCTCAAGCTCTTGGTGCCATGCAAAGAATAAACATTCAATAAATAGTATTGATGTTAAAAGTTAGAAGTTTCATATGGTTCCACTGAATTACAGTAGTGGACATGACTTTGTAGTAAAACAATACAGGTTTTTTTTAAAGATTTGGATCTGAAACCTTCAAGAATTGTTTGTAGAATTTTAAATACACTGAAGCTTTGGTTGGAATGTAGATTTGTAGCATCAGGCTTATAGAGGAATCCACAGGGTAGTGGAGGTGAGTTAATTATTTCAAATAGATTCAGGAATGACTTGGTGTTGTATAAATGCCTGTCTCATTTCCAATTATCACTCAAGAGAAAGAACAACTTGCAGTAAAGAATTATGCTCAAACATGATCAATATTTTATCTTTGGTGTGATCCATTTTTATCTGGACAATGATGTAATCTCTGATGCTGGTAATATATGTAGTGATTAGCCAATCAGAGCACAGATATGATGCCAACAGAAGGAAGTGAGCCTAAAGGTTCCATGTAAATTCATTCAATCATATTTATTGAGCACTTACTGCATGCAGAGCACTGTACTAAGCACTTGGAAAGTACATTTCATCGATAGAGATGATCCCTACCAACAATGGGCTCATAGTCTAGAAATGATTGAGGGAATCGAAGGTCACTATCAAATTTTGTAAGTAATCAAATTTGAAAAGCTCCTCTAGCTTCAACGATCTGGAAGGTTCACTGGGTGATTTTTTTTCCTGAATAATATCAGTAATTAATAAAAATATGCATAGAAAACCAACAATGTATTGTGACCAGAAATGTTTGAATAAAATGCTGGTGTGGACCAGTCCACAGAAGATGATGCACCCAAGAAGATGGAAAGTTAAATGGAGAAAATAGATTGCACAGTAAGAAAATTTTCCATCAAAATACAACAATTAGCATCAGATTTTTGAGGCCCCTTAATTTGTGTTATTGAAAGCATTACTCCATTAGAGCTTTCTCTACCCTAGTAGTTGAGCAAGTATCCAATGAATGTCATAAATTTAGACAAGTCATCTGAATTTTTCAGGTCAAACCTGCAATATTTTCTCATCAGATGATTTGGGACTTGTATTAAAGGACAGATGCCTCAAATGTTCACTGCTTCCCTGAAAAGAAATAAAAAAGAGGTGGGTAGACATTTTCATTTTATTCTGAACCACCATTGTGTATGACAGTTAGTTGATGCAGTCATTGTCTGTGAATATGCAGGATTCCTGGAAACAGAAAAAAACAGTATTTTCATAAATGACATGTACATTAGGATCATCAGGGTAAGGGTTTTGCCTTATCATTTTTAAAAAAACTTGACTCACTAATAACATTAATTTTAAGAAGTTTTCTTCTCATTTCTAATTTAGTGCTGCATAGATTTTCCAATTTTTTTTTCCCTAACAGGTAAATGTAATATGCATTCACAGGATAAACCTGACCAAAAGTCCATGTACAATTCCAATTTATTATACTGTGATTAGTGCTTTATTACTGGTTTATGAAGCTTATAGCATACCCAGTAGAATAAAGATTTTAAAATTTGCTGTAAATTCTCCTAAATTTTGAAGAAATAATAAGATTTTGTTAAAAAAAACTCCAATTAAGATGCTTGGGATACAATATACCTTTCTTTCCTTATCACCTCATCTGTCTCAAAATGGGAACAGTGAATTGTTTAAGTGATTGAAGGATTGTCACCATGTACAAAGTCTTAATGTATAGTAAATATGGAAATTCCTGAATTCATATTAGAGTATCAACTATTGAATATTATACCTGTCACCAATGATCATTATTATGATCCAATGAAAATTGAATTATTTTAGCTATTTTTTAAATTATTTGATACCATTGAGCTTCTTCAGATCAGCACAGGTAACAAAAGGGCAAATTAAGAGGGCAGAGGGAGGGAAGAGAAGAGTATTATCTTCTCTTGTCTGTTGTCCGTACTTCCCCCCTCCTATAGGTTTATAATAAAATACAGCTGGAAAGGCAAAGTAGTCAATTTTGTTTGAATATGATCTGGAAACTATGGGTCCTCCTGGATGGCTAAATCCATGGGCAATATCCTGAATGCTGGTTGAGAGGATTTTACTGCCTCTTGGAGTTGAAATATGAGAGGGAGGATCTTCCAAAATATCAGGCTAACTATAGTTAGTTAGCCTGACAGCAAGAGAACAGCCTAACCGGATTATCAGTCACTATGAAAGCCTCTGAGAAGCCATATTTTGGTCATTCCATTATGATCTGGCAAGAATCAAGCATGTAGCAAAAGGACCCAAATACTAAAAAATTGGAAGATGAAAGCAACATTTCCAAACATTTCTGAACTTTTCCAAAGTTTCTGCTTGAGTTTTGAGCAGATGCTTGGATAAGTTATTTCATCTGAACAGGTTTTCTCATCCCTAAAAATCCCCTAGATTTAGAAATCAATCTGTCTCCATTCTCAGCATACTCACTTTCCATTTCTGTTTTTCAAGTCTTTGTTGCCAGGAAAAGGAAGAAAAGTGAATATCGAAGAACAAAAAATGATTTTCCCCTTTAACATGTGTGTCCAGTCATCATATTAAAGTTCTCAGGAGATACACATGGGCATCCTAAAGCAGAAAAACTGGGGAACCCTACTTACGACATGTGTTGAGTCTCCAACGTGAGCATGACAAAAAAAGAGCCAAAAGCAGATTCATAAGATATCAGTGTTAGCAGCATCTCTGAACACAAAGGTCAGGAAGAAGAAAGGAAACAGAAGATGGGTAGAGAGAAAGTAGAGATAAATGAAAGAAAATGAGAGAAATATGGATGTGAGTTGTTGATTCTAATCCTCATCCTTGGCATTCTTTGAAATACAGACATTTGGACTGGTTATACTGTATACTAGCTAAAAAGCCTGCCATAGATCTGTGGTAAACTAACATCTTGTCTTTCCTCTTTACTCCTCTTTTGGCACTCTCTGCTGTTTATATGGTTCAGGCGGGAAGCAGGTTTAGCGATCAAGGCTCTAGGGGCGGAGCAGCTGTTTCCAGAACCGTGGGCAGGGGATGTGTCTACCAACTCTGTTATAATGTACTCTCCTAAGTGCTTAGTGCAGTGCTCTGTGCACAGTAAGTGCTCAGTGAATGTGACTGATTGATTAGTTCTTAGCTCAACAGTTCTCGGCCTTTCCCAGTTTTCAGTTGCCAACTCAGCACGCTTCCACAAAGTTTTCCTTTATCTCTATTGCTTTGTCTCCCTCTTCACCTCCACTTTCAGCTTTTCTGGGCTTCCCTATCCCTCCCTGATATCCTTATCCCTGGCTCTAAAGCAGGAATTTTCCTCTTGGTTTGGGTTGTCACAAGAAACAGCATGGCTTAGTGGATAGCACACGGGCCTAGGAGTTAGAAGAACCTGTATTCTAATCCCGGCTCTGCCACATGTCTGCTATGTGACCTTGGGCAAATCACTTCATTTCTCTGTGCCTCAGTTACCTCATCAGTAAAATGAGGATAAGAGAATGAGCCCCATGTGGGACAGGGACTGTGTCCAACATGATTTACTTGTATCTACCCCAGTGCTTAGAACAGTGCTTGGGACATAGCAAGCACTTAATAAGTATAATAATAATAATAGTAATAATAACTAGCTTTCCTGCATCCTTTTTGTGTAGCTGTCCCAGTTTCCCTCAGGTATTTTCAGTTTGATTCTCTTCCTTTTTAGACCTGCTCAAATGATTTCCTCTTTGCTCTATCCTACCTCTTGTATCCGTTTGCCTGAACCTTCATTTTCTATTTTACCCACACCTCTCTTTTTCTTCACAATTCTCCACAATTTCAGCTTTCCTCTTTGGCCTCTGTTTCCCAAATGATTATCTCCAGAACCCACTCCTCAGACTCAAATTAACCCCTGCACAGACTCACCTCTCAGGATTTGCCTCTCAGCAATAACCCAACAAGAACTTGGCATGGGGCTACAAGTCAATCAATCAATCAATCAATCAATCAATCGTATTTATTGAGCGCTGTGTGCAGAGCACTGTACTAAGCGCTTGGGAAGTACAAGTTGGCAACATATAGAGACAGTCCCTACCCAACAGTGGGCTCACAGTCTAAAAGGGGAAGACAGAGAAAAAAACCAAACATACTAACAAAATAAAATAAATAGAATAGATATGTACAAGTAAATAAATAAATAAATAGAGTAATAAATATGTACAAACATATATACATATATACAGGTGCTGTGGGGAAGGGAAGGAGGTAAGATGAGGGGGATGGAGAGGGGGACGAGAGGGAGAGGAAGGAAGGGGCTCAGTCTGGGAAGGCCTCCTGGAGGAGGTGAGCTCTCAGTAGGGCCTTGAAGGGAGGAAGAGAGCTAGCTTGGCAGATGGGCAGAGGGAGGGCATTCCAGGCCTGGGGGAGGATGTGGGCCAGGGGTTGATGGCGGGACAGGCGAGAACGAGGCCTAATGGTGAGGAAATTAGCGGTGGAGGAGCGGAGGGTGTGGGGTGGGCTGGAGAAGGAGAGAAGGGAGGTGAGGTAGGAAGGGGCGAGGTGATGGACAGCCTTGAAGCTGAGGGTGAGGAGTTTCTGCCTGATGCGCAGATTGATTGGTAGCCACTGGAGATTTTTGAGGAGGGGAGTAACATGCCCAGAGCGTTTCTGGACAAAGACAATCAGTCAACCAATCAGTCATAGACTGTGAGCCCGTTGTTGGGTAGGGACCATCTCTATATGTTGCCAACTTGTACTTCCCAAGTGCTTAGTACAGTGCTCTGCACACAGTAAGTGCTCAATAAATACGATTGAATGAATGAATGAATTGGGCATCTACTGAGGGATAGAGAAATCGGTAGAGGAGATGTTGAAGATGTGAATTCAGAAAGGCTCTAAAGTTGGGGAGAACATTGGTCAGGAGGATTCAAAGTGGGAGACAATTCCTTGATTGTGGTAAGGAGGGTATGTATGAACAACCTGGCCTAGTGGAGAGAGGCCTGGGAGTCAGAAGGACCTGAGTTCTAGTCCCGGCTCTGCCACATGTCTGCTGTGTGACTTCAGGCAAGTAGTTTAACTTCTCAGTGTCTCAGTTATCTCATCTGTAAAATGTGGATTTAGACTGTGAGCCCCATGTGGGACATGGACTGTCCAAACTGATTTCCTTATATCTACTCCAGTGCTTAGTGCCTGGAGCATAGTAAGTACTTAACAAATACCAAAGATAATAAAAAAAGGATCAGAAATGGGAGAAATAAGAATGAGGCAGAGTGAATAGGTTTCCTCGAGAGAAACAAAGATAGTGAGCTAGAGTGAAGAGAAGCTTGGAACAGTGCTTGACACTCAGTAAGCATTGAACAAATATAATAATGAAAAAAAGATTGCAAAGAGCTAAGTGCTATAAAGCCAATGAATGGGAATTTCTACTTGATGAGGAGAGCAATAGGTAATCACTGATGATTTCTGAGAACAGATGAGAAATATGATTTGAGCACTAAAACGTTTTGCATGACCACTGCAATTTAGGAACCAGAATTGAGAGGACTATGGAAACCAGGAGCTAAATATCTACTTCTGCTTCCAAACTTTTAAATAATTGAGAAAATCAATCATAAAGTTTGAATAGGTGTGTTGTTGGGTTAATTATTATAATCACCATCTGGGTCAATTAAAATGTGGACTTACCCAAAAGAGCTAGTGCCTTCCAGAAATGCGTGAAAGGAAGGTGTCAATTTTTTTAACTTGGGCCTTCAGGGACAGTTTCAGATCTCTAGGGCTGATTTGGGATATTGGTTTTCAAAGACTTGTGTAGGCTTTCAGCTAAAGAACTCCTTTGGAATGTAATGGTTGAGGAGCTGCAAAAATCCAAAGTTGGGAAATCTTCTCATGCAAGCTCAATACTTGGTTTAATATGAAGGAAAAATTGCACTCAAATATGCATTAAGACAATGCTGAATCCATGAAGAATATGGTATTCCTTCAGTCAGGGACTTGAGCAAAATGAAAACTCATTTTTAGAGTAGGTACACATGGGTTCATCATGATAAATATTACAAGTTTCAGTTGTGATAGTATTTTAGAACTCATCCATTTTTTTATATAGTAATGCTTTAGCTTAGTGCCTCTTTTGAAGAATACATTTTCCAAATGTCTTAAAAATTCCAGCACAAAGTTACCTTGTTTCCTTCCTTTTTCAGTGTCAAAATGTCCTTTTTTGAATGGGACATGAAAAAGTTATAGGCTTGACTTTGGCATTCCACTAGGGCTTCAGGAAACATGTGATGTAGCTTTAATTAGAGGAGACAATGTTGTCAGTATAGTGTTCTTACTGTTATAGAACCCAGCAGTATAGTATTCATCAACATGATTCCACCTGACATTTGACTGAAAGCATTTTGCACTAATTTGCTTTGTGCTTGTCTAGTAAATCTAAAAAGACTGAGTGAAGAGGTGATAGGTAGACATTAAAGAGAATAAACAGCCTCTGGCAAATGAAGGAGTTTTACAGACTTGTTGCTTTTTTCTGGCATGGGGGGCAAGGGGGAGGGGAAAGGGACATATTGGAGGCAGGGAAGATTATAGTTATTTGAATCAACTTGCGTCTCCTTCTAACACATTGTTATCACAACTGTTTTCTTTGGCCCTGAATCCAAGTGTATCTTTAGACCACTATTAAGGTGAGAAGGAAACCTTGCATCTGAACCCTCATAGGAGACTCCTTTAGACATATGATTCATATTCAGAGTGTGGTAGAGGCTGAAGTGACAATTATTCTATCACATAAACACTGGTAAGATATATTTCAGTTTGCAGCTGATTGCTTTCCTAGGATAATCCTTTTTTTTTTTTCAAATTCTCCTTGCATAAAATGTAACAGCTCAAAGGGTGTTTTCAGGTCTTTACTTATGTTTCAATTTAAGGCTAAAAAATGCCTCAAGCTTGTTGTCACCTTTGTCTGACTTCGCTGATAGCAGACAGGAAATAGCTGTGTAGAGGCAGAAGGGGGTAAATAGCTCATTCTGCGATCTGTAATTGGTCCATTTTTTGAACTATGAAACATAGGAAAAATGGCAAAAAACCTGAAAGACAGTCTAATAAGGAACACATGGATACTGGAAACCTGAACACAGCTGGTAACTGACGTATCTATTATCCCAGGATTTTGGATTTCTTTAGATTATATTATTATTTATTATTTGTCAGTATTGTATTTATCATCTTTTTATTATTCTAAGGAATTAGCATTACATTTTAAGGAATATCAAATAGGAAACTTAGTTCTGAAGTCCTAAAGTTGGAACTAATGAAATTAAAATTTTCTTGAAAAAGTAAACATGAGCTTCATTCAGATTGAATGAAGTGATTTACCAACTAACTGTTCATTCATTCATTTCATTCATTCAATCACTCACTCACTCACAATCATATTTATTGAGGGCTTACTGTGTGCAGACACTATACTAAGTGCTGGGGAATCAATCAATCAATCAGTCGTATTTATTGAGCGCTTACTATGTGCAGAGCACTGTACTAAGCGCTTGGGAAGTACAAATTGGCAACACATAGAGACAGTCCCTACCCAACAGTGGGCTCACAGTCTAAAAGGGGGAGACAGAGAACAAAACCAAACATAGCAACAAAATAAAATAAATAGGAAAGAAATGTACAAGTAATATAAATAAATAAATAAATAAATAGAGTAATAAATATGTACAACCATATATACATATATACAGGTGCTGTGGGGAGGGAAGGAGGTAAGATGGGGGGATGGAGAGGGGGACAGTGGGGGAGAGGAAGGAAGGGGCTCAGTCTGGGAAGGCCTCCTGGAGGAGGTGAGCTCTCAGCAGGGCCTTGAAGGGAGGAAGAGAGCTAGCTTGGCGGATGGGCAGAGGGAGGGCATTCCAGGCCCGGGGGATGACGTGGGCCGGGGGTCGACGGCGGGACAGGCGAGAACGAGGTACAGTGAGGAGATTAGCGGTGGAGGAGCGGAGGGTGCGGGCTGGGCAGTAGAAGGAGAGAAGGGAGGTGAGGTAGGAGGGGGCGAGGTGATGGAGAGTCTTGAAGCCCAGGGTGAGGAGTTTCTGCCTGATGCGCAGATTGATTGGTAGCCATTGGAGGTTTTTGAGGAGGGGAGTAACATGCCCAGAGCGTTTCTGGACAAAGATAATCCGGGCAGCAGCATGAAGTATGGATTGAAGTGGGGAGAGACACGAGGATGGGAGATCAGAGAGAAGGCTGGTGCAGTAGTCCAGACGGGATAGGATGAGAGCTTGAATGAGCAGGGTAGCGGTTTGGATGGAGAGGAAGGGGCGGATCTTGGCAATGTTGCGGAGCTGAGACCGGCAGGTTTTGGTGACGGCTTGGATGTGAGGGGTGAATGAGAGAGCGGAGTCGAGGATGACACCAAGGTTGCGGGCTTGTGAGACGGGAAGGATGGTAGTGCCGTCAACAGAGATGGGAAAGTCAGGGAGAGGACAAGGTTTGGGAGGGAAGACAAGGAGCTCAGTCTTCGACATGTTGAGCTTTAGGTGGCGGGCGGACATCCAGATGGAGATGTCCTGAAGGCAGGAGGAGATGCGAGCCTGGAGGGAGGGTGAGAGAGCAGGGGCAGAGATGTAGATCTGGGTGTCATCAGTGTAGAGATGATAGTTGAAGCCGTGGGAACGAATGAGGTCACCAAGGGAGTGAGTGTGGATTGAGAACAGAAGGGGACCAAGCACTGAACCTTGGGGAACCCCCACAGTAAGAGGATGGGAGGGGGAGGAGGAGCCTGCAAAAGAGACTGAGAAAGAATGACCGGAGAGATAAGAGGAGAACCAGGAGAGGACGGAGAAGTTGGAAGAACTTGGGGAAGTACAAGTTGGCAACATATAGAGACGGTCCCTACCCAACAGCAGGGTCACAGTCTAGATGGGGGAGATAAATAACAAAACAAAACATATTAACAAAATAAAATAAATAGAATAGTAAATATGTACAAATAAAATAGAGTAATAAATATGTACAAACATATACAGGTGCTGTGGGGAGGTGAAGGAGGTAAGGTGGGGGGATGGGGAGAGGGAGGAGGGGGAGAGGAAGGAGGGGGCTCAGTCTGGGAAGGCCTCCTGGAGGAGGTGAGCTCTCAGTAGGCCTTTGAAGGGAGGAAGAGAGCTAGCTTGGCAGATGTGCAGAGGGAGGGCATTCCAGGCCAGGGGGAGAACGTGGGCCGGGGGTCGATGGTGGGACAGGCTAGAATGAGGCACAGTGAGGAGGTTAGTGGCCAGGAGCAGAGAGTGCAGGCTGAGCTGTAGAAGGAGAGAAGGGAGGTGAGGTAGGAGGGGGCAAGGTGTTGGAGAGACTTGAAGCTGAGAGTGAGGAGTTTTTGCCTGATGCATAGGTTGATTGGTTGCCACTGGAGATTTTTGAGGAGGAGAGTAACACGCCCAGAGCATTTCTGTACAAAAGATGATCTGGGCAGCAGCGTGAAGTATAGATTGAAGTGGGGAGAGACAGGAGGATGGGAGATCAGAGAGGAGGCTGATGCAGTAGTCCAGTCGGGATAGGATGAGAGATTGAACCAGCAGGGTAGCAGTTTGGACGGAGAGGAAAGGGCAGATCTTGGCGACGTTGCGGAGGTGAGACCGGCAGGTTTTGGTGACGGATTGGATGTGAGGGGTGAATGAGAGAGCAGAGTCGAGGATGACACCAAGGTTGCGGGCTTGTGGGACGGGAAGGATGGTAGTGCCATCAACAGTGATGGGAAAGTCAGGGAGAGGGCAGGGTTTGGAAGGGAAGATAAGGAGTTCAGTCTTGGACATTTTGAGTTTTAGCTGGCAGGCAGACTTCCAGATGGAGATGTCTTGAAGGCAGGAGGAGACAGGAGCCTGAAGGGAGGGAGAGAGAGCAGGGGCAGAGATGTAGATTTGGGTGTCATCAGCATAGAGATGATAGTTGAAGCTGTGGGAGCGAATGAGTTCACCAAGGGAGTGAGTGTCAATAGAGAACAGAAGGGGATTAAGAACTGACCTTTGAGGAACTCCTACAGTAAGAGGATGGGATGGCGAGGAGGAGCCCACAAAAGAGACTGAGAATGAATGGATGGAGAGATAAGAGGAGAACCAGGAGAGGACAGAGTCTGTGAAGCCAAGGTTGGATAGCATGTTGAGGAGAAGGGGGTAGTCCACAGTGTCAAAGGCAGCTGAGAGGTCGAGGAGGATTAGGATAGAGTAGGAGCCATTGGATTTGGTAAGCAGGAGGTCATTGGTGACCTGGTTTTATAAATAAGAAAAAGATTACCCCAAGAAGGTGAATTGAAAATTTGAATTCACTTACTGTCCTGAAGGCAGACTAGAAGGAAGCCTAAAGGATGTTTCACCCCTAATCCTGTTCTTTTACTATTCCTTCTGTATACTCCAAGATACAGTGCACCTAGTACAGTAACAGTAATATGCTGCTGGTGCTACTACTAATAAAAAAATAATAATAATAATGGCATTTGTTAAGCACTTACTATGTGTGAAGCACTGTTCTAAGCACTGGGGGGGATACAAGGTGATCAGGTTGTCCCACAAGGGGCTCACCATCTTAATCCCCATTTTACATATGAGGTAACTGAGGCCCAGGGAAGTTAAGTGACTTGCCCAAATCACACAGCTGACAAGTGATGGAGCTGGGATTAGAACCCATGACCTCTGGCTCCCAAGCCCATGCTTTTTCCACTGAGCCATGCTGCTTCTCAATAGTACTACTACTACTACTACTACTACTACTACTACTACTACTACTACTACTACTACTACTACTACTACTACTACTACTACTACTACTACTACTACTACTACTACTACTACTACTACTCCTCTTGAGAAAATCTACAGTAAAATTGCACCAGAACATGTCCATATGGTTCTAATTTACTTTTTCATTCTATGCATTTAAAATGAAGAACCCAGTTTGGAAAGTCAAAACTTCATTCTGTTTATCTCCCACCTGGTGTAAGGGAGATATTAATTAAATGCAAGCCTATCTTATATCATGCAATGACTGGTCAAGTCCTTTTAATTATTGGGAGGTAGGCTGTTTACTTGTGACTGCTTATACGCTTTTGACTAAGCACAAAAACATCTTCTCCTATCAGGAAAGTTTCAGACAGAATTGTAGACTTATAGATTGGTTGTTTTCACTAGGAATGGACTCCAATTTTAAGAGCGGCTTGAATTCATTGCTCAAATAGAACTGAAACACGAGTCCCTTAGAACAGTGTAAATAGTAAGCCCAAGGTTGCCCATCCCTTATTAGAAAGTAAGTAGGGAGCCCCTTTTAAGCCAAATGTTTTGTACCAAGCTGGAACCAGGATGACTTTCATCCTTCAAACACAGAAACAGGATTGCAAGCCCAACTTAAAAGCGTCTGACATCCTCTCTTGTCCAAGCCTGGAAATGGAGCTGAAACAACTAATATTGGTAATAGAAAGGGCCTAGCATCAAGAGGTAAGCAACGGGACTTCAAAAGCTGGAGTGAGCATAGGCATGGGAGTATTTGCTCTGAGATACAGGCTCCAACTTTCATTCTCTTCCCTTTGAAGTGTTACAATTGGGAGGAGAAGAATCAAGCATTTTTGACATGAACTCTGCCATGGAAAATTATGATAGATGAGGATGAAAAGGAATGTATCTTGAGTGTGCTGTTCTTAAAAGTCTTGCAAGAAAAGTACCACCGTAATCAATGATCTTGGAAAGGTTATTCAGAGATTAATGCTCTCAGTGACAAAGTGAACCCAAAGGCTGGAAAACTGAGTTAGGAAAAGAGTTGGCAAAAATATATTGTTCTGAAAGAAACAGGATGTGGGTCATTCAGAAAAATTAAAAACCAAAGTTCAAAGTCCACATTTCAAAACCTCTTACACACATTTTAATTCTAGATCAGTGGGAAGCCAAGTCCTTGGTTACTGAATCAACCTGATACCTTGCATGCTAGATTGCTTTCATTGCTTGCAAGTTTTAACATTGAATATTTTGCTTGATTTAAAATAATGAAAACATGTCTACTCTAAGTATATTTTTGTGTTTTGTGCTTTGAAACATTACAATATAATAATGAAAATCAGTAAATACAGGAGCTGTCCAAAGGAACCATTTTATTATATTTTTTCTGAAGTCAAGATGATATGTAAGAATAATTCCTGGCATACTACGTGAGTCTTGTTACTCAATGTAAATGGAAATGAAAAGGATGGTCTTTTTACATGCACTGTACAGTTGGTCACACCCTGACATTTTCAAGCACAGAATGACACATGGATATTTTTCACTTTTCTGTGTATTTAATCTATCTTCTATCTATCTATTTCTATCTGTTACCTAAATAACACCTACTTATTATCTTTCTATCCAATATCCACTTATTATATGTCAACTATGACTTTAAGCTTGTCATGGGCAGGGAATATGTCTTCCACCTCTGTTATATGGTACCCTCCCAAGCGCGTAGTGCAGTGCTTTGTATATTGTAAACACTCAATCAGTACAATTGATGATATCATCTATGACTGATGTATTTTATCTTTTACCTATCATAAATCTATTATATTTCATCTAC
Source organism: Tachyglossus aculeatus (assembly GCF_015852505.1). Taxonomy (NCBI): domain Eukaryota; kingdom Metazoa; phylum Chordata; class Mammalia; order Monotremata; family Tachyglossidae; genus Tachyglossus; species Tachyglossus aculeatus. The sequence goes on along the minus strand of NC_052070.1, from coordinate 92,665,132 downwards.
TACCTACATTTCCATCACATCTATTTTTCAATCATCAACCATATTCATTGATCATCTACTGAGTGCTAATCATTGTACCAAAAGCCTACTATTACTACTACTACTACTGCAAGAAACATATCCCTCCATTATTCATTCAATCATATTTATTTAGTGTTTACTGTGTGCAGAGGACTGTATTTAGCTCTCCCAAGCACTTAGTACAGTGCTCTGCATACAGTAAGTACTCATTAATTGATTAATTTTTGATCTCATGAAGTTTCATATCTAATGGAGAAGACAAGCCTGGAAATGGAGCTGAAACAACTAATGTTGGTAATAGAAAGGGCCTAGCATGAAGACGTAAGCAAGGAGACTTCAAAAGCTGGAGTTATAAATGGAGTTGGTCAAAAAACAAAGATATAGCAGGAAATATTGCACCTGTATGAAAGAGCTGAATCAATAATTGAATATACAAATAAATGTATATGTAAATATAATCCTTAACAAGTGTTAGGATTAATGTGTTAATAAAAATGAGAATGATAAAGATGGCTCCGGGTTGACATGATTGGGTTATTGTTTGATCTGCAAGAAATTCAATGCATCATTGCAAGATGCCTATACTGATGAAAAAGTTACTGTCTTTTTGTCGTCAGCTAAAATTTGGGGACTAAGAAGTTTGGAATCAATTTTTTTTAAAAAAATGATGAATTTATAACAAATGATTGAATAAGACCCTGATGAAAAGAGGAGTTCAACATTGCTAAGAGATATTCATAAGGAGTAGGTCTGTTACAAGGTACCTTTTTGAAGACTTGGAAGAGGTTGTTGTTTCAATCTAAAATAGGCAGTCTTTACTGAAGTGGGATAATCACTTACAAAGTCAGAAGAAAAGGCTTCTACTTTTGCAATCTCCTTCAAAGGTTTATAGTCATTAATGCAACTCCTCATATAAGTAATGTTTTGATGTTATGCTCTGAATTACTTTAACAAAGATTAAACAGTGCTTAGAACAATGATCAGGTGCTTAGAACAGTGTGAGACACATAAGAAGTGCTTAACAACTACTATAAAAAATAGTTTGGACTTATTTTAATGTAACAGTCTTGTTTTGTCTTATTCTGCCGAGTCTTTTACAACCCATAGTGACAGAACTCCCCACCTCCATCTGCAATTGTTCTGTAGTGTTTGCACATAGTTTTCTTGATAAAAATATGGAAGTGGTTTACCACTGCCTTCGTCTGTGCAGTAAATTTGAGTCTCCACCCTGGACTCTCTCCCATGCCGCTGCTGCCCAGCACAGGTGAGTTTTGACTTATAGCAGATTGCCTTCCACTCACAAGCCACTGTCCAAGCTAGGAATGAAAAGGGAATGCCTCTGCTTGACTTTCCATCTGGTAGCTGAGACTGACAGAGTACTGGAAACTTTCCAGGTGAGATCCTGGACCGTCTCTATATGTTGCCAACTTGTACTTCCCAAGAGCTTAGTACAGTGCTCTGCACACAGTAAGCACTCAATAAATACGATTGAATGAATGAATGAATGAATGAATGATGGCTGTATCATGCAAAACACCTGTAACTACATTCTGCTGTAACATAAAGTGTTAAAATACTTAAGGCTAATTTCTTAATTTGGTCCCAGTCAACTCCAATTTTTTTTCTTGCTCAGGAATCTGAAAGTTTCAATCAGGCCTGATCCATTGCAATTTATGTTCTAGACAAATAGGCAAAACCATAATCCATAGCACATATTGAGCACTAACAGTGTGCAAAACACTATCCTCCGTGCTTGGGAAGGTAGAATAAATATATTCATACAGTATGCCTGAGGATAAACAACAGATAACAATAAAACTAGGAACAAAAAAATAATAATTAGAAGATGGTAATAAAAAAATGGAAAAAATAAAACAGTGTTCAAATTAAGTGCTGAGACAGGATAATAGGAAAAACCTGATCAGAGTGAGGATTTTTTGGGAAATGCAGAGAATATCCTTGAACCTCCTCCATGAACTGGAACTCCTCTCCTGAAGCAGTCCTCCTCCTCCACTGCCCACTTTCCCCCCAGGTCTATTCCATCTGGTCCCAGTCTCAGTCCATGCCAACTTTGTGGTCTCTGCCAAATACCATTTATTCATTCATTCAATCATATTTATTGAGCACTTACTGTGTGCAGAGCACTGTACTAAGTGCTTGGGAAGTACAAGTTGGCAACATATAGAGATGGTCCCTACCCAGCAGCGGGGTCACAGTTTAGAAGGGGGAGACAGAGAACAAAACAAAACATATTAACAAAATAAAATAAATAGAATGAATATGTACAAATAAAATAGAGTAATAGATACGTACAAACATATATACATCTATACAGGTGCTGTGGGGAGGGGAAGGAGGTGAGGCGGGGGGATGGGGAGGGGGAGAAGAAGGAGGGAGCTCAGCCTGGGAAGGCCTCCCGGAGGAGGTGAGCTCTCAGTAGGGCTTTGAAGGGAGGAAGAGAGCTAGCTTGGTGGATGTGCGGGGGGAGGGCATTCCAGGCAAGGGGGACGACGTGGGCTGGGGGTCGATGATGGGGCAGGAGAAAATGAGGCACAGTGAGGAGGTTGGAGGCCAAGGAGCGGAGGGTGTGGCCCGCAAAAGAAAAGACTGAGAATGAACGGCCGGAAAGATAAGAGGAGAACCAGGAGAGGACAGAGTCTGTGAGCCAAGGTTGGATAGCGTGTTGAGAAGAAGGGGGTGGTCCACAGTGTCAAAAGCAGCTGAGATGTCGAGGAATATTAGGATAGAGTATGAGCTGTTGCATTTGGCAAGCAGGAGGTCATTGGTGACCTTTGAGAGGGCAATTTCCTTGGAATGTAGGGGATGGAAGCCAGATTGGAGGGGGTTGAGGAGAGAGTTGGTGTTGAGGAATTCGAAGTGAGGGAGAGGTGAGCGAGACTCTGGGGTGATGGAAGTGGCTGTTGCATTCATTCATTAATTCATTCAATCATATTTATTGAGCACTTACTGTGTGCAGAGCACTGTACTAAGCACTTGGGAAGTACAAGTCAGCAACATATAGAGCCAACAGTGGGCTCACAGTCTAGAAGGGGGAGACAGACAACAAAACAAAACATGTAGACAGGTGTCAAAATCATCAGAATAAATATAATTATAGCTATATGCACATCATTAACAAAATAAACAGAATAGTAAATATGTACAAGTAAAATAAATACTGTAATAAATCTGTACAAATATATACAAGTGCTGTTGGGAGGGGAAGGAGGTAGGGCAGAGGGGGAGGAGGAGAGGAAAAAGGGGGTGTAGTCTGGAAAGGCCTCCTGGAGGAGGTGAGCTCTCAGTAGGGCTTTGAAGGGAGGAAGAGAGCTAGTTTGGCAGATGTGGGGAGGGAGGGCATTCCAGGCCAGGGGGAGGATATGGGCCAGGGGTCGACGGCAAGACAGCAAGAATGAGGTACAGTGAGGAGGTTAGTGGCAGAGGAGTAGAGTGTGCTGACTGGGCTGTAGAAGGAGAGAAGGGAGGTGAGGTAGGAGGGGGTGAGGTGATGGAGAGCCTTGAAGCTGAGAGTGAGAAGTTTTTGCTTGATTCATAGGTTGATAGGCAACCCCTGGAGATTTTTGAGGAGGGGAATGACATGCCCAGAGCGTTTCTGTACAGAGATAATCCAGGCAGTGGAGTGAAGGACTGAGGATCATCATATTAAATTAGATTCATCATGTTTAAAAAAAGATACCAAAGTGTATTTAGATTAGGGGAGGGTATATGAATCCTAGAGTCTGAAGAGGAGGAGCGCTCAAATGACAAGGATACCATTTCTGAGGGTAATAGCAAGGCAAAATTTGGTCATCTAATGAGGAGTTGTGGGAGGGAATTCCATGGAAGAGCTGAGATGTGCCTAATGCAGTAAAAAGCAATAGGTTCAAGAGCAAGAAGTAGAAGGTGAGTTTGGGGAAAGCAAAGTACGTGAGTCTTGATATAGTGGAAAAATTGTGGCGAGACTATTTTCTGTGTCTTCTAATTTACCTCACTTGGAAAAATTCAAGAGTTTCCATTTCCCTGACAATTTCCACATATGCAATAAATACATAAAGAATTATTACTCTATTTATGCAAGGACCAGGACAGTAAAAATGAATATTGTGATCCAGGTTAATATTTTTGTTTATATTCCCTATCAGATACAAGAGTAACTCAAATTTTAAATATGAATGAATGCTGAGGTCATTACAAATGAGGGATTGTTGTTCTTCAAATCACTCAGTACTGGGATGAAAGGACACCCGTGAAACTTGAAAGCGATGGGTTCAAAACAAATGAAAGTAATATTTCATACAGCAGGTGGTCAGCATATGGATTTAGTTATCTCAGCAAGTTCTGCAAATGGAGCATGTCAAGATAAATTCTTGGATGAGCAATCCTTAATGGCTTCTAAAAAGATTGTTTGGAGTGCAAAGGGGAAAGCAAGGAATGTTTTATGAACAACCCTAAATGTTAGAATCAATATGGGGAGGACAACAATTACACAGCTCTTGCAAGTCTACTTTAGTCAGCACTGTAGACAAAATATTGGACTAGAGGGACAATTGGTCACATCCAGAAGCAGTATTATTTATGTATTGTTTATTGTTAATATCATTTTTAAACTGGTTAATTTTCCCAATCTTTTCAATCGTCTCAACATTCCTAAAGTCCTTTGGTGTTTTGTGTTTCAACTTTTGAATAAGTGAAATCTTGAATTTGAAGAGTGGAAATCCAAGTATCTCAATCAATCAGTGCTATTAGTTTGTGCTTACTGTGTGTAGAACACATTGCTAAGCACTTGGGAGAGAAGAAGTCAGGGTGAATCTACATTTATTTCTGTAGTTTCAGTCTAGAAATCTATCACATAGGCAGGGACTGGCCTAGTTAGCCCTGCCAAACATCCCTTCCTGAGAAACAGGAAGAGAACATTCCTTCAGTGAATGAAAAAGAAATTTGCAAAGAACCAACACTTGAAGGAATAAAGCAGTAATTCCCATTGCTCTCCACTCACTCTTCTGCTTGCTTGATGAATCTTTTTGATCTAGTATCGACATCTCATCAGATTTCTTCCACTGTTTTGCCCATTTGCCAAAACCAACTTCCCAGAAGCAAAAATGTGTGTTCCTTTCCTTGGGGTAATTTGAAACACTGACATGGAACAGACCTCTCACACTTCCTCTGTTGTGGTTTTGCTTTCTAGTCATCCCCTGCTGGTGACACCGTAAAAATACTCAGAGGTCAATGCAGGATTCAAATTGTAGTCTTCTAATCTAACGTGAGAAATACAGGGTTTAAGTATTAAGTGTATGAATATCAAGAACTGGAAAGAGAATATGTAAGTTGATTTGGGAGTCTGGGATTCACATATATTCAATGTTTTAAATATCTTTCCAAAGAACACAGATCTCTGAAGCCATTTTTGGTTTCTTGCAGAATTTGGGAGGTTTTATGTTCAGCAGTTCATCAGATTTGCATAACAAAGAAGGAATGTAAATGTTTCTGGTAGAATTCAAACTCGTGGGAAAATATACTTAGGCAGGGGGATAATCGAGGAGTAAGTCTGCTGAGTTGTGAGAGGTTTCGAAGTACAGTAGCCATGAAACTGAATTTTCACTCATTTCTCTGGTCTGCTCTATCAGCAGAGTTAGTAGTAACTAGATATCAGAAGACTCCTTATTTCCATCCAGTAGTTTGTCCCAAATGTTATGAGGTCCCAAACCTCTTGATCTGGCACATCACCATTTTTGAAGGACTGAGACCCCTTGAAATAGTTTACTGAGCATGATGGCTCTCTGAGCAGAAATGGAAAGAAAGAGTGATATCAGAATTAAAGAGTGAGAAAAAACTTAGGCCTGAGGAACGTAAAGTGAGCATCTTAAAACCAAGCAAATCTTTGCATAGGTTAGTACTGAAGTGTGGCCTAATTTTAACTGCTTCTTCAGATCATACAACTCTGCTGACTCTGTTATTTTTCTAAAATGTCATTCTGCTCATGTCTTCTCAGTCTTCAATGACTTCTAATGACCCATTTCTTCCTGAATCAAGCCAAAGCCCCTGACCACTGGCTTTTAAACACTCCACCAGCCCTCTCCCTTTACTTATCTACTCTCTTCTCCCACTACACACCACTTACCCTCTTCGTTCTTCTCAAGTTAACCTATTCACTGTGACTTGTTCTCATCTATCCCACCTCTGATCTCTTGCTCATGCCTTTTCCTGAGCCTTAAACTCCCTCCCACTTCAGATCCATCAGACCACAGTTTTCCCCATCTTCAAAGCCCTTCTGAAATTATGGCTTTTCCAGGAGGTCTTTCTGGATTAATTTTGATTCTCCCCAGGTCATATCTCCCAAATATCACCCCAGTACTCTTGTGCGAATCATGCATTTATTCACTTACAGGCAGCTAGAGCACTTCTGGGGAAGCCAGCAGGACATCCTTGTAAGGCAGTGTGCTCTAATGGAAAAAGCACAGTACTGGGAGTCAGGAGACCTAGATTACATACTTGCCACCACAATGTGCCTGCTGTGTGACCTTAGGAAAGTTACTTAATTTCTCTGTACCTTAGTTTCCCATCTTTAAAATAAGGATATTATACCTATTTTCCCTATCTTTGAAAGCATGAGTCCCATAAAGATGAGCAATCACCTCAGGGCAGTACATGGCAGGAACAACATAAAGCTTGCAACCCTTCCAAAATATCCACTGCTTGGGATATCACTACCCACATTAGACTTCCTTATCAAGATGGCCACCAAGCAAGGTCAGAGATGTCACTGCCTCATTCATGGAAACCACTTGGAGTTTAATTTTCATATGAATCCTCTCCCCACCCTCAGAAATGAAGGACTCCTTTAAAAAATATTTGGTTATTTATTTCTTTATTTATGTAAGTGCTGTAGAGATTTTCCCTCCCACTTCTCCCCAAGAGCTTCAGGGAGCTGCTTGATTCAGGGGGCCAGAGCTTCTCTGTATCCGGTTCTTGGTAGTCTTCATTTGGTGAATCCCAGGGCATGCAGGGTGGCAGATACATTGCTTTGAGCCTGGGAGCAAGGGCTGGAGTGCCTGGGTTTGGAATGAGCCCGTTGTTAGGTAGGGACCATTTCTATATGTTGTCGACTTGTACTTTTCTAGTGGTTACTACAGTGCTCTGCACAAAGTAAGCACTCAATAAATATGATTGAATGAATGAATGAGAATGGAGAGTTGGCTGCCAAGGTACCTTATCTTACCCTTTTTGGAACAGGGACACGGAGACCTGGGAGAGAGTGAGAATGCCCTCGGGCCAGTGGGGCTAGCTCTTTACCCCTTGGGTGCAGGGATACATTGGTTCCACTGTTTTCACCATGGATCAGCTTCCTCCACTCCTTGAGGCTTCCAGGGCACCCAGAGCAGCTGGTAAGCCACCTGGAACCCTGAGGTGGTCAGTCCAACAAGCCATCTCATTCAGGACTGGGAATAGGAAGACTGGAGGGTTTCTAGAGTGATAGCTCCCTGAGTACAATGTAAGTATTTCCTTATAAAGCAGAGTTTGAGTGGAACCAAACAGAAGGAAGGATTGGGTAAGGAAATAGAGGGGACAGGGGGTCAGGGAAGAGATTCTCAGACATCTTGAGGCAAAAGCTTGGAGCCATATGCCTGTGAATAGGCAATCAATCCATCAATGGCATTTATTGAGCACTTACTATGTGCAGAGCACTGTAGTAAGTTCTTGGGTGAGCAGGACACAGTAAAAGCTCATTTATGTGACTCTGGATGGACACAGCGCCCAGGGAAGGATCAAGGTTACAATAATAATAATAATGTTGGTATTTGTTAAGTGCTTACTATGTGCCAAGCACTGTTCTAAGATCTGGGGGAGGTACAAGGTAATCAGATTGTCCCACATAGGACTTACAGTCTTCATCTCCATTTTATAGATGAGATAACTGAGGCTCAGATAAGTTAAGTGACTTGCCCAAGACCACACAGCTGACAAGTGGTGGAGCCTGGATTAGAACCCATGACCTCTGACTCCCAAGCCCAGGCTCTTTCCATTGAGCTACGCTGCTTCTCATTATCCCGGTTAACCTGGGTGGGAGTTAAGATACCCCAAAGTTTCAAGGCATAGAGTTCAGGGTACAAGGGACAGAGCTCCTGCCCCTGAGAGGAAGAAAGGACACTGAGAGATCCTATAATCTGAAGGACCTGGAGAGGTTGAGAATGGAACCTGGGATACCCTAAGTGAAGAAGAGAAAGGATCAGTGGAACATAAGCTCCAGGATGCCAACGGGCTGCCTGATAGGGACAGCACTAGAGTGTTTGGACCAGATTTCTGTTTTATTGTTATCAAATTAATAATACCATTGAACATTATTAAGATTTTTGATCTCAGTGTCTGCCTTGCAATGGGGCTGAAGGAGAAGCTTCAGATGCCAGGGAGACAGGTGAACCTGGGTACTTTAAATAAGTGGTGATGGCAGTGATGGGGGTGCAAGAACTTGGGGTGCATTGGGCAGAAGATCTCAAATGTGCTGTTTCAGAAAGAGAAGAAAGGAAGGGCTGTAGAATGCAGGAGAGGCTAATTGACATCTGGGTGTTCGTAAAGTGACTCCATAGGCTATTTAGGCTGGGCTATAGGGCTGAGAACTCCTGCTAATGTCACAACAAACAGGGGCCACATCCTCAGGCAGGGAAGGGAGAGAAGAAGCAGAGAGCTGTGGGCTGCAGAAGGCAGTGGGGATGTGCAGAGGAGGGAGGCAAGGGATTGGGGCTTAAGGCAGACCCAGGAGGGAGAGTGCCAGAGGTGGAGACCGCTGCTTCAAGAAGCTCCTGGTACACTCAGTATCAAATGCTGCTTGCCCTTTGGCTTGAGGCAGAGCCTCAGGGACATTCAGAAGTCCAGGGCAGGAGTACTACTGCATCAGCCTCTTCTCTGATCTCCCATCCTTGTGTCTCTCCCCACTTCAATCCATACTTCACACCACTGCCCAGATTGTCTTTGTCCAGAAATGCTCTGGGCATGTTACTCCCTTCCTCAAAAATCTCCAGTGGCTACCAATCAATCTGCGCATCAGGCAGAAACTCCTCACCCTCGGCTTCAAGGCTCTCCATCACCTCGCCCCCTCCTACCTCACCTCCCTTCTCTCTTTCTACAGCCCAGCCCGCACCTTCCGCTTCTCTGCCGCTATTCTCCTCACTGTGCCTCGTTCTCGCCTGTCCCGCAGTCGACCCCCGGCCCACATCATCCCCATGGCCTGGAATGCCCTCCCTCCCAACGTCCGCCAAGCTAGCTCTCTTCCTCCCTTCAAGGCCCTACTGAGAGCTCACCTCCTCCAGGAGGCCTTCCCAGACTGAGCCCCCCCTTCCTCTCCCCCTCATCCCCATCTTCATCCCCCGTCTTACCTCCTTCCCTTCCCCACAGCACCTGTATATATGTATATATGTTTGTACATATTTATTACTCTATTTATTTATTTATTTATTTTACTTGTACATATCTATTCTATTTTATTTTGTTAATATGTCTGGTTTTGTTCTCTGTCCATTTATTTATTTTACTTGTACATATCTATTCTATTTTATTTTGTTAATATGTTTGGTTTTGTTCTCTGTCTCCCCCTTCTAGACTGTGAGCCCACTGTTGGGTAGGGACTGTCTCTATATGTTGCCAACTTGTACTTCCCAAGCGCTTAGTACAGTGCTCTGCACACAGTAAGTGCTCAATAAATATGATTGATTGATTGAGTTATGTGTAAAGAGGACAACTGCCTCCAGAGTGTCCATTTCACCCTTAGATGAAATAGCGGGACTTGCTGATGTGTTTTGCCATGTTATGGGATGTCATCATGTAGCATCTTGTGTCACAAATGGAATGACACTTCAAAGTCCCTCCAAAAGGTTTATGGCCAGCTGAAGACAGGCCTGCACATGGGACAAAGAGTGTGTCTGATCTGATTATTTGGTACCTTTATAGTGCTTAGAACATTACTTATCACATACTAAGTGCTAAATAATAATAATAATTATTATGATTATATACTTAACTTACTAACTTATATGACCTAATATTGTTTGTCCTCTTTCTTCTTGTATCTGTAAATTATTTTATGTCTGCCTCTGCCTAGGCTGTAAATGCCTTAAAGTCAGAGACTGTATCTTCTAGCAATCAATCAATTAATCAATTAATAGAATTTATTGAACACTTACTGTGTGCAGAGCACTGTATTAAGTGCTTGGGGGAATGCAATATAACAATGCAACAGACACATTCCCTGCCCACAATGAGCTAACAGTCTAGCAGGGGAAACAGACATTAATATAAGTAAATAAATTACAGATGCCTATATAAATGCTGTGGGGCTGGGAGGAGCGATGAATAAAAGGAGCAAGTCAGAGGGATGCAGAAGGGCATGGAAGACAAGGAAATGAGGACTTAGTCAGAGAAGGCCTTTTAGAGGAGAGGTGCCGTCAATAAGATTTTGAAGTGGGGGACAGTAATTGTCTAGCACTAGCACTATTATATTCCCTCAAGTGCTCAGTATAATGCTCTGCATGCACTATGTGTTCAAAAAATATGATGGATTGATTGATTGCTAGTTTACATTTCTCATGTTCAGCTTTTATTCCTAATTCTTTTCCTTTGTTATTGGTATAACAGTGTTCCAAAAAAGATAACAGTTTATAGAAATGTTTCATTTCAAAGTGGGCAATAACACATTTTAAATACAAATGGTTTAAATTTTCTTAAAAGACATGCACTGGGGCAGGTGTGGAGAGGAGAATACTTTATCTGGTGAATTATTTAATGGGTGGAGTTCATCAAGTATTGTTTCACCTTGTATTTTAATTATATCTTTATGAACTTGAACTACCTTTTGCAAGCTCATCAGTAAAGTTTGGCTAAGCCTTCCTCACTAGCCAAGTTCAAAGCTACATCCGGTCGATTTTATTTAATGTCTAATGACAGTAAGAAGGTGGGGAAACATTAAGTACTACTTTAATCTGTTACTGAATGTCTCATCAGGAAGATACTGGAAGAATACTCTATCTCTGACTTCATTGTGATCCATTATACACTCCCCTTTGGCCTTACTTTTACACAGACATACCTGCTGTAATGTAGAAAATCCTTGGCTTTAAATAGATGAACAGTAATTCTTCTCCTTAGTGCCCATAAATTAGTAGTGAAATCTAAAATCAACATAATAAAGCATTAATTTTTCCAATCTTTTGCCTGAAATTTGTTATTTTCTTAACTCATTTTCATAGATATCTAAGACTGAAGGTAAAACACAGAAGGCATCCTACCTCACATAATCTTCCTAAGAGACTCATGTCTGTTGGCATCATATATTGTCAATTTTATTACATTGTGTTCTCCCAAGTGCTTGATATAGTGCCCTGCACACATTAAGCACTCAGTAAATATGATTGATGAAATTTATATGTAATTTATTTACTCATATTAATGTCTCTCTCTCCTCTCTAGACTGTAAACTCATTCTGGGCAGGGACTGTGTGTACCAGTTCTGTCATATTGTTATACTGTACTTTACCAAGCACTTAGTACAGCATGCTGTACACAGTAAACACTCAATAAACATGACATTGATTGATTGATGTATTTCACAAGTCATTTCAGAAAATTATACTTTCAACTTCCTCCACATATATGTGCTTTCCAATATCCTGAATACATATTTGCAGAAGGCCTAAATGCCCTCTTTAGCATCCTAATTCATTCATCTCTAAATAATATTTCTAACTGAATTAACAGCTACCCTATGTCCCTTCTGTAAGACAGTGCACAGCATCCATAGCACCCGACTTCATTCTATATCTGGAATGATATATCTGGAGTCTTCTTTCTACTCAGCTAGACTCACTCACTCCTCTTTCCCTTCGCCGCTCTCGTACCACTAACCCACAGCCCTGGATCACTGCCACTGTCTGCCTCCTTCGCTCTTATGCTCGAGCTGCCAAATGCTGCTGGCGAAAGTCTAAACACCATGCCAACCTTGTTCACTTCAAGTTTATCCTTCCTGCCTTAACTCAGCCCTCTCCTCTGCCAGACAAAACTATTTCTTCTCTCGTATTGACATCCATGCCCATCATCCCCGTCAGCTCTACCGTACATTCAACTCCCTTCTCAGGCACCCGGTTCCTCTCCCTCCTCCTTCCCTCACCCCCAACGATCCTGCCTCCTACTTCATTAATAAAATTAAATCCATCAGGTCCGACCTTCCCAAAGTCACCCCCCCACACACACTTCTCCAACCCCCTGGCTCTCAACACTCTCTGCTACTCTCCCAACCTTCCCAGCAGTATCCTCAGAGGAGCTCTCCTCCCTCCTCTCAAGTGCTACTCTGGCCACCTGTGCTTCTGACCCCATTCCCTCTCATCTCATGAAATCTCTTGCTCGGTCCCTTCTCCCTTCCTTAACTTCCATCTTCAACCGCTCACTCTCCACTGGTTCCTTCCCCTCTGCCTTCAAACATGCTCATGTCTCTCCCAACCTAAAAAAAACCCTCTCTTGACCCCACCTCACCTTCTAGTTATCACCCCATCTCCCTACTACCATTCCTTTCCAAACTCCTTGAACGAGTCGTCTACATGCACTGCCTCGAATTCCTCAACACCAACTCTCTCCTCGACCCCCTCCAATCTGGCTTCCATCCCCTGCATTCCACGGAAACTGCCCTCTCAAAGGTCACCAATGACCTTCGGCTTGCCAAATCCAACGGCTCATACTCTATCCTAAACCTCCTCGACCTCTCAGCTGCCTTCGACACTGTGGACCACCCCCTCCTCCTCAACACGCTATCCAACCTTGGCTTCACAGACTCCGTCCTCTCCTGATTCTCCTCTTATCTCTCCGGTCGTTCATTCTCAGTCTCTTTTGCAGGCTCCTCCTCCCCCTCCCATCCCCTTACTGTGAGGGATCCTCAAGGTTCAGTTCTTGGTCCCCTTCTGTTCTCGATCTACACTCACTCCCTTGGTGACCTCATTCGCTCCCACGGCTTCAACTATCATCTCTACACTGATGACACCCAAATCTACATCTCTGCCCCTGCTCTCTCCCCCTCCCTCCAGGCTCGTATCTCCTCCTGCCTTCAGGACTTCTCCATCTGGATGTCTGCCCGCCACCTAAAACTCAACATTTCCAAGACTGAACTCCTTGTTTTCCCTCCCAAACCCTGCCCTCTCCCTGACTTTCCCATCACTGTTGACAGCACTACCATCCTTCCCATCTCAGAAGTCCGCAAACCTGGTGTCATCCTCGACTCTGCTCTCTCGTTCACCCCTCACATCCAAGCTGTCACCAAAACCTGCCTGTCTCAGCTCTGCAACATTGCCAAGATCCACTCTTTCCTCTCCATCCAAACCGCTACTCTGCTCGTTCAAGCTCTCATCCTATCCTGTCTGGACTACTGTATCAGCCTTCTCTCTGATCTCCCATCCTCTTGTCTCTCCCCACTTCAATCTATACTTCACGCCGCTGCCCGGATTGTCTTTGTCCAGAAACTCTGGGCATGTTACTCCTCTCCTCAAAAATCTCCAGTAGCTACCAATCAACCTATGCATCAGGCAGAAACTCCTCACCCTCAGCTTCAAGGCTCTCTATCACCTCACCCCCTCCTACCTCACCTCCCTTCTCTCCTTCTACAGCCTACCCCGCACCCTCCGCTCCTTTGCCGCTAATCTCCTCACCGTACCTCATTCTCGCCTGTCGCGCCATCGACCCCCAGCCCACGTCATCCCCCTGGCCTGGAATGCCCTCCCTCCCCACATCCGACAAGCTAGTTCTCTTCCTCCCTTCAAGGCCCTACTGAGAGCTCACCTCCTCCAGGAGGCCTTCCCAGACTGAGCCCCTGCCTTCGTCTCCCCCTGCTGCCCCTCCCCATCCCCCCACCTTACCTCCTTCCCTTCCCCACAGCACCTGTATATATGTATATATGTTTGTACATATTTATTACTCTATTTATTTATTTTACTTGTACATATCTATTCTATTTATTTTATTTTGTTAATATATTTTGTTTTGTTCTCTGTCTCCCCCTTCTAGACTGTGAGACCACTGTTGGGTAGGGACCGTCTCTATATGTTGCCAACTTGTACTTCCCACGCACTTAGTACAGTGCTCTGCACACAGTAAGTGCTCAATAAATATGATTAATTGATTGATCGATTGATCTGGGCACATTAAAGGGAATTCCTTCTCAAAAGCTCCAAACTAATAACCACAATAATAAAAATGAGGAAGTCTGAGTTTAATCTATGTTGAACAGAGTTTGAATTCTGTAGTGCACCTCATTACAGAGGGGACACTTGCAATTACAAAAGGGAAAATTGGGGCATGGAGAAATTGAGTTCAGTTCCCTCACTTCTTTTGAGGAAGGAGAACTGTGGGTTTTGGCAGAGATTTAGGAAACATAGACAACTCTGCCTATACATTTAATTTCTCTTTCCCCCTGCCCTCTGGGAGTTACTGAAAGTTAACATAATTCCTCAGAAGAGAATGTAACTAAGGGATTTGGACACAATGGTGGCCAATGGTAGGATTCTGCTATTCACAAAGCCCTGCAGAAATTCAGCTAGCCTGGTCTATAAGGCATCAAAAACAACATGATTCTTCCAACAGTCAAGACACTATGCTGCTATGAGAAGGCTATTCTTCCCTATAGGCAGACTTAAACTTGGTTTAAGGGAATAAAGTTGAGGAAAAGCCTTCTCCTTTCTCCCACTCTGAACCAAGGGATCAAATTAACCCACTGGTTCACTCCACATAAGGCAGATAACCCTAACATCAGTTTGAAAATATTTTGCAGACTCAGATTTGCTTAACTGATTTAATATGCTGTGCCTGAGTAGCCAGTTATCCATCAATCTGAAAAGCACTACCTTTAGGATTCTCAGATCAAATTTGTTTTTTCTGTAAAATTATATCCTCGATCATGCCTTCTGACTGCTCAAAAACTTCTACAGAGTGCCAACTGAAGTCAGAGGTGGCTATTGGTTCTTTGCCATTTCCCAACCTTCTGGGGTTCACCACCCAATAGGTCACCAGGGTAACTACAGGATACAGGAAATAGTCAGGCAGTTGTGCTGGTAAACTCTGAGCCGCAACTACTGGCACATTGATTTCTTCTGCATGAGAAATTCCACGTTTGTCTGGGGTTTCAGATTATTTGCCCAGTGCAGTAAAAAAAAAAGAATGTTACCTTGAAAATAACTTTCAAAAGTTTTCCTTGCCTCTTGCAGGAGTCATGGGGAACTTGTCAATCATTATGTCAATTATAATAAGGAATTAGAACTCATCTTGACTCCTGAGTTCAATGCTCTAGGCAACAGTCTTCATTGCCACATTGTCAAGCTATTATGTTAGGAGGTTAAAATGCCTTCAAAGCATTCAATACATTCTATATTTTAAACTGTGTTAAAGGCATGGCTGAAAATTATTCCATCTTTATTGTCTTTTTCTTCTTCACTTTCTCCTCCTTCTCTTCTTCCTCCTCCTCCTCCTCATTCTTCTTCCTCTTCTTCTTCCCCTCTTCATTCTCCTCCTTTTTCTTCTTCTCCTCCTAATTTTTTTCTTCTTCCTCCTCTTCCTCTTCCTTCTATGCCAATAGCCTTCTTTCAACTTTTTCTCCATCTTTTCTTTTTTGTCTACCTTATGTTCATCCTCTTCCTCCTTTCTCCATTTTCCCCTTCCTTTCTGCTGCCTCTTCATTTCATGCTAGTGAAACATAATACAGAATCTTAACATATTCAATATGAAAAATAGAATTTCCAGAAAAATCTATTTTCTTCTTAGGATACACTTCTACCCTGTTCAGAAAGCTCCCTTTTTGTTGTGGGCTTATTTACCTAATCAAAATCCTTCACCACAGAAGAGGTGATGAGGTGAGGTCATTGCAAAAGGATTAAGTTGCTGGAAAGAAAACCCAGTCATTCAGTACACATTGCTGAGAAACTGGAAAGATGATTGATGGTATTTTCCTCTAGAGTGACCTAGGTGGAAGAGAGTACTTAAGCCACAGAGTAATGTGCCACTTGTTCCCTGGTGCAATTTAAGTTAAACACAGCTGAACAAAGCTCTCCTGGATGTCTATGTGGAATCTTTTATTTTTCTAATTTACTCCTGGACAGTTAAGTACTATTTCCTCCAAATGGCACCAAAAGGCCACATGTTCTCTATGTTTTTCTTCCAACCCTGCTTTTCCAAGATGCCTAATTCCAACCCCCACAGAATCCCAGCCCTCATCATTTCAGCAGCTGCTTCTGCTCTGCTTGAAAACAAGTTTTCTTTGGTGGTGTGGTGGGGGAGGGAGCAAATTGAGATAGTCTAGTCAACAAAGTGTATCATAAAGCATTACTTCCTGTTATGACACTCATGTGTGTACACATATTGATTTATTTGGGTCAAGCTGTCTAACCCATATGAACAAGACTGAAAGCAGCAGGTAGTGAGTACCATAACTACAGGCAATGAGGGGCCAGAAGAAAAGTAGACCACTAATGGTAAGGTCAGAAGAAAAGGTATTTATGATTTGTTTGATGCTGGTGTTTAAAAATGTTTAAAAATTAAATCAATGCATCATATAGGAATCACTTTAGTCTGGAGATTTTATTTGCTGAGTCAACCTTGTGCTTTTCCATTTGTGCATTTCTCGAATACAAAAGTAGAGGTTGGCATGATAGTAAATGCTGAGATTAGAATTCTTCACTGAAGGGAAAGACAAAAGTATTTTTGGATTCTACAAAGCTCTTTCATGAGTGCATTTCTAGTTTTGTTCGGTACAAACATCCCTGAGAATTACCCTTATAGGAGATGCAAAATTAGAGGAGAGGAGCCTACCAAATAGTCTGGGAAATCTCAAGGACTACCATCTAGTGGTATCTTACCTTAAATAACACTGATTGATTTACTACCTTATATAGAAAGAGACCATGGCCCATGAACAGCCAATAAATTCCCATTTATAATTAATCTATATGAAGGGTAAGCCTCTCATGACATCTTTTTTTTTAGAACTTTATACTTGGAAATGTTCCGTGTTGATGCTAATGAAAAAGTAATGCTTGGTATATTTCACATTCCAAAGCCTTGGGACATATATGCATAGAAAAGCAATTCATACTAAACTGCTTTACAAGTGCAAAAATTCCGTTAGCCTACAGCTACGGCTCTGCATAATCGTACCAGGAGAAAAAAATCATGCCCTCTGTTTGCAAGCGAGGTTCTTATTCAATTTATTTCTGCAATTTCTGCTTTGGGAATGGGTCATCCCCTTAAATTGTTGCTACCCCCAATTCAAAAGATAGTGTAAAACCTACTAAATGTTTTCCGTCTAATCCCAAACCCTCTTCTATACCCAGGTTTCATTCAAACACATTTCAGAATCCAAGAGCTGCAAGGCAAAGGTAAGAAATTTCATCAAGGCCATGGATTTTAAAAAAACAAAAAAATAAATAAACAAATAAAAAGAATGCACTAACCACCTTACCCTAGAGAATGGTTCCATAATTATAATAGCTCATTTTAATCATTGTGATTGTTTAATATATTATGAATGCAGAGAAATAGGGATAGTAATAGTCTTATCAGTCCCAGTCTTTTGTTATAACTGATGCTTCTTTGAGATTTAACAGTTTAGAATCTCCCCATCAATACTTTCCTCACATATGAAGTGGCCTTAATTATGTGGACAGTCAGAATCCCTCAGAGGGGGCTGGGGAACAAAACAGCAGGTAAGAAGAAATGCTTATTCCTTCAGTCTTTGTTTCTGCTCAATCCCCTGTAGCTAAAGCTGTATATGTGGCTTTCTCTATCTTTGTGACACTTTAAATGTGAAACGAGTAATTTAGCTGAAAAATTTCTGTTATTTTTTTTTACATGCTTCATATGCTGGGTTAAAAACCATTAGCATATAACAAAAATCTGAGCAGATGCTGTGCAACAGATTCCTTAAGGGAGTCCATATTTTTACATATTTTGTAATAAGGAAACTGTCACTCCCAGATGGTATCGAGCTAATACTGGTGGTTTGCTTGCTGATAACATACTAAAAAATAAAATTAATTGTATTCTATTTGATGACAATGAAGCCATTATCATATATAATGCACTCTTAAAGGAAACGTGCCTCTGAAAGACTGTCTTTCTAAATAAGTGAGTTGATTCAATCATCTGGCCTGATTCTCACCGTCAGAATTCCTAAAACCTGGCTCTATGATGTAAAATGTATCAGAGTTCACTTTTATGGCCAAGTAGAAATAATGATACCTCAGTACCTTGAATTGATAAACCAGTTTTATTTTTCCAAAGGATTTTTATATTATATTTATCATTTGGCTTAACACTGTGAAGAGAGAAATAGGTATTACTAACCCATTTTACATATGAAGAAACTGAGGCAAGTCAGGCTAAGAGACTTGCCTGAAGTCAAAATTGAGAGAAGAGGAAATGAGGGCTTAGTAGGAGAAGACCTCTTGGAGGAGCTATGCTTTTAATAAGGCTACAGAAAAGTAATTAGAAAGTATTAAGGACTGTCTTGTTTTGTCATGCTGTCATCTCCGACCCATAGCGACTCCATGGATACATCTCTCCCAGAATGCCCCACCTCCATCTGCAATCATTCTGGTAATGTATCCATAGAGTTTTGGGGGTAAAAATATGGAAGTGGTTTACCATTGCCTTCTTCTGTTCAGTAAACCTGAGTCTCCACCCTGGACTCTTTCCCATGCCACTGCTGCCCAGCACAGGTGAGTTTTGACTTATAGCAGATTGCCTTCCACTCACAAGCCACTGTCCAAGCTAGGAATGGAAAGGGTGTGCCTCTGCTTGACCCTCCCTCCCGCAGTTGAGACTGGTAGAGCACTGGAAACTCTCCAGGTGACAACCTGAGAGGGGAGCATTAGGATTACTCATTGGTGATTCAAGGTGAAAGCAACCCCTCAAATTTTAGCTCTTAGTGATTGATACATAGTGTGGAACTAGTATAATATTCAGTCATCTCCCCTTAAACTATACAATCACTATATGTTAAAATAGGTATTAAAAGGTATTGTTTCTTGATTCATCATCAGTCGTATTTATTGAGCACTTACTATGTGCAGAGCACTGTACTAAGCACTTGGGAAGCACAAATTGGCAACATATAGAGACAGTCCCTACCCAACAGTGGGCTCACAGTCTAAATTGATTCATGACTATACCAAATTTCTTGATAGTTTTCAGTACTTTGAAAATAATGTGTGAGCATGGGACATACTGAAGGGTGAATCAGCCTGGTTTAGTCAAAAATGTATGGGGCTGGGAATCACCAGACCTGGATTCTATTCTCAGCTCTACCACTATCTTACTAAGGGATCACGGGCAAAGTAAATTAGCTACTCTGTGTTTGATATTCTCAAATGTTAAGATAATTTCTCTTATGCTGTCAGGCTGTCTCTGACCCATAGTGACGCCATGGACACATCTCTCCCAGAATGCCCCAACTCCACCTGCAATCATTCTGGCACTGTATCCAGAGAAGTTTCTTGGTAAAAATACAGAAGTGTTTTACCATTGCCTCCTTCCGCACAGTAAACTTGTGTCTCCACCCTCAACTCTCTAATGCTGTTGCTGCCCAGCATAAGTGAGTTTTGACTTGTAGCAGATTGCCTTCAACTCACTAGGCACTGCCCAAGCTAGGAATGGAATGGATTTGCCTCTGCTTGACCCTCCCTTCTGCAGTTGAGACTAGTAGAATACTGGAGACTCTTCTAGGTGTGACCCTGAGAAGAGCTGCTCTTCCATACCCCACAATAATTGTTTTTATGGTATTTGGTAAGTGCTTAGTGCCAGGAACTATACTAAGCAATAATTAGGGCGGACACAGTCCGTGTCCCACATGGGGCTCACAGTCTTAATCCTCATTTTACAGATGAGGTAACAAGGCACACAGAAATTAAGTGACTTTCCCAAAGTCATACAGCAGACAAATGGCAGGGTCAGGATTAAAACCTAGTCTTCTGACTCCCAGGGCCATGTTGTGAGGATAAAATGAGACAATCAGTAAGGACGTGCTTTGCAGAAATTAAAACTCTATATCAAAACAATGTATTTTTAATACATTATCAGTGTTTTTAAATCCATATTTGAACTTTCTCTATAGTCAACATTTTATTGACTTTATCATTTCTTCTTGTATTTATTTGGAGAACGCTTGAAAGAAATATTTCTACTTGGGACCAGAGTCATTATTATTTCTGCTTTTCTACAGAAATACTTACTGTACATATAGCTTGTAAGCCAAGGAATTTCTTTTGGTACCATTTTCTGAGAGAAAAGTTGTAATAAGCGATATATTTTACAAGTACATGAATAATAAATTGATGAATAATGCAAGGTGCATATTATGCTATATATATTTAGTGTATCTCTATATGGTATAAACATGAATCGGAGATGCACTTTTAAATTTTGAGTCAATAAGTTCTTAGCAGTAAGATTTTATTTCACAAGTGTGAATTGAATTTCATAAGACCACTAGCAGACAAATTTCAGGTCAGTTGGAAGGAGACATTTTTTAAAATTGAACCACTGTGAAATAAATATAGCTGCTATTGCTATTTTAAATCCAATATCAATTTATATCTATCACACATTAACTGTTGAGTCAGAAGCTTTCAGTGCCCATGGTATCCTGAATTGTAAGTAGAAATTTGAGAAGCCATATTACCCCTTTCAATCAGCAATCCCTTTGAAGCAGTGTGGCTCAGTGGAAAGAGCACGGGCTTGGAGTCAGAGGTCATGGGTTCAAATCCCGGCTCCACCACTTGTCAGCTGTGTGACTTTGGGCAAGTCACTTAACTTCTCTGTGCCTTATTTGTAAAATGAGGATTAAGACTGTGAGCCCCATGTGGGACAACCTGATCACCTTGTAACCTCCCCAGTGCTTAGAACAGTGCTTTTCACATAATAAGCACTTAATAAATTTCATCATTATTATTATTAGTAGTAGTAGTAATCACCTGGGTTACTCTATTAAAAAGTGGTACTGGAGTCTTATACTGTAAACAAAATAAAAAACTCAGTCCATTCTCAAAGATTTTGAGACTGAGAACCTACATGAAAAAATTGATTAACACTCCTTGTTATCACACTGACCCTCACACTCTATCCTCCCTGCCAGTCTTGTTCTTCCTGAGAAAGAGGATGCAATGAATGAGTAACAATAATGATAATGGTAATAATGATAGTGGTATTTGTTAAGCGCTTACTATGTAGAACAGTGCTTTGCATATAGTAAGTGCTTAATAAATGCCATCATCATTATTATTATTATGTGACAAGCGCTGTTCTAATGGCTGGGATAGATACATGGTTATCAGGTCGGACCCTTTCCCTGTCCCACATGGAGCTCACAGTCTTAATCCCCATTATGCAGGTGGGGTAATTGAGGCACAGAGAAGTGAAGTGAATTG
This sequence comes from Tachyglossus aculeatus, assembly GCF_015852505.1. Lineage (NCBI taxonomy): Eukaryota > Metazoa > Chordata > Mammalia > Monotremata > Tachyglossidae > Tachyglossus > Tachyglossus aculeatus. The sequence continues at coordinate 92,643,674 of NC_052070.1, read as the reverse complement.
CCCAAGGCCATACAGCAAACTAGTGGCAGAGCTGGGTTTAGAATACAGGTCCTTCTGAATCCTAGACCCATGCTCTATCCACTAGGCCATGCTGTATCTTAGTAAGCACTTAGAGGCAGAGAAGAATGTTAAGTTCATGCAATAATGTTACATACAAAAGCCATATGTAGCAGGAGTGACTGCAGCATAGCGCTGATGAAGCACTGATGCCAGGAAGAAACATGGCCCTAGGAGTCACAGTACCTGGGTTCTAATTCCAGTTTTGCCAGTTGCCTGCTGTGTGAGTTTAACTTCTCTCTGCTTCAGTGTCCTCATCTGTAAAATGGGGATTCAATATTTGTTTTTCCTCCTACTTAGACAGTGACTGCTGTGTGACTTTGAGCAAGTCACTTAACTTCTCTGTGCCTCAGTTACCTCATCTGTAAAATCAAGATTAAGACTGTGAGCCCCATGTGGGACAGGGACTGTGTCCAACCTGATTTGCTTGTATCCAGCCCAACGCTTAGTACAGTGCCTGGCACGCAGTAAGTGCTTAACAAAACCCACCATTATCATTATTGTTATTATTATAGCAATATAATAATATAATAAGTCACATCATTATGACTGTGTACAGTCTGATTAACTTGTATCTACCCCAGCACTTAGAACACTGCTTGAAACATAGTAAGTGCTTAACAGATACCATTATTGTTATGTGTCATAACTCCTTGGAACAGCAGACAGGTGCCAACATAGCCATCTTGGTAGCCACTGTCATCTTCACCATCCATGTTAGGCAGCTACTTTCAGTACTTCTGCTGAAATTGTTAGCTACGCAAGATGTTATGGGTTGTTCTTTGGTCAGAAACCTTTAGTACTGATGACAAAGTCCCAGCAGACATTTCCTACTGACTTCTGGCTGTTTCACCCCACCATCACAACAAGGGCTGAGACTAGACTTTGGCAGAGGGCCCTGGGCTCCTGAATGTAAGGACAACAGTGTCAAAATTGTTTATCTTTAAGATAATTTTGTTCTACAAATCAGATCCCCTAAGCCTCCATATTGTCTCCTGTTTGCTAATTAGACAAGGCTGATTTTGCTTGCAATTATCTGAAAGCATGGGATTACTATGGAGGACAGTAAAATAGTTCAGAGAGATTCTAGAGGGAGTGTGGCTTATAAAGGTATCTGATCTACCCACCAGAGGTAATTTGCTCTCTGGGACAATCTTGGGACAAGAGAGTAAATAGTTTCTAAGAAACACTTCTGACACCTTCACCCTTGTTCTTTGGCTCTCCATTTTTTTTATGGTAATTGTTAAGTGCTTACTTTGTGTCAGTCACTGTATTAAGCACTAGGATAAATAGAAACTTATCAGGTTGGACACAGACCATGTTCCACATGGGGCTCACAGTCTGAGTCCGCATTTTACAGAAGAGTTAACTGAGGTTCAGATAAGAAAAGTGACTTGCCAATTCTAGCTCAAGTTCAAACAACAGACTAATGGTGGAGCTGGATTACAATCCCGGTCTTTCTGACTTCTATGCCTATGATCTATCCACTAGGCCATGCTGCTCTTCCTTATTATGGTGAAAGTAGATTTTACTCTTGAATGAAGAATCATAATAATAGTATTTGTTAAGTGCTTACTCTATGAAAGACACTGTACTAAACACTGGGGTGGATACAAGCATATTGGGTTGGACAGAATCACTGTCCCATATAGGGCTCACAGTCTTAATGCCCATTTTACAGATGCAGTAACTGAGGCACAGAGAAGTGAATTGCCATACAGCAGACTAGTGGAAGAGCCCATGCTCTATCTTCAATGCCTTGCTGCTTCGCAATATGACATGCTGCTTCCCAGTATGCCATGCTGCTTCCTGGAATGTCCGCTATGTGACCTTGGGCAAGTCACTTCACTTTTCTGTGCATCAGTTACTACATCTATAAAATTGGGATGAAAACTGTGAACCCTATGTGGGATATGGACTGTGTCCAACCTAGAGAGGCAGCGTGGCTTAGTGGATAGGATACGGACCTGGGAGTCAAAAGGACTTGTATTCTAAACCCGGCTCCTCCACATTCCTGCTGTGTGACCTCGGGCAAGTCACTTAACTTCTCTGGGCCTCAGTTACTGCATCTGTAAAATGGGCATCAAGAGTGTGACAGGGACTGTGTCCAACCTGAATTGCTTGTATCTACTTCAGTGTTTAGAACAGTGCTTGGCACATAGTAAGCACTTAACAAGTACTATAATAATACTTATTACTATTATTATTCTTATTAACTATCTTGTATCTAACCCAGTGCTTAGTATAATCCCTGGCACATAACGCTTAACAAATACCATTAGAAAAAAAAAATCAAAGTGTACACACAGACACACAAACACATACACACACACAAGCACACACATTCATTCATTCATTCATTCAGTCATATTTATTGAGCCCTTACTGTGTGCAGAACACTGCACTAAGCGCTTGGAAAGTACATTTCAGCCATAAAGAGAGAAAATCCCTCCCTACTACAGGCTTGCAGTCTCAAAGCGGGTAGACAGACATCAAAACAAGCAAACAGGCATCAATACCATCAATATAAACAAATAGAATTATAGATATATACACATCAAAACAAGTAAACAGGCATTAAAATAAATAAATAGAATTACAGATATGTACATATATGCCCAAGTGTTGTAGGGTAGGGGGGGGTAGAGCAAAGAGAGAAAGTCGGGCAACTGGGAGGGGAGGGAGAGCTGAGGAAAAGGGGGGCTTAGTCTGGGAAGGCCTCTTGGAGGAGGTGAGCCTTCAGTAGGGCTTTGAAGGAGGGAAGTGTGATTGTTAGGTGGATTTGAGGAGGGAGGGCATTCCAGGCCAGAGGCAGGACGTGGCCAGGGGTCGATGGGAGTACAGGCTAGAACGAGGCACAGTGAGCAGTTTAGCATCAGAGGAGCAGAGTGTATGGGCTATGTAGGAGAAAAGGGAGGTGAGGTAGGAGGGGGCAACGTGATGGAGAGCTTTCAAGCCACTAGTGAGGAGTTTTTGCTTGATACGGAGATTGATAGGCAACCACTGGAGATTTTTTGAGGAGCGGGGTGACATGCCCTGAATGTTTCTGTAGAAAGATAATCCGGGCAGCAGAGTGAAGTATAGACTGAAGTGGGGAGAGACAGAAGGTTGGGAAGTCAGAAAGGTTGCTGATGCAGTAATCCAGTTGGGATAGGATGGGTGATTGTACTAACATAGGCACACCACGTGCCAAATGTGAGGAGAATGGACAACATCAGGGTATCCTAATAGCTGCTGTATAACAGAGGACTGAGAATGTATGAAGACAAAATGATAAAACAGTAAACTAGAACCTCAGAAGATGCTGCATTCCAGTTGAAGACTAGGAGTTAGTTGCCATAGCTAGAGCAACATTGAGCACTGAAATCAAGAAGTCAGTGTCTCCTTTGTAGCTGGAGCTTCTCAAGTTTCTTAAGGATCGTATGACAAGGAGACAAAAGTGAAAATAACAGCAGGCACCAAAAACAATAAATACAACAGCACAGCAAGAGAGCCCATTTATATATTTGGGACTGCTGGTCTTCATTAAACTTCTCAGTCACATGGTCACCTGTACACAAATTTTACCAGTGACATCTTTGAGTATGAGACAGCTCTGTGTGTGTGTGTGTGTGTGTGTGTGTGTGTGTGTGTGTGTGTGTTCTTGTGTTTGTGCCCATGAATCAGAAATGGACCTTACTAAAAGGAAGAGTTAAACCACAGAAAATTCCAAACAAGGCATGTGGAGGGAGTTCTCTTGTTTAAGCCACCCAAAGCATCTGCTTCAGTTTTTAAGTGCTAGAAGTACAGACTCATTCAGCAAGATTTTAACAGACAGTTTGGCACTAAGGATGAATCTGCTGAAGACCTGGCAGTGGAATTCGTTTAAGCAATAGTATGTCAAATATTCATCAAGAGAAATACTAATTGAGGCTCTGCACAAATTAGTCTAGGCCTGTGTAAAACTGGAAAGAATGCAAATGAATCATGAATTTAATTTAATTTAGCAGGAGGCATACTTAGACCTTCTGCACTGTGGCGATTTATGCATCCGCCTAGCAACCACACACTATTACATTGACCTGCAGTGTTTTCCTTGTGAAGTGAATTCCCATTGGTAGCCTAGAGGAAAGTTTTGTCTCAAAGACGCTTGCAGTGCTTAGAGCAGTACAAACTATTGCACATTATGACTACTTCAGTTCATAGAAAGGACACTGTTAGCACAGGTTCCCAAATGAAACACAGGTAGCCAGATTTGTAAATGCCCAACTAAGTTTTAACTAAAAAATGTACGTTGGTCCATTTCCATACCATTTCAAAATCACTCTACTCTTCACTTTTTTCCCTACTTTGAAGATCAGGTATCTCTTCGGAGACCAAGCATTTCTAAACATGGAAGAGTGTAATGAGAAAAGGAAATGATAAAATCTAGATTTATCACTGCTACAGTCAGGGCTATAATTTGGGAAACAGGCTCAGCTGTGAGAGAAACTGCTCTGTCACCCTGGGAAATAGAAAAAATAAAAATGTTTCAATTCTGTGAGGATGAAGTTGCACGTATTAGACAATGTTCCAATACCACAAGGGAAAATAACTCACTATAGATGGGTGCTCATTTGTGAACAGAATTGGGCCAGGTTCAATGACAAACTTGGATCACAATAATAGAATCTGAACCACGATGAGTATCTTTATAGTATTAGATCCCCTCTTGGATATATAAGATTCCATTCCAAATCCGTAAGCATTTTTTAGTGATAGAACAGAAGGGTATCTTTTTGTTCTGAAGAGGAAATTTTAGGGAATATTTTAGTGACCTAAAACCTCTCTTTTCCATACTAATGTCTCTGACTTTGCTCACTCCAATGACTCCAGCCAGCCCTATACACACAGTGGGATCTACATAAATTCTGCTGACCTTCTGACTGCTGTAGCATTTTTGATAAAATCAGAATAATGCCTCTAAGTATATAAAAATGAAGTGGAGGTTAGAAAAACAGCACCCAGAAAGGGTGATCTTTTGTACACACTCCAGTAAATTGTGCAACTACCCAAGTAGAACATGAACCAACTCTTGGGGTCAGTGACAATGCATTGGCATACAAAAGACTCTTCAAGGATTTGCTGAAAACCCTAAATAAACACTAAGCATAAGGGGATCATCTATAACTGATCTCACTCCAGGCTATTCTTTTTCAGCCTACATGACTTCTACAGCTGGTAGTTCAAAGGATACCACATAGAAGGTGTCCTGCTGGACCTAGTGAGTTTTGAACAATCTAAACAACTGTGTTTATTTTTAGAAACTCACTCCAGATGAAATCCCCTATTTAGAAGAGTCAAAATAATGCCCAAAGGAACTGAAAGAACATTGAGTTAATGTCATAGCCTTCATCCTCTCACACCTCTGCTGGGCAGGTTTTGCATCAAGAGTTTTATATTACATTCTACAAGTTCTCCCTCCACTTACTCCTTCTGTTCTGGGGCTCTACATTCCATCAACCTCCCTAACACTGCATCCACTCAGCACCATGTTTTAGGGGTACTGTAGCTTGGGTTATCCCGGGCTTCAAGGGTTTTATGCAGCTTCTGAGACCCACCCTGAGTTACAGGCTGCCTGGAGGAATTCACTCTGGGACAGGGCAGGGGGAGAATGGTCCCTACTAGGAACTGTCTCTTCCCTATCAATCAGTGCTGCTTACTGAGTGCTTACTGTGGGCAGAGCACTGTACTAAGTGTTTGGGAGAGGACAACACAATGGAGTTGGTAGACACATTACCTGCCCATGATTTCCAGACCTACTGTGGATACCTGCAGGAGGCTCTAATCTTCCCAGCACATCTCAGTAAATTGACCTCAGGAAATATCATGAGGTTCAGAGGATTGTCCTGGTACATCCCAGCAACAGTTCTGAAGTCACATTTGGAGGCTCAAAATCACCTACCCACAAACAATCCCCTAGTCACAAACCCTCCTAGAGTTCAGGAGAAGAAGAAATTCCCTTCTGCTGTACAGCTTGGTGGGCCTTCTTCAGTCAATCAATCAAACAGTGGCACTTACTGAGTGCTTACTGTGTACAGGGCACTGTACTAAGTGCTTAAGAGAGTACAAGCAATAACAGACACATTCCCTGTCCACAACAAGCTAACCATCTAGCAGGGGAGACAGACATTAATATAAATAAATGAATTATGGATATATACGTAAGTGCTGAGGGGCTCGTGTAGGAGGTGGTGAATAAAGGGAGCAAGTCAGGGTGACTCAGAAGGGATTGGGAAAAGAAGAAATGAAGGCTTAGTCAGGGAAGACTTTTTGGAGGAGATGTGCCTCCATTAAGGCTTTGAAGGTGGGGAGAGTAATTATCTGTCAGATTTAAAAGGATTCAAATTCTTAATGGATTTATGCTGGGCTAGCCTCCCCTGGAAAGACTGGGACATTTGATTTTAGCCCTTAATTTCTTAATTTTCACTCATGAAACTCAACCCTCTGCACCATTTTATGATAGCTCATACTTTCCCTCTATATTAATTCTTCAGGATATGCTATGTTGCTGGAGAGAATAAGGTGAGTTGTTTTCTCCTTGAGAAATTTTTTATTGTATGTATTTTTGGAAAGGGCCTAATATAAGCCTTTTCATTTTTTAAATGTAAATAATTTGACATTCAAGTAAACAAATATAGTTAACTTAGTTTCCCCATGATTTACTCTATTAGTTCTGAATCATATTGGTTTGTTTTTATATATTTCTAAAATTATTTTCCTTTGCTCTGATCAGCAGCGTAAATATTCATCTGATAAAGTCTTTATTTCAGGCCTCATCATCTCTCACTGACTTCTGACTTATTATGGATATTAATTGCATAAAGGAGAAATTGTGTAGCTGAAAAAGGGGTATGTATATCTTTACGTTTAGATCACCAAATTTCAGCATCACACTAAGAGCATTTAATTGTTCCTTATCCTTTCTAGAACCCAGGCCCCATCCCCAGAAAACAGGAAGACTAAAACAGACCTTCCTCGATGGTGATAAAGTGTGATCACATTAAACTTATATTGATCTACTGAAGGTGGACAAGATATACTCTTGAAAATTAATAGATAATGAATACCGCAAACATGGTAAATTGCAAGTGTATTGTTTTCCCACCCCTTTGTATGTTAAATTATTGACATTTAGTAGTGTTATTGTTTTTTTTTTTAAGAAACCAGGCTATCGAAAGGTGGGGAAGCAACCCCGGTTGCCCTAGTCCTTGAGACCCCTTGGGGCCATCAGGACCAACTCTCCCTCAAGACTGTAAGCTCACTGTAGGCTGGGAAATCTGTCTACCAACTCTGGCATATTAGCACTTTCATTCAATTTCATTCAATTCATTAGAGCACTGTACTAAGTGCTTGCTCAGCACACAGTAAGAATTCAATAAATACCATTGATGATTGATTGATTATAGTTATTTTATGGTACCTCTCCATCTCCCCCCACCACACACACACACACACACACACACACACACACACACAACCTTATCTCTCCATGGCCATTGTTCAGAGCCATCAATAGAGGAGAGGAGGGGAACACACTTGTGGAGACAGGTCTATTTGCCTACTAACTAAAGTTTGAACTTTAGTTCAATCCTCCCTGGACCTCCTCTTCCTCTTCCCTGGGGCTTCTTCTTTCCTGAACTCCCCAGAATATTAATCTGGCCCAGTCAATAGGTTAAAATAATAACTGTGTTTCTGGTATTTATTAAACTCCCTACTGCCTAGAACTCCCCTTTCAAATCCATCAGTATATCACTCTACCCTCTACAAAGCCCTACTCCAATAATTTTTCCCTTAAAAAGCCTTCCCTAACTAACCTCTTATTTTCCCATCCAAGCTGTACACACGTTATCTTTATTTCTCTCTACATCTATTTACAATCTTGTGCTTCTCCTCTTTCTAATTTATCTTAACGTCTGTCTTCCCCTTTAGACTGGGAGCTCCTTGAAGTGAGAAATTGTGTATATCAACACTACTGAATTGTACTCCCCCAAGTGCTCAGTAGAGAGCTCTGCACACTATAAGCACTTAATAAATACCACAGATTGATTGGATAAGAGCTTATGAAGTGCTAAGCCTAGGAGTAGCTACAAGATAATCAGATCAGGAAACAGTATTGCCTAGTGGACAGAGCATTGGCCTGGGAGTCAGAAGGACCTGGATTCTAATCCCAGCTCTGCCACATGTCTACTGTGTGACCTAAGGCAAATCACTTAACTTCTCTGTGCCTCAGTTACCTCATTTGTAGATGGGGATAAAGACTGTGAGCCCCATGTCGGACGGTGACTGTGTCAGACCTGATTAGTTTGTACCTACACCAGTGCTTAGAATAGTGCTTGACCAATTGGTAAGCGCTTAACCAATTACCATCATTATTAGACACCATCCTTAACCCACCTGGGGCTCATAGGCTAAGAGACAGAGAGAGTGAGAGAGAGTGAGGGAGAGAGAGAGAAAGAGAGAGAACAGGTATTTTATTCCCATTTTACATATGGGGAAATCGAGGCACAGAGGAGTTTAGTGAGTTGCACAAGGTCACACAGTAAACAAGTGGCAGAGCTGGAATTAGAAACCAGTTCCTTGACTCCTACTTCCATGCTCTTTCCACTAGGTATGTTGTCTCTGTTTTCTAGTCCACCTTACTCCTTAGCAGTTAAATGGTTCCAAGTGATTGAATACCTTTGCAATCTAAAATTCCAATACCTTCCTTCAAAATCATCCCAGTGTTCAGACAACATTATATGCCTAGGAAGTTATTTCTTTTGTCTCTCTCTTATCTCTCATGCTGCACTTTAAATTACATTTCCTCCTGTTGTCAATGGGAAGAGAGAAAACAGCAGAAGGCCATCCTCCATATGCCAAGCCTTCATATTTCTAAAGATGGTGAGAAAAGCAGTTCAGCAGTCCAATTTCTGGTCACTCTCCAACCTGGTAAGTTTACCAAGATAAATTGGTGAGCTCCAACATCATTGCGGGTTGTCTCACAAGGGCTCCACTTGCTCTGCAGAATCTTTATTAAGCTATGTTCTGAGGGTCATGGGCCAGTGGATAAAACTAGTGTCTCTGCTGAGATATAGTATCAGCTGCTTGTGTGTTGTGAGCTAAAACATCAGTTGAAGGCAATGTTTTCCTCTCCAGTCTGTGACATTAACTGTATTCTGTGACACTGGTGATTCAAACGATTCTTTCCTACATATGACATAAGGAGGTATGTGGTACTAAACTGTTTCCACCTGCTGAAGTGGCTTGCATTTTAGGCAGGGTTAACTGTAGAGCACCATTTGGAAATAGTTTGCAGGAATGCCTCAGTTCTCTTGGGGAGGCTGCGTATGCACCTTGTGGTTAGTGAGTGTTTCAAGACTTAAACTTTATCTTGAAGTCAATCAACTGGGGATCATGAAGGAAGATTGGATAACGGCTTTACTAATCAAAACAATTTTGGGAACATTATTGAGTCCCAAAGAGTTTTCTTTGTCATCTCATAGCATAGACCCATGTGTCTGTGAACAGAATTATATAACCTACTGCGTAATATCATGTCATATGCAGATATGATTTCCATGACTTAACACTGAGTGCTAATAACTAATTTTCCCTGAGCTAATAAGGAGAATGCTGGTGGCTGCCTGAAAATCTAATGTGGTCAAATCCACTTTGGATGGAAAACTTACATCATCTAGCTTATACCTGTCAAGATAAGAGATAGGTGGACATCAAAATGTGTGAAGTTTTATTTTGTTTCAGTCAGCCCAGAGTTTAAATGCTCTGCGTAGAATTTTTCAATCCACCCCAACATCTCAGACATATAGTTCTGATGCTGGAAATCTTATGAGAATTACTTTTCTATGTGGCATTGTGCACCCACATTTTCTTCTATCCTCTTCAGAAAGTATTTGAGAACATTTTTATCCATTTACTTGCACTTAGATTTATGCCCTCTGTTTACTTCGCCATCAGCCTCACAGTACTTATGTATACATCTGTAATTTTTTATATTAATGTTTATTTCCCCCTCTAGACTGTAAGTTATTCTGGGCAGGGAACATATCTATCAACTCTGTTATATTGTACTCTCTCGTGTGCTTACTACAGTGCTCTGCACACAGTGAATGCTCGATAAATATGATTGACCAACTTGCCTTTCATCAAAAGCTGGTTTGAAGGGATTCCATAACATTCCCAATATGAATAATATGAATAATTCACATTCTGAAGCGTACTTTGGACCCACAATATCTGTCCATTGTCATAGGTTATTGTAGAACAAGATTGTTTTCAGTTTTGCCTTCTTGTCCTATTATCTTTCTTCTTTCCTTTCTCTCATTCAACCTTTGTACATTTCTTTCTTCCTTCCTTCTTTCCTTCTTTTCTTTCTTTCTTACTTTCTATTTGTTAAATGCTTACTCTCTGTCATCCCTATTCTAAGCACTGAGACAAATACAAGTTGATCAGACCGTACACAGTTCCCACCCCTCTTAGGACTCACAGTCTATGTAGGAGAGAGAACAGGTATTGAATCACCATTTTACAGCTGAGGAAACTGGGACACAGAGAAGTTAAGTGATTTTTCTCAAGGTCACACAGGAGACAAGTACTAGAGCTGGAATTAGAACCCAGGTCTTCTGACTCCCAGGCCCATGCTCTATCCACTAGGTCAAATGGCTTCCCAATGTCTGCGTAAAATGAGTCACTTCCTTCTCAATTCCGTCAGTGGTATTTGCTGAGCATTTACCACGTGCAGATTATTGTACTAAGCACTTGGGAGAGTACAATAGTGTTGGTATGTACGATCCCTGCTGTCAAGGAACTTCTAGTCTACAAGCACAGACAGACTTTAAAATAAATCGTATGTACATAGTGCTGCAGGACTGAGAGTGGGGTGAATATCTAGTGATTCAAGGGTACAGATCCAAGTGCGTAGGTGATGCCAAAGAAAAAAGGAGTAGTAGTGAAGAAAACTTAATCAGGGAAGTCCTCTTGGAAGAGATGTCATTTCAATAAGGCTTTGAGAGTGGTGGTTTGTCGTAAATAGAAGGGTAGTGAGTTCCAGGCCAGAGAGAGAACATGGGCAAGACAGACAAATTCAAGGAACAGGGAGAAAGTTGGAGTGAGAGCAGCAAAGGGTGCAGACTGGATTGTAGTAGGAAATCAGTGAGGCAAAGTATGAGGGGAAGAGTTTATCGAGTTGCTTTCAGATTGATGGTGAGTGTAGTGAGCTCACAACAAGCTGCCACAAACAATGAGAAGGAAGAGACTGGTGAAGGCACTGATTGGCTCTACCTGAGCCGGGTGATTGCTGGCCTGTGGGGGTGGAGCATGGAGGGAGGCGGGGCTTTCTCTCCCTGCTCTACCTGGTAATGAGCCTGGAACAATCAGTGACTGCCACGTAGAGCCACAGCTGTGACACCTAATGGAGGTAAAAGGCTGTTGCTTTGAATCATGAAGAGGCACATGCAGAAGCATCGGCAGCAGAAGCAGTACAGAGAAGCAAACACTGAAGCAGCAGTCGAGCAGTACTCAAAAGCAGCCGAATGCAACAGAATTTGGAAGCAGAATAAAGAAGCATTGGCAGAACGGGCTCCTTTGACCACAGACTGGTATTGGACCCTTGGTGGAGTGGGGTGAGTGTGTGTGTCATTCCCTTGCATATGGTAAAACTAAGTAGAACTAAGTTGGTAAAACTTTCCACAGTAACTTTGGTGATCAGAGGTGTGGTTTGACTGTACTATGTGTCACCAAGCCTTCCCCAATCCAGGAAGGTCCTGGTGAATATGAGCTGGGGGCGGCTTGTGACAATGAGGAGTTTATGTTTGATGTTGAGGTGGTTGGGCAACCATTGAGAAAGGAGGCAGGGATATCAGCAAGGAGGCTGATGCAGTAGTCAAACAGGATAGGATAAGTGCTGGAATCAGCACAGAAGCATTTGAATAAAGAGCAAAGGGCAGATTTTAGTGATGTTGTGAAGATAGAACCAAAGAATTGGGTGGCATTGCATATCTGGGTTGAATGAGACAGATGAGTTGAGCATAATGCCAAGGTAATGGCCTTGTGAGACAGGGAGGATAGTAGTTTTGTCTAGAGTAATGGGAAAGATGGGGAGGACAGGATTTGAGTGGGGAAAATGAGTTCTATTTTGGACATGTTTAGTTTGAGGTGTTGACAGGACACCCACATTCAGATTTCCTGAAGGCAGGAGGAAATGCAATACTAATCAATTGTGCTTACTGTGTGCAAAGCACTGAACTAAGAGGTTAAGGTTGGAGAGGTCTGCTTGGGAAAAATCTGTGAAGGGATGGCAGTGAATGACCTCTCTCAGTGAGTACGTGTACATGAAGAATAGAAAGTGACCCAGAACTACGTTTTGAAGGAATCTCACTGTTAGAGGTTGGGAGAATGAGGAGGAACCTGTGAAAGGGATTGAGAAGAAGTAGTCAGAGATAGGAGGAGAACCAGGAGAGGACAGTGCCAGTGAAGTCAAAGTTGAATAATGTTCCAGGATAAAAAGATGGCCCACAATATTGAATAATGATAATTATGGTAATTGTTAAACATTTACTATGTGCCAAGCACTCTTCTAAGCACTGAGGTAGATTATTATTATTAATCATTTATTGAGCACATACTATGTTCAAAGTACTGTACTAAGTGCTTGGGAAAGTATAATATAACTTCAAACAATTCCTGCCCACAATGAGCTCACAGTCTAGAGGGGGAGATGGGCATTAATATAATAAATTTTATATATATGTGTGTGTGTGTATATGTATATATATATATATATATATAGTGTGTGTATGTATATATATGTATATATATACATACACTGTGGGGAAGGGAGAGAGGATGAATGAAGGAGCAAGTATGATGGCACAGAAGGGAGTGGGAGAATAGGAGAGGAGGGCTCAGTCAGGGAAGGCTTCCTGGAGGAGATGAGCCTATAATAAGGCTTTGAAGTGGGGAGAGCAATTATCAGCCTAATATGAGGCAGGAGAGCTTTCCAGGCCAGAGGTAACCTGTGGGCAAGAGGTCGGAGGCAAAATAGACGAGGTCGAGGTACAGTGAGAAGGTTAGCATGAGAGAAAAGAAGTGTGCTGGTTGGGTTGTATGAGGAGAGTATTGAGGCAAGGTGGTTAAGTGCTTTAAAGCCAATGGTGAGGAGGTTTTGCATGATTCAGAGGTGGATGAGCAACTACTGGAATTTCTTGAGGAGTGGGGAAACATGGTTTGAATGTTTTGGAGGAAAACGATTTGGGCAGCAGAATGGAGTATGGACTAGAGTGGAAAGAGGCAAGGAGATCAGCAAGGAAGGTGATGCAATAATCAAGGTGGAATAAGATAAGTGCTTGCATTAATGTGGTAGCAGTTTGGATTGAAAGGAAGGGGCAGATTTTGGCGATATTGTGAAGGTAGAACTAATAGAATTTAGTGATGGCTTGAATATGTGGGTAGAACAAGAGTGATTCCTTGTCAAGGATAACACCGATGAATCAAGGATAATACCAAGGTTATGGGCTTATGAGATAGGAAGGATGGTGGTGCTGCCAATAGTGATGGGAAACTGAGAAGTAGGACAGAGTTTGCTTGAAGATAAGTTAAGTTTTAGCCATATTAAGATAGAAGGTAATCAGGCTGAACACAGTCCCTTAATCCCCATTTTACAGATGAGGTAACTGAGGTAGAGAGAAGTTGTGATTTACCCAAGGTCACGTAGCAAAGTGACAGTCAGGATTAGAACCCATAACTTCTGACTCCCAAGCTCATACTCTTGCCATGTCTGGCGATATCTGTCATTGGTGATCTTTGAGGGGACAGTTTCCATGTATTGAAGGTGACAGAACCCAGATTGGAGGGTTTCAAGGAGAGAATTGGAGGAGAGGAAGTGGAGGCTGTAGGTGTAAACAATTTGATCAAGGAGTTCAGAAGGATATTGGAAGCCAGTTGAGGGTTTTAAAGACTGGAAAACAGTTCATGACACTTCAAGAAGGTGAACAGTGTACCATTTCATCTGGTGAAAGAAAAGGTTGGTGTCAGGGAGACCCTCTATAAATCTACTGTAATTGCCTCCCGACAATACAACTAGAGCTTAGATCTAAACTGGGTAAACTGTATCCGCCTTCACCACTAAAAATCCAAATTAGCAATACAAAGCTAAGCTTTACAACAAAATTGATACCTTGGCCACACACAAGTCGATGAGGAGGCAATAGGTGAGAACAGACAAGATAAAATCAAGACTGTCAAACAGTGTTGTGAGAGCATGACATTATGGTATAAACCAAAGTGAAAGTCTACAGAGTTGTAGTGCTGCCTACTTTTCTCTACAGCTGTGAGACCAGTAACTGCCATGATGTCACAGCTGACTCCTTAGCAGATTCATCAGCTCTATGTTTGGGCAATATATAACATCAAATGGCAAAACAGGATCAAAAATCATATTAGAAACAAATTTAGTCCCCTCCCACTTGAGTTACAATTACTTCAGTAGAATTGGGTGGCAGCAGATTAGGAAAACACCCTCGATCTTGTCATCACTAAAAAAAAAATCTGTTCAAAGCACTACCACCCATATCTCTGGAACAAATTTCTTGAGGAATTTTACCAGATACCCTTACAATCAAGCCATACCACTTATATATTCACCTCTGAAATTCAGCCACCCTAGAGATAGAACATGGAGTCTATTCTATCTCCACAATGTTCTTTTCAGTGATTAGTTGCCCATCAGGAACAATGAATGCACAAAGAAATTGATTACAAGGATAATGTTTTTTTTTACAGGATCATTCACACTGTTTTCTCCCCTGCCTGTCACTTACCACTGGGTCCTGGGGTAGAGTAATGGGTCAAGAGAAACCCCTGCATTATAGATAGTTCATTTATCAGTACTTTGAAAGAATATATTTGGTCAAGTCATTCCAAAAATGAAAAATGGCATTCCTAAAACATTTCTTTAATAACATATTAGAAAGTACGTCAGAGGTTATGCGAAACATAGGGACTGTAATTCAAAATGCCCTTACTATTTTTCCAAGGCTTCAAGTGCATCAGAATCCAATTTTGAAGCAATTGAAAGTGCAAAAAAGTGTTTAATTCTTGGTTTGGAAAATTATGTAGTCCAGAAGCAAGAGTTTTAGAACTATGGCTTTATTAAGTGAAGGGTTTAAACCCCAGAAGTATATTTACATAAATAACAGAAAATATTCATTGCTGTATTGGGTCAGAACAACGATCCATCCATCTCTCACAGTGAAACCAAAGGATGCTTAAAGGACAGTGTGATGATTGCCTTCTTTGATATCCACCTCTTGGAAGGAAATATTCCATTTAAAATCACTAATATTTTAGTAGAATAACCCCTCATGGAACTTCATCTACAAATCTACCTAAACCTTTTTGAGCCTTTCATATCCTTAATTTTCTTCCAATAACCCACTCCATGTGTTTCCATTTGTTTAAAGAATGACATTGTCATTGATCTCTCTTCCTTCACTAGTCACCTGGCAGAGTTTGTATTTGATCATTTAGGGATTTTTGTTTTGTTTCTTCTCTGAGCATATATTTTTCCTGTTCTTTAATACTCTTTTTAAATAATCTCCAAGCTTCTTGTAGATTATTACTTTACCTCTTCCTTTTTCCAAACTAGTTTTCATCTTTTGTCATAGCTCCTTTTTCCAAATGTGAATACCTATATTTTGGTTTTAGGGGTTTTCTTTCCCCAGCAAAAATATTTATTTTAATCATGTTGGGAATGCTATCAATCATTCAATCAAAGGTTTTTATTGAGTATTTACTGGTTGCAGAGCACTGTGATAAATGCTTGGGAGGGTACAATACTATAGAGTTAACAGATATGTTCCCTGCCCACAGCAAGCTTACAGTCTAGAGGGGGAGTCAGATATTAATGTAAATGGATACAGTAACAGATGTGTACATAAATGTTGTGTGTCCAATGGTGGGAGGGACTAGCAAGTACTTAAAGGGTTCATTCATTCATTCCATCGTACTTATTGAGCACTTACTGTGTACGGAGCACTGTACTAAGTGCTTGGGAAGTACAAGTTGGCATAGGTGATGCAGGAGGGAGAGGGAGGAGGGGAAAAAGGGCTTAATCAGGGAAGGACACTTGAAGGAGAATTTGTTTTAGTAGTCTCTGAAGGTGGGGAGAGAGGTGGCTTGTCTTATGGAGAGGGGTGGGAGTTCCATGTCAGAGGGAGCATGCGGGCAAGAGAACAATAGCAAGGCATGTGAGATCTAGTTATAGTAAGTTGGGGTTACAGGAGTGAAGTGTGCTAACTGGGTCTATCCACTAGGCCTTCATATTGTATTCACCCAAGTGGTTAGTACAGTGCTCTGCACACAGTAAGCATTCAATAAATATGATTGACTGACTCACTAAAGGTTAAAAGCAACATTTTGTCCAAGGAAAATGAATGCCTAAACTACAAGATTCAGATCAAATTCCGGTCTGTTAGCCATTTTTTATGGGGTTTGTTAAGCACTTACTATATGCCAGGCAGTATACTAAGTGCTGGCATAGATACAGGATAATGAGTTTGGATACAATCCCTGTCCCACACAGGGCTCACAGTCTTAATCCCCATTTTACAGGTGAGCCATTCTGAAAGAGTTCTGAACTTGAAATAATGAGGACTTCCACTTCTGCAGATGAGGCTTTTAAAGTCTATGACTATCTATTTGATCTTCAATATGCGTTCAACTTTAAACATGTGAATACCGAAGAGTTTTCATAAGCTATATTTGTTCTTGGATTCCTCTTTTTCACACCTTAGCTTAAAATACTGTTTATCACTCACCTTCTCCCCTTCATCATGTGTAATTGAAACCTAAAAGATAAGAGCTTGAATAATCCAATCAGACATCATATTGTTTTCTTTTTCTCCAGTGTGAATTCAAATGATTAAATTACTGTGGAATTGTAATATTAGAATGTAGTATTCTTGTGCCCAGATACAATTCCTCATGGATTTTTTTCAACAACACACACACGCACACACATGCACATTATAAAGCCGAAGTTTATCCTGACTTGGTCCTCTGGCCAAATCTAAGTAAATGAGATATCCTGTGGCCTTCAGCAAACACCTGGACCATCACTAAGACTCTTTCTATCAGTGCCTTGCCACCCTCTGAGATTGGCCTTAAGGCTGAATGCAATCATGTCAGGTATGAAATGCATAACCTCCTCATTTGAAGGCACCTCAGTTGCTTAGGCTGTCACTGATACTGGCCTGTTGGCTGTTAGATGTCAGCTCAGTGGCATCAAGAGAGAGCTTCCTTACTTTCTCTCCTATACATGTCTAATGGAATTACAAGGAGATAAAAGCCAGCCTGATATTTCTGGACATCTTTACATCTAAGAATTAGCTGGTTTTGCCATTGAATGCGATGAGGTTCATATGCTTTATGCTTAATATTACTTTTTCATTGGTGGAAATGGATAACAAAAATGAAATAAGTTTCTGAAAATAAATCTAAAGTCTTCATAATAGTAACAATGAAGGTATTTGTTAAGTGTTTACTACATGCCATGCACTGTTCTAAGTGCTGTAGTAGATACAAGGTAATCAGGTTGTCCCATGTGGGGCTCATAGTCTTAACCACATTTTACAGATGAGGTAACTGAGGCACAGAGAAGTTAAGTGACTTGCCCAAAGTCACACAGCTGGCTAGTGGCAGAGCCAAGATTAGAATCCACGACCTCTGACTCCCAAGCCCATGCTCTTTCCTCTAAGCCCCTCTGCTTCTTTCATTTATCTAAACCATACATTTTCAGGAGAGCGAAGTCATTTTGAAATCAGGTTGTATACCAAAGCCACCTATTTCCATAATGTAGCAGGATTAGCTGCTCTATCTCAGTTTTTTGAAGATATGGAGTATTAGTCATGACTTTATGGTAAAATGATTAAACATTTCAAGAAACCAATCTACTGATACTTTGCCTGTCACACTGGTGGTCAAGATGTTTTTTTTGGCCTTTCTAACACACACTTTGGTAATACCTGGGGCAATCTCCATCCACATTACCGCAGTCTTTTCTGACTTAATATTGTACATGCTGGCAATGCTTGAAAAACTGCTTTGGGCTCACTGAAATCTGGGTCAGTTGATTTGATTTTTTTGGGTCTGAGAGATGTTTGGCCTCTCTGATCTGCCAAGACACAGCTATTCATGTGTTAACATTAAACAGGAATGGAGTGGAGCATCATTCCCTTCTGTGCATTTTGTCATATGCCAATATAACTTGTATACAATTTGCCAATAATTTCCTCTCTAAATATCACTAAGGCTATTATTATTACTACTAAGCACTATGGTATATGATACAGTAATTAAAAGGTGAAGACATTAGACTGTGAGCCTTTTGTGGGTTAGAAACTGTGTCTAAATGGACATTAAGCAGTCATATGAGGCAGGAATGGGGAAATCTGAGCTCAATCTGTACCTTGATCTCTCTATCCTGCCCCTGATCCCTTGCCCATGTTTTCCTTCAAACCTGGAATTCCCTCCCTTTCATATCCAATAGTTGTCCAGTCTTCCCACCTTCAAAATCCTCCTTAGTGAGTGTTCTGCACACAGTAAATGCTCAATAAATGTCATTAATTGATTGGTATGGGAAGAGACAGAGTATAAGGATATGCACATAAGTACAGTAGGGGTAAGAGTTGGGGTGAGACCTAGTACTGAAGGGATATGGGCTAGAGGGGGTGATGCAGTAGGAAAGGGAAATAGAATGGTGATTTGTCCTGAAGGCATCATCACTACCAAGTCTTCCCTAGAATACCTTGGCAACCTTGCCCTCTTATGGCCTTCTCCTTGACCTGGGTGATACATGAGTATCTGGGCTCCAGCCATGAATTATCTCTGGTCCATTCCCTGATCCCTTGGGAAGTTCAGGGAACTACTTCCATAGTCAATGTCAGCCATTGAATTGTATTTATTGAGCACTTACTGTGTGCAGAGCACTGTTCTAAGTGCTTGGGAGAGTACAATATAACATAATAGACACATTCACTGACCATAATGAGCTAGTGGTCTTATGAGACTGGCCTAAGGACCCTGCTGCTTTGGAAAATAATTTATAGTCAGAAGAACTCAGCCTAGTTCATCTTATGCTCCTACCCAGTGATAGGGCTGGAAGCAGCAATTGCTTTAACTGCAATGGACCAGGGGAAGAGCCAAGTAGCTTTACCTGTGCTGGGGAAGTTGCTGTGGCTTTTAAACAAAACAGTCAATCAATCAAACTGTCAACCGATAATATCAATTGACCCCTTATTGTGTGCAAAGAACTGTACTAGCACATGGAAGAGTGCACATCCAAGTTCAGAGATGAAATAAGATAAAGAAGAGGTGAATAAGGGAAATAAAGGACTCATTTTGGGAAGACAGATATTAAACTATAGGTAGGCTGGGAACATGCCTACCACCTCTGTTTTACTGTACTCTCAATCAGCGGTGTTTACTGAGTGCTAACTACGTGCAGAGCATTATATTAAGCACTTGGGAGAGTACAGAACAACAGAGCTAGTAGACAAGTTCCATGCCCACAATGAGCTTACAGTCTAGAGGGGAAATAAAGGGCTCAATCTGTAGAAACAGACATTAAACTAAAGGAAGGCAGAGAATGTGTCTACCAACTCTGTTGTATTGCACTCTCCCAAGTGTTAAGTAGTTGGTAGTGATGATTCCATCTTGACAAATCACTGTTTTTCTTTCCCAGAACCCCCAAATCCCTTGGATGTTATGGTTTAGGATGATGTTGCCACTGGGGTTAATCCTGCAGGAACTGTATAGCATTAGGTCTGTGGCAATCATTCCCAGATTATTACTAGCTACAGTTGTGGTGAGAGACCGATAGGTCAAAGAGCTGCTTTAATTGCCACTGGGGGCAGAATCACTTAAAACATAGACACATTCAAGGGGTTATATTGACCTAGCCTAGGGTAGAAATAGTCTAGGGTAGAAATACACCAAGTAGACCTTACACTGGAAGACCTGAAAATGAGTGTCTCCTATTCTAAGTTATAGACCTGGGGCTCTCAAGTGCCTAACTAAGCCCCTGAGCAAAAGACCTCCCCTCTCACCACATCAAACTGTCTAATAATAATGATGATATTTAAGTGCTTCATGGTCCTCCTTCCCTCTCTTCTGACTCCCTTCTGCATTGCCTTGACTTACTCTCTTTATTCAGCACAACCACCCAGCCCCTCAGCACTTATGTACATATCCATAATTTATTTATTTCTATTAATATCTGTATCCCCCCTAGACTGTAAGTTCACTGTGAGCAGGGATTGTGTCTATTATATTGTTGTGTTGTACTCTCCCAAGCGCTTTGTCCAGTACTCTGCACATAGTAAGCACTAGATAAATATGATCGATTGATTGAGAAAGGAGATGCTACTTATCATCAGATATCATAGGTCCTTTGTACCTTCCCGTGGAGCCTCTCAGTGGTGATGGAATCTCCCAGGAGAACAATGGATCAAACAAATGAATCCATCAATCCTTGATGTTGAGTTTACTGTGTGCAATCACCTCCTGTCCTAAGGACTAAGAACCTGTCAGAAGGGTTTGCTTATCAGTGACAAAGGTTTGAATAGTGTCAATTGCACTCTCTTGGTCTCTGTTTTCCTGATAGAGCACAAAGAAGAATAAAAAGGGCAGGGCAGCAGATTGTGAAATGCACTAAAGGTTTTTATTTGCCTATAGATCCTTTTCAGGACTAAAATGAGTGTAGCCTAGTTCTAATGGTGTGCCCTTAGTGCCATAACCCCTCAGGTGGTACCCTCGGAGAAGCTGTTGAGTTTTTGCCATCCATTTTAGGGTTCAGAATTTTTCCTAGGGCAAGGACCTTAAATGGGTCTTTGATCAGAAACCAAAACCCAGAAGACTTTCCCCTAACTGCAGACCAGGAATTAGGTCGCGGATCTCCTGATTCCCAATGTTGTCCTCTTTCCATTGGATGATAATGATTATTCAAACAATCAATAAACCACTCATATTTATTGAGTGCTTATTGTATGCAGTGCAGTGTGTAAAAAGCGCTTGGAAGAATACAGTCCAACAGAGTTGGTAGACACGTTCACTGCCCACAGTGATCTTACTGTGGTATTTAAGTGGTTATTATATGGCAAGCCCTGTACTACGAACAGGAGTAGACATAAGATAAGGAGGTAGAACACAATATCCATCTCACATGGGGTGCACAAGAGGAAGGGAGAACAGGTATTTAATTCCAATTTGTACAGATGAGTAAACTAAGGCACTGGGAAAAGTGACTTTCCAAAGGTGTCACAGCAGTCGTGACGGAGGTAGGATTAGAATGATAAGCACTGTGGCTTCGTGGCAAGGGCCCGGGCTTGGGAGTCAGAGGTCATGTGTTCTAATCCCACCTCTGCCACTTGGCAGCTGTATGACTTTGGGCAAGTCACTTCACTTCTCTGTGCCTCAGTTACTTCATCTGTAAAAAGGGGATTAAGACTGAGCCCCACGTGGGACACCCTGATTTCCTTGTATCTCCACCAGCGCTTAGAACAGTGCTTGGCATATAGTAAGCACTTTACAAATACCATCATCATCATCATCAGCAACTCAAGTCTTCTGACTTCCAGACCCATACTCTTTCCAGTAGGCTACACTGCTCAGGCCAAGCACCACAATAAACATTGTGGAATACCAGACTGAATATGAATACTTCCACCAGATTGTGAAATGCAATGCATATTTGCAGTCATAACTTTTCAATGTCAGTGAAGCCACAGAAAAAAATAATTA
Source organism: Tachyglossus aculeatus (assembly GCF_015852505.1). Lineage (NCBI taxonomy): Eukaryota > Metazoa > Chordata > Mammalia > Monotremata > Tachyglossidae > Tachyglossus > Tachyglossus aculeatus. The sequence goes on along the minus strand of NC_052070.1, from coordinate 92,621,804 downwards.
GAACCTACTGCTTCTCTGAAATATGGCCTCTTCCCCTTGAGGTAAAGGAAAAACTCCTTGGGCAATTATACTCCACCAGTCAGGAATGATTTGTATAAAAGTATCAAAGCCAAGGATACTTTGAGAAGTCAGCATACTATTTTTTAGCCAACAGGCATACCTCTACTTAATAGGTAGACTATAAGAGTTATCACCAACAGCAAAGAAAGTCAGTGGTGAGTTTTGTAGGAGACTTTTCAAATATGATTTTTGCCTCTTTGTGAATTTTCAAAACTCTGACATCATTGGGCTCTAATTCAATATTCTTAGAATATTTAGTATTGTTACCCACCTAATGACTTAGCCATATTTTATGAAGTATATTATTTACTTGCTTAACAGGACAAAACTTTTCCCTCTTGTGGAACAAATCTGACATTTTTAAATCAATCAAGCATTAATTCAAAACAGGTTCAAACATAATTTGATCAAGGTAGGGGGGACCTTTAGAGGTACAGCTACTTAATAAGATGGACTATACAGTGGCTCTCACCCATTTATTGTTCTCATTAATTATTTTTTCAATAAAGAATTATTTGAAAATGCATATATCTTCATTTGTAAGACGGAGTGCTAGACCTATGTTATCTGAGAAAGAATGATTTATTGAACTCAGGGAGTTTCTGTAAAAAAAAATCGAATGGCCTGAGAACACCCTTTCATTATCAGATTTGATCTTGGGGGAATTCCAATTCCTTTCCATACTCCAAATTCATAATAAAACTTACAGAAAGCTTTGGCCATTACTTGTCTGTCCCTGTGCACTGAAGTATCTCTTTTCACCCTCATGAAAACTACACAAATGGGAACTCACCAACATTTCCCAACTGGCTGTCTTCTGCGGTAAAATGAAGAAAGCCTTAAACTTCACAATTGCCAATAATGAGCAATCATTACTCAAATTACACCAAGCACTGATTAGGTTTAAAGTAATGAAGAAAACAACACAATCAATCATCATCAACCCTAAGGAAGTCAATCTGTGCTGGAGACTCAATCAGTTCTTAGTGCAGGGCTCCATCTACAGGGTTCTGCAGAGGAGAGGGGAAAATAATGGTTTGAAAAGGTGCTAAGAGCTGGGACAGTTGTCTCTTTTCCTTCTCCTTCCTCTTACAGTCTGGAAGAAATCACTGCACATAGAGCCTGCATTTAAAAAGATTTCTTGAAAATGGACAGACTCTATATAGTTTATCATAAGCTGTGGTGTTGTCCCCTTGACTTTTTTTCTTTAACCACAAGTGTTGACAGTTACATCTATCAAATAATAAAAATGTAATGAACACAACATTAATGGAAGCTAAGCTAAACTTTTCAATGCAATCAAAATTAGTAGCTGAATCCACAGAAATAGACTCGAGAAACACACAATTGGGAAGGAATTGTTTATTTGGAAGTTTTGGCATGAGTAAAAGCAATTTACAAATAACTCTAATGTTTTTAAAGACTGGAACAATTTTCTCATTTCCTTTGCCTCCCCCTTCTAGACTGAGAGCTCGTTGTTGGGTAGGGACCATGTTGCCTACTTGTACTTCCCAAGTGCTTAGTACAGTGTTCTGCACACAGTAAGCACTCCATAAATATGATTGAATGTGAGATTATAGAATTTTGGTGTCCTATTTCTAAAGGATATTTCAGAGTCAATCAATCAATGAATCATATTTATTGAGCACTTACTGTGCAGGGAGAGTACAGTGCAGTGTAATAGACACGTTCCTGGCTCACAACAAGCTTACATTCTAGAGAGGAAGACAGACACTAATAGAAATAAACACATTACAGATATGTATGTAAGGGCTGTGGGCCTGGCAGGATGGGTGGTGAATTAAAGGGAGCATCTCAGGGATACACAAAAAGGAGTGGGAGAGGCTTAGTCAGGGAAGGCCTCTTGGAGGAGATGTGCCTTCATTAAAGCTTTGAAGGAGGGGAGAGTAACTGTCTGTCAGATATGAAAAGGGAGGGTGTTCCAGGCCAGAGGCAGGACATGGGCAAGAGGTCGGTGGCAAGATAAATGAGACTGAGGTACAGTGAGTCAATATGAAATATAAAATTTAACTTGGCTTTTGAATAAAATGATTTCCTTCTACATCAGATCAAGACTACTTATTACAAATTCAGAAAAATTCATTACTAGGACTTGTACTAGTAATGCATACCTGATAAAGCTAAAACGATGGCATAAAAAGCTAAAAGTATAATTGTGGTACTAGGAAAATATAAACTGGCTGATATAATCTCAAGTGCTTGAATTGTGAAATGTATGTTATATTTTATACTTTTTGCTTTGTGAAGTTGGTAAGAATAGTTTCAGAATGCCTTTAAAATATCTTTCCTGGCATTTAAAATCAAATTGTTTCAAAACTTTTATTGTTACTAATTGAAATCAAGAGTTACAGGCTGTGTATGTATTTATGTGATTATTTTTTAAATTACTGCGAAATTATGACAGTTACAACATTTTGTAAAGTTATTTTATCCCTGGATAAAATGCATTTGGACTGTCCATCCTTGACAACAATAATAAATTATTTCCATGGTAACACAGGGAAACAACCTGAGACACCATATTAGTGTAGGAGTACAGGATTCAATATTGACAACAAAGGAAATGATAATTAAAATATTCAAACAAAAATCTACTCATTATGACTGACTACTGAAATGCCCATTAGAAAAAGTTGTGAGTTTAAAATTAAGTATTTCAGTAAATTTATTGTTAAATAATAATAGCAATAATCCTTTTGTGGGGAAAAAAGTGAAGCTGATTTTTAATTCGAAATATGAAATGGGTGGTAAAGACTGGCTTAATGCTTTCTTTTTTTTAAATGGTATTTGTTAAGCACGTATTTTGTTCCAGGCACTGTACTAAGCACTGGGGTAGATACAAGATAATAGGGTGCGACACGGTCCCTGTCCCACATAGGGCTCACAGTTTTAATCCCCATTTTTCAGATGTGGTAACTGAAGCCCTTAGAAGTTAATTAACGTGCCCAACTTTAAACAGCAGACCTCTGAATCCCTGGTCCATGCTCTTTCCACTAGACCATGCTGATTCTTTGTAAAAATGTCAAAAAAAGCAAAGAATCTGGGTTGAAAATAAGTTAATAAAGCATATTTTAAATTAATAACAACAGTGCTATTACTAACAAGGAAAGACTGCAAATCTAGGTAGGAGGAAAAAATTAATCACCTTCATTTAAAAACAGTAGGAATCAAAATTAGATTTGCTACATTATTTTTAATTTAAAGTGTTTAGAAATGATCCTCTAAAGAAAAATATAGCATTGAAAAAAAATTATAAGACAAAGGAAGGCTTAGCAGATGTACGTAGAATATGAACCTTAAAAACAACATTAATCTCAGGATCATAAATTCTATAATTAATAACTTCTAGAATTTTAAAGGAAGAATGGTTTTGGAAAGAGAATGATAATATTGATGTTTTATTCCAGTCTTATAAACATAAGCAACTAACCAAAGAATGTCTTGATCTTTTGTCTTTTGTGACTTCTGCTTGATCTGTGGAATTTTCATATTTTTTTTTTCTAAAAAGTGGCTCACAAAATATGACCATTGTCACCATGGCTGCTCTGCCATGTGTGTGCCAATCAATGCAGATATTCCTCTCACTTGAGAGAGAGAGAGAGAGAGAGAGAGACTTATGATGTACAACTCTTATTTAGAATAATTTCACTCTTGCATTTTTAACTCTGTGAAGGTTAGAGTTAGTGGTGATAAATGTATTTGGTAGGTCTAGCATAATGGATCCAAAGTAGCATGCTTGTTGTATCTGGAATTTTGTCTGTTTAAGCTAAAACCCATCACATTGTTACATTTTAAGGATGTAAAAAAGTTTAGATGGGTTTATTTTGTCATGTTATAATGATGACAGTGTTTAAGGACTAATGTGTCAAGCGCTATACTAAGCACTGGGGTGATGAGATAATCAGATTAGACACAGTCCCTGTCCCATATAGGGCTCATAGTATATGTAGGATAGAAAAAAGTACCTAATCCCAATTTTACAGGTAAGGAAATGGAGGCACAGAGAAATTGACTTGTTCAAGATCACAGAGCAGGCAAATGGCAGAGCTGGGAATAGATCCAGATCCTCTGATTCCCAGGTCCATGCCCTTTCTACTAGGACATGCTTTTCCTAATATTCTCTGAAGTTCTTCCTTTTGCTATTCATCATCTAGGAATGTTTGTTTCAAAAGCTTATTCCAAGCAAAATCAAAGTCATTTGGCAACTGTGTTTATCAGTGGCTCTTTAGAGCCACAGAACCAATTGCAACATTTTAAAATTGTTTACTAGAAAATGAATTTTAACTTTTTGCCATCTGGTTTCCAATGCCAGGCTCATGAATTAGAGATGTCCAAGAAAGTGCTTATTTCTGTCCCAGAATCCCTCAACCTCCATGTCATCTTCAACTCCTCACTGTCTTTCAGCCCTCACATTCCTCACAGCCCTCACTGTGACTTCTTGCTAGTTCTCATTCCATAACATTTTCTAGACTCTCTGTCCTCTCCACTCTCCACCCTGGTCCGAGCTGTTACCTTATCACGATTAGGCTAGACTTTTGGCCTCCTTACTGTTTTCCCTGACTGGTTTCTCAGTCTCTTCCCCTGCAGTTCAGATTCCATGCTGCACACTTAGTGTGCAAAGAACTGTATTAATAGGGGTAGTACAATATAGCTGACTGTGTTCCTTGCCCACAAGCAGCTTACGGTAACATGGGATGAGTTTAACAATCTAGAAGGGCATTAAAATATATTATGGATATATAAATAAGTGCAGTGAGACTGAGGGTGGGGTAAATATCAAGTGCTTTAAAGAGTACAGATCCTAGTTCATAGGTGATGAAGATGGCAAAGGGAGTATGGGAAAAGTTGGCTTAATCAAGGAAGGCTTCTTGGAGATGTGATTTTAATAAGGTTGGGAAGGTGGGGGAGTGGTGGTCTGTCTTCCTCTGTATCAAGCAGAAACAACTTTACATTGACTTCAAAACTCTCCACCAGATTTCTCCACCATACCTATAGAATTTCATCCACTATCAATTGATGGCATTTATTGGGCCTTACTGTGTGCAGAACACTGTACTAAACAATTGGGAGAGTACAATGTAAGCGAGTACTTGGGAGAGTTGGTAGACACATTTCTTGTCCAAAAGGAGTTTACAATCTAGAGGGGAGTCCCCAGATCAAACTTCACTCCTCCTCCAAGCTTACCTTCTAACTGCACCTTGCTCTCAATTCTCCCACCTCAAACTTTGCCCATATGCTGTTTTCCCAGCCTGGAGCTCCATCTCACAACTCCAGTCTGCCAAATCACAGCTCTCCCTATTTTCAAATCCTTCCTAAAGTCTTAACTACTCCATATCTTTCTGAAATTAATTGATGATACTCAGCTCACTTCAACACAACCCTTCTGTCAGCATTTATGTATTTTTCACATCAACACACATGCATCATTTCATTTATTTTCTATATTCATTCATATATTAATTTGATCACTTCATCATTTTTATATGACTATTTCATCCTAATATATTTGTATTGCCTTCCACTGTATCATTGTCTTTCACACTCTTCTCTCTAGCTCAAAATCCCTCCTGCTTCACGTAAGACAGACCACTGCTCTCCCCATCTTCAAACCCTTTCTCAAATCCCAAATCTCTTGGAGGCCTTCCTCAATCACTTTCTAATCTCTCCAGGTTGTAGTTCTCTCATTGCTGCTTGAATACTTCAGTATCACTTCACCACTGGGTACTCTCACATATCTTTATCCTCCATTATTTTCTCCTGTCTGTAATTTATTTCAAAAAGGTCTTCTCTAGATTGTAAATTCCTTGAGGGCAGGGGTAATGTCTACTAACCCTACTGCAGTATCCTGAGTGCTTAGTACAGAACCTTATACATATAGTAAGCAGTCAAAAAATATTTTGAATGATTTTCCTTCCTCTGTCAGTTTTACTGGGCTGAAAGGTCCTCCTGGGGGGTCTTATTAATGTTGCACTTTTAGTACATTGTTTAATACTCAGTAGACCATGTAGGCTGCTCAAAAAGGGGATTTTTTTCTTTCCTACTATCTTCTTGAATTTTACCCGTGTTACAGAAGACTGATACTATACAATGCCAATAGTTTTGACCCATCTTCCCTTTACTCTTTAGTTACCATTGAAAAAATGGCAGATACAACACGATTTTTCAATAACATGGAGATTTACAGGGACACAACTACTCTTTTACAACAATCTTTCCTGGAAGCTCATCTCTAGACTGTAAACTCATTGCAGGTAGAGAACATGTCTACCAACTCTGTTGTATTGTACTCTCCAAAGTACTTAGAACAGTGCTCAATAAATATCATACTTTGAAATACCTGTATATCAATGCATATGCTTAGTTCTTTACAACATGTTGTGTTTCACGGAACCCAACACTCACACTGGGATATTTACTGTGTGCATATACACATGCATTTATTCCAACTCTGTGTCATATGGTTGGATATGTTAAATGGTTTTAATTGTTGGAAGAATGTTCCCTAACTCCCCAATTTGGGATTTGGAATGAAAACATGCTTTATGGAAAAAACATACACACCAGAAATCAACTTTTAAAGTTTCAAGTTAAAATGAATAATAGTAATAATTGTGCACTTACTACATGACAGGTTCTTTACTAAGTGCTGGGGTGGATACAAGCAAATAGGGTTGAACACAGTCCCTGTCCCATGTGGGGCTTACAGTCTCAATACTCAATCAATCGTATTGAGTGCTTACTGTGTGCAGAGCACTGTACTAAGCGCTTGGGAAGTACAAGTTGGCAACATATAGAGACAGTCCCTACCCAACAGTGGGCTCACAGTCTTAAAGCGGGAGACAGAGAACAAAACCAAACATACTAACAAACTAAAATAAATAGAATAGATATGCACAAGTAAAATAAATGGAGTAATAAATATGTACAAATATATATACAGGTGCTGTGGGGAAGGGAAGGAGGTAAGATGGGAGGGGTGGAGGGGGGACGAAGGGGAGAGGAAGGAAGGGGCTCAGTCTGGGAAGGCCTCCTGGAGGAGGTGAGCTCTCAGTAGGGCCTTGAAGGGAGGAAGAGAGCTAGCTTGGTGGATGGGCAGAGGGAGGGCATTCCAGGCCGGGAGATGACGTGGGCCAGGGGTCGATGGCAGACAGGCGAAAACGAGGCACAGTGAGGAGATTAGTGGCAGAGGAGTGGAGGGTGTGGGGTGGGCTGTAGAAAGAGAGAAGGGAGGCAAGGTAGGAGGGGGCGAGGTGATGGAGAGCCTTGAAGCCCAGGGTGAGGAGTTTCTGCCTGATGCGCAGATTGGTAGCCACTGGAGACTTTTGAGGAGGGGAGTAACATGCCCAGAGCATTTCTGGACAAAGACAATCCGGGCAGCAGCATGAAGTATGGATTGAAGTGGGGAGAGACACGAGGATGGGAGATCAGAGAGAAGGCTGATGCAGTAGTCCAGACAGGATAGGATGAGAGCTTGAATGAGCAGGGTAGCGGTATGGATGGAGAGGAAAGGGCAGATCTTGGCAATGTTGCGGAGCTGAGACCGGCAGGTTTTGGTGATGGCTTGGATGTGAGGGGTGAATGAGAGAGCGGAGTCGAGTACGACACCAAGTTTGCGGGCTTGTGAGACAGGAAGGATGGTAGTGCCGTCAACAGAGATGGGAAAGTCAGGGAGAGGGCAGGGTTTGGGAGGGAAGACAAGGAGTTCAGTCTTGGACATGTTGAGTTTTAGGTGGCGGGCAGACATCCAGATGGAGATGTCCTGAAGGCAGGAGGAGATGCAAGCCTGGAGAGAGGGGGAGAGAGCAGGGGCAGAGATGTAGATCTGGGTGCCATCAGCATAGAGATGATAGTTGAAGCCGTAGGAGCAAATGAGATCACCAAGTCAGTGCATGTAGATCGAGAACAGAAGGGGACCAAGCACTGAAACTTGGGGAACCCCCACAGTAAGGGGATGGGAGGGGGAGGAGGAGCCTGCAAAACAGACTGAGAATGAACGACCAGAGAGATAAGAGGAGAACCAGGAGAGGATGGAGTCTGTGAAGCCAAGGTCAGATAGCATGTTGAGGAGAAGGGGGTGGTCCACAGTGTTGAAGGCAGCTGAGAGGTCGAGGAGGATTAGGATAGAGTAGGAGTCATTGGATTTGGCAAGCAGGAGGTCATTGGTGACCTTTGAGAGGGCAGTTTCCGTGGAATGTAGGAGATGGAAGCCAGACTGGAGGGGGTCAAGGAGAGAGTTGGTGTTGAGGAATTTGAGGCAGCGCGTGTAGACAACTCATTCAAGGAGTTTGGAAAGGAATGGTAGGAGGGATATGGGGCAATAACTAGAAAGTGAGGTGGGGTCAAGAGAGGGTTTTTTTAGGATGGGAGAGACATGGGCATGTTTGAAGGCAGAGGGGAAGGAACCAGTGGAGAGTGAACAGTTGAAGATGGAAGTTAAGGAGGGGAGAAGGGATGGAGCGAGAGATTTTATGAGTTGAGGGGGAATGGGGTCAGAAGCACAGGTGGCCAGAGTAGCACTTGAGAGGAGGGAGGAGAACTCCTCTGAGGATACTGCTGGGAAGGATGGGAGAGTAGCAGAGAGTGTTGAGAGCTGGGGGGTTGGAGAAGGAGGGGGGGAGTGACTTTGGGGAGGTCGGACCTGCTGGATTTAATTTTGCTAATGAAGTAGGAGACCAGATCATTGGGGGTGAGGAAAGGAGGAGGGGGGGGGAACCGGGGGCCTGAGAAGGGAGTTGAATGTACGGAAGAGCTGGAGGGGGTGATGGGCATGGGTTTCAATAAGGGAGGAGAAATAGTTTTGTCTGGAAGAGGAGAGGGCTGAGTTGACAGGAAAGGATAAACTTGAAGTGAACGAGGTTGGCATGGTGTTTAGACTTTTGCCAGCAGCATTCGGCAGCTCGAGCATAAGAGCGAAGGAGGTGGACAGTGGCAGTGATCCAGGGCTGTGGGTTAGTGGTACGAGAGTGGCGAAGGAAAAGGGGAGTGAGTGAGTCTAGCTGAGTAGATAGGGTAGCGTTGAGAGCAGTAATCTGATCATCGAGACTGGGTAGAGAGGAGAAGGAGGCGAGGTGGGGTGTGAGGCGCTCAGAAAGATGGATGGGGTCAAGAGAGCGGAGATCTCTGTGAGGGAGTAATATGTATTTACAGGGGAAAGGAGTATGAGTGAGGAGGCAGGTGAGAAGATTATGATCAGAGAGAGGGATTTCAGAGTTGGTGAGGGTGGACACAGTGCAGCGATACAAGATGATGAGGTCGAGCGTATGACCAAGTTGGTGAGTGGGTGAGGTGGGGTGGAGCAAGAGGTTGGCAGTGTCGAGGAGAGATAGAAGGCGGGCGGCAGAGTCATCAGGGATATCCATGTGGATGTTGAAGTCTCTGAGGATCAGAGTGGGCATGGAAAAGGAGAGAAGGAAGGAGAGGAAGGCGTCAAAATCGTTGAAGAAGTTGGAGTTGGGGCCGGGGGGGGGCGGTAGATGACGGCTACAAGAATCTGGAGGGGGTGGTAGAGGCGAATAATGTGGGCTTCAAAGGAAGGGAAGGAAAGTGAAGGGGGAGGAGGGATAGTGCGAAAGCGACATTGGGGGCGAGAAGGAAACCGACACCTCTTCCTTTTCCGGTGAGTCTGGGGGAGTGGGAGAAGAAGAGGCCTCCACTGGAGAGAGCAGCAGAAGAGACCGTGTAGTCCGGAGACAACCATGTTTCAGTTAGGGCAAGGAGGAGTAGAGAGCTGGGAAGGAATAGGTCCAGGATGAAAGGGATCATCATCATCAATCATATTTATTGAGCGCTTATTATGTGCAGAGCACTGTACTAAGCACTTGGGAAGTACAAATTGGCAACATATAGAGACAGTCCCTACCCAACAGTGGGCTCACAGTCTAAAAGGGGGAGACAGAGAACAAAACCAAACATACTAAATAAAATAAATAGAATAGATATGTACAAGTAGGATCTTACTTAAAACGGAGCGGGGGTTCCAGAGGCCACACTTGACAGCATCTGTCGATGGAGGGGAGGGAGGGGGAAGGGTGCGAGGGGTGGGGAGGGTTTGGATTGGGATGAGTTGGCGGGGGCCTAGGCGGGGAGAGTGGGAAGAGGGGTGGCGATGGGAAAGGAGAACTGGGATGGGGTGGGGGCGGGGAGAAGGGGAGGGAGGGGGCTGGGAGGGAGGAGCGGAGGACTGGCGCTGGTACAGAGGGATCCTTGGTAGGGGGTGAAGGGGAGTGGTCTTGGTGGGGGAGAGGGAGGGAAAAAGTTGGGTGGGGAAGGGGAAGGTGAGGAATGGGAATGGCAGTTGGGAGCAAGGGAATTGAAAGTTCACTCATTTTACAGATGAGGAAACTGAGGTCCAGGGAAGTTAAGTGACTTACCCAAAGTCACGCAGCAGACAAGTTGCTGAGCTGGGTTTTAGAACCAGTGACCTTCTGACTCCCAGGCCTGTGCTCTATCCACTACCCCATGCACTTCCATGTTTCTAATATCCTGTCAGCGAATCAGTTTTGATTTTCATTCATTCAATCATACTTATTGAATGCTTACTGTGTGGAGACCACTGTACTAAGTGCTTGGGAAAGACAGTCCAACAGTAAGCAGACACATTCCTTGCTCACAACGAGCTTACAGTGTGCAATGTGGGGAAACAGACATAAATATAAATAAATACATTACAGATATGTACACAAGTGCTGTGGGGCTGGTAGTGGGGAAGCAAGTCAGGATGATGCAGAAAGGAGTGGGATAAGAGGAAAGCAGGAGCTTAGTCTGCTTTCCTCTGGGGAAAGCCTCTTGGGCAGGCCTCTTGAAGGAGATGTGTCTTCAATAAGGCTTTGAAACAGGGAGAGTAATTATCTGTCGGATTTGAGGAGGGAGGGTGTTGCAGGATGTGGGCCAGGGGTTAGTGACAAGACAGGCAAAATCAAGGCACGGTGAGAAGGTTAGCACTGTGAGCCTCATTTATGCCACTAGTTTCAGGACAGTGGGAATTTCAGGGATCACCAAGGAGTTTCAGGGAAATGGTGAAACAATTCAAAACAATTCAACAATTCAAAAACCTGTGATAGGGGAAAAGCATGGAAGAGCAGGAGAAGCTTCATGGTGGGGAGGAGTAGTTTCATAATCACCAGGTAGAGGTACCAGGGAGATACTCTGAAGTAAAGCTTCCACAGCATGGAATCTTTTTGACTCAGTACTAATTCATTAAAACATTTGGTTGAATTCAAAATTCTAGGTGTTTTGAATCCAGTCAATTAACAGTATTTATTAAGCACTTCCTGGGTGCAGAACACTACTAAGTACTTAGCACTGTACTAAGTGCTTCCATTAATTACATGGTTCAAATGAGAAAATTAGTTATAATTTACTTACAATATTTCACCTGAGTCAGCTTTAAGGAACTGATATCATCATAAAACTCATTATATAGTCTGTGTACGGATACACGCTCACATCCCCCCCCCGCCCCCACTCATATATTTACTTATAAGTTGTTGAATTGGGTTTTTTTTTTATCAATAATAGATGACTGTTGTTAGTGCATGCCACATGAGGGTTATTGCTTGTTGAACTGCTACAGTTAACATTCTCTAGATTTTAATGCAGATTAAAAGAAGATTTGGGAATGAAAAAAATGTCCATATTTGAAATTCCTTCTGTCATTGGCATCCTAACTGTATTTGCAACAAGCAAAGATTTCTTACTTGTAATTTTTTCACAGCAATCTTCCCAGGATGGTTCTCTGACAGAACTGGACATCAAAGCTTCATTTTTAATTAGAAAGAGGTGCAAGAATTTCCAATTCCTGTTTTTTTTCCACTTCACATGCAATATAAAGAGTGAGATTATAGCATTTTATTCTGGGGATTTGCTTCAAGCACACATTTCTCTTCCTCCCATCCCATTTTAACCGAACAGCAATGCTTAAATGAATTTCTGGATTCACTAGCTTGTTGTCAATTAATGATGCCTCATTAAACAAATCACTTGGAACACTGATGAGGTTTTATCTAACATGGAGACCAGGTCAATCAATTGTCATCAAACCTGTGGATCTTCAGTGGACATTGAAAGTTTAGCTGAGTTCTTAGCAGCCTTCATCATGTCAGCAAAAATTAGCAAGAAGGTGTCTATACTGTCAATAGAGCCCAGAGACAATTAGTTAATGATTAGAAAGTCAACACTTGGGGCATTGATAACAAAATGAGCCATCTTGGGTAAATTTGCATGCATTTAGAAAATCTATACTTGAGTAAAACATCCACTAGGGCAAAAAGAGTAATAAGATGTGATGTATAACAGAATAAAATAGAAGGGATTATAGTGTCTAGTAAATTCAGAAGGAATGAAAACATTAAACACCACCATCTGCCCTAGTAAAGCAATCATGGACTATTCAGGTAGCACACATTTCCAGTGAGAGACCAAGTCAGCATTGGCCAATTCTATGTCAGTCTGGAAGGAAATTGTAGACTCCATGTTTCTTAATGTGAAGTTTGTCTTTATTTGGAATTATAAGAACAGTTCATAAAAATGAAGATCGCTTAATAAAAATATTGTTTTCTTTGATTCATTCAATCATATTAAGTGTTTACTGTGAGCAGAGCACTGTAGTAAATGCTTGGGAAGCACAAGTTGGCAACATATAGAGACAGTCCCTACCCAACAACGGGCTCACATTCTAGAAAGGGGAGACAGACAACAAAACAAGAGATGTAGGCAAGTGTCAAAATCATCAGAACAAATAGAATTAAAGCTATATGCACATCATTAACAAAATAGAATAGTAAATATGTACAAGTAATATAAAGTAATATCTGTACAAATATATACAAGTGCTGCTGTGGGGAGGGGAAGGAGGTAGGGCGGGGGGATGGGGAGGAGGAGAGGGAAAAGGGGGCTTAGTCTGGAAAGGCCTCTTGGAGGAGGTGAGTTCTCAGTAGGGCTTTGAAGGGAGGAAAAGAGCTAGCTTGGTGGATGTGTGGAGGGAGGACATTCCAGGCCAGGGGAGGGATGTGGGCCGGGGGTCGATGGTGGAACAGGCGAGAACGAGGTACAGTGAGGAGGTTAGCGGCAGAGGAGTGGAGGATGCGGGCTGGGTTGTAGAAAGAGAAGGGAGGTGAGGTAGGAGGGGGCGAGGTGATGGAGAGCCTTGAAGCTGAAAGTGAGGAGTTTTTGCTTGATTTATAGATTGACAAGCAGCCACTGGAGATTTTTGAGAAGGGGAGTAACATGCCCAGAGCGTTTCTGCACAAAGATGATCCGGGCAGCAGAGTGAAGTATAGACTGAAGCGGGGAGAGAGAGGAGAATGGGAGATCAAAGAGAAGGCTGATGCAGTAATCCAGTTGAGATCGGATGAGAGCTTGAACCAGCAAGGTAGGATGAAATCTCCTCATTCCTTCTTAACATTTTTCTATCTCCATACCCAAAGCCAGATTGATGCAGTTATTAGGGGCTGTAACCCAGAGCATTAGGATAAAGAGGAGTCAGCAGAACAGAATTTAGCTCTTCCTTATGGCCACCACTTGGGAGATTGCAAGATGGAGCCCGCACTAGTCTAGTTCAAGATGACTCTCATGCATATGCAACATCAGAGCATGAGGAGTGATTTTTGGATCCAGGAAAAGTTCAGAATCTGTTGGACTAGAATTTTTGACCTTTACAAGGCTCTATTAAGAGGTGAATATCAACCCCATGGAGCATGCCATCTATGGAGAGGGTGGAAGGTTCATAGAAGTTGTCACTACAGAGAAAAGGCAGTGAGGGAAGTTGTAGTCACAGCATAAATGTTTTACATTGCTCCACAACCCATTCATTACGCATTGTCTGCTCAATATAGAATGAATTTAATAATGATTTTTTGCCTCAAATTGGAGGCAAATTTATGTGAATATATCTTGTCAGTCGTATTTATTGAATACTTTGTGCAGAGCACTGTACTAAGCTCTTGGAAGAGTACAATGCAACAATAAACAGATATATTCCCTGCCCACAACTCTCACTGAGGAAGGAACATTTGTCTAAGTACAAATTTGGTTTGCAATTTGTATTTCAGGGTTGTTCTCATTTTTAAATGTAATCATTTTGATATGCTATAAATCTAAATTTTTTCAGTGTTTCTAAATGTTTACGGTATGCAAATTGCTACCTTATGCATACAAAATAATAAAAATAATTTTGTTGTTTAAGTGCTTACCATGTGCCAAGCACTCATCTAAGCACTGGGGGAGATACAAGGTAATCAGGTTGTCCTACAAGGGGCTCACAATCTTAATCCCCATTTTGCAGATGAGGTAACCGAGGCACAGTGAAGTTAAGTGGCTTGCTCAAGGTCACACAGCAGGCAAATGGCAGACCTGGGTTTAGAACCCACATCCTCTAACTCCCAAGCCCGTGCTCTTTCCACTAAGCCATGCTACTTCTCATTACATGGGTTGAAATAATATTTTAAGGGCAGTAGTTCCAGAAATTTAATGGATACTAATTTGTCAGACAATTTGCAAGCCAAATCATGGTCAGTGTAAAAGTTTCTGCAATCATGTTTAGTGAGATGTGCTAAAGGGTGTCAGATAATTTTTCTGAAAGTTAGAACTCTGACTCTTTGCAAGAATGTAGAAATAGAGAGGCCTTTATCTGGAATATTTCATACTACAGCTTGAAATAAATCTAGAAAATAAACTTAAAATGTGTATTCTGTAATAAAATGAAATGCTTATTTCTTCAGCTTTCCTTTTTCGATTTCTTTGGTAATAAGAGGTTGCACTAGAATAGTGTTTTGTTTTTGTTGTTTTTTTTTAAATCACTTAACTAGGTCTAGAAATTGATCTACATTCTGTTTTGATACCCTTTGGGACATGAATTGTAAGTGAACTTCAGAATCCTAATCAGGGTTTTTCAGTGAGAAAGAAATGTTAAGAATCTAAAAATCTAATTATGATATAATGGTGGCTAATTTATATTACTCTGGGGCTCTCCTTCCCCATTCCCCTCCTCCTACTAGATTCAGATAAGTTTTTGAATCTCTGCCTTAGAGTTAGAAATTTTTTCCAGTTTTCTTTTAGGGTTTTGGATTTTTGAGATATTCTTAAGGCTTTTAGATTTCTCTGTTCTTACGAGGGAAGTCTTCAGTGGACTCCAACTTTCAATTCAGTTGTCCATCATTCTTAAAAATAAAGTTTTTCTTCACTGTGTATCAGAGAAATACATCATATGTTTATATCTGAACAACTTTCCCTCTGAATTTATATATAGATAAATCGATGGGGTAGATAGAACTAGCTAGATATGGAGTGATAAAAGGGAGGGAGAGAAAGAAATATATTACCTGTACTCAATCCTTAGCATATGTTTTATTATGCATTTTTGAAAATTTTCTGTTAAGGCATGGGGTAATAGTCTTCTGACAGCATGGGATAGTGGATAGAGCACAGGACTGGGAGTCAGAGGT
The DNA here is from genome assembly GCF_015852505.1 of Tachyglossus aculeatus. Classification (NCBI taxonomy): domain Eukaryota; kingdom Metazoa; phylum Chordata; class Mammalia; order Monotremata; family Tachyglossidae; genus Tachyglossus; species Tachyglossus aculeatus. The sequence continues at coordinate 92,606,283 of NC_052070.1, read as the reverse complement.
CATGGGTTCTAATCTGCTTTGCCACTTGTCTGCCGTGTGACCTTGGGAAAGTCACTTCACTTTTCTGTGTCTCATCTGTAAAATGGGGGTTGAGACAGTGAGCCCCACTTGGGACTGTGTCAAACTCAATTTGCTCGTATCCTCCCCAGCACTTAGTACAGTATTTAGCACATAGTTAAGTGCTTCGCAAATACCATTACTATTATTATTCTGACAGAGACATGCATCTATCTGGATAGAATACTGTGTGAGAGTTGAAGGAAGAGTTCTGCATATGAGTAGTGCAACTAAGTGCTGTGTACACATACTGTGTATGCATATGCACATACATCTTTCCACAGTCTGGGGAGCATCAAGGACATAATCCCTGTGATACAGGATTACTATGTGTACACTATATCAATCAATCAATCGTATTTATTGAGCGCTTACTGTGTGCCGAGCACTGTACTAAGCGCTTGGGAAGTACAAGTTGGCAACATAGAGACAGTCCCTACCCAACAGTGGGCTCACAGTCTAGAAGGGGGAGACAGAGAACAAAACCAAACATATTAAAATAAAATAAATAGAATAGATATGTACAAGTAAAATAGAGTAATAAATACGTACAAACATACATATATACAGGTGCTGTGGGGAAGGGAAAGAGGTAAGATGAGGGGGAGGAGAGGAGAGTCACTTTTTAGACTGTGAGCCCACTGTTGGGTAGGGACTGTCTCTATATGTTGCCAACTTGTACTTCCCAAGCTCTTAGTACAGTGCTCTGCACACAGTAAGCGCTCAATAAATATGATTGATTGATTGAGAGGAAGGAGGGGACTCAGTCTGGGAAGGCCTCCTGGAGGAGGTGAGCTCTCAGTAGGGCCTTGAAGGGAGGAAGAGAGCTAGCTTGGCAGATGTTGGGAAGGAGGGCATTCCAGGCCAGGGGGATGATGTGGGCCGGGGGTCGACGGTGGGACAGGCGAGAACGAGGCACGGCGAGGAGATTAGCAGCAGAGGAGCGGAGGGCTCCTCCTATGTTAGGGCATCTTCTGCCCACTTGTCTTCCTATTGATTTGCAGAACTTGGCTATGGGTGGGTGATTTGACCCAGATGTATCTAATTATGTTCAATTTAGACTTATAGATTGTGAGCCCATTGTTGGGTAGGGATTGTCTCTATCTGTTGCTGAATTGTACTTTCCAAGCATTTAGTACAGTGCTCTGCACACAGTAAGCACTCAATAAATATGATTGAATGAATGAATTTAGGTTTAGCTAGCAGAATCACATTTCTTACTCTGTTAGTCTGAAATTTATAGCTTGAAAGAAAAAGTCCTAAAGGAAAATATTTTTGGATATTTGACTCTCCCATCTGTCCTTCTGTCCACACACAATGATAATACTAGTTTGGATAATGCTGACATCCAGTGGCAAGGACAGAGTCCATACTTTTGATACCCCATGACTTCTAAGTATGATTACAGAAGAACAAAAACACATTATTACTGATTTTTGACCAAAACCACTGCAGTGAGGCCTAAACATGTTTGGATTGCCTCATATTTTGGCCGCAAATCACATTAGATTAGGTTTACACTTTACTTCTGGTCTTTTTCATTTAGGTGTGTTTTGTTTGTTTTTTTTTTTTTAAAGCACTTGGCTTGGTATTAATTTGATTCAAACCTATGTTTTCTATAATTTGAAGTCCATACTGGATTGGTATTTTTCTACCCCAGCCCAGCATTATGGCCAAGCTCTATTGTACCATTGACTGCATCATTGTTCAGTCTTTTACACTGTAAATCCCTAGAGAGCAGGGACCATATCTGTTTAAATCTCTTTCAAGAATGCTAGGTTGGGCACCTAGCAAAAGAGTATGATGGTAAAAATGATAATGATGATATCTTATTCAACTGGAGAGCTCCAAGCCTGAGTAACTATTATGGAAAACAATCCTTGGTTATGACAGAGATGAACAGAATCCCACACTGTAATCACTGACCTGGAAAGGACATTGAAATAAATTTAGAAAAGAAAATGGCATATTAGCTTAGTCACTATTATGTCAGTTAACTATTTCCTAAGCATGATGATGACCTTTCCCACCAATTTCTATTGGCAAGGGCTTCTGTCTTAGGGCGGTATGGGACTTAGAAAATTATGTTTTTAATAGTCACATAAAATGAGAATTCCTTCAACCTTGAGATGGATAAAGAAGGGTTAGTTCAAAATATCTTCTGGGATTTCCTGCCAATAAAAACTCTGACAGGAGAAATATAGCCAACTTACCTAGAAAAATGGACAGAGCATTTTTCCTCGCTATCCAAGAAGACAAACCTTCTTCATTTGAACTTACCAGGATATTCTGCATTTCATAAATCTTACCTAGCCCTCTCCCCTTCATCCTGAAAGTTCAAATAGCCATAAACCTGGCAGAAAATGTATAAATACATCTCTAATAATTTATGATGACTCCCCCAAAATTGCAAGTTTATACAAAATAAGCTAACACTCATGGTCTCATTATAAATGATTCTCATATAAATGACAGACTTATATAGAAATAAAATCTTTCAAGAAAATTTTTCCAGGAAAATATAAATGTATACAGGAAGATTTATTAAGTGATCCAAACCAAAAGGAAGAACTTTTCCAAATAACAATGTATATAATAATAATGATAGCATTTATTAAGCACTTACTAAGTGTAAAGCACTGGATGTCCGCCCGCCACCTAAAGCTCAACATGTCGAAGACTGAGCTCCTTGTCTTCCCTCCCAAACCTTGTCCTCTCCCTGACTTTCCCATCTCTGTTGACGGCACTACCATCCTTCCCGTCTCACAAGCCCGCAACCTTGGTGTCATCCTCGACTCCGCTCTCTCATTCACCCCTCACATCCAAGCCGTCACCAAAACCTGCCGGTCTCAGCTCCGCAACATTGCCAAGATCCGCCCTTTCCTCTCCATCCAAACCGCTACCCTGCTCATTCAAGCTCTCATCCTATCCCGTCTGGACTACTGCACTAGCCTTCTCTCTGATCTCCCATCCTCGTGTCTCTCTCCACTTCAATCCATACTTCATGCTGCTGCCCGGATTATCTTTGTCCAGAAACGCTCTGGACGTATTACTCCCCTCCTCAAAAACCTCCAATGGCTACCAATCAATCTGCGCATCAGGCAGAAACTCCTCACCCTGGGCTTCAAGGCTGTCCATCACCTCGCCCCCTCCTACCTCACCTCCCTTCTCTCCTTCTACTGCCCAGCCCGCACCCTCCGCTCCTCCACCACTAATCTTCTCACTGTACCTCGCTCTCGCCTGTCCTGCCATCGACCCCCGGCCCACGTCATCCCCCGGGCCTGGAATGCCCTCCCTCTGCCCATCCGCCAAGCTAGCTCTCTTCCTCCCTTCAAGGCCCTGCTGAGAGCTCACCTCCTCCAGGAGGCCTTCCCAGACTGAGCCCCTTCTTTCCTCTCCCCCTCGTCCCCCTCTCCATCCCCCCGTCTTACCTCCTTCCCTTCCCCACAGCACCTGTATATATGTATATATGGTTGTACATATTTATTACTCTATTTATTTATTTATTTATTTATTTTACTTGTACATTTCTATCCTACTTATTTTATTTTGTTGGTATGTTTGGTTCTGTTCTCTGTCTCCCCCTTTTAGACTGTGAGCCCACTGTTGGGTAGGGACTGTCTCTATGTGATGCCAATTTGTACTTCCCAAGCGCTTAGTACAGTGCTCTGCACATAGTAAGCGCTCAATAAATACGATTGATTGATTGACTGATTGTTCTAAGCCCTGGGGAGGTTACAAGATGATCAGGTTGTCCCACGGGGGGCTCACAGTCTTAATTCTCATTTTACAGGTGAGGGAACTGAGGCACAGAGAAGTTAAGTGACTTGCCCAAAGTCACACAGCTGACAAGTGGCAGAGCTGGGATTTGAACCCCTGACCTCTGACTCCAAAGCCCGTGCTCTTTCCACTGAGCCACGCTGCTTCGCTCATTCTTATTTTTAACAGGATCTATTTTGTCTAATCCTGAACAACAGAGACCTTGAGGTACTTACCAATATACCCCAAAAGAGGGAAATGTCAATATTTACACTATTTTATAATTTTATACATTCTAGTTATTCGTAATTCCTTCCCTGAATATATCCACTCCTGAAAATGAAAACGAAAAAAACCTCTCAAATTTATGTAAGTTCTCTAGCGATGCAAACACTACCACTATCCTCAGGGAACTAAGATTATCCTTCTCTAGATCAATTGTCAAAGACCAATATTAAAGAGAAGGAAGTGCATTCACTAGGTGATATAATATTTGCCAGATATCCTGTTACACTACTGTTGCATACATACATATTTTTTTTCCTGAGGATAAAAAAATCACTTGGTCCTTTGGATAGTAAAATGAATATCTCAAATGTCATCACTTAGTTATATTCATACCCAGCAAGCAGATTGAATTAAATGACAACAATCTTCACCCCAATTGGTTTTTTTCATGAGTTAGATATTTGCTTAGCATTGATTTGTTTGTTTACTTGCTTGTCTTTTAATATCCCTTGCATTCCAGGGACATATGTACCAGTAATCACTTGAGAAGTCACGGTTTAGACAGACTGTCACACCCCCTAACTTCACCCATCAATGAAACTAAACCACTTTGAAAGCTTAGAGAATATTGGCTGACATTTCAAGAACATCTATGTCTCTGTTTCAAACTCTGCAAAGCTCTCATCTTTATGGTACAATAGCAATCAAGCTTTCACAACTAGAGTGTTTGATATACCATCCTAGAAGGATAAAATATTTTACTGGGATATATGTGAATCCAACTCAAAGTCTTCTTTCCTAAAGTAGAGTGGTGGTGGTTAAATACTTAGGTGCTAAGTACATAGCCTCTTGGTTTCTTGCATTGACATCTAAATACATAAACAAGTATCTCTGGATACATCTCTCTCTTTGGGGAAGAATAATATGGAAGGCTTGATGATGTGAGTACTTTAGAGACATAAAATTACTACCACTTGCTTGGGATTAGAAATTTGGGTTCCAAAAAGGCAAATAAATTCACTATCTTCAAGTAGTTAGCCAAGGAAGAGATTATCCAACCACAAGAGATGCTGACAAGATTTGGGACAAATGACCCAGTGAGCTTTTCGGTTTTAGCCCATTCTTGCTGAACTTGGACCACTGGCTCTTAAATCAATCACCGAGATGTTTGCTGTAGTGTGACAGGAGCATCTTTAGACATGAAAAACAATACAGTTCAAAGAAGTCAGCACACTTACATTTAAGTGAGCACATCACAGAGCAAATTGGGTCATCCAAGGAAATATAAAAGCTTTATTCCTCTGAGATTTTTTTTAAATGTAATTACTTCTTCCAACAAGCATGATTCTTTTCAATAACCTTCATTTTTGTCCCCTGGAAATGAAAAGAGGTTCACATTAGAAAGGCATTTCCTCTGACTCAGTGTCCTTGAGCAGCATAAAATCTAAACTATTCCCTCCCCTCCTTCCTTTGAAGAAAAGGGGGTTTCAATCTTTCCCTCTGAACACAGTCCATTTAAATAAGGAGATGGGGTCCCATCTTTTCGATCAGCTTTCATTGTTTGACTTGTCAGTAATAACACTTGAGCTGAAATTGTACAGGCGTCCTGCTAATTTAGTAATTATTGACACGGTGCTGGGCAGGAAATGATAGCAAACACAGAGAACTGTTAAGGAGAAATGAAATAAAAGATCTTCATATCATTGTTGAATAATGGCTGAGATCATTTTGCGCTTTAAGTAAGCCCAAGACACCTTTTTCCATTTTCCTGACACATTTATAATTTATGCTTTGTAATAGTTCCAAATATTTTTAGGACACTGCACTTTGTTTGAGAATCCGGAAGAACTGAATGAAAATCACGAAATGCACACAAAGATGAATGAGCAATGTGACCTGCCACAGCTTTGGATTTAAAAGGGAGCCATCATTTCTGTAACCTAACCCCCAACCCATTTTTTTCAATTTACATTTACTACTGCCTAAACTCTGGCTGAAATCACCACTGCCCATGTAGTCCATTTGATGTTTCCACACCTAAAGATTGTTTCTATTTTGTCTAAACCATCATAGTTGTTTTGCTCAGTTGAAATAGCTTCCTGGAGACTGGGTTGTTTTTATTTGAAGAGCTTATTTTAAGCAAATATTTAAATTTTAGCACGGATGGTAAGGTAACTAATGCATGAACATTAGAACTGTAGAAGAGGACTCTATCTGAATGTATAGGTTGACCGTCTGGTTTTCATTGAAAACTGCAATATTGCAACACCATTCCTAGCTTGAGTGCCTTTCCATTTCTCTGAGACTGTCGTTGCAGGACATGAGGGTTGAAAGTTCTGGGATCTTCATTCTCTAAGTCCCAGAATGCTTTGAGACTAAACAATGCAATATAAACCAGCCCCATCATGGACAAAAATTCCAAATGTTTGAAGAATGCAAAAAATAATTGTGGTATTTAATAATTGCATTTAAGTACTTACTATGTGCCAAGCACTGTTAAGTGCTCACCGTGTCAAGTGCTGTACTAAATTGTGGGGCATACTATCTTGTATAAAAAAAATTGGGCCCCAAATGAGACTCACAGTATAAGTAGGAAGAACAGGTATTGAATCTCTACTTTGTAGATGAGAGAACTGAGGCATAGAGAAGTTGTCATTTTCCCCAGGTCACACAGCAGTTAAGTGGCAGAGCTGGGATTATAATCCAGGTCCTTTTATACCCAGGCCTCTGCTGTTTCCACTAGACCACACTGCTTTAGGGATTTGATTTATGGTAGAGTCATTGGGTTTACTGGAAATCCCAGTTCTTCTAAAATTGCATGATTCAGGTTCCAAACTTTGGGCCTGATTTGGCTAAATCAGAATTTAAGGGTTATCAATTCATTTGGATGCATTTGAATTATTTGCTAGAAAAGTAAATATCAGATTTTTATTAGGATCACAATTAATAATAATAACAATAATAATAATGGTATTTAAGTGCTTACTATGTGCCAAGCACTGTGCTAAATACTGATGTTTATACAAGGTAATCAGGTTGCCCTATATGCAGCTCTTGGTTTTAATCCCCATTTTACAGGTGAGGTAACTGAGGCACAGAGCAGTTAAGTGACTTGCCCAAAGTCACACAACTGATAACTGGGGGAGCCAGGATTAGAACCCACAACCTCTGGCTCCCAAGTCATGCTCTTTCAAATTTTACAAATGATCATAATTGCTAAGATTATGACATGATTTGGCATCTAGACTGTGAGCTCTTTGTGGGCAGAAATGTGTCTGTTGTTATATTGTACTCTCCCAAGTGCTTATTACAGTGCTTTGCACACAGTATGCACTCAATAAGTATGACTGAATTGAATGAATGAATATAAAAGATGTTTGTAATATTAACTCACTGCAATGGAGTATGCTATGTAGTCAATAATTATAATAATAATTAATAATTGTGGTATTTGTTAGGAACTTTCTATGTGAGAAGCAGCATGGCTCAGTGGAAAGAGCATGGGCTTTGGAGTCAGAGTTCATGGGTTCAGATCCCAGCTCTGCCAACTGTCAGCTGTGTGACTTCGGGAAAGTCACTTAACTTCTCTGTGCCTGTTACCTCATCTTTAAAATGGAGATTAAGACTGTGAGCCCCCCTGTGGGACAACCTGATCACCTTGTAACCTCTCCAGTGCTTAGAACAGTGCTTTGCACATAGTAAGCACTTAATAAATGCCATTATTATTATTATTATTATTATTATTATTATTATTATGTACCAGGCACTGTACTAAGAGCTGGGATAGACTTAAGATATTCAGGTTGAACACAGCCTCTGTCCTACATGAGACTCCCAATCTCAATCCCCATTTTACAGTTGAGGTAACTAAAGCACAGAGAGGTTGTGACATACCAAGGTCTCATAGCAGACAAATGTTAGAGCCAGGATTACTCCTTGCATTGTCATTTTAATGAAGAAAATAATTTAAGTAAGAAATAGAGCTTGGAAATAAAAAAAAAATGAATTGATGAGCCAATGATACCAAGGACATAATACCTGACTAAGATAATCAATACCTGGGACCAATATTCAGTATGAAGTGCTTCAGAGAAAAATATTTAAAAATATTGATTTTTGCATTTACTTTAAGCCCTTCCCTTTCCTCTTCATTTTGGGTTTGAGACTAAGCACATCTATGAATGCTTTCTTTAGTCATGTTATCATTTCTTAGGAAAGAAATGAATTCTGAATAGTGCTATATGCTGTGCCTTGAAATCAAAGGCTTGCAGAAGTGGTAATCAAGAGATTTGACTTGAATAGATGATTCTTCATTCATTCATTTGATGGTATTTATTGAGCACCTACTGTGTGCAGAGCACCATACTAAGCGCTTGGGAGAGTACAATACATCAGTAAACAGACATAGTCCCTGCCCACAACAACCTTACATTGTTTCTCCCCAAATCCAAACATCCACTGGAGACTATCAGAATCAGAATTCTGGGTTGGGTGGGCTACTACTTGTGCCCATAATTGTGTTGAAGGCTTCCATTAGGAACCACTGACAAGTCTTGGTCCTGAGGCTTTGCGACCAAGAATCTACAAGGGAAAATTGATTATAGTGACAGTGGCTTGAACAGCACACAGTCCCTGATCTTTGCTAGGCTTGTTCCCACTGGTGCATAAAGCAAATGGACAGGCAGAAGTGCAGTGCATTGCTAAATGCCTGCGAAGTTTTACACAAGAGACCCATTTATGGACAAAGTCACTGGTCCATGGTACCATAGTCCAGCTGGAAGTAGCTTGGGTAGTTGTTGTAGTCTTTGCTTCCCAGGCCAGACAAATGTTTTGTATTTTTCCAGGATTTTTGTTAGGCATGTCTCTTCATGAAATACCTAAGGTGTTTTTTCAGTCAGAAACCTTTACCATAGTCCCAGCAGGTGGAACTGGGATTTAAAACCTGGGTCTCTTGATTTTTCAGAGCCATGGTCATTGCCCTGGGCCAAGAGGTTTTAATAATAATAACTGTGGTATTTGTTGAGTGCTTAGTACATGCCACACAGTGTTGCCAACCTGTATTTCCCAAGCGCTTAGTACAGTGCTCTTCACACAGTAAGCGCTCAATAAATACGACTGATTCTAAACACTGGGGTAGATACAAGATAATCAGTTTGGTCACAGTCTGTTTCAAATGGGGCTCACAGTCTTACTCCCCATTTTATTGTTGAAGGAACTGAGGCACATAGAAGTGAAATGACTTGCTCAAGGTCACACAGAAAAAAAGTGATGGAGCTGAGATTAGAACCTATCCTTCTGACTCACAGGCCATGCTGTATCCATTAGGCCAGGCTGCTTCTCTCAGCCTATCCCTCCTCCAGGATATCTATATCTTGGAGCGATCATGATGATGGTATTTGTTAAATGCTTACTAAGTGCCAAGCACTGTTCTAAGTGCTGGGGTAATCAATCAATCAATCATATTTATTGAGCACTTACTGTGTGCAGAGCACTGTACTAAGTGCTTCGGAAGTACAATTTGGCAACATGTAGAGACAGTCCCTACCCAACAGTGGGCTCACAGTCTAGAAGGGGGAGACAGAGAACAAAACCAAACATATTAACAAAATAAAATAAATAGAATAGATATGTACAAGTAAAATAAATAAATAGAGTAATAAATATGTACAAACATATATACATATACAGGTGCTGTGGGGAAGGGAAGGAGGTAAGACGGGGGGGATGGAGAGGGGGACGAGGGGGGAGAGGAAGGAGGGGGCTCAGTCTGGGAAGGCCTCCTGGAGGAGGTGAGCTCTCAGTAGGGCCTTGAAGGGAGGAAGAGAGCTAGCTTGGCGGATGGGCAGAGGGAGGGCATTCCAGGCCAGGGGGATGATGTGGGCCAGGGGTCGACGGCGGGACAGGCGAGAACGAGGCATGGTGAGGAGATTAGCGTCAGAGGAGCGGAAGGTGCAGGCTGGGCTGTAGAAGGAGAGAAGGGAGGTGAGGTAGGAGGGGGCGAGGTGATGGACAGCCTTGAAGCCCAGGGTGAGGAGTTTCTGCCTGATGCGCAGATAGATTGGTAGCCACTGGAGATTTTTGAGGAGGGGAGTAACATGCCCAGAGCATTTCTGGACAAAGACAATCCGGGCAGCGGTGTAAAGTATGGATTGAAGTGGGGAGAGACATGAGGATGGGAAATCAGAGAGGAGGCTGATGCAGTAGTCTAGACAGGATAGGATGAGAGCTTGAACGAGCAGGGTAGCAGTTTGGAGGGGAAAGGGCGGATCTTGGCAATGTTGCGGAGCTGTGACCAGCAGGTTTTGGTGATGGCTTGGATGTGAGGGTAGATACAAGGTAATCAAGTTGTCCCATGTGGGGCTCACAGTCTTAATCCCCATTTTATAGATGAGGTAACTGAGGCACAGAGAAGTGAAGTGACTTTCCCAAAGTCACACAGCTGAGAAGCGGCAGAGTCGGGATTAACACACAACCTCCGACTCTCAAGCCCAGGCTCTTTCCACTAAGACATGCTACTTCTCTAAGTGATGGAGGCATTGTAAACTGGAGTTACACCTATAATTTATCAATCAGTCAATCAATGGTATTTAATGAGTACATAATAATAATAATTGTGGTATTTGTTAAGCACTTACTATGTGCCAGACACTGTATTGAGTGCTGGGATGGATACAAGCAAATTGCGTTGGATATTATCCTTGTCCTATGTAGGACTCACAATCTCAATCCCCATGTGGAGCTCACAGTCCTCAATCCCCATTTTACAGATGAGGTAACTGAGGCACAGAGAAGAGAAGTGACTTACACAAGATCACACTGCAAACATGTAGCAGAGCCGGAATTAGAACCCATGACCTCCTGACTCCCTGCTTCGTGCTCTATCCATTACACCATACTTTGTGCAGAGCACTGTACTAAACGCATGGTTGAGTATAATATTCTAGAGTAGGTAGACATGATATTTACCCTCAGGGAGCTTACAGTCTAGTCAGGGCTAGATTTACAATCTAATCTAGATGATAAAATAAATTACAAGTGGTTACATACAAAAGTACCCCTCTCAGGGTTTCACCTGGAGAGTTTCCAGTACTCCACTAGTCTCGACTCCTGGAGGGAGAGTCAAGCAGATGCATACCTATTCCATCCCTAGCTTGGGCAGTGGCTAGCCAGTGGAATGCAATCTGCTACAAGTCACCTGTGCTGGGCAGCAGCAGCTTGGGAGAGATTCAAGGGTGGAGACTCAAGTTTACTGTGTGGAAGGAGGCAATGGTAAACCACTTCCATATTTTTACCAAGAAAACTCTATGGATACACTAACGGAACAATTGCAGATGGAGGTGGGGCGTTCTGGTAGAGATGTGTCATGGTATTGCTTTGGGTCGGAGATGACGACATCATAAGACAAGTACATAAGTGATGTGGAACTGAGGGAGGGGTGATTTCCATTCTTAACAGTTTATTTAGATGAATCCTCTGGTTTTATGTTTCTTTGTCTCTCCCCTTTTGAGAGTAAGTTCCAGGGCACGACATTATTTTATATTTACTTCTTTTAAAATCCCCCAAATATTAACAGTGCTCAGTACAGTGCTGTAAACACAGTAAGCACTCAGTGAGTAGCATCAATATTGAATGACTGATTATTTCAACTGGAACCTTGATTGTAATCTTAACTCTGTCACTTGTCTGCTGTGTAACTTTGGGTAAATCACTTCTCTGTTTCTAATTTTACTCATCTTTAAAATGGAATGAAATACCTCTTCCTTAGACTGTGAGCTTCATGTGAAACAGGGACTGTGTCAATCCGATTATACTGTACTATCGCAGAGCTAAGTACAAGTAAATGCCAAAGAAATACACTTACAACAATACATTTATGATATGGGCTATATTAGGCCCGTCATATGCTTATTTGCTTATGAAGAAAGTGATTTCTGTGAATATATTGTCAATTCATTACTAATTTGGAAATTTTTGAGTTAAAGGAAGCTGAAATGATATGTATGTTTTTATTTTGTATTCTCTTAAGTGAGTTCCCAAATTAACTTTCAGTAGCTCATCCTTTTCCTTAGTATAACTGAAATCCTTCATTCCCTACTAGTTACAACATGCAGATCTTTCAAATCTGAAGGTGGTACTAGTGAAGATGTGATTTCACTCATGTGGGAGAGTGAAAAGAGCTGTAAAGAAATGAACCCCTCCTCATGTGCATTTTTTAATGGCATTTATTAAGCGCTTACTATTGCAAAGCACTGTTCTAAGCACAGAGCACTGTTCTAAGCACATTTAAGAACAGTCCTTTACTATGTAGATTTGATTGACACATTCCATACCTTTTGCCTAGAATTAACCTCTTGGTCCCCCAGTTTTCCTGAAGCCACTGTTCACAGAAAGTAACTCCATTCCTGATTCCCTCACATCAGGCTGGTCTGTCAATTACTGTTGTCTCCTAGCAGTTTGTTTGTACCGTATTGTTTGATATTGCCACATTTTAGTTTCCTAACAAAGCCACGCACTAGTAGACAAAACTTATTATTTTCAGTTCAGTGACTTTTAGCTTTCTAAGTCACTGGGGATTTTTCCCCTAAGTAGATTTCTATGTTTAGACACAAATTCATTCTTCTGCATGACCACATTGAATTACAATAAGTTCCCAAAGGGCTAATTTTTGGCAACCTAAGTAAATTTTAAATCCTGCTGCTATATTTTTCCAGTTCTAAGTCTTAAGACAAATTCCAAGTTTAGAATGTCTTTATCTGAATGCAAAACCAAAACAGGCCTTTACCCACCCTCTCACCCAAATGTCCAATTGGCTATATTGTGGTGGTTTTTTTACTAATTTTCCATTCAAAGCTGAATGCAACAGAATGAGTCTACTGACTTATTATTACAGCCATGATCTGGGTCTCTGCTCAGCAGCAATGGAGTATTTATACCTAATATAGTGGTATTCCAGAAGGGATAGGTGTTATGGGGTATCCCTTTCTAAGACTGATTGTCCAGGAAACTTACAAATATAGGAAGTCATGTTAACAATTTTTTCTTTCCTTTTTTTTCTTTATTGGGCTAAAATGTTTCTTTCAAGATCATGCCTGATGCTTTTCTCATTCATTTGAATTACTTTGTATTTCATCTAGGGTTCCTATTAAAAAGTATTTGGATAAATTACTCTATGGTTATTGAAATGCCAAGCTGTCATTGTTAACCTGCCTGAAGCTATTTGGCCTATTTAGAAAGGAATAAATATGCAATAGGAAGTATTTCTCTCTTCCCCCCAACTGTGTCAAGAAAATATTTTTTTTAAAAAGAGTCATGAGTATGTTTTTATTACATCAGCACAAGATATATATATATCTTATATATATATGACATTTTGCAACAAATAATAATGGTAGTAGTAATAATATTTGTTAAGCTCCTACTATATGCCAGACACGGTACTGAGCTGGAGAGAACACAAGCAAATCAAGTTGGACACAGTTGCTGTCTCACGTGGAGCCCACAATCTCAAACCCCATTTTACAGATGAGGTAATTAAGGCACAGAGAATTGAAGGAACTTGCCCAAAGTCACAAAGCTGACAAGTGATGGAGCCAGGATTAGAACCCATGTCCTCCTGCTCCCAAGACCATGCTCTATCCATTACAGCATGCTGGTTCCCAACTGGTTTTGTAAAACAGTAGTATTTGTAGATCATTTAAACAAAAAAAAATATTTTACACATCACACTCTGTACTTGGACTTTTTTTGAGAATTTTTCCTTTGTTATATAAATTTCCATGAGGAGAGACAGATAACAGTAGCAATTATGATTTTTCTTACTGCATTATTTCCATTATTCCATTTCCATTATTTCCATTTCTTTTCCTCAATATCTAGCACTCAGCTGTGCCACAGAACTGTTTGGAAAGGGGGTTGGGGAAAGCAACAATAGTGTTCAGGAGGAAATTTCTGAAGGCACAAATTAAACTTCTTTGTATGTAAAACCCCCTCAGAGGACTAAGACATCCCATCTGAGTCCATTTAGTTATATGATTACTTGTGTTTATGGACAAACCACATGCTTTATACAACTTATTAGGCACAAAACTGAAATTTTTGTAACATTTCTCTACTATACAAAACAAATACACAAAATTTTATTCCAATGTTAATTTTTAATTTACATCCAATAAAATATTTAATGGAAGAAGACTATATATTGGAAATAGCTTCATTATTGAATGGGAACAAAAGATTCAGAGGAGAAACATAATAAAGAGAAATTTGTATAATTTTCATAAAAACCTAAAATGAATTCTGTATACTATCCCACCAGCTGTCACTTCTTCTTCTGGCTGTAATGTACTGCACACTCAAGCACTGTACTTGCCATCCTCAGAATTACTCTATGGTGTCTGCTCTAGATTAGTTCTGTTGTATTGTACATTCCCAGGTGCTTATGTACAGAGTACTGCACTAATGGGTAGAGTACAGGCCTGGGAATCAAAGGACCTAGGTTCTAGTCCAGGCTCCACCACGTGTCTGCTGTATGACCTTGGGCAAGTCACTTAACTTCCCTGGGCCTCAGATACCTCATCTGTAAAATGGGGATTAAGAGTGTGAGCCCATGGAGGACAGTGTCCAATCCGATTAACAGTGCTTAGAACAGTGTTTGGCACACAGTAAGTGCTTAACAAGTACTATTATTACTATTATTATCATTATTATTATCAACAATAATAAAAATAACATTGACCTTTTTAAGTAGTCTGATCATCCCCTTTTAATAACCAACAACCTCATTTTTATTAATCAAATTTTAGTGCGTTCATTATTTTTCATTTCAAAATTCCTTTTTAGGAGACATTTTTTGAGCATTTTAAATAAAGCAAAAAGAGAAGAAAACTTGGAATGCAAAGAAGGAACTTTTGGACTGTGAATTCTTTTTTGTTAGGTAAGGAGAAAAACTTTATGAATGCAAATGTAGGACATCTAATCTGGTGTCAATATAGAACACTAGATAGGTAAAAGTCAAATTGAATTTATGAATCTTCCTTCAGATGGTACACAGATAGTGTTGGACATTAAAAAAAGCTCATTGCAATGCAAATAAATAGAAATGTTTTAAATTCATACAGATGCATAGGAAAAATACGACCATGAGGATTAAATTATTTGTTTCATCCCTTATGTCTGGCATCAGCTGACATACTTTTTGGTGTTACCCAGTGAGCTACAGATTGGAAAGGCCAATGAGATCAAACCATCTTTCCTATAAAACTATCGTTCCTTTCCTTGACCTTCCGATTGGTGTGTGCCCTGTTTCCCGACAGTGGATCTGTTTTTCTAGTCTGTGTGGTTTGTGTCGAGGAATGGGGCTGGGTTCAAGACTGCTGCTCCTTACTCAAATGAGGTGATCATGTGGATAAATAGAAGGATTTTCAATCTTCAGTACTGTCGTTTTCACTTCTTTCCCCAACATTACATTTCCATTCAATTAAAATAATATTAATATTAAGTCCTGTTTTCTTAAAACAAAAAGGAACTCAGCATCCTGACAGTTTCTCCCTTTACTCCTGAGCATAGGTATGCATTTGTAGATGCAGCAACTACAAAAACCATCCTATTATCAGAGAGAAAAATACAAAAACTTATGGCTAATAACCCAAACCTTAATTATTATTATTTTTTAAAGTGCCACTGTCCCCATTTCCTGACTGGTCCTTTTAATCTTAATTTTGAACAGTTGCTACTCCAATTAAATCCTACCACCTAGCATTTTCAAACAGCTCTCAGTTGTTTCCGCAAACTCCTGTAATGGACAGCTGTTTTTGACAGCTCCTCCTGATTTGCCAGTGCTGTGTCATCTGCCAGAGCAGGAGGACCCATTTTGTATTCTGCTGCTGGCACTAAGGGGATATGCAAATGTACACATGAATCAGTTGTCACCAGCACAGACGCAGTGTGGTGAGATGATCAGAATGTGTTGGGAGTTCAGTTGGCTTAAAGTTAAAAAAAAAAAAAAAGAAAAGAAAAGAAAAAACTCAACTAAAATTTCTTGAAGTGATTTTTATTTCAAGAGTCTCCAGTTTATTTTTCACTTTGTGGCACTTGTTAGATTTCAGTTCAGGAGAGTGCAATCTGCTTCTCGCAAATCACGAAACGAAACTCAAAAGTTTAAGAATTATAGAAACGTTACAGGTAAATACTCTCAGAACTTAAACTGCACAAACAGAATATTATATGAATGAAACTTTTCAAATAGTTCAGCATCCAAGTGAGAAAACTTCAGTTCCCCATGAGTGTAGCACTTGAGAAAAGTTTGTGTGGTTTTCCAAGACATTCTGGTAAGTATTCTGAACTATTTCTGATACCAATTCCTTTGAGTCATTTCAGTAGATAAAATCATAAACTATACACACTGTCAGTAAATTATAGAGAAAAAATGACTAATGCCACAAGAGCATTAGTCTTGAGAAGCATGAGAAGCAGCATGGCTCAGTGGAAAGAACACGGGCTTTGGAGTCAGAGGTCATGGGTTCAAATCCTGGCTCTGCCAATTCATTCATTTATTCAATCATATTTATTGAGCACTTACTGTGTGCAGAGCACTGTACTAAGTGCTTGGGAAGTACAAGTTGGCAACATATAGAGACGGTCCCTACCCAACAATAGGCTCACAGTCTACAAGGGGGAGGCAGACAACAAAACAAAACATGTGGACAGGTGTCAAGTCATCAGAATAAATAGAAGTAAAGCTAGAGGAACATCATTAACAAAATAAATAGAATGGTAAATATGTACAAGTAAAATAGTGTAATAAATCTGTACAAACATGCAGGTGCTGTGGGGAGGGGAAGGAGGTAGGGTGGGGGGATGGGGAGGGGGAGAGGAAAAAGGGGACTCAGTCTGGGAAGGCCTCCTGGAGGAGGTGAGCTTTCAATAGCCATTACTACTCAGTAGCCTTAGCCATGACTCCTGTCTTTCGGGCCGGCATTTGGGAGAGCTGCCCAAAGAGTCAGGTAGTTCTCCTTGGGATCGATTATCCATGGACACAAAAACCCAGGGATCCTAGATGAGCCCTCTGAACAGCCCACCCTCCCTTTTCAACTCCATTTCCCCACCTGCTCAGGTGTCTCCTCTGCATTATCAATCTCCCCCAAACTGCCTCCCAAAAAAACACTCCTACAGGTCAGCTGTGTGACTTTGGGCAAGTCACTTAACTTCTCTGTGCCTGTTACCTCATCTGTAAAATGGGGATTAAGACTGTGAGCCCCCTGTGGGACAACCTGATCACCTTGTAACCTCCCCAGTGCTTAGAACAGTGCTTTGCACATAGTAAACACTTAATAAATGTTCCCCTGCCCTACCTCCTTCCCCTCCCCATAGCATTTGTATATATATTTGTACAGATTTATTACTCTATTTTACTTGTACATATGTTTATTCTATTTATTTTGTTAATGATGTGCATATAGTTTTAATTCTATTTGTTCTGATAATTTTGACACCTGTCTACATGTTTTTGTTTTGTTGTCTGTCTCTCCCTTCTAGACTGTGAGCCTGTTGTTGGGTAAAGACCATCTCTATATGTTGCCGACTTGTACTTCCCAAGTGCTTAGTGCTCTGCACACAGTAAGTGCTCAATAAATACGATTGAATGAATGAAAGTCTACTGTTCAGCCCCATTGCCTTTCCTAAAATGGGAAAGTTTTGAACACTTTCAGTGACACTTTAGATCCCCAAATCTGGCTAATTCTAAGTCTATCAAATGTTATATTGAGGAGAAGATTGAGACCATTCTCTTCCTTATTCGTTTGTTTTACTTGGGAGCAATGGCTGGCTTCTTAATGTGATGAACACCTACAGGGAATGTCACTTAATGAGAGTTGCTCAATCTTGAATCATGCTCCACCCCAATCCACCAACTAACCCCAACCATCCCTCAAATCCCTCCTAAAAAGTCAACTCCTCCAAGAGGCTTCCCTCGATGAATTTCATATCCTGCTGTTCTACCACTTTGGCTCATATATATGTTGGTTGTATGTTCTTCATTTTGCTTATTTTTGTAGTTTATCAATTGACTTCATACTTTCACTATTCAACCAATTGTAGGTTTTGCAATTTGTGTCAACTTGTATTCCCCAGAAAGATATAATGTCCTTTGAAAAAAGAAGCCTTGCCTTGTATTTTGTCTTGTTTGATCTCAAGTACCTAGTATAATACTATAAATTGGGTAGTCACTAAAGCAAATCAGTACTGCTGTTGCTGATGGTCGTGGTGGTGATAGTGGTGCTGATGACGGTGGTGGTGGTGATCAAGGAAGAGAATATTGGCCTGAAATTTCATGGTAGCCTTCCCCCATTCATCTTAAAAAGCCCCTTGTAGACTTACAGAGAATCCCAAAGTGTTGATTCTGAGAGTGACACCCACATATTCTTAATATCAGGGGAATAAGAGGAGAAGGGGATAAAAGTTCTTCCCAGTGTGAAGATAAAAATAGATAATATAATAATATCATTTATTAAGCACTTACTATGTGCAAAGCACTATTCTAAGTACTACAGAGGTTACAAGGTGATCAGGTTGTCCCACGGGGGGCTCACAGTCTTAATCCTCATTTACAGATGAAGTAACTGAGGCACAGAGAAGTGAAGTGACTTGCCCAAAGTCACACAGTTGGCAGAGCTGGAATTTGAACCCATGACCTCTGACTTCAAAGCCTGTGCTCTTTCCACTGAGACACGCTGCTTCTCAAGATTTATACAATGCAATGCACACAGTAAGCACTCAATAAATACGATTGAATGAATAAATCTGGCTGTGTTTCAAAGCTTTAAGTGAGTTTAACTGTAAGAGCTTAGATCTTGTTGAGAAGTGAGAAGAAAACATGTTTTTGGGTAATTGGAGAAGATCATCCACCAACTTTTATTGACATAAATATCAGTCATCACTAGCAGCTCCACAGTGGGGAGTATAGGTGAGGTTGGACTTAAGCTAAGGATTTAATAATAGAAGAGGCCTCCAGGAGCACATAACAATATTGGACCACTCTCCCTCCCTGGAGAATGGTCTTGCCAGTGCCTTCAGACATCATCACTCAAAAACCTCGTGTTTCAACCCTTACACTACAGTTGATAGTCACTACTACCATTATAGCCCCATCTTTGCCCTGGTGATGCCAGAGCAATATCTCTCTGGCCTCTACTTCTACTGAGGTGTTGCCATGGGTTTTATTTTTCTCACCTGATCTGGGCACATCTGGCTGAGTAAGGTATCAAAGAAAGGGACAGGTTCCTCAGTGCAATGTTAGTTTGGTAAGGCATACAATTAAAGGTTTATAACAAAAACCTTCAATAACAACAAAAAGCTGAATTATTTCTCAGAATTTTGCTACCTAAGTAGCAAACTGTCAAATTTGTCCATGTCAACAATAAGTAATGATAATTATGGCACTTGTTAAGCACTTACTCTGAGCCAAGAACTGTACTTAGCACTGGGGTAGACACAAATTATTCCTTGTCTCACATGGGGTTCACTGTCTAAGATGGAATTAGATTTAATCTCCACTTTACAGATGAGGTAACTGAGAAACGGGCATTAAGTGTTTTGCCCAAGGTTATGCAGCAAACAATTGGCAGAGCTGGGATTGGAACCAGGAACTCTGGTTCTCAGGCCCATGATTTTTCCACTAGGTCATGCTACTTCTCAGTGATAAACAAGGAAGTAACATGATAATCTTTCTAGTAAGTTTTTCTTAGAATATTTTACAACTGCCACCGTGCCACAATTTTTTTTTTCTTTTTTTTACTGAGTTACCTGTCTTTATTTGGAGCATTTCAAGTAACAGTAAAATTTTCCCAAGACCATTTATCCCCTTGTCTAAAAACAGCATTTGAGACCTGTAATTATCTTAAAGGGAAAACACTTTTGAGTCCCAATTGTAGTAGCTTTGGAAAAATACTTTTTTCTGGTTTAATGAATGATTTGCCACCCAGCATCAAAAAATGATATTGAATGGGTAATTCATATTTTCACATTCTGCAGTTTTTCATGTTAAATCAACAAGAAAGTGTAAAATGAAACATTTCCTAAATTGCAACTTTGACTTATCTTCCTCCTTCAGTTTATTCCATCACCAGCATGACCACCAAATATCTTGAAATAATTGATTAAGCAGCTTCATGCACAATTATCTGGGCTTTGCAGTGGCATGGCTCTTAGATCCCATACTCAGAGCTTAAGAAATTCCAAGTAATTAATTGAAATTAAAATTCACTAGATGACATACATAACTCTTACCCAAATGCCCATCACAGGTGGAGAAAATCCCAAAGATCAATAATTCTATCTTGAATTGTTAAAGTATCTCCCAACTATGCTCTCTTACTTCAGCCAAGTATGTTCATTCATTCTTTCAATCATATTTACTGAGCACTTACTGTGTGCAGTGCACTGTACTAAGCACTTTGGTAAGTATGATACAAGCTCTTAGTACAGTGCTCTGCACACCGTAAGTGCTCAATAAATATGATTGAATGAATGAACAATAAGCAGATAAATTCCCTGCTAACCAACAAGCTTACTGTCTAGAGGCAGGGAGAAAGACATTAATATAAATAAATAAATTACAGATATGCACAGAAGTGCTGTGGGGCTGGGAGGAGTGATGAAAAAAGGGAGCAAGTCAGGGTGACACAGAAGGGAGTGGGAGAAGAGGAAAGGGGGTGCTTAAGAAATGTCACTTGGAAGAGATGAGCCTTCGATAAGGCTTTGAAGGGTGGGGAGAGTAATTTTCTGTTGGATTTGAGGAGGAAGGACATTCCAGGCCAGAGGCAGGCCATGGGTAAGGGATCAGCAGTGAGATAGATTAGATTGAGGCGCAGTGAGAAGGTTAGTATTAGAGGAGCGAAGTGTGTGTGCTGAGTTGTGGTAAGAGAGTAGTGAGGTGTAGGAGGGAGAAAGGTGATTGAGTGCTTTAAAGCCAATGGTGAGGAGTTTTTTGGGTTTTTTTTTTTGATGCGGAGGATGAGCACCTGAAGTTTTTTGAGGAGTGGGGTGACATGTACTGAACGTTTTTGTAGAAAAATGATCTGGGCAGCAGAGTGAAGTATGGACTGAAATCAGAAGAAACAGGAGGCTGGGAAGTCAGCAAGGGGGCTGAAGCAGTAATCCAGGCAGGATAAGCTGAGTGACTGGATTAATGCGGTAGCAGTTTGGATAAAGAGGAAAGGTAGATTTTAGCAATGCTGTGAAGGTGGGACCAACAGGATTTAGTGATGGACTGAATATGTGGGTTGAATGAGAGAGAGAAGTCAAAAATAACACCAAGTTTCTGGGCTTGTGAGACAGGAAGGATGGTGGTGCCATCTACAGTGATGGGAAAGTCATAGGAAGGACAGGGTTTGGATGGAAAGATAAAGAATTCTGTATGTGAAACTTCTTCCATTGTTTGGACCACATAGGCACTTTAAAAATGCTGTAAATCCCGAGTAAATTGTTTATAAAAATAAATAGTAACACCATGCATTAATATTAATGTGGCATGAATTACCATAGTTCACCATTTTTTTTCAAATGCAGTATTAGTGAATGGAGATTTTATGGGGGCAGGAAGTTAGACAGCAAGGACACTGTCATAAAAAAGTATCTTAAAATCCTTTCAAACAGGCTGGTAGGAGGAATGTAGGGAAAAGAGCGTGGACTATGAATTTCATGGTTCAGGGGGATTTCACAGAAGCTTTTGGAACATAATAATGAAAATAATGATGATGATGGTATTTGTTAAGTGTCTATAATGAGCCAAGCACTGTGCTAAGCACTGGGGTAGATGCAAGATAATCAGGTTGTCCACAGTCTTAATCCCCATTTTACAGATGAGGTAACTAAGGCCCAGAGAAGTGACGTGACTTGCCCAAAGTCACACAGCTGACAAGTGGAAGGGCCAGGATTAGAACCCACAACCTCTGACTCCCAAGCCTGTGCTCTTTCCATTAAGCCATGGTGCTTCCATTGAAGCATGGTAGGAATGTGTAATGCTGTGCAAATGGGAATAAATCAATCAATGAAACAGTGTATTTACTGAGTGCTTGTTGCATGCAGAGCACTGGACTAAATGCTTCTGGGAGTTCTACAGTAGTAAAAACAAACATTTTCTGCCCTCCATGAGCTAATAACTGAATGGAGAAGCCTACATTAAAGTGGAGATGCTTATAATCTAAACTCCAGGAAGATTTCAAGAACTGAGTTAGTGCTTAGAAAGAGCAAGTGCAATAGAATGCACCTAAAGAAAAATGATCCAACACCACAAGGATCTGTGCTTGGAGCTATTAGCCATGGCTTAGGATAGAGACTTTGGAGGCATTGTTGACTGATCTTTAAAATGTGCAGCGATAGCCAGTGGCCCAACTTGATCTTGACTATTTTCAGGAAGGGAATAAAAAATGAAAGGTAAAGATTTGCCGCGTTATAAAACTAGGGCATGTCTGCGCCTAGAACTCTGGTTGCTGCAACTGGGAATGAGAATAATAATAATATTTGTTGGGCATTTACTATGAGCCAAATATACTAAGTTCTGGAGTAGATACAATTTAAGTGGTCCAACACAGTCCCTGTCCACATGGGGCATAACTGAAACAGGTTTAAAACAAAGCAACCAAGGTGATCAGGAGAAAGGGAAAAACTCCTTTATGAGGAAAGAAGAAAAGTGTTAGGATTCTTCAGTCTGGAAAGGTACTATCAATCAATCATATTTATTGAGCACTTACTGTGTGCAGAGCACTGTACTAAGTGCTTGGGAAGCACAAATTGGCAACACATAGAGACGGTCCCTACCCAACAGTGGGCTCACAGTCTAGAAGGGGGAGACAGAAAACAAAACAAAACATATTAACAAAATAAAATAAGTAGAATAGATGTGCACAAGTAAAATAGAGTAATAAATATGTACAAACATATATACATATATACAGGTGCTGT
Source organism: Tachyglossus aculeatus (assembly GCF_015852505.1). NCBI lineage: Eukaryota > Metazoa > Chordata > Mammalia > Monotremata > Tachyglossidae > Tachyglossus > Tachyglossus aculeatus. Next base: position 92,583,282 of record NC_052070.1, on the reverse strand, counting down.
GGGGAAGGGAAGGAGGTAAGGCAGGGGGAATAGAGATGGGGAGGAGGGGGAGAGGAAGGAGGGGCTTCAGTCTGGGAAGGCCTCCTGGAGGAGGTGAGCTCTCAGTAGCGCCTTGAAGGGAGGAAGAGAGTTAGCTTGGCGGATGTGGGGAGGGAGGGCATTCCAGGCCAGGGGAATGACGTGAGCCAGGGATCGACGGCGGGGGGGTCGACGGCGGGAGAGGCGAGAACGAGGCACAGTGAGGAGATTAGCAGCAGAGGGTGCAGGCTGGGCTGTAGGTGAGGTAGGAGGGGCCAAGGTGATGGAGAGCCTTGAAGCCGAGGGTGAGGAGTTTCTTCCTGATGCGTAGGTTGATTGGTAGCCACTGGAGATTTTTGAGGAGGGGAGTAACATGCCCAGAGCGTTTCTGGATAAAGACAATCCGGGCAGTGGTGTGAAGTATGGATTGAAGTGGGGAGAGACAAGAGGATGGGAGATTGGAGAGCAGGCTGATACAGTAGTCCAGATGGGATACGATGAGAGCTTGAACAAGCAGGGTGGTGGTTGATGAGAGGACTCACCATTTGCTTTAAAGCACTCCCTCACCTTGCCCCCTTCTACCTCACCTCTTCTTCTACAACCCAGCCCACATACTTCGCTCCTCTGGTGCTAACCTTCTCACTGTGCCTCGATCTTGCCTGTCTCACCACTGACCCCTGGCCCACATCCTACCTCTGGCCTGGGACACCCTCTCTCCTCAAATCTGACAGACAGTACTCTCCTCCTCTTCAAAGCCTTACTGAAGGCACATCTTCTCCAAGAGGCCTTCCCATCATCATCATCGTCATCAATCATATTGAGCGCTTACTGTGTGCAGAGCACTGTACTAAGCGCTTGGGAAGTACAAATTGGCAACATATAGAGACAGTCCCTACCGAACAGTGGGCTCACAGTCTAAAAACTAAGTCCCACGTTTCCTCATATCCCACTCCCCTTCTGCATCACCCTGACTTGTTCCATTTGCTCTTTCCTCCTCTCCCAGCCCCACATCATTTATGTATATACCTTAAATTTTATTTATTTATATTGATGTCTCTCTCCCCCCGCTCTAGACTGTGAGCTCGTTGTGGGCAGGGATTGTCGCTCTGTATTGTTGCATTGTACTTTCCCAAGTGCTTAGTACAGTGCTCTGCAAACAGTAAGTGCTTAATAAATGAGTGAATGAATGTATGAATGAATAATTGAAGCCTACAAAATTATGATGAGTTTGGGCAGGACGATCATGGAATTGTTGTTCACCAAACCCCACAACTCTCTCAGGCATCCACTGAAGGCTAGAGGTGTTAGCTCAATAAAGACAAAGAAAAGAGCCAGCTGGTGGCAAGGAAGAAGCAGCATAAGTAGTGTGGCTTAGTGGATAGAGCAAGAGCTTGGAGGTCAGAAAAACCTGGGTTCTAAATTCCAGCTCCACCTCTTGTCTGCTGTGTGACCTTGGACAAGCCACTTCACTTATCTGTGCCTCAGTTATTTCATCTGTAAAATAGGAATTAAGGCAGGGAGCCCCAAGTGGGATGTGGACTTAGTAATTAGTACAGTACCCAGCACGGAGTAAGTGTTTAACAAATAGCATTAAAAAAAGAGAAAGAATGAAATCCATTATCAAAGAAAGTTATGCAGAATGAAAATACCAGAAGGATAAATTCAAGGGTTAGTGAATAGTCCACACTGGCTATTAGAGGGATGTTAGGTCATATATTCTTAAACAATAGAATAGATTACAAGGATGGCAAACATCATCATCCTGAGAGCATCCACCAACCCCTATTAGAAATGAAATTCTGGACTGGATGGACCATTGATTTGGCACTGAAAAACAATGTAGCCTAGCATTCAGAGCATAGGCCTGGGAGTCAGATGGACCTGACTCCTAAACCCAGCGACACCACTTGCCTGCTGTGTGATCTTGAGCAAGTCACTTCACTACTCTATGCCTCAATTCCTCACCTGTAAAAATGGAAATAAAGATGCCTGTTCTCCCTATCTCTTCGTCTGTGAGCACCGTAGGTGATGAGGACTGTTTCTGGTCTGCTTATGTTGTACTTATCCTAGTTCTTTCTGCAGTGCTTGACATAGAGTAAGAGCTTAACAAATGCCTTTTTTGTATCTGACGATTTTATGTTCATGCTGGGAGATAGTGAAAGTAGTACAACAGCTGCTATTGAAGCAGTGATTGTCCACTGGAAAGAGGAGGGAGGTTGGTGGCAGATATACGCTCCAAAGAAAATAAAAGTGAGGATTAAGAGCCTTGGTTAAGGTTAAACTCATTTTTATACAATCCAGATCATCAGAAAAAGAAAAAAACAGAAGGAAATATCACTCTTCAGCATCCTGATCAAATTTCTTGTTGCCAAGAATGCACATTAATGGCAGAGTTCATTATTACATACAAGTTGAAACGAACTAATTACATTTTTTCTAAGTCCTAGGTGATGCCAAGCACAGATTTTGCTGTGACACTATTGATTAAGCAATAAATCTTCACAACAATGATTTTCAGGTCTCATGTGCCTCTGAAGAAATATTCCTAAGTAGCCTTGATAACACAGCTCTTTACATAGCTCTTCCTCTGGGCTATAGGATTTGTGAAACCTGACCAAAGTACCTCTTCATGGGAAATACACCTTTTGAAGCAAATTAAATCAGGCTTCTTTACACACACTAATCATCCTGGGCCTCTTCACTGATTTCCTAAGCCTTTACTTATACTCTAATCAATTAGCAATCGATACTAATGGCTGTTCCATTAGTTTCTCACCAGTGCATATACCTTCTTCTTTAGTACTTTATCATGTTAGAGCTGTGTTCTTCATGAGGGGTTTGCTCAATCAAAAACATCAGATCAATTGGTCTCAGTGTCATAAACAAAGACTAGCAGATCAGACTTTAACAATCGAGAGCAATGTTGCACTATTATGCTCCTGGGCTGTACATAGATAATATTCTGTGAGGGATTTTTTTAAGAGTTGGAAAGTGTATTTCAAAGTAATAGTATTTATTAAGTCTTACTGTATGCAAGGCAGGAGACAAAGTGCTGGGAAAGAATACATAAGTGAGAATTACAGCATTTCTCCAGGACATCATTTCAGGAGCTTCTGTTTGATCAGTTCCCAAGAAAGAATGGAAACTAACCACACTAAGTCATAGGCCAGAAGGGATGTATCCTTGTTTAATTTTGCAATTTAATTGTTTAATTTTCCCCTTTCCCATTAGTGTCTGTAAACTGTAAGCTCCTTTGTCGCTCAATTGTTTTTATTTAGTGTTTATACTAAGTGCTTGGGAGAGTGCTTTGTAACAGAGCTGATACATACATTTTCTGCCCACAAGACATTTATAATCTAGATACAAAAATAAACTCCTTGGTTCTGGCCAATGTCTTAAGACTTCTTGTACATATTTCTCTAGGCCTTCCATGGATTGCCCAAAGTCCCCCCGGGCCCCATCAAAATAGAGGGTTTGAACCCCAGGAATGGGAACTTTAAGAAGCCTGAAGTATCACTTCCAGTCAGGGAGTTATTTCCAGGGTCTTTCAGGGATAAGTCTAGTGTAAACCAATTTTCCTAGGAAACTAGCAGTAGAAGGCTGTCTAAGGGTGATGACCCTTACCTGCACTAGTCCTTCTGCTCAAATGTCGCATTTGGGGTTTTGGAAAAGGATTTTTCTTGTGATAAATTTCTTTTAATAATTCATTCAATCATTTATTGAGCACTTACTGTGTGCAGAACACTGTACTAAGCGCTTGGGAAGTACAAGTCAGCAACATATAGAGACGGTCCCTACTCAACACAGGCTCACAGTCTAGAAGGGGGAGACAGACAACAAAACAAAACTTGTAGACAGGTGTCAAAATTGTCAGAACAAATAGAATTATAGCTATATGCACATCATTACCAAAATAAATAGAATAGTAAATATGTACAAGTAAAATAGAGGAATAAATCTGTACAAATATATACAAGTGCTGTGGGGAGGGGAAGGAGTTAGGGTGGGGGGATGGGAAGGAGGAGAGGAAAAAGGGGGCTCAGTCTGGAAAGGCCTCCTGGAGGAGGTGAGCTCTCAGTAGGGCTTTGAAGGGAGGAAGAGAGCTAGCTTGGCAGATGTGTGGAGGGAGGGCATTCGACAGCGGGACAGGCGAGAACGAGGTACAGTGAGGTTAGTGGCAGAGGAGTGGCATGTGCAGGCTGTGGAAGGAGAGGAGGGAGGTGAGGTAGGGGGGGCGAGGTGATGGAGAGCCTTGAAGCCGAGGGTGAGGAGTTTCTGCCTGATACGTAGGTTGATAGGCAGCCACTGGAGATTTTTGAGGAGGGGAGTAACATGCCCAGAGCGTTTCTATACAAAGATAATCTCGGCAGCAGAGTGAAGTATAGACTGAAGCGGGGAGAGACAGGAGGATAGGAGATCAGAGAGGAGGCTGATGCAGTAATCCAGCCGGGATAGGACGAGAGATTGAACCAGCAAGGTAGCGGTTTGGATGGAGAGGAAAGGGAGAATCTTGGCGATGTTGTGGAGGTGAGACCGGCAGGTTTTGGTGATGGACTGGATGTGTGGGGTGAACGAGAGAGCAGAGTCGAGTATGACACCAAGGTTGCGGGCTTGTGAGATGGGAAGGATGGTAGTGCCGTCTACAGTGATGGGAAAGTCAGGGAGAGGGCAGGGTTTGGGAGGGAAGATAAGGAGTTCAGTCTTGGACATACTGAGTTTTAGATGGCGGGCAGGCAGCCAGTTGGAGATGTCCTGAAGGCAGGAGGAGATACGAGCCTGGAGGGAGAGAGAGACCGCAAGGGCAGAGATGTAGATTTGGGTGTCATCAGCGTAGAGGTGATAGTTGAAGCCGTGGGAGCGAATGAGTTCACCAAAGGAGTGAGTGTAGATAGAGAACAGAAGGGGACCAAGAACTGACCCTTGAGGAACCCCTACAGTAAAGGGAAGCGAGGGGGGAGAGGAGCCCACAAAGGAGACTGTGAATGAAACTTGCTCCTTTGAGAGAAGCAGTTGGCCAATGCAGAATCAGATCACAAAAAGACATTTTCCACTAGTCCAAAGAGACTAGGTTGGTCCAACCCAAGCTAAGTGAGGTGAAGGGCTGGACAATTATCCAATTGACTTGAGGCATAGCATCAACTAAACAAATAATTCAGGCCCGACGATGAATTCAATCCTCTCTTTCCCTTGGGCTGGTTCTGTAAATTGCCCACTGCTACTATGGAAAATGGACCTTTCCCCTCCTTTCTCTATCTCCTTCCTGCAGAAGAGATTAAGATACAGTGACTGATAATGGAAACATGATCTTTGGAATCCCTCCCAATCCATCACTTTTTTTAGCCCCTAAAAGGGGCAGCTGCTTGTTCGAGGCGAAAGGAACACAGGAAACGTCCATTGAAATTAATTCATTTGTATTTATTGAACACTTACTTTGTGCAGAGCATTGTACTAAGCGCTTGGGAAGTACAAGTTGGCAACATATAGAGACAGTCCCTACCCAACAACGAGCTCACAGAGGCAGGCTTCCTTATTCAAACCATCACATTTATACCAGCCATATATATATATACATATATATATATATATATATATATATATATATATATATATATTCCAAGTATATCAAGATGACTTTTTGTGTTTGATTTGCTTATTTTGCTAAATGGTCTCTGGTCATGTCTCTGTGCCACTTAGTTCTCATTATTAATGTCCCTGGACTCCTCCCATTTCCGAGTGGCTTTCTGAATGCTATTGGTCTCTACTGTGGTCCAGAAAGGAGAATTCTCAGAATGTTCATAAAGGAGACGTTTCTTATATTCCAAAGCATAACTTATGAAGAGAAATAAACTGGTCATAATGTTTTGAAAGCTATGTTGCTTCCATTTTTTGTTTTTGTTTTTCCCTCAAGCTTAATGGAATATTGCAAGTAACAGTATCTTAAACATCTGGCCATTCTTTCTCACCTTTCCTACTCAGATTACTTTTTGGAATCTGAAATAAAACAATGCTTCAAAATCATTCAATAAGAAGGAAAAAGAACACTGTAGACAGAAGTATTTCTGTTATAATAATACTATTTCCAGGGTGCTTGTATGCACCCCTACTGATGTTTCATTGGGAATAGAAAATTCATTACCCATCTTGTCATTCCAGAGTATCAATATATTTTAAGTCTATTTACCCTTTCTTTACCATTAATTTTCTCTTGAACATAAAGGAACACCACCAAGTTAAACTGCAGGGGGCTAAAAGCAAGAAGGAGGAGACAAATGTCTGCCTGAATGAAAATAACAACAACAATAATAATAACCTGAATTTTTTTAAGTTTAAAGGAAAATAGGATTCATTTTGTGGACAAGATTGCAGTGCATCATTGATTTTTCTAATGAGGTGACAACAAAAGACTGACAAAAGAATCAAAGAAAATGAAACAAGCAAAATAAAGGCAGTACAAGATGGCATGTACAGAGTCCAGTATCGGCAGAGAGTAATGAAGCAATTTTTCCACTTGTTCATATGTAAAAGCTGCTGCAGATGGTATTGCTCTCCTTAGGCATGTGGGTGACTGTGAAGGCCAATGTTGTGACTTAGAGTCCTTACCATCACTGTGTATGGACTGTCTATCCATCGGTTAGCAGCTGGAGCTACTGTTTCCAGAGTCATGCACTGTGTACTACTCTGTCTCTTCACATTCCAGGCTCCCTACTAAGTTCAAAATGATTCCCACCCTTCTTTCCAGATTGTTACAAGTTGGGCTCTTCTGGCAACAGTAGCCATCACTTATTCAGCACTGAGGTACCCATAAGAAACCTTCAGGACACTTCTGCTGCTGCTCTCCTTGGCCACAGTAGCATCATTTCATTTTCCAATATGAAGGTTTTACAAATTAAACCAACCTCTAGCACTTATGTGTTTGCTTATACTAATTCTCAGCACCTGTGTTCACATGGGTCTATGAACATATATATGTATACATGTATATGTATATATATATATGTATACATGTATATGTATATATATGTACATTTGATATTCATTCTGATTCCACTACTTGTAAATATTTGTCTCCCTCATCAGAGTGTAAGCTCCTCATTGACAGAAAGTGTGAGTTATGCTTCTGTTCTAGTTCCCTAAGTGCTTAGTACAGTGAATAGAATTGAACTTTAGCTTACTATTACTTTGCAACTTTACTACTGCTGCTTTTACTACTTTACTACTGCTACTACTGCTGTTACTTCTACCACTTCAGTATCAATTAATTACAGTGTTCCACTGTTAGTAAATCTTTCTTTCTGCCTGACATAATGTTTACTGAGTGGATGACTCTAATGAAATCTTGAAAGAAGTTGGAATTGATGGCAGATTAAGTAAACCAAGTTCATGAATTGTTGGCTTTAAACCCTCACTCTTTATATCTTTCACCTGAGTTAGAGTTTGATTCCATATTGGGTCAATATCGGTTCAGTTTTCCACTTGTACATCTAACTAAGGTATATTGAAGGCACTTCTCCTCCAGGAGGCCTTCCCTGACTAAGCCCCCTATTTCCTCTTCTCCCACTCCCTTTTACATCCCCCTGACTTGCTCCCTTTTCTCTTCCCCCTTCCCAGCTCCACAGCACTTATGTACTTATCTGTACTTTATTTATTTGTACTGATGTCTGTACCCCTCTGAATGCTTGCTGTGAGCAGGGAATGCATCAGTTTTTTGTTGTATAGCACTCTCCCAAGTGCTTAGTACAATGCTCTGCACACAGAAAGCACTCAATAAATATGATTAAATGGATGAATCAATGACAGGGACTGTGTCCAACCTGATTTACTTTTATCCACCCCAGAGCTTGGCACATATTAAGTGCTTAACAAAACCACAATTATTATTATTATTATTGTTATTTTCAGGATTCCTATTGCACCTGGACACCTTATGGAATCCCCTAGGTGACTTTATTAAAATGACCTGAATTTGAACAAATCCAATCCTTATACTTTTATGTATTTCCAGCCAAACGGTAATGGGTTCAGGAAATGTGAGTTTCTTTTAGTTCAACAAAGGAGTGCCCTGTAAATTATTAAATTGATATTGGTAGAGGGGAAGCAAAGAAAATTATAGCATTATCCTCTTGACTGCCTACTATAGCTGGGCTATCTTTCTGAGACACCATCTGCTTGTTATTTTAGAGGTTCAGAAATTATTATTTCCTTTTAGCAAGATGCAGTGTAAAGGGAATTATTTATGTTAGCTTTGCTGAACAGGTGTGGTTATTAATGTGTCCAAACTTCACAACCCACCACCTTAAATTCTTAAAACCTAAATACAGATGTTACCTGCCTACACTGCAGTGAATTCACACCTTGCGGACATTCACTTAGGTCTTCCTGCCCTTCTGGAGCTAGCTAAAGTTTAGTTTGATTTTTCCATACTCATTTTGTGAGAATTACTAGAAAGTGGCATCATGATGTTATTCCACACTTCTGGGAATTTCTGAATATCCTTTTAAGATTAAAGTGGAGTTAAAAGAAATGAGGTTCTTAGACTCCTGATGAGAAGCTAGAGCTCCTACTCTGACCTAGACACGTTCTAAATCCACCTTCTCTTACATGGAAGTTGAATCCCCAGTTTTCTAGATATATGTAATAGGTTCAGAAATGTATCTTGAAGGCTATTTCTAAATTGTATTATGGATGGTAGGTCAGGATACTTAATAATAGTATTAAGTGCTTAGTATGTGCCAGGCACTATTCTAAGTGCTGGGGTAGGTACAAGTTAATTGGGTTGGATACAGTCCCTGTCCCACAATAGGGATCACAGTCTTAATCCCCATTTTATAGATGAGGAAACTAAGACACAGCGAGGTTAAGTGACTTGCCCAAGGTCACACAGAGAAGTGGTGGAGTTGGAATTAGAATCCAGGTACTTCTGACTCACAAGCCCGTGCTCTATCCAATAGACCATGCTGCTTCTCCAATGTTAGACTATAGGTCAAGCCATCACACTCTTTCTCCAAGTTTTCTTTTAATGCCCCTTTTAGGGGAAAATATTGGACTTTATGGCCTGACTCATATGGGACAATTTATATACTTTTGTATATTGAAGTAAATAATGAGTAAGCAACGTTTCCATGAAAAAGAGTTGACCTACCAAATGCCATTTTCAAACCATCCCACCTCCTCCATCCCTCACCTTCTCTTTCTTTGAAGCCCACATCATTGACCTCACCACCCACAAAAATTAATGGTTGTCATCATCTACAGTCTCTCTGACCCCCCTTTCAACTTTCTGAACCATCTTATACTTTTCTCACTTTTTTCTCTCCTTCCTCTCCTCCTCTCAACTGATCCCAAGGGATTTCAACAGCCATGGCCTAGTGGAAAGATTCATTAATTCATTCAATCGTATTTATTGAGCACTTACTGTGTGCAGAGCACTGAACTAAGTGCCACAGGCCTGGGAGGCAGAGAACCTCAGTTCTAATTCTGGCTCCCCACTTGCCTGCAATGTGACCTTGGACAAGTCACTTCACTTCTCTGAGCTTGCATTACCTCATCTGTAAATGGATATTAAATACTCCTCCCTTAGACTTACACTGTGAGCCTCATGTGGGACAGGGATTGCATCCAACCTGATGCCCTTAGTTCAGTGTCTCTCACATAGTAAGCTCTCAACAAGTACCATAATAAAACAAACAAAAAACTATTTGCTCCCATCACTGAGATCTACAATCTCTAGAAGTTCTCATACACTTATTTCAGTCATCATGGCCCAAATGGACTCCCTATCCAACTTCCCTGTTTTTGATGCACAAATCCATGCCTTCAATTCTGCCTTCTCCGACAAACTCAGTTTTCTTTAGTAAACATTGAATAGGAGCATGGGAAGACCTTAATTAGTGTTAGGGGCAAAGGAATAATTCCCAAAGGTATCACTGATTGGTTGATTTATCAACTTTGGCTCGATAATCAACCTCTCACCTACCCTCATAAATGAGTAAGCCCTAGATCTGGACCAAGCACATGTGCTTACATAATGCTGACTTCTTGGTAAATTACAGCTTATAGGTAACTGACCCCAGCTTTTCTAAAAGTTTTGTAGTGAAAATTTTGAGCATTATTGGTGTGATAGTTTTCTATGACATTTTTGCCTGTGAATTGTCTGTGCTCAAATTCTGAAGCCAGTTTCCAGGCTAGGTGGGATATGTGGGATTTGGGGCAGTTCACAGTTCTTTATCCAGGTGAATATAGAATATTTGTAACATTTCCCAACTCTCGATGGACAGAACGATAGCTCAAAAATGTCGGTGAGCTGCTTCCATCATTCATAACCCTCCTATTATATTGTAGAAACAAAGTCCAGAAAGAGAAAATGAAAGTAAGGGGTTGCTCGGGGCTCAGAGCCCTCTAGAAAGGGCCAAAAAAGTCAATCATCTGATCACAGAATATGAGGCTTAAGAAACCTGCAGCCTTAATTTCTGAGGAGCAATGAAGATACTTGACACACTTCAGCCAGGATAATTAATCATCACTTTGCTTTGTTCCTCATTCCACTGGATAATACCCCCAGAAGACAAAGTAACTTGATCAAGTCTACCTGTTTGTGGATAGTTGGACACTTCAGACACTATTCTGCTGTACCCAAAAGATGCCTATAGCACCATAAATGCTGAAGAAAGAGAAATTCAAGTTGCTGAAGCAGAAACTACAAAGTATAAAAGAATATACAGACATCAGAAAATTCACTGCAGGGGGTTGAAAGCAAGAAAGGGGAACAAAAATCTATTACAAACAAAAATGATAAAGTCTTTTAAAGTTTAAAGGAAAAATAGAGTCTTGTTTTGTGAAAAAATGGCGAGACGAGTTCATTGATCTTTTTAAGAGACAACAAAAAATTGGCCAGTGACTGAATAAAAGAAAATGAAGTTCCATTAATACAATCTGTCGAAAGACAACTCAGATAAATTGATCAGTGCAGTACAAATCATTTCTAACCTTTCCCCCTATTTGGAGAGGATGTTTTTTTCAAACAACACACATCATCAACTTCAAGTGCTTTTTAGATGGCTTTTCCAGCAATAATGGAAATGGAGAATTTCTGGAACTAAGCAGACAATGCCTTTTATTATTGGTCGAGAGAATATCAATAAATTGAGGAATATTTAGATGAGGTGTTCTGTAAATTTTTCATTGTTCATTCTTCCTTCATTTCCTCTTTTGTCTCATTTTAAAAATACAAAATAATTTAAAGCTTATTAAGGCCTGATAATACATCCAAGGACCTATACATGTCTATAAAGAAATCATACAAAAAAAGCCTCCCATGCTTTATGAGGTTCTGAAATCCTGCTATTAAAGGATGGAAAAGAGGTATGTAAATTTTTCTCAAAATGCAGTAGATCCTTCAATTTGAACTCTGGGAGGAAAATGTTTACCTCTGAAAATGATGTTTTCCAAACTCGTCTTTGCTTCCTGCTTAAAGGAATTTGAGGTTAAAAAGAAATGTTTCTATCCCAACTTTTGTTCATCTCATAGCAAAGCTGTTTTCACAATCTTTCACACTGCTTGAGGCCATTATAAACGAGGCAATTTGGAGATCTGAATGTTACAGAACAATAACTTTAAGTCATTTCGATCTTCTCTGAGGTAAATGAACTTCTTGTTAGAACCTGCATTCTTTTAAGGCACTGGACAAGATTATTACTTATTTAATTTGATATTCATGCCACAGAGAGCTATGTCCTCAATTTAACATACTGTAGGATTTTCCAAAGGCAGCTAGTACCTATCTAAGCACAATGATGAACAGTTAAAGGATCCATGGAAAAATAAGTTAGTGTGTGTAGTAGGACCTACACATTTCTTAGGGATTTAGGGAAATTATCTCTGAACCTTGAAGGTAATGACCAAGCTGCACAGTTGTATCCAGTGATATAACATAAACAGCCTCTTCTGCTCAGGGGGAGACATTGGAAGTTGAATTGTTTTCTAACCTGGAGACAATTACTTCATTCAGGTAATGGCTGATGTTATTTGCAGGTCAGTAAGGAAAGGATTCCAAAGCAGCCATCTGTATCACACCCGGTCCATCAATAAAAAAAGCTGCCGAGAGAGAGAAAAGAAAAAATACCTTAGAAAAGGAAATTGTTATGCTCACTGTGGGCAGGGAAAATGTCTCCCAGCTGTTACATTGTCCTCTCCCAAGCACTTAGTTCAGTGCTCCACATATAAGTGCTCAATAAATATGACTGTTTAAAATTATAGGAATAATTGATAAGAACTGGTCCCAGCTCTTCACAAAATATCAATCTTACCCATTCAGCAGTTTATCGAAAGATGTTCATAGGCACCTTAACCACGTCTGAACCATTTGTGTGTACCTGCTTTCCTGGGCACCCTCTCAATGCAAGTTTTCTCCTTTACTTTTAATGTGCCTGTATCCACCAGCTGATTTAATGAAGTTAAGAACAGGATGAATTACTTAGTTTTCCTTTCTCATTTTGGAAGGTATCCACTACTGAGGAAAAGGACTGTGAAGATGAAATTAGTCACGATCATCCCACCTGTAATTACATTTGATTCAATAAAGGGGAAAGAAGCAAATCTTTTAATCTGACCATACTTTTGAGATTATTATGATGAATATCTCCAAGACTTTCAGTGAATAGATCCAAATGAAATATGATTCAACTAAATATTATAGAATTTGCTTTATTTTCCATGACTTGAATTAGAGACCACACCTCCTTCATGCATGCCATTTGGATTCACATCAACAGATCGCAATTCATTTTTTTCCTGTCAAACACTTTCTCTAGTGCTTTCTCCACATTGACTCTATTCCTTTAGTCATCTTCTTTTTCATCATTACAGTATCATAAAGGTATTTCCATATTAAAAAACTCAATATTGTAACATATGCTCACATCTTGTTACCTAGCTGGTAAGCACACATTCACCATTGATAATATTTTTAGATTTCATTACTAAACTTTAATAAAATTTCCAACTAAAAAATAGATGTAGAATCCTTTGGATAATTCATTTCATTTCCTCTTTTTTTCCTCAAGATATAGAATTTATGTATCTGTCATATCTCAGATCCTACAGTACCTTCAAGGCATATGGAAGAAGAAAAATACTTAAAATAGCCCAAAACAATAATTGTACATTTTATAAAGCTATGTGAGATTTAGGTCAAGTAAAAGGACCCCTGATTCTCAAGGGATTATGGGAGCTAAGATCTCCTGTAGCTTTTTCTATTACCACAGAAAATAAGAAAATATATTGATATTTCTATCTGGCAAAAAAATCAGCACCCAAAGTCTGGTTTACCTAACACATTGTGCCTTATCATTTTAAAAATTAATTGACATTACATCAGCTCAAAACAAAAGAGAATGTGAGGAGAAACCAAGATGCCCATGTTTGCGGTTAAGAAAGAAGACTGTGAGCCCACTGTTGGGTAGGGACTGTCTCTATATGTTGCCATCTTGTACTTCCCAAGCGCTTAGTACAGTGCTCTGCACACAGTAAGCCCTCAATAAATACGATTGATGATGATAATGAAAATATCTTAGCCATATTTCTCAAAAATATTATTTTATTTCCTCAAAAATTGGAATGGTGAATATTTTTGGTGGAAGCAATTATGCAAGTAAATATGATAGCCACATTGATTGCTTAAAGAGGACACAAAGTGAAATTCTCCTCTCTGTTGTGGGTTTGTGTGCCTGAAAAAAATGCTTAAACTCCCACCACTATGACCTAATGTCCTTTTTTTTTTTTGTAAACTCACCACTGAAGTAATCCAATAGAACCTTATTAGAAATGTCACTTGGGTTCTTTTTCTAATAAAATTAAGCAGAATAAAACTATTGTAGTAATTTATTAATTAGTCTTGAAAATTTCTTAACAGAGTTTCAAGATGATAATTTGTGTCAATGTTGTGTCCCACCTACACTGTTGGCTCCTTGTGGGCAGCGTACTTGTCTGTCAATTCCATGGTATTGTACTCTTCTGAGCACTTAAGTAGAGTGCTCTGCACACAGTAAATGTTCAATAGATATAACTGATTGGTTGATTGATTGATCCCAGTGATTGAAATTATAAATCTAGGATGACTTAATGGATGTTAATATGAAATTTTAAAGACAAAGACTGAAACTGCAGTACCAAACCTCTGAAAAGCTGTCTTAGAATGAGTGTAATGATTGTTCTTTAACCAAAGAAATTGCACCCCAAATTTCCAGCCGGAGCAAAATCATGAAATTGTAAATTGGTAATATGCACTGAATTTCTGGGACTTTTTCTTATTTAAATAGAAAATTTTTCCTGAACATTCTGTCCTGGCTCTGCCGCTTGAGAGATTTTGTTCTTGGAACTTGGAATTTTCTATGTATCATACTTTTATTCCTTAAATTAAGAAGACATTATATTGCATTTTGGGATCATTTAAGTTCCAAAAATGCCTGAATTTTAACACTTCTTCAAATTAAAATGAAAAGTCTGGTTATCCCTATATTCCAGTGCCCCATGAAGCAATCTGGAGAGGGAGGTAATGAATTCAAATGTACTTCTAATTTACCAGATCACCCAACATTTTACCAGACACCCAGATCACCTCAACAGTGTGGATTTAAACCGGTGCAGGCCAGAAAGCCTGGTTCTGGGCCATCCCTCATCCCTCATCCTGGTTCTGGGCCACTCCAAATTCCAGCTAGCACCAGTGTTCAGGTTAACACAGGATAGCCTGGTAGGTGCAGGGTGCAGCTGCAGGGTGCATCTAAAATCCCATCTCTGTTCAATGTACCCACTGAAAATTGAAGAGCAGTTCCAGTGTTCCGAAAGGTTCAACAACGTTTCTTCATAACGTTCTTGTTTTGTCAAGAATCTCAGCTCTGTTTTCATCCTGGGCCTTCATTTCCAACATTAGACCTGCATGGAAAGAGCATGGGCCCGGGAGTCAGAGAGCCTGCGTTCAAATATGGCTCTGCCATTTACCTGCTGTGTGACTGTGAGCAAGTCACTTAACTTCTTTGTGCCTCAGTTTTCTTATCTGCAAATGGGGATTCAATACTTGGTCTTCCTCCTACTTAGACTGTGAGCCCCAGGAGGCCTGATTATCTTGTAGCTACCCCACTGCTCAGTATGGTGCTTGGCACATAGTAAGCACTTACCAAACACCACAGTTATTACTCCCCTTTGCTTCTATTTGCTTATTATCCTCCCGCTACATTCTCACAGATGTACTTTTGCAAGGGGAAATCTTCCCCAGGACCCATTATGCCCTAAGCTGCTTCTGTTTAGGTCGACATGCAGGCCAAAATGGAGAATTAATGAAAATAATTTAGGTAAAACACAGCCTAATGGAAAGAGCACACAGTTGGGAGTAAGAGGACCTGAGTTATAATCCTAGCTCCCTCACCTGTTGTGTGACCTTGAACAAGTCATTTTACTTCTCCACGTCTCTGTTTCCTGGTCTGTAAATTGGGAATTTGATACTTGTTCTTCCTTCTAATTAGACTGTGAGCCTCAAGTGGGTCAGGAACTGGATCTAACCTGATTATTTTTCAAACAATCAATCAATCATATTTATTGAGTGCTTACTGTGTGCAGAGTACTTGGGAAAGTACAACACAACAGAGTTGGTAGACACATTCCATACCCAAAATGAGCTTACAGAGGAGGAGATAGACATTAATATAAGTAAATAAACTATGGATATGTATACAAGTGCTGTGGAGCTGAGGGAGGGGTGAATAAAGGGTGCAAATTCAAGTGCAAGGATGATGCAGAAGGGAGTGATTATCTTGTTTCACCCTAGTATATAGTGAAGTATCTGGCACACTCTGTTTTACAAACACCACAGTTATTATCTTTAGGTGCTTTTCAAAAGTAGCTTTTAGTGAGAAATCATGTTCAGCATTTGATCATAGACATGAGCTTTGAACTTTCCTGTCACTGTGTACAGCACAACCATCCTTCCCATCTCAAAAGCCCGCAATCTTGTGACATCTTTGACTCTGCTTCTCATTCACTCTACATATCCAATCCGTCACCAAATCCTGCCAGTCTCACTTTCACAACCTCACCAAGATCCACCCTTTCCTCTCCATCCAAACCGCTACCACGTTAGTACAATCACTCATCTTATCCTGACCAGATTACTACATTAGCCTCCTTTCTGACATCCCAGCCCCCTGGCTCTCCCCGCTTCAATCCATACTTCACTCTGCTGCCTGGATGATCTTTCTACAGAAACGGTCTGAGCATGTCACCCCACTCCTCAGAAATCACCAGTGATTGCCTATCAACATCCCTATCAAACAAAAACTCCTCACTATTGGCTTCAAAGCTCTCCATCACCTTGCCCCTTCTTACCTCACCTCCCTTCTCTCCTTCTATGGCCCAGCCCACACACTCTGCTCCTCTGGTGCTAACCTTCTCACTGTGCCTCAATCTCTTCTGTCCCTCCGTTGACCTCTGGCCCACTTCCTACATCTGGCCTGGAATGTCCTCCCTCCTCAAATCTACCAAACAATCCCTCTTTTCCCCTTCAAAGCTAAAGGTTCACCTCCTCCAAGAAACCTTCCCAGACTAAGCCTTTCTGTTCCTCAACTCCCTCTCCCATCCGCATCACCTTGAATCGCTCCCCTTGCTCTCCCCCGCCTCACTGCACTTATGTATATATCTATAATTCTATTTAGCTATATGGATGCCTGTTTACTTGTTTTGATGTCTGTCTTTCCCCTTCTAGACTGTAAGCCCAATATGGGCAGGGATTGCCTCTCTTAGTTGCTGAATTTTACTTTCCAAGTGCTTAATACAGTGCTCTGCACACACTAAGCACTCAGTAAATACGATTGAATGAATGAATGAATGATATCTTATCGGTGGTGTGAAAATATCATAAAACAACCTTCTGACTTTGTGACAAAATGGTTCGGGGGTAATGTTCCATTTTAAGTAAGAAAAAGACCCAGAAATTCAGTAGATATTACCAACTTATAGTTCCTTGATTTTGCTGTGGATGGAATGTTGTGGTTTAATAGAAAATCCAATTATTATGTAAATATAATTGCCAGAAAGTTAGCATAATGATAAGCTAGTAGTGAGTTTCTGAAGTGAAAGGAAGCCCTGATTTATGATGGTTTCTCAGGTATGATTGATACATACACTGCAAAGAAATGTTTTTAACCACTTTCTCAGACTTAATTTTAATGTTTGTTCTCACTGATCATTTCAGCTTATGAGTATATATGCTAAATATAGTTGCTTTGGGAAAGAACATCCCTCAAATTCATTTTCCTCTTCTCTTCTCTTATTAGAGACAAGAAGCCTTCAAAAACCATTATTTAAAATACCTCCTTTAAAGATATTCCAGCAGATGTTTATGTAGAGAAAATGCTGGATCTCTCAACAAGACACACAAATGGCATTTCTTGAGGGTTCTAGCTGAAAAATTTGTCTTTCACATCATGTCCTTAAACATCTGCAAAAGGCAACAGAATGTTTATTATCCTGGTAACTTGAAGAAAGGCAAAGCACAGAATCCCATAGTCCTTTAAAATGCTATTTAATGGGACTGACAGATGAGAAATATCTAGCAATAATTTTTCCTTCAGTAGGATTTCACCCTCTGACCTTCTGTCTCTGGAGTCAGAATGCTGCCTTCTAAAAAGGAGCCTTTCCTTCCACTAAAATGTATTTTAGTTATTTTGTTTTTCATATTTTCCCCATGTGATTGTTATCTGCTTTAGGGTCCAGGACCTTTCTGGGGAATTTCACACACACACACACACACACACACACACACACACACACACACACACACACACACACACACACACACACACACACACACACACACACACACACACACACACACACACACACACACACACACACACACACACACACCCCCCAAACGTTTCCCCACCACCCCGGTGTATGCTGATGCCACTTAGCCCCAAACCCTCATTTTGCCTTTTCCATTTGGATGTTTTTTCTTTCTTTTGAACAGTAAAAAGCTCCCTTTTGGTGCAAAAATGAATGTTGAATAGATGGCATAATTCAGTCTCAGATCCCTCAGCTGAGTTTGGGTGGATGCCAGCCTGCAGCAGAGGGTGGATGGAGGCCATGGCTGCAGGCTGCCCAGATTGGTTTGTTTTGTCTTACAAAGTAACCTTAAAAAAAAAATTGCTACCTTCAGGTTTGAGGTGCTTATTTTTTCCTTTCCAGCATTGCATTGTACCTCTGCTGTCAAAGTCTCCCTCACTCCCTATTTTTTTTCCTACAGGGTTTTCTCTGGGAAAAGTTTTCTGGGCTGCAATCCAGTCAGTGTCACAATTCACAGCTGTACTGTTTGATCCAAGTACTTCAGGCTGCCAGCAAGGTACAGCCAAGTGAGTTTAAGGGTTTCTTTATTAAAACGTCCCCCTTTCTCTCTTGTCCAGGTTCCCGGTTTGGAAGGACTTAGAATTCTACCAGAAAAGTTTTTTCTAGACTGAAACTTGACATAGCAAGACTCAACCCAAAAGTTCTTTACCACCCATTTGGTGCAGTGTTTATGAGTGGGAGAGGCACTAGAGTGAACAGAGGGGAGAATGAGGGTACTCTCAACCTTATATGAGGGACCTACACAGAAAGACATTTCTTAGGGTCAATGCTTGCTCTCTAAGTCCTCCTTTCTTTTCTCTTCTCCCTCTTCCTTCTGTGTCACTCTCACTTGCTCACTGGAAAGAGCATGGGTTTAGGAGTCAGAGGTCATGGGTTCTAATCCTGGCTCTGCCACTATCAGCTGTGTGACTTTGGGCAAGTCACTCAACTTCTCTGTGCCTCAGTTACCTCATCTGCAAAATGGGGATTGACTGTGAGCCCCACGTGGGGCAACCTGATCACCTTGTATACCCCCCCCCAGCACTTAGAACAGTACTTCGCACATAGTAAGCTCTATCATCATTAAATACCATCATTAAATACCATCATTATTATTATTATGTGAGCCCATTGTTGGGTAGGGACCATCTCTATGTGTTGCCGACTTGTACTTCCCAAGCACTTAGTACAGTGCTCTGCACACAGTAAGTGCTCAATAAATACGATTGAATGAATGAATGAATTTATAATAATGTTGGTCTCCTGCTCCGGATTGTAAACTCACTGTGGGCAGGGAATGTGTTTGTTATATTGCACTCCCCCAAGCTCTTAATATAGGGCTCTGCACACAGTAAATACTCAAAAAATATGACTGACTGTCTCTTATTTAGGACCAAGTGATTAAAAAAAACACATTCTTCCTAATTTATATTTCTCCATTCACAAGGCCCCGATTGTCACATTTCCATGAGCGTGTAAGCTCCTTGAGGGCAGAAATGCTGTCTATCAATTCTAATATACTGTACTCTTCAAAGGACTTAATACCATTCTTTGAACACCTAAATCCTTATAATAATAATGGTATTTGTTAAGCACTTACTATGTGCCAAACACTGTACTAGGCACTGGAGTAAAAACAAGCAAATTGGGTTGGTTACAGTCCCTGTCCCTCATGGGGTTCCCAGTCTCAATCCCCATTTAACAGCTGAGGTAACTGAGGCACAGAGAAGTGAAGCAAAGTCACACAGCAGATGTGGCAGAGCTGGGATTAAAACCCATGACCTTCTGACTCCCAGACCCCTGCTCTATCCACTTCACCATGCTGCTTTGCTTGTTTTTTAAACATCCCGAACACCACTCCCTCCACTTAGAGATCTTCTGTAGAGTTCCTCTTCCCACTTCTCATTTCAAATCCATTAGCTCTCAAGCAGCAACATCTTCCAGAGACTAACCCATATAGATTTTGAATCATTTCTCAGGATTCTTCATTGGGTTCTGCAAGATTCTAACTCCATGGAAAACCTCTCCCTGCCCTTCCACGATGCTCCAGAAGCAGACTTTCTCTTAAAATTGTATTGGGAACAACTGAGGCAGAACCAGGAATCTATATCTCCAGATACAGAAAACACACCTCAAAACCCTGTGCTGCTTTCCTATAACTCTCCCAGTCAAACAAGAACTTCTCACACTCATCTGCATAGCTCTCAACCAACTTGCCCCACCTTACATATCTGCTCTCTTCACCCATTCTCCTGACTCCTGTCAAGCCGTACCTAAGCCGTACCTTCTAACTGTACTTTCATTCTTTCATTCATTCATTCATATTCATTGAGCACTTACTGTGTGTGAAGCACTGTATTAAGGGCTTGAGAGAGTACAATACCACAATAAACAGACACATTCCCTATGTACAATGAGCTTACACTCTAGAGGGGGAGACATATTAATATAAGTAAAGTACAGATATGCACGTAAGTGCTGTGGGGCTCAGAGGGTGGATGAATTAAGGGAGTGAGTCAGGGAGTTGCAAAAGGGAGTGAGAGAAGAGGAAAGGAGGACATAATCAGGGGAGGCCTTTTGGAGGAGATGTGTCTCTCCCACCTTCATCCCTTTGCCCGCATTCTCCCATTGTGTAGCTACCTCCCTCCAGCAGATAACAGAACTCCCCATATTGAATGCCCTCTAAAATCCCATATCCTTCCATAAATATTTCTCAGGTAGTCCCAGCACTCCAAGTTGTACAAAACTCATAAGTAATCTCCAGCCCCTATGCAGTTATAATTATTCACTCTGAGCACTTTTGTTTATAAGCAATTAAATTATTTTATGGTATTAGAACATACACTATTCTAAGAACTAGGGTAGGTACAAGTTAATAAGGTCGGACACAGCCCCTGTACTGATTCAGTTACTCCATTTCATTCATTCAGTTGTATTTATTGAGTGCTTACTGTGTGCAGAGCACTGTACTAAGCACTTGGGAAGTACAAATAGGCAACATATAGAGTCAGTCCCTACCCAACAGTGGGCTCACAGTCTAGAAAGGGGAGACAAACAACAAAACAAAACAAGTAGACAGGTGTCAATATCATCAGAATAAGTAGAATTATAGCTATATACACATCATTAATATAATAAATATGTACAAATATATGCAGGTGCTGTGGGGAGGGGAAGGAGGTAGGGTAGAGGGAGGGAGGGGGGCAATGAGGAGGGGAAGAAAAAAGTGGGCCCATAACAAGCTGCCTTATTAAGGACTGTTTGTGATCCTGGGAACAGCTACAAGGAAGAGATTGCAAAGGCAGTAATATGCTCTACTTGAGGCAGGTGATTGCTGGCCTGTGGGGGGTAGAGCAAGAAAGGAGGCGGGACTTTGTTCTATCCAGTAATGGACCTGGACCAATCAATGACTGCCAGGCAGAGCCACAGCTGCCATGCCTAAGGCAAATAAAATGTGGTTGTTTTGTGGCATGCTTTGGGGGGTGGGGTATTAGGGGTAAAATTATGGAGATAGAGGCATGCTGAGACGCAAGTAGTAGGAGAGCAGTACTTGAAGGCAGCAGCAATTGAAAGCCAAAGGAAGAATTGGTAAAGGGGTCTCCTTTGACTACAGGCTGATAGTGGAGCCTTCACTGATAGAGTGAGTGAGTGCATGTATGTATGTGTCACTTGTTTTGTGCTTCCCAAGTGTTTAGTCCAATGCATTGCATTCAATCAATTCTATAGCTATTGCTGACTAATCAAGGTTATTGTTAGAGGAACAGTGTGGGCTAGTGGGTAGGGCATGGGCCTGGAAGTAGAAGGACCTGGTTTCTAATCCCAGCCCTGTACCAGTTTGTTTGCTGTGTGACCTTGGGGCAAGTCAACTCACTTCTTTGTGCCTCAGTTCAGTCAACTTCAAAATGGGGATTAAGATTCTGAGTTCCATATGGGACAGGGCCTGTATCCAACCTGATCTGCATGTTTCCATCCCTGTGCTTAGCGTGCCTGGTACATTGTAAGCCCTTAAATGTCACAATTACTATTATTTCATCAGTGTATTGGACACAGGGTAATAGCAAAAGAATGCCAAACATTGATTCTTTCTTGCCAACAACTTAAAAATCCCAATGAGCTGCCCCAGAGAAGATGTGGGCACCTGTCTGTAATTTTGTAAATGGAAAAGGGGAGCAGAGAGGTTAATGGCTGAGCCACATTTCCACAAAATTCCAAGACTTCTTCCCTTTTCTTGTAGGTACCTGTTCCCTGAAGACCTATCTCCTAACGCCTTATCTCTGGGAATCTGGACCACAGAGTCCCACCAGTCTCCAGGCAACCTAAGGGGAAATGAGCCCAGCCTGTTTTTCAGTCATTCAGTTAGTATCTTGTCTATTCTAAGTATAGTCATATAGGGAAGAATTGACAGCCACATGAAATTTTTGCTTCTGAACTTGGGTCACTGCAGGCAGGGGCTATATGTGGGTGGATCTGGACAAGTACAAGGAAGAGCCACTGAGGTGACAATAAAACCTTTCATCTTCTAAATTTATACAGATATTCCCTGATAGTTTATGACAAAGCAAATACAACCTATAAAAAGATCCTCAGGCCAAAGGGGCAACTGATGTTTTATTATCACCCGGTGATGTCAAGAAATATCTTGAACTCTACAGCACTCATAATTTTAAAACTGGCTTGCATCACTCTTGCCTTAGTCTCAAGAATTCTAAGATCCAAAGTAACAATGTTGAAGTGATCTGAAAAGTTAAGGATAGAATGACTTAATTGTTGAAGGACAGAGTAAAATGACTCAAATGACATATTAATTAATACTGATTACTTTAAAAGTTACCTGTATCACAAACTTTTTTCTTTCCCTTACATTTTCCTGCTTCTTGAGTTGGATATTGGCTTTGTTTAACTAGTGTTTGACCTCAGGAGGACATTGAACAAGAAAATGAAAGGTTTTTGCAAACAGAATTTCTCAAAGTTAATTATTGTTCCTATCACTGGGAAAGCAGGCGGTACATAATCCATCCAGTTCAGTACTCAGGCTTCAACAGTGGTTACAGGGTTATTGAATCGCTGCAATGACTATCCTCTTGATAACCCTTTTAATAAATTTAAGATGTTCTCTCTAACATCTTAAATTGTTTGTTTTTAGCAGTCTCTGATGGACTATGCAACTACTCACACAACTTTCTGTGGTTACAAATCCCATACATTTATGACCAACTGGGTGAAAAGGTGTCTCCTTTCATTTTGAATTTTAAGGCTCAATGATGTTGTGGGTTTAGGTGAAGAACAAGTCCATGCTTGCCCCATCTCAACTTTCTTTACTGTGTACACTTCAATTATATCCTCTTTCACCCTTCCTCTGTTTCCAAACTGGGATCTTAACTGGCTCACTGTCCCTTCATGTGGAAACTGCTACCACACCGTGTTTAGTGTTTACTGTTTAATACTTTCATTCATTCATTCAATTGTATTTATTGAGCGCTTACTGTGTGCAGAGCACTGTACTAAGTGCTTGGGAAGTACAAGTTGGCAACATATAGAGACGGTCCCTACCCAACAGTGTGCTCATAGTCTAGAAGGGGGAGACAGAGAACAAAACAAAACATATTAACAAAATAAAATAAATAGAATATGTACAAGTAAAATAAATAGAGTAATAAATATGTACAAACATATACAGGTGCTATGGGGAAGGGAAGGAGGTTAGGCGGGGAGATGGAGAGGGGGAGGAGGGGGAGAGGAAGGAAGGGGCTCAGTCTGGGAGGGCCTCCTGGAGGAGGTGAGCTCTCAGTAGGGCCTTGAAGGGAGGAAGAGAGCCAGCTTGGCGAATGTGCGGAGGGAGGGCATTCCAGACCAGGGGGATAATGTGGGCCGGGGGTCAAAGGCAGGACAGGCGAGAACGAGGCGTGATGAGGAGATTAGCAGCAGAGGAGTGGAGGGTGGGGGCTGGGCTGTAGAAGGAGAGAAGGGAGGTGAGGTAGGAGGGGGCGAGGTGATGGAGAGCCTTGAAGCCGACGGTGAGGAGTTTCTGCCTGATGCGTAGGTTGATTGGTAGCCACTGGAGATTTTTGAGGAGGGGAGTAACATGCCCAGAGCGTTTCTGGACAAAGACAATCTGGGCAGCGGCATGAAGTATGGATTGAAGTGGGGAGAGACAGGAGGATGGGAGATCGGAGAGAAGGCTGATGCAGTAATCCAGACAAGATAGGATGAGAGCTTGAACGAGCAGGGTAGCGGTTTGGATGGAGAGGAAAGGGCGGATCTTGGCAATGTTGCGGAGCTGAGACCGGCAGGTTTTGGTGACGGCTTGGATGTGGGAGGTGAACGAGAGAGTGGAGTCGAGGATGACACCAAAGTTGCGGGCTTGTGAGACAGGAAGGATGGTAGTGCCGTCAACAGTGATGGGGAAAGTCAGGGAGAGGGCAGGGTTTGGGAGGGAAGACAAGGAGTTCAGTCTTGGACATGTTGAGGTTTAGGTGGCAGGCAGACATCCAGATGGAGGTATCCTGAAGGCAGGAGGAGATGCGAGCCTGGAGGGAGGGAGAGCAGTGGCAGAGATGTAGATTTGGGTGTCATCAGCGTAGAGATGATAGTTGAAGCCATGGGAGAGAATGAGGTCACCAAGGGAGTGAGTGTAGATGGAGAACAGAAGGGGACCAAGAACTGAACCTTGAGGAACCCCTACAGTAAGGGGATGGGAGGGGGAGGAGGAGCCTGCAAAAGAGACTGAGAATGAACGACCAGAGAGATAAAAGGAGAACCAGTACCAAGTGTGAAGTACAGCTCATTATACTCAGTGAGTGCTCAATAAATACCACTTATGCCACACATTTGGGATTGAATATACCTTACAACCCTTAAAAGATTCTTTTATTCATTGAAATATATTTATTGAGCACTTACTACATGCAGAGCACTGTACTAAGTGCTTGGAAAGTATAACTCGGCAACAAATAGAGACAATCCCCACCTGACAATGGGCTCATAGTCTAGAAGGGGGAAAACAGAAAACAAAACAAGTAGACAGGCATCAATAGTGTCAATATAAATAAATAGAATTATAGATATATACACATTAATGAAATAGAACAATAAAATAAATAAGTGTGTGTATATACGTGTATATATACACAAATGCTGTGAGGCAGGAAGAGAGAAGGGGGAGGGGAGGAGGAGCAGAGGAAAAAGGGGGCTCAGTCTGGGAAGGCCTCCTGGAGGAGTTTTCAGTAAGGTTTTGAAGGGGGGAAGTGTGCTAGTTTTGACAGATGTGAGGAGGGAGGACATTCCAGGCCAGAGGTAGGACATGGGCCAGGGGTCGATGGCAGGACAAGTGAGAACAAGGCACAAAGAGGAGGTTAGCAGCAGAGGAGTGGAATATGCAGGGGAGGTGAGGTAAGATGGGGCAAGGTGATGGAGAGCTTTGAAGCCAATAGTAAAGAGTTTTTGCTTGATGCAAAGGTTGATAGGCAACCACTGGAGATTATTGAGGAGAGGGGTGACATGCTCAGAGAGTTTCTATAGAAAGATAATCCAGGCAGCAGAGTTAAGTATAGACTGAAGTGGGGAGAGACAGGAGGTTGGGAAATCAGAAAGATTTTATCCTTATCATCTTATTTTGAATATAAATGCAAGATGGAAAAACAACACCGTTCCCTCCATCTAGCAATCCTCAGCCTTCATCCATCATTCAGCGTGGCTCAGCGGAAAGAGCACGGCTTTGGAGTCAGAGGTCATGGGTTCACATCCTGACTTGGCCAAATGTCAGCTGTGTGACTTTGGGCAAGTCACTTAACTTCTCTGTGCCTCAGTTCCATCATCCGGAAAATGTGGATTAAGACTGTGAGCCCCCTGTGGGACAACATGATTACCTTGTAACCTCCCCAGCGCTGAGAACAGTGCTTTGCATTTAGTAAGTGCTTAATAAATGCCATTATTATTATTATTCAAGACAATACATCTCGTCTGAGGCCTTCCCCAGTTAAGCCCCCATTTCTCCTACCCACCCTCTCCTATGTCTGTCTCACACACTTACAAAGTCAGCTTGAGGACTTTGATATTTACCCCATCCCTACAGTACTATGTACATAACCTTATACTCCACTGTTTCCCCATCTCTATGTTATTTTAATGTCTGTTTTCCCCTTTAGACTGTAAGCTTCTTGTGGACAAGGGTAATTTCGATGAACTCTATTGTATTTTTCCAAGTGCTTAACAGAGTGCTTCACAACACTGGAAAAACCTGCCTTCCCCTTTCTATCCAAACTGATATTACACTGATCCAGGTATTTATCCTATGCTGCGTTGGCAGCTGCATAAGCCTCCTAACTGACCTGTTGTCTCTCCCTACTCTTGTCCTTATTTCACTCTGCTGCCCAAATCATTTTTCTAAAAGTTCACAACTCCCCACTCAAAGACCTCAAATCGTTGCCCATACACCTTCACAATAAACAGAAATTCCTTATCATTGACTTCAATGCATTCAATCAGCTTTTTCCCTCGTATTTTATTTCACAGATTTTCTACTACAATCAGGCCTGCATGCTTCACTCCTCCAATGCCAACCTCTTCGGTATAACTTAAAATCATATATTTTAACAATAATAATAATTGTGGTATTTAACCACTTACTGTGGGCCAGGCACTGTATACTAAATATTGGGGTGGCTATAACCAAATTGGGTTGGACACAGTTACTGTCTCACCTGGGGCTCAAAATTTAAATCCCTATTTACAGATAAGGTACTGAGGCACAGAGAAGCGAAGGGACTTTTCCAAGGTCCCAGAGCAAACAAGTGGCGGAGGCAGGATTAGAACCCATGACCTTCTGACTCCTAGACCCGTGCTCTATACACTATGCCATGCTGCTTCTCTATTAAATTACTGTGTTTCTATGTAGTGCTTTTTTTAACCAATGCACCTTACATCAGCTAGTTATTTACTCCTCACAACACCCCTGCGAGGTAGGGTTCAGGTATTATTATACCCACTTTACAGATGGGGAAACTGAAGCACAGGGAGGTTAAGTGCCCAAAGACACACAGGAAACAGATGTCAAAGCTGGGACTTGAACCTGGGACCTGTAGATTTCAGGGTCATGGCTCTTCCATTGTGTAATGCTGCCTCTGACCCCTTGTCCACATTCTACCTCTGGCCTGGAAATCCCTGCCCCTTCATATACGAAAGACCACCACTCTCCCCACCTTCAAAGCCTTATTAAAATTACATTTCTCCAAGAGGCCTATCCCAAGCAAGAACTCATTTTCCAGACTTCCTTTCCTTCTGTGTTGCCTATACTCTTGGATCTGTACCTTTCAAACACTTTCTATTCAGCCCATCCTCAGCCCCACAGCATGAAAAAAACATAAACATAATTTATTTTCATGTTTGTCTCCTTAAACTCCTTCAATCATATTGGGTGTTTACTATGTGAGGAGCACTGAACTAAGTGCTTTGGTGAGTACAACAGAATGGGCAGATGTTCTGTGCTCATAATTAGTTTACAGTCCAGAGTTTTATAATCAATCAATTGTATTTATTGAGTGCTTACTGTGTGCAGAGCACTGTACTAAGCGCTTGGGAAGTACAGGTTGGCAACATATAGAGACAGTCCCTACCCAACAGTGGGCTCACAGTCTAAAAGGGGGAGACAGAGAACAAAACCAAACATACTAACAAAATAAAATAAATAGAATAGATATGTACAAGTAAAATAAATAAATAGAGTAATAAATATGTACAAACATATATACATATATACAGGGGCTGTGGGGAAGGGAAGGAGGTAAGATGGGGGGATGGAGAGGTGGAGGAGGGGGAGAGGAAGGAAGGGGCTCAGTCTGGGAAGGCCTCCTGGAGGAGGTGAGCTCTCAGTAGGGCCTTGAAGGGAGGAAGAGAGCTAGCCTGGCGTATGGGCAGAGGGAGGGCATTCCAGGCCTGGGGGATGACGTGGGCCAGGGGTCGATGGCGGGACAGGCAAGAACGAGGTACGGTGAGGAGAGTAGCGGCAGAGGAGCAGAGGGTGCGGCGTGGGCTGTAGAAGGAGAGAAGGGAGGTGAGGTAGGAGGGGGCGAGGTGATGGAGAGCCTTGAAGCCCAAGGTGAGGAGTTTCTGCCTGATGGGCAGATTGATTGGTAGCCACTGGAGATTTCTTAGGAGGGGAGTAACATGCCTAGAGCATTTCTGGACAAAGACAATCCGGGCAGCAGCATGAAGTATGGATTGAAGTGGGGAGAGACACGAGGTTGGGAGATCAGAGAGAAGGCTGATGCAGTAGTCCAGACAGGATAGGATGAGAGCTTGAACGAGCAGGGTAGCGGTATGGATGGAGAGGAATGGGTGGATCTTGGCAATGTTGCGGAGCTGAGACCGGCAGGTTTTGGTGACGGCTTGGATGTGAGGGGTGAATGAGAGAGCGGAGTCGAGGATGACACCAAGGTTGTGGGCTTGTGAGACGGGAAGGATGGTAGTGCCATCAACAGAGATGGGAAAGTCAGGGAGAGGGCAGGGTTTGGGAGGGAAGAAAAGGAGTTCAGTCTTGGATATGTTGAGTTTTAGGTGGCGGGCAGACATCCAGATGGAGATGTCCTGAAGGCAGGAGGAGAAGCGAGCCTGGAGAGAGGGGGAGAGAGCAGGGGCAGAGATGTAGATCTGGGTGTCATCAGCATAGAGATGATAATTGAAGCCGTGGGAGCGAATGAGGTCACCAAGGGAGTGCGTGTAGATCGAGAACAGAAGGGGACCAAGCACTGAACCTTGGGGAACCCCCAAAGTAAGGGGTTGGGAGGGGGAGGAGGAGCCTGCAAAAGAGACTGAGAATGAAGGACCAGAGAGATAAGAGGAGAACCAGGAGAGGATGGAGTCTGTGAAGCCAAGGTCAGATAGCATGTTGAGGAGAAGGGGGCGGTCCACAGTGTCGAAGGTAGCTGAGAGGTCGAGGAGGATTAGGATGGAGTATGAGCCATTGGATTTGGCAAGCAGGAGGTCATTGGTGACCTTTGAGAGGGCAGTTTCTGTGGAATGTAGGGGACGGAAGCCAGACTGGAGGGGGTCAAGGAGAGAGTTGGTGTTGAGGAATTCGAGGCAGCGTATGTAGACAACTCATTCAAGGAGTTTGGAAAGGAATGGTAGGAGGGATATGGGGCGATAACTAGAAGGTGAGGTGGGGTCAAGAGAGGGTTTTTTTAGGATGGGAGAGACATGGGCATGTTTGAAGGCAGAGGAGAAGGAACCAGTGGAGAGTGAGTGGTTGAAGATGGAAGTTAAGGAGAGGAGAAGGGATGGAGCGAGAGATTTCATGAGTTGAGAGGGAATGGGGTCAGAAGCACACGTGGCTGGAGTAGCACTTGAGAGGAGGGAGGAGAGCTCCTCTGAGGATACTGCTGGGAAGGATGGGAGAGTAGCAGAGAGTGTTGAGAGCCGGGGGGTTGGAGAAGGCTGGGGAGTGACTTTGGGGATGTCGGACCTGATGGATTTAATTTTGTTAATGAAGTAGGAGGCCAGATCATTGGGGGTGAGGGAAGGAGGAGGGGGAGGAACCGGGTGCCTGAGAAGAGAGTTGAATGTACGGAAGAGCCGGCGGGGGTGATGGGCATGGGTGTCAATGAGGGAGGGGAAATAGTTTTGTCTGGCAGAGAAGAGGGCTGAGTTAAGGCAGGAAAGGATAAACTTGAAGTGAACGAGGTTGGCATGGTGTTTAGACTTTCGCCAGCAGCGTTCGGCAGCTCGAGCATAAGAGCGAAGGAGGCAGACAGTGGCAGTGATCCAGGGCTGTGGGTTGTGGTACGAGAGTGGCGAAGGGAAAGGGGAGCGATTGAGTCTAGCTGAGTAGAAAGGGTAGAGTTGAGAGCAGTAATCTGATCATCAAGACTAGGTAGAGAGGAGAGGGAGGCAAGGTGGGATGTGAGGTGCTCAGAAAGATGGATGGGGTCAAGAGAGCAAAGATCTCTGTGAGGGAGTAATATGGATTTACAGGGGAAAGGAGTGTGAGTGAGGAAGCAGGTGAGAAGATTAATAATCATTATAATAATCATTATAATGGTCATAACTTTTATAATTGTTCTTTCCCAAGTGCTTAATACAGGGCTCTGCACATAGTGAGTGCTCAGTAAATATGCTAGATTGATTAATTTTCTCATATTGTTGATGTTAACCTCCCCCTCAGCTCTCAATTCCACCCATCAAGCTCAGAATCAAATCTAAGTTGCTTAAATTACTCATGATATATCTGACTGCTTCATTTCTCAGATGTCCACTGCCTTGCTTCCTCCCCTTAACTTGCTCAAGTTAGTCTAACTATCCCACATCAGACTCATTCTTAGTGGGACACCTCCCCCCCACCAAGAAAAAAAAGTCTGTTCTTCCTAATTCATCAATTCCATATGCTCCTCCCCATCAAAGTCCATTTGAATTCCCACCTTCCTCCTCAGGCTTTTTTTCTGAGAAGGTGAACGTTTCTCTTGAAACACAGCTCCCTTTGCTCTTACTACCCAGATTCATTTCCTCCGTTTTACCTTTCCTGAGTCTCAATATTTACTCTTTTACTTTATTTAGTTGATTTTTTTTACTCTGGATCAATGAAGATAAGAATCAAGCTTAATTACATATTTGATATAATAATTTGTGATAATGTTTATGCAAAAGGCATTTGCTTGCCATCATATCCATGAAATAGCCTAGTGGCAAGAGCATGGGCTTGGGAATCAGAGGTTGTGGGTTCTATTCCCAGGTCTGCCACTTATCTGCTGTGGGACCCTGGGCAAGTCACGTCACTTCTTTGTGCAGCGACATCATCTGGAAAATGGGGATTAACACTGTGAGCCCCAGGTGGGACAGGGAATTTGTCCAGCCTAATTACATTGTATCTCCTTCTGCACTTAGAACAGTGCTTGGCACATAGGAAGTACTTAACAAATACCATAATAATAATAATAATAATAATAATTATTATTATTATTATTATTATTATTATTATTATGAGCTAGTGTATTCAGGTCCACAGAGGATTGGTGTTGGGCACCCAGCTCTCAGTGATTTGTAAGAGTGAGCCTTCCTGCTCATGAATTGCTACCTTTAAGAATAACCTATTTGATCACACTAAAGAACTCACATGCACACCAGACGCCAGTGGCTTTTCATGCTAGCTTCACGTAGCAGGTTATTCAGACCAAGTGAAATACAAATAGCAAACAATTAATGCAAGGGATGTTTGAACATTCCTATGATACTAACTTCACAAAGCTCTGGCAGGGATGTTACTGACAACAATGAAAAGCTGCCTTGCGGAATTCTTCTCAAAATATTCATGGCTGCACTATGAAAGAGCTTTACCTGCTTTTCAGAATTCTGCTGAGCACCAAAAGCCAGTAGCATACCCTCTTACCAGCCTTCAGTATCTACTCATGTGCAGCAGTTGTTTTCCTACTTCAGTGCTCTCAAGCCATCCTTTGCTTCTTGTTCTACCATTTCAAAGTCAACTGAAGTTTCAAAACTCAACCCACTTAGGGTTTATGTATCATGCATATTTATCTTCTCATCTGCTGTATTAGAGTACTTTGCAGACATTGATGGACACAGTGCTTGGATTTAATCATTAAGCTATTTTTTAAAAATCATTTCCCAGTGCACAAGGATAATATTCAACCAGTAAAAGGGTGAAGGGAAACTGGAAATCTCATCAGTAACTCTATCTCTTCCAACTCTCCTATCAGGTGCCTAGTAGGCAAATTATCATTAACTCAGTACATCTTATGGGTACTATCTTGTCTCTCTCAAAAGTGGAACCAGGTGATAGTCTGCACTCTCGTGCTTCTCTTTGAAGGGTGTGGGTTTAGTGAATGTGTTCCCAGCCCCTGCCACTGGGACCATGTTCCTTACCAGGACAGTGGTCAGGGGCTAGTACAGAGTGATTGTTACCTGCACCATATTCTGAAACGAATTTTTTTCCCTCATAATGCCTTTTCTTCTGCTATTGATAAACACACAAAACCCACTTCATTCAAAACAGTACTTTGTAAATTCTCCAGCTGATGGTCTGTAGTTGCTAAAATTCCCTCTATTATTAATTAAAAAAACCTAAAGTGTGAATTACTGGGCTAATGAAACCCTTGCCCATGAATAACAATGCAAAACAAAAAATCTCTCTGCCCTGGCAACTGCAACTTTCCTTGGTTTATTTCTTAATTAGCCCACTCCTGTTAGAACCTTTTTCTATCCTTTGTTTCCTCAAATTTCCACAAATACTATTCCTGGAGCAGACCTTCAGGAGTGAAGAATCAGCTAGCTTGAAATAAAGATTCAAATACAAATGACAACTAGAGAATTATGGAGGAGGAACCATTATTTAGGCATTAATTCCAGAGAAAATCCTCCTTTCGCTGTTGGGGAGTGCTTGCCTTTTGGACAAATCATTAGTTAACCACTGACTTTTTCTGGAGCAAACAGAATGAAATGATCATGGACCACTGATAAGAGACTTACTCTGTCCTTTCTCTGCCGCTGTCTGGGCTGAGCTGGCTAACCAGCGATTCAAAAGCTAGGAAAACTGGGCCTTGAACATTAAACAAGCAGCAACCTTCACACCTGTGTTTGCATACACCTGAGTGTAGTTCTCTCTCAGCTCCTGTCCTTCATGTTAAAGACATCTGAGAAGGGCCTTAGGGGGACCATGAAAGGCCCACTGTCTTTTGTCACTGAAAAGCTGTTAGAGATTTCACAGCTGACAGTGGTGCATCTAATTACCGAATTATTAAATGGAAAGCCACATCCTAAAAAGCAATGTCCTGTCACTCAAAAAGAAAAATTCAAGCAAAAAAGCTGAGATACAATTAGGTCACGTCTCCTGCTTCCCTTCTGCAGATGATTTTGAAATATCTGAACTCAAGGGGCAGGAAAGCTTAATTGCCTCTGGTGCCCATTTTAAGTCTAACCTGAATTCTTGAGCCAAATGAGTTTTCTGTTCCCGGACTAGTTCCTGGTGGACATCACTCAGGGAACAGCTTAGAGGTTCATGCTGCTGGTTTATTTTTTCCTTTGTTTGAACACCTTCTCTGCATTCTATTCTTACTGCTGGACACACACACCCTCCCTCATAGACAGAGAACACCTGGAAGAGATTTAGGCAAAGAGAGGTAGGAGAGTCCAGGCTTCCACAAAGCCCCAGACTTAAGACTGGACTGGCCTCTTCCTAAGTTCTATCCCTTCATGCCTTTGCAGTTTAGATGACTAGAATCCCCTGAATTCCCTTTCCCAGAGTGATCGGACAGAGTTTTCTGTTTCTGAAAAACATTCTGACAGGAGTGTTTTTACTTCTACCATCAAGTTCCCTAAAGCCAGTTCAAGGGAAGCTGCAGACCATTTTTTCACCAAGGAGGCTGAACCATATAAGCGCATTTACCTCCATCTCTTTTACATGGAAAAATGATAAAATGTCAGGAAAAACCCTCCAGAAAGAAACTAAAGCTTTGTATTAGACTCACTGACCTGTTAAGTAGAGGTTCCCTACCACTACTTGACTTAATTGCCTCATTTTTCTCACTACTTACTTCAGATATTAATGGGCAAGACTGCCAAGCCTATCACTGATCTTGGCTCGTGAAAGGTCATATAGGGTAAATGAATCCTTACTTATACTGGATGCTCTGCTGACCTAAAATTGCTGAATCCATTCAAAATCCCCAGGTTTTATTGTTCTTCTCAGTAGCTTGAATGGATTCCAAGAACTGAAGTTAATTTTGATGACAAACATTTCTCTGGAAAATACAACTCTTAAAATAGGGACCTTCAATATATTTGTTGGTGTGTTATTGAATAACGTAAGTGCCTAGTCTGGCTCATTCCTCTGCAGTTCACACAGTGAGCTAAATGGCCTTATGAGGTTCTTGTTATGAATACCTAGTCTGTATGCACTTTAGAATGGGTTTAACTGCTTGTAGTCTTCTGGCATGATCTAGTCAACTTTCTGTCCTCCTCTGCCCAAGGCCATAAAAAAAAAGGTATCAAATTTCAGATCCTGTGAGATACTCCCTCATTAAAACTGTAAGGACAAGGGTTTAGTTGACACTGCAATGCTGTAAACACCTGAGTAAATGAAAAATGCCTCTGGAGGTTCACACAAAGCAAACTGTTACATTAGAATCCAACAGGTAACTCATTAATTAGGCTTTTACCTCTCAAATGACCCTGTCAATTCATGTCTTGTATTTAAACTCTAAATTCCATTCATCAATTGAAAATACTTTTCTTCTCTTGGGATGAATACATATTTGTAACCATTTCCTTTCAGCAATACCTTCCTAACATTATCTCAAATTGCTTCATTAAAAAAAATATGGATTCTTACTGAAATGTTTAACTGCCACTAAAGTCCACCCTCTTTTCTCTCTCCCTCCTCAATGTTCTACAGTAGGAAACTCAGCGGGATATGGCATTAAAATGCTCAGAACCAGTCTGCTGCCTCGGCTTGGCTCGTGTCCTAGACTTCTAACTCTCCAAGATTAAAAGCCATTTGAGGCATTTTGCATTATGCAAAATTATGGCATGAGTTCTAGC
The DNA here is from genome assembly GCF_015852505.1 of Tachyglossus aculeatus. Taxonomy (NCBI): domain Eukaryota; kingdom Metazoa; phylum Chordata; class Mammalia; order Monotremata; family Tachyglossidae; genus Tachyglossus; species Tachyglossus aculeatus. The sequence goes on along the minus strand of NC_052070.1, from coordinate 92,548,854 downwards.
AGTGTGGTACAGTGCATTCTTGGAGACAGGAAGAATCATTCTTTTCTAGTCTGCAATCTACCACTTCAGTCAAGTTTTCTCCACTGGACAGATTCTTGGAAAGGTGAGATGGTATATTAAAGAAAAGAGTAAGGGAGTTTCTGTACTTGAATAGAATCGGGGAAGCAATGATTAATAAAACTGTTTGAAACCATTCCAAGTCAATCAGTTGTCATCAGTTAATATTTACTGAATCAACAGAGTACAGTGCTAAAATGATAGCATTTTGTGGTCATATAGAATAGATAGGAAGTTCAAAAACCAGCAAAATGAGCCTAATGTATGGTCACAGTTAGGTTATTGAACAAATTATTTTATTTCTGATTACAAGTAAAGAACTTCAGGTTAGCCTGACAGAGTGACTTGAAAGCCTGAGGTGAAAAGGCGTGTGAAATATGTTAAGATCACATTTTTTAGAGTTATTAGAAACAGCCTAAATAATTAATCCAGCAAAATTACTAGTGGCTTTCAGGCTAGGGTCCAGAATGGAAGGTCCTGACCTCACATACCATGGTCCCACATGGCACAAGTGACTGACAAGAAGAGGAAATAAGTTGATATCTTTCACGTGGGAATCACAGCTTGTAGCAACTATACACAAGTAGACTATCAGGATTTTCTGGGAAAAGTTAATTGTGTTATTATTCAGAATCTCTTTTCCCGGAGTTGCTTCGTCATGATTTATTTACTTATGTGATAAAACAGCTGTGTACTAGAATAAAATACAGGTTATTTGCTGATATTTAATATCTAATAATGGACATATACTTGGTTATTTCGCAATGGAGCCTATGTTCACTTGGGTTGCTAGAAAAAGAGTGGTTGATTTTTTTCTTTTTTAGCCCTAGATCAGAAATAATTTCTGGGGGAGAGTTTGTATCAGTGTTTTACATTCACCTATGAAGAAGGTGAAAAGTAACTCTCTAAAGTAAAATTTGCTTACCATCTTTACCATATACTTTGACTTTTTCTCTGAAATAAATGAGGAGCTACATTCACTGCCTGAACACTCTGAGATGCCAGTGGGTGCAAATGGCTTAACCAACAAAGGGGAAAAAGAGATTTTTCTGAAGCAAGAAAGATCACGAAGGAAACCACTTGTGACTCTTAGCTCTGAAATTATTTCTAGATGCAGCAGAAGCAGATAGATATATCCCCACATTCTTATTTCTATGCAATTGGATCTTTACCCTTTAACACTTGATATTTGCACCAATGTCATCCTCACAGCAAGGGAAACAGCATGGCCTAGTGGATGGAGTGTGGGCCTACGAATCAGAAGGAGCTAATTTCTAATCCTGGCTCTGCCACCTGTCTGCTTTGTAACCCTGGGCAAGTCACTTAATTTCTCTGTGCCTCAGTTACCTCATCTGTAAAATGGGGATTAAGGCTGTGAGCCCCATGTGGGACATGGATTGTATTCAACCTGCTTTGCTTGTTTGTATCTTCTCCAGGGTTTAGAACAGTGGCTGGCACAGAGTAAATGCTTAACAAATGCCATTAAAAAATACTTATGTACATATCCATCATTTATTTTAATGTCTGTTTTCCTCTCTATGTTGGAAACTCCTTATGGGCAGAGAACATGTCTACCAACTGTTTTATTGCACTCTCCCAAGCACTTAGGACAGTGCTTGACACACAGTAGTACTCAGTAGATTACACTGATTGAATGATTAATTGCTTCGTGGTCCGGGAATGTAATATTATGGCTAAAATGTTTTGCTCTGAGGTCATTGAGTTACATGTCTATTACAGTGTGGCCTATCCCTCAATCTCCTTGCCCACTAAATTGTCAGTTTCCTCTTGATAGTAAGCACTGTGAGGGAGGAGATTTGGTTTACAAACTATACTGTACTCTCCCAAATACACCAAGTAAGCATTCCATAAATACCATTGATGGATTGATTGATTTTGCAATCTAACGTGATGCCAATGAGGGACCTTCAATTTTTTAAGAAAATGCAGGAACTATCTGCCCAAAGTATTGATCATTCTGTTTAAAAGCAATCTTTCTCCATTCTGAAGAGTGGGATTTGGAGGTAGAAATGTGTTCACAACATGTATTTGCTCAGTGCATGGAATTTTTCAGAGATAAGAAGATTCCCAGTCAGCAACTACCTGATGAAAATGCACACTCTCCTAGTCTAGCCAACAACTGTTCTTAGTCAGGTGTCAGTTGGCCCAGATTGAATGGCAATTCAATCTTGGTAGTCTTGTGTTTATAATTAGCTGGCAATGGTTAAAGCTGTCAAATTCAGATCGTGAAAACATTTTTCCTCCCTAAGTAAAGGTTCAGTTCATGCCAGGCAGACACATTCTGATTTGTATTTAATGATTCTAGTGAACATGGGAAAATAATTTTACCATGTTTTTATTTATATTTTGAAAGTGACTTGCAGTTTTCATATATAAAGTGTTTTTGTTTCCATTTCACCACAGTGAAGTGTAATAACAAGTACTGAGTATGAGGACCTGCTTTTTCTGTGGTTGTGTTCATGGATTCATGGTAAATTCATATCTTTTGTCTCAGTTCACACATTTTAAACATAGTTTTACCACCAGGTATCTTGCATAGATGATGGGAAGTTGAATTAGTCCAAAACTTTTTAAATTCTCAGGGACAATAAGATAGGCAAACAAAATACAGAAGAGTCCTCAGGAATATTTTCTGCAGTTCACTGGGAGATAAATTGACTTTATTTGATCTAGGTAAGAAGAATATGTTCCTTCTGAACATGCTTTTTCAAAGCATCTGTTTATAATTTGCTGTTGTTGATCCCTGATTTCTTCAACCAGAAAATGTTGATCTCAGAATAAATACACTAGATTAATTCATTGAGTAATTGGCTGATTAATTCATAGTGGAGTTGGTAACTTCTTCACTCAAGAGAATGATCTTTTTCCTCTGATAGCTATTGCTACAAATACTAAAATAATATTTGTCTAGTTCTTACTAGGTGTCAAACACTGTTCTAAATTCTGGGTAGATGCAAGTTAATCACATTAGACAGTCCCTGCCCCAAATGAGCATCACAGTCTAAGTAGGAGAACAGGTATTGAATGCCCATTTTACAGATGAGGAAACTGAGGCATAGAGAAGTGAAGTGACTTGCCCAGGATCACACAGCAGACAAGTGACAGAGCAGGCATTAGAATCCAGGTCCTCTGACTACCAGGCCTGGGCTCTTTGCATTAGGCCTCACTGCTTCCCATCCAAGCACTGAAGCAGGATATCCCATTGAGTACCCGAAAGGTTTGCATTATTTAACGTGAGAATGTGCCTGGAACTCTCCCTTAGTGAGACAGTAAAGATCAAGGCCAGGTCCCTTTTAGGACTGGAAATATTTTTATATATCTTTTTTCATGAATTCTGTCCAGGTGGCAAGAGATGAATCTCATTTTATTGTGTGTGATGGCTAGTGGATCCTCACCTGAGGCAAGGATAGCTCAGGCAATGATAGAATAAATCAGTCAATCAATCAGTGCTATTTATTAAGTGTTTACTCTATGCAGGTACTTGGGAGGGTACAATTGAGTTGGTAGAAATGATGATCCCTTGCTCTCAAGGAGCTCAGAATCTACTGGGGGAGACACACATTAAAATAAATTACAGATTGGGGAAGAAGCAGAGTATAAGGATCATTCATATACATAAATTATGTATCCACAATTTATTTTAATGTCTGTCACCTCCTCTAGACTGTAAGCTCTTTGTGGACAGGGAATGTATCTACCAACTCTTTTACATTGTACTCTCCCAATCACTTAGTACAGTGCTCTGCAAACAGTAAGTGTTCAATGAATATGATTAGTTGATTGAATAAATATGTACAAAGGTGCTATGATATTGGGCGATGATGTGAGTAGCAAAGTGCCTAGAGGGTATGGATCCAAGTGCTTAGGTGACACAGATAGGAGAGAGAATAGGGTGGGGAGGTGAGAGGTTAATCAGGAAGGCTTCCTGGAAAAGATATGATGTTTAGGCATTTTAGACAGGGAGAGTGATGGTCTGACAAATATGAAGAGGGAGGGAATTCCCAGCAGATGGGATGATGTTAACAAGGGGTTGATAAGTTGATATTAGGAGCAAAATGTGCAGGCTGAGTTGTAGTAGAAGAAGAAGGAAGTTAAGAAATAATAATAATAACGAATAATTATGGCATTTGTGAAGCAATTACTATGTCCTAAGCACTGTTCTAAACGCTGGGGTAGATTCAAGGTTATCAGTTTGGACACAGTCCCTGTCCCACATGGGGCTCATGGTCTAGGTAGGAGGGAGCAGGATTTAATCCCCATTTTACGGATAAACTGAGTCACAGAGAAGCTGATTTGTCCAAAGTCACACAGCAGGTAAGTGGTGGAGCCTGGATTAGAACCCAGGTCTTCTGACTCCCAGGTCTATGCCCTTTCCTCTAGGCCACCCTGCTTCTTTAGTAGTGAGAGTTGGCTGAGTGCCCTAAGATTGATGGTGAGAAGTTTCTTTTTGATATGGAGATGGATCAATGCAATCATTGGAAATTTTTGAGCAATGGGGAGATGTGCACATAATGTAATTTATTTAGAAAAATGATACAGGCAATAGAGTGAAATATAGACTGGATGGAGTGAGACAGGAAGCTGATTCAGCATTTTAGGCGGGATATGGTAAATTGCTTGGATCAGCATGGTAACAGGTTGGATGGAGAGGAAAGGGTGAATTCTAGAGATCTGAGGGTAAAACCAACAGGATTAGGTGATTCGAATATGCAGATTGAATGAGGAAGATGAGTGGAGGATAATTCTAGGGTTCTGGGCTTCTGAGATAGAAGAGTAGTGTGGTCTGCAGTGATGGAAAGGTCTGGGAGGTGCCAAGGGTTTGAATGGGAAGATGAGGATTTCAGTTTTGGACATGTTAAGTTTGAAGTGCTGGTGGGACATCCACATAGAGCTGTCCTAAAAGCAGGGGGAAATGTGAGACTGCAGAGAAGGAGAGAGGTCTGGATTACAGAGGTGGATTGGAGAATCATCTGCATAGAGATGGTAGTGAAAGCTGTGGGAACAAAAAAGTTCTCCAAGGGAGTGACTAAGTGGAGAAAATGGGAGCCAGAAATGATCCTTGGGGCACCCCCACAATTAGGGAGTGGGAGGCAGAGCCAGCAAGAGACTGAGGAGGAGCAGCCAGAAAAGTGGGGGTGGGGAGAATGAGGAGTAAATGCTCAATAAATATGATTGGTTGAGGAGATGACAGTGTCAGTGAAACCAAGGATAGATAGGGAGATGGTCTACAATGTCAAATGTGTCTGAGAGGTCTAGGACAACTAAGAGAAGAGTCCATTGGATTTGGCAAGAAGGAAGTCATTGGTGACCTAAGAGGGGGCAGCTTATTGGAGGGGAGGAGGTAGAGGTCAGACTCCAGGGCTTCACATTTCATCAGCATCACCTGACACATACAATCTGATCCTGGAATTTGGGGGATTCATCTCACAGTCATTAGATAAGCTCGTTGTGGGCAAGGAACGTGTATGTTTATTGTTATAGTGTACTCTCCCAAGCACTTAGTACAGGGCTCTGCAAACAGTAAGTGTGCAATAAATATGAATGAATGAATGAAAATCAGCCTCTTGTAATGAGAAAGGTTTTACAAAGGATTTTCTCTAACATTTGGGTTTAATGACGACTAGTGCTGCTGTCAAATGTTGTAAAATGGGTGGATTGGGAGAGAGTGAGAGGGGAAGAAAGCTAAGTGGGGTTTATGGCAGGGAGATGCATGGTCTCAGTGGTGGGTGGTGAAAAAGAAAGTAGGCTTAGGGGAGTTTGGGTCAGGATATAAAAGAAGGCAATGAGAGTCCAAGCCAGAAGATCATCAGTTCTGCCTTTGCTTCAGTGCATCAGTCAATCCGTAGTGTTCTTTGATTCCTTATTGTGTGCAGAGCACTGAACAAGTACTTGGAAGACTACAAGGCAGCAGAGATGGTAGACACCTTCCTGTGGCAGATGGCTATTGAATAGAAAAGCCCTGGACTGGAAGTTAAGAAACCTGAATTCTAGTCCTGGCTATGCCATTTGACTGTTGTGTGTGATGTTGGGCAAGTGATATACTTTCTCTGTCCCTCAGCTTTCTCATCTGTAAAATGGGGATTAAATATCTGTTCTCATTCCCTCTTAGACTGTAAATCCTAAATGGGCTGGAGCCCAGTGTAATTATACTACATCTATTCCAGTACTTTGCCCAGTGCTTGTCACAAACACTATTATTATTGATATTTGTTAAGTGTTTACTATGTGCCAGGCTCTGTACTGAGAAATGAGGTAGAAAGAAGCTAATCAGGTTGGACACAGTCCATGTACCAGAGGTTGGACACAGTCCATGTACCAGATGGGCCTCAGTCTTAATCCCCATTTTACTGATGAGGTAACTGAGGCACAGAAAGTTAAGTGACTTGCCTAAAGTCATACAGTAGGCAAGTGACAGAGCCAGGATTAGAACCCAGGTCATCCTGACTCCTATAGACTTTCTCCATTATGCCACACTGCTTCTCAATTGTTATGCAATAATTATATATCTTATAATAGTTATCCTTATAATAATTACAACTAAAAACAATTATAGGTATTATTATTATCAGAATGTAATTTCTTATAACCACAAGCATCAGTGCTAGGTTAATACAACAGAATAGGAGGCCATAATATTTCAGATTAAATTAGAAAAAAAATTCCTAAAGAAAGAGAAATCTCAGAACACACTGAAACTAACCCACACTGGTCTCAATATTCCTCAAGAACATTACCTAAGTTTCCTTGGGACTTTTTCAAATCCTTTTATCTTTGCTTTTTTCCTTGGAACAAAACAAAAAATGACAGGCTTAAACTTCAGGTTTTATCCTATAATCTTCTGAGAAAGTAAAATTTCATTTTCCTGCAGCATCAGTTTTCCCCAAAAAGAGGGCACTAGGGTAAGGTATAGCAAATGTAAGGTCAAATTTCTAAGTGGATGTGGAAAGGAGTATTTGAGAGTACTGATAATTAATGAGTTATTTTGAGTTTATTGCCCTCAAAAGCCAGAACATCTCACACGATTAATAAAAAATAATTCTGAAGTATTCATCCTATCATGCTAAACATAATATTATTATCCCCTGCCCTAATGCTCACCCCATCCCTAAATAAACTGAGAAATTGAGTTTTAGCTTGGACATGAAATTACCTGGCAAGCTCCTTTTTATCAGCCAAATATCATAATGTCCAATTCAACAAATAACATAAAATAGTTAATTTCCCATTTCAGTAAATGTTAAAGTTCTCATTTCATTATTTTTCAGTGTATAGTGCATTAGTTATCAAGGATCTAGTGGTTTAATCTTTTCTTTCAGAAACCCTTTCCAACTTTTGCTTCAGGAAAATTGTGTTTCTCCATTTTAAAAATATATGTTAAGTAACGGGCCTATCAGTGAATGAATGAATCAATCAATTATGTTTACTGAACACTTACTGTGTGCAGAGAACTGTACTAAGGACTTGAGAGAATGCATTATAACAAATTTGTGATCGTTCCCTCCCCACAAGGAGTTTACAGTGTAGAGATGGGAACAGCCTTAAACATAAAGTATGTCATGAGTGTTGAGGAGCAAATACTAACAAATAAAAGTGGGACAAGATGGAGAACCCAACATAATGTTCTGGAGAAGTGCCACTTATAGTGTTCTTGGCCAGATTAAGGGTCTAGTGGGTTCATGAGCTTGTCTAACTCAGGTAAAAAGGAGGCAGGTTGGTGTTCGGAGTGGGAAGAATGTTAGTGTTGCACTTGGATTTGCACCACTTATTCACCCCTCCCTCATCCCCACAGCAGGTGCATACATAGTAATTAATTTATTAATATTAATGTAAGCCCGTTGTGGGCAAGGAACGTGCATATCAACTGTTACATGGTATTCTCACAAGCACTTAGTACAGTGCTCTGTTCATAGTAAGCATTCAATAAATATGATTGAATAATTGATCAGTTGATTGATAGTGTTATCTGGAACATGGTGAGGAAAATCATTAATGATCTCCAGTATTCCATTTGAGCGTGTTGGGTTTAGGGCAATTATTAAAGTGGGAAGGTCAGAGTACTAGGCAGACTATATCACCAGAAAATGGTGCCTCTTCTTAGGATCATGCTGATCCCACAAAATAAGTCATTATGATCTAAAGAGTTTTAGCAAAATGCTCTGAAAGCATTATCCACCCTTCCCCCTTCTTCTAGTAAGAAAATGATTTGTAAAAGAAAAAGATCCATCCATACTGGAAACAAAAGAAACATGGAGAAAAAATGTTAATAAAAGTTTGAGTCAGAAAAGATGAGAAATATGAAAAACAGTTTTCCAGCTTGTGAGACTATCTTTACTGCCTTCAGATTTTAAGGGTCTGCAAAAGGTGAGTCCCTAATTATAAATCAGGAATGCAGGAGCACCCTGTCAAGAAAGGAAGAGTGTTCTGAAGTGTTTGAACACTGCTGAGCAGCCTTTGGAAAGACCTGACCAGAGCTGGGAATGGCCAGCTTCAATAATGGGAAGTGTGATTTGAAGAGCCAGTGAGAAAACCATTGAGTGAGCAGGTTTGAGCTGCTGTGAGGTCAAACTCTGTGTTCCTGGAGTTTATTAAGGTAATTTGGGGATCAGAAACACTATCCCTGGGAGACCCACAAATCCACAACTTAGTCTTTGTCACACATTGGAAGGGAAAAATGTGGAATGAGCCAGATAGAGTTTGGTCTGCAGAAGACTGAGAGGTAGAGAAGAAAATAGAAGAATGGGGAGACATGACCTCAGAGACAAAGCAGATGTGAATCAGCCAGTTTGAAGTTGGTGTTTTGTTTCTATTCAGTTCATAAGTGTCTGTAGCAAAAGGAGATTAGGGCACTTTGAATGAATCATCTTACCACATAAAACACATCTGTGGTTTAACCAAAGCAATTGTGAACCATTCTTCGAAGGGTGAGATATGATCCATTATACTGGGCTCAGTGACACTCAAATCAATCAATCAATCAGTAGTATTTATTGAGCACTCGCTTTATACAAAGCACTGTACTAAGCCATTAGAAGAGTACAATATAAGACACATTCTCTACCCGTGATCCTCTTGCTGGGAGTCTCTGAAGAATCTGGGAAGTCTGAGACTCAGCTATTTAATACTAGTAGTAATAAAGTGGAGGAGTAATAAAGCTAAGTGGAGGAGTCAAGATTAGAACCAGGTCCTTCTGACTCCCAGGCCCGTGCTCTATCCACTAGCCTGCTAGAGGGGAGTGCAGGACCTAAGGTAGCTGTGTGTATGGGTCATTTCTTGGACCTCTTCCTTGAGATCCATGAATGGGAAGGTGGTGACAGCTACAGCTTCAGTGCCCCAGGGTGAAGGGTTTTCAGAAGAGGGAGTCAAGGTGGCTAATGGTTTGAAAGAAATGGAAGCTCCCATTGGTTTGTCCTCCAGAACCCTCTTTCCTCCCTCCTTTCCCTCCTCCCTGCCCCCAACTCCATCTCCACTTCTACTGCTACTGCTGGCCAGTCCATGACCTGCAAGGTTTCCCTAGTTTCAGGACTAAGGGCAAGAATCCTATTAACTCTCCCCTATTTCCAGTCCCCTTCTCAAAGCAGAGAGCATCCTTTTGCTGTGCCTAAGACTACACTGATGCTGGTGATTGGAAGCAATTGTGGCCCTAATCACTGTTGATTAAGATGAGACAGCTCATACCCATGTGATGCATTCTGGATGAGGAGCCTTACTTGAGTCCATCCTACCAATCATCTCAGCAATTATGAATTATCTGTTGATTTGTTATTGGGCAGACAGAAAGATATGAAATTGCATACATTGCATCATGTGTACAGCATAACATGATGATGTCATAACACCGACTGAATTTCCCCAGTCCCAGAGCATTTTTCTAAGTGGACCTCTGACACTTCCCTTGCTACAGAACTTTGGCATTCCACTCTTAGGGACCTATGAACTTGGACATCACTTCTGAGCTACAAAACCTAGAAACAGGAAACAAGGTTGAAGGAACCATAAAGGTGCCTGCTGCCATATCAATACCGGACAGACGTGGGCCTAAAACAAGGACTGTCTGTTATAAACTGAGCAAATAGCCAATCTAAGTGGTGTATAATAGCAATATGGCTGATATTTATGGACTGCTTACTATGTCCAAACACTCTAATAAGCATTGCAGTAAATATAAGACGATTAAATCAGTCATAGGACCTATCCTGGATTCATAAATAAGTGAAAGAAAGACATACTATTCAATTTTTGCAGCATAACTCCACATAGCAAGTGGACACTGGAAAGAAGGCAGTTGAACATAACCAAACAAAAACCGGTTGGCTTTCTTACAAATATCTCACTTATTGAAATTATTTACAAATAAATCTGGGCCCATTTCTCTTCTGCCACCGCTGACTTCTCCACTGCAGTGTTTCAGAATAATCTTAGGATGTTCTTTCTTACAGGTACACTATCCTTACAAAGCCTAGATAACAGGTTGGTTATTTCACTTCTTCAGATGTCAGGACTTAACTAGAGTAGTTGAGTGATTTATGTGTTCCTGAGCTGTTGCTATTCCCTCACAAATAAATCAAGAAAGACATTAGGGGGTACTCTGCAAACCTGTTTGGAGTTCTATCTGCCTGCTGACACGTCTCCTCATAATAATAATGATATTCGTTAAGCACTTAGTGTGTGCCAGGCACTATTCTAAATGGTGGGGTGGATACAAGTTAAACAGTTTGGACACAGCCCTTGTCCCACTATAGGGCTCGCAATCTTAATCCACATTTTACAGATGAAGGAACTGAGGCACAGAGAAGTGAAGTGACTTGCCCAAGGTCACACAGCAGACAAGTTCCGGAGCCAAGATTAGAACCCAGGTTCTTCTGACTCCCAGACCTGTGCTCAGTCCACTAGGCCATACTTCTTTTCATGACAGAGAGCGCTGATAAAAACCAATTAGCCATGTTGCATCATCCCAAGCACTTAGTACAGTGTTCTGCACACAGTAAAGTGCTCAATAAATATGATTGAACTAATGAATGGTGGCAGGTTCAGAACAAAGCCTGTGAACATCAAAGATTCAGGAAGTCATTACTGCTTCTTTGGTGATATTGGCAAATAGCTTGCATGACCCCAATGAGAGCCCTGCCAGATCTGGATAAATGAAATTAATCTGCGTAACCCCTAACCATACTATCAGGGAGAGGTTTTGTACATTCCTTAGCATATTTTATTGACTTTTATATTCAGGAAAACCAGGTTAAAATTCCATAAACAAAATTTGTCTTCTAATAGGGGTGGCACATTTTGTTATCAAGTATAGCCTACCAATTATAAATTGGGTTTGTAGTTATCTTCAAACAATGCTGGACTGTAATTGGAAATCTCTGTTTTCAGTTTAGCAATTGGATCAGTCAGAAATGCAGATTTTTTTTAAGAATTCTTGTACAATGCACTCTAATTCAGTTAATTCTTACTGAAGAACAGCTTAGTGGAAAGGATCCTTCAAAACATAATTCCTATATCAGAGTAGCCCCATCACCTCCCACCTGTGGCTTCTTGGTTGCTATAGAAACCCACTGCAGCTCCTCATGCTCTTCAGCTGCTGAACCCAAATTTCTGGCTCTGACAATCCCAACAGGAGGAAGCAATGTGTTTTAATAGGTAGAAGGTGGGACTGAAAGTCAGAAAGACCTGAATTCAAGTTCTGGCTCCACCATTTATCTGCTGTGTGACCTTTGGCAAGTCACTATACTTCTCTGTGCCTGTTACCTCATCTCTAAAATGTGGATTAAGATTGTGAGTCCCACTTGGATATGGACTGTATCCAACCTGATTAGCTTGTATCTAACCTAGCTTTTATGGTATATGCATATACCATAAAAAAGAAAGCATAAGTTTATTCATGCTCCTGTTAATGAGCTGTTTCAAACCTGGAGTCAAGTTAGGACCCTTGCAAAATGAAGAAATGGGAATCAATAGCTAAAAAGGCCTGGAAAAGAGAGAGTCAGGGAAAGAGAGAAAATCATTTAATCAATCATATTTACTGAGTGCTTACTGTGTGCAGAGCACTATACTAAGGACTTGGGAGAGTACAGTATAATAGAGTTGGTAGGCAGATTCTCTGCCCACAATGAATTTACAATCTAGAGGAGGAGGAGGAAGGAAGGAGGAAGTCAGTTTTCAGGTGGGCTTTGAAGATGAGGGGAGTCATGGTTTGTCAAATTTAAAGCAGTCTGAGGCAATTACGTTTCTTTCCTTCTACTACATATTTCAGTAATATTCTAGTTCTCTAGCTTGTAGAGGAACCTGGAAAAATGTTAGTTTCCATCCAATATTTGAAGTTTGGAAATAGGAAGGTGGGCAGGAATTCAGCACATTATGAAGTGCATGTTAGGATTGAAGAGAAGCAAGGTGTTTAAAGTTCCTTCTCACCTCTATCTCCTTTCTCCTGTCCTTTTCTTATGTTTTTTTTCCCTCTTTTTTCTCGCACTCTCTTTATAATTAGACCCAATTATCATATGACCCCATGTAACAGCTCCTCCTCTGTTATGGGGTTGCAAAAATTATTTTTAAAAGTAGGGCAATTGTGAGTTTATATGTTTCTATCCTGGAGAGCTGCATGTTGATTAAAAATAGGATGTGTCCAGTCACATGCTGAGCATACATTCTGAGGAGTTCTGGCTGTTGAATGTCTTCACAGGGAAGCAAACCAGGTTGTTGAAACGAGAACATTTTTTTGTAGGATTAATTATTTACACTGGAATCTGTCATGCTCTCTTTTGTTGGAATTACTCCCTGCTCGCTTTCCATCCAGTGAGGCAGAATTTCTTATGTGCCTCTAGAATATTGATTCCCTTCCCTAAAAGTATGCTATCTCAAAAAGTAACACATCAGGGTATCTTCATTAGTCCCTGCCCATTTTTATCCTTTTTCACTTGTAATATCTGTAAGGAACAGGAATCTGACGCCCAGAAATGTTCATCACAATTCTGTGTTCACACACAAGCATAAAAAATGCTATTTAATGATGATAAGGGGAATGAATGAGTAGCATCTCTCTATACTGGATTGTTTCTTGTCCATCAATGAGTTTGCCATTGCCAAGTTATTCTTTAGGATAAGAAATTCCCCTACTCACCACCTCTACTACCAACACCACCTCCACTACCAACACCACCATTCATTTCATAAGTGTATTCACCTTTAATCTGACTCTTTCCAGCTGCCCTGTATGTTATCTTTCTCAGTATGTCAACTTTAAGATTTACTTAAAAAAAATTAAATACTCCTCTTTCTGGAAGACTGACCTAATTATCATGGAAAGAAACAATGCAATGCATTTGAGTCCTTATCTGGAATTATCTTTAGGGAAAACTGTTTCAAAGACTTTGAAGAAGCCAGGTGAACTTTTGAACAGATTTCTGACTTCTGCTCATCAATCAACAGTATTTGCTGAGGGCATACTCTGTGATAGCACTATACTAAGCACTTAGAAGAGTAGAGTAGGGATAGTAGGCACAAACCTGCCCACAGATATCTTATAATCATGTTTACAATCTGATCAAACAATTGTTGATTGAAACAAGTCAGGTGGAATGGGAAAAGGGAGAGGATTATTTATTTATTCATATTAATTAATATCTGTCTCCCCCTCTGACCTGTAAGCTCATTATGAGCAGGGAACATGTCTGCTCATTTGTTATATTGTATTCTCCCAAGTGCTTAGTACAGTGCTCTGCACATAGTAAGTGCTCAATAAATATAATTGATTGACTGAGAAAGAGGTGGATAATTCAGGTTATCACATTAGTCTCCTCACCAAATCAAGCCTTTACTGCCTGACTGAGGAGATTTATGGTGACCACCAAGGGTCCTTTGGCCCTCAGAACAATGCCACTGATCCTAGAGTTCACTCCAAATCATTCTGAGTTTTCATGTTAGTTGTCAGGACCCCTGGGAAGACAAACACCAGCAGCAAAAACACCAGACAAGGGTGTGAGTGTCTGCTGAGACAGAAGTCTTGCTCAACCCCACCTCGCCATGGCTCCTGCAGACAGTTTTGATGATACTGCTTTTCCCACACCCCGTAGGCCACATCAGCACTCAGATCTAGGCTGGAATGATCTCTGGAACCATTGGGAGTGGGCAGCAGAACCATTCCAGACCCTGCTTTATGACAAATACTTTATATATTCCGCACTCCTAGCCTGACATAATCATGGCTGGGTTGGCCACTTGCAATATTCTTAAGCCTGGCGTACTATCCTCTGACCAGAAAGCCCTCAATAAATATTGTTGAATATAATGCTTATGATAGATGCATAAATATGAAATGAAATGCCCAGAAGTCTTTGTGCATGTTTAGAAAAGCACCTAACTTGAACAAATGACTGAAAAGAGCAGATGTATGATTGAACCCTGTCTCATTAATGGGTGTCAGCCACCAATTAGGAAGAATGAAGACCATCTTTGAGCCAAGATCTTATCTGACCATTTGCCAACCAGGGGACCAGCCAGGCCCTAAATGCTTGAAACCATGGTTTCAAAGTGAAAATGGTGGCCACGCCCTCAGGAGTGACTCGGTGACTCAGTAAGTCCATGCTGTTACAGTAAGCTAAACTGGTGAGGAAGAGTGCAGTAACGTTAAGTTCATCTGATCTTAGCACAGCCCAGGGACACCCTGAGAACAGAGCTCAATTCCTCCCACCCCATCCTTCTCCTGGTCAACAAGGTTCTCCTTCACTTTGATGTCAGCTCCACGATTGTTTGCTGCCATATGCCGCAACTTTCATATTTTCTTTCTAGTCATAATATTGCTTCAGTCCTAACCTCAGCACTTTGAGGAATAATTGTGCCTGACAAGAGGGTGAATCACTGACAGAGAGTTGATAAGCATTACATACAGATGACAGAAGTCAGGACATATCGGATTACTGCTGTGAATATAATAAAAGAGAGACTAAACACTTTGGCAGCTCAAAGACAAGCCATTTCATAACTCTCTAGTGGGGCTATTATCTTTCATTTACTGCCACTGATAACCAGGTTGCAACTGTCTCCCCAGGATCTAGTTGCAATTCTCTTAACACTTTGCTGGCCAGACATATTGGATGAGGCAAAGAAGATAATCATTCTGAAAGCATTTATTTTTGAATTTTATCTTCTGCGTCCTCTTTTCAGTCTGATATGGCCCTAAATGAGGTGGCTTTGAACTTTCCTTGGGAGAGCAGAGTGCCTGCTACAATCCCTTTAATCTATGACTCCTTGTTTTCTTTTGAAGCTTCCATATCCAGCTGAGGAAGTAAGAATCTACTTTCTCAGTGCTTATAATACACCTGGGCCTAAAAGCTCAGATTGTAAACAGTCAGGATACTTTTACATTTAGGTGTTACATGAAGATAAGATTATTAGGGGTTTTTTTTTTCCTTTTCTTGTTTTCAGAGCCAATCAGTCACCTGAGGAGACAGATTAAGAGTTGCTGGGTCCTAATAGAAGCACACAATTTCACAGGGAAGTAAATGGCTAGGTTGGTTGACTTAATTTGGATGCAGATGGTATTTATATATCTTGTAGAGATTCAGTTGCAAAAGCTTTGTGCTGAAGATGAGTGTAACTGCATCAGACTCTTGAATATCAAAGTTCTCACATAGGATTAAAAAAAAGCACTACCGAATTATTCTGCCTAAGCAAAAGGCTAGCCAAATACCAGGGAGAGGTCCCCTTCTCCAGGCCACTGTTTTGAAATATTATCTAGATTCATTTAAGCCTGGAGCCCCTGGGTGAAATTAAACTCTGCATTCTGCAAACTTCTTCTACCAACAGCAAAATACTAGATGAAGCTTTGAACACACAAAGGATTTTAAGATCCAAGAAATAACTGCCCCAGTTTCTCAACTGGGATGTTTCCTCAGATATTTCTTCATTTTCTTTTGAGACTTTTCATGCTAACAAAGTAAATGCTCATTGACAAGCCTCCTGGTGCACCTTAAAATATAAAGTAAACATCATGGCTGACTCCAGTAATATTTATTGACTGACTCAATTCAGTAGCTGAACATTCATTCATTCATTCAATTGTGTTTATTGAGCACTTACTGTGTGCAAAGCACTGTACTAAGTGCTTGGAAAGTACAATTCGGCAACAGAGGGAGACAATCCCTACCCATCATACTGCCCTGGAGTACAGACACTCTGCTTCTTGAATGCGCAGAGGCTATAAAGTCTACTTAAAAGAGATTGCACATAGTAAGCACTTAACAAATGCCATTATTATTATTATTATTATTATATTTTTACTAGAATTCCACCATGTGAATTTAGAGAAGCTTAGGTTTGGGTCTTATTCCCAAATCATATTCAACTTCCCTGGCATCAGCATCTTCCTCAGTGATATTTATTGAACCCCTATGGACAAAGGCTTCAATTTCAAAGGATAAATACCTTCTTTTTCTTCTCCTCCCTTTATAAATTATTTCAGTGTCTGTAGCTCCATCAGTTTATAAACTCCTGGAGGGCAGGGATCTTGTCACCTAATTTTGTTGTACTTCATCAATATTCTGTATTTCAATGGGTAGTCAATAAATAGTATTGATTGACAATTGTGGTAAGGAAATGTGGCAAGTAGTTCATTACCTTAAAATTTATCTATATCCGGCATCATTCGTCACATCTCAGAGAGTGACAAAAGTACTTTTAGACCTTCAGTATTTGTTCAGTGTAAACTTTAGAATCCATTCTATCTGAAAAGCCTTACACCACATTCTTTAGTTGAAATGTTGATCTCCAAAACTGAATATTGTAGCTCCTTTATAAACATGTCAACTTTATGGAAAATACATATGGATGAATTGGTCAAATTGGTCAAACCCCAGCTCACATTAAATGCTATGTAGTTTCTCATTTGGCTATTTTAAACGTGTTAATCAATGTCAAACCATATTCATTGAACACTGAGCACTTTATATTAAATGCTTGGGAAACTACATTTGAAAAATCCATCAGTCAATCAATGGTATTTATTGAGTGTGTACTGTTTAAAGAGCACTGTATTAAGCACTTAGGGGAGTATAATACAATAGAGTTGGTACATGAATAAGAGAAAGATCCCTCACTTAAAGTTGCCCCCAACATATAAAGCCAAAATATTCCTTCCTTTCTTCTTCCAGAATAAGATTTAGGGAAGTAAAATTAGAATATTTCCCATGTAAGTTTTTTTTAGTGGCACTATATTTTTAAATGGTATTTAAGTGCTTACTTTGTGCCAGGCACTGTACTAAGGGCTGGGGTTGTTACAAGGTAATAAGGTTGGAGAGAGTCCCGCATGGTGCTCAAAGTCTTAATTCCCAGTTTACAAATGAGGTAACTTTTCTGTGTCTCAGTTAAGTGACGTGCCCAATATAACAGAACACACAACTGATGGAGCAGAGATTAGAACCCAAGTCCTTTGATTCCTAGGCTCGTGCTCTTTCCACTAGGCCATGCTGCCTCTCCAGTAGTCTATGCTTCTCAAGTGCAGAATTACAGAATAAAATCAGAACAAATAGGGGAAAACAGTACTCTACAAAGGGAAATTCTAATAACTTTTAGGTACTTATGACAAGTCTAGTTCATTATGTAGATAAGGAGGCCAGTAGGTAAAATTTCTAGAAAATAAATAATTAGTAGTAAACTTCAAATCTGTTATGATATTGATGATGGTTTTTTTAAAAAAAGTAAAAGTTTTAGCTGTTCGATCTTTCATCTAGAAACCAAATACAGAAGGCTGGACTGGAAAGAGTTAAACACATAGTCATTAGATTATGACTTTGAAAGGTTCCTGCACTCTGAAAACCATTTTCTTAATTATTTAGTTTAATGCTTGTGTCCAAGAGAGGAAAAAAAAAAAGAAAAGGAAAAAAAAAAACCACATGAAATCCAAAACCCTAGACATAGGGACTGGGCATGATCGCGATAACACTTAAGATTTTATTGCTGTAGCATTATAAATTATTTCTATTATGATGGCCCCTTGGGTATTACACTGTCAGTTCACTCTCACTATTACATCACTTAATGTTATTAACACACTATGAGGTATAAAATTACAGTTTTATCATAGAAAACTTAAATAGTTACATCCAAAGTACCAAATCAAGTTATTATCCTTACTGACCAGAACTGTTTTATTGTCATTTTATCACTCATAAAATCTGAGATTCAATTTGATAGAACCATTAAGTAAAAACCATGTCCTACATATGCTTAAACCAAACCGAAATATTAATATAAAGTGATACAGAGATGATTTCATTTTATTAAAGCAGAGGTAACCTAAAGAGATTTTACAACCTTATATTTCTTAAGAAACTCAATGATCCATTTGCTCTGCTGGTACATAAACAGGCTGATGACCTCTCTTTGAGGCCTTTGAGGTGGTGGGCATGGTTGCCTTCCTCTGGCCTTCATAATGCACAACAATTTTCATCTATTTACATTGGGGCTTTCACTGAAAAGGAATGGGTCAAGCTCAAATATATTGTAGTCGAGAAGCAGCGTGGCTCAGTGGAAAGAGCATGGGCTTGGGAGTCAGAGGTCATGGGTTCTAATCCCACCTCTGCCACTTGTCAGCCATATGACTTTGGGCAAGTCACTTAACTTCTCTGTGCCTCAGTTACCTCATTTGTAAAATGGGGATTAAGACTGTGAGCCCCATGTGGGACAACCTGATTACGTTGTATCTACCCCAGCACTTAGAACAGTGCCTGGCACATAGTAAGCACTTAACAAATACCACCATTATTATTATTATTATTACAAGCAAGGCCCCAGTTTTAAACTAGTAGATTTTAAAGTAGATACCACTGATGAAACTACACAAGTATCCATGTATGTTGACTGTGGTAATCCCACACCTTATCTCCATTGACAAGGTTGCAAACTATCATACAGCTTTGACCTCCATTTTGGCTTACTGTTGTACTGTCACTGAACTCTGCCAACTTCCCTAAGGGGTCACTGTCTTTTTGTTTCTGTTTTCTACTTCCTTGTCTACATGAGCAACACTGAATAGCACATTGTCTAAATAGCAGAATTCAGTGCCCATATTAGGTCTGTGTTTCTGATGAAAATGTTTTGTTATATTTGTGGACTGGCCCATACCTTGGTCTGCTTCAGGTTCATTGTCAGAATCCCGATAGCTTGATATTTGTAGGACAAATTTAGAAATAAGGTACATCAAAATACGCACAAGTGCTAAGGGTAAGGATATGAACATAAGTGCCAAGAGCATATGTCATACTGACAATATGAGGACATCCTCCTAAAGAAGGTAGGTTTTCAGGAGGAGCCTGAAGAGAAAATTACCTCATCACTATTCACAGGAAGAAAGTTATGATGGAAGTTCTAGTTTAAATGCCAGTTTATCAAAGAAAGGCAGCATATGTCTTCCTATTTCATTACTCTCCAGTGTATTTCAAAATGACTGGTTGCTACTGTTGAATCCAGGAGAAATTGTCACACTTGGAGTAGTGATCTGCACACTGTCTTCCAAATTGCAATGAACTTTGGGAGAAGGAGAAAGGAGGGAAACTAGGACTATGATTTCCACAATTTTTTTTCTAAATTAAAATTTGTCCTTGGATATTTTCTGTGGGGTAGGAATTTTATAAAAAAATTCCTAAGAAGAAACATCACAACTAGAATGTCATCAGCCCTTCACTTCTTTTCCCCAGGAAGACTTTAGAATGAAATTCATGGAATTTTTTCCCAGTTTCTCTCAGGTTCTCTGCTATCCAAGCTAAAAAAAATGCAGGCAACCATTTCTCAGTAATAATTTGCCAAGGAGTATGCTCCTTTTCTGGTTATAGTCTTGCTATTGGATGCATGTGCAACATCCCTAAAATCTGCTCTTTCCTCCCCATCCAAACTGCTGTTACACTGATCTAAGCACTTATCCTATAATAACAATAATGATGGTATTTAAGTGCTTACTATGTGCCAAGCACTGCTCTAAGTGCTGGGGGGATACAAGGTAATCAGGTTGTCCCACGTGGGGATCACAGTCTTAATCCCCATTTTACAGATGAGGTAACTGGGGCACAGAGAAGTGAAGTGATTTCCCTAAAGTCACACAGCTGACAAGTGGTGGAGTCAGAATTAGAACCCATGACCTCTGACTCCTAAACCCGGGCTCTTTCCATTGAGCCATGTCCTTCCTTGACTACTACATCTGCCTTCTCACTACCTCCTGTCTCTCCCCACTCCAGTCAATACTTCACTCAGCTTGCTGGATGATTTTTCTAATGAAATATTCTGTCACTGTCCCCTCCTTAAGAACTTCTGTGGTTGCCCACCTACTGCTGCATCAACAGAAACTCCTTTTGACCACTCAATCAATCAGTTGTATTTATTGAGCACTTACTGTGTGCAGAGCACTGTACTAAGCACTTGGGAAGTACAAGTTGGCAAAATATATAGATAGTCCCTTCCCAACAGTGGGCTCACAGTCTAAAAGGGGGAGACAGAGAACAAAACCAAACATATTAACAAAATAAAATAAATAGAATAGATATGTGCAAGTAAAATAGAGTAATAAATATGTACAAACATATATACATATGTACAGGTGCTGTGGGGAAGGGAAGGAGGTAAGACGGGAGGGATGGAGAGGGGGAGGAGGGGGAGAGGAAAGAGGGGGCTCAGTCTGGGAAGGCCTCCTGGAGGAGGTGAGCTCTCAGTAGGGCCTTGAAGGGAGGAAGAGAGCTAGCTTGGCGGATGTTGGGAGGGAGGGCATTCCAGGCCAGGGGATGACGTGGGCTGGGGGTCAATGGCGGGACAGGTGAGAATGAGACACGGTGAGGAGATTAGCGGCCGAGGAGTGGAGGGTGCGGGCTTGGCTGTAGAAGGAGAGAAGGGAGGTGAGGTAGGAGGGGGGGAGGTAATGGACAACCTTGAAGCCGAGGGTGAGGAGTTTCTGCCTGATGCACAGATTGATTGGTAGCCACTGGAGATTTTTGAGGAGGGGAGTAACATGCCCAGAGCGTTTCTGGACAAAGACAATCCGGGCAGCGGCATGAAGTATGAATTGAAGTGGGGAGAGACACGAGGATGGGAGATCAGAGAGGAGGCTGATGCAGTAATCCAGACGGGATAGGATGAGAGCTTGAACAAGCAGGGTAGCGGTTTGGATGGAGAGGAAAGGGCGGATCTTGGCAATGTTGCGGAGCTGAGACCGGCAGGTTTTGGTGACGGCTTGGACGTGAGGGGTGAATGAGAGAGTGGAGTCGAGGATGACACCAAGGTTGCGGGCTTGTGAGACGGGAAGGATGGTAGTGCCGTCAACAGTGATGGGAAAGTCAGGGAGAGGGCAGGGTTTGGGAAGGAAGACAAGGAGTTCAGTCTTGGACATGTTGAGTTTTAGGTGGCGGGCAGACATCCAGATGGAGATGTCCTGAAGGCAGGAGGAGATGCGAGCCTGGAGGGAGGGGGAGAGAGCAGAGGCAGAGATGTAGATTTGGGTGTCATCAGCATAGAGATGATAGTTGAAGCCGTGGGAGCGAATGAGGTCACCAAGAGAGTGAGTGTAGATCGAGAACAGAAGGGGACCAAGAACTGAACCTTGGGGAACCCCCACAGTAAGGGGATGGGAGGGGGAGGAGGAGCCTGCAAAAGAAACTGAGAATGAATGACCGGAGAGATAAGAGGAGAACCAGGAGAGGACGGAGTCTGTGAAGCCAAGGTTGGATAACGTGTTGAGGAGAAGGGGGTGGTCCACAGTGTCGAAGGCAGCTGTGAGGTCGAGGAGGATTAGGATAGAGTATGAGCCATTGGATTTGGCAAGCAGGAGGTCATCGGTGACCTTTGAGAGGGCAGTTTCCGTGGAATGTAGGGGACAGAAGCCAGATTGGAGGGGGTCTAGGAGAGAGTTGGTGTTGAGGAATTTGAGGCAGCACATGTAAACAACTCATTCAAGGAGTTTGGAAAGGAATGGTAGGAGGGAGATGGGGTGATAACTAGAAGGTGAGGTGGGGTCAAGAGAGTGTTTTTTTTAGGATGGGAGAGACATGGGCATGTTTGAAGGCAGAAGGGAAGGAACCAGTGAGAGTTCCTGGTTCAGCCTGAGTGGTTTAAGATGGAAGTTAAGGAGGGGGAGAAGGGACGGAGCGAGAGATTTCATGAGATGAGAGGGAATGGGGTCAGAAGCACAGATAACTGGAGTAGCACTTGAGAGGAGGGAGGAGAGCTCCTCTGAGGATACTGTTGGGAAGGATGGGAGAGTAGCAGAGAATGTTGAGAGCCAGGTGGTTGGAGAAGGGGGGGGGAGTGACTTTGGGGAGGTTGGACCTGATGGATTTAATTTTATTAATGAAGTAGGAGGCCAGATTGTTGGGGGTGAGGGAAGGAGGAGGGGGTGGAATCGGGGGCCTGAGAAGGGCACTCAATCAACTTGCCCCTTCCTATCCTACTTCACTGATCTCCTACTACAGCCCAGCCCACACACTTCACTCCTCTAGCACCAGCTTGCTCACTGTACCTGTATTTTATCTATCTCACTGTGACCCCTTTCCCATGTCCTCCTTCTGGCCTGGAAAAATGTTCCTAGGAGAGAATACCCTATTGCCTGAAACAGAATGGCTCTTGCCATCACCTACAGCTCAATCAGTTTTTCCTGTGCTCCCCATTTCAGAATCACTTTTATATGAAGAACAACCATTTCAAAGACTTTTAAAGAGGGAAGAGTGTATTGAAAGACAGTCAAAAACAAATAAATAAAACTTGTAAATGTTGTTTAGTCGTTAAACCTAAATTGACTTTCAATAGCATCAGTGTTTAAAATACTTTAAAGCATCAGGGTTTGTTTGGGGAACCTCTTTCCATGGGAGAAATTCTCAGGTTTCTTTAATCAGTGACATTTTGTCAACACTGATTCTTGGGGGAAAAAACTTGACCATGTTATCTTATCAAATCGTTGTCCATCAGGAAAGAGACATAGAGTGTCAAGAGAAGAGCTTATAAAATGTGAGGCCCAGGAAAGCCATTAGTAATGTAGAGAAGCAGGTAACTATTCACTTAATCAGACCTTGTGAGTAAGATGTTTCAAAATAACAGCTTAAGTAGGGAAGGAAATATGACACCACTTCATTTGCTATGAACTGGTGTTGATCAATGAATTAATAGCATTGATTGAGCACTTACTGTGTTGCAGAGCACTGTACTAAGTGCTTAGGACAGTAAAAAAAATAAATAAAAGAAACAATATCTGCCTCAAATCACTCATATTCTAACCAGGGAAAAAGACTCAAAATAATTTAGAAGGAAAAAGAGAAGGAAAGATTAATAGCCAATGAGCACTTAAATAAAAGATCAGTCAGTCAATTAATCAGTGGCATTTATTGAACACTTACTGAGCCTGAGCGCAAAGCACTGTAGTCAGTCAGTCATATTTATTGAGTGCTTACTATGTGCAGAGCAGTGTACTAAGCATTTGGATCTTGGGAAAGTACAATATAATGGAGTTGGTAATTGGGATCCCTGCCTAGAGAAGTTTACATTCTAGAGTAGGAGACATTAAAATAAATTACAGATAAGATAAATGGGAGAGTCTAAGGATATATACATAAGTGCTGTGCTTAAGGTGTGTAAAGTGGGTACATGTCCAAGAGCATAATCATTGCAGAGGGGAGGGTGAATTGAGTGCAGATGTGAGGAAACTAGTCAAGGAAATCCTCTTTAAGGAGGTATGAATTTAGTAGGTCTCTGAAAATAGGGAGGGTAGTCAGTCACCTGTCAGATGTTAATGAGAACAGAATTCTAGGCAAGAGGGAGGATATGTGCAAGGGGTCAGCGATAAAGACTGAGAAGACTGAGGTTGCAAGAGTAGGTTTGCTAGAGGAGAAAAGTGTGCAGTGTGGATTGTAGATGGGTTATGTGGGGTTTCTTTTTAGGGCAGAGATAAATCCACAAAGATTAGATGTTTTTGAGGAATGGGGACATGTGGACTGAAACTTTTTTTTTCTTTCAGAAAAAGTGTCCAGGCAGGCTCATAGTATTTAACAAATATTCATTCATTCATTCAATCGTATTTATTGAGCGCTTACTGTGTGCAGAGCACTGTACTAACTGTTTGGGAATTACAAGTTGGCAACATATAGAGACGGTCCTTACCCAACAGTGGGCATTAGGCAAAAATGAAAGTAAGAACACTTAGAAGTGGATACAGTTGCTCATTTCATATATTCCTAGCAGTGAAATACTGCATACCTAAAGACATTTACCCATATGGACAATTTATATTAAATTATGGATATGGTGGATATGATTTTGTCTGTTTTTTTAAAGAATGGGTGACCAGAGGAATTTAAGAATTTTTCCCTGGATATGTTAAATAATTGTTAAAATAACAATTTTCTTCATATGCTAGTTTATCTTAGGTGGAATCCATCCTGATGGCAAGTAGTGAGAATTACAAATTAAAAAAAAATTGCTTTCAAAGCAAGACATAACCATTGTAAATCCCCCAAATATGCATTTTACTCCAATAGCAACTGGATTTGGGGTTATACTTGGGGCTCTCTGAGCATTCCAGACTTAGTTTTAACTTTGTAGGGTTGAAGTACCAGAAACTCAAGCCTCCTGGTTTGATAGCAAGCAGTACACAACTTTGTCCTAATGTGGGGTTGTGTCCATTTGGAGATTGAAAAGTAACATTCTTTGAACTCTAGAATCTCATACTACAGAACTGGAAGTGACCTTCCAGATCACACTAGAGAAACAGTGTGGCTCTGTGGAAAGAGCACAGAGCAGAGCACAGGCTTGGGAGTCAGAGGTCATGTGTTCTAATCCTGCCTCTGCAACCTGTCTGCTGTGTGACTTTGGGCAAGTCACTTAACTTCTCTGAGCCTCAGTTACCTCATCTGTAAAATGGGGATTAAGACTCTGAGCCCCACATGGAACAACCTGATCACCTTGTATCCCCCCAGCACTTAGAACAGTGCTTTGCACATAGTAAGTGCTTAACAAATGCCATTATTATTATTATTATTATTATTGCACATTCCCTGGCCCAAGGTCTGGAGCACCTCAAAGCAATCCCAGAGACATGACATTCTTTTATTTTTAAGGATCTCTAAAGAAAGTAATGCATGCTTTTTAAACAACAGCATCACACTGCTAAATTTTATTAGGTTTGTGTGACCCCACACAATCATTTTGAGCCATATATTTACATGACTAATTATTCATAATGTATTTTATTTTTCTTCCATAGACTATACTTTAACATTTGTTAGCCTCATTGTCTTCTCAAATCTTAGTTTAGAAGGAAATTAGTACTGGCATAATAATAATAATACTACTAATAATAATAGAGAAGATGCATGGCTCAGTGGAAAGAGCACGGGCTTTGGAGTCAGAGGTCATGGGTTCAAATTCTGGCTCCACCAATTTTCAGCTGTGTGACTTTGGGCAAGTCACTTAACTTCTCTGTGCCTCTGTTATCTCATCTGGAAAATGGGGATTAAGACTGTAAACCCACCGTGGGACAACCTGATCACCTTGTAACCTCCCCAGCACTTAGAACAGTGTTTTGCACATAGTAAGAGCTTAATAAATGCCATCTATTATTATTATTATTATTATTATTGATGACATTTAAGTGCTTACTATGTACCAAACATTGTACTAATAGCTGGAAAAGGTACAAGGGATTCAGATTAAGCACAGTCCCTGTTCCAACCAGGATTCATATTCTTAATATGAGGGAGAACAGGTATTGAATCCCCATTTACAGATGAAGAACCTGGGGCCCAGAGAAGATAAGTGACTTTCTCAGGGTCACCCAGGAGGCAAGTGGCTGAGCTGAAATTAGAACCTAGGCCTTTTGATTCCCAGGCCCCTGCTCTCTCCATTAGACTGTGCTATAGATAAGAATCTATGCCAGCATGGGGTTTGTGTATAAAGATTTGAATGACATATGAAGAGCTTTAACTCAAAATAAATATCCATTGCTTCACCTTTAAGTTTGCAGCAAACTTTCTATTTGGAGAAAGTAAGTTCTAGACCTTTATTACCAAAATGCTATTACAAATTTGGTTTAACTGTTGATTTTCTCTTTGTTCTGATGCTTTCTGTAGACATGTTGTGAAATATTACAAGACAAAGAAACTGTGAGTGTTCACATATACATAGGTTTAACAGCGGCAACCACATCCATTTCAGAACTGTATCAATCCAATAACATTCAGGAGTCTCTATATAAACAAACCAAGCAATAGGATGCGACCACTGAACTAGCCAATCATGTTCTGGCATAGACACAAAACCACCATAGCAACAAAGATGATAGCTTAGTAACAGCAGCTGCTGCTTGATTGAAAACATTAGAAAAATATTACATTATATCTGTATTCCCTGTTTTTATATTTACATGGATTCAAAGTGAAAAAAATATTTATAAGAAATCCTAAAGACATTTTGTATTTTTTTATGCTTTGAAAGCTTGGGATGATATTTATCTTCACATGTGAAAACAACACTGAATAACTCCCAAATGTCGGACTCCTCACTTGGAAAAATAAGTGCCAACTGATGTCTTAGACACGTGGGTAAATCATAACTTACTCTATGGCATAAAATTCAAACTTCTTTTCCTGCTTCATTATTGTCGGCAAATCATTTTTCTCTAACTGTCTCCCATATCTCTAAGTTCCTCCCCTCTGGGTTGATTCGCTGACAGCTCTGTTTCCATCCCCCAATCCAACTCCAAGTGCTCTTCAAAATGCACGCTTATTCTTTAACTACTATTACCCTTTTACCAACAGTTTTCTCATCCATTGAGCAATTGTATTTACTGAGCTCTAACTGTGCTCAGACCACTGTACTAATTGCTTGGGTGAGTACAATATAACAGTTGGTAGACATATTCCCAGCCCACAAGGAATTTACAGTCTAGAGAGTTTTCTCCTTCAACAATCTCCTAGAAACCAATCTTCTTGCAGAATTAGAAGGAAGTTGTGATGGTGAGGTAGTGTTGGAGAGCACAGTTTCACTGTTTTCTAAAGAATGCCTTCCATTTTCAGCCCTGAAAACTGTCTTCCCATGTAACCAAGACCATTTTATTCCTGGCCTAATCTGTGCATCTTTTGAGTTGTAATTGCTTTAGGGCAGGCCTAATAGAGTTAGCATGAAATTGGGCATCAGGTGATCCAGGTTTTCAAACCAGTCCACCACTTGCTTCTAAATGACCTTTAGAAGTTTCTCATTGGTAAAGTGTAAATAAAATACCTGTTCTCCCTTCTTCGTAGGCTGTAAGCCCAGTGTGGGACAAGCTTTCTGTGTCCAATAGGATTATTTTATTTTACCCCAGTGCTTGGCACCTCGTAAATCATTGATAAATGCTAACATTAATTATATTTACCGAGTACCCACTGAATTCCTTGCATTGTAGTAAGTGCTTGGGAACATACAATAGATACATGAGGCATTTTCCCTGTCTGGGAGTTTATACTCTAATGGAAAAGAAAGATAAGAAAATCTACAAATTGTGGAATCAGAATAAAATTCAACTGAATATGCCTATCAACCCAAATGCTGAGGGTAGGCAGACGTAAATACAGAAGTGCTAAGGTTTGCTATTGAGTTGGTATGATGTGGGGTGTTGGGGAATAACTGAGGAAGACTTGCTGGAGTTGGTGGAATTTTACAAGGGCTTTCATGGTGGGGAGGGCTGAGGTCTGGTGGATTTGATCAGGAAGAGAGATCTGGGACAGTGCATGCTGGAGGGGAGTGAGACAAGTGTAGGGTACAATTAAGAGACAAGTTTAAGAGGAAAAAAGATTGCAAGCTGAGCATTAGTGGGAGAGAAGAGTCAATATGTAAAATGAAGAGAGCTAGTGGAGAGCTTAAGATGATATTGTTTGATGGGGAGGATGATAGGAGTGTTAGAAGTTTTTTGAAGAGTGAAAAGACCTATGCTTAGAGATGTTTCAGGAAGATAATCTGGGCAGCAGCATGGAATATAAACTAAAGGAGAGAAAAACTGATAGACATTATTGATATAGTGGTTTGACCATGATATAGCAAGTGTTTAAATCAGGGTGTTGGTTGCTTGGGTTGAGAAGAAGGGAAGAAACCAGGGGTTCAGAGGTTCTGGGTTCTGGAGGAAGAATTGGCAGGATTTAACAGTTTATAGGAAGTGAGATAAGAATGAAGGTGAGGAGTAGACAATAACATCAGTTATTGGCCTTAAGGGCAGGGAGGGTGATAGTTGGTCTATGGAGATGGGAAAGTGGGAAGGAGGATAAAGTTTGAGAGGGAAGATTAATTTTGGACTTGTTGAGGTTGAAGTACTGGCAGGTCATCCAAGTGAAGATGTTCTGGAAACAAGAAGAGATGGGAGACTAAGTAGCAGGAGAGACTGCAAGTTTCCTCTAATCTAGTTTCATTTTTTATGGTATTGGCTAAGTGCTCACTATGTGCCAGGCACTGCACTAATCACTGGGGTAGAGATAAATCAGGTCGGACACAGTCGGAGTTCACAGCTTTAATCCCCATTTTACATATGACGAAACTGAGGTACAGAGAAGTTAAGTGACTTGCCCAAGATGACACAGCAAAGTGGCAGAGCCTTAATTAGAACCCAGGTCTGCTGACTCACAGACCTGTGCTCTTTCCACCAGGCCACGCTCGGTGTAAGTTCATACTCTTTGACAGGTAGGCTAATGTGAGGATTTTTTTATGCTACAAGTTTTATGTTCAATACTAGGTGATCCCACTGAGGGCAGGTCAAGGAATTGGAGGATATTATTACACAAGATCAGCTAAACATAGAATACGAGGATAACAGGGTAAGCCCCATTATTTTTATAGTATTTATAAGCACTATGTAGCTATATGGAAAGCATATATTGCAAGGCACTAGGGTACAGGCAAAATAGTCAAATTGCTAAAGTCCCGCCTCCACATACGGCTCACAAACAATAGGGAGAGCAAGTGTCTTAGCCCCATTTTACAGTTCAAGAAACCCGGGCATAGAGAAGTTAAGTGACTTGCCTAAGGTTGCATCGTAGGTCAGAGATAGAATTAGAACCCATATCTCCTAACTTTTGGCCTATGGCTAAAACATTTAGCCTATTGTACAATATCCTTCAGGTAGAAATTTAATGAATTTGGTGGGATAGTATTTTAATCACAAAGATGTAGTAAAAGCTGTTTAATGTTGGAAAAGTTATAATAAAAGCAATATGAACAAAAACTAGAGAGACAGACCCTCAGTATGTCACTTATGATAGAATGGTTTTAAGGATGTGTGCCATTTTATGTGAAATAATAATTGTGGTATTTAAGTGCTTACTATATACCAGGCACTGTTCTAAGTGCCAGGGTGGATACCAGCAAATCAGGTTGGACACAGTCCCTGTCCCATGTGGGGCTTTCAGTCTCAATCCTCATTTTACCAATGAGGGAACTGAGGCCCAGAGAAGTGAAGTGACTTGCCTAAGGTCACCCAGCCAGAGACAGAGTGGCAGAGCCAGGATTAGAACCCGTGACCATCTGACACCCAGGCCCACACTCTGTCCACTACACCTTGCTGCTGCTATTCTGCATATCCAATAATAATAATCATGATAATAATGAAAATAATGATCATAATAACAATAATGATCATGGTATTTGTAAAGCCCTTATTATGTGTCAATCACTGCTCTAAGCATTGGGGAAAATACAAGATAATTAGGTCAGACACAGTCTCTGTCCTTAATAGGGCTCACAATCCGAGGAAGAGGGGGAACAGGTCTTGAATTCCCACTTTATAAATGAGGTACCTGAGGCACAGAGAAGTTAAGTGGCTTTCTCAAAGTCAAAGAGTGGGCAAACGGTGGAGTCAGGATTAGAACCCATGTCCTTTGACTCCCAGACCTGTGCTCTTTCAACTAGGCCATGCTGCTCCAACCTGTTGACTTTAATCAGCACATGTGTCTCAGCCCTAGTTTTGTATTTAAAATACCTTTTCTGAGCTTTATAGAGCAACATAAATATTTCTGAGCAATAGAAATAATCTTCTGAAAGTTCTTGGAGAATGATTTACAATCATTGCCTGTTTGTGACAACCACTTCATACTGTCAGGTGATTCCCGAATTGCAAAATGTTAGTTGTGCATGGGAGAGACATGTTTTTCCTCTTCATTTTAGGCCAAATGGTGCCAAGAGGACTAAGTTTTAGTAAATAATACAAAAAAACCCAGCAGGATGAATGAACAAAAGAATGGCAACATTCAAGTGAACTGAAGGATCCAAATGTGTCCATATGCTTATTTATAACAGCTAATGACAGAAATCCATGCCCTGTGCTGCCTGTTTCTGTGGGCATCAGTGATGCTGC
This sequence comes from Tachyglossus aculeatus, assembly GCF_015852505.1. Lineage (NCBI taxonomy): Eukaryota > Metazoa > Chordata > Mammalia > Monotremata > Tachyglossidae > Tachyglossus > Tachyglossus aculeatus. The sequence continues at coordinate 92,518,442 of NC_052070.1, read as the reverse complement.
CAGGTGAGATCATGTGTACTTGTTTATCATATTGTACTCTCCCAAGTGCTTTAGTACAGTTAGTCATTCGCATTTATTAAGCACTTATTCATTTCATTCAATTGTATTTATTTAGCACTTACTGTGTCCAGAGCACTGTACTAAGCACCTGGGAGAGTACAATATAGCAATAAACATATTCCCTGCCCACAACGAGCTTACAGTCTCGAGGGGGAGACAGACATTAATATCAATGAATAAAATACATATATGTACACTAGGGCTTTGGGGCTGGGAAGGGGGATGAATAAAGGAATCAAGTCAGGGTGATGCAGAAGGGAGTGTGAGAAGAGGAAAGGAGGGCTTAATCAGGGAAGGCCTCTTGGAGGAGACATGTCTTCATTAAGGCCTTGAAGGAGGGGAGAGTAATTGTCTGTGGGAGTTGAGGAGAGAGGGCATTCCAGGCCAGAGGCAGGATGTGGGCAAGGGGTCGGTGGCAAGATAGATAAGATCGAGGTACCATGAGACGGTTAACATTAGAGGACCAAAGTGTGCAGACTGGTTTGGGAGAGTAGTGAGGTGAAGTAGGAGGGGGCAAGGTGGTGGATTGTTTTATGAGTCTGTTATCTATTATGGGCAGAGATGGCAAAATTTCAACCTGAAAATCGACTGAGAATAAACATAACAATTTGTATAACTGTATTAAAAGTATGTCCTAATAGCATGCAAGTATTAATCTGCATGAACAACGACTCTCTCCTCGACCCCCTCCAGTCTGGCTTCCATCCCGTACATTCCACGGAAACTGCCCTCTCAAAGGTCACCAATGACCTCCTGCTTGCCAAATCCAACGGCTCATACTCTATCCTAATCCTCCTCGAACTCTCAGCTGCCTTTGACACTGTGGACCACCCCCTTCTTCTCAACACGCTATCTGACCTTGGCTTCACAGACTCCATCCTCTCCTGGTTCTCCTCTTACCTCTCCGGTCGTTCTTTCTCAGTCTCTTTTGCAGGCTCCCCCTCCCCCTCCCATCCTCTTACTGTGGGGGTTCCCCAAGGTTCAGTGCTTGGTCCCCTTCTGTTCTCGATCTACACGCACTCCCTTGGTGACCTCATTCGCTCCCACGGCTTCAACTATCATCTCTATGCTGATGACACCCAGATCTACATCTCTGCCCCTGCTCTCTCCCCCTCTCTCCAGGCTCGCATCTCCTCCTGCCTTCAGGACATCTCCATTTGGATGTCTGCCCGCCACCTAAAGCTCAACATGTCGAAGACTGAACTCCTTGTCTTCCCTCCCAAACCTTGCCCTCTCCCTGACTTTCCCATCTCTGTTGACGGCACTACCATCCTTCCCGTCTCACAAGCCCGCAACGTTGGTGTCATCCTCGACCCCGCTCTCTCATTCACCCCTCACATCCAAGCCGTGACCAAAACCTGCCGGTCTCAGCTCCACAACATTGCCAAGATCCACCCCTTCCTCTCCATCCCAACCGCTACCCTGCTCATTCAAGCTCTCATCCTATCCCGTCTGGACTACTGCATCAGCCTTCTCTCTGATCTCCCATCCTCGTGTCTCTCTACACTTCAATCCATACTTCATGCTGCTGCCCAGATTATCTTTGTCCAGAAATGCTCTGGGCATATCACTCCCCTCCTCAAAAATCTCCAGTGGCTACCAATCAATCTGCGTATCAGGCAGAAACTCCTCACCCTGGGCTTCAAGGCTGTCCATCACCTCGCCCCCTCCTACCTCACCTCCCTTCTCTCCTTCTACAGCCCAGCCCGCACCCTCCGCTCCTCCACCGCTAATCTCCTCACCATACCTCACTCTCGCCTGTCCCGCCATCAACCCCCGGCCCACGTCATCCCCCAGGCCTGGAATGCCCTCCCTCTGCCCATCTGCCAAGCTAGCTCTCTTCCTCCCTTCAAGGCCCTGCTGAGAGCTCACCTCCTCCAGGAGGCCTTCCCAGACTGAGTCCCTTCCTTCCTCTCCCCCTCATTCCCCTCTCCATCTCCCCCATCTTACCTCCTTCCCTTCCCCACAGCACCTGTATATATGTATATATGTTTGTACATATTTATTACTCTATTTATTTATTTATTTTATTTGTACATATCTATTCTATTTATTTTATTTTGTTAGTATGTTTGGTTTTGTTCTCTGTCTCCCCCTTTTAGACTGTGAGCCCACTGTTGGGTAGGGACTGTCTCTATATGTTGCCAATTTGTACTTCCCAAGTGCTTAGTACAGTGCTCTGCACATAGTAAGTGCTCAATAAATACGATTGATGATGATGATGAATATAACAAGATTTACAACATGTAAATCAACTCTGGTCTATTGTTCACTCCCAAGCACTTAGTCCAGTGCTCTGCACATAATAAATACAATCTACTTATTTATATTAATGTCTGTTTCCTCCTCTAGACTGTAAATTTGTTTTGGACAGGAAAGAGTCCGCTAATACTGTTGTATTCTCCCAAGTGTTTAATACAGTACTTTGCACATAATAATAATAATGATGGTATTTGTTAAACGCTTACTTTGTGCCAGGCACTGTACTAAGCACAGGGGTGGGTACAAACAAATGGAGTTGGATACAGTCCCTGTCCCATTTAATAATAATAATGGTATTTGTTAAGCACTTACTATGTGCCAAGTAGATACAAAATAATCAGGTTGTGCCATGTGGGGCTCAGTCTCAATCCCCATTTTACAGATGAGGTAACTGAGGCACAGAAAAGTGAAGTGACTTTCCCCAGGTCACACAGCAGACAAGTTGTGGATCTGGTATTATAACCCATGACCTTCTGACTCCCAGTCCCATGCTCTAACCACTGCTTCTCCTCAGTCAGAGCTCAATAAATGCCATTGGTTGATTGACATAGTCCGTCAGCCTTCCTGACTATTTCAGGTAGTTCAATGTATTCCTTGGTAAGATCCTAGGGAAAATCATTGCTCTAAGACATAACACAGTTTTGAGATCCTCAAAGAAAGGTTTCTATATACATCCAAGGAATCAGCATTTTGAAGGGAGATTAAATCATCGTCAATCAGTGGTATTTACTAAGTCCATACTGTGCAGAGCCCATTGTACCCTGTGTTTGGAAGAGTACATTACAGTACAGTTGATAGGTGTGATCCCTATGCACAAAGAGCTTACAGTCTAGAGAGGAAAACAGACATCGATATGAATTAGAGATTGGGAAATAGTAGGGTACAAGGATATGTACATAAGTGCTGTAGGGCTGGCGTGGGTATCAAAGTGATTAAAGGGTACACAGCCAAGTGCATAATGGACATAGAGGGGAGGCCAGATAGGAGAAATGAGGAGTTAATCAGGGGAGGCCTCCTTGTGGAAGTGTAATTTTAGGAAAGCTTTGAAGGTGGGAAGAGTGGTGGTCTATAGGATATGAAGGGAAAGGGAGTTCCAAGTCAGAGGGAGATGTGGGCAAAGGGCCAATCACCAGATTGATGAGATTGAGGTTAGAAGAGCAAAATGTGCAGATTGGGCTGTACTAGAATTGCAAACCTAAAGGTGCTTTGGTTGCTAATGTTCAAATGAGTGTTCTTCCTTTCCGTATCAAATTTTAGATAGATTTACTTTAACATTCCTCCCTAAAAGGTACTAGAAAACCTGAGAAATATGGGAGGCAGTGTGGCAGAATGGAAAATTTTGGGATTAGGATTCAGAGGTCTTGAATTCTAATCCCTGCCTTGCCACTTGTCTGCTGTGTCAGTTTGGGCAAATCATTTAACTTCTCATGTCAGTTACCTCATCTGTAAAATGGGGATTAAGACTAAGGGACATGAAATGTGTCCAACTTTACTAGTTTTTATCTACCCCAACTTTTATGGGACAAGCATTCAGAAGACTTGAATTCTAATCCCACCTCTGCCACTTGTCTGCTGTGTCAGGTTGGGCAAGCCACTTAACTTCCCTGAGCCTTAGTTACATCATCTGTAAAAGGGGGATTAAGACTGTGGGGCATGGACTGTGCCCAATCTGATTATCTACCCCAGTGCTTAGTACAGTTCCTGGAACATAGTAAGCACTTAGCAAATATCATTAAAAAACAAAAAAGAGATTTGGCTCTCAGGCCCACTCCACCACTCCCCTGCTGTGTGACCTTGGGCAAATCACTTAACTTCTCTCTGTCTCATCCTTAAAGTGAAGATACAATATTTGTTCTCTTTCCCTCTCAGATTGTGAATTGGAGTGGGACAGGGACAGGACTGTGCCTGATCTGATTATCTCGTATGTGGCCTAGAGATTAGCACACTAAGTGCTTAATAAATATCATCATTATGTAATTTGTTGAGAGTGGGACAAGAGTCTGCCAGAGTTTGAAAGAAATTATTTGTAGCTATTAAAAATTCTTTGTATTTATCAAATGCCTTGCTCCAGGCAGTTGTCTCCAGGGCTACTGAGAAAACTTCTTCCCATCTTTAGTATGCTACTTCTGCAGATGTGTGTTTTACAGCTCTGCAGATAATGTATCCACTTAAAATATAGTTAAATACCCTCACAATTTCCTTCCTCATCTTGTAATCTCTCTATATTGTGCTTCAGTAAGAAGACATTTCATTTAATAAAGTGATCCATTTCTAGCATTGGGCATGAGATTGATTTCTCTTTAATATTTCTGCTACCACTGTGCTTATATTTATCCCAGTATTATCTTAAGGTACATTTATTAATTTTTATAGCATATGTTCTCAGTTACAATTCAGGTGCCTCACATCCATATTCAATTTACCATCGAGAGTTTATATCATCATAAAGAAGACTGGAAGAAACCTTACTGGCATTAGCAATTATTTAGGTGGTTCCTTTTCAGGTTTAGTATAAAAATAAGTACAGGAGTCAGATTGGAAGCAAGTCGATTTGAACAGAACATCATTTCTTGATACTATCTTCTAGCTTTCTTCTGTAATGTTGAGATTCAGCACGGTCTGTAATTTGGCAAGATAAATTAAGTGTTTTCAGTGTGTCATCACTTATGCCCCATGGCAGATTTGCTTCCACATTCTGCTTTTTGCCTTTTGGACCTGTCATTCAGTCCTTTGGAGGAGAAAGCGGCAGGGAGCCACACGGGAAAGGAGAGCCTAAAGGAGGAGGAGGGGGGCTGGGGGAGAGTTGGAGGAAGGAGGAAATCATCTCTTTGCTAATCACCTATCACAAGCAATGAAATTCGCAGGCTCCATGCCAACTAGGTACATTTCAGAGGGAAGAGGGGGAGGGAAATGTGTCACTCAAGGCTGATATTTATGAAAGATGACAGTTTGCAAATATCTCAATCTTGGACAGGGCTGCTCCAATGACACAGAGGAGTGTTGCAAAATTGGAAGAGTCAGCAGCCAACATTTATTTCATCAGAACCTGTCCAATCCTCACTGATCACTTGACATTCTGGGGATTGCTGACACCAGAGGGCCTCTTTCTATTGGTTACTTTCATTTAGTTTGCATGGACTAGTCTAAAGAGTTGTAATAAATATGTAAAGAAGGATGAAAGGAATGTTTTTTGCAGAGAACCAGCCCAGAGCTACTATACCCTTTTTAGCTATGCCAAACGGGAAGGGTGGTAATTACATTTTTATTGATTGTGACTCACTGTGGACAATCAGATGAAAGCCTTGGGTAAAGATGAGAGAGATTCTTATCACAAACATCGGGGGAGAGGCTGGGTTTGGGTATATGATGGCCACACCCAAGACAGTCACCCCATTTTCTTGATGAGAGATACCCTTCCCCATGAACTCCTCAATGCCAAAAGTCAAAATGAACAAAAGCTGCTCTAAATGTATTTTGATCAACAGTGATCTTTTTTTTCTGCTCCAAAGAATTCTGGGAACTTTTCAACCTGGCCTCCTATATTCTGAAATTTTGAAAGGAAGTTGACAGTTTTTCCTTTCTGGCCTTTGTGGGTACTTGAGTGTAACCCATGAATACACAACTGTGACCTATCCCTTGCAGATAACAGACTTTGTTAGACTATCACCCCCAGAAGTGTGAAGTCCCCTGACCTGTTTTCGGTGGCCTTCCTTTGACACCCTCCTTACTCACACAAGAGAAAATTGATTGAACATGAGAAAATGTGCTTAAAGTCGGGGGAGGTTATGGTGGGGCATAAGAAAGGATTTTGGAGTGTTATCCCCAGGAGGAGCTTTCAGGGTGGGTGCAGAAGAGCAGAACCTTCTTCAAGAATAGATAATCATCTGCCCTGGAGGGAAGGAGTTGAAATAGACAATCTTTCAAGAGCTCTCCTAGCTATGGGATTCTATGAGTCTATGATTCTCTGATGGAGTCTCCAGAATTCTTCTGGAATCCTACCTTAGAGAAAAAGATATTGCTCTGCAATGCTCCCTCCAGATCATCTTGAGGAGAAAAAAAATAGGTTAAGAACTAAATAGAGGATATTACATTTCTTTAGCTCTCTTGGGGTAGTAGAACAAGAACTTCCCTGTAACTCAAGGCATTTGACAGGTATCCCACCTAAAATCATATGGCATTTCTTCAGTTAAGCTCTGTCATTTAATTATTCTTAGTATTTCACATATCCCTATTATAAGCTTCCTAAAAATAGAGCAATAAAACAAAGCTTTTTCTTCCTGAATAACAGGTTGAACTGGATGTCACCACTAGTTGTCACCACTGGTTAGAGCATGGGCCTGGCAGTCAGGTCATGGGTTCTAAAGCCAGCTCCACCACTTGTCTGCCATGTGACCCTGGGCAAGTCACTTCACTTCTCTAGGCCTCAGTCACTTCATCTGTAAATTGGGGAATGAGACTGTGAGCTCCACTTTGGAGAGAGACTGTGTCCAACCCAATTTGTTTATACCCACCCCAGTGTTTAGTACAGTGCTTGGTACGTAGTAAGCACCAAACAAATGCTGCTATTATCACAGTCTACCAATTCTAAAATGTTGCATTTGGAAAAAGAAAAGAAAGTAGGGTGAACCGAATGATCCAAAGTAGCAGTGGGCCTCCTGATATACATGTGGTTGGCACGACAACAAGAACTGCCAGGTGAATGCCTCTTTTAATTACTGTTATAATTAGTAATTCATTGTAGATGATCGCATTATTCTAAAGGTTTTAGTATTAGTAATGGTTATTGTCCTACTGTAGTTTCAGAGAAGGCTAGTATTTTCAGTCACCTTTAATATCACTGCTGAGAATTACATTCTCTCTAACAGGCTAAAGATGTCAAGGTTCTATGTACATCATTCACAGCAAAGTCTCAGTAAAAGGAGGTGGCTTACTTTTTTTCCAGAATACACAAATCTTTGCTCATTTTGTTTTTTCTTCAATTTTATTGAAAGAGGTATCAAATTCAATTAAAAAGCATATTCTTCATTTGCCTATGCTTTGTATTTTTTGGAAATCTTGAACAATTTAAAGGTAAACGCAGTGTAATACAATTCTCCTTTCAGTTATGCAAAATTGGTCTGTTCCAGTTTGAAAATTTCAGGTGCCTCTCTGTATGCATGATGATTAAACACAGAGCAGAATTTTCTCATCATAGAGCAGGAGCATAGATACTGTTTCCACCACTGGATTAGGGGTCACAGAGGCTGCTCTGGCATAAATAAATTAAAAATGCTTCAGGAATCCTGAAACAACTTCTCCTCTATTTCTCTGGAGGCAGCCTTGATTTCTTGGATCAAATAGGATTGGTTAGAATTAAACTTGTATCTGCAAGTGTAAATTTTCTAGCCAGCATTCCCTTCCTCTAATCAGGAGGAATCTCGGATGAAGGGAGTGGGCAGGGTAGTACGGTGTTTTTCAAATACTTATACTTGAGAATACATGAATCACCTGAAGGCTTCTCAAAAAAAAAATAGTGAAAAGCATTCATTTTGAAGAGCGGAGTTTTCCCTGCGACCTTCATCTAATATTACTTCCAAGTTCACCGCCCAGAATTCTAGTGATTTTTCTCAACTGGGGAAAATATGGAAATTCCGCTTCCTCTTGTTACCATTTGTGTGTTCATGCTCTATGTTTGGGACTGTCTTCCTGATCTGTTTAGTGAATGATGAAGAAATATTAACTCCTTTCTCGATAACTAGGATAAGATCAAAAAAAATTTACAGCAGGGTTCTGGAATCTATGGCTTTTTTATGACATTTTAGTGAATTTATTCCTATTACTGCACCTAGGTAATCAACCCTTTCCAATATACAGAACTTATGAATGTATCCTTAAAGTCTATTGCTTCCTTACCTGTAATTTATTTTGCTGTTGGTCTTCCCAACTAGATTGTAAGCTTAATGAGAGCAGGAATCATATTCACTTACTCTTTTGTGCTTTCCCAAGTGCTTAGTACAATGCTCTGCACACAATAAATGCTTAATATGACCAATTGATAGAATCTCTTCCTCCAACCTTTCCATGTCATCTGCCATTAACGACATTAACACATTAACGACAACCTCATTCGCACCTCCTCAGCCCTCCCATGCTAGTTGGCTGTTCGCTCCTCTCCCCAGGTTCTCTGCTCCCTGACCCCCCATTAACAGGCCCACCCTACTCCAGCACATGATAGTTTGTATCTGCTCTCTATGACATCATTATCTGCCCCGCTCTCCTGGCTTGCAACTCCTCCTGCCTTCAGGACATCTCCATCTGGATGTCTGCCCGCCACCTAAAACTCAACATGTCCAAGACTGAACTCCTTGTCTTCCCTCCCAAACCCTGCCCTCTCCCTGACTTTCCCATCTCTGTTGATGGCACTACCATTCTTCCCGTCTCACAAGCCCGCAACCTTGGTGTCATCCTCGACTCCACTCTCTCGTTCACCCCTCACAATCAAGCCGTCACCAAAACCTGCCGGTCTCAGCTCCGCAACATTGCCAAGATCCACCCTTTCCTCTCCATCCATACCGCTACCCTTCTCGTTCAAGCTCTCATACTATCCCGTCTGGACTACTGCACCAGCCAACTCTCTGATCTCCCATCCTCGTGTCTCTCCCCACTTCAATCCATACTTCATGCTGCTGCTCGGATTGTCTTTGTCCAGGAACGCTCTGGGCATGTTACTCCCTTCCTCAAAAATCTCCAGGGGCTACCAATCAATCTGCACATCAGGCAGAAACTCCTCACCCTGGGCTTCAAGGCTCTCCATCACCTCTCCCCCTCCTACCTCACCTCCCTTCTCTCTTTCCACAGCCCACCCCGCACCCTCCGCTCCTCTGCTGCTAATCTCCTCACTGTACCTCGTTCTCACCTGTCCAGCCATCGACCCCTGGCCCACGTCATCCCCCGGGCCTGGAATGCCCTCCCTCTGCCCATCCGCCAAGCTAGCTCTCTTCCTCCCTTCAAGGCCCTACTGAGAGCTCACCTCCTCCAGGAGGCCTTCCCGGACTGAGCCCCTTCCTTCCTCTCCCCCTCGTCCCCCTCTCCATCCCCCCATCTTACCTCCTTCCCTTCCCCACTGCACCTGTATATATGTATATATGTTTGTACATATTTGTTACTCTATTTATTTATTTATTTATTTTACTTGTACATATCTATTCTATTTATTTTATTTTGTTAGTATGCTTGGTTTTGTTCTCTGTCTCCCCCTTTTAGACTGTGAGCCCACTGTTGGGTAGGGACTGTCTCTATGTGTTGCCAACTTGTACTTCCCAAGCGCTTAGTACAGTGCTCTGCACACAGTAAGCGTTGAGTAAATACGATTGATGATGATGATCTTCCCACAGCAAGAGACAGCAGCACCCAGATGAACCAGCCTAGCTGGGTGGGGAAGCAGTTTACCTCCAAGTGTGTGGTGACCTTTATCCAGGTGCACTGCTGGGAGGCTATTATCATCATCATCAATCGTATTTATTGAGCGCTTACTATGTGCAGAGCACTGTACTAAGCACTTGGGAAGTACAAATTGGCAACATATAGAGACAGTCCCTACCCAACAGTGGGCTCACAGTCTAAAAGGGGGAGACAGAGAACAAAACCAAACATACTAACAAAATAAAATAAATAGAATAGATATGTACAAATAAAATAAATAAATAAATAGAGTAAAAATATGTACAAACATATATACATATATACAGGTGCTGTGGGGCAGGGAAGGAGGTAAGATGGGGGGGATGGAGAGGGGGACAAGGGGGAGAGGAAGGAAGGGGCTCAGTCTGGGAAGGCCTCCTGGAGGAGGTGAGCTCTCAGCAGGGCCTTGAAGGGAAGAAGAGAGCTAGCTTGGCAGATGGGTAGAGGGAGGGCATTCCAGGCCCGGGGGATGACGTGGGCCGGGGGTCGATGGCGGGACAGGCGAGAGCGAGGTACGGTGAGGAGATTAGCGGAGGAGGAGCAGAGGGTGCGGGCTGGGTTGTAGAAGGAGAGAAGGGAGGTGAGGTAGGAGGGGGCGAGGTGATGGAGAGCCGTGAAGCCCAGGGTGAGGAGTTTCTGCCTGATACGCAGATTGATTGGTAGCTACTGGAGATTTTTGAGGAGGGGAGTAATATGCCCAGAGCATTTCTGGACAAAGATAATCTGGGCAGCAGCATGAAGTATGGATTGAAGTGGAGAGAGACATGAGGATGAGAGATCAGAGAGAAGGCTGATGCAGTAGTCCAGACGGGATAGGATGAGAGCTTGAATGAGCAGGGTAGCGGTGTGGATGGAGAGAAAAGGGCGGATCTTGGCAACGTTGTGGAGCTGAGACCGGCAGGTTTTGGTGACGGCTTGGATGTGAGGGGTGAACGAGAGAGTGGAGTCGAGGATGACACCAAGGTTGCGGGCTTGTGAGACGGGAAGGATGGTAGTGCCGTCAACAGAGATGGGAAAGTCAGGGAGAGGGCAGGGTTTGGGAGGGAAGACAAGGAGTTCCATCTTGGACATGCTGAGTTTTAGGTGGCGGGCAGACATCCAGATGGAGATGTCCTGAAGGCAGGAGGAGATGCGAGCCGGGAGAGAGGGGGAGAGAGCAGGGGCAGAGATGTAGATCTGGGTGTCATCAACGTAGAGATGATAGTTGAAGCCGTGGGAGCGAATGAGGTCACCAAGGGAGTGCGTGTAGATCGAGAACAGAAGGGGACCAAGCACTGAACCTTGGGGAACCCCCACAGTAAGAGGATGGGAGGGGGAGGGGGAGCCTGCAAAAGAGACTGAGAAAGAACCAGGAGAGGACGGAGTCTGTGAAGCCAAGGTCAGATAGCGTGTTGAGAAGAAGGGGGTGGTCCACAGTGTCAAAGGCAGCTGAGAGGTCGAAGAGGATTAGGACAGAGTGTGAGCCATTGGATTTGGCAAGCAGGAGGTCATTGGTGACCTTTGAGAGGGCAGTTTCCGTGGAATGTAGGGGACGGAAGCCAGACTGGAGGGGGTCGAGGAGAGAGTTGTTGTTGAGGAATTCAAGGCAGCGAGTGTAGACAACTCGTTCAAGGAGTTTGGAAAGGAATGGTAGGAGGGATATGGGGCGATAACTAGAAGGTGACGTGGGGTCAAGAGAGGGTTTTTTTAGGATGGGAGAGACATGGGCATGTTTGAAGGCAGAGGGGAAGGAACCAGTGGAGAGTGAGCTGTTGAAGATGGAAGTTAAGGAGGGGAGAAGGGATGGAGCGAGAGATTTCATGAGATGAGAGGGAATGGGGTCAGAAACACAGGTGGTCAGAGTAGCACTTGAGAGGAGGGAGGAGAGCTCCTCTGAGGATACTGCTGGGAAGGATGGGAGAGTAGCAGAGAGTGTTGAGAGCCGGGGGGATGGAGAAAGGGGGGAAGAGACTTTTGGGAGGTCGGACCTGATGGATTTAATTTTGTTAATGAAGTAGGAGGCCAGATCGTTGTGGGTGAGGGAAGGAGGAGGGGGAGGAACCGGGGGCCTGAGAAGGGAGTTGAGTGTACGGAAGAGCTGGTGGGGGTGATGGGCATGGGTGTCAATAAGGGAGGAGAAATAGTTTTGTCTGGCAGAGGAGAGGGCTGAGTTAAGGCAGGAAAGGATAAACTTGGAGTGAACAAGGTTGGCATGGTGTTTAGACTCTATATGTCTATAGGGACCGTCTCTATATGTTGCCAACTTGGACTTCCCAAGCGCTTAGTGCAGTGCTCTGCATGCAGTAAGTGCTCAGTAAATACAATTGAATGAATGAATGTGGGGCTCGCAGTCTCAATCCCCATTTTACGGATGAGGCCCAGAGAAGTGAAGTGACTTGCCTAAGGCCGCACAGCAGACAGGAGTCAGGATTAGAACCCATGACCTTCCGATCCCAGGCCCAGGCTCTAGCCACTACGGCCTGCTGCTTCACCTGCCCCCAACCTCCTTCAGACCCTGCCGGGACCCCAGGCCTGTAGAGACCCTCCCCCCCCCCTCTTCATCCTTCCAATCTATTTCAAACCTCTTCCAACTCGTGGCCCCTTCTGTGTTGCCCCGACTTGCTCTCTTTGTTCATCCCCCTCGTCTCCCTCTCCATACCCCCCATCTTACCTCCTTCCCTTCCCCACAGCACCTGTATATATGTATATATGTTTGTACATATTTATTACTCTATTTATTATTTATTTTACTTGTACACATCTATTTATTTTATTTTGTTAGTATGTTTGGTTTTGTTGTCTGTCTCCCCCTTTTAGACTGTGAGCCCACTGTTGGGTAGGGACTGTCTCTATATGTTGCCAACCTGGACTTTCCAAGCGCTTAGTACAGTGCTCTGCACACAGTAAGCGCTCAATAAATACGATTGATTGATTGAGGCTATTAGATGGGCAATGCACTGGATCAGAAAGTACTGGGGTAGGGGATTAGTTCAGCCACCTTGCTGAAGACTGTATAAGGAATTTGTCAGCCCCAGCATGCTCCAGAGTGAGTTAAGTGGCAGCATTTGTGTTGCAGTCTCTAGTTGAGAAGGAAGGGAATAATAATAATAATAGCACTTGTTAAGTGCTTACTCGGTGCCAAGCACTGTCTACACCCTTGGAGCAGATACGAGGTTATCAGGTTGGACGCAGTCCCTGTGATATATGGGGCTCACAGTCTCAATCCCCATTTTACATAGGAAGTAATGAAGGCTCGGAGAAGTTAAGTGACTTGCCCAAGGTCACACAGCAGACAAGTGGCAGAGCCTGGATTAGAACCCAGGTCCTTCTGACACCCAGGCCTGTGGCAGAGCCTAGATTAGAACCCAAGTCTCTCTGACGCCCAGGTCTGTGCTTTATCTACTAGAGCACACTAGTGGCCTAGTGGATAAGAGTATGGGCTTGGGGAACTGGCTTCTAATTCCAGCTCTATCACCTGCCTGCTGTGTGACCTTGGGCAAGTCTGTTAACTTCTCTGTGCTTCAATTTCCTCTTCTGTAAAATGGGGAGTAAATATCTGTTCTCCCTTCTGCTTAGACTCTCATCCCCATGATGGGGACAGGGACTCTGTCTTTCCTGATTATCTTGTCTCTAATCCAGGGTTTAGAACAATGCTTGGCACACAGTAAATGCTTAACAAATACGGCAGAGAGATATAAGTTCAATGATCTCATTCCTTCTCTTTCCCTCCCCCTTTCTTCCTAAATAGAAGAATAGAGGAGCAGAAAAAGGAAAAGAGGACAGCAAAAAAAAAAATGGCACAAAAAGGTAGAAAGAGGTAAGATGGGACAAAACAAACAGCTAGACCAACAGAAGGGTAAAGGGAAAGCAGAATAGTGGCAGGAGAATGATAAAGAGTTGTAAAGAAGAAATTGAAGAAAAGGGGCTAGGGAGAAACAAAGGCTGGATATTTACACTGACCTGTTCTAAAACAGATTAACCAAGAAATGCCTCATGCAACAAACCTGAATTAAAGTAACTAGATAATTGTTGCATTTGTTTGGTGCTTACTGTGTGCCAGCACTGTACTAAGTGCTGGGGGCTATATAAGCAAATCAGGTTGGACACAGTTTCTTTCCCACATTGGGCTCAGTCTCAATCCCCATTTTACAGTTGAGGTAACGGGCACAGAGAAATGAAATGACTTGCCCAAGGTCACACAGAAGACAAGTGGCAAAGACAGGATGAGAACCCATGCCCTCCTGACTCCCAGGCCTGTGCTCTATCCACTATGCCATGCTGCTTCCCCAAGGTCACCTTAGAGAGAGGGGGCTTCTCAAAGTGGGGCAGTACAAATGTTGCTGGATGAGAGAGAGCAGAGAGGGGCAGAGAAAGAGGAGAGGGGAAAAAATAAAGAAGAAGAATTGGAGAGAGAGGAAAAGAGAAGGAAAATTGGGGCAAAGGCTCAGTGTGGGAGAGGGGAAAAGAGGAAATGAAAGTGAAGAGAGTCAACGAGGGAGAAAGGGGGAGGCTAGGGATGGGGAGTGGAGATTTACCTCCATGTCCTCCTATTCAGTTACCTAGACTGTCCCTGGGTTAGGTACCTGTGCTGGCAGAATCTGGGTTGCCGACAGTGGCAACTGGGACCTTGTGGCTTTCAGTCCTACTAAAACGGGCCCTTCTAGGTGGAGTTTCCAAGGGGGGGGGTCTACCTGACTCAGACACGAAAGGCCTGTTCAGCTGTGATGTACAGTGCCCTGCACATAAGTAATCACTCAATAAATGCCATTGATTGATTGGTATATGTGACTCCCTCTTATTCTTCAGGGGAGGCAAGGTAGCCACCGATGACACTGCTGAGGGACTCTATCTTAGGGCAGAGAGAAAGGCTGCAAAAAAGGTGACCATTTTACTGAAAATGGGTTACCTACTCACCTCTACTGCCTAATGAGTGATTTACTACAGTGTTCAATCTCTGCTGATATCCTGGGGTAAAGCATACAGTTATGATTGTATTCAGAATATCAGTCACAATCTGTGAAGGAGATATGTATGTACCCTTCAGCTCCTCCACCCATCAACACACACACACACACACACACACACCATTATTTCTTCTTTCTTCTCTCACTCTCTGTTATCCTACCTCCTCCTTCATCTAATTCTGAATTCCTCTTCATATTAGCCTGCACCAAGGACCAATATATCCTTCACGGTACTCTAGAGCACTGATGGGATCTAAAGAGCTTTTGGTGGAGGTACAGTTTGTCTGAGACTCGTATCCTTCATGCATCTAAATTGGAAGTTCTTAACACACAATGTCCTGTGTTTAGCTGAGCTCACACCTATTATCCTGCACCTGTGTACACTTCAATACATAATCATCCTCCTATGCTAATAGGGCCTCCTTAAACAGGCAAGCTGAAGGGTCCTGGGCTTTTGGAGCAGAAAGATTGCAATGCTTTCTGCTTCTAACCATAAAGACTAGCTCCATAGGTGATTATAGCGGAGTCCTCTGTGGCCAAATTCTTTATATTACATTATAGAGAGCTTTGTCTGACTGTCTCTCAGTGCCCATCTGTGGAAAAGACTACCTGCTATATCTCACCCTTGTTCTGTCAATCTGTTCGTCTCTATCTGCTCTCCTTTTTAAGGAGTTCTTTTTAGACTATCTCCTTTGTATTATGAAATCCCTCTGAGCTGAGGAAAAAAAGTATGAGTCTTTATGTAGAATGAATAATAGATTAATCATTCCTATGTGTGCAATGCTGTAGCACTCTGTCACTGATTATTCTATATTCCATAAATAGTATTATCAAGTTCATATGTTTAAGGCAAATGAGATGCTGATTGGTAACCAAGACTTCAGTTAGCAAGACCCTTTTCCCTCTATTGACTTCTACTCATGGGTTAATGAAGTTCAAAAATGCCTTTTTGTGTCCATCAGATTGTGTCTTTGCATTCCTGAGAAGTGTGCAAATATTTGCTCCATTTATATTTGTACTAATGTGTCATGAAAGCTTAATCTTCAAAAAGAAATAAATATTCTATCCATTAAGCCACTTAGGGTCTGAGTTTTGTTAAGATGGGTGGGGATTGTTACCAGGCAAATATCCATACATAGTGAATCATATAGAGTTAGATAAGCCTAAGAACTAGACAGTGAGAAGGCCTGGTTTCTGAGCATTTGCTTACTAGGTGGGCACACTTTCAAGAGGAAGGATGTTAAGGCGAATATATTTTCAACTAATATAATAGCTTGTTCAATACATGAATACCCTGAGGTCAGGAAATAAATGAGAGTCATATGAGGTGGGAGGGGATCTATCAGTGGTCTCGGCCAGGAATGTGTACCACACAGGCGAGTTGTCTTCCCTGCACAGGCCCAACCTGCCATTAATAACATGAACAGGCTAAAATTAAAGACAAAAATGATGACTTGCCAATCCTTCTTCTGTTGGGGAGGATCTGGAGCTGGCATACCAACTGTTGAAGCAGCAGGTGTTTTGCACACAGATTTTGTTCATGTTTTTGCCAAAATATCAGGCAGCTGGCCTGTGGTTAACACGACCTGAAGGAGGCAGAAGCTTAGCTGTGTGGGAGTGTAGTAAAGAGTCAAGTGAGCTGCAATATTCAGGCTCCACAGACTGGCCTGGGGAACAGGTCAGAACTGAAGTACTGTTGCTTTAGAGAAGCAGTGTGACCCAGTGGTTAGAGCATGGGCCTGGGAGTCAGAGGACCTGGGTTCTAATCCCGGCTCTGCCACTTGACCTTGGGCAAGTAACTTCACTTCTCTGTGCCTCAGTTACCTCATCTGTAAAATGGGGATTTATTCATTCAGTCGTATTTACTGAGCACTTACTGTGTGCAGAGCACTGTACTAAGTGCTTGGAAAGTACAATTCGGTAATATAGAGACAGTCCCTACCCAACAGTGGGCTCACAGTCTAATAGGGGGAGACAGACAGCAAAACAGAACGAGTGTCAACACCATCAAAATAAATAGAATTATAGATTAAGACCATGAGCCCTATATGGTACAGGGACTGTGTTCAATCCAATTATCTTGTATAATAATAATAATAATAATGATGGCATTTATTAAACACTTACTATGTGCAAAGCACTGTTCTAAGCGCTGGGGAGGTTACCAATTTGTTCCACATGGGGCTTATAGTCTTAATCCCCATTTTACAGATGAAGTAATGGAGGCACAGAGAAGTGAAGTGACTTGCCCAAAGTCACACAGCTGACAATTGGCGGAGCCGGCTGTTAGCACAATGCCTAGCACATAGTAAGTGTTTAACAAACACCACTATTATTATTGTTTAAATAGATTCCTATTAGAATCACATCTCCTCTAAGAGGCCTTCCTCAATTACGCCCT
Organism: Tachyglossus aculeatus; assembly: GCF_015852505.1. Classification (NCBI taxonomy): domain Eukaryota; kingdom Metazoa; phylum Chordata; class Mammalia; order Monotremata; family Tachyglossidae; genus Tachyglossus; species Tachyglossus aculeatus. The sequence goes on along the minus strand of NC_052070.1, from coordinate 92,501,336 downwards.
CAATCCCCCTACTCCCTCTCCCTTCTGTATCACAGTAGCACTTGGATTTTTACCTTTTAAGCATGTGATATTCACCCCACCCTCAGCCCCACAGCACCTATGTATATATCTGTAATTGATTTTAATGTCTGTCTTCCCTTCTAGAGTTTAGGTAGGCCCCTTGTGGGGAGGGAACATATCTACCAACTCTGCTACATTGTACTCTCCTAAGCACTTAATACAGTGCTCTGCACACAGGAAGCACTGAATATTGCCATTGATTGACTGATGGATTAAAACCTTGTTCTGAAGTCTGTAGGCTTAAACTCTAAAGGGTGCTCTTTCAGTCACAGAAAGATTGTGGAGCCCTTTTTCCCCGTGAAAATGGAGTCAGATTGAAGGCCTTAGAACTTGGTCTTTCTTTCAATCAGTCAATGATATTTATTGAGAGTTTACTGGGTGCAAAGCTAAATGCTAAGTGCTTGGAGCTCATAGACATGATTCCTGCCCATAAGGAGGTTACAGTCTATGAGGGAGGCTGTATTAAAAATAGATTAGGGATGGGGGAAATATCAATGTGATACTTTGAACAAGGTAGTTGGGCTCTTTCTAAATATGAAATGGGAGGTAACATGGTCTAGTGGAAAGAGAATGGGACTGGGAGTTCAGGAGAGCTAGAGTCTAGTCCCACCTCTGTCACTGTCACCCTGTATGAGCTTGGGCAAGTCACTTCGCTCTCTGTGTTTCAGTTTTCTCATTTGTTAAAAGGGGTTGGGACTCCTACCCCTCCCTACTTCATAGGGATAGGGACTGTGTTCAACCAGTCTGTCACAGCACTTCACACAGTGATTTGGCCTTTAATGAGTTCTAAGTAAGCATTATTATTAAACTTGAACATGGCAGACTTGGAAGTACATATTGATTGAGTATTCAACTGTGAACCCTTCCAGACAACAAATTTTATTCTCTACAGCAGTTTATATTCATTCATTCATTCAATTGTATTTATTGAGCCCTTACTGTGTGCGGAGCACTGTACTAAATGCTTGGAAAGTACAATTCTGCAATGAAGAGAAACAATCCCTGCCAACACTGGGCTTACAGTCTAATTGGGTACACTTTTGTTTGCTATGGCCCACACAGTCAGTACCCCAAACAAAACTCAAACTGTCCCATGGTCATAAAATAATCATCAGTGGCAGTATGGCAGCTTCAAGTCAAGCCACTAAATACCATACAAAGGATAGGAATAGCTTTTATTTTAAAATTCTAAAAAACATATTGTCAAAAAACATGAAAATTCAAATCCCTTTGATTTGTTTTTGATTTTGGTAGGAAAAAAAAACACATCCATTCCATCTCATAATAATCCTGTAAGGATTGGTAAATTGAAAATTGTTGTGATGCTCTTTTCAAAAGCATTGTTGAAGTGTGCAATTTATATTTAGCAATATGAATAAGTTGCCATGGGAAGTTATGGAATCTTCTTTCCTGGAAATCTTTTAGAATATTTAGCTGGAATAATTTAAGTGAAGCCAGGTTGGAAAGAGGCAGATAAATTAGATGAGTGCTTTTTAACCAGCAGTACAGTACTTCATTTTCAGCCTCACTTTGCAAAAAAACAGTGGATACATACAAGGTCAAGTCTTTAGGAAAAGCAGTGGAAGACTTGTTTTACTCATTGTGAGCAGAGAAATGGATCTGTTTATTGTTATATTATACTCTCCAAAGTGCTTAGTACAGTGCTCTGCACACAGTAAGCGCTCAATAAATACAATGGACTGACTGAATGGAGAATGTGTATGATTTCTTACTTGTTTACCTTATGTTAATTCTCCCAAATACTGGCTGATTCAGGACAGATTTGGGCCAAATCATGGATAAGAAGTTAATAATGTGTTACTAGAGGGAAAGTCAGATTTTTTTTAGTGCTATTTGTTAAGCACTATTTTGTGCCTGGCACTGTACTAAACTCTGGGTTAGATACAACCTAATTAAGATGGACACAGTCAATGTCCCAATATGAGGCTCACAATCTTAACTCCCATTTTACAGATGAGGTAACTAAGGCACAGAGAAGTTAAGTGACTTGCCCAAGGTCACAAAGCAGACAAATGGCATACCTGGGATTTGAACCTAGGTCCTACACAATGCCTCTTTCCACTAGGCTGCACTGCTTCTCATTAGATCACCCTGATTCTCATAGGATATCCTTAAGCATTAGGGTCGTTGTCAAGAAGGTAAACCATCAATCTATCAATCAGTGGTATTTGTTGAGTGCTCACTGTGGGCAGAGTTCTGTACTACTGGTCTTATCCACTAAAGGCATTATGTTATTTAATAATAATAATGGCATTTATTAAGCATTTACTATTTGCAAAGCACTGTTCTAAGCGCTGGGGAGGTTACAAGGTGATCAGTTTGTCCCACGGGGGATTCACAGTCTTAATCCCCATTTTACAGATGGAGGAACTGAGGCACAGAGAAGTGAAGTGACTTGCCCAAAGTTACACAGCTGACAATTGGCGGAGTCGGGATTTGAACCCATGACCTCTGACTCCAAAGCCCATGCTCTTTCCATTAAGCCACGCAGCTTCTCTTTTTAATATAAGGGAGTAGTTTATTGTTAATGTTCACTCCGTCCAAGTAAATGTTGCTTTCATTAAACATATTGGGCCTGTTAGTAGTAGTAATAGTATTTATTAAGCACTTACCTTGTGCCGTGCATTGTACTAAGCACTGGGAGAGAATATACAGGTAGGAATTAAACACAGTCCCTGTCTCTTGTGGGGGCTCACATTCGTAATCGTTCCCCCTTTTCCCTAGAATGTTATCAGGGGATCAGGTTGGAAGGACAGCCAGAGAAGAATTCTCAAAAAAAAAAAGTTTGAAAACTCTGGACCCAGATAGCCTATCCTGTTTGTCCTGTCCTGCACATTTGTCCTTTCATAGGTATCATTGAATCATTTGTATTTCCACCTGCTGGAATAGTAATGATAAATGTTATTGTTTACAATGGAAAGCTACAGAGCACTCAAGGCCTCTTTCAGGGGTTTGCGGGGAGTTAATGAAAGTGCAGAAAACAAACAAACACAAAATCTTAACAGTGGTTTTGCACTTGAAGTTCAGTGACCTTGAAATATGGAGTTGAGGGGTTAGTCTCTTCTGGGTGATTTTTCTCAAGATTATATGTGATTTTAAGATTATTTATGAACCTCAAGAAGAAGCAGGCATGGACTCTCTCTCCCAGAATCCTCCTGCACTCGCAGGAGAATATCACAAAGAAAATAATTTAAAACCCAGAATGTCCCAATACATTTGGCTGTGTCACAACCCCAGTGTAATATAACACAATGTAAATTTAAATTATGCAGCGTGCTTTATTTGTGATGATTGGAAATGTTTGAGGTACCCATGAGTAATTAGCAGTTGATGAAATCCAAGCATACTGTACAGTATCTCTAATGGTCATAAGCATTTATCTGCACTCCAGAGGGCACACATTTCACGTAGATATGAAAGGATAGTGCTGCAGCAGAAAAAATGGAGACCGTATTGTATATTTCAGTGCTGAGCTGGATTTGGAGATTTGGATTTTACAAATCAGGATTAGTGGATTTCAGTCCTTTTGGTTTACTTCAAAGTGGTCCAGACAATGAAGCACTGGTGCAAAGGCACGTGGAAATTTTGAACTGCAGTTCGGCTAATCAATTGGCAAACAGATTCGTGGGAGAAAGAGGAGTACCTGTTTTTAGTGCAACTCATGCATATGCCTTCAACAGAATATAAAGGGAGACTTCCCTACTGATTAGAGTCCCCACAAGCACGTGGAATAAATTGGTCCTAATGGCTGCTTGAAAAAGCTTCACAATTACTAAGTTTAAACCATGTACTTAGATAGGTTTTGTTTGTGACCTGTCCATTGCCCATTTCCTGAAGTCAATTGGAACGGTGCAGATGAATAGAAGGTGGGGGAGGGCAAGACAGTCTAATTGAAAACAGGGAGCACTTTGCAAACACCATTACATGAAATGTGAGAACTGTAACGTGGCAGAAACAAGGCAACACCTGGTGTCAGCAGCTAATTGTGTTGTATGGTGGCATGTTCAACCAGCACACTTTGTTAGAACCTGATCCACTGCTACTTGCAGTGTCAACATTCTCCTTGGGGTTTGGTTACAAAATTGAGCCATTTGGGGGATGGTATCTTCCTGGAGTCAAGTTACATTAGCAGGAGCATTTTCACATTTGGCCCATCTTTATCTCACTTTGTATCTCGTCCTGGGGCCTTGGCTGACCACTGAAAATAAAGGCCCGATTTTAACAATATATCTGATTTTTACATATATCCTGTTCACAAAGCATGAGGACATCTATGGTAAAGAGGCTTTACTTGGCTTTTAAAATAGATTCATTTGTCAGTTTGCATCAGAGTTGGGTTACCCAAGGAATCCTGTTGGGTTTTTTTCCTGCTGAGTTTGCTTGTTTGTTTTGTATGGTGATCAAGGCGCCGAAGGAAAAGCAAGTTTTTCTGGGCAAGATTGATTTATTTCCTAGGGGAAGTTCTGCCTATTCCCATCAACACAGCCTTGGAATTTTATGCACTGAGAATTGGGACTGCTTTCTAGAAAATGAGAACTCAGTCTAAAGTTTGAATTTAGAGAAGAAATGATCCAATTCAGAAAAAAATGAAAGGGGGCACTTAGTATTTTTAACCAACTGCCTCTGATGTTAGCAATAAAGAAAAATTGACATCAGAGCTAAGAAAATCTGCTCGCCTTGGTTTGCTCTAAGATAAGTGCAACTGTTGTGCCCTATGACTATTACAGATTTTCTACTTCGTGATATGGCAGAAATGATGTAATGGTAGTTTTAAATCATGGGATTTTAAATAGCCATAGCCTAGGATATAGTATATAAAAGGAATAGCTAGATTTATTTTGCTTAACTAAATGGAACTGAAGCTCTGTTTCACATTGATGAGAACAATCAGCATGATATTTCCATTGTAACTTTAATCAATGAGTTTTTGGAAATATGTAAACATTATACACAGACCCTCCTATCAAGTGATCAGTTTACATAATAGAGAAGGGCAGACACTGAATATAAATGGACGTCAGAGTTATAGAGTGGCTATAGTCCTGGTTATCCCTACAGAAGGTTGGGGCAGGGCAGTTGTCTAGTTCCCATGTTTCTAGGAGTCCTATTCCCACTTATGTGAGCAACATAGCGACTAGGACCAAGATAAATCAGGTGATTTGGAACTAAATCAACCTCTAGATCAATGGTTCCTGTCTTTGATCCCAGCTGTGTGTGTGTGTGTGTGTGTGTGTGTGCATGTTTGTTCACATTTGATAGAAGTTTAAAGGAACAAAATCGCAGCAGTAAATATTTCTTACCTTATACCATTCCCCATGCCTGCAGCTCAAACCAAGCCAAGAAATGACTTTTTCACACCTGCCGATGTGCTCCTGGCTGCCCAGGGATTACTCAACCTATCGCCATTGAAGAAATCCAAACATACTACTTTGAACAATCATTCAACCAAATTCCAAATGAAATATTATCATTCCCCTTCTCACACCTCTCCAGGTTTCAGAAAGAGATGAACTATACACAACACACAGAGAGATCAAATGGGATGACCGAAAATTATCTGTTATACAAAGATGAGTATTAAAACTAGCCCTGGAAATTTTGCCAACAAAAAAATAAACGCTGTCCCTTTGTGGTTTTTCAAAAATGAATTATGCCATTAAGTGCCAAGAAGAAAATTAGCTATGAGCTTTTAAATTTAAAATGATCCCCTTTTTAATTGTAAAACAGTGGCACTTAACTGCTATTGATCCAGCTGAGACACATTAGAGAACAGGGTCACCATAACTGTTAATATTCACTGCTTAGTGAAAGAGCATCAAAGGACATTTTAATGTCACAGACTTTCTTGGGGAGTTTTTAAAGAAGGTTTAAACTGGCCAGCCTATGAATGAAAAGGACATGAGGTAGACAAACCTAGAAACAAATGTGATAGCAATTTTCTGCTAATCAAATTGTAACTCAAGATTGATTTTTAGGCAAAGGTTTATGTCATATAGATTTCCAAGGCCTGTCGACATTTAAAAGTCAAAGTACATATTTTCTATAGTCTTAGACTTTTTAAGGTGTTCATCAAAGAGGGAATTTTTGTTTACTTCTTAAGACACAAGTCAAAGGAGATAGTTGTCTTCTGTTTTGACTATTTCTGTTTGGTGAGGTTTCTGGTGTTCCAAGCACAGTGAAATGTTAATGAAATTTTTCCCGAAAGGTCATTTTGATTTTTGAACTGCAGTGTGCCCTACATTAAAAAAAATATTTTTGGTTAAGGTCATATGTATGCTTTCCATTTTTAAAGGTAAAAATTGCCTTTCAAAACACATTAAAGGATGTACACTGTTAGTATTTTTTACCCAAATTCTTGATGTTTTTTGCTTCCATATTTTCAAATCATAAGTGCAAAACTATGAAGGGTAAAACCCCAATTCCAAGGAAAAAATCTCGGCTGGGGGGGTCAAAGAGAGTACAATACAAATGAGGGGAAAAATTTTGTTGGGAGACTGTAAAATTTTTTGTTTTAGCAATAGTGATTAGATGCAGTTCTCATGTTCCATGGGGACTGCATTCTTGTAAAATCTCACATGGAGAAAGTTGGTGCTGTAGCCTGCACTGTGTGTAATGTAGTTCATGGGCACAGGCACATGTACACAGCCACGTCTTGGATACATCACTGCATCAAAACAGGCTCACCTTGTCGGAAGAATGTTCCCTAATTCCCTAATAGCATTCAAGCTAAAACGTCTAGTGAAAAGCTGTGTTATGCCTCAAAAGTAACTTTATTATAAGGTTAAAGTAAAATAAGTTTTCATGCATGTTTTAATCATTATGAATTTAATCACTTATTCCTTTATAAAATAAAAAATCAAAATTAATTGGGGTAATTATGAGGATTAAACATACATTTTTAATTAGCATTTCACCATAAAAGTAAAAAGTGTCATACCATAGGACTTCTGAATTGGGGGAAGAAAGAGTGGGTTTGCTCTACTCCTTTATATAGGTGGGTGCATATGAATAACACTCAGATCCCAGTTTGTAAAGGAAAAATGTAGAGAGGAGAACTATGAACTTATTTGCATTGAGCAGACTCCAACTCAAATGTGAAAGTCCAAATATTTAAAGGAGAAAAAGTAGCTTAGGGGTTCTATATAATGTAGGCTGAATACGATGGTACTAACTCCAGGACCATTTGTATATTTTAATAAAGTTGTTCAGAACATCGTACAAAAATCTGGAACTCTTCCAGCTAAACCAGAACATAGTCAGCCTAGTTACAGCATAGTCAAATCACTTAACAGACTATCCTAGGTACCTAAACCTTCTCTGAAATAGTGGCATAAATCAGAGCTCCTCGGTTGTGACTACCAAGTAATAAAACTATTTTTTAAATTACCCTGATAAGTGGAAGGAAAAAATGGGAAGTTTCTCTCAGTTATTCAGATACTCACTCAACACACTATTTTTTAGTGAAGCTGGACCATTGAGTTCAGGGATCCAATATTGTCTGGTCCATTTTGTTCATTCAATTGTATTTATTGAGTGCTTACTGTGTGCAAAGCACTGTATTAAGCACTTGGGAGAATACAATATAACAATAAACAGACACATTTTCTACCACACAATGAGCCAACAGTCTAGGTCCATGATCCTAAAAGTATACTTATATTTTGGGATTTTCCTACAACACAGCTTTACAGAGATAGCCCTTCATTTTATGTATCTGGTCATTTATTTATCATTTATCTGGTCATTTATTCTGGTTTTTAACAAAGCAATGTTAAAGCCTAAGGATGTAAAGCATAGCTAGGTGTTTTTAGACAGAAACATTATTGATTTTACTCTGGAAAGAGGTCAAAGAGAAAACAGTACCAAGTCTGAATAAAAAAGGTGATGCCTCTGACCCGCATTTCTGATGTAATTGTGATGCGTAGCCAAAGAATAAATCTCCTTTACTTTGGCCACAACTTTTTCTTTGACTTTTGAATTCTCATTTCTTTCCTTAAATTCTCTCATATTCCATTTAGAATATCTTCCTTTCCCACTGAGAAAATTTTCTGTGCTAATCATTTTATCAATAAATCAGTGGTATTTATTGAGTAGTTACTATGTGTAGAGCACAATACTTTAGGAGAGTGCAGTACAACAGAATCAGTGGATAGGTTCCATGCCCATAATAAGCTTCTCAAGAAGTTTGACAAGAAATGGTAGGAGGGAGATGGGGCATAAACTGGAGGGAGCCATGGGGTCAAAGGAGAGGTTTTTTTAGGACAGAGGTTATATCAGCATGTTTCAAATCAGTGGGGAAGAAGACATTAAAAAGTGAACAGCTGAAGATGACAATCAAAGAGGAAAGAAGGAAGGGGGAGAGTGTTTTTTAAATGTATTACAGGATGGGGTAAGAAGCAGGGGTAGAAGGAGTTGATTTAGAGAGGATTCGAGAAATTTCATCTTGAGTTCTTACAGGGAGCATAGGGAGAGTCGAAGAGACTGGAGGAAGAGTCGGGGATTGGAGAGGAGCAGGAGAGATTTTAGGGATATCATCCAGGATGGTTTCAATTTTGTTGATGAAATAGGGAAATAGATGGTAGGGGCAGTGGGGTAGGTGGTTTGCAACTGTCTGGAACAGCTGGCAGGGGCAGTGGGTATGGGAATGAATTGGGAAGGAGAAATATTGTTGTTGGGCAGTGGAAAGGGACAAATTGAAGCATATCAGAATGAATTCTAGGGGGGCAAGGTCAGAGAGATGTTCGGATTTCTTCCAACAGCACACAGTTGTTCACAGTTTGTTCACAGGAGCAGAGAAAGTGTTCTGCGGAGGTGATTTGGAGTTGTGTGTTAGTGGTGAGAGACTGGCAGAGGAACAGGGAAGCAAGGGTGTTCAGTTCAGTGGGGAGGGTGGTGTTGAGTTTGTCAGTTTGTGTGTCAGGAGAAGGTAGTATGGGTATGGAGACCAAGTGCGGTAGGTTGACTGTAGAATATTCAGGGTGTCAGAAGAATGGAGGTCTCTGTGAGGGGAAAAGGACAGATTTGCTGGGTTTGGGTGTATGGGAAAGAGAGCAGGTGAGGAGGTCATCAGAGTTGTTTCAGAATTGGTGAGGGTAGAGATTGAACACTTACTGGAGATTATAAAATCAAATATGTGCCCAAGGTGGTGAGTGTGTGAAGTGGGGTGGAGCAGGAAGTAGCATGGCGTATTAGATAGACAATGGGCCTGGGAGTCAGAAGGACAAGGGTTCTAATCTCAGCTCTACCACCTGCCTGCTGTGAGACCTTGGACAAGTCATTTCACTTTTCTGTGCCTCAGTTCCCTCATCTGTAAAATGCAAATTAAGACTGTGAGCCCTAAGTGGGATAGGGAAACTGATTAGCTTGTACCTACCCCAGCATTTAGTACAATGCCTGGCACACAGTCAGCGCTTAACAAATATTGTAATTATTTATTATTATTATTATTATTATTATTATTACTGAAAGAGTGAGAGGAGGTTCCACCTGGATCGCCCACCAAATCCGTTCACATCTTGTAAAAACACTGGTGTCCGCTCTTCTTCCCTCTCTAACTGCCAACTTCATCCACTCACTCCTCTATCCTAAAAAAACTAATAAAACTTTTCTGGATCCCACTCAACCCTTTTGCGGAAACACCATCTCCCTCCTCCCATTCCTGTCCAAAAACTCAAAAGGATTGAATACAACCAGTGCATCCATTCCTTCTATTCTAGCTCCCTCCTTGCCCCTCTACAGACTGGCTTTTCCACACTTCACTCTACTGAGACAGCTTTAGTCAAGATCAACAATGACCTTCTTTCTACCAATTCTAATGGACTCTACCCCATCCTAGTGTTATTTGACATTTAGGCTGCTTCTGAGACAGTTAGCCACTTTTGAAAATACTAATATTTGTTCTTTAAACACTATCCTCTTAATGCTTCTCCTCTCACCTCTCTGGTTGTCGGGCTCCCACCTCTCAGTGCCTTTCACCACCTCTTCCTCTGCCACCCTCCAGCCCCTAACAGTGGATGTTCCTCCAGGATCATTTCTTGGTTCTTTTCTTTTCTGGATTCCCTTCTCTTCTCAATCTACACTCACTCCCTCGAGTACTCAAGAAATTCATCCTCTCTCTTGGCTTCAACCACTTCTACACCCAGTACTCAAATCTGCTGCCCTAGGCCTGACTTCTGCCCTTCTCTTCAATCTCATATCTTCCTCCCTCCAGGTTATCCAACTGGCATCTCAAGCTCAACATGTGTGCATGGAGAAGCGGCATTGCCTAGTGGAAAGAGCATAGGACTGGGAGTCAGAGGACCCAGGTTCTAATGCCGGCTCTGCCAGTTTCTTGCCCATGAGACCTTGGACAAGTCACTTAACTTCTCTAGGCCTGAGTTCAGTCAATTGTAAAATGGGAATCTAATACCTGTTCTCCCTCAGAATGGGAGCCAAAAGTGGGACAGTGACTGTGTCTGACTCATTAACCTGAACCTACCCACGAAGTTAAAACAGTGTCTGACACAGAGTAAAAGGTTAACAATAAGAAAATGCCCCTCCCAAATCTTCTCTTCCTCCTAGGTTTCCTACCATAATTGACATCAATACCATCCTCCTCATATTTCAACCCTGTAATCTTGGCACTATACTTTGCTCTGTCCTCTCTTTAAACCCTCATATTCAGTCTGCACCAAAGCTTGACAGTTCTACTTTTCAACATTTCCAAAATTTGCCCTTTCTACTCTCCATCCAATCCACCACCACATCGGTCCAAGCATTTGGTCATATTCTGACTCAATTACTGCATCAGTCTCCTCACTGACCTCCCTGCCTCCAAATCTATCACCTCTTCAATCTATACTTCACTTTGGTTGTCATTTGTCTAAAATGTCATTATGCATGCCTCTTCTAGCTCCTAAAAAAAAAAACTCATTAGGCCCATTCCTCTCTTCATCAAGCAGAAACTTCTGACCTCTGGCTTTAAGGCACTCAATCAGCTCTCTTCCCCCTGCTTATTGTTATGCTTCTCCCACTATGCCCCAAGTTTTTGTTTAGTGTTTTATTGTTGTTGTTGTTTTAGATTATTTGTTAAGTGGTTACTATGAGCCAGACACTGTAATAAGCACTGGAGTAAATATGAGCTAATCAGGTTGGACACACTTCATGTCCCATATGGGACTCATAGTTTTTATGCCCATTTTACAGATGAGGTAACTGAGAATGTGGTAACTAAGCACAGAGATGTTAAGTGATTTTCCTTAGGTCACACAGCAGATAAGTGGCCCAGCGGGGATTAGAACCCAGATCCTTTGGACTCCCAGGCCCGTGGTCTATCCATCAGGCCATGCTGCTCTCAGTTAACATGATTTTATCCTTTCAAGGCATATTACTCACTGTGTCTCATTCTAGTTTCTCCTACCACTGACCTTTTCTCATACCCTCCCTCTTCCTTCACACTGGAGATACCACTGCTTTCGCCACACTAAAAGCCCTTCTGACATCACAAGTCCTCCAGGTGGCCTGCCTGTTCTATTTCCCCCTCAACTCCCACGTCAGCACTATCACTTCAGACATATATAAATGCACTCAGATACATATATAAATATATATATTTATGATCTCTTGCTTTCTCATATCAACTTTAGTGTCTGTCTCCCCACTGCAATGTAACCCCCTTTAGATCAGGGATCATGTCTTCTAACTCTATTGTAGTCTCTAAAGTGCTCAGTTCAGTGTCCTGCATAAACCCTCAATAAATTTTCCCAGTTGATTTAAAAGACAGTGGTGTTCTTCCACCACTACCAAATAGTATTATTTTAAAATGAGACATCAAAATTTGAATAATGGGTGTCGGGTTGGCTATGTGATGGAAACTCAGTGTGGAATATTTATATATAAAAAGTAGCTTTCCTTTGAGTTCAAAACTTAGTACTAATATATCAGTAGCACAGTACTGTACCAAACTGTACTGCATTGAACACCTACTAGGTACAGGGCATAATATTGGCATCAGGGGAAAATAAGAAATAATTAAAAACATGATGATCTGATCTCAAATCTACTGAATTTATTGGGATACAATGAAGCAACCTCCACCAAAAATGCCATGGACAAGTGGCATAGCTCTACTATCCAAATATTTGTAAATGGACCATTATTTGTTTTTAAAATTCCTATAACTGAAGGAATCATATAAAAAGAACAATCGTTAGGAAAGATTCAGCATCCAGTAAGTGGAAGTCTTTCAGAGACAAACCCAGGCAGCAACAGACTTTGCAACATTATTCAGGGCTGGGAACTTTTAGCCTATGAGCTAGACCTGGCTTTTTTCAGAATTCAGTCATCATCATCATCAGTGGTATTTGGCTGGGACACCCTGCCCCTCAGGAGAGGTGCTGAGGGAAAGCCAAGATGGTGGATACATGCCTCACCAAATGGCAGGTTGATCTCATGTTGCTCTCATCCTCCTTTCCCCCTAAAAGCCACCCATCCACCTTCAGCAAGCAGAAGTGGCACCAAGGCAGGTTATTGAGACCACTGGCTCCTCCTGAGTGCCAGGTCCTATTCCAGCCCCTGCCCGTAGTATCAGGGGCACTGAGAGTGGCCATAGGTGGCTAAGAACAAACAGACACAAAAGTGTCAGATAGGGAGAAGCTTCAGCTGATGTAGTGGTCAACATGAAGAGTCTTTGCAGGTCCCCAAGTACACCAGAAGCAGAGTTAAGCAGCAATATTGGTATCAATAGCAATGATAGATGAAGACAACAAGGAAAATAATCAGAGAGAAGTTCTGTTCTCATTCTCTCTCTGTCTCTCCGTTCCTTTCCCTTATTCCCCTTCCCCCCGCCCCCCCCGCCCCCCCCCGCCCCTAGTAGTAAGGCAAGAAAAACACAGGTCTGTCCTTCCTGTGAATTTTCTATCACTGTAGACAGAACCACCATCCTCCCTGTCTCACAAGCTCATAATCTTGGCATTATGCTTGACTCATCTCTCTAATTCAACCTACATATTAAATATGTCACCAAATCCTGTCAGTTCAACCTTCACCATACCCCTAAAATGTGCCCTTACCTCTCTATTTACTGCTACCATTTTGATACAAGCACTTACCCTATCCTACATTGATTACTGCATCAGTCTCCTTGCTGACCTCCCTGCCTCCTGTGTCTTCCCACTTCAGTCCATATTTCACTTTGCTGCCTGAATCAGTTTTCTGCCAAACTGTTCAGTCCATGTTTCTCCACTTCTCAAGAACATCCAGTGGTTGCCCATCCTCCTCTGCATCAAAAAGAAACTCCTTACCATGAGCTTTAATGCACTTAATAACCTTGCCTCCTCCTACCTTACCTACCCAATTTCCTAATGCAACCCAGCCCATACCCTTCGCTCCTCTAATGCCAACCTATTCACTGTATCTTGATCTTGTCTATCTCATTTCTGACCTCTTCCCCACATCCTGCCTCTGGCCTGAATGTCCTCCCTCTTCATATATGACAGAGGATTACTCTCACCTTCAAAGCCTTATTAAAAGAATATCTTCCTTAAGAGGCCTTCTCAGATAAAGCCCTAATTTCCTCCTTATTCCTTTCAGTGTCACCCTGGCCCTTGGATTTGCATTTATTCACCCCTCCCTCAGGCCGACAGCATTTACATACATATCTGTAATTTAGTGATATATATTAATGTCTGTATTCCCTGTGGACTGCAAGCTCATTGTGGGCAGGGAACATGTCTGCGAACTCTGTTATATTGTACTCTCCCAAATACTTAGAGTAATGCTCTGCACACAGCAAGTGCTCATTAAATACAATTGATTGGTTGGTTGATTGAAACATTCCCCCTGCCCCCAATCCCCACACCACCTCTGCCCCATCCAGCTTGCCAAGTAACTCAAAAGCAGGCAGAGTGTTTCCTCAGACCTGACCACTGAGGCCAGACAGGAGCAGAGGACAAAGCAGGGGATGGAATTGTGGAGGCTGGAATTTGGCCTCTACCTGCCTCTTTCCCCCCATCCCACTCAATAACTTTTCCCAGCTGGGGTAGTGGAATAAAAGGGGAATTCAGGGACTCTGGGCAGATCTGGGAGGAGAGGCAAAAGCAAGGTCCAGCCAAATACCTTCCCGAGTACTCAGATTTCCTTCCCTCTGGCTAATGTGTGAAGCAGAAATTCCAGCTCTGGGCAAAATCTGGATAAGGATTCTCAGGTCAGAGCAGAGTGAGTCTGGACCCCTGGGTTGCCTGGGGCCTCTCTGGCTCTCAAGGTTGGGAGACCAAGTCCATTTCCTCTGGTAAGACCTAGAAAATTGGGCAAAAACTAGCCTATCTGTCCCACCTAATTGAGTGTTCTGTCACTGATTCCCTTTCTCTGTCCTCTTTCCTTCCCATGACCCTTCTCTTTCCCTTTTATCTTCTCTCCTCTCTTCTTTTCCCCTCCATTCTCTTCTTCCTTCCTATTCTCCTTTCTCTCTTCCTCCTTTCATTCTTTCCCCTTCTCTTTTACTTCTCCTCTTGCCACCCTTCTTTCAGTTTCTTCACTTCCCTGACCCTTTCTATTCCCTTCCCCCTCTTCCTTCTTTTTCCAACTTTCTTCCCTTTTCCATCTGCATCCTTTTCCCATCCCCACTGGCAACAAGCTGTTGCTATGAAGCAGCAGCATGGCACAATGATGTCATCACCTTGGGCTCGTATAGTGGGACATGATGACATTATGTGCCATAGCTTGGGTCGCAGGGGCATGGGAGGCCATATATATAAATATTTACACATCAAATCCCTCAAGGTTTTATTTTCTTTCACTCTTCTAAAAAAAAGTTATTAATTCTGCCCTGGGGCTTAACCAAAACTTTTGTTTCCAACCTACTGGAATGGGGAAGTGTTCAAGAGAGGGAATGTTGGAATGTTTGTCCCTCAACCAAAAAAGAGGAAGAAATATTTTAGAAGTACAGTGAAATACAAATATCAATGATAGGATCTAATGATAATTGCTATCAGTAGCATATATAATTATTGACATCATACTACTTAAAGCTAGAGTTTCAAAACTTGGCTTCCTTAGAAATCATCCAACAAATATCCAAAGCAGATGCATACTGGTAACATAAGAGGGCAAGGTGTGTTGCTATTGTCAAATTTGGGGGTCTTGGGAAAACTTGTTTGGACAGAATATGGGGTTGCATCTCTAACGTGAGCCTATCCCAATAGGCCATTCAGAGTCACCAAATTTCCAAAGGTCTAGAGAGACACTCAGTGGAAAAAATAATAATTGTGGCATTTGTTAAGTGCTTACTATGTGCCAAGCACTCTGCTAAGCGCTTGGATAGATACAAGTTAATAAGATCCCCTATGTGGCTCATAGTCTAAGGTAGAAGGGAGCACAGGTTTGAATCCCCATTTTGCAGATGAGGGAACAGAAGCCCAGAGAATTTATGTGACTTACCTGAGGCAGTAGAGTCAGGATTAGAACCCAGGTCCTCTGACTCTTAGGCCCATGCATTTTCCACTAGACCATGCTCCTTCCCAAAAAAACAAATAGCTCCCCCAAAATGTACTTCCAAACTTCCTGCATTTTTGTGGTCCACATTTACAATTTTAAAATATCAAGTGAGGGATTTTTTCCATTATTTTTAATGGTATATGTTAAGCACTTACTCTGTGCCAGGCACTTTAATAATAATGATTATATTTGTTAAGTGCTTACTATGTGCCAAGCACTGTTCTAAGAGCTGAGGGGATACAAAGTAATCATGTTGTCCCACATGGAGCTCACAGTCTTAATCCCCATTTTACAGATGAGGTAACTGAGGCACAGAGAAGTTAAGTGACTTGCCCAAAGTCACACAGCTGACAAGTGGCAGAGCCAGGATTAGAACCCATGACCTGTCTGACTCCCCAAACTGTGCTCTTTCCACTGAGCCACGCTGCTTCTCTGACATTGTGGTAGATATAAGTTACTCAGATTGGACATAGTCCATGTCCCACATGGAGTTTACAGTCTTAATCCCCATTTCACAGATGTTGTAACTGAGTCACAGAGAAGTAAACTGACTTGCCCAAAGTCACACAGCAGACAGGTGGTGGAGCAGGAATTAAAACCTAGGTCTTTCTGACTCTCAGGCTTGTGCTTTATCCACCAAGACCATGCTGCTTCTCTATATCTCTTTTATATCCTTTGTAACCATTTGTTGTTTAATAAATGACTATTAACTATTATTAGCAATGTGTTTTCAATATCCTTTAGAGAGAACATGTTATTATGGAACAACACTGAAAACTAATGTATCCAGTAGAGTGTTTAATTGAGCAGATAAACTCACAGGTCTCAGTGACAAGATTTTAAGCAGCACAAACAAGGCATTGGACCCTCAAAACTAATGGGACAATTTTTAAACTCCATGGCAACTGCTTATATTGAGCTAAACTCCCAATTCTAAAGGGAGTTTAGTTTTCTTCCTTGAAAAATGATGAAGTAAAACAGGAATGAGCCCAAATCTCCATTGACTGTTCATTTGTATGTTTGCACTATTATTGCAGCCCATGCAGTTAACTCAGAAGAAGCTTGGCCTAATGAAAAGAGGAAAATCTGGGTTCTAATACTGACTATACCACTAGCCTACTGTGGACTTTGAGTAAGTCACTTCACTTCTCTGGACCTCAGTTTCCTCATCTGTAAAATGGGAATTCAATACCTTGTCTCCCTCCTATTTAGACAGTGAGCCCCATGTGTGACGGGGACTGTTTCTGATGGACTGTTTCTGACCTTATTGACTTGGATCTATCCCAATTCTCAGAACAGTGCTTGAACATAGTAAGTGCTTAACAAATACCATTAATTCTTTCTTCAGTGGGCTATTAAAAGAACAGGGATGGATTCTGGAGAATGATCACTTCACACTTGCCCAATCTTTGAGTTCCTCTGCTCTTCAGGATAAAATGGGAATAGGGAATCTAGTAGGTAGGTTAGAAGGAAACATGAAAGCAAAATCAATAATTATCAATCTCTTGGATAGAACAGCATTCCACTTGAAAATTGCCTGGAAATTTGAAGATTATGCTAATCCAATGCAAAGCTCTTGTGATTTGCCATTTACAATATGCTAATTCAGTGCAAAGCTTATGCAGTCTGCCATTTACACCTGGATGTAACTTTCAGGAACATCCTAATGGACATCATTACTCTGAATGTGGACAATGAGTTCATCAATCAATCAATCAATCCATCCATCAGTGATATTCATTGAGCATTTACTATATGCAGAACACTGTATTAGGCATTTGGGAGAGATGGTTGACCCCATCCCTACCCAGAAGAAGCTTATAGTCTACAGGGGGAGCAGAATTGAAATGAATTAGGGATAAGAGAAATAGTAGAATATGAGACTATTTATTTAAGTATTTAGGGGGCTGAAGTGAGTATCAAAGTTCATGCTTATGAAGCCCTAAGGGGAAAGTAAGTTTCCCTACGTTCTTCATAGGCTGCCAAGAAATAACTGAAAGTTGACTAGTCAGGCTCCATTTCTGGCCTAAGAACCTAGTACAGGAAGTGCCTGAACCAGGTGATGCCCTACAATATTGATTCATTTGTGAGGGAGAGAGCATGACAGCTCCACTGCACACAAGTTGTCCCAGGGAAACCTGTTGTTGGGTAGGGACCATCTCTATATGATGTCTACTTGTACTTCTCAAGCACTTAGTATAGTGTTATGCACACAGTAAGTGCTCAGTAAATATGATTGAATGAACTTCTCTGCTGTGGGACCTTGAATAAACAAGTTTACTTCTCTATGACTCAGTTTTCTTATCTGTAGGATGAGAATGCAATCCTTGTTCTCCCTCCTACTTATACTGTGAGTGCCATATAGGAGAGGGACTGTGTACAACCTGATTATTTGTAACTACCCTAGTGCTTCATATAGTGCTTGGCACATAGTAAGCACAGAGTGACTTAGTGGAAAAAGCACGGGTTTCAGAGTCAGAGGTCATGGGTTCTAATCCTGACTCTGCCACTAATAATAATAATAATAATAATGACATTTATTAAGTGCTTACTATGTGCAAAGCACTGTTCTAAGAACTGGGGAAGTTACAAGGTGATAAGGTTGTCCCATGTGGGGCTCATAGTCTTTTCGACTGTGAGCCCACTGTTGAGTACGGACTGTCTCTATATGTTGCCAATTTGTACTTCCCAAGCGCTTAGTACAGTGCTCTGCACACAGTAAGCGCTCAATAAATACGATTGATGATGATCCCCATTTTACAGATGAGGTCACTGAGGCACAGAGAAGTTAAGTGACTTGCCCAAAGTCACACAGCTGACAATTGGCTGAGCTGGGATTTGAACCCATGATCTCTGACTCCAAAGCCCGGGCTCTTTTCATTGAGCCATGCTGCTTCTCATCAGTTGTGTGACTTTAGGCAAGTCACTTAACTTCTCTGGGTCTCAGTTACCTCATCTGTAAAATGAGGATTAAGACTGGGAGCCCCATGTTACTACAATTGCTCATCCTATCCTGCCTGGATTACTGCATCAGCCTCCTTGATGACCTCCCAATCTCCTGTCTCTCCCCATTCCAGTCCATACATCACTCTGATACCTGGATCATTTCCCAAAACCATTTAGGACGTGCTACTTGTACATATCTATTCTATTTATTTTATTTTGTTAGTATGTTTGGTTTTGTTCTCTGTCTCCCCCTTTTAGACTGTGAGCCCACTGTTGGGTAGGGACTGTCTCTATATGTTGCCAACTTGTACTTCCCAAGCGCTTAGTACAGTGGTCTGCACACAGTAAGCGCTCAATAAATACGATTGATTGATTGATTGATTGATTGATGTTACTCCCCTCCTCAAAAAACTCTTGTATCTGCCCCAGCGCTCAAGACAGTGCTTGGCACATAGTAAGTGCTTAACAAATACCATCATTATTATTATTATTAACAAATGCCACTCTCTCTCTCTCTCTCTCTCTCACACACACACACACACACACACACACACAACACACTTAGAGAGGTATGTTTTCAAGGCCTTAGAAGACTACTCCAAGCCATACAGTGGCAGTCCACTCCAAGCTTCCTATGACACCTGAAAGAAGGAATTTCTAACCAAATAGTGAATAGAGGCCTATAGTTCTACAATTTAACATGCATAACTTAACTTACCTTCATCAGTGAAATGCTGTGCTTCACTCTCCCAAATTTCACAGACCTATGCTCTGCACACAGTAAGATAAATAGACATGATTGATTGATTGGTTGATTGATTGTCCTGTGAACACTCTAATCCTGGATAGCAGTATCCACTTAATAAAATAAATTTGCAGAGGATAATCATAGGTGAGTTAAAAGCTTTCATTTGTTTTAATGTCATAATATAGCTATGAATCCTAAAGAAGTAGATACAGAAAGCATGAAGAATTGAAATAGGCAACTATGTATATCCATAGAAAATAGCACATGATACTTAGTTTCCCTGTAAAGTGAGGGTTCCAGTCTTGATGAATCTCATTTTTTAGTATATGCACCTTACATTGTGGTCTATTCTGATCTCTCACCTCCTTTCCAAACTCTATTTTCCTTGTACTCCCAGAACAACACAAAGATGTCCCAACAGCACCTTACTCTTAATATGTCTAAAACCAAAATTCCCATCTTCTCTTCCAAATTTTCTCTTCCATGTAACTTCTATACCAATCAATCAATCCTATTTACTGAATATGTACTTTATGCAGAGCATTGTACTAAGAACTTGGGAAATTACAATATTACAATATAACAGAGGTGGTAGGTATATCAGAGGTGGTAGGTATATCCCTTGCCCACAATGAGCTTTCGGTCTAGAGTGGGAGACAGACATTAAGATCAATAAAAATAAATTAGGGATATGTACATAAGTGCTGTGGGACTGAAGGAGGGGTGAATAAAGGGAGCAAATCTAAGTGCAAGAGTGAGGCAGAAGGAAGTGGGAGAAGAGGAAATGAAGGCTTAGATGGGGAAGGCCTCTCTCTCATTCAAACACATATTCAATCCATCACCAAATCCTGTCAGTCCCACCTTCACAACATAGCTAAAATCAGCCCTTTCCACTCCCTCCAAACTGCTACCATGTTAATGCAATCGCTCATCCTACCTTGCCAGATTACTGCATCAGCCTCCTTGCTGACATCCCAATCTTCTGTCTCTCCCCACTCCAGTTCATACATCACTCTGCTACCCGGATCATTTTCTACAAAAACATTCAGAACAAGTCACTCTCTTCCTCAAAAAACTCCCATGGTTGCCCACCCACCTCCGTATCCCACAAAAACTCCTCACCATTGGCTTTAAAGCACTCCATCACTTTGCCCCATCCTACCTCTCCTTGCTTCTCTCCTTCTAAAACCCAGCCTGCACACTTCGGTCTCCTAGTGCTAACCTTCTCACTGTTCCTCGATCTCACCTGTTTCACCACTGACCCATAGCCCACATCCTGCCTCTGGCCGGGTATGCCCTCCCTCCTCAAAGCCAACAGACAATTAATCTCCCTCCTCTGAAAGCCTTATTGAAGGCACATCTCCTCCAAGAGGCCTTCCCAAACTGATCTCCACTTTTCCTCATCTCCCACTCCTTTCTGCATTGTCCCAACATGCTCCCTTTGCTCTTCCCCCCTCCCAGAACCACAGCACTTGTGTCCATATCTGTAATTAATTTATTTATGTTAATGTCTCTCTCCCCTGCTCTAGATTGTAAGCTTGTTGTGGGCAGGGAATATGCATGTTTATTGTTGTATTGTACTCTCCCAAGTGAGTCGAGGGCAGAGATTTGTTTACTGCATGGAAGGAGGCAATGGTAAACCACTTCTGTATTTTCACCAAGAAAACTCTATTCGTTCATTCAATCGTATTTATTGAGCACTTATTCTGTGCAGAGCACTGTACTAAGCGCTTTGGAAGTACAATTGGCAACATATAGAGATGGTCCCTACCCAACAATGGGCTCACAGTCTAGAACTTTATGGATACTCTACCAGAACGATTGTAGGTGGAAGTGGGGCATTCTGGGAGAGATGTGCCTATGGTGTTGCTATGGGTTGGACAATACTCGACAGCATAAGACAACAACAACTCTCCTAAGTGCTTAGTACAGTATTGCATGCACACAGTAAGCATTCAATAAATGCAATTGACAATGAATTCTCTGCACACAGTAAGCGCTCAATAAATACAATTGACTTTCTGACTAACTCATTTCCCTTTCCATCCTTTACCTTCTTCCTCCTATCTGTACATAATTTTGCATCTCTCTTTCCTCTCTAGACTGTAAGGTCCTTGAGATTAGGGATTATGTCTTCTAACTCCATTGTATGTTCCCAGGCATTTAATACATTGCTCTGAACAAACTATGCATCCAGTAAATAACACTAATTAATTCTGATAGATCGATAGACACCTCTTGTTGAACCAACATCCCCTAATTTCCCAAAAGGGTTCTATCCAAAATGGAGAGTGAAAAGATGTATGGAAGAACTGAGTACACTTGAAAACACACAACTCATCTGTCACTACTAAATGTTCAAATATTTTTACTGAGTTTATTTGTATGGTGTAGAAAATTCCTCTCAGCAAGAAAAATAGAATACCTTCTGTGTTGCCTAGGTAGACCTAAAAAGTGTATTGTGCTATTGAAATTCTATAAAATGGCTTTTAAAATAAAAGTTTATAAATAATATGATCACCACTGAGATTTCAACTGTAAATAATTACAACATTGATTATATTTAATCAGGAAATGAGGTAAAGTTTCAAGCTGGTATAGTTTATTAGTCAGTCAATGCAGTATTTCATCTTCCATGTCTACTGCCTACTTATCAGCTTTCAGGGAGGAAATTTGCAAAATAATACTGTACACATCACAGCATATCAGGTCCTTTTTGATTAGGTTGCTGACTCTCCCCCTCATCCCCCCAACCTCCCCTGCACCTTTTAAGTGTCCATAAAGAATTACCTTTCACAGTGTCCATAATAGAAAGGAGATGTAAATAACAAAAAAAGGAAATAATGCCACCAAGTCCTTTTTATGCTACGGATTGATTTCCTACTCTTACTTATCACAATGGGAAGAAAAAGAACCAAGGATATGAGTAAAAAAATTAATTCTATAGCCTTTTTAGCTCCACTGAGACACTTTTTCACTCTCCAAGTAGTAAATGGGAATGAAAAGAAATAGTGTCCCGAAGACTAACCCTCTTTCCTTCCTCCCCACACAACCTTCCCCCCACCCATATCAAAAAAACACTGTTGAAAAATTAACATGATTAGTGAAGTTTCACTGGCTTGGAAAAAAAGGGTAATTGCCATGCCGTAGTGATGTCTTTTTGCAATCTGAAGTGTGTGAGAAAGATCCTCTATCCATAAAGACTTTATATGATGACCGAGTGGAGGATGCTTTTATTCTGCAGGATGGAATTTGATAACTAGACCTGAACTTCGTTCGCTTGTGTATTAGCAGATTTTTCTTGCTCTGGGGGTGGCAGAGTGGATGGGGTGAGCATCACCTGCCTTTGTTGTGAAGACAGTGTGGTTGAATTCACCCTCTTGAGACTCAACTAATGATCAGAACAAAAGTTTCAAGCTTATCCTGGAGCGGGAAAGTGCATCATTTAATGAAAATTTTGTCCGTTATTAATAGAGTGAATGGAGAATGAAAGAAGAAACAAGCCTGAGGGGAAGTGGGAGTATTTGGGTCTTAAGCTAAGTGTTTCTACTCTGACTCTCTCTCTTTGTCTCCTTATTTTTCCCTCCCTCTCTCATCCTTGCTTTTTTTTTTAACCTCTGGAAACGAGCAGTTTCAGTAACCTGAAGGAAGAGATATAATCAAGAGAGGGCCTAGAGCAAAAGAAAATATATGTTGCTTTTCAGAAAGGTCATTTGTAGTTCACAAAGTAAGGTCAGACAGATGAGACTGCTTCAGGCTCTACATGCAGTCACTATCACTAAAAGTTAAATTTTATTTTTGGTTAGCTGTGTCTCCATATATCTTATTGGGGGCTGTGTAGATCGGTGATAGTGTTCCTTTCTAACATAGATATTGTTTGTTACAAACACATTGGTTCCTTGCCTCCTAGAAATTCATTGGCTTTTGCAAAGAATACACTTGAAGAGAGAAAAAATCAAATGTGATTACGGTTCAGTGAAGTGAACCCAAGATCGCAGATATCCATTGAAATCCAGACATTTGAGCAGTACTTAAGTCCACATTTTGAAAGCAGTTATGAATTAAGTAATCTGGATAAGACCTAACCATCTTTGCACATGTTCTATGGACAGTATACCAAATTATAAGAAATTGAGGTCTGCAGAGCATATATTTTTAGGCTCCAGTTTGGAACATTCATTGGCCAAAAATTGGTAAAATACATTAGAGCAAGCATCATGCTTCAGAGATAAATAAATCCATCTTTTAATAACATTGTGGGAATTTGCAATATGGCCCTTACCATCTAACCTGAGAGCTACATCAGTGCCTGAGCTAAAATGGATTTTATAAAGTTTGCTTCTAAAGGATGGGGTCACAGATCATGCTGGGAAATCTTTCCTTCCTTTAAATTTATCTTATGTTGTGGAACATTTACCTTGATATTTGGAAAAGTGTTGTTGTTGGTTCATGTTTTGTTCTCTTTCTGATAATCAATGTCAAGGAATGGAATGGGAACTATGGAAAGGTTTGCAATATGCATGATTCTCTCTAATTAGAAAAGGATATTGACTGTGATTGTGAGGTGATAGTAAAAAGCTAGGCATTTCATAGTTATTCATTTTTTTAAGGAAGAAAATGACACTGCTTCTTATTCATGACTGAGTCTACAGAGTTCTGGAGTTATTATTGTGGGTAGAAGAGACATTTTTAAATTAAGTTGTGAATCAGCTAGCCAACATTATTTAAAAATCATCACATTTATTAAGTGTTCTCCATGTGTTAATGCTGGGCTAGCAATGGGGTTATCAGATTGAACACAGCCCTTGCCCCACTTTGGGTTTATAAAACTATTTCACCACCATTATGCAGATGAGAAAATGAGGGCCAGTGTGGACGTGACTTTTCCAGGGTCATACAGCAGGACAGCAGTAGAATTGGCACTAGAATCTTGGTTTCTTGACTGCAGTCCTGTGATCTTTCCACTAGGCAACGTTATCTCAATGCCCTCTAAGTGCAGAATTCTCTACTAGATACAGTTAGAAGAGCGGTAGTAAGGAAAGAATGGCATTTGGTTTTGCTCTCATTCTATTCGTAACTCAGTCAGAGCAAGAAAGAAGGAAATGCATGACCAAGAGGAAAAGACCTAGCTGGCTACGGGCAGGAAAAGGCTTACTGAAATCAATTTAGCTTTGTACTTTAGGATTAAATGGTTCTTCCAGAGCAATTGAAAAATTCACAAATTGGGCTTGTTAAATTTAAGAAGTGGAATTTTTTGTTTTTACTGAAAAACAGTCCATTTTGCAAACCTTGATCTAAGTCCACCGTGAATTGTTAAAAATACAGGAAACCTCAAACTATGGGAAAATAAATCAAACTTTCTTATCTTGTTCTAATAATTCACTATAATCAATCATGAATTATATTTATTGAGTGCTTACTGGGAGAAGAACACTGTGCTAAGATTTGGGAGAGTATAATGCAATAGAATTACTAGATACAAATCCCTGCCACAAGGATCTTACAATCTAGAGGAGGAAAGAGACATGAGAGTAGATTAGAGACAAGGGGAATGACAGAATATAAGGATATGTACATGAAGACTATGGGGCTTGGGGTTTGATGAATATTAAAATACTTAAGGAGCACAGACCAAAGTGCATAGATGAGACAGAAGGAAGAGTGGATAGGGGAATTATGTCAGGCATATAAACTGGTACATAAGGACAAGGGTCTTTCTTTGCAAAACTTAACAACACTACACTAGTCATTTTCAGGGCTTGCAAAACAGTGCATAACAGCCTAAAATAAATTTTGTCTTTCAAGAATGTAAAATGGCTAAAGCAAAGACTATACTACTGTGCTTATATCATTTCACAAAGAGTCACTTTCCCAACCAATTGGATTTAAGGATGGTAATAAGATTAGCTCAGCCAGCTGGCCAGGCAATGCTAGAAAAAAAAAATAAAGAATTTGACACCATTGAGAAGACCCCATATATATATTGGGAAAAGTCATATTTTCCGCAGATCTTCAGAATCCATCTCAGTGGAATATCAAAAAGGAAAGAATAAAGTTACAGAGCTGCTTTATCCTAGCATTAAGGAAAGTATTAACACCAAGTCTCTCCCTGGACAGAGGGAAGAGTGATGATACCAAATTCTCCTAATAATTCAGAAGTTATTTTCCCAGAAGCATTTTCATTCATTTCCCAGCCAGAAGTCTCTCAAAGCCTTATGTCTAGACAAAGCTTTGACCAAACACCAGTACAAATTATAAGAAACCAATAAGTCACATCGGACTCACCACAAGGGACAAAAAAAACCCCAAGTTGTAAATTCACTTAGGCTATTTGAATGAATGATTTGAAATTTCCACGTTTTGCAGGCCTTTTGTTAAAGAGAAATAAATACAATTGTGCTAATAATAATTATGGTACTTCCAGCACCAAGTTCTGGAATGGATACAAGTTAATCAAGCAATCAGTCAACTGTGTTTATTGAATACTTACTGTGTGCAGAATACTGTGCTAAGAGCTTGAGAGAGTACAATATAACAGTTGGTAGACACGTTAATCAGGTTGGACAGAGGCCCTTTCCCACATGAGGCTCACAGTCTATGTAAAAGGGAGTAAGATTTAATCCCCATTATACAAGTGACATAAGTGAGGCACAGAGAAGTCAAGTGACTTACTCAGAGGCAGTATTAGAACTCAGGTCCTCTCAACCAATCATTCACTCATATTTGTTGAGCACTCAATGTATGCAGATAACTGCTTGGGAGAGTACAATATAAGTAAACATGTTCCCTGCCCACAGTGAGTTTACAGTCTAGTTTACAGTCTTCTGACTCCCAGGCCCATGCTCTTTCCACTAGACCATCCTACTTCAAAGCTCTTAAAGCATTATGGAAAAGCAAACACTTAATGCCTAAGTTTTCTTGAAGGAAAAGTCTAAGGAATTTAAGGAAATGCCTCTTGGGTATAAATGGGCACTTAAGAGTAGTACCCAATGAATCAGATTTTAGTATAGTGCTCTGCATATGGTAAATGCTCAATAAATACGATTGACTGATTGATTGATATGGGAACCTGATATATTTTGTATCATTCACCTTGCAGAGAATGCTAACTGCCAATGCTATTAAACCAATCTCCTATTTATGTCTTGTCGACCAATGATAATGCTGAGGATATACCATCACCAAGATTCAATATGATCAATTATAACAGATGACTGAAAAACCCCACAAATGATTAAGAATTGATATATCAACAAGCAATAAGGACTGTTGGAAGATCACTACCACGGACACATCACCACCCTAAAAGGAAGGAATCAGAAAATAGGTTGCTTTCCTCGATCAGCGACTTCAAGAAGATTGGGACATACAGAGGCAGATGTGAAAAGAGTGGCATATTGTGTGTGGGACAAACCCATTAGCACAAAAAGGACCTGTCCTCAGATATAAAACAGTTCAATGATGAGTGCTGGGGTGACAGTCAAGCCTCTGTCTTTTCAGCCTCACTTGCATACAGGATACAATCTTGCTATCATTATCATCATCTTTGAAAACAAAGGACAGATAGATAAATGTATAAATAGCAAGGTTATAGGTCATTAACACAAGAAGTTACCTAAACCAATCAATGAAACATTCTGTATCATGCTACAACTGATCCTAAACCTGTCCTGACATCATGTTGCCTAAACCTAAATTTATACTTCGTCCAAATTTATTTTTCCAACAGTTTTGCTTGGTTGAACTTTGATAGTTGATATTTGTTAATGAAATGTTTTTGTCTGATTTACATTTATTTGCCTTTGGATGTTCCAAAGAAAAAGCTGAATTTAGCAAGGGGAGTTGGGGCAGGAGAAGAGGGGACATCTGAACAGTCCCAAATACCTGAAATGAACAGCATTCCCCATTTATGAAAAGCTAACATCTGAGGCAGACATTATACGTGGTTCTTCAAACAGCACCCCCTCATCTGGCTGATCATAGGTCTCCAGGTGTCAAGTTCTTGAATTTGTTTCATTCCTGCCTTCCCCTGCTATAAGCATGTACCACAAAGTTAATGTGATTTTTACAGACATTGATCCTCATGTTTGGTGAATTTCCCAAAGGCCAGTAGTTTGAGAGGTAGCTTTATGAAATGATGAAGTCTATGAAGTCTACTAAGGCTGGATTTTTTGGCTTTGCTAGTGAAGAGGAGATAGGGCAAGGGGAGGAGGCAGGGTGGATGAGGGTCCAGTAGCTTGTGGGCAAGCAAGAGAAATTCTGCTATGTAAATTTTCCCTGCTCCTTCCCTGACACAACCCCTTTATCCCCAATTTTCCTGGAGCTGAAATCTTGGGGCCTGACACCTCACAACCCCCTACCTTGCTCCCAGAAATGAAGAAAGCCAATTAAGGAAGCAGCACGGCCTAATGGATAGAGCATGGACCTGGGAATCAGAAGCACCTGGATTCAAATTTCAGCTCAGCCACGTGTCTGCTGCTTGACCTTGGGCAAGTCACTTAAGTTCTCTGTGCCTCAGTTCTTCATCTGTCAAATCGGGTTAAGACTGTGAGCCTCATGTGGGACATGGATTGTGTCCAGCCTGATTGGATTGTATCTACCCTAGCACTTAGTACAATGCCTGGCACATAGTAAGTGAGTACAGATGTCTTTTTTTTTTTTTTTTTTTAAAGAAAACCATGTGTTGTCCTTAGGATTTGTGACCTAACTCAGATTCACCCTTCAGGTTACCTGGACTTAACAAAAGACTCCAGTCCTTAATCAGGGGATGAAGACTAGTCTTTGCTTTCCCTCCCACTTGATCCTGGTTTATTATCAGGTTTTTAAAAGTATTGACACTGCCAAGCTCTCTCCCTTTCAACAGGAAGGTTTCCCACCAATCATATCAGGCCTGGGGAATCAATCACAGGGATGGGAGTGGCAGATTGTAAACCAACATTTTAACTGTAAGAATACAAACAAAAAAGTTCCCCAGAAGCAGTTCATATATCATGGGAGTTGTAGATTAGAAACCCACAAACCTAGCTTGTATCTTATCAGCATCCTGTGTCTTCCTGAAGGTGCACCTCGATAACCTATTAGGATGATGAATAATTTACCAAAGAGCCTTTGTTGTGTGTGCTCCAGATCCTCCTTTTCATAAACTTTGGAAAAAAGCTTTAATACTGAAATGATGTTAAACAACGAAAAATACTCACAACTATCATTTTGTCAAAAAACTTCCTTTATCTGGGTACTTCAGGAAAGTTTTCTGGTCTGCTCTCCTCAGATAATTGTCTCTAAGCTTTTCTTTGCTTGGACAATTGGTGATATATGGACCAAGCTTTTTATCTCTCTCTATACAGATGTAGCATGAACCTATGCACTGAAATCCATATACCATCAGCAGTAATTCTGTGAATGGGAGAAATTAATCGGAAGTACCAAAAAGGGTGAAATCTGAGAAAAATGTGAAGGCCATAAAATGAAATCTAGGCATGTATCTCATTGTCCAATCTGATTTTCTATAAATACTCCTTTGCTACAGATCTATAAAACAGAGATCTACTGACATGCCCATACACAGTGTTTCTCTAAACTGCTTGTCACTCTAAGAGGCTAGTGATCATTTTTCTAGGGAGATAAGAATTTTCTCCTTAGTTTTAAAGCAAATATAAAAAAAGCAGTCATGGTTTTGTATGCATGAGTTTAAAGTCATATACGCATGTACACTCATCGACTTCATCTCACACCTGGGCAGTGATATTTATCCATCCCATAAGGAGCTGCAAGGAATGTAGGGAAAACATTTGAAAAACAACACAGTGGCTGACAATGAAATTACTTGCCATTGCCAGCTTCCCAAAATGTAGACCACTACTCAATAAAGCTGCAACCTCCATTCCAGGACTGAATTTTCAATGTCAGGTATGGTGGTTCACTTTCCGTAAGTCACCAGATGGCAGCTGATGATTCTGATGCTAAGTAGGACCTTTTACAGCCCCTAATTCTCAATTCTAAAGTGGATGGCTGCAAATTCAAAATCAAAGTCACAAGTGAAGCCATTTGGAAATCTGACTGTAAGCACAGAAGTCAGTATCTCTATCTGTCTTAAAAAAATACCACTTCAAATTTGATAGGCAGATGTTACTGTTCTTGTGCTGTCGGAGGGGCAGTGTCTATTTGCAGATAAGGGTGTTCTGTTACGTTAGCTTCTCTCAGCTCCAGTGCCAGATCTTTCAGATGTAAAAATACCCATGATTCTCAGCTTACCCACAGCTATTTTTAATCCCACAGGATGCTATGTGCCTATATCACTGTGTCGTTTTCAGAAAGCCACCTTACTATTTTAGCAATCTCCAAATGAAGAGTGACCGCTCAGACATTCCTGTCCTAAAGGGTTGAGAATAGTGCACTGGAAGAGGAAGACTATGATTTTTACATCATCGTAAAAGAGTCTTTCAACCTCAGATCCTTCACTCCCTCCATGCCCTACCTGATTCTCCCTCCCCCCACCCCTTTTTGAGCTTTCCTTCCTGCCCCAGATGTCTTGATTAGTGGCTCTGTGTATGCTGGTCAGATTCTGGGATTAATGATGGCTAATTTGCCTGAGGTTGGTGCAACCCAGGCATCAGGCTTCTCTACCACCAGGTTTTGCTGCCATATGGGCAGAAGCAGCTGTTTCAATTACTTTCTGTGCCCAGATGTGTCAGACGAGACACCAGTGCTCTGCGGGGTACATTCAGCCGCTCGGCAGCTAATTACTTCAATCGCGTGTCGAAGCATGGTGCTGTATACAGTAAAAGGGTTTTTGAAAACAGCGGACTGCCAGCTGTCATTATGCCTCACAATGATGTGAAGCTGATAAGCTGTGACTAGATTTCAACTTCAACTTTCTGAGAATCTTGATACAGATAGTTTTTCTTTGTCAAGCACACCAACTAAATAAATGTGGTCATGAATAACCGGATATGCATTCTTCCTGTGCTCTCTATAGAGAAGCTAGTCAGTGACATCTACATACATTTTAGTCCCTTTCTTTATATGATTTCGGGATTTGGTAAATCAATTTGTAAGTGCTGTGGGAACAATGTTGAACATTGTTTTGTAATGCTATAGGAAGACACAAATCTGGTGATTTTAATTTGGGTTGGCTAACGGAATCCATAATTTCAGAGAACCTTTTAAAAGGTTAATAGTGCAGTAATGGCAATAATAGATGTATCCCTTCTGTCAACCATAGAGTGATCAACGTTTCGATTTATGCTTTCAGATGTAGTGTGTTAGGGAGAGGTGAAAGGAACAGAAAATGTTGGTTAACCCCTTCCTTCCCAGACACTATTTTTTTTTAATACGTCCAGGTTGAAATGTTGAATAATACGGAATAAAGCATTTCCTTTGGTTTGTGAGGTCTATTGGATATTCTAGATTAGTTCTGAGTGCCATCACACTAGTAATGCATGTACTTAGGAAAACAAATGTTTTGTGCTAATTTCATCATAATCAGAATGATTATATGGAATTTACTGTTTGTTACCATGGTTATTTCAAGCGATTTTTGGTTATTGAAATACTGGAAGAATAATCAGTATGCAGTTTGACACCCTTTGCCCAAAATATAAGCAATCAATCTCACTCTCACATCACAACATTTTTATAGTCCAAAATAATTTCATTTCACCAAAATACTATTACGTATTCATCCAATTTCAATATCGCATGGTTTAGCCTTTCATTGATATTACTGTTTTCAAATGCATATTCATCACAGTGCTACAGTGAAATTAACGTAATCTCTAGATTCTTACCCTCCTGTATTTAGGAACACCTGGAGTGCACATAGAACTCAGAATTCCTGCAAAACAAATTTTCAAGGTGCATGTTCAAAATTCTACTGAATGATTTCTAAGTACAGAAAAATGAAGAGAAAATACAGGCCATGTTTGCCAGAAGCATTCAATTTCAACCAGATTAAACCTGCTTTTAGAATGGTTCCAACCACATTTTCTGTAGTATACAGGAGTTAACACTTTCCTTGATATTGAACTAGTGAAGCCCAATAAGAAAGCTAATGCAAAACACATATAAGAAACACTCCGAATATCTAAACACTTTTCATAAGTGAGAACCAGAAAATGATTTACTATGCATCATTGTTGGCTGGCTTTAAAACAGTTGACTGACTAATGGTATTAAATGGCATTGTGTGAAATTGGGAGCTCTTATGCTGCCCTCAAAGTGGAAATTTTTTCACATAAAGATTTCTCAGTGGTGTTTTAGCAGATTCTGACCTGCCTGGGGCCATGGATAAAAATGAACAAATTCCATCTGAGAACAAATACCATTTTCTCTCTCATTCCATGTACAAACTCCATATTGCAGGGAAAAACTATGTCCCTTTAACCTAAAAGTAAATTACAATAGGAAATGCTACCTCCATTTTCATGAAATGCACATCAAAATTAGAGGCAATCACCAGTAAAACTGTATTTCCTGAATTCTGAAGAAATAATATTTTTTCTGGATTTTAGTACTTTCATCTACATTTTATTATACATGGGAAAGCGTAATTATCTCAGAAAAAGAGGGCAGCAGTGGTTATTCATAGTTGACTCAAGAAATTATCTAGGAATATTTTTAATGTACTGTCTGTGGATCTATAGCTTACCATAGTTTTGGTTGTGATTTTGTAGGGCTGTTTATATTATGCTAAGGGCCAAAGTTCTCCTGGGAATGTACTGGTCCTCTTCTGAATGTAACCTCAGAAAGCAATGTCAGGTTCTGAACTAGAATACATGGATCACTTCATTATCATCTCAGCATTATTGGATGGGGTTTGCAATCATTTAGTGAGACAATATCTGGTGAGTACTGGCATCTTAACACATACAAGATAGAAAATACAATCTGGGTTTGAAGAACAATCATATGGATATCGGGTCTCCTTACCTATTAGTTTGTGTGTCCCGAGTGGAACAGGGATTCTAGACTGTAAGCCCGTTGTTGGATAGGGACCGTCTCTATATTTTGCCGACTTGTACTTCCCAAGTGCTTAGTACAGTGCTCTGCACACAGTAAGCACTCAATAAATACAATTGAATTGAATAATCCACTAGGAAAGCAGCATTGTCAAGAGAAAAAATTAAGGGCCTGGGAGTCAGAAGTTGTTGGTGTTATTGGCATCTTGGCCACTTTCTTGCTGTGTGATCTTGGGTAATTCATTTACCTTCTCTCTGCCTCAGTTTTCTCATCTTTAAAATGGGGATTCAATATCTAGTCTCCCTCCGCCCTTAGACTGTGATTCCTGTGTGGGGCAGAGACTGAGTCTGACCTGATTTTCTTGTATCTACTTCAGTGGCTAGAATAGTATTGCCACAGAGTAAACACTTAAAAAGTCACCATTATTACTACTATTGCTATTCTTATTGATCTGATTACCTTATATCTATCCCAGCACATAGTAAGCTCTTAATACCATAATCAATAATGCCAAATTTAATAAATAAGGGTCATGTGTTTTTTTCTGACCCAAATCTTACAAACTGATTTACAAGTGGCCTTTACTGAACTAGAGTCCTCAGAAAGTGTTTCTTTCAATTAGTAAATCAATCAATCAATAGCATTTATTGATCATTTATTATGTGCAGTACACTGTACTAAGTGCTCGGGAGAGTACAACACAACAATATAACAGACACATTTCCTGTCCACAGTCTGGGTTATTCCAAATGAGCTTTGAAAAAAAGATATTTTCCCACAAAGGATTTATATAACACAATAGGTACATCTTGCATAGGGAGAAAGTCCAATTCTGGGGTAAGGTAAATCAAAATATGAAGCTCTCTTGGGTTTATTGCTGTCCCAGTTTTCCATGGATTTCTCTAATTCATGCTAGTTCAGCACTGCCACATTCCCCTCCTCCCTGGTGATCTCTCACAATGGGCAAGCAGCTGGGGGGTGATCGTTCTACCTGCTACCTAACTGCACTTCACGGGGAGAAGAGTACCAAGAGACAAATGATCACTTACTCCACATACATCAAAAAAAAAACAAGTCAGCTAGAAAAGAGCAGATGTCTCAGCCTAAATCCAAGTGAAAAATTGTTCATGAATTCTTGCCCATTAGAATGAAACCTGCTGAAGATGGATACACAAACTTCACCTGTTTCCTATATTATGTTACAAATCTAGGGAACAAATGAATTCTGTCTCCTGCACAGGAAAACAGTCCCAAGTTGACAGAATTTCCAAGCCACTGCTTTTCTACCCTTCCAATTTCTGGTCTAAAATTTCCAACTTCAAACAACTCCTCCAGTTTCCCAAAGACTGAGTTCTAGAACACCTTATTTGTTATTTAATTACATATTTATTCACATGTATCTTTAATTTATATTTATTCCATCATTCTTAATTATAGTATTTTCATCAATTTTCTTATACTCTCTCCCCTCTATGTGGATAACTCATCAAGGGCTGCCTCTAAGTTTCCCACTAAACTGTAAGCTTTTTGAAAGCAGGAATCAAGTCCATGAATGGTATTGTATTAAAATGATCTAGTCAGCAGAGTGAAGTATGGACTGGAGTGGGGAGAAACAGAAGGCTGGAGGTCAGTAAGGAGGATGATACAATAATCAAGGCAGGATAGGATAAGTTATTTTATTAACCTGGTAGCAGTTTGGATGGAGATGAAAAGGTGAATTTTTGCAATGCTGTGAAAGTGGAACTGACAGGATTTAGTGACAGATTGAATGTGTGGGTTGAATGAAAGAGAAGAGTCAAGGTTGATGCCAAGGTTATGGGCTCGTGAGACAGGAAGGATGGTGGTGCCATCTACAATGATGGGAAACTGATGGGGAGGTCAGGGTTTGGGTGTTTTCAATATGTTGAGTTTGAGGTAATGGGAGGACATCCAAGTAGAGATGTCTTGAAGGCAAGAGGAAATTCAAGACTACAGATTGGGAGAGAGTTAAGGGCTGGAGATGTAGATTTGGGTATCACCTTCCTAGAGATGGTAGTTGAAGCCATGGGATTGAATTAGTTCTCCAAGGAAGTGGGTATAGATGGATAATAGAAGGGGAGCCAGAACTTAACCCGAGGTACACCCACAGTTAGGGGATGGGAGGCAGAAGAGGGGTGCTGTGTGGTTGAGGGTGAGGTGAATCAAGTGTGAAAATCCAGGTGTAAGGGTGTTGCAGAAGGAGTGTGGGAGGAAGAAATGAGGGCTTAATCAGGGAAGGCCTCGGGGAAGGAGAAGATCATAGATTGTTGGCTAAATCACTTAGAGTGATGTTTCAAGGGAATGAAAAATTGAGCATGGAATAGATTTCAAAGAGGCCATGTCATTCCTCATCTAGAAGAGATGGTCACCTCACCCGTTTCCACCTCACCTCCCTTCTCTCCTTCTAGAGCCCAGCCCGCACCCTCCGCTCCTCTGCTGCTAACCTCCTCACTGTACCTCACTCTCACCTGTCCCAACATCAACCCATGTCCTTCCCCTGGCCTGGAATGCCCTCCCTCCACACATCTGCCAAGCTAGCTCTCTTCCTCCCTTCAAAGCCCTACTGAGAGCTCACCTCCCCCAAGAGGTCTTCCCAGACTGAGCCCCCTTTTTCCTCTCCTCCTCCCCATCCCCCCTGCCCTACCTCCTTCCCCTCTCCACAGCACCTGTATATATGTTTGTACAGATTTATTACTCTATTTATTTTACTTGTACATATTTACTATTCTATTTATTTTGTTAATGATGTGTATTTAGCTTTAATTCTATTTGTTCTGATGACTTGACACCTGTCCACATGTTTTATTTTGTTGTCTGTCTCCCTCTTCTAGACTGTGAGCCCTTTTTTAGGTAGGCACCATCTCTATATGTTGCCAACTTGTACTTCCCAAGTGCTTAGTACGGTGCTCTGTACACAGTAAGTGCTCAATAAATACGATTGAATGAATGAATGGATGAATCACCTGCGTGAACAGGAGAAATCTGATGATGAACCAGGACCTCTTTGGGATGGGCTAGAATGGTGCCAGCAGCATTTAC
The DNA here is from genome assembly GCF_015852505.1 of Tachyglossus aculeatus. Lineage (NCBI taxonomy): Eukaryota > Metazoa > Chordata > Mammalia > Monotremata > Tachyglossidae > Tachyglossus > Tachyglossus aculeatus. Next base: position 92,466,076 of record NC_052070.1, on the reverse strand, counting down.
ATGTACAAGATTGGAGTAACTGTCAATCACAATACGAAACCTACTTCTCATCCACATGAACAGCAGTTATTGAGCCAAACTGTGTTCCAAGTACTGTATGTGAAGCTTTGGAGAAGAGACAAGGCCCCTGTCCCCTTGGAGCTAACTCTGAAATGGATTCCACTGGTGTCTACCAGCTCTCGGAGACCTCTACTGTGCTATTTTGGGAAATATTGTGGGCCTACAACAGGCTATTTGAAGACTACAACTAATAGACTAGAATAACAACTCAGAAGCAAGATGTTTTGCATCCAAGAGGAGTCTATATACTTGGGTCTGCTACCCACTAAGCTCACTGACACTAACCCTATCCTCACAGAACTTAAGCACATAACCTTATACTCAGTGCTTCCCTGATAATAATAATAATAATAATAATAATAATGATGATGGCATTTGGTAAGCACTTACTATATGTGGAACACTGTTCTAAGTGCTGGGGGGGATACAAGATGATTAGGTTGTCCCATGTGGGGCTCACAGTCTTAATCTCCATGTAACAGATGAGGTAACTGAGGCACAGAGAAGTTAAGTGACTTGCTCAAAGTCACACAGCTGACAAGTCGCAGAGCTGGGATTAGAACCCATGACCTCTGACTCCCAAGCCCGTGCTCTTTCTACTGAGCCACACTTCTTGATGTGCAATTTATGTAAATATTTGTCTTCCCCACTTTACTATAAGCCTCTTGTGAGCAGGGATCATGTCTACCCAGTACACTCTCAAACACAGTACAGAGCAGTGTACTAAGCACTCAATAAATACAATCGCTGATTGAGTCTAAGCCTACGATGGCTTGACATGTCTGGTCAACTCTGACCAGACCAGGCAGATTTGTTAGAAAGGGAAGAATAGCCCTCAGCATAATTTATGTTGAGAGCATAAGTCAATTCAGCAGAACACAAACTCAATATGCTAGCTTTTGATCCAAATCTGAAATTTGTAACATCACAGAAAACGTATCAGAAAAGAAGGTAGGAAGTGAGTTGTGTCTCCTCTCAGGATTAAACCTGGAGAGTTTCCAGTACTCTACCAGTCACAGTAACAGGATGGAGAGTCAAGCAGAGGCAAATCCATTCCATTCATAGCTTGGACAGTGGCTAGCCAATGGAAGGGAATCCACTACAAGTCAAAACTCACCTGTGCTGTGCAGCAGTGGCATGGAAAAGAGTCAAGGTTGGAGACTTAAGTTCACTGCATGGAAGAAGGCAATGGTAAACCACTTCCATATTTTTACCAAGAAAATTCTAAGGATACACTACCAGAATGATTGCAGATGGATAGTGTGGCATTCTGGGAGAGATGTGTCCATGAAGTAACTATGTGTTGGAAATGGTTTGACAGCATAAGACAAAACAAGCAGTTGTGGAGGGTTTTATGCCACTTAAATACAAGTTACAGAACTTCCAGATCTGGTTTTAGCTCACATGAGAATAGGGAGTGTGAGACAAAGGAAACAGGTATCTCAAGGTTAGGATCACGGCTGACTCAGGGTTGGTTTAGTCCAGTCTTTCAGGCCACTAGTCATACTTTTTGTAACAGTTATCATTTCTTTCTATTATTTAACCATTGTAGAAATGGGTCTTGTCCTGCTCTGATCCTTTGCTGCTTTCCTTCATCTCTTCCATACTTATTTTGCCCCTACAGGACTTTTTCTCATAAAGTTGTTCTTCTCCTAGAACTTTCATATTCATAAGAATACATAAAAGTATCCTATCGTACCATTTCCCACTTTATAACAATTTAATATTGTAGTAGGAATATAATGTTGAGAGACCGAGAACATGTCCAATCTGATTGTATTATTTCTACTCCAGAGCATAAGACTTAGAGTAAGTGCTTAATAAATGCTGTAATAATTACTATACTACAATATAACATTATATGAATTATAATAAAATCAATTAGAGTTATAGATTTATATATAAAAATTGTGTGTTATAATTCATAGGATTTTCATTTTGTCTCACAAAGTAGAGTTGTCTTTCTGTTTGAGGACAATGATGCTGAAGGTGAGACTGCAACCATGACTTTGAGTTAGAATTGCTTGCATACTGGCACAATCTGTCCATTAAAATACAGTTTACTGGGCTTGACCATTCAGAAAATAGCTTGTTTTACATTTAGTATCATCATTATTCTTTATTTTTCATTGCAATTCAACAATACTTACTATGTCCTCATTCAGTGTCCTGGAATCCATGTGTTCCCCCAAATCCTTGCCCTCAGCAATTGGTTATTTTTTAATTCTTCTCAGCTGGTAGAAGTTGCAATTGTTCCATATTCCACCAATACACTGGAAGAATATTCATAACTCACATGATCCTGACATCACTCAACTTTAAACAGCCATCTTATTTTCCCCAAATTTTCCATTCAAAACTCCAACATTATTATATGGCTTTAATTTAGAAAAGTATGATGAAATGAAGACTTCATCATTATCAATCACCAATAGCATTTAGTAAGTAAGTACCCATTACTTATGGAACACACTACAATAGTCATATTATAACTTTTGTTTTCATTTTGTTTTCCTCCTTTCTTTATTATCTCATCCTCCCTGGTTAACATCCTGTCTCTCTGGCTTTTCCTCTTAGTTTCTTTTGCTATTTGTCTTCCTTTCATCTCTTTGGTTCTATACTTCTCTACTAACCCCAAACCTCCAGTTCTGTCCTCTCCTGTGCTTTACAGTTTTCTATCTTCTTCTATCCCTGGGATACTTCCTAATAAAAATAATAATAATAATAATAATAATAATAATAATAATAAATACTTGTTAAGCACTTACTATGTGCCAAGCACTTTACTAAACCCAAGAGTAGACACAAGATAATCAGGTTAGATATAGTCCCTGTTGCACACTGGGCTCACAGTCAAAGTAGGAAGGTGTACACGTATTAAATCCCCATTTAACAGATGAGAAAACTTGGGCAGAGATAATAATAATAATAATAATAGTATTTGTTAAGCTCATCCTCCCCCTCCCATCCCCTTACTGTGGGGGTTCCCCAAGATTCAGTTCTTGATCCCCTTCTGTTCTCTATCTACACTCACTCCCTTGGTGACCTCATTCGCTCCCACGGCTTCAACTATCATCTCTATGCTGATGACACCCAAATCTACATCTCTGCCCCTGCTCTCTCCCCCTCCCTCCAGGCTCGCATCTCCTCCTGCCTTCAGGACATCTCTATCTGGATGTCTGCCCGCCACCTAAAACTCAACATGTCCAAGACTGAACTCCTTGTCTTCCCTCCCAAACCCTGCCCTCTCCCTGACTTTCCCATCACTGTTGATGGCACTACCATCATTCCCGTCTCACAAGCCCGCAACCTTGGTGTCATCCTCGACTCCGCTCTCTCATTCACCCCTCACATCCAAGCCGTCACCAAAACCTGCCGGTCTCAGCTCCGCAACATTGCCAAGATCCGCCCTTTCCTCTCCATCCAAACCGCTACCCTGCTCGTTCAAGCTCTCATCCTATCCTGTCTGGACTACTGCATCAGCCTTCTCTCTGATCTCCCATCCTCGTGTCTCTCCCCACTTCAATCCATTCTTCATGCTGCTGCCCAGATTGTCTTTGTCCAGAAACACTCTGGGCATGTTACTCCCCTCCTCAAAAATCTCCAGTGGCTACCAATCAATCTGCATATCAGGCAGAAACTCCTCACCCTGGGCTTCAAGGCTCTCCATCACCTCGCCCCCTCCTACCTCACCTCCCTTCTCTCCTTCTACAGCCCAGCCCGCACCCTCCGCTCCTCTGCTGCTAATCTCCTCACTGTCCCTCGTTCTCACCTGTCCTGCCATCAACCCCCGGCCTACATCATCCCCCTGGCCTGGAATGCCCTCCCTCTGCCCATCTGCCAAGCTAGCTCTCTTCCTCCCTTCAAGGCCCTACTGATAGCTCACCTCTTCCAGGAGGCCTTTCCCAGACTGAGCCCCTTCCTTCCTCTCCCCCTCATCCCCCTCTCCATCCCCCCGTCTTACCTCCTTCCCTTCCCCACAGCACCTGTATATATGTATATATGTTTGTACATATTTATTACTCTATTTATTTTACTTGTACATATCTATTCTATTTATTTTATTTTGTTAATGTGTTTGGTTTTGTTCTCTGTCTCCCCCTTCTAGACTGTGAGCCTACTGTTGGGTAGGGACTGTCTCTATATGTTGCCAACTTGTACTTCCCAAGCGCTTAGTACAGTGCTCTGCACACAGTAAGCGTTCAATAAATACGATTGATTGATTAAGTGCTTACTATGTGCAAAGCACTGTTCTATGCCCTGGGGGGATACAAGGCGATCAGATTGTCCCACGTGGGGCTCACAGTCTTAATCCCTATTTTACAGATGAGGTAACTGAGGCACAGAGAAGTGAAGTGACTTGCCTAAAGTCACACAGCTGACAAGTGGCGGAGCCGGGATTTGAACCCATGACCTCTGACTCCATAGTCCATGCTCTTTCCTCTGAGCCACGCTGCTTCTCTAGTCACATAGCAGGCAAATCGTGGCGCCAGAATTGGTACCCAGGTTCTCTAACTCCCAGGACCATGCTCTTTCAACTAGGTCATGCTGCTTCTCTGGCTCATTTTTTTTTGGTTTAATGATATTTGTTAAGCACTTACTGTGTGCCAGGCACTGAACTAAGCACTGGGGTAGATACTAGTTAGTCAGGTTGGACACAGTCCATGTCCCACATGGGTTTTACAGTCTTAATCCCCATTTTACAGGTGAGGTATCTGAGGCACAGAGAAATTAAGTGACTCACCCAAGGTCACACAGCAGACATATGGTTGAGCTGGAATTAGACTCCAGGTCCTCTGACTCCCAGACCCATGATCTTCTCACTAGGCCATGTTGCTCTCTGCCTCAAGTGCTTTCCTTCTTCAGTTCATCACACCTACATCTGCATGCATCATCTTCTTAAAATGCATCATTCCATTCCTCAAAAACTTCCAAGAGCTGTATTGTAATACATGTATTCTTACCAAAGCTAAAATCTGTCCACTGTCTCCCCTATTAGGTTAAAAAAAATTCAAGATGACAAGGATCAGTTCTAAATTTCAAAGTAGTACAGTGCTCTACAAGTAATGCTTTTGGTGTTTGATGATGTCTTCATTTCCGAGTTTTAATAGTTCAGCCAATCTCTTACATAGCAACCCCCTTGGGACTATCTGCCAAAGAAGTAGGTTTGTTCAGTAAATAGTGACAAATGGAAGTATTTCCAACAAATATTTAGATTTTGCACCCATTTCCTTGGGATTATCCCAGAATGGAAAATTTGAATTAAAATTGATAATTAAAATATATTTTCTGACCAAATACAAACATGCAAATTTTACTTGGGATCATGATCTCAGCATTTCAAAATCCATGCTTATATTTTGTACTTTTTTATATTTTTGTACATTCTTATAGTTTTAAGTGCTTACTATGTGCCAGGCACTGTTTAAAGTGCTGGGGTATATACAAGCTAATCAATATAGACACAGTCTATGCCCGACGTGGGGCTCACAGACTTCACCCCCATTTTACAGATGGGGTAACTGAAGCCCAGAGAAGTTAACTGACTTTCCCAAAAGTCACACAGCAGACAAGCAGCAGAGCTGGGACTAAATAGAGCCCAGGCCCTTCTGACTCCTACACCCCATGCTCTATCTACTAGGCCATTCTGCTTCTCAGTAGGCCAAGCTGCTCATTGGTTTCCTCTTATTCAACAAAGATATATTTAACATGTCCATTGTCAACTTCAGGAGCAGAATGCAATTGATTTTGAGGAGCATTGTGGCTTAGTGGAAGGAACACGGGCTTGGGAGTCAAAGGTTGTGTGTTCTAATCCCGGTTCTGCCACTAATCAGCTATGTGACTGTGGGCAAGTCACTTAACTTCTCTGTGCCTCAGTTACCTCATCTGTATAATGGGGATTAAGACTGTGAGCCCCACATGGGACAACCTGACTTCTTTGTATATACTACAGTGCTTAAAACAGTGCTTGGCACGTATTAAGTGCTTAACAAATGCCATTATTATTATTATTATCATTATTATTATCATCTGCCAATTTTGAAAAACAGTCTTTCCTAAATGGGTTATCGAAGGTACACATCAACAGACTAGGTTTGTCTAACAATAAGTGCCAAAAACCCGGAGGAAACTAGAGGAAAAATGTTGACCCTTTCCATTTCACCCAAAACATCAACCCTCCTCATGAAGGTCAAAGACCTATGGGCTCCAAGCATTCCATACAACTAATATCTTAGTTATTTCTTGAATTTTGAATTTATTATTAACTCCTTTAAAATATTTCCTTTGTATATTGCCAAAATGTGATCTTATTTATGACAAATTTCATACTTGAATAATATCTTCCTTTTAAATCAGAATTGCCTATTACAGGAAACTATGATTGGAATAATATTTCCAGGATATTACCAATGAACATGTATTCCACTGAACATATATAAAATCCTGGTTTAATTTTTATGTTGTAATTGATTCTTGTTCATCCACCTCTAGCAAAAATTATATCTCAGCTCTATTCAATATTAACATTATTCTTCTATCTAGATTGTTTCTATTCAACCTTATATTTGTTGTCATAATGCTTGTAATTTTTTCTCACTTTAAATTGCTGCAGTCATTTCTAATCTATTAACATTTGCTACTTCTTTCATATTCCTGTAATTCCGTTACTATTACAAACTGAAACAAAATATATTTTCATTGAAGAAGTAACAACGTTTTGGAAGGCAATATATCTTCCTATCACATTTCTTGCAACTTAGCGCCTTCCTATTCAGTCTATTATCACAATTTTATTTGATTTATATCAACCATATATACATAATTCTCAGCACAGTTATATAGGTATGAATTAACTTCAGCTGCTCAACATGTTTCAATTCACCTACTTTCAGTAGATATATATGCATATATATATATATATTATGCAAGTTTAATTCTGAACATTATTTGATATTTAATGCAGGAATCTGATACAACTCTGATGTACATGTTTTTTCCTTAATTATCTAGTAGTCAGATCAAATTATTATTGGTATTTATACAAAATTTGACTCTTGTTCCCAGTCCATCATGTGTTGATAAACACTAGCCCAAAATCTCTGCATTACCTAGTTTTGTTACTCTTTTCACACTCTGATAAAACAAAGCCACTGAACAATGAGACTGAATCTACCCAGTGCTCTATTTAGGAACATCACAACCATCTGAGGATCCACTTGTATTTAGTCTAATTGATGTCAGAAATAACCCAAACACCTAGAATAATTATTTCCAGTCCTCTGCAGCATTCATTGCCAATTTTAAATTGGGACATGCTTTTAGCTTTTCCTTATCTCCCCAAACTGAGCCCCCTCCTTCCTCTCAATCAATCAATCAATCAATCAATCATATTTATTGAGCACTTGCTGTGTGCAGAGCACTGTACTAAGCGTTTGGGAAGTACAAGTTGGCAACATATAGAGACAGTCCCTACCCAACAGTGGGCTCACAGTCTAAAAGGGAGAGACAGAGAACAAAACCAAACATACTAACAAAATAAAATAAATAGAATAGATATGTACAAGTAAAATAAATAAATAGAGTAATAAATGTGTACAAACATATATACATATATACCAGTGCTGTGGGGAAGGGAAGGAGGTAAGATGAGGGGGATGGAAAGGGGGACAAGGGGGAGAGGAAGGAAGGGGCTCAGTCGGGGAAGGTCTCCTGGAGGAGGTGAGCTCTAAGTAGGGCCTTGAAGGGAGGAAGAGAGCTAGCTTGTCAGATGGGCAGAGGGAGGGCATTCCAGGCTCGGGGGATGACGTGGGCCGGGGGTCAATGGTGCAACAGGCGAGAACGAGGCATGGTGAAGAGATTAGCGGCAGAGGAGCGGAGGGTGCGGGGTGGGCTGTAGGAGAGAAGGGAGGTGAGGTAGGAGGGGGTGAGGTGATGGAGAGCCTTGAAGCCGAGGGTGAGGAGTTTCTGCCTGATGAGCAGATTGATTGGTAGCCATTGGAGATTTTTGAGGAGGGGAGTAACATGCCCAGAGCATTTCTGGACAAAGACAATCCGGGCAGCAACATGAAGTATGGATTGAAGTGGGGAGAGACATGAGGATGGGAGATCAGAGAGAAGGCTGATACAGTAGTCCAGATGGGATAGGATGAGAGCTTGAATGAGCAGGGTAGCAGTTTGGATGGAGAGGAAAGGGCAGATCTTGGCAATGTTGCAGAGCTGAGACCGGCAGGTTTTGGTGACGGCTTGGATGTGAGGGGTGAATGAGAGAGTGGAATCGAGGATGACACCAAGGTTGCGGGCTTGTGAGACGGGAAGGATGGTAGTGCCGTCAACAGAGATGGGAAAGTCAGGGAGACAGCAGGGTTTGGGAGGGAAGACAAGGAGTTCAGTCTTGGACATGTTGAGTTTTAGGTGGCGGGCAGACATCCAGATGGAGATGTCCTGAAGGCAGGAGGAGATGCGAGCCTGGAGAGATGGGGAGAGAGCAGGGGCAGAGATGTAGATCTGGGTGTCATCAGTGTAGAGATGATAGTTGAAGCCGTGGGAGCGAATGAGGTCACCAAGGGAGTGAGTGTAGATTGAGAACAGAAGGGGACCAAGCACTGAACCTTGGGGAACCCCCACAGGAAGGGGATGGGAGGGGGAGGAGGAACCTGCAAAAGAGACTGAGAATGAACGACCGGAGAGATAAGAGGAGAACCAGGAGAGGATGGAGTCTGTGAAGCCAAGGTCAGATAGCTTGTTGAGGAGAAGAGGGTGGTCCACAGTGTCAAAGGCAGCTGAGAGGTCGAGGAGGATTAGGATAGAGTATGAGCCGTTGGATTTGGAAAGCAGGAGGTCATTGGTGACCTTTGAGAGGGCAGTTTCCATGGAATATAGGGGACAGAAGCCAGACTGGAGAGGGTCGAGGAGAGAGTAGGTGTTGAGGAATTCGAGGCAGCGCGTGTAGAAAACTCGTTCGAGGAGTTTGGAAAGGAATGGTAGGAGGGATATGGGGCGATAACTAGAAGGTGAGGTGGGGTCAAGAGAGGGTTTTTTTAGGATGGGAGAGACATGGGCATTGAAGGCAGAGGGGAAGGAACCAGTGGAGAGTAAGCGGTTGAAGATGGAGGTTAAGGAGGGGAGAAGGGATGGAGCAAGAGATTTTATGAGTTGAGAGGGAATGGGGTCAGAAGCACAGGTGGCCGGAGTAGCACTTGAGAGGAGGGAGGAGAGCTCCTCTGAGGATACTGCTGGGAAGGATGGGAGAGTAGCAGAGAGTGTTGAGAGCCGGGGGGTTGGAGAAGGGTGGGGAGTGACTTTGGGGAGGTCGGACATGATGGATTTAATTTTGTTAATGAAGTAGGAGGCCAGATCGTTGGGGGTGAGGGAAGGAGGAGGGGGAGGAACCGGGGGCCTGAGAAGGGAGTTAAATGTATGGAAGAGCTGGCGGGGATGATGGGAATGGGTGTCAATAAGGGAGGAAAAATAGTTTTGTCTGGCAGAGGAGAGGGCTGAGTTAAGGCAGGAAAGGATAAACTTGAAGTGAACGAGGTTGGCATGGTGTTTAGACTTTCACCAGCAGTGTTCGGCAGCACGAGCATAAGAGCGAAGGAGGCGGACAGTGGCATTGATCCAGGGCTGTGGGTTAGTGGTACGAGAGCGGCGAAGGGAAAGGTGAGAGAGTGAGTCTAGCTGAGTAGAAAGGGTAGAGTTGACAGCAGTAATCTGATCGTCAAGACTGGGTAGAGAGGAGAGGGAGGCAAGGTCATCCCCCTGCCTTACCTCTTTCCCGTCCCCACAGCACCTGTATATATATCTTTGTACATATTTATTACTCTATTTATTTTACTTTTACATATTTACTATTCTATTTATTTTATTTTGTTAATATGTTTTGTTGTCTGTCTCCCCCTTCTAGACTGTGAGCCCGCTGTTGAGTAGGGACCGTCCCTATATGTTGCCAACTTGTAGTTCCCAGTGCTTAGTATAGTGCTCTGCACACAGTAAGCGCTCAATAAATACGATTGAATGAATAAATGAATGAATCTCCCTAGGATCTTTTTTCTCTCACCAAAGAAATTGATGGAAGATCTTCCCCCAGGAATGTTGCCCAAGCTCAGTTTGACCCTATCCAGGGTGGAATCCCAGCTTCATAGCTGCATTTCGACTAGAGGATGTGCCAGCCTAAAAGATACTCTTTCCTTATTGCCTTGTTGCCTGGACTTGATGTAAAATAAAAAAGTGTTTCGATATCCCAGGCCGCTGCAAGAATTACATTCTAAATCCTCTTCAGGTTGACAGAAGAAATATCCCATGACTGACATGCTTTTTCTGGACTCAGAAATCAATCAGTGGTATTTGTTGAGTGCTTACCGTGTGCTGAGCACTGTACTAATGCTTGAGAGAGTAAAATATAACAGAGTTGGTAGAGACGTTCCCAGGACTGAGGTACTTTTCCTGGACTCAAAGAGGAATGACATATCAATTGTTTTTTCTTGATTTATCGCTATTGCCGCTTAATCAATCAATGGTATTTATTGAGCGCTTACTGTGTGCAGAGCACTGCTCTAATTGCTTGGGAAAGAACAGTTCAACAGAATTAGCAGACACATTCCCCACCCGTAAGGAGCTTATTTCACTTTCAATTCAGTAACAAAAATGTAATTAGGTGAGCTGTTAGACCCCAAACTTGACACCAAGACATCCCCTCCTCTGGAAAGCTATATTTCTCTGAAAGAATTCATCTGCTGCAAAAGAAGGGTAAGAATATTAGTATTAAAGAAGTATTCTGTCCTGGGAACAAAATATCTATAACATGAACTGAATTTTTACATTCTTAAGTTCAGCACTAACTGAAAGAAAAGTCAAGTGAAGGTAATTTTCCTTCTAACCTAGGACTCTATTTAAAACAAGCATAGTTGTACAAGGTCCACTCTCAGCTAAAGCAGCCTTCCTTGATTATTAAAAATACATTTGAAGCTAACAATCAATCAATTGATCAATCATATTTATTGAGCGCTTACTGTATGCAGAGCACTGTACTAAGCGCTTCGGAAGTACAAGTTGGCAACGTATAGAGACACTCCCTACCCAACAGTGGGCTCACAGTCTAGAAGAAGAACCATGGCCTAGTGAGAAGGTCACGGGCCTGGGAGTCAGAAGACCTGGGTTCTAATCCCAGCTCAGCCACATTTCTGCTGCGTGACCTTGGTCAAGTCACTTCACTTCTCTGTGCCTAAGTTACCTCATCTGTAAAATGGGGATTGAGACTGGGAGCCCCATGTGAGACATGGCTGTGTCCAACCTGATTAGCCTGTATCTACCCCAGTGCATAGTACAGTATCTGGCATGTAGTAAGCGCTTAATGGATAGCATTAAAAAACAAAACAGGAAAAATGTTTACTTTAAAAAACAACCCAAACACAAGAGAAACTTGAGTAGAAATGTTTTCATCCCTCCAAACCACCTTTCACCTTCTAGGAAGGTTGGAGTTTTATAATATAAATTGTATGGACAATATGATAGCAAATAATACAAGAAGAATTTTTCTGCAAAATCTGTATTTTAAATGAAGGGTTGATTTTTTAAAAATTCCATTTAAGAGGGAGTTTGATTAAGCAAAAGGAGGTCAAATAAGCTGCTCCACACAGTAAGCACTCAATAAATATGATTGACTGACTGATGATGTCACCCAGTAAGTTAATCTATAATTCAGGGTCATACAATTTCTCATTATTATTCAGAGTGGTCACATGGTCATCAGCTTCTCTTAAATGACAAATCAGGGAAACAGAGTATCTTCAGTTGGTTGCAAGCTTCTCATTAATCATTAATCATCATTAATGTATATACATATGTATATATATATGCATAAAGGGTAGATGTGAGTTTATGTGTGTGTGGGTGTGTGCATGTGTGTGCATGTATGTGTCTGTACATGTGCTTATAAGTAGATATATATTTGTCTCCCCGTCTAGACTTAAAGTTCCTTGTGGGCAGGGAATGTATTGACCAACTCTGTGGTATTGTGTTCTTCCCAAAACTTAGTACAGTGCTCTGTGCACAGTAAGTGCTCAATTAATACCATTGATTGATTGATGAATTTGCAGAATTGCCATACAGTTTAATTGCAATATGCAGCTGCATGGGCATTGTGACGAGTCAGATTCAGAACAGTGCAGACTATCAAGACCTGTATACTGAGTGTGTAGTTCCCATAAAAATAATCAGCTCTAGCCAGAGTTCTGACTGCCCTTAGAACTTTATACAGAACTACAGGTATTCCACAATGACAGGACTTGTCATTTCACAGTCAAAGGTCATATTTCTGTCTCTTTCCCCATCACTGTTCAAATAAATCAGGTTGTGCAAAAGAACCAGTTTTCTTAAACCTTTTCTATGTAACCTTGTGGTAAGACAGCAGTGTTCCCTAGTGGATAGAGCATGGTCCTGGGAGTCAGAGGTATGTAATCCCAGTTCTGTCACTTGGTGCTATGTGTGTGATCTTGAGAAAGTCACTTCACTTTTCTGTGCCTCAGTTACTTCATCTGTAAAATGGGGATTAAGATTGGGACGTTGACTGTGTCCAACCTGATTAGCTTGAATCTACCCCAGTACCTGGCACATAGTAAGCACTTAAAAAATAGCAAAATGTATACAATAAAGGCCTAAACCCCTATGTTTAGGTCAGAACTGTGCCACTCTCCACATAATATTCTTAACCACCCAATATTATCCATTGAAAAACCTCATTTTCTTCTCTTGGTATAATTGAAGCCAACTCTGAAAATGCCTGTCACTCCTCAGCTTCATGGAGAAAGCAGCCCTAGGCATCATAAGGGACATGCTAGTCTCCCAGATGCTGTATGGCATATGTGAACAAGATGGCAATGTTTTGCTGACTTTCTGTTCCCTGTGCTTTCTTTACATAGAGGAGCAGGATGGGAAAAATCAGGCTGAATAGTTGATCAGAGGCAGAATCAGTCTTCTGGTTGGGAAGACGTTGCGAGATAGGTGCAGGACACCATGAGAAATAACACTGTTGTGAATCCAAGTTAAGTTGGAGTAAGAGAAAAATAAAGACTTTATCCCTTTGGTGATAACGGCATTTCTCACAAATTCTAACAAACTATTCATTTTTGGAACATTGGCCAGGCCTGATTATACCTCTTTGTCATTTTCCCACTTGATAATAAATACATGCCTTACTTCATTTTCAATAGAGTCAAATGAGAGGCTATGTGGTCTAGTGGAAAATGCAGAGGGATCCAAGAGTCTGGAGACCTGGGTTCTAGTCACAGTTCTGCCACTGGGCTGTTATGTCACCTCAGACAAGCCACTTAACCCCTCTGTGGTTCAGAAGCAGTATGGCATAGTGGATAGAGCACAAGCCTGGGATTCAGAAGGTCATGGGTTCTAATTCCAGATCCAACACTTGTCTGCTGTGTGACCTTGGGCAAATCACTTCACTTCTCTGGGCCTCAGTTACCTCATCTGTAAAATGTGAGCCCCACATGGGGCAGGGACTATGTCCAATCTGATTAGCTTGTATCCACCCCAGCGTTTAGTACTTTGGGGGTTTTGGCTGAGCTGGTCCACCTCGTGCAAACTTTTCCTCTGATGGCATGGCCCCAGGAACCACTACTCCACTTCTATCTGTTCCACCCTGCAATAAGCTTGTGAGGTGTGGGTTGGTCTTTGGGAGAGGAAAATCTCATACTGCCTTCAGCATTGCCAAGAGTTCTTGAAGAACCCCTGGGCTGTGGTCAATGCAATAGGAATTCATTCATTCATTCAATCGTATTTATTGAATGCTTACTGTATGCAGAGCACTGTAGTAAGTAGTTGGGAGAGTACAACATTAGACACATTCACTGCCCATAATGAATGAAGGTGTTGGGAAGCTGCCATGACTGATGTTTTCCGATACAAATCCCTATGTTACTGTTATTTCCACTGTCCAAGACTAGTAGAATGCTTTAGATCCATCACCATTCTATGTAATTTTACTACAGATATTGAGCACTTACTTCATGCAGAGCACTGTACTAAGTGTTTGGGAGAGTACAGTATAACAGAGTTTGTAGACACATTTCCTGCCCACAGTGAGCTTACAGTCTAGAGTGGGAGACAGCCATTAATATAAATAAATTATGGGTTTGTACCTGAGTGCTGTAGGGCTGGGGAAGGTGTGAATGAAGGATGCAAATCCAAGTGCAAGGGTGACTCAGAAAGGAGCATAAGAAGAGGAAATGAGGGCCTAGTCTGGGAAGGCACGGAAAATTGCAAAAATACAAAGAGCACAAAGTACTGAACAGCAACCTAAGGCAAGGAGCCTGGCATAGTGAATAGAGCATTGGCCTGGGAGTCAGAAGGTCATGGATTCTAATTCTGGTTCTGCCAGTTGTCTCTATCTGTTGCCGAATTGCACTTTCCAAGCACTTAGTACTGTGCTCTGCACACAGTAAGCACTCAATAAATGCGATTGAATGAATGAATGAATGAATTGCCTGCAGTGTGGCCTTGGGCAAGTCACTTAATTTTTCTGTGCCTCAGTTACCTCATCTGTAAAATGGGGGTTGTCAGTGAGCCCCATGCAGGAGAGGGACTGTGTACAACCCCATTTGCTTTTATCCACCCCAGTGCTTAGTACAGTGCCTGGCACATGGTAATCACTTAACAAATATCAAAATTATTATCATTATTATATTAAGGTAGAAGTCAGGAAACTCCTCAGGATCATCCATTAACCGACACCTTACATACGTGTACATTGATTTCTTCCTGCATAGGCCAACTCCTCAGGTTGCGCCAGAACTGAATTTTGTCATGGGGAGACTATCCTCTAACTCTTCCAAACTGGGTAATGAAAACACATAGTGAGAGCTAAAGAGAAAGAGTGAGACAGACAACTGTTCTTTGCACTTGAAGAAGAAGATGCAAATGAAAATGAAATTCACCCACGGATACATACCTCCTTCCCCTCTCTACAGCACCTGTATATATGTTTGTACAGATCTATTACTCTATTTATTTTACTTATGCATATTTACTATTGTATTTATTTTGTAAATTATGTGCATTTAGCTTTAATTCTATTTGTTCTGATGACTTGATACCTGTCCACATGTTTTGTTTTGTTCTCTGTCCCCCCCTTCTATACTGTGAGCCCATTGTTGGGTAGAGACTGTCTCTATATGTTGCCAACTTGTACTTCTCAAGTGCTTAGTACAGTGCTCTGCACACAGTAAGTGCTCAATAAATATGATTGATTGAATGAATGAATGAATGAATGAATGAATGAATGAATGAATGAATGAAAAGGGCTAATGTGGCACCCACAGTCCTGGGATTCACTGGATATACCCAAATGTGGACGCTTGTTGGGCCGTTTTGACTGTTATTCACAGCTCTTTTTTGTCATTTTCACTTATGTCTCTTTGTTTCACTATCCTTACAGAGCCTCTCCTCCAATAGAACTTGCCCTTTCCTAATGGCATTGTGCCATGCTTGTCTCTATGCTGCAGTTGACATCCATGTCATCCATTTGGTTGTCAGAAATAGATTTGTTATAGAATCACTTTATGCTCATGAGCTAAGCTCAAAATAGTAGTTGGGCAAGTCCCTGTGACCAGAGGTTCCAACCTCTGTTGTGAATAGTGAAGACAGTGTAAGTCCACCATGTATGAGGTTTAGCTTTGCTGTATCCTTATGCTATTTCCTCTGTTCTCCTTGCTTTTGGTATCCCATTTTGTGTAAGTGTTTAGCAGCATATCTCATCTATGCTTGTAGATCTCAGCAAGTTCAGGTGCTTTGCCATTTTTCATAGGCCTGACTGCTGTGGTGATGTTCCAATAGTTAGGACGCTCTGGCTCCCAACCTGGGAAATTCTGGATGCTCTGAAGGGCCTCATCTTCAATAATAGAAGGTGTGTTGAAGAGAACATTGAAATATTCTTGCCATCTCAACAGGTTTCCCTCCTTGTCTGAGATCAGAAGAGCCATCTCACTCACTCATGCTCTAGCAGAACTGGGTGATCATGGTTGGATTATTTTTTCTCAATGAAACTGTCTTGGGTTTATGTGTGTCTTAAGATATGAGGGGCTAAATGTTGTTTGATGAAGGAAATGAAATAGGTTGCTTACTTTATTGTAGTTTCTGCCAAGATTCCCCTCCCCTCATCTTATTTTTTAGGCTCAGAAACCAACTTTCCTGCATATGACCCTTATGAAGCTCCTAATAGGTCTCAGTGTGGTGGGGCAACAGTGGCAAGATTCATGTCATGGGCTTCTGAACAACAATTTAGGGCTCCAATTTGTGGAGCTGTCAATCAAGCTCTATTTGAAAATCTTAAATTTAAAGTTATATATATCTTTATATATATAGATATATATATATATATTTAAATACATATAGTTGTTTCTCCAGAAACATCTGTTTTCATTCCACAGTGCTGTGATAAATGTAATGAAAATGTGATGGTAGTGTGATTCTCTAGAGGTGTCAGCACTGTGGGGCAGGGAAATGTCTTCAAATTAAAATAAATTCACCACTCCTAGAAGCAGTGTTTAATCACTATAGGGATTTCCAAGTATCAACCTTGGGATCTGTGGGAGGAGCTCGGAAACTGGGCTGGAGATCCAGAACATTTGAGAAGAATTCCTGGCCCTCTAACTCACTCACTCTGTATAGAAACTACCATTTCTATACAGTTAATTCCCAAATCTACATCTCCAGGCTGATCAATCTTCTTTTCTGCAGTCTTGCCTTTCCTCTTACTTTCAGAACATCTCTCCTGGGATGTCCTGTCAACACCTCAAACTTAACATGTCTACAATAGAACTCCATATCTTCCTACCCAAACTCTGTCCTCCACCCCTGACTTCCCCTTCACTGTTGACAGTGCCACCACCCTCCCTTTCTCAAAAGCTCATTACCTTGGTATTATCCTCAACTTCTCTCTCTCATTCAAATCACATATTCAATCTGTCACTAAATCCTGTCTAACTCTCACATCATCGATAAAGTCCACTTTTTCTTCTTCATCCAGTTTGCTACCACATTAAACCATGCACTCAACCTTTCCCAACTTGAGTACTGCATCTGCCTCCTTGCTGCCTATCTCACCCGACTTTAGTCCATACTTCACTCTACTGTCCAGATTATTTTTTTTCAGAAACGTTTAGTCCATGTATCTCCACTCCTTAAGAACCTCCAGGGCTGCCTGTCCACCTCATCACAAAACAGAAACTCTTTTTTATAAGCTTTAAAGCACTCTATCTCCTTACCCTTTACTGCCTTACCTCCCTGATTTCCTACTACAACCCAACCTGCACACTTCACTCCACTAATGCAATGTACTCACTGTACCTTGATCTCATCTATTTTTCTGTTGACCTCTCACCCACATCCTCTGGTGCATCCTCTTCTTTATATCTGACAGAAGATTATTCTCTCCACCTTCAAAGTCTTATTAAAGAAATGTTGCCTCCTAGGTGCCTTCCCTGACTAAGACTTCATTTCTTCTCCCACTCTTTTCTGTGTTGTCCTTGCAGTTGGATTTGCATCCTTTATTCACCCCTCCCTCAGGCCCACAACACTTATGTAATGTATTTATTCATATTAATGTCTGTATCCCCTTCTAGACTGTAAGCTTGTTGTGGACAAGGAACATGTCTTCCAAGTGCTTGTACTCCCCCAAGCGCTTAGTACAGTGGAACATGTCTTCCAAATGCTTGTACTCCCCCAAGCACTTAGTACAGTTCTCTGCACATAGTAAGTGTTCAATATATATGATTCACTGATTGATTGTTAAAGTGCATATGGACATAAGGAAGAAACAAGGCAATTTCCATCTACCTTCTCCAGGAATTATAAGGAACATACCTTACTTTAACCAACTCCTGCCAAGAAATAATACAAGCGTTTCATTCCGGAAGTAGATTAGGTACCACTCTTCAACTTCATGAAGTTGAGATCACTCAATTAATCAATGTTATTTATTGAGTACTTGGGTGCGGAGCACTGTACTAAGCACTTTTACAATATAGTAGGGCTGAGAGGTGAAGAAACCAAGTAGAAGGATATGTACGCAAGTTCTGTGGGGGTGGGCTGCAACGAGTACCTTAGTGCTTAAAGGATATGGAATCAAGTGCTTAGGTTACACCATAGGAAGGGATGGAAAAAAGGACAGAGAGATGGGAGATTAGTCAAGGAAGCCTTCTTGGCTTCCTTTATTTCTTTATTGTCATCATTATTTACTTTTATATGTTTCTATGTTCTTACTTTTTAATGTATTCTACATGTGGTGATATTGGTCTATTTGTCTCCTTGTTTTATTTCTGATTTATGTTGGCCAAGCACCTTAAGGAGTGCTTTGCACACAGAATGTACTTAATAGGTGCTGTTGTTGATGATGATGATGATGATTGAAAAGATGATGAAGAGAAACAGCTCCAAAGGTGAAAATGATGAAGACAAACAGATTTACTATAAGCCACTTGCATGAACATTGTATTTTAAGGAAGAAAGCTTGTAAAGTGAATGTTCAGGGTGGAATTCCCAGACCTCGGCTCATCCCTGCATACACCTACCCAAATGAAATCTAATGAATCAATCAATCCATCATACTGATTGAGTGCTTACTCTGTGTAGAGCACTGTATTAACTGCTTGGGGGAGTACAATATAATGGAGTTGGTAGACATGTTCCTTGCCCACATATAGCTCAACTGTATATTCAGGGAAATCAGTTCACTTAAGGCAGTGAACCAGGGCCACCGCAGGGGTCTGTGTCTACTGTGGTTTCAAACACTATATGAGATACATGAGGTCCCAGTACATTATGAACAATTAGAAGCTGAAGACTAGGCAAAAGGAAAGAAAGCCTTTACACATTTCCATAGCAATCCCATTCTATTTACCACTCCTCCCACTTAACCCAATCTCATAACTATTGTAACTCTTGCCTACACTTGCACTGGTTGTGTACCTGTTATATTTCATCTAATTGATTCTACATTCTTTGAGGGCAGAAGCATTGCCTAACTCCCTTCCCCTCCATATGACTAATGAGTACTCTGTCCACCTTCAAAGCCTTATTAAAATCACATTTCCTCCAAGAGGTCTTCCCCGACTAATCCCTCATTTCCCCTACTCTCTCTCCCTTCACCCTACCCTCAGTTCTACATCACTATGTACAAATCTAATTTATTTTAATGCCCGCCTCCCACACTAGACTGTGAGCTCCTTGTGGGCAGGGAACAGGTCTACCAAATCTGTTATTTTGTTCTCTCCTAAATACTTAGTACAGTGCTCCACACAAAGTAACATGATTGATTGATTAATTGATTGACGCACCCCAAGGACTTAATGTAATTACCTACACCAGTAGACTCAATAAATATTTGCTGCATTGTAGGGTAAATGATTCCTAATGGTTGTACCATGAGAAATAGTTAGATGTAGTAGTAATGTATTTATTCCCCCTCTCAGGGTCGCATCTGGAGAGTTTCCAGTACTCTACCAGTCTCCACTATGGGAGGGAGAGTCAAGTAGAAGCATATCCATTCCATTCCTAGCTTGGGCATTGGCTAGCGAATGGAAGGCAATCTGCTACAAGTCAAAACTCACCTGTGCTGGGCAGCAGGGGCATGGGAGACAGTCGAGGGTGGAGACTCAAGGTTACTGCGTGGAAGGAGGCAGTGGTAAACCGCTTCTGTATTTTTACCAAGAAAACTCTACAGATACACTACCAGAACGATTTCAGGTGGAGGTGGTGCATTCTGGGAGAGATATGTCCATGGCATCATTCCGGGTCGGAGACGACTCGACAGCATTACACAAGACAATGTATTTATTACTTTGTGTCCAGTTGAGGGTATGTATTGTATCAGGTGCTTGGGAAGTGCAGAATAAGAGGTTGGCACATTATCTTCCCACAAGGAGCTTACACCCTAATGAGGGACACAATCATAAACACATTTTCTGTGAGATACTAAAGGAAGAGAAAAGGCAGTTTTAAGAAAATCTGAATATACCCTTGGATTGAAGAAGCATAGCCAGACCTACTTACCTACTTTTTGAGTAATGAGACACAGGACTTATTAGGGAAGGATTGCATACCCTAGAAGAATCACTAGATTCTACAACTACAACATCTATTTGTTTCTAGTATAATCCCAAAACAATTCATGTATCTCCCAACATTTTTGCAATGCCATACAAGGTGTCACCTAAGTATAGATTAAATTTTAGCATATTGTTCTGAAAAGAAATTGCTTTTTTCTCAACAGTCTGTGCCTTCTAAGAAAATGACCAGAGAAAGAATGTGCCTTTCACCTTTGGAACCCCAAGTTAAAATCTTGCTTGGGACTTTGATAGATCTAACCAAGTCCCTCCTGGATGTGTTTCTACATCTGAAAACCACAAGACAATTTTCCATAATTTGCATTTGCTACTCAGAAGGAAAATAATTCCAGAATGCAATGGTCTGACAAACTCAAACACACTAAATCAAGAGATACGTTGTACCTTTCCATGCCATCAATTCTTCCTTGCTAACCACTCTCAGTGACCCATCACCAGGTTAACAATCTGCTATCTGTAGCCTTTACCTGCAAGATACTTCATTTTCTTGAGCCAATCATTTCAGCCTAGTATTTGTTTCAGACACGTGCCACATATGGGGCCCTGAGTAGAATCGTTGCCCATTCACGCCGAACTTCTCAGTACAAGTTGTGAAAAATGAAATGTAACCATAAGGTCATCGAGAAGCAGCTTATTAAAATCCTCCCATATCATTTCATCTTAAGACATTTTCAATGGTTTTCTTTTAGGATGAATTACTCCTTAATACCATAACAATATTCTTGCTGAAACATGTAGTGAAAGTAGAATTTGGTGTGTTTCCTTTCATCTAGAGAAACTGAGGAGGCATTGCTCTTTAAAAAACATGGAAGAGATGGCAAAGTTGTTTTTAGCTCATGGAGGTGGCCCAGAGATGGAGTTAGAATAGGAATACCTTAATTCATTCCCATCCTCCTCTTTGCTATAACTTTAATGTAAAACATAAACCAACATCAGTATTGGAATCAGCCCACGCAAACTTGTTGGATTTCACTGAAGACAATGGCCAGCCTCAAACTAATTCCAGAGATTTGTCTTATTTATCCTTCATACAACATTTCTGCATTTCTTTAATACTATCTTTCTTCCCCTTTGTTATTTAGAACTTATCAAGCACTGACTGCATAAAAACCCTATTGAACAATTCCACAGACAGGGCCAATCAACCCTCTTCTATCACTCATCCTAAGTTGCCTCTATTTCCCCCAAACCATTTGAGTAGATTGCTCCCTGAAAAACAGTGGACAGAAGCCATGGAAGTCAGACCCATTTTATACAAAAGAAAAAAGGCAATCTCCCCACAAACTCTTTGCATGAATGGTGATGACAATTCAGCAGGTTTCAAGAAACTATCCTTGGATTTCTCAAGCATCTCCCCTATCAATACCATAAATACCTGTAGTGTGTGAAAAATAGCTCACTCACTAACATGTTTGATTTTTCTAGCTCGCTGCTGGACATAGTGACAATATCGGATGTGCCTAATATTTTTCTTGGCACTGACAAACAGCAATCCCCCTCCATTTCTTTTTTTACCTTTTTTCCTTTTTTTTCCTGTGTCTGGAAATTATAGGTAAATAATGATCTCCCAATTGCCCTTCACAATCATGATACAGTCTGAGAAGTTAATAAGCCACCTCAATAGCCCCTTCTCTGTACAGACATTTTTTTTCCACATGGGTGAACACAAAGAAATAATCAGATAGGAGATTTTTCTTCTAAATTAGGCCTCTTGTTTGTAAACTGAAAGAGTGCTAACGCAGTTCAAACTCAGCTGTGCACCACATATACACACTCAGCCCAGTAGTATTATAAAGAGTGGGAGAATAGAAGGTTTTGTTCTATTCTTTGGTCTCTTTCTATGTGAGAGGGTCATTCATTCGATCCCTCAGCGTCCCTCTCTCTTTCTCTCTTTCTTCCTCTCTGTTTCTCTCTCACTCTCTATTTCTTTCCCATAATGCCAGCATTAGCAGCTAGCTGCTAGATGCAAAAGTGCTTTGATGTCGACCTCTCTCTGGCACTGACAGACCCTCATTGGTGGGTGAATAGGGGAGCAGTTAGGGCATGTGTGGGAGAGAAGAGGATGAAAGCAGGGACAGCTAGGAATGGATAATGTGAACAGATTCCTGTCTGTGTCTTTTTTTTTTTTTAACAGAGGCTAGAGGCTTCTGATTACAGAGGTTATGAAACAGTAAAACTTCAGAAATGACCACTGAAAGACCACATAACAGGAAGAATCAAATTATTGTTCAAGTTTTTGGCCTCATAAAATTGAAGCCGCCTCAGACTGGGCAAAAGAGATATAAGGATATTCAGGACTCATTCCGGTTCAGGGCAGCAAAAAGATGTTGAACTCAGCTTCGGGTGGGGTGAGCGGAGCATACAGGAAGATTCTGGTTGAAAGCTTTAGGCATATTAACTGACTTTTAACTTTGGGCACTATCACTTTGTGGACTTGCACCAGATGTCAAGAATAAATCTCGAGTCTTGGTGCTCGTGTTACATTTGTGACATAAACTGGCAACAGATGAGAACTTCAGATTAACAGTCTATTCTGATAAGGGAGAAAAGAAGCTAATGAAAGTAGGGGCTGAGAAGGGAGTATATGGCCTGCTTTGAATTGTTAGATAACAGGGTTTGCAGTGATTCTGTTTGAAATAGGAAGCTCTTCATCTCAAGGCTGTGAAGCCTGATCAAATCTGGCCCCACTCAGGAGTTAACTGAAAACTGTTTCTCTCTCTGAAAAATATTTGTAAGTTGAAATTCTTTCTAACTCACTCTCAAAAGGTCATCTCACATACTTCCCATCAGAGCCAGTGATGATTCTGCTCCCTCATAGTCACAGCACAGATAACGGGATGACAATATTGGGGGGATTAGATTCATTTCAGAATTCTGGAGGAACTCTGCAGGAAAGGCTAAGAAGGAAATAATGCTGAACTCCACTCCTTGCATGTGAGATTTCAGTATCTATTTCTGTTCTCCCGAATCTAAATGTTCTGAAAGATATTAGATATTTAATATAGAAGGGGGTTTGCTGGGAACGTCCCCTGTTCTCACTCTAGATTCCAATTATGAAATCAGTAAAACTCTATTTCTTCAATCTATTCTTAAGAGAGCAAGTGTGGCAGCAATAAATTGGTAGATCAATATCATCAGGTATAGAAAGGTCCATGGATTTAAACTAATTATCTAACAAGAATCAAGTTTCAAAAAGGAATGCTATACATTTTTTAAAAGCTACTCTATAATTAGCTAGGTCTGTTCTTTGGTTATTTTTGTGTTATCGGCTTTTACCTTGCCTTTAACAGTGTTCAAACAAACTAGTTTAGACTTGTCACTGCAGTTATTTATGGTAACCAACTATAAACAGACAGAAAAGTAACAAAGTAGAAAGAAAGATCTTTCTTGTACGTGTATACATTGTCTCATCATTTTCTTTTATTTCCCTATCGTTTGATTTGATCACTTATTTGTTAAAATAGGTTGTCCTCACCAAAGAAGGTTTTCAAGCTCAAATTTTAGTTTAAGTTGACTTTTGGTCACTTTGTGCCTCCCGAGGCAGGTGTCAATGATGTCATAGTTTATTGGTGTATTTGGAGGAAGTCTGATGACAAACTCAGTAGATTACCCACTCCCCTCCCCTGAAAACCTAAAATGTGTCTTCTAGATTCATGTCTGCCAGGGACTGCCTCTTAGCTCTCTTGTGCCATGTTTTCTTTTTGATTTTCATTATGTAGATTCTGCTACAAAATTTCATCAGGAAATTCTTTTATTTCTAAGGCATTTGCTGTAAAATACGCTCATATTTTTCCCGACAAAAGCATGATACTTGAAGACCCATGAATTAGTTTTGATATCTTGTTTTTTGTTACTGATCCTTTGAGAAAAAGAGGTATTCTTCAGAGTTTCAAATACAACAGCAATATGTTTGCTCACCTCACATTACTGAACTACCACAGGATTTCTTTGGTCAAACTACGTTTTCAACAGCTTTCCAGAGCTACAGCATCTTAGACTACTTACAAGTAAACGTGGCCCAGAAAGCAATGAGGGAAAGGAAAACAATGATGACATGATTGAGGGCAAGAAGTGTGGGATAGCCATTGCCAGCTAACAATTCTGTAGAGTAGTGGTTGGGGTTGAGGACCATTAGCTGCTGAAATAGTTTTCTAGCACAAGAGTGGAATTTTACAGTATTACAATATTAAGTGGTGTTTGTTTCGCTCTGTAGCCACTCAAGAGACGGAAGGTGTTAAATTCAATACAAAGTAGACATGATCTTAAGTAACTTTTCTGGTAAGACGAAACCTGGAGTGATGACACAACCTGAAAAATAAACAGCAGAAGTCCACGAGGTTATCCTCCTTATAATGAAACATACTTCCCAGCTAGTTTTAGCAATGGAAGGATAAGATGAAAAATTCAGGACATCTTAGAAATTAGCTAAGAGAAGAAATCCCCAGAAATTAGCAATATAATAATAATTATGCTATTTGGTAAGTGATTACTATGTGCCAAGCACTGTTCTAAGCACTAGAGGAGGTACAAGATAATTGGGTTGGGCACAGTATCTGTCCCACATAGTACTTAAAATCTTAATCCCCATTTTACAGATGAGGGAACTGAGGCCCAGAGAAGTGAAGTGACTTGCCCAAGGTCACACAGATGACAAGCAGTGGAGCCAGGATTAGAACCCATGACCTGACTCGCAGGCCCATGCTCTAGCCATTACGCCACACTGCTTCAATATAAAATAACACCTCTAATCCTGGGAATGTGGTTTTCTTTTCTTTCTTCCTTGATGACATCCTTGAAAAATGCTGCATTCATAAGCAGTTCTATCTCTAATTCATGCTCATTCACTATGAACCAGCTCACCAAATTGAGCTATTCAGCAGGGTTTGCCATTTAAAGAAGAGGTTTAATATGTTTCAAAATCTTCTTCCACTTTAAAACCTTTGGGTCACTGATTTCACAGTGGAATGGTCTCATCGTCTCAACAAATCATTTATACTTTTGTTCCTTTCTACCCAGTCATCTTCAGGGTTTGTTCTTGGGGCGGGTGAGGGGGTGGTTTCTTGGAGAAGAGGCCAGTAATTCCAGAATGCTCCAAGTTGGTTGTGGAAGACTCAAGCAACATTCAAAACAAATCAAATTGCCTTGCCCTCTGTGGGAGTTCCTAGTAATGGTTCTTGGTAATAAGTCCTTCCTATAGTTTATTGGTTCATCTTGAAGTTTATCAGAGTGTCAGGACTTCCATTATAAACCCATATATTTCTGGGATAGGTTTAGAGATCAACAATAAAACTCAACTGGCTGCAATTTTGGGTTAGAAAGGTACAAAGAACTCTTGTGGTTGTATAGTTCTCCAGGATTAATTCTGATGTTTTTTAGTTATTAAAAGAGCAAACCTAGTAAAAAAAGATACCTAAGGGTAGAGTTACATATTCATTTTAGCAGTTGTATAACTAGAATTGTTTCAGTTTGAACAAGTTTCTATTTGTCTCAGACCTAATTTGAAGTCTGAAAAGTTAAAGGAAAGGTCTGATCAGTTTTCACTCTACTTGATGTGATTGACCCATTCTAAAGCACCTAAAACCACAACTACATTCCCCCCTTCAACTCGATTTTTGAGAAACATGAAGAATGCTATATTTGTCTAGTACTATTAGCCAAGGAAAGAAAATTTGCATTGTCTATAGCAATGGATGGATTCTGTGGAGGCATTTTTTAAAAAAAACTTGGGTTTTGTTTCTAATAGACATATGTTGCAAACAATTCTTCAGTTACGCATTTTCTGGCTTGCTTTACTTTGAGCCTAAAAGTTAAGCATTTCATTCATTTTTTGTTGTTGTTAAAATGCAGTTAAGATAGTTATAAAAACTTGCACTAGGTGTTTGCTAATGCAGTGATATCCATCCAAATACTGGATTGATAAGGGGCCAGATTTGAAAAGTACAGTCTCTGTACAACAGATCTTATGCGTAATCACACTATACATTTCAAAAATTTAAAAGTAACTTTATAATTTAACATGTGTTTCATCAAAATTATCACAAAATAATGCTTATAATTTATTATAAACCTGAAGTTTATAATTGTTCATGGTCATTTAAAATTCCCAGGAGACAAGATCAAGAAATTCTCAGCCAAGACAAGCCCTATTGATAGTACACTTATTAACTGGTCTGTAGTGGGCTCTGCACATAAGGGCTATTCAATAAATATTGTTTGTGATGTGACTGAATTTGTTCAGATTCTTGGATTGGGGCAATGGAAATTAAAAGCTTTAACTTGGAATATTTTAACAATTTTTATTATTATTAATTGTCAGGACAGTTGCGAGTCCAAACTTAGTCAGAACTCACAGTTTTACATTTCTTTTTAAATTAAAAGATGAATGGGCTTTTTCTTTCTCCATCCCCCTTTCCATTTGTATGTTTGGTATCAGGGAATGTGTCTGTGGTTGTTTTGTACTCTCCTAAGTGCTTAGTACAGTGCTCTGCACACAGTAAGTGCTCAAAAAGTACGATTGAAAAAAATGATTGACCAATATATTAAAAAAGGAAATTTTTTTTTTTTGGTGTGTGTGTGTGTGTGTGTGTGTGTGTGTGTGTGTGTGCATTTTATGGTATTTTTTTAAGTGCTTACTTTAAGACCAGCATTGAACTAAGTACTGGGATACATACAATATAATCAGGTTGGATATAGTCCCTGTCCCAAATGGGGCTCACAGCCTAAGTAGGAGGAGTAGGGTTTAATGTCAATTTTAAAGATGAAGAAACTGAAGCACAGAGAAGTTGTAACTTGCTCGAGGTTACACAGCAGACACATGGCAGTGCCAGGATAAGAGCCCAGGTCTTCTGTCTCAAAGGGATGGGTTCTTTCTATTAGGCCATGCTGTGACCACACACAGGCAAACGCACACACACACACACACACACACAATATATACTGAACAGCCTACACAATACCTGTCACTTGTAAGAAAAGATAATGCTTAGATATCATGTATTATTTATATGCATATTTGAGAATATGTCAGTGTTGCCAATTGGTACTAAAAACTTTAAAAAAGACCACTACAAATCAAAGTGAGATTATATAGATATGAATGTAATTAGTCCATTTTATACTCACAAAGCAGAAATCATTGTGGTTTCATACATGGTATCATACATGACAAATGGTCAAGGGGCTACTGTTTAGGTTGTTGTACTCACTGAATCACTCATGGAAAAAAATAATATAAGAAAATTTCTTAGGAGGGAAAGAAAAATTATGAAAAGATTGAACGTAAAAAAAGTCAGAACTCCTTTTTTAAAGTGCTCGATAATCTTGCCCCATCCTTGTTACGTCCCTGATTTCCTAATACAATCCAGCCTGCACACATTGCTTTTTTAACATCAACCTAATCATGGTACCTCAATCTGGTCTACCTCACCTCAGACCTCTGGCCCACATCCTGTCTCTGGCCTGGAACTCCCTCCCTCTTCATATCTGACAGGTGATTACTCTTCCCACCTTCAAAGTGTTATTAAAATAACATCTCCTCCAAGAGGCCTTCCCCAACTAAACCCTCGTTTCTTCTTCTCCCTATCCCTCTGCGTTGCCCTTGCACTTGGATTTGCACACTTTATTCACCCCTCTTTCAGCCCCAAAGTACTTATATACATATCTGTAATTTATTCATTTATAGAGAAGCAGCATGGCTTAGTGCAAAGAGCATGGGCTTGGGAGTCAGAGGACGTGGGTTCTAATCCTGCCTCTGCCACTTGACTGCTATGTGAACTTGGGCACATCACTTAACTTCTCTGGGCCTGTTATCTCATCCGTAAAATGGGGATTAAAAGTGTGAGCCCCACGTGGGACAACCTGATTACCCTGTATCTACCCCAGCACTTAGAACCGTGCTTGACACATAGTAAGCACTTAACAAATACCACAGTTGTTATTATTGTTATTATTATTATTATTAATGTCTAGCACCCCCTATAGACTGTAAGCTCACTGTGGGCAGGGAAGTAGTCTACCAACTCTGTTATACTCTCCCAATCACTTAGTAAAGTGCTCTGCACACAGCAAGCACTTAATAAATATGATTGATTTTATCAGAGTTTTACAACATGCATACACACACACACACACTTATTCCTTTCATCTTGAAGGTAATTTTTCATAAGGAATTACTTCCAGATTCTCATTCTAGATCAATTCTCATCAATGGGATAAGTTAAACAGTCAAATCTTTTTTCAATAAACAAAATAATACTAACTTCCTTTATGGAAGAACTGTGAAAACTAACATTAGTATTTTTAAAAAATGAATAAAATGTCACTATTATTATACATTAATAACATTTATAAACCCTCATTTATATCTTCCTTTAACATGGTCATTGAAATTACTATGATTTTAGGATATTTATGTGCTAGAAAAAACCTAAGGCAGTAGAAAATTTCCATCTCATGACATATGGTACAATCTTAAATGCTTAATAACTTTGAAGGAGTTCACTCCTTCTTATAATTTCAAGAAGTCCACAGTTGATAATGCCTGAATTAGAGGGAATCACTTTGGATTGGTACCAGAATCTTAAACAAAATGCCGTTCCAAATATTCCCCGTTTTATTGCTTGTGGGAGAAAATCTAAAACTCAAGCAGTAGCTTTCTATAAGATTAAGTAGCCTCTATATTCCCTTTTAAGGGGGCAAGATCATGTAAGGGTATGGAAAAGTAATCAGAACCATCAGTGAGAACTGGCATGTTCATAAAATCCACTCAACCAAACACTCCTTAATAATCTTTCAATGTTTGAAAAATAGAAGTTCTTTTCCCAGCTCCTCTATCCCGTAATTCCCACAGGCTATTACCCCAAAATGGTCAACCTGGGTAAACATTCGAGACAGATGTTTTCCAGTTTGTTTGTTTTTTCCCTGTAGTTTCCACTGGTATTTTCTTCTGTTCTTGTCGGCTGACCTTTCACAAATGTTGGTTTTGTTTTAGAAATGCCCTGTTGTAAATAAGAAGGCAGAGTTCACAGAACAAAGGTCAGAGAAGTAGGAAGGCTCTATGTGAGCTGAACAGGCCTTGATCTTGCATTCCAAATCTGCCACTTGGGACTGTTCAACTGGGACAACCCCACAACCCCCAAACATGCGCGCACACACACACACATGCACACACACACACATGCACACACACACACAATAAGAGCATCTCTTCTTGCAAGGTATCCTCTTCTAACAAGTTTTCCAGCCACCAATATTTCCTAGAGAATGCCTTTTTAAAGTAAATAAATGATTGCAAGCCTCTTATAGGTACATAGCTGCTTCTCATTTTTTGCCAGAAAATGTTTTTAAGGAATAAAGAAAAACTATCTCTAGAAGGCTACAGGATTGTTAGAATGCATAGTACTGCACCATGCATCTACTAGATACAAAATCAATATTCCTTGATGTCTGAAATATGGTATGCTTTCTTCCAAGATGTAATATATTACCCAGAAAATGTCCTAGTGTCATTTGTATAATCCATCTTGTCCATTAGCCTGGAAGAAAGCTACTAGAGGGCAAACACTGTTTTCTAGTCTAATGTATTTGTATTTCAGAGCTCGGGGGGGAATGAATAATAATTTTTCTAATTCTGAGAAATCAAGGGAAAACAAACACCCTAACATCTTTCCACATGAAATACCCAAATATTAACGCTAGGAGTTAAGGTGATTGAATTAGAAGAAATTTGATTATTTATATCTTTTCCAGATTATTTGGGATGCCTGAGAACCTGAAGAATTAAAACATAACAGCTAAAACAGTAACTGCTAGAACAATAAGAGAAATATTAATGCTTCGTTGCATCCTTCGACCCCATATTAACTACCCCAGTGACATGGTGCTGAAGGTAGGGGATAATCCTAGGATGAAGGATTAGAATTTAATTTGGTTTCTCAGGAATGGAACTGGATGACAACACCAAGCAGCAGTGCCCGTTACCATCAGGTATCAAAGATCAGAACACAGAGGAATGGAATTTCTCCGTACATTTTTAAAATATCCATCTAAACCCTTAGAGCCTAGCTGAGTTCAGGCTGCCTCTTTATAGAAGATGAGAGTCTGATGTTTGCTCCTCAGAGCTGGACTCTAGTGCCATATGCTACTTACGAATTCTCTTTCTCCCACTCTCTCGTTTACATTTCCATCCTTCTTGCCTTTCCAGAAGCTTTATCTGATGTCTCTTCAGCCTCCGCAGGAAACTTTGCATGCTTTTGTTTATGTTTTGTTTCAATTTGTTTTGCTTTGGGGAATTTTTTTCGTTTAGGACAGATCACTTTAAAGAACAGAATGGGAAAAAAACACACCTTAGGACATCTGGTACTCAGTGGAGATCCTGCCTTTGTATATGTGTTTCAACACCTACACTGTTAATAATTTCCAAAGCTGAAGAGTTGGATATGTATGTCTCTAAAGTGGAGACTGGTCATATGATACTCAGGCTAGGGATGAACTGTGGTACTTGAGTTCACATTTCCTGCAACTGCCAAAACAGGTGTGTGCAGAGAGTTGGCTATTTCTGGAGGCATAATTTACACTAGTGAAAACAATTTCTGGGTGTTGAAATGGCCTTACTATCTTATAAACTGGTAATCTTATTTCTTACCACAGTACAAGTTTTAAAGAAAACTGGAAGTCTACAACACTCCCACTTACGTAGCATTTTCTCCAACAGAAACTTTGATAAGTGTAGTAAGATCAGTGCCCTTGAACACAATAAGTGCTCCATAAATGCTATTGGTTGATTGATCAGAGTTCCTAGATTCCCATGCTTCTTTCTCAAGTGCCCAAGGAATGTATCCATTTATTGTTGCATTGTACTCTCCCAAGCACTTAGTATCATCATCATCAATCATTTTATTGAGCGCTTACTGTGTGCAGAGCACTGTCCTAAGCGCTTGGGAAGTACAAGTTGGCAACATATAGAGACGGTCATTGCACGTCTCTACTGGCAAGGCAGTTGAATGAAGATATATTGCACATTCTCCTAACAGTTCACTAGTGGGCACCAGTATACCCAAATGAGAGGGAGCAATAATTTATAATTTGGAAGGGTTTTGATTGATTGCTCAATTGCAACTTCATGAGTATTAAATTAATACTAGCATCTCAATTTAATTATCAAATCTGAGAGGTGCTGTTAAAGAGACACAGAAAAATTATGGAGTCGCCTATCGAATGTGATTTCCTCAAAAATCTCCAGTGTCTACCAATCAACCTACGCATCAGGCAAAAACTCCTCACTCTTGGCTTCAAGGCTCTCCATCATCTCGCCCCCTCCTACCTCACCTCCCTTCTTTCCTTCTACAGCCCAGCCCACACCCTCCACTCCTCTGCCACTAACCTCCTCACTGTGCCTCGTTCTTACCTGCCCCACCATAGACCCCCGGCCCATGTCCTCCCCCTGCCCTGGAATGCCCACTCTCCACCCATCCACCAAGCTAGCTCTCTTCATCCCTTCAAAGCCCTACTGAGAGCTCACCTCCTCCAGGAGGCCTTCCCAGACTGAGCCCCCTCCTTCCTCTCCCCCTCCCCATCCCCCCACCCTACCTCCTTCCCCTCCCCACAGCACCTGTATATATGTTTTTACAGATTTATTACTCTATTTTACTTGTACATATTTACTATTCTATTTGTTTTATTTTGTTAATATGTTTTGTTTTGTTGTCTGTCTCCCCCTTCTAGAATGTGAGCCCACTGTTGGGTAGGGACTGTCTCTATATGTTGCCAACTTGTACTTCCCAAGCACTTAGTACAGTGCTCTGCACACAGTAAGCATTCAATAAATATGATTGAATGAATGAATGAATGAATGGATGAGACTCAGTCCTAAGACT
This sequence comes from Tachyglossus aculeatus, assembly GCF_015852505.1. NCBI lineage: Eukaryota > Metazoa > Chordata > Mammalia > Monotremata > Tachyglossidae > Tachyglossus > Tachyglossus aculeatus. Next base: position 92,434,014 of record NC_052070.1, on the reverse strand, counting down.
TGAGGACCAAGAACCTGTGTGAAGGAATTGATTGTAAGGTTAGTGGTTTGTGCAGTGCCATTCATTTCCTTATTCTCTTTTCTTCTCTGGGTCACAGAATGTAACACAACAATTGGTGGATGGCAGGCAGCATTTTGAAAAGTGCCTGCAAAGTTTGATCCTTTATGTATGGGACACTTTTGAGTTTGAAGTGCCTGCAGTATAAAGTAGCAACACTGGTATTAATAATAGAATTTATTGACTATTCTCTTGTTGCAGTGCAGTGTACTAGGAGCTCAGGAAGTGCAGAATAAAGCAGTATCATTCCCCTTTCCACAAGGAGTTTACACTCCAGCAAAAGAGACAAACATAAGCATATTTATGACTAGAGAGGTCAAAATAAATAAATTGAGTAGACAGATATACATGAGTAATAAGGAAGGTGAAAATAAGTTCTTACATGTTAGAGATGTTAGTATTTGTTGAGTGCTTGCTGTATGCAGGATCCTGTGCTGGACGTTTGGGAGAGTACAGTACATTAGAGTTGCTGGATGTCATCCTTGTCCATAGGAAGCTTAGAGTCTGGAGCAGCTTTTAGTCTTGAGAATCAAGAATTAGTGTAGCTTAGTGGAAAGAGCATGGCTTGGAAGTCAGAGGACCTGGGTTCTAGTCCTAGTTCTGTCAATTGCCTGCTGCGTGACCTTGGGGAAGTCACTTAACTTTGCTGTGCCTCAGTTGTCCTGTTCTCTCTCCTACTTAGACTGTGAGCCTCATGTGGGACAGGAGCTGTGTCCAACCTAATTAACTTGTATCTACACAGAGCTTAGAACATTGTTTGACACATAGTAAGTGCTTAAGTGGTACTACTTTAAAAAAGGGGCTGAAGGGTTGCTGTGAATCCAGGTAGTGGGAACTTAATTGGGGAAAGCTTGTTAGATGAGGTAGGATTTTTGGAGGGCTTTGAATATGGGAAGAGCTGTGATCTTTCTCACTTGGAGAGGGAACTTTAAGTCTGGAGAATATCATGAGAGTGGAGATAGAGGCGGGCTTGTCAGGAGTGAAGTACAGCTAGAAAGTTGGTTTTGGAGAATCAACAGCAATAAACTGGGGAATAACAGGTGAAGAGAGCAGACAGGTAAAGTGGAAACGAGATGGTGGATGACCTTAAGTCTAATTTGAGGAGTTTTTGTTTGATACAAAGAGACACAGAAAGCCAGAGGAGGGTTTTGAGGAGAGGACAGATGTGGTCCAAAGACTCAGGAGCATGATTTATTTAGCAGCACACTGTACTAAATCTCCATAACCTAGCAAGCGGTTGCCATCCTTGCTGCTGCAGTCTTTGCCACTTCTGTAAGGCTGATATTTTTCAGGATTGCTCTTGCACATGCCCATCTCAATGAAGGTGGTTGACAGATTGATTTAAAGAAAAAGGAAATCCAGGTGAAATTTGTATACCCTTGATTTTATAGTGGAAGATGATTATCTGAGCCAAAGAGTGTGGAAAAAACATTAGATGGGGTCACTGTCATTCAGAGAAGAAAAATTATCAACGGTGCTCAAATAAGTTGGCAAGTTTGCCAGCTCAGATATTTTACAATGGGAGAAAAAAGATAATATAACCATTGTCTTACAAGAGCATAATATCACAGAGTTGGATTTAAATATCTCTCTTAATATTGTCAATAGGTTGGCTATCAGGCAAGAGGCATGTCACTATTATGTCCAACATAATACTGGCCTCTTCACCAAGGTACCTGAATGGCCAGGAAAACATAACCATGTACCTGTCATTCTCCCAGAATTACCAGGGTACTGTTTGGCATGCTAAGAGGCATATACAAGGTCAAATTAAGAGAGGAAAGCACCTCAGAATGTAGTCTGAGGAGAAAAGAGAGGCTTCTACAGACAAAACCTTCCCCAATGAAAAGACTCAGCAGGATACAACATCTGAAGGTATTTGACACAGAACTGATAATGAAAGTCAAATCGCTCTCATTCACTAGGAAAGCCCATATTCTTTTTATTTTCTCAGTTCTTATCGACAAAAGTAAAGTTGAGAATAGGAAGAGGAATGGTTCTCCTGGGGCTTTCATACAAACCAAGCTGCAGAGAGTAGGCATGTAAAGGGAGTAATGATTTCTGCCTCTGAGAGACAGTTTGCTGAAATGCTGACATCGTCACAGGAAAGTTCTATTTTGATCCTGTGTTTCCAGCATTCTATTTCCTGTGAAATACTATTTGAGGGGAAGGCACCAGGGGTTCAGCCTTCTGTATTAACACAGTCCTGTGGTCCAAGAGACGTAAAGCTCAGGTCCCTACAATAGCAGAGGAAGGTTGATGAGCAGATAGAGGAGAGAGGAGAATGGTTAAACATGCCTCATTCTGCCCAGTCAGCCACCCACACAAGCTTAGAGGGTAGGAGGAGCATATGGCACCATACATCACTTACCTGCACTGCAGAGAGAAGGGACTAGTCTTCAAAGAGTTTCCTTTGGCTTATTAACGTTATTCTTCCTTCTCTTCTTTTCACTCCTCTTTCATGCACTTCTTCCCCGAAAACAAACATTAATTGCATTTTTGACCATGTGAATAACTTTCCGTTAGAAAAGAATGAGAAGTAATGTGGCCTAATGTGGATGGAGTTTGGGCCTGGGAATCAGAAGGACCTGGGTTCTAAACCCAACTATGCCACTTGTCTGTTTGTGTGACCTTGGGAAAGTCATTTAACTTCTCAGTGACTCAGTTTCCTCATCTGTAAAGTGGAGTTTGAGAGTGGGAGCCCTATGTGGGACAGGAACTGTGGCTAACCTATTATCTTGTATCTACCCCAGCATTTAATACAATACCTGGCACATAGTAAGTGCTTAGAAAAAACCACTATCATTATTATTATTATTGTTATTATTATTATTAATAAAACCTCAAGCCTACTTACCCTTCCAACTCTCTCTAAGTGTACCACTGATGTAGGAAGACCAGTGAGTCATGGCTTTGGGGAAGTACAAGTCATCTCTTCCATTCTGAATCATTTCCTAAACCACACCTACTAACAAGGAGGACAGTTGCAATCTCTTCTTTGACAATGGGAAGCAGTGACTTCTCTTTTCCAAGTAAACATCAATGTAAGGAAAGGAAATGTGATGATCACCATATCAAAATTCTGCATATTGAATATACATATAATCTCTGGTGCATATACTTCATCCCATGAGTCAGATTTGGCCAAGTTAGTAAGCTATTCATTAGCTGTCTAGTGTAGCGTTCTATAGACTCCAATGCAAACAAATTCTATAAGGGGCCTTACAGATCCCGCAAACTGTTTAAGTTGGACCTAGGACCCAACAGGATCTGGTCCAGTGGAGAATGCATCCTTCAGGAATAGATGAAGGGTAGTGATTCCTTATTTCATTTAGTTGTATTTATTGAGCGCTTACTGTGTGCAGAGCACTGTACCAAGTGCTTGGGAGAGTACAATAAAACAAGGAGACAAATTCCCTGCCCTAGTCGCATTCAGGAAATTGTTACTTTGTTCTGGTAAGGAATAAAATGGCATTCTGTGGAAGAAATCAGGAGTAAGGACTGTGAGCAAAATTGGGCCACAATTTTATGAAGTACATAGCCAGAGTTTCTCATTTGCCTGCACACCTTTCTGTGCTCAACATAGTCCTGATTCCAGTTTGGAGATTTGCATGCTCATCTTATTTTGTTTTAGTACTTTCAGATGTGAGTGGCTTCTTGCTTTTCAAATGCTTTTGAGTCGTTTCTGACCCATAACAGTTGACATATTCTCTTCAAAACATCCCATCTTCTGTCATAAAGTCTTTGTGGTCTGGGTATCCATAAGGTTTTCTTGGTAAAGATACAGAAGTGGTTTACCATTGCTTTCTTCTGTGCAATTAAGAACTTGAGTCTTGGCTATTGTCTTTGATCAACTTTTTAATCACTTAATCATCCATCTTTGACTCTTTCCCATGCCACTGATGCCCAGCACAGGCGAATAACTTTGTCTGACACTTTAGTTTAGACCTTTCCATTTCAGGCAGCCCTATATGGCATAGCTCTCAGCTTCATCACCATATGCAAACTCTCCTGCCATGATAAGGCATTGATTCACAGGAGAGGTGAGTGGCTTTCTATGATACAGATATGAGTTTAGACCCGAAGTAACAAAAGTTCTTCCCATTTAATTTTGACTGATAGGCCTTATTTAGAAATAAATAAAAAATAATAATAAGTATCTGCAAGCTTCTAGAAAGGGTGTGCATCACTGATGACTCCAATTTAATTAATTAATTAATTAATTCCATCATATTTATTGAGCACTTACTATACTAAGCACTCTACTCTATTTAGCTCTTGGGAGACTACAATATAACAGTAAGCAAAGACATTCCCTGCCCACAGTGAGCTTACAATCTAGCAGACTGGGAAAGACTGAACAGAGCCTCCCTGATTAATTAAAGATGCTCTCCTAAGGCATAGAACAATGCTGTGCACACAGTAAGTGCTCAATAAATACAATTGAATGGATGAATGAATGAATGTCCCACCAGGGCTGAGCTACTTATGCATTCTTGCAGTGTATATTAGGGAACTTGCCTACCAACTCTGTCATATTGTACTCTCCCAAGTTCAGGGCTCTGCACAAAGGAAGCACACCATTAATAATCAACATAATCAATCAATGATTGATTGATTGATTTCACCAAGAAACAAAAAAATTATTGCTAGTTTATTAGAGAAGAACAGTTTCAACCTCTAAGATTTGAACTGCATTTTTACATTGTTTGTGTGTGAAAAATATAGAAAAATATAGGTTACGTTCATAGCTGATCATCAGCATCATCCTAACCATGACTGATCTATTTTGAGCACTCGCTTTATGGAAAGCATTGTGCTGTTTTAGTGAACAGGGCTGTAAAGTAGACCAAAAATCATGACACTTTTTTATGTATTTATTATTAATAATAATAATAATGATGGTATTTGTTAAGCACTTACCATGTGCCAAGCACTGTTCTAAGCACTGGGGAGATACAAGCTAATCAGGTTGGCCCACATAGCGCTCACAGTATTAATCCCCGTTTTACAGATGAGGGAACTGAGACCCAGAGAAGTGACGTGACTTGCCCAAAGTCACACAGCTGACAAGTGGTGGAGCCGGGATTAGAACCCATGACCTCTGATTCCCAAGCCTGGGCTGTTGCCACTAAGCCACACTGCTTTGTGCCAGGCATTATTCTAAGCACTGGGATGGATATGATCAAATAAATTCATTCAATCATATTTATTGAGCACTTACTGTGTGCAGAGCACTGTACTAGTGCTTGGGAAGTACAAGTCAGCAACATATAGAGACAGTCCCTACCCAACAACAGGCTTACATCAGGATGGACACAGTCCTTGTCCCACATGGGACTCACAGGCTTAATCCCCATGTTACAAATGAGGTAACTGAGGCACAGAGAAATGAAGTAACTTGCCCAAGGTCATACAGTAGACAAGTGGCAGATCAGGGTTAGAACCCAGGTCCTCCTGACTCCCAGGCCTGTGCTCTATACATTAGGCCACACATTCTGTTTTTGATGTTGTTGAAAAAAAAATTTTGTTTTCAGTACATCTCTAATGACTCTAATGTCAGTGAATTTTGAAGCCAGAAGATACCTATCAAGAATTAATCTTTGTTTGCTCTTCAACTCTACGACCCAAATTACTTCATTAGATACTGAGTTCATTGGACTCTGTGGAACACTAGATTCAAGAGGACTTTCTCAGTGCTTAAGTACCATCCCACATGATATAGATGAGCTTTCTCCCCTTTGGACAGAAAGATACTGAGAATTTGGTTTGAAAACTCTCAGTGAAAAATACATTAGCTTTTCCAGCACATGATTATTATTAATAGTATTGTTTACCCTTAACTGCTTGCCACATACAAAGTCCTGTACTACACACTGGGGAAAGATGCAAGGACTTGGGTTCAGTCCTGGCTCTGCCACTTGTCTGCTGTGTGACCTTGGGCAAGTAACTTTACTTCTCTGGGCCTCGGTTAGTTCATCTGTAAAAGAGGGATTCAGACTATAATCCCCATATGGGACAGGGACTATGTCCAACCTGACTAGCTTGTATCTATCCCGGTGCTTCGAACAGTACATAGCAAACGCTTAACAAATACCATAAAAAAAGGATCTTAATTAAGGTGCAGGGTCTGGTCCTTGGGGAAACATACAGTCTAAAAACGGTAGGGGAATTGATGATAGATGCACAGGGAAATCAATCTTGGGGTGCATTCAGCAAAAACAGCCATTCATCAACAAAAAAAGCAGAAGTATATTACTGCTGACAGGAAATGGTCCACCAGTTTTACACCCATCCCAGTAAGGTCACCCTTAATCCAAGCCAACAAAAGCTTTCCAACACCCCAAATGTTGGGAAGACAGTATCAGTCTGCCATGCTCTAGTGGAACATATCTTCACCCTAACAATGGTGGCTGAGAGAAGGAGCTACTCTTTAGACTCAAGGTCATGGGGCGGCAGCCCCAGCTTCTCCCTGGTCTGCCTCAGTGGCACAGATCATTTCTGCAATGGTGGGCAGGAGGGGGCTGCTACCGGGCAGGAGGGGGCTGCTATCTCGCAGGCCCCACAGCCTCCATGAGGAAGACTGCTTTAGCTGTCATTCAAATTATTTGGTAAACACATGCATTTTTGGTGCCTGTATATCTATATATCTATACACATGTAGATATATAGATATAGCATAATTGTTGATGGACAACTGAAAGGATCCTGGCTAGATAATTATATGAAAATTCATGAAAGGAAATGGCTTCCATCAAAACTAAATGCATATCATTTTAAAAACTAAACTGCATCTCATTAGGTGAGGGTTTTGATTTGAGTACCATACGTTTGCCTATGGATGGTTTTAATAGAATTATCTTTAGAGCTGACATTCTGAATAGAGAAGGGGAGGTTCTAAGAGTTATTAGAAAACCTAAAAGCAAAACCAGACTTCTTAACCAGCCATTGCCTTAACCTCTGGTTTTGTTAATAAATGACCCCAGTTAACTTTTAGATTCTGAACAGTTTCCTCCTAACCAACTAGGACAGGGTGAATGGAACAGATGTCCTGGGCAAAAGTTGGAAAGTCCAGGGACCCAACTAGTTTTGCATTCTTTATATGCATGGGGCAGTTTGTGAAATTAGTCCCAGGTGCAAAAATATCTCCTTACACTGTTGTGAAATGAATCATCCCAGTTGCCACAATGGGAGAATGCTATGAATTGCCCTCATAGGTTTCTTGGAAGGAATGATGAATAACAATGAGTTTGAAAATTTGAAAAACAGAATATGGTGTGGAGGAACAGCATGGTCTAGTGGAAAAAGCCATGCCCGGGAGTCAGAGGACCTGGGTTCTAATCCCAGATCTGATAAATGCTTGCTGTGTGACCTTGGGCAAGTCCTTTTACTTCATTTCTCTGTGCCTCTATTGCCTCATCTGTAAAATGAGTTTTCACTATCTATTCTCCTTGCTACTTAAACTGTGAGCCCTATGTGAGACTGGGATTGTGTCTGAATTGATTAACTTGTGTCTATCTACCTTAGCACTTTGGTCAGTGCTTGGTACATAGTAAGAATTAAACAGCAACAATAATAATAATAACAGTGATAGTGATAACAACATTACACAAAACTATCAGACTGAATCTTTTTGTGGGCCACCCAAAATTCTAAGCCAGAACTGACCAGATCACTTGTAGCTTCTATGAATCAGAGGAGATGAACTCAATTTACTAAAGTCCTCTGAGATTTCAGAGCAGCAGGCACTGCATCCTCACAAGAGAATTAAGATAGCATCTTGTACCTAGAGACCTTGTGAGCCGCCTCTGCTGAGTGAAGCTAACACAATTTCAAGCATAATGGGCAATAAACTTAAAATTAAATTAAAGCTTTGTGAGGAATTTCCTTAAAAAAAATTATATTTATATGCCGTTGGGCCTTCCATTGGAAAGGCAATCAGATAACTTTAAACAGGCACTCCAGCCTTAGAAATGACACTGTTGGGCCCATATCTTTTCACGCCAAGATCAGAGAGCTGCCAACAGCCATCTGAGTACGGGGAAATGTGCAAAAAGCCTCAGATTAAAATAAGAACCAACTCTCAACTTTGCCCAGAACCCAAAGCCAGGAAAAGTTTCTGAGTTCTGTAAAGCTCCCTGGACTCTGAGGTACTGTATATAGATGAGACAGAATTGAAATACCAGAGCAATAGGAGATAGTGCTAATGGTATTTTCAACCAACTAAAACCAAAAATACTGGGAGTCTCGTGAGGCTTCTGAATTCCTAAAATTTTCCCAATGGAGCTGTTCATATCATATTGCCTAAGCTTAGGGTTATCCAAGTTTCCAAATATGTCAGTGAACACACTGAATCTTGGAGTCCTTTTCAGGTTTCAGCATCAAAAGAGGTGTTAGAGTAAGATTGCCTCAAGAGTTTCTGGGACGTGTCACAGTCACAACTTGGTCTCTGTTCCTGTTCTGCCCCTCCTCTGCCTTAATTTGCAGGTATAGGAAGGATGAAAACAAAAGTGTGGGTAACTGAGAATGTACCTAAAACAGGAGAGAGGAACCTGGACCCATTTTCCTCTTTGAGGGAAAATGTCTCTGTCCAAAAACCTTCCAAATCTTAGAGACAATGCTTTGTTTTCTGCTATAATGCTGCTGGTCTGTGGATTGACCTATGTGATACAGGGACATTGTGTGGCTTGCATTTTTACATACAGCTGCATAAGCAATTCTTATGTAAATTTCTAGGTAAATCAGCCTGCTGTTGGCCTATTACATGGACCCTTTCAAACTATTAAGTTTGACAGAAGATTAGAACTCGCCCCTTATTCTTTTTCCTCTCCCAGCCTTTTAACAAGAAGGTAAGTAATGTCTCTTTTTCAATGATTGCTGGCACAGTTGCATATACTGGGAGTAAAATCATGCCAATACTTTTTCCATTATCCCCCTCCTCCCCATCTGAAGCACAAGAAGAGGGAGCCAATAGGTTTTTTAGAAAGGGAGACAAGAAACTGAGACTCCCAAACTTGGGTGATCATCAAACACAAGAAAGCAGAAAAGATTACTTAAAACAGTGCCCCTAGATGGAAGAGGAAGAAAGGTTCTATTAGATACAGGGTCTCTTTCCCGTTTCTCTGATATCTGGGATTCAAATGAATATTAACCCCCCTCCTCACTCTGCTTTTTCTGTTTGTGCGTTCTGGATAGCTCAATTAGCTCACAGCGGGTGGGCAAGTTTTAAGGTTCATCAGGGCAAAACAGCTCTTCAGTAACACCTTTAGCAGAGCTCCACTCAGGGGTATCAGTAGGGTTTTCGCAGCCATCCCCCAGCCCTGGCCAGCCAACAACAGAAGTTATGAAGCAGGCATTGGCCATATGGCACGAGCCTATCTGCGCTCAATATCTAAATGTGTTCCCTTCCAAGTGATGCACATTTCCTTAACATGTTCTTTTAAGGCCATCACTGAACAAAGCACAGAGGAAGAAATAGAACAAAACCCTGGGCCAGGATGTTTGTTTATGCAATCTTTAAATAATTCATTTTCATCCCTATTGAGCCCATCACAGCGTGTCAAAAATAAATGTGTCTTCTTGGCCTATTGTTTGGAGCTCAGGATTGTCAAGCGAGAGGGAAATATTACAGAGACTGAGGGAGATACACGCAGGAGTGTGACCTTTAACTGCACCACCTATAACCAATCTCATCAAATTAAAGCACTGTATATTTTCCTTAATAATCTCTGATTAGGCTGGGGGTATGAGTGGACACGAACATCCGCCATTGCTATGCAGCGGGATGCCTGCTTAGTACCAGCAAAGCGTTTGGGAATAAGTGAGCAAAATGCTTTAATTTGATAGGGTTAGAATCCTGCAGGCTCCAGGGTGAGAGGTCGCCAACAGCTCCGCTCACACTGAATATGCAGAAATAAAAAAGTAAATTGCTTACATCTGCTGCAGGCAATAGAGAAAATGATCTGATTGGACAGTCCAGGGGGTCCCCATCTCTTTTGGGCTAGGGAGACGGTTTTGGAGCGGGAAATCTCGTAAGTGGAGTAATTCTGAATTAATGGACACACACACACACCCTCACACCCACACACACCCACACACACGCTCACATACACACAAACATTTTGAGGCAGCCAGTCACAGAATTCTGTATGTTTTGGAATGCCTATGGATTGCAAGAAGTGGTGGAAAAAAACTGTCTTTTTTCCTGTGAAACTATTACTCTTGGTTTAAAATTTCACAGTAGGTAACAAGTATAGTAATCTGGAATTTACCATCTGTTTGCCACCCAGTTTGCATTTTTTCCTGGGCTATCGTTCCACCTGTCTAGTTTATAAGTTTTCCCTTGCTATATATTCAGTTTCTCCCTTATGAATTAAACTATGATTTGAGAAATGCTGTGTTGAGATAGCAGGAAGTTTAGGTAAAAGTCTAGGTCTTTGCTTTGCTGTGTGATATGGGATTTGATCAGTGGCCTAGTGGATAGAGAATGGGAGTTAGAATGCCTGGGTTCGAATCCCTACTCCTCTCCTTGCCTGTTGTGTGACTTTGGGCAAGTCGCTTAACTTCTCTGTGCCTCAGTTACCTCATCTGTAAAATGGAGATTCAGACTGTGAACCCCATGTGGGACAGGGACTGTGTCCAACCTGATAAGCCTATATTTACCCCAGTGCCTAAAATAGTGCTTGGCACATAGTAAGCACTTAACAAATACCATTATCATCATCAATGTCAGTACTCAAGGTTTTTTGGGCACAAGGCATTCTGTCCACTTCATACCTGGTGTCAGAGGACAGTCAATAGAGTCACCCCGATAGATGTGCACAAAGCTGAAGCCTGCTTCCCCTCTTTAATCACATTCAACTTCATGTGACTAGTTCCTTGGCTCCTGTTTTCTTTGGGAGATTTGGATACTTTCCTTTAGCATTATACTGGTGAATCTATCCATGCCATTTCATCTGATCCCACTTTCAGTAGATTTCCCTTAAGGCAGCCAAGTGGACAGAATTATTCAGCTGAAAGAAGGGAATACTTCCCATAAAACAAACTTTCAGGAGATATTGTCCACCATAATACAAACGAAAGGCGAGAAATGTCCAGTCATCTACTACTAGCTGATGTCAGTCAATAGGCAGAGGGACAAACTCTTCGGGTATTTTAGGAGACAGGAGAGTTCACATCTCAGACTGACATAGAAACTTGAACAATTTGTCCTTTATTGCTGCCTAAGACTGTACAGTATTCATTTGAATAGCCTTTTGTTTTGTGTCAAGTATCACAAAGCCTGTAATGTACTAAACATGCTAAAAATCCACGCAATTCATTTCCCTGATATATTTAATTGAAGTGCTTTCATATGGGCAAATGGACAATGTTTCTGAGTATCCAAGAAAATGGAGACAGAGAGAGAGTTCATTGCCACGGAAACTCACAACACATGGAGACAATGAGAGTTTAGGTTCCTGAACTTCCCGAAGGCCAAGATAGTTTGGAAAGGTTGGATGTCTTCATAGGTTTCACATAGAGAGATTTTTTATGGGCAAAGACTGTTTCCTATTTAATGCACTGCATCCCTTGAATAACTCTGCTCTGGTCTCTATCATGCTGAAATCTCCTTTCGTTTGCCTGGGTTTGTCTGCCACAGTCTATTGGAAAGTATTTGTCAACAATTATATGTCTATTAAGGAGGAGTCAATCAGTCCATGTGCAAATAGCCAGGCCTCCAGGGGCTAGTTATTGATAAGAAGTTGTCAATACCTAATCTAGTCCTTTTTCTACAAAACAAAACCATACCCACCCAAATTGCTGCTTGCCGGAATCTCTGAGGCCTGCTTTAGTCTCTGATTCTCGGTCCTCCTCCTTTTATTGCCCTCATTCAGGTTTAAAAGACAAAAGGCATTAAACAATCTCAGAACCTGAGTAAAACATGATTCAAACAGAGGGAAAAAATGGTATTTAATGCAATTAAGAATATTACTGAGTGACTGTGCCTGTCGGTGGTTGCAATTAATCCTGAAAATTGTGAAACTAGAATAAAATTATTAACAGAAACTTTAAATTACCTTGACTGTAATTAATATCTAGAAATAGCTACTCTTCCACCAGCACAAAGTTGAGACTTATTTACCCAATTTATGACAGGAGGTTGTGTTATTCAATATGTTTTCATGCATATTCAATTTACAAATCCTACAGTTGATTTTGTAATTATTATTGTAAATGACTTGTCTTTTCTTGCAAAAAAGACAGAGAGTTCTATATGCATATTTTAAGCAAAAGCCTCTAGCAAAATCCACAACATGAAAAAACAATTTACACAGGGCCATATCCTTTGAACTGGCAGCTCTTGTGTATCAGAGAATGCATTGGTGTTGCACAGCAAAGACTGCATCAAACACTATACAAAGACCTAAAAGGACCACAAATATTTAAAGCAGATGTAGTATTTAACACAGAAGTGCCATCTGATAGGCACTTTTTATAGCATATCACAGTAGACTTTGTTAAAATTACAGAAACAAACATTTTCTTCCAATTAATCAGGAGGAATAAACTTAATTTGAGCAAATATTCCATCATATTCAAATAACATATGAAGGCACCACAAATCATTTTCCTGAGTATGTTTTTATTATATTGTTAGTCCTTTTCTAAGAACAAAGATAAACCAGTTCAGTTTTAGAAAATAGAAAGAAACCTCATATCATATCTATTAATGACAGCCCTTGCTAGCTTCACTTTTCTTTCAAATTTTGGAGGGATTTATAGGCAGGGTATTAAAAATTGTTGTCATTTGAAATTAATCATTTCAGGTCTCAGATTGAAAATAGGTTGTGTTGGTTTTGATTTTCTTTCCTTTGAACACAGGGACAAAATAAATAAAAATCAGATTATCTGCCTATGGTCAAATAGAATCAAAGAAGCTTAGAACTACCGGGAATCGTTCTTTGGAAAAATGCTGGTATTAAACAGAAGTATTTTACACACTCTGTTACTGTTTGAATATGAAGATGACCACTAAACTCTGGTATGTTAACTCAATTTAAAAAAAAAAATGAATATCTTGACACTGTATGCCTAAACATACGCTTGCTAGCACAAATGGATAAGAAGGATAGTATCAGTAACCCATACCATCCAGCGTTCTGAAGGAATAATCTATTCAGCAGACAGATTTATCATTTCATGGGGTATTTAATAGCTTATTAAAAAGCTCCACTGTATGTATATTTGTATATTTATATATACACATATGCATACACAGATGTACATATGTACATGTAATTTATACATACACACAAACCACAAACACACATTCAGAAATAAACCAGGCAGGCAATGACATGGCTGTCATCATTAATTAATATGCACGATAAAAGCCCTAAATATGTATCTGGGTGATTGATATTAGTCAGAACCAACGTACCTATTCTAACCAGATCCAAGGAATTTTCCTTCATCATTTTGCCTTAGTTTGGAGAAAGAGCAAGCACAAAAAAAAGAAATTGGTATGCAAAAAAAAAAGAAAAGTAAAAACCCCTTCATCCATGCTCAGATATCATCTCAAGGCTCAGATTTTAAATCAGACATGCCACGAAGTTCAGGCTGCGGGTGGGAACTGGGTCTCACATTCACCCCATTGTGTTGAGATGCTGCAAGAGTTCAGCCCCAACAGGGTGAATAAAGCTGCCTGCCTGGGCTTCAATACTTAACTCTCCCAGGGTGAGCGAAGAACAGAGCCTTTGGGCTTACATCTGAATTGCTGGTCTTTTGTTAGCTTGAGCTGAACATTTAAACATTATTTTAACCAACTTGTTTGGTGTGAAATGTCTCCCTCTGTGATAACCTCTTAAAGAATTTTTTCTCTGCGAGAACATTTGCTCACTGACAAAATCTTTCACAAATGAGCCATATTAATAGGACAATAGTACCACATCTCAAGGAGTTGCAGCTCTGAAGAGTAGGATTGTCTAGATGGGCTTGACTGCAGTAGGGATCTCTTACAAGCCTTAATCCCTTCTACTGCTTCCACTGTAGAATAGGGTGACTAGTTTTTGGGGGGTTTTCTTCAATTACCTTCTCAAAAAAGTACATTCTGTATCACTTCAAACTCCTCAGGACAAGATACTGCTGAAGATTTTAAATACTCGCTAATGAATAATAAATAATACAGATGCTCCTTGTATGAAATGTTGTAACCTACAGACATCATGCGAATTTACTTGTACAAGACTCTAGTCTGTCAAATACTTTAACACTTTCATAGGAAAAATGCAGTAAGGTGAAATTTGTGAGGGTTTTTTTATGGTATTTGTTGAGCACTTACAAGTACTGTACTAGGCACTGGGGTAGATACAAGTTAATCAGGTTGGACACAGTTACCGTGCCACATACAGCTCACAGTCTTCATCCCCATTTTGCAGATGAGATAACTGAGGCACAGAGAAGTGAAGTGACTTGCCCAAGGTCACACAGCAGACAATTGGTGGGGCCGGGATTGCAACTCAAGTCCTTCTGACTCCCAGGGCTGTGCTCTTCCCACTAAACCACATTGCTTCCCATAATGCTAGTTGATACATGGGAAGCATTTGAGGAAAAAACACAAGAGTCCATTCATTCAAGATAGTGCATCTTTCCTTTACATGCCCAGAAGAAATTCATTCCCCCAAAAGATAAATGAGTCGCTAATTTTGATGATCGCTCCTGACCAAAGAAATGCTTTCCATCCATTTCAACTTATAAATACTTGACCTTTAGTAGGCTATTTCTCCAAGACCTTCATTGAATGCTTCAGACATTATGAAGCCTTACATCTCTCTAAGGTAGTAGTGGGGTGAAGCCAAGGGAAAAAAAGAAATTGATAACAATTCTATAGATTGAGGGTTAGAAAAGGGCTGTGGAACTTGCCAAAGGTCTCACGTAGCATTTCACTGAATTTCGAAGTGGGAATTCAGTCCCCATCCACAAACTCCCAGTCCACTGAGCTAGGAGGAAGTCTTCATTATTTGGGAAAGGATCATGGACAGAAATATATATTTTCCCATTTTTGTATTAGAGAAAAGTATAGACCTCTAATATAGGCTCCTGATTGTTTTGCGGAGTTCTCAAATAGGCAATCTGGTTTAGAAGGAAGGGCTGCATTTCTACTGAGGTATTATGGCTTCACTCCTGAGGAGCTGTTAAATGGTAACGATTGGAAGCTGTGATTTACCACTTTGTAGGTGTAATGTATGCCTCGCTACTGGGAGCTGAGAAGATTCTTGCTCCTCTGTGAAGAAGAAATCCAGAGCAGAGTTGCCTTTTGTCTGCTTAAACTTTTTGTTCTCCAGGGTACATGCCCAGTATAGAATATTTACACTTTACTGCTTTACTATGCCACCAAGAAGTACTGGCTTCTTATAGCTTTTGTGAAGGACTTACAATTCTAAAGAATATTGCATGCTACATAACACATGTGATGCCATCTTCCCCCATCTTCATGAATTAAACTATAACTTAGGGTGGTTAAAATATTAGCCAGTTCCAGGATTACCTTAGGCTTCTGCTTCTAGTGCCACCTATTGTGGTCTCTGTTTCCCTAAATCTTGGTGCCTGTAAAAACACTCATCTCTGTGAAGAATTCTCAAACTGGTGGAAAGATATGGGGAAATCATCTATGGATGAAAATTTCACCAATTCTATATCTTCTGAGAAAAATTAGTTTAACAATACTCTTGAATGTGTTTTGATTCAGTGTATTTAGAAGAAAACCCACTTGTATACCAGAATGCATCAATATCGAGGTAACATATGTACAAAAGTAGAGGCTTTCTAAATTAAATTCCTTCAAAAAGCACTTCATAAATATTTTTGTTAATTTGATGCCTGCAGTAACATGGTTTTTAAATCCACATTCACACTTGTATGTTCGGGATTCCCGTAATTTTGGAATATTTAAATCAATTCTGAATTCTTATTTATACATGTGTATACACATATACATGCATAATGTACAACAGACAAGCTCCAGGATGTAGTTTAAGGTGGGATGAAAACACGGATGAAATTTAGAAATGTCATTAGTTACCCTTATTGGATGAACAAGAAAATATCCCCTGGTTTTTGAAGTAGTATCTCCTCCCTGAATAATAGATTATAAAATGCACTTTCAAACAATAATTAGAAATAAATCAACTATTACCAATTTTCCTGAACTGTGAAATCACTGAAAGAGGACCAACTGGTCATATCTGTGGTATCCTAGCGCCACCTACTGACCAATACTGGAATGCTGGCATTCCGTTGTACAAACTTCGATTCATAGGGTCCTGAATTCTCAGACCTGGAAGGGCCCTTGAAATAATAATAATAATAATATGGTATTTGTTGATTGCTTACTATGTGCCAGGCATTGTACTAATCACTGGGGTGGATACAAGCAAATAGGGTCGGACAAAGTCCCCTGTCCCACATAGAGCTCACAGTCTCAATTCCCATTTTACAGATGAGGTCACTGAGGCACAGAAAAGTGAAGTGTCGTGTCCAAGGTCACACAGCAGACAAGTGGCAGAGCCAGGATTAGAACCAATGACCTTCTGTCCCCCAGGCCCTTGAAAGGACATCTAGTCCAATCCCTGCCTTCAGACAAGACCTCACTTAATCGCAATGCTACCCTGCAAATTTACAGTCAACACATCAGTCACCATGACTCATAGATCTTTTTTCTGCCATTGTGGCAAAGTACCACTCTTTACCCATCTTTGAGTGTTATTCTGTGCTAATGCCATAGATCCTCATGCCTTTTGCCTCTCCAGTGTATCTTATTTATTTTGAATTCCCGATTGTGGCTTCCAAGAACCTATTTAACACTACCACCCTCAGTCAACCTGAAAACTTAGTGAGTTCACTTCTCTTTCCCCCAAATTTAGAAAACATTCAATCCTGGAATTGGGGTCTGCTGTATGTCAGGTTGTCTCAGATGAATATTAACCTATTAATAACAACTCTATGAATCTACCAAGCCAAGGGTTGTGTGGGCTAAATTATAGTTTCTCATTTTATAAAATAGCTATTTATCCAGTTTTATATAGGTTAGTTTGATTTTTAGATGGCGTACCCCTTTCTGGTACTGATGTAAACTTAATGCCACCATTTTTATTTTAAGTTTCTAGCCTCCAATTGTCTGTCCCTGTAGTACCTATGTTTGAAGGGACCTGGAAGGGGACCACAGTTACTCTGCAGCAAGGATAGAGCCTTCAAGAATTCATCTGGCGACAAAGCCTGAGGCCCAGGAGATTTTCACAAAAACCTTTGTGCTATACAAATGTCATATTCTTATGCTATACAAATGTCACATTCTTATGACATCATTATGTTCTATAACCTCTGTAGTATAATGCACATCCATTGCCTTGACATCAGCAAGGGAGTATCAAAGCAGTTCCATCATGAAACAGAATTAAAGGCTGCTTTCCAAGAGTTAAGATAGATCACATACACTGTTCTCCATGCAAACTGCCCTCACACAGGAACTGGTCATATCCCACATTAGGCTCCTTCATGCTCTCCCTGCCTCCATACTCTCCCCTCTATAGTTGATACTTCACCCTGCTCCCTTCTGTACATTTCTCCCATCACCTCAAATATTGCCAAAGGTTTCCTCACTACATCAGCCAGAAACTCCTGACCATTGGCTTTAAGGCATTCAGTCGGTTCTCTCCCTCCTATCCACCCAGCATCTCATTCTACCCCTTGCTCACACCTTCTCCCTAGCCTAGAACTCCTTCTCCAAATGCAACCCAATACTAATAAGAGTATTTGTTAAGTGCTTACTATGTGTCAAGTACTGTTCTAAGCGCTGGTGTAGATACAAGGTAATCAGGTTGTCCCACGTGGGGCTCCTAGTCTTAATCCCCATTTTACAGATGAGGTAACTGAGGCTCAGAGAAGTTAAGTGACTTGTCCAAGGTCACATAGCAGACAAGTGGCAGAGCTGGAATTAGAACCCATGTCCTCTGACTCCCAAGCCCATGCTCTTTCCACTAAGCCAAGGTGCTTCTCCAACTCTCATCGTCAAAGATCTTTTGAAATCATATCTCCTCCCACAGCACCTGTATATATGTATATATGTTTGTATGTATTTATTACTCTATTTATTTTATTTGTACATATTTATTCTATTTATTTTATTTTGTTAATATGTTTTGTTTTGTTCTCTGTCTCCCCCTTCTAGACTGTGAGCCCACTGTTAGGTACGGACTGTCTCTATATGTTGTCAACTTGTACTTCCCAAGTGCTTAGTACAGTGCTCTGCACACAGTAAGTGTTCAATAAATACGATTGAATGAATGAATGAATGAATGAAGAGGACTTCCCTAATTAATCATTCATTTTACCAGGTTATAGCCCATCAACTTCCTTTTCAACCTTTCTCCACTACTTAAACCCTGATGGGTGTACTCATAGTCACAAAGATACCCTGAAGCTAATCTGATTTATGGATAGAGATCATCATGGGGGTTTTATTGTTTGTTTTCTATGGTGTGTGTTAAGCACTTACTATGTGCCAGGCACTGTTGTAAGTACTGGGATAAAATACAAGGTAATCTGGCTGGATACAGTCCCTGTCCCACATGGGGCTCACAGTCTTAATCCCCATTTTACAGATGAGGTAACTGAGGCTCAGAGAAATGAAGTGACTTGCCCAAGGTTACAGAGCAGACAAGAGATGGAGCTGGGATTAGAACCCAGTGTTCCTTCTGACTTCCAGGCCTGTGGTTTAGCCACTTGGCCACGCTATAAATTATCCAAGATCAACTATCTTAAAGGTGGCTTTACAAAGTGATTAATCAATCAATCAATCAATCATATTTATTGAGCACTTACTGTGTGCAGAGCACTGTACTAAGCGCTTGGGAAGTACAAGTTGGCAACATATAGAGACAGTCCCTACCCAACAGTGGGCTCACAGTCTAAAAGGGGGAGACAGAGAACAAAACCAAACATACTAACAAAATAAAATAAATAGAATAGATATGTACAAGTAAAATAAATAAATAAATAAATAGAGTAATAAATATGTACAAACATATATACATATATACAGGTGCTGTGGGGAAGGGAAGGAGGTAAGATGGGGGGATGGAGAGGGGGACGAAGGGGAGAGGAAGGAAGGGGCTCAGTCTGGGAAGGCCTCCTGGAGGAAGTGAGCTCTCAGCAGGGCCTTGAAGGGAGGAAGAGAGCTAGCTTGGCGGATGGGCAGAGGGAGGGCATTCCAGGCCCGGGGGATGACGTGGGCTGGGGGTCGATGGCGGAACAGGCGAGAACGAGGTACGGTGAGGAGATTAGCGGCAGAGGAGCGGAGGGTGCGGGGTGGGCTGTAGAAGGAGAGAAGAGAGGTGAGGTAGGAGGGGGCGAGGTGATGGAGAGACTTGAAGCCCAGGGTGAGGAGTTTCTGCCTGATGCGCAGATTGATTGGTAGCCACTGGAGATTTTTGAGGAGGGGAGTAACATGCCCAGAGCGTTTCTGGACAAAGACAATCCGGGCAGCAGCATGAAGTATGGATTGAAGTGGGGAGAGACATGAGGATGGGAGATCAGAGAGAAGGCTGATGCAGTAGTCCAGATGGGATAGGATGAGAGCTTGAATGAGAAGGGTAGCGGTATGGATGGAGAGGAAATGGCAGATCTTGGCAATGTTGCGGAGCTGAGACTGGCAGGTTTTGGTGACGGCTTGGATGTGAGGGGTGAAAGAGAGAGCGGAGTCGAGGATGACACCAAGGTTGCGGG
Source organism: Tachyglossus aculeatus (assembly GCF_015852505.1). Taxonomy (NCBI): domain Eukaryota; kingdom Metazoa; phylum Chordata; class Mammalia; order Monotremata; family Tachyglossidae; genus Tachyglossus; species Tachyglossus aculeatus. The sequence goes on along the minus strand of NC_052070.1, from coordinate 92,414,193 downwards.
CTTGTGAGACAGGAAGGATGGTAGTGCTGTCAACAGAGATGGGAAAGTCAGGGAGAGGGCAGGGTTTGGGAGGGAAGACAAGGAGTTCCGTCTTGGACATGCTGAGTTTTAGGTGGCGGGCGGACATCCAGATGGAGATGTCCTGAAGGCAGGAGGAGATGCGAGCCTGGAGAGAGGGGGAGAGAGCAGGGGCAGAGATGTAGATCTGGGTGTCATCAGCGTAGAGATGATAGTTGAAGCCGTGGGAGCGAATGAGGTCACCAAGGGAGTGCGTGTAGATCGAGAACAGAAGGGGACCAAGAACTGAAGCTTGGGGAACCCCCACAGTAAGGGGATGGGAGGGGGAGGAGGAGCCTGCAAAAGAGACTGAGAATGAATGACCGGAGAGATAAGAGGAGAACCAGGAGAGGACGGAGTCTGTGAAGCCAAGGTCAGATAGTGTGTTGAGGAGAAGGGGGTGGTCCACAGTGTCGAAGGCAGCTGAGAGGTCGAGGAGGATTAGGACAGAGTATGAGCCATTGGATTTGGCAAGCAGGAGGTCATTGGTGACTTTTGAGAGGGCAGTTCCCGTGGAATGTAGGGGACGGAAGCCAGACTGGAGGGGGTCGAGGAGAGAGTTCTTGTTGAGGAATTCTAGGCAGCGCGTGTAGACAATTCGTTCAAGGAGCTTGGAAAGGAACAGTAGGAGGGATATGGGGCGATAACTAGAAGGTGAGGTGGGGTCGAGAGAGGGTTTTTTTAGGATGGGAGAAACATGGGCATGTTTGAAGGCAGAGGGGAAGGAACCAGTGGAGAGTGAGCGGTTGAAGATGGAAGTTAAGGAGGGGAGAAGGGATGGAGCGAGAGATTTCATGGGATGAGAGGGAATGGGGTCAGAAGCACAGGTGGCCGGAGTAGCACTTAAGAGGAGGGAGGAGAGCTCCTCTGAGGATACTGCTGGGAAGAATGGGAGAATAGCAGAGAGTGTTGAGAGCCGGGGGGCTGGAGAAAGGGGGGAAGTGACTTTGGGGAGGTCGGACCTGATGGATTTAATTTTGTTAATGAAGTAGGAGGCCAGATCGTTGGGGGTGAGGAAAGGAGGAGGAGGAGGAACCGGGGGCCTGAGAAGGGAGTTGAATGTACGGAAGAGCTGGTGGGGGTGACGGGCATGGGTGTCAATAAGGGAGGAGAAATAGTTTTGTCTGGCAGAAGAGAGGGCTGAGTTAAGGCAGGAAAGGATAAACTTGAAGTGAACGAGGTTGGCATGGTGTTTAGACTTTCGCCAGCAGCGTTCAGCAGCTCGAGCATAAGAGCGAAGGAGGCGGACAGTGGATTAATCTGGATTAATCCCTTTCTCATCTCAACTGAGGTCTTGTTTTGGAAGGCAGAATCAGGGTGATCAGGGTCCTACCCCCTGCCCCCCCAGGGCCGACCCCAACCATCCTCCCATGTCCGATCCGAACCATTCTCCCCAAAGATCATCCATATTCCATATTCCCAATATTCCTGGAACTGGAAGCCTGAATTCAGACTCCACTCAAACTCACCCTGATGGTTGCTGTTGCCTAGACTGTAAGCTCATTTTGGACAGGAAATGTGTCTGTTATATTCTTATGTTGTACCCTCCCAATCGCTTATTTTAGTGCTCTGCACACAGTAAGTGCTCAATAAATACAACTGACAGACTGACAAAAGTCTCCAATCTTCAATCCAACCCTCCCCAACACACACACATGCACACACACACACACACACACACACACACACACACACACTTGTTCGCAGTTTTTTTATAACACTTCAAAATGCATTTAAACTCTGACACACTTACCAGAAAAGGAAAACAGCTTTGTCCCATTCTTCCCCCATAGTCCAGTGATCAGAACCAGACTGCTCTCCTCCCCCTCAGCCTCTTCCAGTTAATGAAATCCCTTTTCTCGAAGTTTTTACTTTTGCTGTAGAAAAAGTGTGGGATTGGCAGAGGGGAGACCTTGTAAACAGAGTGTCAACTGTCATGGAAAGCAAGATTCAGTGGATGATGACTGCCCAATGTACCCACCCAATGCCAATCATCTTATCAATCAATCAAGCAATCAACAGTGTTTATTGAGTGCTTACTTTGTGTAGAGCACTGTACTGAGCACTTGGGACAGTACAATACAAAATAAAATTAGCAGACTATTCCCTGCCAATAACGAGTTTACAGTCTAGATGGCTTATAGTCTAGGCACACAGTGGGCACTTTGATTTGCCTGTATTTTCCACGTCTTTAACAAGATATAACGAATCACTTTTTGTTGTTGTTGTATGACTATTACAGACATAATAATGGGCTGAGTGGCCCTTCAGTCTGGCTCTGTAGGATATTGCTTATGTTCTTATTAAAGTTATGATGGCTGCTAACTGGTTCCTTGAGCTCTTCTAAGCATGTGCCCAGGGATGTTTTTCTGGATATGTTACCAGGGTGGAGACATCAATACTGTAGTCCCAGAGCCATTCTATTTAATATTTAAACACAACATTAACTCTTCTGCTGTCTTTCAGGGCCCTGTGATTTCTTAAAACTGGTAGCCAGTATCCGTGTAACAATTTGCTCCTGCTTTCAGTATGCAGGAATGCAATTTATCAGGGTTACAGATATGATGATGACTTGCCTCTTTGAATAGTCTTTCTCTTTAGGTCTTACACTTCACCAGCAAAGCTCCCAACCGCTAATGTGTTTTGCTTAACCAGAACCCTGATTTGGGTGGAAATTAATACTAATAACTTGCTCAGTGGAAAGAGCACGGGCTTTGGAGTCAGAGGTCATGGGTTCAAATCCCAGCTCCACCAATTGTCAGCTGTGTGACTTCGGGCAAGTCACTTAACTTCTCTGTGCCTCAGTTACCTCATCTGTAAAATGTGGATTAAGACTGTGAGCCCCCCATGGGACAACCTGATCACTTGGTAACCTCCCCAGTGCTTAGAACAGTGCTTTGCACATAGTAAGCACTTAATAAATGCCATCATTAGAGAAGCAGCATGGCTCAGTAGCAAGAACCCAGGCTTGGGAGTTAGAGGTCATGGTTTTTAATCCCTGCTCCACCACTTATCAGCTGTGTGACTTTGAGCAAGTTACTTCACTTCTCTGGACCTCTGTTCCATCATCTGTAAAATGGGTATGAAGACTGGAAGCCCCACATAGGACAAACTGTTTACCTTGTATCTACCCCAGCACTTAGAACAGTGCTTCACACATAGTAAACACTTAACAAATACCAACATTATTATCATTTGTTAAGCCCTTATTATGGGTCAAGCAGTAAAGGGTAGATACAGAGCAATCAGGCCAAACACAGTTTCTGTCCCACATGAGGCTCAAACTCTAAGTGGGAGGGAGAATTGGTATTCATTCATTCATTCAATCGTATTTATTTGTTGCTTACTGTGTGCAGAGCACTGCACTAAGTGCTTGGGAAGTACAAGTTGGCAACATATAGAGAAGGTCCCTGCCCAACAATGGGCGGTATGTTATCTCCATTTTCACAGATTAGGAAACAAAAGCACAAATAAGTAAAGTGACTTGCCCAAAGTCACACATTGGGCATGGGGCAGAGTGGAGATTAGAACTCAAGTCTCCTCCCAATTCTGTGCTCTTTCCACTGAGCCACACTACTTCTTTCCCTAGGCTTTTCAGTTAACTCATTTTATAACATATTAAGCAATGAAACCAAGCAGCAAAAAGGCAGGCACACACCTCTGCCTGTCATTAGCACAAAAGGCCCTGGGTTAGCATAGGTTTTATGGTACACAGAAAACTAGCCACTCCTTTTTTTCTTATTAATACCCAAATCTTCTGATCTGAAGCTGTACTATTATGACTAAACAAATAGATGCAGTAATTTTAAAACCATAGACTTCAGCATGTGAAAGGGCCTGTCTATTTATAAAATAGTCTCTTTCTGCCACAAAAGATCTGAACGTACTAAGCAAGCAGGCACATGCTTGCTGCTTAAAACTTGCATTTACCCAGCCAAATTCATGGATTAAAGAAAGGGCATATCGGTGTGGGACAAACTTGAGGTTCCAGAAGCCTTAACACAAAGGATTGTGAATTTCAGCCATAAGTAACATTTCTTCCTAGTACCCAAACCCACTTATCACCATACACAAAACCAAAAAACTAATGTCTCTATTGCACACTTTTGACTCATCAGTCCGTGGTATTGAGTACTTACAATGTGCAGAGCACTCTAGTAAGAGCTTGGGAGAGTACAAAGCAACCAAATCAGCAGAAAACAACCAAATTATCAAACACCCATGCCATCCCTTCGGTTCCAATGGGTTGGATGAGTTTCTAACCCATAGATTAGCGAGAAGAATAGTTTCAGGAAGTTCAAAAAAGTCTACTCTCCTTCCCCAAATCTGGAGTAAAAAGAATGAATATTGACTCTCAATGGGGCAATCTACATCATTCTCCTTTCCCATGGAGCAAACTGGAGAACTATTGCTACAACTTCTTCTGGACTCTGAGATCATTATGGGCAGGGATTGTCACTCCTTAGTGTTGTATTGTACTTTCCCAATTGCTTAGTACAGTGCTCTGTACATAGTAAGCTCTTAATAAATGCAATTTAATGAACTTCTGCCATTTCACAATCTAGCAGAAGCTACTGGGAGAATTATAGCTACACTTCCAAAGTACAGAACAACCACATCTTCCCTGAGAGGAGAGGAAAGAGAAGCTTCCAGTGGCTTGCACATAGCCCATCCAAGCTATTTCATTCTCTTTCATCATCCTGCAGTGAAACTAGGCCCTAAAAACAGCCCTAAGGGAAGATCAAAGAGCACAGGCAATTCTGAGATCATAAGACGTTGTTCACCATCTTACTTCCATTTGCCTTATTCTCCCTCTATGTCTAATAAAAGTTCCCCGGGGTTATTAGCTGGAAGAGCTTTTTCCCTTACCTAGGTCTTCCTGGAAATTGTCTTGGACGTAGAACCTTCCATGGCTGTCTGGCGCTGTAGGCCAATTAACAACACTACGACAGGGAGCACTAACCAAGTTACTTAGTAGTCCCTAGGGTTGCAGCAAGACAGCTGGCTAGCTGATCCCTGAGAAAATGCTAGAGGCCCTGCTTGGGAGTAGAGAAAAGCCCTTAATTATCTGTGCCACAAGGCTTGGGAGGAGGGCAGAGATTCTCTTAGCTCCGATCTTGTTTCCCCCACACAATTACTTGGGTTCTTCCACCTTCACATATCCATTTAAAAGGAGAGTTTCTCAGTAGACTCAGTTTCCGTAGGTTTAGTAGAAACCAAAAGAGATGTGGGAGCAGTAAACTAGGGGTGAGATTAATGGAACCATAGTTTTGGTCGCAAATTCAGCTATAAATATATTTTAAAAAATAATAATACTAATAACTGAGGCACAAAGAAGTTAAATGACTTGCCCAAAGTCACACAGCTGATAAGTGGCAGAGCTGGGAAAGGGAAAACATAAAAGCCCCATCTTTAGCTAGGATATTTAACTTAGGAACCCAAAGAAAAAGGTTACCTAGCAGCCTGTTGCTGAATTGTACTTTCCAAGCACTTAGTACAGTGCTCTGCACACAATAAGTGCTCAATTAATATGATTGAATGAATGAATGAATGACCTCTGGGCATTTGATATTTGCCCCACCCCCAACACCACAGCATTTATGTACATATATTTAAATTATGTATTATAAATTATTTATTTATAATATTAATATCTGCCTTCTCTTCTAGACTGCAAACTCATTATGGGCAGGGAACATTTATGCTGATTCTACTGTATTGTACTGTCCCAAGCACTTAGTACAGTGCTCCGCATGAAGTAAGTGCTCAATAAATACCATTGATTGAGCCCATATTGTATAAATACACCAGTTATGTCTAGCATTTAGATAGCCATACCCATAACTCACCCTGTATTTGCTCAATCGTACATTCATTTTTTTTTTTATTTGATTTCTCCTGTGAGAAGGAAATGTGTAACTCTTTGTTTTGTACTTCCCAATAGGTTAATAGATTGCAGTGTACTCAGTTGGTGATCAGTGAATGCTACTACTACTACTAGTAGCAGCATGAGCAGCATGGCTCAGTGGAAAGAGCACGGGCTTTGGAGTCAGAGGTCACAGGTTCAAATCCCGGCTCTGCCAATTGTCAGCTGTGTGACTTTGGGCAAGTTACTTAACTTCTGTGTGCCTCAGTTACCTCATCTGTAAAATGGGTATTAAGACTATGAGCCCCCCGTGAGACAATCTGATCACCTTGTAACCTCCCCAGCACTTAGAACAGTGCTTTGCACATAGAAAGTGCTTAATAAATGCCATTATTATTACTACATTAAAGACTAAAAAACCAGGGATTAAGATTGGAACCCAAAAATTTGCTCCCAGAAGATCATGGCTTTACTTTGTCGTCCCTCAGTGAACAAGACTAGGCCAATCAACATAGTCAGTAATTAATAAAAATAATAACAACTGTGGCATGTGTTAAGTCTTTACTATGTGCCAAGCACTGGGGTAGGTACAAGAAATAGAGCATGGGCCTGGGATACAGGAGGAGCTGGGTTCTAATCCTGCCTCTTCCACTTGTCTGCTGTGTGACCTTGGGCAAGTCACTTAACTTCTCTGAGCCTCACTGGGTCTCAGATACCTCAACTGTAAAATGGGTAATAAGATTGTGAACACCATGTGGGACGGGGACATGGACTGTATCTATCCTGATTAGTTCGTATTCTCCTACAACAACTCAAGCCCACACACGTCGCTCCTCTAATGATAACCTTCTCATTGTGCCTTGATTTTGCCTATCTTGCCATTGACCCCTCGCCTATATCCTGCCTCTGGCCTGGAACACTCTCCCTCCTCAAATCCGACACACAATTACTCTTCCTCACTTCAAAGCCTTACTGAAGGCACATCTCCACCAAGAAGATTTCCCAGACTGAGCTCCACTATTCCTCATGTCCCACTCCCTTCTGCATCACCCTTACTTGCTCTCTTTGTTCTTTCCCCCATCCCAGCTCCACAACACTAATGTGCATATATATAATTTATTTATTTATATTAATGTCTGTTTCCCCCACTCAAGACTGTAAGCTTGTTGTGGGCAGGGAATGTGTCTATTGTTCTATTGTACTCTCCCAAGCACTTAGCACAGTGCTGTGCACTCAGTAAGCACTCAATAAATATGATTGATTGAATGAATGAATGAATAAAAGTATATATCCCAGAACTAAGTACAGCGCCTGGCACATAGTAAGCACTTAACCAATCCTATAAAAGTTAAGACAGAAAGAAATCAGGTCGGACTGTGGGGCTCACAGTTTAAGTAGAAGAACAGGTATTTAAATCACATTTTAGAGATGAGGAAACAGTCACAGAGAAGCTTAGTGACTTGCTTGAAATCACAAAGCAGGCAACTGGTGAAGCCAGAATTAGAATCCAGGTCCTCTGACTCTAGAGCCCTTGCTCTTTCCAGTAGGCAACCCAGATTCTCAATTGAAATGTATTAACAATGGTCATAAAGCTAAGTCTAGAAGAACAGTGGTTTCAGACCATATAAATTGTGATAGAACTAGCATGGCCCACAGAAGCAGTGTACCTGGCATACCTGGGCCTGGGAACCAGAGGACCTGAGTTATAAACCCAGCTCCAGCACTTGCCTGCCATATGACCTTGGGTAAGTCACTTAACTTCTCTGTACCTCATTTTCCTTAACTACAAAATGGGGAGTCAATGCCGGTTCTTTTTACTGCTCAAACTGTGAGCCCCATGTGGGACAGTGACCTTGCTTGACCTGATTAACTTTTATCTTCCCCTGCACTTACAACAGTGCTTGACGCACAGTAAGTACTTAACAAATACCATAAAAATTGTGAGTAAACAGAGGAAAGTTTCCCTTTTATTTCCACCAATAGCTCTCGTGGTTGATCTGAAACCCCCTTGCTCAACAAGTTCCTTGTTTCTTTCAAGCTGAAGCTTCTGTCTTTACCAAATTGTCTTCTGGCTTTATGGTTCCAACATAGCTCACTATAATCATAAGTAGAAGATAAATTTTGATGGATTTAATTGCCCTTAGAAGCACTGAATGTAGCCAGAGGAGTGACTCAATATCAGTAGAGGAAAATAAGGAGACAGATATCATTTGATAAGGGGGTTATCTTTACAATTTTTCCTACCAAAACTTTCCTTCCCAAAATATTTACTTTTGTTTTTAGTTTCCTCTGTGATTTTGAGGTGATAAAAAGGAGAAATCTAAGTTAATAAACAATCTTAGTGCTATAAATCATTCTGCTGCAGATAATAAAGGGACTTAGGCTTTCTGTAACTATGATGCTATCTGTGGGGCTTAACTCACCAATGAGGAATGGAGCTCCAGTAATTTGTATACCTTTTTTGTTAGTAATGAAAGTCTTAAAGCTGAAAATAAAATCAATTGCATGTAATACAGAAGCCTTTCCCTACTCTGCTGGAATAGGGGTCACTCCATCTCTCCATTATTGCGAGCTACTTTCCCTGGTGTGTGACTTGTCCATAAAAGTTAATATGTGGCTGAAGAGTGGGATGCACATCTGATGCCAGCCTGAGAGAAAAGGTGTTTATTTCTGAAACTTCTGAATTAAATTCTTTAGGCAGTTTAGCCACTCAAATCAAACAAAGTTTCTCTGCTTTGAATGCTTCCTTTTGCTTTTCCTTAAACAGTTCCTCCTGCCTTTTAATGGAAAAAAATTAGGGTTTTGGGGGTTTTTTTTTTAGTTCAGGTACAAGAAATATCACATCAACTCTTAAGATAAGAAATGTACTAATTTTAAACATAAGCATCAAAGGAGGGTTGTGTAGAGCCTAAATAAAAAGAGCACCACATCAAAGGGGAAAATATATTTTCAGGATGAATTACATTCAGAATGGAATATCATCCTTAGTCTTCCACTGCACCTATATATGCAATATCAATGATACTGAAAACATTTTAGTTTGTGATTGTATTACTAATTTCATAATCTTTTTCATTGCAAATATTTATTCAGTACATCATAATGGAATATGACTGTGAGCCCACTGTTGGGTAGGGACTGTCTCCATATGTTGCCAATTTGTACTTCCCAAGCGCTTAGTACAGTACTCTGCACATAGTAAGCGCTTAATAAATATGATTGATGATATGATGCTATCTTTAACCACAATATCTCCTATCCTAAAAGAAACCCTTCAGATTCCATATTAACTTTGAGTTTGGAGGTACACCCAGTTCTCCAATAATGTAAAGGTTGAGTTCTTTTAAAGCCCTACATTGAGGAAAACTCACACTGTAATTTTCTCCCCTTTGAATGCAGTGAGCATGTGAGCATGCAAAGAAGTCATTTTTTTCTGACAATCAATCAATTGAATTTATTGAGCACTTACTGTGTGCAGAGCACTGCACTCAGCACTTGGATGACTACAATATTCCCTGCCCACAAGAAGCTTAACATCTACAGGAAGAGACAGATGTTAAAATAAATTACAGATATGTCCACAAGTACTGTGGGGCTGAGGGTAGGATGAATAAAGAGTACAAATGTAAGTTCAAGCATACAGAAGGGAGAGGGAGTAGGGAAAATGAGGATTTAGTAAGGGAAGGCTTATTGGAGGAGATATGATTTTAATAATAATAATGATTATGGTATTTGTTAAGCATGTACTAAGTACAAAGCACTGTTCTAAGTGCTGGGGTAGTTACAAGGTAATCAGTTTGTCCCACATGGGGCTCACAGTCTTAATCTCCATTTTACAGATGAGATAACTGAGGCACAGAGAAGTGAAGTGGTTTGCCCAAGATCATACAGCAGACAAGTGATGGAGCCAAGATTAGAACCCACATCCTCTGACTCCCAAGCCTATGCTCTTTCCACTAGGCCACGCTGCTTCTCATTTTAATAAGGGTTTGAAGGAAGGGAGACTAATGGTCTATCAGATATGAAGGGCTAGGGAGTTCCAGGCCAGAGGCAGGATGGGGGTGAGGGTTTCAGCAGCGAGATAGAGGAGATCAAGATTAGTGAGTAGGTTGCTGTTAGAGGAATGAAGTTAGCATGTTGGGTTGTAGGGAATCAGCAAGGTAAGATAGGAGGAGACAAGACGATTGAGTGGTTTTTGTTTGATGCGGAGGTGGATGGGCAACTATTGACACCATGGCTTGCTGTATCCAAAAAGGGTACAAATTTCCCCAAATGAAACCTGGTCAGTTTAAAATTAAAAGACTGCCTTTGACTTAAAGAGAAATTTAAATAAATTGCCAATATGTCATCTTTCCATTAATCTCCTCATTAAATTTCTAGGTAAGCGGTAATATCTCTGGTTCAGTGAAGTTCAGAGTTTTCAACTGATTTTCCAGTCTGAATTTATCCAAGCTTTCTTGAGAATCATGAATGTTCTCTCATTTGGTACCTGAACCTTTCGCAAATAAACTCTTATTGTTCTCCCCTCCCCCCACAAAAACAATTTCATTTCTATCTGAGAAATCTATGGGCTGAGTAATAAATCTGTACAAACATATGTACAGGTGCTATAGGGAGGGGTAGGAGGGGGCGGGGTGTGGGGAGGGGGAGAGGAAGGAGGGGGCTCAGTCTGGGAAGGCCTCCTGGAGGAGGTGAGCTCTCTGGGGCTTTGAAGGGAGGAAGAGAGCTAGCTTGGCGGATGTGCGGAGGGAGGGCATTCCAGGCCAGGGGGAGGACGTGGGCCGGGGGTTGATGGCGGGACAGGCGAGAACGAGGCACAGTGAGGAGGTTAGCAGCAGAGGAGCGGAGGGTGAGGGCTGGGTTGTAGAAGGAAAGAAGGGAGGTGAGGTAGGAGGGGGCAAAGTGATGGAGAGCCTTGAAACCTAGAGTGAGGAGTTTTTGCCTGATGCGTAGGTTGACTGGTAGCCACTGGAGATTTTTGAGGAGGGGAGTAACATGCCCAGAGCGTTTCTGCACAGAGATGATCCGGGCAGCAGCGTGAAGTATAGACTGAAGTGGGGAGAGACAGGAGGATGGGTGATCAGAGAGGAGGATGATGCAGTAATCCAGTCGGAATAGGATGAGAGATTGAACCAGCAGGGTAGCAGTTTGGATGGAGAGGAAAGGGCGGATCTTGGCGATGTTGCGGAGGTGAGACTTGTACTTGTACTTCCCAAGGGCTTAGTACAGTGCCCTGCACACAGTAAGCGCTCAATAAATACAATTGATTGATTGATTGATTGAATTCAATAAATAGTTGATTTCCTACATGCTCAAGGGAAGGTATCACTGATGGATGGAAAAATTGATGTGAGACCAAAAACCTGACCACAATATGCTCACCCATAAAAATGTCCATTGCTGAACTACAATGTGTGTTGTTCTTACTGCCTGTGAAGATGCACTTATCCTTTCTTGTTTCACAATCCTGATGAAGATTCTGCTAGAAAAGAGCTGCTCATTTCTTGCTTGCGTGTATTGTGTTGGTCTAACAGGTAACGGACTCCCAGTTTGCAGCTGAGAGGCAACATTATTGGAGATGTTTTTCTTTTTTTTTTTCTGCATCCATCTAGCTCACTTAAACCTAACTACAACACAGCCAGAGGACTAGTGCTAAGTGTCTATGGTGATATTGAAAACTAGCAAAGTGGGGGAGAAAACCGTCCTCTATTAAAAAAATTCAAAATAATAACATTCTTTTAAAAATCATAAACATAGACAATGGTTGACACTGGATTGCAATAGAGCTGGAATTTTTAGAGTAAACAGAGCGATAGAAGGTTTGCTTTCATTTTTCTATACTGACTGCGAAATAGAGGGTAGGGCAAAGAACATATTCTTCTGGAGAGATTTATAAGCAGTATCAAAAGTACGCAGTTCCTAATCTGTGTGAGAGAGTCAAAATATCGTAAAGTTCCATGTAGCTCCAGTGTCCAATGAAGATGAAGAACTTGGATGGAATAGGTATAAAAGAGAAATGAGAAACGGATGTAAAAGCTGTAGCTTCAACTCTGTCACCTACCTTGGGAAAAGCAGCATGGCCTAGTGGAAAGAGCACAGGCCTGGGAGTCAGAGCAACTGGATTCTAATCTCAGCTCTTCCATTTGGCTGCTGCATGACCTTGGGCAAATCACTTCACTTCTCTCTGCTTCAGTTACCTCATCTGCATAATGGAGATTAAGATGACAAGTCCAATGTGGAACATGGACTCTGTCTAACTTGCTCATCTTAAAGCTACTCCAGTGCTTAGTATAGTTCCTACCACATAGTAAGCACTTAAAAAAGACCATTAGGAAAAAAAAAGTCATTTAATTTCTTTGTGTCTCATTTCATCCACCTGCAAAAAATCCTAACTACACATTATAACTAGTGATGAGGGAGGATGTAATTAACCAGGTTTTAGAGCTGTTAGGAGTGAAAAGCTGTATAATTTCCAAAGGCTGATTGAGAATTCTTTCCAGGAAATAATATTGCTCTACTAGGGAAAACAGGCATTCAGGAGTAGAGATACAGGATGAAAGACCACCATAACTAAATGACGCAAATCATTTAAGCCAGATAGTGTGCTCTGGCCCCAATTATCCTGCTATTTCAGATGGAAGTGGGATTTTTAAGGCCTGATTCATCCAGATGTATAATGTAGTTGTGCTGTGGTTATTGAATGCCTTCTGAATAATATGGTTCTTTATTGCCGCCATGCAGGTATACTCAGTCACTTCTGGGATCGAGTGTCTGTTCATAAGCTCCTACTTGTTCCAATCATTGCTCATCCATCACTGAGCTTTTGGGATATGGAAGGAAACATGTTCAGACTGACAATTAGCCAGAATGATTTAAAGCCTGCCATTTTGGAGTTCCTCTTTCAATTGCTCTTTTGATGTGGCACTCGGACCTCTCTCAGGCTAAACCATTCCCTCGAGCTTAACTTCCATACCACCTGCATCTGGAAGGAGTGGGCCTAAACAGAGACAAAGATGGCCTTTTCAAGAAAGAGATTACTTAGGGATGCTGTGACCAGCAGTACTTACACATATGACACTCGACACCGTCAGTGGATCTAAAAGTGTCTCCAGCTCATCCATTTTACTGTCACAGCCTGGATGACTTAGTCTGAATTTAACTTCAGCATAGCGATCATCCAGAAACACCTTGTTGCCAGATGTTTTGGAAGAAGCAATCACTTGATGTAGGATAATGGGCTGAAGCTGTATAAGTGAATAGGGTGGCTCAGTGCAAGTAGTGTGGTTTATACAAGACCTACACCTTCCCTTTGTTAGCATACTCTGGGTGTTAAAAAAAAACCTGTACTACCCACACTGTTAATACTATTTTATTCTCTTCCTTTTGGTTCTGCCTGCACAAAATGCATATAGGTGACTATTTTCATTGTGGGTAATTAGTTGGACATAATTATTTGTATTCTTCTGAGATGTATTCCCTCACTAAAATCATTGCATTTTTGAGGATGTGTGTGTGTGTGTGTGTGTGTGTGTGTGTGTGTGTGTGAGTGAGCAAGTGCCAGCACACAAGTGCATTTGGCTTTCAATAGCCAGATGTCTTTGTATCATATTCATTCATTCAATTGTATTTATTGAACATTTACTGTGGGCAGAGTGCTCTTCTAAGTGCTTGGGAGAGTACAATACAACAATATGCAGACACATTCCTTGCCCACGATGAGCTTACGGTCCGGGTGGGGGTTATGTGGACGATAAATAGAAGCAATGTAGTCTAGTGGAAAGATGATAGACCAGGGAGTCAGAGGACTTGGGTTCTAATCCTGGCTCTGCCACTTGTCTGCTTGTGACCTTGGACAGATCATTTAACTCTCTGTGCCTCAGTTACCTGAACTGTAAATGAGGATTAAGACTGTGAACCCTATGTGGGGCAGGACTGTGCTCAACCTGATTATCTTGTATCTACCCCAGCAATTAGTACAGTGCCTGGCACATAGTAAGTGCTTAATAAGTACCATTAAGAAAAGTTCAGTCATGAAAATTGAATTTATAACAGTAATGATGACACTTATTAAGCACCTTACTATGTGCCAAGCTCTGGGGTAGGCTCAAGATGATCAGATCAGACAGATAGCCTGCCCCATCCTGGGTTCACAGTCCAAGTGTGATGGAGAACAGGTATTTTATTCCCATTTTACAGATGGGGAAACTAAGGCTAATAAAAATTAGGTGACTTTGCCCCAGGTTACACGGCAGGCAAATGGAAGAACCTCTAGAACCCTGTTCACCTGACTCCCAGCCCCTCCTCTTTCCACTAAGCCTCATTCCACTTTTATTTATTTTAATTTAAAAAAATAGAAAAAAAGATATTTGTCCTGAGTAGCTTTTGGTAAGGAAGTTGGAATGTTATTTAAAACTCATGGAAAATGGAAAGAACTGAGATAGAAGGAAGCAGAGTGTTGAAACCTCATTAGGTCTAAAGGCATATTAGAGAGTGGCTTTGCTTTTGACTCAGGCAGTGTTGTCACCACACACCACTCGGGCTAGGATTTTGACAGATGTAAGCACTTCAACTTCAAGTGGCCAGCTGCAATCACACTAGAAATGAGCGGGCCCAGAAGTCAAGGTTACCACTGAGGTCCCTTTGCAAACAGGCCCACTGGTTTTCTGAACACAAATGTGGCTCACTTGTGAGACTCTCTAAGAAAACTGCCTATATTTTCTATCAATAGGACTACTGTTGACTGAAAGTTTAGATCACACACTGCTATAGGAAACCAAAGCTTTTATATTAAGCCCAGGTTTTCAAGACTTCTGGCATGCAGCATTTTGAACACTAAATATGCTGCACAGTAAATTAGAGCTAACTTGTGACTCCAAGATGCCATTCAGTGCTCTGAATCTCCAAACAAGGATGAAGCAATGTTCATTCATTCAGTCATAGTTTTTGAGCACTTACTGTGTGCAGAGCACTGTACTAAGCACTTAAGAGCATACACTACAATAATAAACAGACACATTCCCTTCCCACAATGAGCTTGCGAGGTGAGAGGATGGCACAGTGGATGGAGCACGGGCATGGGAGCCAGAAGGTCATGAGTTCTAATTCTACTCTGCCACTTGTCTGCTGTGTGTTACTTCACAGGGCCTCAGTTGCCTTATCTGTAGAATGGGGTTTGAGAATGTAAGCTCCACCTGGCACAGGGACTATGTCCAACCCAATTTGCTTGAATCCACCCCAGAGCATAGAACAGTGCCTGGAATATAATAAGCACTTAACAAACACCATAATAATAATTTTAGCAGCCACATGTGTATACAGGATTGCTGGTTGTTCATCATCTTTGGGATTTCTCCAAAGAGATTAATCATTAGCATGCTGCTGGGTTTCTCCTGAGGAAAGAGGGACTGGGTCTTTTTTCTTTTTTCTGATATTTTTTAAGTGATACTATGTGCCGGGTACTATACTAAGCACTGGACTAAATACAAGCTAGTCAGGTTGGACACAGTCTGTGTTCCCCATGGGGCTCTCAGTCTTAATCCCCATTTTACAGATAAGGTAAGTGAGGCACAAAGAAGTGAAGTGACTTGCCTAAGGTCACACAGCAGACGGCTAAACTGAGACTATAGGATGTATGTTTTAAAACATTATTCCTGCTCTTCATTTTTATGGTATTTGTTAAGCATTTTCTATGTGCTAGGCACTGTACTAAGCACTGGAGTAGTTAAATGCTAATCAGTTTGGAAACAGTCCATTTTGCACATGAGGCTCACAGTCTTAATCCCCATTATACAGATGAAGTAACTGAAGCACAGAGAAGTGAAGTGACTTGCCTAAGGTCATACAGCAGACAAATGGTGGAAGCCAGCTTCTTCTGGCTTTCAGGCCCAGGTTCCAGACATTGCTGGACTTTATCCTGAGGAAGAGCACAGAGCCTTAACTACTGCATAATGTTTGAAGAACTGATTTCCTTCCATCCTCTTTGGAGTTTATAAATCTGACAAAATTGCTCCTACTCTAGTACCAAGAACTTCTGCTTCCCACTCCCACTGGTTGCTTCCAAGGTGGCATTTAACCTCAAATGAAAAACATGTCCAAAGGAAAGCAGTCTGCACCCTCGAGATTTGTCCTGGAAAGCATTAGGGACAACTGCAGAGTGGAAGTTCCCAACTGATGTGAGGTGTTTAGGGTGTGAGCCAGGAGAGGAAAAAGAAACCAACAACACCAAATGACCCACGGTGTGAGATAAAAGATGTCATCCTGAAATCGGCAAATGATATCACTGGGAGAGAATGCAGGAAACAGCAGATGAGGTTTATGCCCTGGTGGAGAAAAGATTGTGTCTTAAATTCAACAGACATCCTGATGAGATGGGAGGGTGTAAATCAAACACAGGCGGAGGTATTGAGCCAAAATTGGCCCTAAGACAAGGCCTAGGAACAGCTTATTCCAAGAAAGGGAAAGAAATGGCTGCTGCTGAACAAGGAGACAAAACAATGATGGTTTAAAGCTCTGTTGAGGAAATCTTAATATATAAACCAGAAGTGTCAACAGATAAGCAATATTACAGGAATTGGGGTATAGTCCCTGAGTAAGAACATTGTTTAACCCTCCAAGATGAATTATTCTCTGACAACAAAATTCAGTGTAAAATTTGACAGTCTTTGTAGATCTTTAAATCAAGTTCAGGTCAAAGAAAAAAAAATATTAGATCTTTGTGTTTCTTGGATGAGATACAACAGAATGGTGGAAACAATTTCCATTAAGATTGGCCATGTTTTATTACTAGTACTACTACTACTATTACTACCAATGTTTTATTATTGTTACTATAGTGGTATTTGTTAAGCACTTACTGTGATCCAAGCATTGCACAAAGTGCTAGGGTTGATCCAAGGCAATCAGTTGAAAACACAATCGCCATCCCAGGTGGAACTCACAGTCCAAAGGGAAGGAAGAACAGATATTGATTTCCCATTTTGCAAATGAAACAGGCACAGAGACATTACATGACTTGCCCTAGCTCACAGTGCGAGTGGCAGAGCCAAGGTTAGAAATAAGGTCCACTGACTCCCAGGCTCATGCTCTTTCCATTAGGCAATACTGCCCTTCTTTGCTTTGGAAGGTAAGTGGGGGCTGAAGAGTGGCACATTAGGTCCTAGTGGTGATTTGTGTGGGCTTTTATTACCTTTGGCAATTCTTCAAAATATGGGAGAATCCAGGTCATCCCTGGTTACATTACATTTGATGACATTTGCCATCAGCTTTAAAGCGCTGAATTGGCTCTCCCCCTTCTGCCTTATCTCACTAATTTGGTACTACAGCCCAGTCTGCATACTTCCATCTTCTAATATCAGCCCACTGACCAAACCTCAATCTCATCCTTCTCACCACCGACTCCTTGCCCACATCCTCCCACTGGCCTGAAAAGGCTCCCCATCATATATGACAGAACATTACTCTCCCCACCATCAAAATCTTATTAAAATCATTTCTCCTCCAAGAGGCCTTCCTTGATTAAGCCCTCATTTCCCCTACTCCCTCTCCATTCTGTGTCACCTATGCACTTGGATATGTATCCTATAAGAACTTGGTATTCACCCCATCCTCAACCCCACAGCTCTTACATACATATCCATTATTTAATTTAATGTCTGTCTCCTTTGGACTGTAAGTTCCTTGTGGTAAGGAAACACATCTACCAACTCTGTAGTATTGTTTTCTCCCAAGTGCTCTGTACAGAGTAAGCACTCGATAAATATCATTGATCACTTGATGAGCACCTAAAGGCAGCATAACATGCTTGAGCATAGGTGTTATTAAATTTACATCTAGCAAAAGAGTTTGGGAGATGTGAAGCCATCAGAAAAATTGCTATACCAGCAGACAGCAGTGTTACCCAAATACCAGCAACAAAGGATAATGCCCACATTTTTGGAAAAGAATAAAATGTCCCAAATACCTGCTCCTCACTTCTTTGTCTTGCATATAAATCAACAGGGTGAGAGGGAGAAGCAGTTTGGCCTAGTGGATAGAGCACAGGTCTTGAACTCAGAAGGAGCTGAGTTCTAATTCTGCTCTGCCACTTGTCAGCTGTGTGACTTTAGGCAAGTCACTTAACTTTTCTGTGCCTCAGTTACCTCATCTGTAAAATGGGGATTAAGACTGTGAGCTCCATGTGGGACATGAACTGTGTCCAACCTGATTACTTTGCATTTACCCAAGTGCTTAGAACGGTGCCTGGCAAATATAAGCATTTAACAAGCCCTCCTCCTCCCTCTGCGAGAGAGAGAGAGAGAGAGAGAGAGAGAGAGAGGGAGAGAGACACTACCTTAGTCAATCCTGGGCAAACAGTGAAATAATCTCAAGCATGTTATTTAATGTACAAGATTAAGGGCACCTATTGGTGCTCACTTGGGCAATATAATACATTGCTTTAGAAGAGGATAGGAAGAGGATAGAAAGAATGTTGGAAGTTTAAATATTAAAGGATCCAGGCCTAGTCGGAAGCAATCATGGCCTTCAGTTACCTCATCTGTAAAATAGGGATTTAGACTGTGAGCCCCATGTGGACGTGGACTGTGTCCAACCTGATTAGCATGTATCTACTCCATGTTTAGTACAGTGCCTGGATAATAGTAGGTGCTTAACAAATATCATTAAAAAAATGCCTATGGTTGAACAGGAACCTGGGAAGGGAACACAATGGGTTTTGAAGCCATGGTGGAGTGTAGGGTTCCCTCTATAACATTCCCAATCAATAATATTGATTCTGTGTTTACACCATGCAATGCACTCTGTTAAATTTGAGACATTACATGGACTAAATCACTAGCCTATAAGGGGTTCATAATCTAAAGAGAAGGAGGTCATCAGGTAGATAGAGACAGTGACACAGAAAGAGGAAAATTAAGATTAGTGAATCAATAGGGAGTGAGATCAATCAATCAATAATTGGTATTGATTGGACATCCATTGTGTGCAAAGTACTGTACTAACCCGTTAAGATGACCTAGGTTCTATTCCCAGCTCTGCCACCTCTGTGCTGTGTGACCTTGGGCAAGTTCTTAACTTTTCTGTGCCTCAGTTTTTTATCTGCAGAATGGGCATTCAATGCCTTTTCTCCCTCCTACTTAGATCGTATGTCCCATTTGGAACTCTGTCTGAACTGAGTATCTAAAACAGCACTTGGAACAGTACTTGGCATATAGTAAGCACTTAATAAATACCACTGTTATTATTGCTATTTGTAATAATAATAATTATGAAACAACAATTGATTATAGTTAGGGAGGAATCGCCTCTGAACTCCTTGGCTCTTCGTTTTTTAATGGTATTTGCTAAGTGCTTACTATGTGCCAGGCTCTGGACTACGTGCTGGGATAGATACAAGATAATCAGTTTGGTTACATTGCACGTCCGACATGGGGCTCACAGCTTTAATCCCTATTTTACAGTTGAGGTAACTGAGGTACAGAGAAATGAAGTGACTTTTCCAGGGCCACACAGCATACAAGTGGCAGAGCCAGAATTCAAATCCAGGTCTTCTGATTCCCAGACATGTGCTCTTTCCACAAGGCCATTGTGATTCTTGCTGCTTCTCAGGCTCCTCCATTTCAGCTCCAACTGTCATAGTTTCAATTTCCACAACCTTCCCAACTGTTGTGCCCAGGCTTCTCTCTGCCCACCCCCACCAACATTTGGATGAGCAGTCCTCTGAGAATCTTGGAACCCCATGCAGAGAGGCTCCCCAGACTTTCAAGAAAAACCGAGGTTTGGCACTCTTCTTTCAGAATGGATTGAGGACTTGTGCCAAACCTGCAGCTTGGAACCCTGTGCTTTCTATTTCCTCCATGGATCCTCTTATCTGCTTTCAGATGGGATCGGAACCCAAGATCATGAACCCTTGAGGCCATTAAGCATCCCTTGGCACGTTTTACAACAGTCTAGATGTTAACCCCAGCATGTTGGCGGTATTTCAAGTCAGGTAATTGCACTCTGCTTACCTAAATTGTTTTTTCCAAGCACAGGCACCTCAGGCCCTGCAGCGCTTTATGAAGAAGTAGATGTGTTAAGTTAACCCCGGTGGCTTGGCCAAGCTCCAGTTCAGGTAATTGTATTCTGCCTAGTGGGGATAAAATTTTGGGCACTGCGCCTGCTGCAGGTTTTCAGAGGTCACGCATTTGAATCCTGAAGTTAGACAGTCAACAAAAAATCATACTGGATCTCAGGGCTAAAGGCAATAAATCCTAACATTTTAAAGTTTACTCTATTTGTAGCTATCTTTTTATCTTTTATGCTTGTTTCTCCAGTTAAAATGTAGGCTCTTTGTGGGGCAGGGAACAGGTTACTGGTTGGACCTGG
Organism: Tachyglossus aculeatus; assembly: GCF_015852505.1. Taxonomy (NCBI): domain Eukaryota; kingdom Metazoa; phylum Chordata; class Mammalia; order Monotremata; family Tachyglossidae; genus Tachyglossus; species Tachyglossus aculeatus. The sequence goes on along the minus strand of NC_052070.1, from coordinate 92,393,909 downwards.
ATTCTAATCCCACCTCCACATGTGCGTGCTATGTGACCTTTGGCAATTTAACTTCTCTGTGCCTCAGTTCCCTCATCTGCAAAATGGGGATTCAATACCTGTTCTCCTTCTTTCATTCATTCATTCAATTGTATTTACTGAGTGCTTACCGTGTGCAGAGCACTGTACTAAGCGCTTGGGAAGTACAAGTTGGCAACATAAAGAAACAGTCCCTACCCAACAGCAGGCTCACAGTCTAGAAGGGGGAGCAGACAACAAAACAAAACAGGTGGTCAGGTGTCAAGTCATCAGAATAAATAGAAGTAAAGCTAGATGCACATCATTGACAAAATAAATAGAATAGTAAATATGTACAAGTAAAATAAATAGAGTAATAAATCTGTACAAACATATATACAGGTGCTGTGGGGAGGGGAAGGAGGTACGGCGGGGGGAATGGGGAGGGGAGAGTAAAAAGAGGGCTCAGTCTGGGAAGGCCTCCTGGAGGAGGTGAGCTTCTTATTTAGACTGTAAGCCCCATGTGGGATCTGATTATCTTGTACCTACCCCAGTGTTTAGTACAATGCCTGGCACATAGCAGGTGCTTAAATACCATTATTATCATTATTATTATCATAACTTTATCCAAATGATCATATCATCATCATCATAATAATGATGGTATTTGTTAAGCACTTATTATATGCCAAGCACTGTTCTAAGCACTGGGGTAGATACAAGGTAATAAGGTTGTCCCACGTGGGGCTGGCTCACAGTCTTAATCCCCATTTTACAGATGAGATAACTGAGGCAAAAAGAAGTTAAGTGATTTGCCTAAAGTCACATGGCTGATGAGTGGCGGAGCTGGGATTAGAACCTACAACCTCTGACTCCCAAGCCCGTGCCTTTTCCACTAAGCCATGCTGCTTCTCTGTTATTTGTATTCTACCAAACACTTAGTATAGTGCATTGTACCGTAGGAGTTCAAAAGGATGACTACAATTAACAGAACTCCTCTTTCTCTCCTTTCTGCTTTCTATGACTGCACCTTTCTGAAACAGTAACTGGATTTGTTCACCCTTTATCTGCCTTTATATCATATTTCTCTGGGTGGTGCCACATTTACATCTCTGGTCCAACTTCATCTTTGTCTCACTGTGGGCAGGGAACATGTCTACCAATTCTGTGTGCTCTCCCAAGCGCTTAGTACAGTGTTCTGCACACAATAGGTACTCTATAAATACAACTGATTGATGGATTCTTCTCAGGGCCAACTGCAAGAAAGGGACATGCAGGCTTGTGCTAATTGGTTTCAATTTCCAAATTATCTTTAAGTTTTATCCTGTGCCTTTCTCCATCAGTTACACTCTAACAGTCACCGTCTAGGGGTTCTGTTGATTCATGCAATCCTGTGAACAATTGCTACTGTTGAGAGTCAGATTGTGTGACATTTAAATCATATGATCAAATTATCTAAATTGAAGCAGAGCAACATATTCTGTGGCTGGTGCTTTGGAACCTCTCTTCGCTTGAAACTCAGTTCCCCTCAGTTCCTGAGGTCTTATAAATTCCAGCTCATGCCCTATCTGTTGAGTTGTCTTTAACTGTCCAGGACCAGGAACTACATACTATACAGTGGGTAATTTTATGGAACTACCTCAGGCCAATACTGAATTGCTTGGATGTGGTCTTTTTAAAAATCCCTCTGTATACAGAGACCGAGTGGAAGGAGAACCCACAACCAAAGAGGCTAGTCAGAGGCTTAGTATTTTGAGGATGAACACAAACTAAATGAAGAGATGGATGCAATGTTCAAAGAGCTCCACTTTGCACCCCTCAGTACCTGCTGAAATGAGTGGAACTCCATTGGTGCCGCGGGGCAAAAGAGTACAACTCAGAAAATGAAGGAGTGAATGGTTTGCAGTTGTTTAAACCATGGGAGATCATTTTCCCAGTTCAACATTAAGAAATGTAGGAACAATGAGGATGCAGAATCAATATGGGCTGGGTGGAATTAGTATTCCACAGTGATCAAGCAAGACGGAAAAGAGAATTCATTTTTAGACTCTCTAAGCTACCAAATAGAGTTAAGAAGAAATGTGTTAATTTAATCTACAAATGGGCTTGTGACAGAAGATAAAGTACTGGATCCCTACTGAGATAGCTTCTCTTCTGCTGCTGGCTTGATGTGGTTCTTCCTGCAGCAGCTCTGAAATGCAAAATATCATTCTGACAAACGCTTGCACACCTGAATGCATGAAATTACATTTCCCATTCAGAGAACAGTAATTCTCCTAAGCAAAAATTACCTAATGGTAATGAAGTTGAGTACCATATCTCATAACATCTATTTGGGGGGTTTTAAATGATTTTGTGGTGTTAATTTTTGCTGATGATTGACAACATTGTTCTAAATTTTTCTCCTTTCATTCCATCCCCCCAAAATGCAATTTGGTCATCATCTATGCAGTATCCTTTTCCTTAGGAGTTCAGAGATAACCAGATGTGGATTACCTTAATATGGAGAGCGACAGCTCTTGGTATTTGTCTGAATAATAACGCTGGAAAGGACAGAGAAGTCATTATTGTTGGTGCATTTTTGTATTACGTTTGAGCTGCGGAAGGTTTGGATTTTAGTATTGTTGACATGTGATCCTATTTTTATTAATACAATTTTGTTTTTAAAAGCTTTTAAGCAGTTCTTGCTAATAAATTTCTTCCCAAGTATATGTTTATAGTCTGTGAGAAGATAAAAGAGAGTGTATCTACTAGGAGAGTATTCAACACGTAAAACTCCTTTTTTCCTAATTGGAGGGCTCCAGTAATTACCCACTAGTCCTAGCACAGGCAGTCATTCAAGGTCTTCAACAGAGTTTTAGATCACAGTTTCTAGAATGGATTCTTGCCAGTAGGAATATGAAAATCAATGAACCAACAACGTTGCATGCGTATTTTGTGTGTGGTATCCTTCAGAGAAAAGCCTCAGGTTCTTAATCACTAGAATACATAAAGTCTTACTCATTTTCTGCCATGTCCCCCAGATGCTACCCAGGTATAAAGTATATCTGCAGGGTTGTAGGCTCCAAAATAAGTCCAAAGAGCATTGGAGCAGAACCACCCAACACCCTCTGTGTCCTCAAGGGAAGAATGCATTGAAGCAGTGTGGCCTAGTGGTAAAAGCACAGACCTTGGAGTCAGAGGATGTGGGTTCTAATTCTGGCTCCTCTACATGTCTGCTGTGTGACCTTGGGCAAGTCACTTCACTTCTTTGGTCCTCAGTTACCTCATCTGTAAAATGGGCATTTAGACTGTGAGCCCTCTGTGGGACAGGGACTGTGTCTGACTCAACTACCTTGTATCTACCCCAGTGTTTACAACAGAGCTTGGCACATAGTAAGCACTTAATAAATACCACAATTATTATTATCATTATTGATATCCCTACATTCTTCCTATATCAATGCCTTCTTCCCCATTACTGCTCTTGAAGGGGGCGGGGAGAAATGGAATACAGTGATAGGTTTGAGGCTAGGAATGGACACCCCCAACTCTGTGGTGATGTGCAGGCAGATTGCCACATTCAGCACATCCTGCAAAATCTCTTCCATCAAGTCAAGCACACTACTGCCCAGGAGAGACACTGGGCAGACCATACATGGAGCAAAGGAGTCACTAAACTGTGTGGGTGGAAGGGGGAGGGCAGATGCAAGGTTCATGTCAGCAATTCCCTACTCTCCCAAGCACTTAGTACAGTGCTCTGCACACACAGTAAGTGCTCAATAAATGCAACTGACTGGCTGAATGCAGCTACTCTTGGGTAACTGGGCTTCAAGAAGGGGTTAGGTTGAAGGCCAGAGGAAGGGAGAGACAGGAAAGGAGTGTTCAATCAGAAGTGCTGCAGAGAGTGAGCAGTTAGAAGTAAAATGCAGACATAACAAAAGACAGGATCAGAACTCCTTAGTGGGACCATCCCCAGCACAGCAATTTTTACTTTTAAATGGAATTTGTTAGGTGCTTACTATTTGCCAGGCACTGTACTAAGTGCTGGAGTAGATGCAAGTTATTCAGGTTGGACACAGTCCATGTCCCATATGGGGCTCCCAGTCTTAATCCCCATTTTGCAGATGAGGGAACTGAGAAACAGAGAAGTAAAGTGACTTACCCAAGGTCATACAGCAAACAAGTGGCTGAGGTGGGATTAGAATGCAGGTTCTTCTGAATTCTAGGCCCATGCTCTATTCATTGGGCCATGCTGCTTCTCAAATCTGGCAAGAAAGTAAAAGAGAATAAAACAAAGTGGATCCTGGCAAAGATGGAATAAGTGAAGATGAGTTAAAACCAAAAGCAATCAATTTTGGAAACTGCAGTCCAACCTCATATACATTCCTAAGCTAAATCACTCTCATGAGGGACTGTGGAAGATGAGCAAGAAACAGTCATTGTGAGCCTTAATGAACTCCAGTTGCAAATAGGTTTAACACCCAATGTTGTTGATATATTTGATCTATAGATTTTTTTTAGGAAGTTAAAATATTGTAAATCTGGCTGTCCATCAGGCAGTTGATGTGTATTTTCCTTTTAACAATACACTAGTAAGTTCTGACGTTCCTTTCACTATTACATTCACACTGGTCCGCTGCTCTCCAGTTTTAATAATATGTCATCTTCCTGTTAACCACACCTGTTCCTAAACTTGACAATACACTTACTTTCTAAAGAATGACGGGGGAAGAGGGGAATCAGCTTGCATAGATTTTATTTTCGAAATATCTATAAATAATAAGTTAAGGATAACTTGCCTTTCTTTTTTAAGGTCTAATTTAGATTCTTTATCAAAATGATTTAAAATGCCTCTCTCACTAGGAAACCATATTTCAGAGCTTTTATTTATTAGGCTTCTCGAGAAGTGTGTTTTTAATGCACAGTCTGACTTTTTGCCAAGCCTTTTCCCTGGAAAACTAAAGCCAGAGAACCTCTTCTTTAAGAGTTATATTTATTCGATTTTTACATATTGATACAGAACAATTTATCAAAATAAATCTCACTGAGAATTGGCACATAAATCTTACAATCCTCTAATGTCTCTCATATCCACAATCTCTACCGTATTTTTATTCTGTTTTTGGCAAAGTCAAATGAGAAATTTTTTTTTCTAGAAAATAAAAGCTGAATTGTCAACTGTGACTTTCCCTTGGACAATGTAACCTCCCACACTGTTACTTAAATGTTTGCTTTACATATGATTTTGCTCTGTAACTGACCATTCAATCTAATTTTTTGAAAAGTAGAAGCTGTGGAATCTAAAAAATTTGGTAGACCTTATTAGTGGTGGAAGCTAGTAGTGGAATAGCAGTAATTCCCTGGAAAAAAAATCAGAAAATTCTATTATTTTTAGCTTTCCATACAATAGCATGATGTGGCTTACTTCTTTTCATATTAGGGGCAATTGTTTCCAGTAAGGGAAGGTTGTTTTTAATGCAGGGGACTCTAGGTTACAAGCTTACTCTGTAAAACCCAGGGATATACAGTGTACATAAATTCAGCTCCTGCCGCAAGTGAATTGATTCTTTTATTCCTTACCCTAGGCTTTAAAGCACTCAATCAGCTCACCTCACACTACATCATCTCATTGATCTCCTACTATAGTCTAGCCTGTGCACTCTGCTCTTCTAGCTCCAGCTCTCTTACTGTGCCCTGATCACATCTACCTCACTACCGACCCCTTTCCCACATTCTCCCCCAGCCTGGAACTCCCTCCCCCTCATTTATGCCAGACCACCACTCTCCCCCACCTTCAAAGGATTATTAAGGGAATATCTCCTCCAAGAGGCCTTCCCCAGTTAAACCCTCTTTACCCCAGCTCCCTCTCTATTCTGCATCATTTATGCACCTGGATCTGTAACCTTTGGGAATTTGATATTCATCCCACCCACTACCCCACAGCTCTTAAGTTCATATCTTTAAATTATACATCATAAATAAATAAATATTTATGTCTGTCTCCCCCTATAGACTGTAAGCTCATATTGAGCAGGGAACATGTCTGCTAAGTCTGTTGTATAATAATAACAATAATAATAATAATGATGGCATTTGTTAAGCACTTACTATGTGCAAAGCACTGTTCTAAGCGCTGGGGGGATACAAGTTGATCACCTTGTCCCACGTGGGGCTCACAGTCTCAATCCCCATTTTACAGATGAGGTAACTGAGGCTCAGAGAAGTTAAGTGACTTGCCCAAGGTCACACAGCAGACACGTGGGGGAGCTGGGATTAGAACCCATGACCTCTGACTCCCAAGCCCGTGCTCTTTCCACTGAGCCATGCCGCTTCTCTAATGGCACTTTAAGCACTTACTATGTGCAAAGCACTGTGCTAAGCACTGGGGTGGATACAAGGTGATCAGGTTGTCCCACGTGGGGCTCACAGTCTTAATCCCCATTTTACAGATGAGGTAACTGAGGCACAGAGAAGTTAACTAACTTGTCCAGAGTCACACAGCTGACAAGTGGCATAGCCAGGATTAGAGCCCATGACCTCTGACTCTCAAGCCCGTGCTCTTTCCACTGAGCCAAGCTGTATGGTACTTGCCCAAGCACAAGCAGTGTGGCTTAGTGGAAAGACCACAGTCTTGGGTGTCAGAGATTGTGGGTTCAAATCCCAGCTCCACCACTTGTCAGCTGTTTGACTTTGGGCAGGTTATTTAACTTCTCTGTGCCTCAGTTCCCTAATCTGTAAAATGGGGATTAAGACTGTGAGCCCCAAGTGGGACAACCTAATTACCTTGTATCTACCCCAGTGCTTAGAACAGTGCTTGGCCCATAGCACTTGACAAATGCCATCATCAACATCATCACATAGTACAGTGGTGTGCACATAGTAAATGCTCAATAAAGACCATTGATAGATTGATTGACTGATTCTCTGTCTGCCTATTCCAGCTTTTGCCATGCCCTATCTTCCACTATTCCAACTACTTTCTTACCTTTCCAGGACCAGCCTATTCATTCATCCATTCAATCAAATGTATTGAGCACTTACTGTGTTCAGAGCACTGTACTAAGTGCTTTGAAAGTACAATACAGCAATTGAGACAATCCCTGCCCACAACAGGTTCAAAGTCTAGAGGAGGGGAGACAGACATCAATAGAAGTAAACAGGCATCAATATAAATAAATAGAATTATAGCTCTCTATATATATACATAAGTACTAAGGGGTGGGGAGAGAGGGAGAAGAGCAAAGGGAGCTAGTCGAGGTGGTGTGAAAAGTAGGGGGAGCTGAGGAAAAGGGGTCTTAGCCTGGGAAGGCCTCTTGGAGGAGGTGCACCTTCAGTAGGACTTTGAAGGTGGAAAGAGTAATTCCTTGGCAGATTGGAGGAGGGATGGTGCTTCAGACAAGAGATAGGACATGGGCCAGGGATTGGTGGCGAGGCAGGCAAGATCGAGGTACAGTGAGAAGGTTAGCACCAGAGGAGCAGAGTGTGCAGGCTGGGATGTAGAAGGAGAGAAGGGAGGTGAGGTCGGAGGGGGCAAGGTGATGGAGAGCTTTAAAGCCAATTGTGAGGAGTTTTTGTTTGAAATGGAGTTGGATAGGCAACCACTGGAGATTTTTGAGGAGGGGGGTGACGTGTCCTGAACGTTTCTGTAGAAAAATAATCTGGGTAGCAGAGTGAAGTATGGACCGAAGTGAGAGAGGCAGGAAGTTGGGTGGTCAGAAAGGAGGCTGATGTAGTAATCCAGTCAGGACAGGATGAGTGATTGTACTAACATGGTAGCAGTTTGGATGGAGAAGAAAGGGTGGATATTGGCAATGTGAAGGGGAAACCGACAGGATTTGGTGACGGATTGGATTTGTGGGGTGAGTGAGAGAGCAGAGTCAAGGATGACACCAAGGTTATGGATTTGTGAGATGGGAAGGATGGTTGTGCCGCCTAGGGAAGCAACATTGCCTAGTGGACAGAATGTCGGCATGGGAATAAGAAGGACCTGGGTTCTAATCTTGACTACCACTTATCTGCTGTGTGACCTTGGGCAAGTCACTTAACTTCTCTGGACCTCTGTTACCTCATTTGTAAAATGGGCATTAAGACTGTGAGCCCCCTATGGGACAGGGACTGTGTCCATCCAGCCTGCACATTTTGCTCCTCTAAGTACACTCCTAGGTATAGGTCTTTGTCTATCTTGCCACTGACCACTTGCCTATGACCTGCCTCTGGCCTGGAACACCCTCCCGCCTCAAATCTGAGAGACATTTACTCTCTCTGCCTTCAAAGCCTTATTGAAGGCACATCTCCTCCAAGAGGTCTTCCCTGACTAGGTCCTCCTGTCTTCTTCTCTCACTCCCTTCTGCATGGCTCTGACTTGCTCTCTTTATTCATCCCCCTCCCATCCCCACAGCGCTTATGTACATATCTGTAATTTATTTATTTATATTAATGTTTATCTCTCCCTTAGACTCTAAGCTCATTATGGGCAGGGAATGTATCTATTTAATGTTATACTGTACTCTCCCAAGCACTAAGTACAGTGATCTGCATACAGTAAGTGATCAATAAATGTCATTGTATTAATGAACCTGATTAGCTTGTTTGTATTGCAGTGCTTAGAGCAGTGTTTGACACATAGTAAGCGTTTAACAAATACCATCATCATCATCACTTTGTGCTGAACTGTACAGTTCAGTCTTTTGGCTCTTTCTTTCACCTTTAATTCTAACCTTATCAGCTCCCATCACAGTCACTGGTGTCTCCTGCCATGAGGAATGGTTGAAGGTGGCTTGGGAGGACATTGCTGCTCTCAGGGTCAGGATCAGCCTGATTCAGAGTTGGGAGGATCTAAACTGGTCCAATCAATCAATCAATCAATCAATCGTATTTATTGAGTGCTTACTGTTTGCAGAGCACTGTACTAAGCGCTTGGGAAGTACAAGTCAGCAACACATAGAGACAGTCCCTACCCAGCAGCGGGCTTACAGTCTAAAAGGGGGAGACAGAGAACAAAACCAAACATACTAACAAAATAAAATAAATAGAATAGATATGTACAAGTAAGATAAATAAATAAATAAATAAATAGAGTAATAAATATGTACAAACATATATACATATATACAGGTGCTGTGGGGAAGGGAAGGAGGAAAGATGGGGGAGATGGAGAGGGGGACAAGGGGGAGAGGAAGGAAGGGGCTCAGTCTGGAAAGGCCTCCTGGAGGAGGTGAGCTCTCAGTAGGGCCTTGAAGGGAGGAAGAGAGCAAGCTTGGCGGATGGGCAGAAGGAGGGCATTCCAGGCCTGGGGGATGACGTGGGCTGGGGGTCGATGGTGGGACAGGCGAGAACGAGGTAAGGTGAGGAGATTAGCAGCAGAGGAGCGGAGGGTGCGGGGTGGGCTGTAGAAGGAGAGAAGGGAGGTGAGGTAGGAAGAGGCGAGGTGATGGAGAGCCTTGAAGCCGAGGGTGAGGAGTTTCTGCCTGATGCGCAGATTGATTGGTAGCCACTGGAGATTTTTGAGGAGGGCAGTAACATGCCCAGAGTGTTTCTGGACAAAGACAATCCGGGCAGCAGCATGAAGTATTGATTGAAGTGGGGAGAGACACGAGGATGGGAGATCTCAGAGAGAAGGCTGATGCAGTAGTCCAGACGGGATAGGATGAGAGCTTGAATGAGCAGGGTAGCGGTTTGGATGGAGAGGAAAGGGCGGATCTTGGCAATGTTGCGGAGCTGAGACCGGCAGGTTTTGGTGACGGCTTGGATGTGAGGGGTGAATGAGAGAGCGGAGTCGAGGATGACACCAAGGTTGCGGGCTTGTGAGATGGGAAGGATGGTAGTGCCGTCAACAGAGTTGGGAAAGTCAGGGAGAGGGCAGGGTTTGGGAGGGAAGACAAGGAGTTCAGTCTTGGACATGTTGAGTTTTAGGTGGCGGGCAGACATCCAGATGGAGATGTACTGAAGGCAGGAGGAGATGCGAGCCTGGAGGGAGGGGGAGAGAGCAGGGTCGGAGATGTAGATCTGGGTGTCATCAGCGTAGAGATGATAGTTGAATCCGTAGGAGCGAATGAGGTCACCAAGGGAGTGAGTGTAGATCGAGAACAGAAGGGGACCAAGCACTGAACCTTGGGAAACCCCCACAGTAAGGGGATGGGAGGGGGAGGAGGAGCCTGCAAAAGAGACTGAGAATGAACGACCGGAGAGATAAGAGGAGAACCAGGAGAGGACGGAGTCTGTGAAGCCAAGGTCGGATAGTGTGTTAAGGAGAAGGGGGTGGTCCACAGTGTCGAAGGCAGCTGAGAGATCAAGGAGGATTAGGATAGAGTAGGAGCCGTTGGATTTGGCAAGCGGGAGGTCATTGGTGACCTTTGAGAGGGCAGTTTCCGTGGAATGTAGGGGACGGAAGCCAGACTGGAGGGGGTCGAGGAAAGAGTTGGTGTTGAGACATTCGAGGCAGCGTGTGTAGACAACTCGTTCAAGGATTAGGTCCACTAGATTATAAATTTCTTGAGAGCAGGCAGAGCTCATATCCACTATCTCTATTGTTCTCTAGTCTCCCCAACCCTTAGTAAACTGTTCTGAACACAGTAAGGACTCAATAAATACCACTGATTGTTGACTGGTTGATTTATTGGACCCAAAGCAGGCCCCATTCAAACCTCTAAAGATCCACTGATTGCCATATGCAGGGATCACATTTGTGAGGATGAGACGAGTGGACTTGATTCAGTGTGGAATCAATCTATTTGGTTAAGCTGAGGAATTTAATGGAGGCGCCAACACTAAGACACTAGCCATAGCTCGCTTGCTAAAAATTCTCCCATATCTACTAGTCAGTGGTCCTAGCCTGACTTCTTCTTTCAATCTTCTGCGGGGCCTAACAGTAAAAAATAAAAACCGTAGAGGTTAAGTCCACTGATAGGACATAAACATGACTGTACAAAACAGGCATGAGGAGAAAGGCGTCAGAGAAAAGAATAAGGCAAGTTAATTCAAATGTCTTAACTTTCCCAAGGCCCCTGTCTACTTCAGATTCAAACTCTGAGAGTAATCAGATACTCTGTCTCTGACTTGCCGTTTCTCACCCCTGTGACATGGGTACCCGTGCCCCAGTTTCATACCAGACCGTGATTCATACCGCATTTTCAGCATTACTTAGAGCAAAGAGCATCAGACTGAGTGTCAGAAAATATGTGTTCTAATCCCAGCTCAACACTTGTCTCCGGTGTGACCTTGGTCAAAGTCACTTAATGCCTGTCTTCCTCAGTTTCTTTTTCAAGAAACAAGAGCTAAAATACCTGTTCTCCCTCCTGCTCAGGCTGTGAGCCTCATATGGTCTGGTACCTGCCCCAGTGTTTAATTATTATGGTATTTGTTAGGTGCTTAATATGTACCAAACATTGTACTAAGCACTGGGGAAGATACAAGGTAATCAGGTTGGATCCTGCCTTTTTCCCACATGGGTCCTAGAGACCAAGTAAAAGGGAGAACAGGTTCTGAGTCTCCATTTTACAGGTGAGGAAACTGAGGCACAATGAAGGTAAATTGCAGATCCTCTGACTCCCAGCCCCATCCTCTTTCTACTAAGCCTCTCTGCTTCTCTGACTAGTAAACAAATAATATATACCCTCGTCATTATTAGCTGGCCTGCCTGCTATCCAGTGTGGCTATGGGATTGGATGCTTATCAATCTGGTATTTTCAGTGAGGAGCTCTAAAGAGCTCTGATAGGGGAAATAGAGTAATGAGACCTCTGATTTACAAAACGCCACCAGGTTTTGCTGCTTGGAAGAGGCACCTGGGTTCACAGGACCTTGGAATGGAAAGGCAGAGACCCTGGAGGAAGGTGAAGTGTTAGAGATTCCCGAGAGAATATAGGCTCAGGTGGTCTCTGACAGAATTCTGTAAAATGGTGCATCTGACCTCAATGTGTTTCACTGCATACCTGGCTTACATATGTATGTCACATGTGTCTGTCACATGTCTGTGTGTCTGTCACATGTGCCTGTGTGTCTGATATCCATGAAAGTTTTTAGTGGACACCCTACCCTGGTTATTTGCTAAGTGCCCTTTCCTATCCAACAAAATTCCTTTTGCCTGTTTGTAGTCTTGGATTTTAAAGCAGCTGTTAGAATATCTGAGCTAACTTCTGGAATCGTCAAGATCTGATCAGGCTAATCAGTCTAGTTAGCACCACAGTCCTGCTCTGCTTCCGTTTCCTTTGGTCTGGGTAATCAATGTAGCAACTGCCCCCACAAAAAGGCAGTCAGGGCAAATATACTGATAGCATTTGCTTTGGGTAGATCAGAGAGTTTAGGTAGAATGGTTGCATGAATAGGGTATCCAAAAATCCCTCTTAATCCTAATTTAGCTTCCTGATGAAATTGTTGTCCCCGGAGTCATTTTTATGAAGATATATTTTGAATCCCAGTGAGCTGAGAGGTCTAACATTCAGTGGAGGCGTGCCGCTCTCTTCAAAATCAGGCTTTAGAAAGTAGGAGCTCTGTGAGAAGCCATTAAAATAAAGAGAACAAAATCCAGCAAGTGTTCAATCACTCAGCAGGTGTCTCAGAGAGGCAGAAGGCCTTAAATGTAAATGGTCAGACCTCTGTGGAAAAAAATCCAGCCCTTGGCTCCAGTATCTGGCATCATATGTTATTTAACACCTTTCATCTTCAGCAATTCAGGGGACTGGTAACTCCACCGCCCCTGTCTGAGCTCCTCACTGAAAAGCAAGAGAGTGAATCTTGGGCTGAAAGGTTATGATTAGCTCTGAAATAGGCTGGTCCTGGTGTGGTAATGTTTTATTTTATCTCTTTTTCATGTGATCTGCCATTGTACTAATATCCCAAAATACAGAAAACAGGGTTTTTTTGTTTTGAGGCTCATAGGTGTTATCAAATTTGCTGTCCTGGCAGGGTAAGACAGATAATAACCCTCGGTGGCATTTTCAATGCTCAGAATTGTAATCATATTGTGAAATGTGTTTCATTCCCAGTACCAAATGCAGAAACTAATGTCTTATTTTTGCTGCCTATTTTAGGTTGTGCAAACAGGCATAAACTTGGGTTGAATGACAGCTTTCTAGGATTTAGGAGATAAATCTTGTGCCTTGAAGGGTGAAGGAAGAGCTGACTATGAGATCTATAAATTATATATCAATAAATTAACACATTAAAATACTGCAATATCTCAGAGCCTTGGTATCACTTGCAGAAGCAAGTAAAGCCATTGGCTTGATCACCATATAAGGGATCCTGGGTTCCATTTATAGATTCACTTATTATATGCAAAAAAGAGCAAATTTTGGAATCATATGTCTCAATTTCCCCAACAGAAACCTTCACAAATGTGTGTCCAGGCTTGCGTGAATGTCTAATGCATGATTACAATCCCTTATATAATAGGCACTTAATAATTCTGTGAATGAATCAGTTAGTCAAGCTATCAGTAGTATTATTGAGTACCCAAAATTTGCAGAGCACAGGCCCACGCATTTGCGAAAGAACAGTAGAGATGTAAGCTCCACCTCTAGACTCTAAGGGAATGTGTCTATTTATTGTTGTATCAAACTCTCCCAAGCATTTTGTACAGTTAGTGCTTAATAAATATGATTGAATAAATGAATGAAAAGACCACTAGGCATTTACAATTTAAAGGGAGAGACAGCTTTGAAAGAATTTACAAATAAAAGCAGCTTCACCTAGTGGAAAGAGCACAGGCCTGGAAGTTAGAAGACCTGGGTTCTAACCTCACTCCACCATGTAGTCACTGCATTTCTTTATGCCTTCATTCTTCATCAAAATAGAGGTTCAATACATGTTCTTCCTCTTATTTAGATGTTGAGCCCCATGTACGATAGGGGCTGTATCCAACCTGATTGTCTTGTATGTACCCCAGTGCTTAGTACAGTGTTTGGCACAAAATAAATGTTTAATAACATCATTCCTAGTAGTTTTTTAATGAATACATTAGCCAGTAGTAGGGTAAATAAATCAACATGCTCAAAACTGCCACAGAAGGTAAGTTTGCAAGTTCTGAATTAATAATTTGGAGATTGTGACCTGTGGAAAAGAAAAATGAACCAGGGAAAGCCTTCTGGAAGAGAAGGGATTTCAGCAGGGCTTTGAAGATGAGGAGAATTGTAGTCTGGAGGATTTGAAAGCAGAGAGAGATTCAGATCAGAGGTAGAATAGGTCAGGGGTTAGAGGTGGAGAAATTAGAATAAAACACAGGGAGCTTGCAAGCTGTAGAATGAAGAGTGCAACCTGAGAGGTAGTTGAATATGAGAATGATAAAGAGGATGAAAAGTAATGGGGTGTCTAGAAGTCAATCATTCAATCAATAAATCAATGGCATTTATTGAGTACTTACTGTGTACAGAGCTTTATATTATTTACATCTACTTCTACATCCACATTTACACCCACTCCCTTGGAGAACTCATTCGTTCATATGGCTATAACTACCACCTCTGTGTGGTTGATTCCCAAATCTACATCTCCAGTCCTGATCTCCTTCCCCTTCTGCAGTCTCACATTTTCACCTGCCTTCAAGACATCTCTACCTGGATGTCCTGCTGTCTCCTTAAACTTAACCTATTCAAAACAGAACTCCTTATTTGCCCACCCAAATCCTGTCCTCCCCTTGACTTTCCCATCACTGTAGACAGCACAACCATCCTTCCTGACTCACAAGCCCATAACTTTAGCATTATCCTTGACTCCTCTCTCATTGAACCCACATATTCAGTCTATTCCTAATCTATACTGTTGGTTCAGCTTTCACAACATCACTAAAATCTGCTCTTTCATTTCCATCCAAACTGCTAACACGTTAATTCAAGCATTTACCTTATCCCACCTTGACTACTGCATCAACCCCTTTACTGACCTTCCTGCCTCTTGTCTCTCCTCACTCCAGTCTGTACTTCATATTGCTATCCAGAACGTTTTTGTAAAAGAAAGTTGGTAAAAAAAAAACGTTCTGGACATGCTTCCCCACTTCTCAAAAACCTCCAGTGGTTGTCCATCCATCTCCACATCAAACAGAATCATCTTGCTCCCTCCTACCTCACCTAGCTGCTCTCCCTACTACAATCCATCCTGCACAAATCATTCCTCTAATGCCAATGCCAAGTTACCTCATCTTTAAAATGGGGATTATGACTATGAACCCCAAGAGTGACAGGGGCTGTGTCCAACCTGGTTTGCTTGTATCTACCTGAGCACTTAGCACAGTTTCTGGCACATAGTAAATGCTTAACAAATACTGCAGCTATTATTATTATAATGGGAAAGTCAGGGGGAGGGCAAGGTTTGGGTGGGAATATGAGGCATTCTGTTTCAGACATGTTTAGTTTAATGCTCAGGAGCTCATAGTTGATGCAGAGAGGAAAGGATGACCACTATAGGCTTTTTATAAATGTTGACATGTGCACTGATAGATGTCTCAGGAAGATAACTAATAATAATAATTGTATTTGTGAAGCACTTATTATGTGCCAAGTTCTGGGGTGGACATATGCAAATCAGGTTGGACACAGTCCCTATTCCACGTGGGGCTCACAGTCTCAATCCCCATTTTACTGATGAGATAACTGAGGCACAGAGAAGTGACTTGCTCGAGGTCATACAGCAGACATGTGGCAGAGCTGGGATTAGAATCCATGACCCTAGGCCCATGCTCTATCCACTACACTGTGCTGCTTCTGGAGAGCAAAATATAGGATGGAGAGGGGAGAGGTTGGAGGCTGGTAGACCAGTGAGGAGGCTGAGCCAATACTCAAGACAAGCTATGATGTACCTGGACCAAGGTGATTGCTGTTCAGACAGAGAAAAGCAGAAGTATCAGAGAAATATAGGATTTAGCACCAGAAAGGATTGAAAAAGAACAAGGAATCAAAGATTATGTTAGGATGGTGGACTTCAGAATCAGGGAGGATGGTGATTTTGTAATAATAATAATAATAATACGTGTGGTGTTTGTTAAACATTTACTATGTGCAAGGCACTACACTAAGCACGGGGGTAGATACAAGATAGTCGGGTTGGACACAGTCCCACGTAGAGTTCAGAGTCTTAATCCCCATTTTACAGATGAGGTCACACAGCAGACAAGTGGCAGAGCTGGGATTAGAACCCAGATCCTTCTGATTCCTAGGCCTGTGCTCTATCCAGTAGGCCCCGCAGCTTCTCATCAATGTGTAAAGCATAGGGGTAGACACAGCAGCGTGGCTCAGTGGAAAGAGCATGGGTTTTGGAGTCAGAGGTCATGGGTTCAAATTCTGACCCCACCAATTGCCAGCTTAACTTGTCACTTAACTTCTCTGTGCCTCAGTTACCTCATCTGTAAAATGGGGATTGACTGTGAGCCCCCATGGGACAACCTGATCACCTTGTAACCTCCCCAGCGCTTAGAACAATCATCCTATCCCATCTGGACTACTGTATCAGCCTCCTCTCTGATCTCCCATCCTTTTGTCTCTTCCCACTTCAATCCATACTTCACGCCGCTGCCCGGATTGTCTTTGTCCAGAAACGCTCTGGACATGTTACTCCCCGCCTCAAAAATCTCCAGTGGCTACCAATCAACCTACGCATCAGTCAGAAACTCCTCACCCTCGGCTTCAAGACTCTTCATCACCTTGGCCCCCTACCTCACCTCCCTTCTCTCCTTCTACAGCCCACCCCACACCCTCCACTCCTCTGCCGCTAATCTCCTCACCGTGCCTCGTTCTCGCCTGTCCCGCCGTCGACCCCCGGCCCACGTCATCCCCCTGGCCTGGAATGCCCTCCCTCCCAACATCCGCCAAGCTAGCTCTCTTCCTCCCTTCAAGGCCCTACTGAGAGCTCACCTCCTCCAGGAGGCCTTCCCAGACTGAGCCCCCTCCTTCCTCTCTCCCTCCTCCCCCTCTCCATCCCCCGCCTTACTTCCTTCCCTTCCCCACAGCACCTGTATATATGTACATATGTTTGGACATATTTATTACGCTATTTATTTATTTTACTTGTACATATCTATTCTATTTATTTTATTTTGTTAATATGTTTGGTTTTGTTCTCTGTCTCCCCCATTTAGACTGTGAGCCCACTGTTGGGTAGGGACCGTCTCTATATGTTGCCAACTTGTACTTCCCAAGCGCTTAGTGCAGTATTCTGCACACAGTAAGCGCTCAATAAATGTGATTGATTGATTGATTGATTGATTTTGTCTACTGTAATAACTGTATGCAGAACACTATACTATGCACTTGGGGGAGTACAAGAGAGTTGGTAGGCATATTCCCTGCCCACAAGTAGCTTATAGTCTAGATGGGGAGACTGACAATATAAAGCATGGATTTTTGCATTAGTTCTGTGGGTCTGAGGATGGGGTGAATATTATGTTCTCAAAGGGTGTAGATTCAGATGACTGGGGTCCATCTGGGAAGCAGCATGGCCTAGTATAGATAGAATATGGGCCTGAGAGTCAGAGGACATGGGTTCTAATCCCAGCTCTACCATTTGTCTGCTGTGTGACCTTGGGCAAATGACTTCACTTCCTCTGTGCCTCAGTTACCTCATCTGTAAAATTGGGCTTAAGACTGTGAGTCCCATGTGGGACAGGGACTATGTCTGACCTGATTTACTTGTATCTACTCCAGCTCTTAGTACAATGCCTGGGACCTAGGAAGCGCTTCACAGATAACCACAATCAATCAATCAATCAATCAATCGTATTTATTGAGCTCTTACTATGTGCAGAGCACTGTACTAAGCACTTGGGAAGTACAAATTGGCAACACATAGAGACAGTCCCTACCCAACAGTGGGCTCACAGTCTAAAAGGGGGAGACAGAGAACAGAACCAAACATACCAACAAAATAAAATAAATAGGATAGAAATGTACAAGTGAAATAAATAAATAAATAAATAAATAACTAGAGTAATAAATATGTACAACCATATATACATATATACAGGTGCTGTGGGGAAAGGAACGAGGTAAGATGGGGGATGGAGAAGGGGACGAGGGGGAGAGGAAGGAAGGGGCTCAGTCTGGGAAGGCCTCCTGGAGGATGTGAGCTCTCAGCAGGGCCTTGAAGGGAGGAAGAGAGCTAGCTTGGTGGAGGGGCAGAGGGAGGGCATTCCAGGCCCGGGGGATGACGTGGGCCAGGGGTCGATGGCGGGACAGGTGAGAACGAGGTACAGTGAGGAGATTAGCAGTGGAGGAGCGGAGGGTGCGGGCTGGGCAGTAGAAGGAGAGAAGGGAGGTGAGATAGGAGGGGGCGAGGTGATGGAGAGCCTTGAAGCCCAGGGAGAGGAGTTTCTGCCTGATGCACAGATTGATTGGTAGCCACTGGAGATTTTTGAGGAGGGGAGTAATACGCCCAGAGCGTTTCTGGACAGAGATAATCCGGACGGCAGCATGAAGTATGGATTGAAGTGGAGAGAGACACGAGGATGGGAGATCAGAGAGAAGGCTGGTGCAGTAGTCCAGACGGGATAGGATGAGAGCTTGAATAAGCAGGGTAGCGGTTTGGATGGAGAGGAAAGGGTGGATCTTGGCAATGTTGCGGAGCTGAGACAAGCAGGCTTTGGTGACGGCTTGGATGTGAGGGTGAATGAGAGAGCGGAGTCGAGGATGACACCAAGTTTGCGGGCTTGTGAGACGGGAAGGATGGTAGTGCCGTCAACAGAGATGGGAAAGTCAAGGAGAGGACAAGGTTTGGGAGGGAAGACAAGGAGCTCAGTCTTCGACATGTTGAGCTTTAGGTGGCGGGCAGACATCCAGATGGAGATGTCCTGAAGGCAGGAGGAGATGCGAGCCTGGAGGGAGGGGGAGAGAGCAGGGGCAGAGATGTAGATCTGGGTGTCATCAGTGTAGAGATGATAGTTGAAGCCGTGGGAGCAAATGAGGTCACCAAGGGAGTGAGTGTAGATTGAGAACAGAAGGGGACCAAGCACTGAACCTTGGGGAACCCCCACAGTAAGAGGATGGGAGGGGGAGGGGGAGCCTGCAAAAGAGACTGAGAAAGCACGACCGGAGAGATAAGAGGAGAACCAGGAGAGGACGGAGTCTGTGAAGCCAAGGTCAGATAGCGTGTTGAGGAGAAGGGGATGGTCCACAGTGTCAAAGGCAGCTGAGAGGTCGAGGAGAATTAGGACAGAGTATGAGCCGTTGGATTTGGCAAGCAGGAGGTCATTGGTGACCTTTGAGAGGGCAGTTTCCATGGAATGAAGGGGACGGAAGCCAGACTGGAGGGGGTCGAGGAGAGAGTTGTTGTTGAGGAATTCTAGGCAGCACGTGTAGACAACTCGTTCAAGGAGTTTGGAAAGGAATGGTAGGCGGGATATGGGACGATAACTAGAAGGTGAGGTGGGGTCAAGAGAGGGTTTTTTTAGGATGGGAGAGACATGGGCATGTTTGAAGGCAGAGGGGAAGGAACCAGTGGAGAGTGAGTGGTTGAAGATGGAAGTTAAGGAGGGGAGAAGGGATGGAGCGAGAGATTTCATAAGATGAGAGGGAATGGGGTCAGAAGCACAGGTGGCCGGAGTAGCACTTGAGAGGAGGGAGGAGAGTTCCTCTGAGGATACCGCTGGGAAGGATGGGAGAGTAGCAGAGAGTGTTGAGAGCCGGGGGGTTGGAGAAAGAGGGGAAGAGACTTTGGGGAGGTCGGACCTGATGGATTTAATTTTGTTAATGAAGTAGGAGGCCAGATCGTTGGGGGTGAGGGAAGGAGGAGGGGGAGGAACCGGGGGCCTGAGAAAGGAGTTGAATGTACGGAAGAGCTGGTGGGGGTGATGGGCATGGGTGTCAATAAGGGAGGAGAAATAGTTTTGTCTGGCAGAAGAGAGGGCTGAGTTAAGGCAGGAAAGGATAAACTTGAAGTGAACGAGGTTGGCATGGTGTTTAGACTTTCGCCAGCAGCGTTCGGCAGCTCGAGCATAAGAGCGGAGGCGGACAGTGGCAGTGATCCAGGGCTGTGGGTTAGTGGTGCGAGAGCGATGAAGGAAAAGGGGAGCGAGTGAGTCTAGCTGAGTAGAAAGGGTAGAGTTGAGAGCAGTAATCTGATCATCAAGACTGGGTAGAGAGGAGAGGGCGGTGAGGTGGGGTGTGAGGCGCTCCGAAAGATGGGTGGGGTCCAGAGAGCGGAGATCTCTGTGAGGGAGTAATACGGATTTACAGGGGAAAGGAGTGTGAGTGAGGAGGCAGGTGAGAAGATTATGATCAGAGAGAGGGATTACAGAGTTGGTGAGGGTGGACACAGTGCAGCGGTAGGAGATGATGAGGTCAAGGGTATGACCAAGTTGGTGAGTGGGTGAGGTGGGGTGGAGGAAGAGGTTGGCAGCGTCAAGGAGAGATAGAAGGCGGGTGGCAGAGGAGTCGTTAGGGATATCCATGTGGATATTGAAGTCTCCGAGGATCAGAGTGGGCATGGAGAAGGAGAGAAGGAATGTGAGGAAGGGGTCAAAGTCGTTAAAGAAGTTGGAAGTGGGGCCGGGAGGGCGGTAGATGACGGCTACAAGAATCTGGAGGGGGTGGTAGAGGTGAATAATGTGGGCTTCAAAGGAAGGGAAGGAAAGGGAAGGGGGAGGAGGGATAGTGTGAAAGCGACATTGGGGGGCGAGAAGGAAACCGACACCTCTTCCTTTTCCGGTGAGTCTGGGGGAGTGGGAGAAGAAGAGGCCTGCACTGCAGAGAGCAGCAGAAGAGACTGTGTCGTCCGGCGACAGCCATGTTTCGGTTAGGGCGAGGAGGAGTAGAGAACTGGAAAGGAAAAGGTCCAGGATGAAAGGGATCTTACTTAAAACGGAGCGGGGGTTCCAGAGGCCACACTTGGCAGCAGCTGTCGATTATTATTATTATTATTACAGTGCTTGCTACGGAGTAACTTCTAACAGATACTGCCGTGATTATCATGATTATTATTATTAGCTGAAGCTGTTGGGGCAAATGATCTCCCTGAATTAGTGAGCATAAAGTGAGAAGAGTAAGGAATCTAGAACAGAGCCTTGAAGGGACTCCACAGTTAGGGACTAAGGGACAGAAGAGGAAACAGTGAAAGAGTCAGAGAAAGAGCAACGAAAGAGATAAAAGAAAACCAAGAGAAAACTATGTTGGTGAAACTAAGGTTAAATACTGTTTATGAGGAGAGAGAGGTACACAATGTCAAAGGCAGCTGATATATCAAGGAGAATTAGGATGGAGTAGAGATCATTAGATTCTGCAAGGAAGGGGTCATTTGTGGCCTTGGAGATTATGGTGTCAATGGACAGGATGAAGGATGGAAGTGGAGGTAATGTGTACTGCATGAGTTTGGGTAGAAAGGGAGCAGGAATAGGACAGTAACTGAAAGAGGAGTTTGTTTTTTAGTATAGAGGAGACATGAGCAAGTTGAAGGCAGAGAGAAAGAAGCCATCAGAGGATAAGCAGTTAAAGGTGGTAGTCAGAGAGAGAAACTGGGCAGGAGCAAGTGTTTTCATAAGGACAAGATGATCAAAAAAGATCAAAGACTTGGAGGACCCAGGATCTCAGTAGGGGAAAGTAACCTACTGCCTGAGGGCTCTCCGCTGGATCATCAAGGCCAGCGTGGGCTCTAAAGAATCAAGCCACAGAATCTAAGTCTCACAGAAAAGACTGGATCAGCAATTTCTGAAACTAGTTGAGTTTGGGACTGGTTTGGAAGACCCTTAATCCAAGAAGGGGCTCATGACTCGGTTAGTGACAAATCAGAAATTCAGAAATCTTCATTAAGCAGAAAATGAAAAAGGATCCTCTACGGAACCGCAGTCAAACAACTATTTTTTTCAAAGATTTGTAGAATGAGGAAGGACTGTGGAAAAAGATCCTTACCTTTCATTTATTTCTAAGCAGAAAGTCTAAAGAAAAATTCAGCAGCTGTACGCACCAACTTCAGGATTTGTAGCCTGAACAGGGGATAAACCTATAATACAACATGTTTCTGAGGTTTTTATCATCATATACATCTGCTTTCACAACATTTAGTATTTTGATCTGTTCACAAATATTCTATCACCTGCAATATTCCTGTGTTTGTCCCATGAACCACAGAATTAAAAAAAGGACTATTTTTTATTATATATAAATTAGGTAACATTGTTGGGTGAAATGTATCAGAATTTCCCCTTCCTTATCTATCATGCTCCCTCATCTTTGTTCTTTTCCATCATTAGGCCAACATCAGTCAATCAGTTATATTTACTGAATGCATAAAGTGTGCAGGACACTATGCCAAGTGCTTGGAAGAAAAGAGTAAGAGGATAAGAACCTTACAAGCTAGCTAAAAATCAAGATACCCTGTTACTCTCCAGCCTGTCTGGTTGGGAGCATCTTTCTATCTGTCTGAATCTCCTTTAAATGATAGTGGAAACATCCTAGATTTTTTTTTTCTTTTTCACCATTATTTCTTTAATTCTGTACTTATTATTGAAATTTGTCATAACTGAAAAATATTTGAAAAACCTTCTAAAATTAGATAGTGAGGGCAAGATATTTTATATTCCTTAATTTTTGGGTATTTCTTTCATTGGCAATATCTCCAAAATAAAAAATAATGGTAAAATAAATAATAATATACACATGTACATGACACAACCAGGTGACATTCCTTGAAAATAACAATAATAGTCATGTGGCACTTGTTAAGCACATACCATGCATCAAGCACTGTTTTAATCTCTGAAATAAATACAAGTAAATCAGGTGACAGGACACAGTCCCTGTCCTCCATGGGCTCACAGTCTAAGTAGGAAGGAAAATGGATCACAGGGGGAGGGATTTATCCACCTGTGGTTTTCAATTGGACTGGAGGGTCAAATTATGTGGGGGTGGGAGTTGGGAGGAAGTACAGTTTGTATCCTCTCAGTGTTTGGATGGTGGAGTGGTTGTAACCTGTTGGGGGGAAAAGGGGGCAGGGTAGCTCGGGTGTGAAGGTCCTTTGGGTTGTTGTAGGAATCAGTGGGGGAAGTTTTCCTCTGAAAATGCTTAAAAATCTTTGAAAGAATGGGAATATTTCCACTCAACCTGAGTTGTGATCATGAATCCAAGCAAAACTTTATTTTAGCCATCCAATTTAGACCCAACCTAATGAGGAAAATGAACAGATGTGATATCCTGCCTCTAATAAATGGTAATAGACATCTCCATTTAGATAAGATGAGGAAGGAACCTAATTGTTTGGTGTTTTTTCTTTTTTTTTTTTCATAAAATAATGTCCTCACTGCTCTGGACAAAGAAACTAAAGCAGGAGTTGAGGATTATATTAAAGCAGATTGTTTCCCACAGAAGCAAAAGTGCTAATAATCCATCTTACACTATGATTAAACCATTATTATTATTATTATTACTATTAATAAAACTAAATTCTATCTTTGAAGATGTGTAAATACATTTGGCATGCTATTACATTTCTTCAGGGCTTACACCGATCGAGTATATGTATTTGTCTGCATTTTTTTGCTGCCATCTACTTTTAAGCCACTAAAATTAGTCAAAAATGAACAAGGTATAATAAAGACTAAAAAAGCAAGTATATGCAAATGACATATATGGATTTGTATTCTAAAGAATAATTGAAACATATGTACTTGAATGTACTCTCTATTTTTTCATAAGCTGTTCTAAATTACCCATTATATGGGAATAACACATAAAAGCCTTTCACTACATCAAGTGATAGATCAAAGGCAGGAAAGATGACTTGTGCACATGCACATACCACACCTCCCAAATTCTGAGAACAAGAATGTGCAGTCTGCATTTTAACTACCTTTCCTTGAGATGAAACAGTATTCTTGTGTCTCCTACTGAGGGAAAGTCAGCCAGACTTAGCTACAAAGATTTCCTTTACATTTCCCCCACCTCTTTTTTTCTTTCCTTCTTATGGATGACATTTCACTGACCAGTCTTAGGTGAATAAAATTTTAACTAAACTCATTTCAGTTCATCCCGTTGCAGCAAGGTAATGCAGGACCTGAGAGTTTAAAAGAAGGATTTTCAGGAGGCTTCATGGAAAATATGTGATCCAAAAGTAATGCACTATAGTTCAGTTCACTTACTCTTCCAGCGGCTCTTCTGGACACTACTCCTAGATGTTCACTCATTCATTCACTCAATCATATTTATCGAGTGCTTACTGTGTGCAGAGCACTGTACCAAACACTTGGGAAGTACAAGTTGGCAAAATATAGAGATGGTCCCTACCCAATAATGGGCTCACAGTCTAGAAGGGGGAGACAGAAAACAAAACAAAACATGTGGACAGGTGTCAGGTCATCAGAATAAATAAAAATAAAGCTAGATGCACATTATTAACAAAATAAATAGAATAGTAAATATGTACAAGTAAAATAAATAGAGTAATAAATCTGTACACACATATATACAGGTGCTGAGGGGAGGGGAAGGAGGTAGGGCAGGGGGGATGGGGAGGAGGAGAGAAAAAAGGGGGCTTAGTCTGGGAAGGCCTCCTGGAGGAGGTGAGCTCTCAGTAGGGCTTTGAAGGGAGGAAGAGAGCTAGCTTGGCGGATGTGTGGCGGGAGGGCATTCCAGGCCGGGGGGGGGGACGTGGGCTGGGGGTCGACAGTGGGACAGGTGAGAATGAGGTACAATGAGGAGGTTAATAGCAGAGGAGCGGAGGGAGTGGGCTGGGCTATAGATGGAGAGAAGGGAGGTGAGGTAGGAGGGGGAGAGGTGATGGAGAACCTTGAAGCCGAGAGTGAGGAGTTTTTTCTTGATGCATAGGTTGACTGGCAGCCACTTGAGATTTTTGAGGAGGGGAGTAACATGTCCAGAGCATTTCTGCACAAAGATGATCTGGGCAGCAGCGTGAAGTATAGACTGTAGTGGGGAGAGACAAGAGGATGGGAGATCAGAGAGGAGGCTGATGCAGCAATCCAGTAGGGATAGGATGAGAGATTGAACCAGCAATGTAGCGGTGTGTGCAATGTGCGTGTGTTCACATGTATAGCTGTCCTTCAGATTCAAAGGTGATGTTACTCATGGTGATATTCTTATTGGTTCAAGAGAAGCAAGTGGATTGAAGAGTGCCTGACAATCCCTTCTATTTCACATGCACATATATCCTTTCCAATGTGTTGTGCTATTGTGTTTGTCATTCACAGTGCCTGGCTCCATTTTGCACTAACACCACTAAAAGCATTCATGCTAGAGATCAGATTGAATAACAAGCTGTGACTATTTGCACTCTGAATATTCCAACTCCTTCCCTTTTCAGGGAATTCTTCACTGCCACTGATACAACACTTTGGCAATTGATTCATACTTCAGTTTGCCAGTGTAAACAGGTGAGCCTGGATCTCTCTTTCCCTCAAAATATGGACATTTCATTATTATTTGCCCACTTGCATTTCAGGTAATTTCTGAGCACCAATGGGAAGGAAACCATTCTTAACATTTATGAATGTCTAAGAAAGCATGCGTGCCTGTGTTATAATGGCTGGTAACCAGAATTTTGCCAAAAAAGGTCTGGACTAGAGTGAAGAATGGAACTTTGGTCAAGCAGGACAATCTCTAAATGTGATCTCTGCCATGCCCTTTAACCCCTTTTAGGAACCTGAAGTGCATTTCACCCTCTATGGAGTGATAGCCACTGGAATTTAATTGTTAGGTAGTTTCAATGATGGTTGAATAACAAACCCAGATTTTGTTTGTATTGTATTTGTCTATGACTAAAATGAGTCATTTGATAGCATTTATCTGAGGAAAACCATCCAAGAGTGTTCAGCCACTCTACAGTGCTGGAAAATTTTGAATTTACATCCAGGTTTCTTAGATCGACACCAGGGCCTATTCGGAAATAATAAGGCGATAACTTCGGCTCAAAATTTAAAACAGAAACAAAGAGACTAAGAGAGAATCAGGGGAGAATTGTCACTTCATTAAACAGTAATATTTAACTCACAATTAAGAATCACTTTCCTCTTTCTACTTTATAGTACCCAGTAATTATTAAAATGCTGCTTCAACTTCTATAGAGTTTATAGGCCATGGTGGCCAGGCCTCCTGAAATATAGAGCCACAAACCAAAAGCTGAGAGCTACAGATCAAAAAGGAATTGTTTAACCAGAATGTCAAATGAGCATTATCATGAGGGTGTGGCAGTGAGTGGAGGAGAGAGAAGTTCCCAGGAAGGTAGAAGGGAGTGGCAACTGGCAGCAGGAGAAAGAAAGGTCGGTGACTGGTATTGGATTTGGGATCCACTGGTCCAAATTAGTGGGACTTCCCCTCCATAAAAGCCTGAGTGGTAGCACAGCGCAGCCCTCTAATATGACCAATAGATAATAAAGCATATGTGTGCAAACTGCACAGCTTATCAAGAAGAGCTGCAATGTTACTCATGAGTCTCAGTTTTGCCATTCCTGGAATACGATAACACTTCTCTGGGTGTAACCAAAACTTCTGAAATAGTTGAAATAGGATAATTATAATATAATGTAAGTTTCTGAACAACTGAAAAAAGGATTCATTATGGAGAACTTTATATTTTTATAACCCCGAAGGAAACATATCATGCTCTGGTAATACCCACTTCTGGAGCTTAGGCAGTGAAAAATCCATTTCTAACTACCTGGGTTAAAAGTCACTGCCTCAAATAATTTGAAGGAATCCTTTCACATAATAAGTTCAAGTAGAGATATTTGGCTGGTTTGGTCATTAAAAGGAAATTGGTAAGTATGAACATTCATTTAGTGATCAAGACAGTACCATGAAAACTGTCTGCTGGGACACACATAAAGGATTAAAGTAACAAATTTGGGGTGGAAACAGAATTCAGTACTGAGAAAGAGAACATTAATATTGTACATTATTGCATCTATAATACTAGCAAAAGAAAGGATGGAATTATGTTAATGTGATAAATATCAATTTCATCTCAGTGGCAGACAAAAGGGAATCCATTCATATTTATTTTGCATTTAGAATGAGCCCACCATATTTTCATACTCTCAGATCTCCTGCCTGAGAGTGACTTTTGTGAGGAGTTATAACTGCTAGTTTGTAGATTCCTTAAATGCAGGGATCTTACCTACTCTTCAATTCTATTCTTCCAAGCACTTAATACAGTGTTTTGCACATAGAAAGTAATCAATAAAAACTGTTCATTTATTAAAATTCTTAAATGAACATGAATCTTCCAAAGGGAGAGTGAATTTGAGCTGCTGCCCGATAACCCACGATGTGTGACTAGAGGGTGATTTGAGAGAAAGTTCCCTAAACTGTAAGCTCCCTGTGGTCAGGAAACATGTCTGCCACTCTGTTACATTGTACTCTCCCAAGAACATAGTACAGTGCTCTGCACACAGTAAGAGCTCAATAAATATGATTGATGGACGGATTTGGAAAGCTAAAAGCAATCTGAGCAGTTAGAAATTCAATGCTTATCAATCAAACCATCAATGGTATTTATTGAGGGCTTACTGGGTGCAAACCACAGCAGTAAGTGCTTGGGGGAGTACAAAAAAAGTAGTAGACATCATCCTTGCCCTCAAGGAGATTACAAACTAGCAGGCTTATGTGTAGTGGCTCCCTGGACTATGCCTCAGCAGCTTTGGACAGACCTCTGGACCTCTTAGGTGTCAATGTACATAAAAATGGAGAAAATAATTGCAAATTTCCTCTCAGACCATTTTCAAAAGTGTGAGCGGTCATCAGGGAATAAGACATAGTCTGTGAACACAGCATTCGGTCCTGAAAGTAAAGAAGTTTCAGTTCCTCAAACCTTACTCCTGCCTCAAATTCTGACACCAGTATCTCGTCACCCCTGCCCACTTCCTCTTTTCCCCCTGGGGTCAGAGGGATAGCAACTGGGAAAGGTGCAGTTCTCTAATGTCTTGATGCTATTCCCACTGCAAATTAAACCTGTCAGGGAGCCTTACAAAGTAGTTCATAGGGGAACTCAGCTGGAACCATAGCAGGAAGCTGGGAAGGCACTTGCTGGAAGAAGTGAGAAGCAGGATGCTAACAATCAGAACCTCAGGTGTGATACAGACAAAGGGACCCTACAAAGGCGAGGCTATCCAGGAGGTTGGAAATCCTTAGAAGCACAGACAAGGCCATGGAGAGCCCCGGGGACTACTCTACCTAAGGGGAGATCAGACATTTGAAGTTTGGGGCTGAACTGAAGTTAATCACTGTCCAGAAATTCAATCAGAGAAAGGGGCAGCAAAAAATAAGCAAAAAGGACTCTGAGAAGGCTTCCCTCATGAGGACACTGCTTCCAGTGAACTGAATTATTTGACTCAAAATATCCCCCACTGTCTCCTTGTGCTTGAGTGTCTGCTCACTCCATTGTATTGTACTCTTCCTAGCTCTTAGTACAGTGCTCACACATGGCAAGTGCTCAATAAATACCACTGATTGATTGGTGGATGGACTGAAAGAATGGAGAAGCAGCATGGCCTAGTGAGAAACTGCAGCATGGCCTAGTGGATAGAGCATGGGCCTGGCAGTGAAAAGACCTGCAGCTTGCCTACTGTGTGCTCTTGGGCAAGTCACTTCATTTCTCTGTGCCTCAATTACCTCATCTGTAAAATGGGAATTAACGTTGTGAGCCTTCTGTGGGACATGGACTGTGTCTAACCTGATTACCTTTTATCTACTCCAGCTCTTAGAACAGTGCCTGGCACATAGTAAACTCTAAACAAATACCATTAAAAACAGTGAGAGGGCAAAATTTCTCCTACTTCTTTCAAGTGAAGCTAATCTCTGTACTTCATGATTACTAAGCCACATGGGGCTCACTGTCTTAATCCCCATTTTACAGATGAGGTAACTGAGGCAAACAGAAGTTAAGTGAGTTAACCAAGATCACACCACGGACAAGTGGCAGAGCTGGAATTAGAACCCAGTTCCTTCTGACTCCCAGACCCATGCTCTATCCATTAGGACATGCTACTTGGTAGCATGCCCTCACACAGGAGGGGATGTTGGGCAAAAGCATCCCTACATAGCCTGGAGTGACCTCAACACCAACTCTCTAGAAGCCCCAAGGGATCCATAGACCAACAACATATAAGTGCTTAGTACAGTGCTCTGCACACAGTAAGCGCTCAATAAATACGACTGATTGATTGATTGGTAACAGAATCAACCACTCCTTTCCTGCCCACATTCCTCAGTGAGAAAATGGACTTTCAAAGAAGTCAAATTATGAAAATGTGATTGCAGTTTTTCACACAAAATTTGCCTACATTGAGAAGGGGTGTTCAAGGATTGTATAGTAAATTGTTCTAATATTTCTTACTATTGGCCCTATTGAATTGTTCAGTCCTACTAGTTTTCCCTTTATTGACTCATTTTCATTGCTGACCCTTTTCCATGTGTCTTTCCTTCCCTTTGGATTGTGTGTCCTTTGTTAGCCAAAAACCAGATATGAATTAGTATACACCTTCGCGGATTTGACTTCAAGGTGTTCCACCATCTCTTTCTGTTCTTTTCTCACTACACCACAGTTGACAATCTTCTCTCCTTTCAATACACCTTTCTTTTCTCTACATTCATGTCTCTGACCCATCTCTCATGCCCTCCCCAGACCTTTTTTATGTTATTTGCTAAGCACTTACTATATGCCAGGAACCATATTAAGTGCTGGGATAGATTCAAGCTAATCAGAGTAAATACTAATCCCCATTTTACAGATGAGGTAACTGAGGCAGAGAATAGTGAAGTGGCTTGCCCAAGGTCACACAGCAAACAAGTGGTGGAATGGAGATTTGAGAAGCAGTGTGGCTTAATGGATAGAGCATGGGCTTGGGAGTCAGAGGATGAGGGTTCTAATTCCGGCTCCACCACTTGCCTGCTGTGTGACCTTGGACAAGCCACTTAACTTCTCTGTGCCTCAGTTACCTTACCTGTTAAATGGGGATTGAGACTGTGAGCCTCATGTGGGACAACCTGATTACCTTGTATCTACCCCAGTGATTAGAACAGTGCTTGGCACACAGTAAGCGCTTAACAAATACTATTATTATTGTTATTATTACTATTATTAGAATCCAGATCCTTCAGATTCCCAGTCCCATGCTCTATCCACTAGGACATGCTGCTTCTCCCTCCCTAGGGCTCCTTCTCTGACTCCTAAAATCCTTCAGAACATATCCTCCATGTCTTCTCTGTTAGATTATAAGATTTCTATGGGCAGGTATTGTGTCTTTACGCTTACTTTATGCTCACAAGTATCTAGTTGTAGCTCTGTATCCAGTAGGGGCTCAGTAAATGCTGATAATGATGATGTTATTTGAGCACTCAACAAATATTTCTGATTATTGCCACACATTCGAATAGCTGTCCTGCTGAACTCTTCAGAAGAGAGGTGTGATATAGCAACAAAAAGGACTTTGCATGATCCATGGCCCCTCAATCCAAGTATTTCTTAGGAAGAATTTGATGGGGTTGCATTGTTAGTTCAGGTGAATCTGTATCTGCTTTGGTTCTAAGTGCTTACAAAAATTTCAAATGACCAAATGCTTTAAGCGGAGGCAAAAATAGGTGTTATTATAAGACAGCATGATGTATTTGCATGTTTTTTGGGGTTTTTTACTTGAAAACCTCTCCTTACACTGGTTGATTTGTTTCTCCAATAACAACTTTAGCAACTGAGTCGGCATATGGACCCCCATCCCCTCACCCCCACCACATTGCTGTGGGTTGTTATGAGACACACGTTGCTGTTTAATAGCAGAATAAACAATTATGGAAAACTTGCAAGCATTTTAGAACATTAGTAGGTGTTAAACTCCCCCCATGTGTCTGGAAGGACTTCTAATTATTCATTCATGTCGCTTTTGGTGTGCACTCAATTCTGTTATAAGGGGCAGGGATTACGTTACTGCCAAACCACGCATTAAGGAAAGCTTAATATGTGCTCCTTGACTAAAACTACATGCATGCACCAAACCATTTTTCCTGTTACTTCATTGTGCCTACTCAAAGTAGATGTCTGTCATTGGAATAATGTTCCCTAATTCTGTAGCTTTTTCTGTCCAAAATGTGAAGTGAAAACACGTGTTGATGAACTGAGAGTACCTAATTCCCTTTCATTCATTCATTCAATCATATTTATTGAGAGCTTACTGTGTGCAGAGCACTGTACTAAGCACTTGGGAAGTACAAATCGGCAACATATAGAGATGGTTCCTAGCCAACAACAGGCTTACAAGGTTAGGGCTCTGTGATTAAAAATGCATTTTGAAATGGACTTAAAATTGCCTTTCTCTATGGTCAGTCAGGGGTCCATTTTCTGTCACTTTCTTCTGCATGCACTCTAAATAATGAATCAAGTCAGGAATGCAGTTATCAACCCTCAGTCCACATCTGCCTGCTCCTCAGAATTCTCCAATGGGACATCCATGTCTGCATCAAACAAAAGCTTCTTACCCTTGGATTTAAAGCACTCAAGTGGCTCTCCACCTACCCTACTTTCTTGATATACGATTACAACTGAACCAGTACACTTCACTCCTCTAGCACTGGCCCTCTCACTGTTCTTTGATCTTACCTTTCTCGCCACTGACCTCTTGCCCACATACTCTTTCTGGCTTGGAACGCCCTTCCTGTTCATCTCTGGCAGACCATCTCTCTCTCCATCTTCAAAATCCTACTAAAATCATATGTTCTCCAAGAGGCCTTCCCTCACTATATCCTCACTTCCTTGTCTTAGCCCTCCTATGGATCTTTTATCCCTTAAGCACTTCAATATTCTCCCCTCCCCCAGTGTCCCAGCACTTGTGTATATATCCACCAGTAATATTTTTTAAAGTCTCTCTCCCCCTGTAATCTTTAAACTTCATGTGGGCAGGGATTTTCTATACCTACTCTGCTGTATTGTACTCTACCAAGTGCTTACTACAGGGCTGTCACACAGCAAATGTCCTGAACTCAGTGAGGAGCAGCATGGCCTAGTCGGAAGCAATCTCTGACCCTCAGTTACCTCATCTGTAAAATGGGGATTAAGACTGTGAGCCCCATGTGGGACAGGGACTGTTTCCAACCTGATTACCTTATATCTACCCCAGTGCTTAGAACAGTGCTTGACACTTAGTAAGTGCTTAACAAATATTATTATCATTAGCTTGAGCCTGTGAGTCAGAGGACTTGGGTTGTAATCCTATATTTGTCATTTGTCTGCTGCGAGACCTTGGGTAAATCATTCAACTATTTTGTGCCTCAATTTCCCAAACTGCAAAATGGAGATTCAATCCTACTCCCTCCTACTTATACTGTGAGCCCCATGAGGAACAGGGGCTGTGTCCAACCTGATTAACCTGTTCCTACCCCAGCACTTAGAACAGTGCTAACTGCTTAAACATTTTATTATTATTATTATTACTAATATTACTACTAATAACCATTGATTGATGTATTGATTCCAAAAAACACTAAACCATCCATAGTCCCCACAGTCACATTTTGTGATTGCCTTGATTTTCAATTAGTTTAATTAGAATTGGAGGAGAGGAACTTGAGACAGAGGGTGTAGACAACTCCTTGATCGAGTTTTCTATATCTGCTGTCTCAATTTTCTCTCCTCCAATTGTCTCTTCGACCCACTCCAATCTGTCTTCTGTTCCCTTCACTCCACAGAAATTTCCCTCTCAAAAGTAACAAATGCCAAGTCCAGTGGTCTTTACTCTATCCCATTCCTCCCCTACCTCTCAGCTGCCTTCGACACTGTCAAATATGTCTTCTAGAAACATTATCCAACCTCTGCTTTGTTGATACTGTCCTGTCCTGGTTTTCCTCCTAGCTCTCTGGCCACTCATTCTCAGTCTTTTTCAAGGATTCCTCCTCTGCCTCCCACCCCCTAACTCAGGGTGTCCCTCAAGGATCAGTTCTGGGTCCCCTTCTATTCTCCATGTACATCCATTCCCTTAGAGAGCGCATTTGCTCACATGACTTCAACTACCACCTCTATGTGGATGATTCCCAAATCTATATCTCCAGCTCTTATCTCTCTCCCTCTCTGCAGTCTCATATTTTCCTCCTGCCTTCAAGACATCTCTACTTGGATATGCTGCCATCATCTCAAACTTTACATATTCAAAACAGAACTCCTTATCTTCCCACTCAAGCTTGTCCACCTCCTAACTTTCCCATCACTGTAGACAGCACCACCATCCTTCCTGTCTCACAAACCCAAAACCTTGGTATTATCCTTGACTCCTTTCTCTCATTCAACCCACATATTCAGTCCATCACTACATTCTGTTGGTTCAATCTCCACAACATCACTAAAATCCACTCTTTCCTCTACATCCAAATTGCTACCAAGTTAATCCAAGCCCTTATTATATCCCACCTTGATTACTGCATCAGCCTCCTTGCTGACCTGCCTACTGTTTCTCTCTCCACTCCAGTCCATACTTCACTCTGCTGCACAGATCACTTCTCTACAAACCATTCAGTTCATATCTCTCCACCCCTCAAGAATCTCCAGTGGTTGCCCATCCACCTCCGCAACAAGCAGAACCTCCTTACCAACAGATTTAAAGCACTCAATCACCTTGCCCCCCTCCTACTTCACCTTGCTACCCTCCTACACAACCTAGCCCCCACCGTTCACTCCTTTAATGCCAACCTAGTCACTGCACCTCAGTCTCGTTTATCTCGCCTTTGGCCCAGAATGCCCTATCTAAAAGGGAAGATGAATATTAATATAAATGAATAATTTATAATATACATATAATTTTATATATTATAATAATATATCAGCATATATATGCTTTTTACACTGCCATTCGCAACTTACAAATGATATGAACCCACTAGAGGCATAGGAATGAAGGCAGTAAGACTCCTTTTCATGATTCTGATGGCTCAGAAATGAGGTCACTTCAGAGGTAGGGTGCTCAGATATTATGATCATGATCATGATCATTAATGGTATTTATTAAGTGCTTACTGTGCATACAGCACCATACTAAGTGGTTGGGAGAGTGCAATACATCCAAGTTGGTAGGTGCAACTCCTATCCACAGTGAGCTTACAGTCTAGAGGGGGAGATAGAGAGGAGACATTAACATACCCTAGGGTGCTTCCATGGGCCTGGGAGTCAGAAGCACCTAGAAATATAATCCTGGCACTTCTACTTGTCTGCTGTGTGACTTTGGACAAGTCGCTCAACTTCTCTGTGCTCAGTTACCTCATCTGTAAAATGGGGATTAAGAATATTAACCACATGTGGGACAGGGACTGTGTCCAACCTGATTACCTTATATCTACCCCAGAGCTTAGAACAGTGCTTGACACATAGTAAGCACTTAACAAATACCATTATTATTATATAATTTATAGAAGAAGAATCCTCTCGCACTTTTTTTTAAAGAGATGAGAAAGGTGGATCAACTTATTCTGAAGCTCATAATAAGACATAAGCTAAAGTAAAAAAATGACAGAGAAACTTGTGTTGTAATTGAATTATTATCATTGATTTTCTGTGGTGTCAACAATAATTTTTCTGGGAGGAAAATGAGGTGTGGGCATGCTTAAATTTCAAGTTAAGTTCCTAATATAATTAAACAAAATATTTTAGTTTTAAAGTAACATAAGGGGTTCTGATAAACTTGGTATGGATAGGAAATTGACAAATCCATTCCTACCCAGAGAAAGCAGGCCAGTGTTTGAGAAATAAGCCTACGAACTGAGTGTAACACCACAAACTGTTGGAGAAAAAAAATCAGGCAAGTAAATGTTAGAGTTAAAGCCTATTCTTTTAGGGATCAAAGAGGTCACCGAACACGTCGTAACGAGACTGGGAGCCTGTTGTTGGGTAGGGACCGTCTCTATATGTTGCTGACTTGTACTTCCCAAGTGCTTAGTACAGTGCTCTGCACACAGTAAGCACTCAATAAATACGATTGAATGAATGAATGAGTGAATTAGCCATATGTGTCAGGTCGTGCAATTGGTTCACACACAGGTCCATCGCACAGTGTGGTCCCCTGATCCTGGGCCACTCATCATCTGTATAAATACTTTCAGAATGCTTACATTATTTAAATTGCTCATCACGTGAAGATGTGTCTGCCCTAATTTTAGAATCTTGTGAGTTTGTTGATACGTTACTCCAAAGCTAAGAGCATTCATCACTGAAATTAATGAACATGACTATGTGTGTGTAGGACCCATTTTCTGCCAGGATAATCTATTCTGTAAATAAAATTATTTTTGACAGAGTGGAAGGGACAGCTATGCATCAAAAACTAAGTGATAAATGTAAAATTCTGTGAACAAGCTTGAGGTTTGTTTTCTTCCTCAATTGTGAGCAACCAAAACCACAGAACCTTTTAGCCATTGATTACAGTAAATCAAAGAGAACTCATAGCTTAGCTCTTTTCAGTAAATCCTACCCAAGATTGTTCTTGATATGGAGTCAAATGTTCGATTAGACCAATGAGTGGGTGCATCCCCAAACCAGGATGTGGTTATGCCTTTCTGTGAACAAGAAAAGTACTTCTTATGTTATAAAACAAGACTGTGGTTGACTCTAAAACATCTTATCCTTGGCCCTAATGCAGAGATTTTTCAAAATCATACTCTCCTTTACATACATCTGGGTATTCTTAAAAACATCCTTTCAGGAACCATGATTTGGTTAAGCCTTGGGGGAGTTCTGGGGGAGATTTGTCACTAAGTATGTTTTTCTACTTTGTACTTTTTATTAAAGAAATGTATTTTATTGGGCAAGTTTACACATAAGTGCATAATGTTTGTCTTATGGATTTTATATTAATCTATTTTGACACTTTTGTTGCCTTGAATAACTATACAGACCCTGTAAATGAGATACAGAGTCTTGCCAGGCATCTTTACAGAGAGCACGTTGCATCTCCCCAGCCCCTATCCTGGTAGACAAAAGAACAATCAAATTGCGAATCACAGAGCTATAATGGATATTTGGATATGGAAAATAGATATTTAGGCTGCAGATTTGCAAGGCCACTAATATAATGATAAAGGTAAAAACAATGAATGTATCTATTACAGTAAATGAAATGATCCTTACAAGAGTTTTGAAATGAAGCTGAAAGAAAAAAAAGCCTCCATACCATGAATGCATTGTATGGAAACTTGATGCTTAAGATGACTAGTCATGATTTTATATGCACAAATGTGTCAATACATTTGCTTATAGGGAATTCATTTGAGCATTTTCCTTTATTTGGGTTTTAATTTGCTTGGTAAACCCAAGTGTAATTGATATTTAAAGGGCCATTTTTAAATTGTCATCTCCACCTTTAGTGAAGCATGAGTAATCTAATTTTTCTGCATAGCATGTTGCAGTTTGATAGACAGGTCTCTGAGGGATGTCTTGTATGTCAGCATCAGTGAAAATGAGTTCTGAAGCAAGCTCACACCCCCATGCAAGGGTAGAATTCAAATCACCCCAGAGTTATAGATCCACTTGCCCCACGCCTCTCTGGTGGATAATATATTCATTTGCCTCTAGCTATATATATTAAAAAAAATGAGATGTCTCCATCATGTATTGATGTCATCCGGAAGGCGCTATAATTGGAAGTACTGATATGGCGGATGGGGCGAGATAGGGGAACCAAAAGCTACAGTATCTTTATTTTTTTTCACTCTGCATCTAACTACAAAAACACAAAAAAATCAGCTGATCTTAAAGCTCTCTCTTCCTAGAACTTGAAAATTAAAAATGATTTCCTTGACAAACAGTGTGCTCCAATAAATATTATGGCAAGCCTGTGTATTCTTTCCCACTAGAGGGAAAAATACATACATTTGGTGACTGCCTCTGTTATATTTTGTTTATATGTAGATTTTTTTCATCAGTCAAATACCTTAAACTAGACTCATAGAGAGTGTGAATGCATGCTGTTTTGGGGTTTTAGAACAATCAAATGAGGGCTTGGCAATAAGCAAAGTCTGTATCAAGGAGATGAGTAAGAAACATACATTAAGCAATTATGGTATTTGTTAAGCTCTTACTATGTGTCAAGCACTATTTTGAGCCCTGGGGCAGACATAAATGTACCAGGTTGGACACAGTCCCTATCCCATATGGGGCTTGCAATGTAAGTAGGAATTATTTTTGCATTATGTAATTCATGGAGAGAACTGCAGTGCTCCAGTGTTCTTAACAACAACAGAAAATGTCCTCATTTCTGAGGATTCAATTTTTGTTTTGTGCTCCCATGGTCAAAAGTGGAACTTGGTCTCTGTGCTAGAAATTTGATCATGGTTATTTACAAATTAGAGATACTGCACAAAAAGAGTTTAAATCTGGATCTAAAGCTATTGATTCCTACTAATAAATACAATCACTCTCATGGTTTCTGGAAACTCAGGTTTGAAAACTCATGAAAACTCTATTTATTTATTTATTTATTTATTTTACTTGTACATATCTATTCTATTTATTTTATTTTGTTAATATGTTTGGTTTTGTTCTCTGTCTCCCCCTTCTAGACTGTGAGCCCACTGTTGGGTAGGGACTGTCTCTATATGTTGCCAACTTGTAGTTCCCAAGCGCTTAGTAGAGTGCTCTGCACACAGTAAGCGCTCAATAAATACGATTGATTGATTGATTGATCATGGCCATAGTGTGGGAAAAAAAATTTGCTCGCAGGAGAGCTTGAGATTTAAAATCAATCACACTGCAAAGGAAAATTTCCTGAATTAAAAATATAATAATAACACAGCTCCCAGAGCATTAAAGAATAATGTGCTTGAATTAGAATGTCAGGACAATTTTGAGACAATACTGCATAAAATATATGTAGGCAAATCTAGTCATGAAGACTTTACCGTGTTTGCGGGAGAATCGAGAATTGTTTCACTAGAAGTTAGTCTGAATTCTGAGCAATGAGGTATGCCTATTTAAAAGTACCCCAGTCTCTGTTTTACCTCTTGCAGATGTTATCCTCGTGAAAATACTCTGAGACCCTAGCTGATATTTTTAAGCATCATGTTTCAACATTTTTACCTCTTCTAATTAGTGTTGCTGTTCATTCACCTCCTTTCTCTTTCTCTGCTTCCTTACTATCCTTCCCAAAATATATTTGAAATACATCACCAGTCTCACTTTTCTTGATAATAACAATAATTGTGGCATTTGTTAAATGCTTACTACATGCCAAATACTGGAATTAATTCATTCAGTCATATTTACTGAGTGCTTACTGTGTGCAGAGCACTGTACTAAGCACTTGGAAAGTACAGTTTGGCAACAGAGACAATCCTTACCCAACAACTGGCTTACAGTCTAGAAGGGGGGAGACAGACAACAAAACAAAACAAGTAGACAGGCATCAATAGCACCAATATAAATGAATAGATTATAGATATATACACATCATCATTATATATGAAAGGACTGTGTCCAAACAGATTAACTTGTATCTACCCCAGCACTTAGAACAGTGCTTGGCACATAGTAAGTGTCTAACAAATACCATAATAATAATTTCAATAAATTAATTTCTGTTGAAATATCCACAATTGAAATTGCATATAAAATGGCCAACACATATTTGGGCACATCATTATTCACTAATAATCAACTAAGATTTGACCCAAATGCTGCAAAAGTAGTATGAAGGGATTCATTTCTCAAGTAATTCCAGCTCCGTCAATTGTCAACTGTGTGACTTTGGGCAAGTCACTTCACTTCTCTGTGCCTCAGTTACCTCATCTGTAAAATGGGGATTAAGACTGTGAGACCCCCTGTGGGACAACCTGATCACCTTGTATCCTCCCCAGTGCTTAGAACAGTGCTTTGCACATAGTAAGTGCTTAATAAATGCCATTAAAAATAAAAATAAATTTTAAAAAAGTGATTCAATCCCCACTTAGGGGGTTCTGATAATTCACCTGAAAAGTCCGCATAAGGGAACACTAAGATTCCTGAGGCCGTGACTCCCCAGCCCAAACATGAAGAAGTGGAAGAGTCAGTCAGTCAGTCAGACAGTCAGTCATATTTACTGAGCAGTTACTCTTTGCAGATCATTGTATTAAGCGCTTAGGAGAGTACAATATAACAATAGCGGACACATCCCCTGCCCACAACAAGCTCACAGCCTAAGGGGACAATCTTAAGATCTAGAGGAAGCTCCTCTATTTCCTTATCTTCTTCTATCTGCTCATCTGCTGCTCCCACTTCCTTTTCAGTCACAGCTACCACTCTTCCAAAGTGAACTGCTCACTTTCTGAACCATTTCCTGGAGGCTTCTGGCCCAGTCTGTAAGAATTGGATTTCTGAGGCTAAGACCATCTTGTTAAAATAACCTGCATGAGAAGCAGAAAAAACAGCCCTCTGACTGAAAGGACATTCAAAAGAAATAAAGGAGACGTGATATGATACGTGATATCTGGCCAGAATCCGAATAGGAAAGCTGCATGAGTCTTTTGAAATGGTGTGAGGCACTCTGGGAGCATGTCTGAGAGACTATTTTAAAACAAAGTGATTGCCAGAAAATAGTATTTTATCCAAAAGGATTCACTTGAAAAGGACTGTGAAAGGAAACTAAAATTTAAACGACTAACCTACAATTACACCAGAAACTCTTATTTCTCTGTTTAGCTTTCTCTCTAAGCACCAGTTAGGTGATAAAGAGCCTTCTTAGCATGTAGTGGGCTTGTATCCACAACAGGAGAAGAAAACCCAAGCACAGCTACTTTCAGAAATCAGAATCAAAAGTGTCAATCCTTGGTCCCACCCCTAGAGAACTCTCTGTGATTGGCTTACTTCTGTGAAATCAATCAATGGTATTTATTGAGTGCTTACTGTGTGCATAGCATTTTACTAAGCAATTGTAAGAAAAGAATAAAAGAAACACATTCTGACCTTCAAGGAGCTTACCAACTAATGCAAATGTAGGGAATGAGCCCCTTTAGCTATCGGGAAATACAAGCTTCTATCTTTCTCTGTAATTTTTTTACCTGCCTCCAATATGGGATTTGATTGGATGCTTTGAAATCACACAATTCCCAATAAAGACTAATTGCTGCATTACTCTTTAACACAAGAGCATTACACAACACCTGTTTCTGAAGGCAAAATCTCCAGTATGACCACTGAAGTCTTTTGGTCCAAACACAATTTGTTCCCTGGGCCTGCTAGTCCCAGGAGTTCACTCGGAAAACCAAGAGTATATCGCAGCACATTAGCACTGTAGCCAGCTCTCTCCAGACTATGTTGCTCCCCATGGCCTGATGGTACCTATTCCTCATCCTGTTAGTTCAACCTTCATAACATTGCTAAAATATCCCCTTTACTCTCCATCCAAACCGCTACCACGTTGATCCAAGCACTCATCTTACCCCGTCTTGACTACTGCATCAGCCTCCTTACTGACCTCCCTTCCTACAGTCTCTTCCAACTCCAGTCCATACACTCTGCTTCCCAGATCATTTTTCTATGAAAACATTCAGTCCATGTTGCCCTACTCCTCAAGAACCTCCAATAGTCGCCCATCCACCTCCACATTCATTCATTCTTCATTTATTCATTTGATCATATTTATTGAGCACTTACCGTGTGCAGAGCACTGTACTAAGTGCTTGGAAAGTATAATTTGGCAACAGATAGAGACAATCCCTACCCAACTATGGGCTCACAGTCTAGAAGGGGGAGACAGACAACAAAACAAAACAAGAAGAAAGGCATCAATAGCATAATATCAAACATCAAAAAGAAACTCTTTACCATCAGCTTTAAAACACTCAATCATCTTGCCCCCTCCTACTTTACCTCCCTGATTTCCTTCTACAGCCCAGGCCACAAACTTCACACCTCTAATGCCAAACTACTCACTGTACCTTGATCTTGTCTGCCCTACTGCTGACCTCTCATATACATCCTGCCTTTAGTCTGAAGCAACCTCCCTCTTAAAATTTGAGAGATGACAGACAGATGACTCTCCCCATCTTCAAAGTCTTATTGAAGGCCCATCTCCTCCAGGAGGCCTTCCATGACTAGGCTCTCATTTCCTCTTCTCCCACTGCCTTCCATGTTGCCCTTGTACTTGGTTTTGCACACTTTATTCACCCCTCCCTCAGTCCCACAGCACTTATGAACTTATCTATAATTCATTTATTTACATTAATGTTAATGGAAAATTCAGAACATCTTTGCTGTAGAAAGAACATGGGTTTGGGCTCCAAACTGCTATTATGCTGATCCAAGCACTTATCCTATCCCACCTTGACTATCCCTCCAGGCTCCCTTCCTCCTGTCATTCCCCACTCCAATCCATGCTTCACTCTGTTGCACAGATTATCAACAAAAACATTGAGTCCATGTCTCCCCACTGCTCAAGAATCTCCAGTGGCTGCCCATCTACCTCCACCTCAAACAGAAACTCCTTACCATTAGCTTTAAAGCATTCATTCAGTTTGCCCCATCCTCCCTCACCTCAATAATTTTCAATACAGCCCAGCCTGCTTACTTCACTCCTCTAGCTCAGCTTCTTCACTGTGCCTGGATCTCATCTATCTCACCACTGACCCCTTTCCCACATCCTCCCCCTAGCCTGGAGCTTCCTCCCCCTCCAGATACTCTGGGCCACCACTCTCTCTGCCTTCAAAGAATTGTTAAGGTCACATCTTCTCCAAGAAGCCTTCCCCAACTAAGCCCTCTTTTCCCTGGCTCCCTTCACTTGCCTACTGTGTGATCTTGCACATGTTACTTAACTTCCCTGCACCTCAGTTACCTCATCTGTAAAACGGAGATTAAGACTGTAAGATCCATGTGGGACATGGATTGCGTCCAACCGTGAATTTACCCCAACACTTAATACAGTGTTTAGCAGGTAGTAAGTGTTCAAAAAATACCCTTAAAAATTATCTTTCAAATAGCTTAAATTCCTACACCCACCATTATCCCATTTGTTTCTCTAACATCCCTGAAGGTTTAAAGGTCAGAGAAGTCAAAACAGCAGGTCACCAGATTGAGAAAGATGGAAACATTGCATGGCATTGTTTTTGAGAGAGCACTGGTCACTAACTCTGTTTAACAAAGATTGACAGATCTCACTGAAAGATATTTTGATGACTTCATCAGTCATAATTGAAAAAATAAAGTGGCAGTAATAATGAATCTAAGGATCAATTCAAGGATCAATATACTAAAGCAATGAGAAAAACATTTCTTCAGCAAAAGTTTTGAAGAGTGAAGCATTATGTCAAAACTGATATTTGTTCCTATTCCAAAAGATAGTAAAGATTGTTTTGTTTCTCTTAGTTGATTCTATTATCATTTATCACACATTGGGAAATACTGTTTTCACAAAAAAAGAAATGTTTTCAAATTGGGCTGAATTAAATGAAGACAATCTAAATCCTTCAGTGATGCAGTTCTGTAAGGCCCTGGATGGGATTATATTTTTGTATGTGTACATATTCAAAGTATCCTAGGATATTTTACATATTCAAAACTTATTTTTCATCATTGAATTTATTTGTAATGAGATAGAAGTTTTTGTTAGGGAGAGGGGTGATTGATTCCTTGCCAGTAGATGAAATGAGCTAATTTCCCCCCTTCCCCATGAGCCTTTCTGGAAACAGTGTCAGCATGGTGTCCTGGCATCCAGGAAATATGTGTTAGAGCAATTTGCCAATCATAACAGCATGATTTGTCTTGTAAAAGTAGAAGACAGGAGGAGAAATGTGGTTTTGTTAGTGACAGAGAGGAGAATACAGACAAGAATCTCATTTTCTTCTCTTCTCGAAGGCAAGAAGTCTGAAGTCATTCCATAAAGGCTTTGAGTAGTTTGATTTTCTCCCTTCCAGGGAAATTCAGACAGCCATTCTGATAAATGTGCTATTTTCTTTCCAAGTTTACACAGTTCTGTACGAGTTTGTACTGATGTCCTTCAAAAAGGTGAGTATTTTACACCTACCTGGAATTTCCACCATACACCAGGATTTATATAATATATTCCTCAAAAATATGGGTGTCTTGTCTACCATCACACTGTGGGATATATTTTCCCAAAGACATCAAATTTATTCATTAGTTTTCAGTTCCTGATGGGACAACTGATACTACAGGGTAGGTCTCACCCTTCTCTTCCTCCCTACTTTTGATAACTCCAAGGAAATTAGACTTAATTTCATTCCCATCCATCCTTGCCTTCTCAGCTACTCCCACTCTGCTGCCAGGATCTCTCTCCCAGTGTTTGTACACCTGGGCCCCAGCCCTGATCTCCCTCTGACCAGGCTGCCTCACTGCTCTCTTTCTGGCTCCGATGACTATCTCCAAAGCCTGGGCAATGTTCAATCCCTGTTTGGCCCCCTGGGGCTCATGGGAGCTCCCATCCCCTAGTTCAGGCATCAACATCCCCACACCTCTCTATTAATCAGTGGTATTGATTGAACATTTACTGTGTGCAGAGCATTATACTAAGCACTTGGGAGTGCCCCTTGCAACAGAATTAGCAGACATGTTCCCTGCCCAAAGCAAGTTTACAATATAGTGGGGGAGACAGACATTAAAATAAATTTAGAGTTGTGGTAAGCCCTGGATTGACCAGGCCCCTTTCTCCTTGTGAGCTCACTGCTGCTGAAAACTTTGAAACATTATCTAACTTTGGCTCACTGACACTGCCCTTTCCCGGTTCTCTTCCTTTCTCTCTGGCCACTGTTTCTCATTCTCTTTTGCAGGCTCCTCCTCTGCCTCCCACCCTCTAACTTTGGGAGTCCCTCAAGGCTCAGTTCTGAGTTCCATTCTATTCTCCATCTACACCTACTCCCTTGGAGAACTCATTCACTCCCATGGCTTCAACTACCATCTCTACGAAGATGTTTCCCAAATTCATTCAATCATTCATTCAATCGTATTTAATGAGCGCTTACTGTTTGAAGAGCACTGTACTAAGCGCTTGGGAAGTACAAGTTGGCAACGTATAGAGATGGTCCCATTATTATTAGTCAGGCATTTCCTTCTGCCTTCAGAATTTCTATACTTGGATGCCTCTCAACGCCCCAAACTGAACAGCTCCTCATCTTCCCACTCAAACCCTGTCCTCCTCCTGTCTTTCCCATCACTGTAGACAATGTGAGCATCCTCCCTGGCTGTAACCCTGGAATTATCCTCGACTCATCTATCACATTCAGTCTACTTATTCAATCTTCCACCAAATTTTGTCAGTCCTACATTCACAACACTGCTAAAATCCACTCTTTCATCTCCATCCAAACCACTACTATGCTGATCCAAGCACTTATCATATCCAACTTTGGCCTTCTCACTGACCACTCTGACTCTGTCTCTTCCAACTCCAACACATACTTCACACTGCTGCCCAGATCTATTTTCTAAAAAAATGGTC
Organism: Tachyglossus aculeatus; assembly: GCF_015852505.1. Taxonomy (NCBI): domain Eukaryota; kingdom Metazoa; phylum Chordata; class Mammalia; order Monotremata; family Tachyglossidae; genus Tachyglossus; species Tachyglossus aculeatus. Next base: position 92,349,624 of record NC_052070.1, on the reverse strand, counting down.
ATTCCACTTCTTCCCACTCCTCAAAAACCTCCAATGGCTGTGTATACACCTCCATACTGAGAAACTCCTTATCATCGGTTTTAAAGCACTCAATCAGCTCCCCCCCATCTTACCTCACTGATATCCTACTACACCCAGCCTGTACACCTTGCTCCTCTAATGCCAACCTATTCACTGTGCCTCAGTCTTGTCTACCTCACGGCTGACCCCTTGCCCACATTCTCCCTTTGGCCTGGGACTCCTTCCCCCTTCAAATACAACAGTACACAACTTTCCCCACCTTCAAAGCCTTGTCAAAATCACATCTCCTCCAAGAGGCCTTTCCATGAATAAGTCCTCATTTTCCCTACCCCTTCTCCCATCAGAGTCACCTATGCATTTGGATCTGTACCCTTTAAGCACTTGATATATGCTCCACCCTCAGCCCCACAGCACTTATGTACTTACCAAGAGTATACTTTAATGTCTGTATCCCAATCTAGACTGTAAGCTCTTGGTGGACAAGGAATGCTTCTACCAACTGTGTTGTAGTGTATATTCCCAAGAACTTAGCACAGTGCTCTGCTCAGTAAGCTCTCAATAAATATTAGAGAAGCAGCATGGCTCAGTGGAAAGAGCACAGGCTTTGGAGTCAGAGGTCATGGTTTCAAATCCCAGCTCTGCCACTTGTCAGCTCTGTGACTTGGGACAAGTCACTTAACTTCTCTGGGTCTCAGTTACTTCATCTGTAAAATGGGGATTAAGACTGTGAGCCCCCCATGAGACAACCTGATCACCTTGTAACCTCCCCAGTGCTTAGAACAGTGCTTTACATATTGGAAGTGCTTAATAAATGTCATTATTATTATTAAATATCATTCATTGATTGATTATTTGTGCTTCAGACCAACGGGGGCAGGGAGTCAGGTGTGTTCATTAGTATGTCTTAAGAAAGATACTTGTTTATTCATTCCTATGACTTGCTGTAGACCTGGTATTGTGTCCGACTGCTGAATTAAAATGGAGACCCAATAGCCTGCAACTTCATCTAATTAAGTCTTCATTTCCAACTCTGTATGGCACCCTGAGTTCTAATCTCAGCTCTGCTTGCTGTACGACCTTGGGCACATCACTTAACTTCCCTGTAACTCAATTTCCTCATCTGAAAAGTGGAAATGAAATACCAGTTCTCCTTTCCAATTAGGCCGTAAGGCCCATGTGGAACAGACTGTGTCTGACATGATTACCATGTATCTATCTGAGGGTTTAGCACATCGTGAGCCCTTAAGGAACACCACAATTACTATTATTGGTATTATTACCACATATTCATTCGTTGAGTTATATTTATTGAGCACTTATTGTGTGCAAAGCACTGTACTAAGCTCTTGGGAGAATATAATATAACAATAAATGGACACATTTCCTGCCCATATGAGCTTATGGTCTAGAGGGGGAGACAGACATTAATATAAATAAAGAGACTGAGAAGACACAGATCAAAAATGCATAACAGGGCCAAAATCCCCCAAACCAGAATGGCGAGCAGGCATTGTTGGTGCCGTTAGAGGAGGAGAGCAAGAAGTCCCTGGGCAGTGGGTTGCCGGGCTATGGGTTAGGGACCAAGAGACATCTGGGACAGGGGTTTTGAGGGGGCTGGGAGATGGGTCAGGGACTGTCTGTCTGTTGTTATATTGTACTTTCCCAACCACTTAGTACAGTGCACTGCATACAATAAGCACTCAGTAAATACAACTGAATGATTGAATGAATGAATGCATTCTTTCCCAGGCCAGGCCCACATGTCAAAGGGCTGGGTTCTAATCCCAGCTCTGCCACTTGTCTGCTGTGTGATCTTGGACAAGTCATTTTACCTCTCTGTGTCCCAGTTGCCTCATCTATAAAATGGAGATTAAGAACGTGAGCCCCTCATGGGACAGGAACTTTGTCCAACCTTCGTACCTTGTAGCTACCCTAGTGCTTAGAACAGTGCTTGGCACATAGTAAGCACTTATTATTCCCCCCTCTAGACTGTAAGCCAGTTGTGGACAGACATTGTCTCTCTATTGCTATATTACACTTTCCAAGCAATTAGTACAGTGCTCTGCACACAGTAAGTGCTCAATAAATATGATTGAGTGAATGAATGAATGAATGAAGCAATGTCACCCTGCAGTCTGCCACGGCAGAGAAATATTTAAACATATATGCTCCAGCCACATATGAACTGGCCATGCAGCAAACCAAGAAGAGTTGCTGCATATGGCTTGTGAGGCGGAGTTTGGACACCTCCCATCGAATCTTTAAAATTATCCCCTAAAGTGACTGAACCAACTCAATTTTTGGCTTCCAACAGGAATCAATCAGTGGTATCTATTGAGCACTATGTGCAGAGCACTCTACACTGTAAACTCATTGTGGGCAGGGAATGTGCCTGTTATATTGCTATATTGTCCTCTCCCAAGCACTTAGTCCACTGCTGTGCACGCAGTAAGTACTCAATAAATGTGATTGACTGACTGAACTAAGTGCTTGGGAAAGTACAAGAGAGTTGGAAGACATGATCCTTGCCCACGAGTAGCTTCTTTATACATATTTTCCCTTACTTATTACAACCAAAAACATTTTTCACTGAAGGCCTGACAATGACTATGGTTCCTCCTTGACATTTAACTAGGATCTTCCTCAAAAGATAACAATGGAAACTTTATATCTATAGTTATCACCATAACATCAAAGAGAGTTGATGTCACTGTATGTCAGATCTGGCTGAATATGCCCCTTTTCATCCATGTCAGAAACAAGTACCATTTCTTTTCTTACGGTAGGCTAGGATTTAAAAGGAAACATAAACACTATTAGGGAAGACAAAGCCATCAATGGCTATCCTGTAGCATATGTACTGGAGAGAATGAAAACACAACCTTCCAGGTCATGTCTCTGATACCATTTTTGACAGTTTGATTCTGAACTAGAAGTAAATAGTGATTGTTATTCCTCAGTTTCAATATGCATTTATGTGCCATTTAATGGAGATATGCAAATCCATATCACAGAAAATGTGTTTTTTCAAACGTGGAATTTTTTTCTAGAGTGCAGATGTAGCCTTATTCAGGGTTCAAAGGGCTGCTTATAGAACTCTCTATCATGCTTTCCTGAAAACCATACCACCTGGTTGGGTGTCCACCCACTGCAGAAATTTTGAGGAGTTAGGAAAAAAATGCAAGAACCATAAAGCGTTAATTGGACACAGAACTCCCAATTACTGTAACTGCAGAATCTTGTCAGGGGAGAAAGGGACTATTTTGTGGTGGATCAGGTTTACTGATCTGGATTTGACACCATGAAGTATCCTTTTCACCATAACATTTTAACATAGCCTTTCCTTTGCATTCAGCTTTGAGAATGTCGGTCTGGAGATATTTTTTGGGTGACTAGCAGGGGTATGTATAAAGCTATACTGACAATGCTAGCCTATTAAATCAGTCAATCAATCAGTGATATTTATTGAGTGCTCACTGTGTGAAGAATACTGTACAGAACACTTGGGAACATTCAATACAGTGGTAGAAATGATCCCTGTCCTCAAATATCTTAGAGCATAATAGAAATATTGAAAACATCAAAGACAGGGATATTAGAGTGAACAAGAGGAAAGTCGGGGTTCAAGAATCCTGGAAATCAATTGTTTAGGAATTATTTCTTTCTAAATCCCGTCTAGGTGATAGAAGTTGAGTCTCTATGAGGGAGACACAGCCTCTAATGGGTTTATACCTGTAACAGATTATAATCAGAGATAGAAGTCAGGTGATAGCATACTGGTGCTGAAATTGATCTTTGATTCACCAGGAAGTAGGATTGCTTATTATCTATAAATACATTCAATTGTATTTATTGATGCAGACACATGGGCCCCCCCCTCCAGCTGTTTCAGATAGGGCTTAAAATTCGCAGGCTGTCCATAAAAAGGAGTTAAAATTGCTCAGGTCTGTAAAGTCTGCAAAAATATTTCCACATCTGTAAATGCTGTCACAGCAGCTGAGTTGAGTGCCACAGTTCCAGCATTATTTGTGGCAGCTATGTGAATTTACAGGCCAGTGGGAAAGGTTTTTATTGTTTTGTTGGGCACCATTATTGTACAAACATAATGGGTCTATGTTCATATTTTTGATATGACCCACATTCTGGACTCCAATACTAATGGCACTATCACCTATTGCAGGCAGATTTACAGATTGGTGAGAAAAACCTTTTTGAAGACTGGCTGCCACTTTATGCCATCTCATTGTCAATGAGGTAAATAGATCCCAGAATAAGGAGGTCTAACTAGTTCATAGAGCTGGTAAGACTGAACCTCTCCGTATAAACTGGAAGATTGCTGGAACAAATCGGAAGAGTCTGTGAATGAAATCATAGTGGTTTTAACACCTAGGCCTGTGACTAAGTCTCTTGAGAAAGCTGGGGAGGTTGCCTAAACACGTATCCAATTACTGTTGAGGTGGTCAGTCTACCACTGATGAAGCTCCTAATGGCGTCCAGGCAAAGAATATCTCCCTTTCCTGAATTTTTAAAGCATGGGTCCTCTGGGACTTTGAAAAACTGCAGTATTTCTCCAGAGTACTTCAGACAGGAAGAGCATTAGGAAACCTTATTAGTGAGGCTGTGGGGACAAAGAAAGCCCCTCTTTTATACACATTGAATTAGATCTGGATAGTAACATACCACTAAAAACTATGAAAATTTTATAAGGCAAAATGCAAAATGGTGATAATAGAAAAACTAAAGGATCATATCCTGAATTATGAGCCAGCAAGCCCTTACACTTATTGTTAATTATTATTTGGTATTTGTTAAAGCTCTTACTATGTGCCAGACACTGTACTAGGAGCTGGGGTAGATACAAGCGAATTCAGCTGGACACAGTCCCTGTTCCTTCATTCACTCATTCATTCAATCATTTATTGAGCGCTTACTGTGTGCAGAGCACTGTACTAAGCACTTGGAAAGTACAAGTTGGACACATATAGAGACGGTCCCTACCCAACAGTGGGCTCACAGTCTAGAAGGGGGAGACAGAGAACAAAACAAAACATATTAGCAAAATAAAATAAATAGAATATGTACAGGTAAAATAAATAAATAAATAGAATAATAAATATGTAAAATATATATACATATATACAGGGGCTGTGGGGAAGGGAAGGAGGTAAGGCAGGGGGATGGAGGGGGGGGGAGGAGGGGGAGAGGAAGGAGGGGGCTCAGTTTGGGAAGGCCTCTTGGAGGAGGTGAGCTCTCAGTAGGGCCTTGAATGGAGGAAGAGAGCTAGCTTGGCAGATGTGCGGAGGGAGGGCATTCCAGGCCAGGGGGATGACGTGGGCCGGGGGTTGATGGTGGGACAGGTGAGAACGAGGCACGGTGAGGAGATTAGCGGCAGAGGAGCGGAAGGTGCAGGCTGGGCTGTAGAAGGAGAGAAGGGAGGTGAGGTAGGAGCAGGCGAGATGATGGAGAGCCTTGAAGCCTGTCCTATGTAGGGCTCACAATCTCAATCCCCATTTTAAAGATGAGGTAACTGGGGCCCAGAGAACTGAAGTGACTTGCCCAAGGTCACGTGGCAGACAAGTGACTGAGTCAGGATTAGAACCCATGATCTTCTGACTCCCAGGTCTATGCTCTATCTACTATGTCATGCTGCTCATCCATTCATGTTTGTATTACATTTCAACTCACTGTTGAGGATCTTTTCAATTTATCCTTTACTTTAAATCATCCATCTTTTAAGGAAAACCACTTAGGCTACTAGGTTGTTAGAAGGATTTCCCTATCTGTAATTTATTTTAAAGTCTTTCTAGGTCGAAGATTGTAAGCTCCTTGTGGGCAAGTATCACATCTAGGACCTTTATTTTATTGTACTTTCCCAAGTGCTTACTTAGTACAGTGTTCTGCACATAGTAGGTACTCAATACATCTCATTGATTGAATACAATTCAGAATCAATAATATTCATAGAGTGCTTACCATGCACAGAGCACTGTAGAAATTTCTTGGGTGAGTACAACATAGCAGAGTTGGTAGACACATTCCCAGTCCACAGCTAGCTTACCATCTAGAGGTTCAAATGAGCAGCTTTCCATAGGTGCTTACTATAGGGTTCAGTGAAGTCGTTGCCTAGTTTGGCCTAGGATAGGGAGTCAGGAGACCTGGGTTCTAATTCCAGTTCAACCACTTGCCACTGTATGACCTTGGGCAAGTCACTTTATTTCTCTGTACCTCAATTATCTCATCTGTAAATAAGGATTAAAAATCTGTTCTCCCTCCCCATTAGTCTGTGAGCTCCGTATGGATTGGAGACTGTGTCTGATCTGATCATGTCGACCCCAGTGCTTACAATAGTGCTTAGCACATAGTACATGCTTAACAAATACCATTATTATTGCCATTTGAATAATTATTATCACTATTAAAAGAGTTACAGTAATATTTTTTAATCCACAGAAGATGCCCTGAAAAGTCCTGACCTTAGTCAAAGACTGGGAACTAGAAAGGAGGATGAAGAAGCTGAAAAATAAATCAAAAGTGGTATTTACTGAGTGCTTCCTATGTGCAGAGCACTCTTCTAAGTGTATGAAGTGTACAATGGAGTAGGTATCCCAGCCCTCATAGAACTTGACAGTTTTTGTGAGGGTAGCCTGAGAAGGCATGAGGGACCCCCTGCACAATTGGATACAGTCTGAATTTAGCATTGGTGGTTCAGTGGTAGAAATCCTGCCTGCCACGCAAGAGGCCTGGGTTTGATTCCTGGCCAATGCATTGAATTATTTTATATCTATAATCATATTATATCTATATTCTAGACTATGAGTCCGTTGTTGGGTAGGAACTGTCTCTATACGTTGCTGTTTTGTACTTCTCAAGTGCTTAGTACAGTGCTCTGCATACAGTAAGCGCTCAATAAATATGATTGAATGAATGATCTATAATTTATTATCTATAGCCATAATTCTATTTATATTGATGCTATTGGTGCCTGTTTACTTGTTTTGATACCGTCTCCCCCCTTCTAGACTGTGAGCTCGTTGTGGGCAGGAATTGTCTCTCTTTGTTTCTGAATTGTACTTTCCAAGCACTTAGTACAGTGCTCTGTATGCAGTGCTCTGCACACAGTAAATGCTCAGTAAATATGATTGAATGAATGAATGAAAGAATGGCTAAGGTGATAGGAATTTATTCATTCAATCGTATTTATTGAGTGCTCACTGTGTGCACAGCACTGTAATAATCACTTGGGAGACTATGATACAACAACAAATAGACACATTCCCTGCCCACACTGAGGTCACAGTCTAGAGGAATGGGGACTGGTGCAACTTAGAGGCCAGAAGGGGCAGAAGTGGGAGCCAGCTTCACTGAGAGAGGGAAAAATAGATAGAGCCAAGCACTGCACAAAGTGAAAGCAGGGGCACGTGTGAATGCAGACGTTAGCATTGTTATTATCATTAATTTTACTTAAGCCATATTGAAGGCACATCTCCTCCAAGAAGCCTTCCCTGACTAAGTCCTCCTTTCCTCTTCCCACACTCCCTTCTGCGTCACCCTGACTTGCTCTCTTTATTCAATATCCACCCCTCCAGCCCAACAGCACAGTACATATCTGTAATTTATTTATTTATATTAATATCTGTCTCTCCCTCTAGACTGCCAGCCCTTTGTGGGCAGGGAATGTGTTCTGTTTATTGATGTGTTGTATTCTCCCAAGCACTTCTTACAGTGATCTGTAGGAGAAGCAGCGTGGCTCAGTGGAAAGAGCCCGGGCTTTGGAGTCAGAGGTCATGGGTTTGAATCCTAGCTCCGCCACATGTCTGCTGTGTGACCTTGGGCAAGTCACTTAACTTCTCTGAGCCTCAGTTACCTCATCTGTAAAATGGGAATTGACTGTGAGCCCCACGTGGGACAACCTGATCACGTTATATCCCCCCAGCGCTTAGAACAGTGCTCTGCACATAGTAAGCGCTTAACAAATGCCATCATTATTATTATTATCTGTACACAGTAAGTGCTCCATAAATACAACTGACTGACTGCCTGAGTGCTTAGTACAGTCCTCATCAAGCAGCAATTGATTGACTGATTGATTGATTAGCATCTCTGCCTTTAGCACTCACCTCCATGAAGCAATAAAAAACTAGCATATGAGCAGTTATCTTATAAATGCTACTTTGGAAGCCACCTGGTAATTATTCATTCAATCAAATTATTGAGCACTTACTGTGGGCAGAGCAATTATGTTCTTGCTTGAATGCTAGAAAGCAACCTCAAGTGTTTATGTGCAACCCAAATCTCCAATAAGTCACCAAAATGCTGAAACATTCATAGAAAATAACTCAGAGTATGATCTTCTGGATTACTCTCACCCTCTCCCACAGCACTACAGATTTCCTCAGACATCGTTCCTGAACACACTGAACAGACTGGACCCTGTTAAGCTTGAAAGATATGAGAGGCTATTCAAAGTTGGATCCAAGCCCCTTTGTGCTGTACTAAGCACTGAGGTAGATACAAGCCAATCAGGTTGGTCACAGTCCCTGTCCCACATAAGTTTACAGTCTCAATCGCCATTTCACAGATGAGGTAACAGGCCCAGAGAACATGTGACTTGCTTAAAGTCACACAGCAGATAAGTGGTGGAGACAGAATTAGAAACCAGGACCCCTGACTCCCAGGCCCGGGTTCTTTCCACTAGGACACACTGCTTCCCATTTTAGCTCCCAGCACTGTCTCCTTTTTTGCTTCCTTGCCTCTCCAAGGACAGCTTGGTTGCAGTGTGCCAAACAGGTCGGACCTCAGTTTTCAGCTAGTGCAGCATTGACTGAGGCTTTGTTAAGCTCCTTGAGAGTTGAAATTGAAGCATGGAGGGAAGCGGAAACATTCGAAACTCGGGTCTGCCAATTGTCAGCTGTGTGACTTTGGACAAGTCAGTTAACTTCTCCATTCCTCAGTTCCCTCATCTGTAAAATGGGGATTAAGACTGTGAGCCCCCTATGGGACAACCTGATCTCCTTGTAACCTCCCCAGCACTTAGAACAGTGTTTTGCACATAGTAAGTGCTTAATAAATGCCATTATTATTATTATTATTTTAGGGACAGAGTAAAAGTAGAGTTTCAGACATTGCTTCATCTCAGCTGAACACTAGGAGTTATCTGCTGAGGGTAGTCCAGCGTGGCACACTGTTACCTGCTACCCAGAAAAAAATTGGCTCTCTCTGAGCAAGATCACTAAGGAATGAGAGACAAGGAAGCAAAAGGGAAATCAGGCACTTAGTGCAAAGTACAGAGCTCTGCACACAGTAAACTCTCCAGAAATATTATCGATTGATTGATTGATTGAGGTGTTGCAAACAATTAACATAACAATGCAATTGGGGACAGCTTTTTTGTGTGTGCAACATGGCCAGGATTGGATGTTCCACACTGGATTTTTTGATGAAATCGCATTCTTGGGTTAACATTGCCATAAAATATGTCTTCCTTGAATATATAGCGCAACTGAATAGCAAACATTCACCTACAGCACAAAGCAGCCAGAAATAGCACTTGTGAGTGCTGCTAAGAGTTGAAGTGACAGACAGACCTTGTCTACTCTTAATCCCATCTCCATGGTATAGGCTCTGGAACCTTGAAAAGCAATTTCATCTAAGTTAAAAAGTACCTCTTTCTTATAGTGATAACTTCTACACAAGTTTTGGAAAAGGCGAGGGGGTAGAGGGAGAACTTTTTTATGTCTAAGAATATCATACATTCTGTGGTAGGCAAATCTTGTGCCTTTTATTCATTCATTCAATTTTATTTATTGAGTGCCTACTGTGTGCACAGCATTGTACTAAGGGCTTGGGAGAATACAACCATAAACAGACACATTCCCTGCCCACAACAAGCTTACAGTTTAAATGGGGGGTTGGGGGGGACAGACATTAATATAAATAAATAAATTACAGATGTGTACATAAATGCTATAGGGCTGGGAGAAGGGAGGAACAAATGAAGCCAGTCAGGGAGCCACAGAAGGGAGTGGGAGAAGAGGAAAAGAGGGGTTCAGGAAAGACCTTGTGGAAGAGATGTGCAAACAGTAAGGCTTTGAAAGGGCCGGGGAAGAGTAATTGTCTGTCAGATTTGAGGAGGGAGGGTTTTCCAGGTCAGAGACAGGACATGGGCTAGGGGTTGGTGGTGAGATAGGCAAGATCGAGGCACAGTGAAAAGGATTAGAGGAGCATTAGAGGAGCAATGTGTTTGGGCTGGGTTGTAGTACGAGAGTAGTGAGGTGAGGTAGGAGGGGGTAAGGTGACTGAGTACTTTAAAATCAGTGGTGAGTTTTTGTTTGATATGGAGGTAGATGAGCAACCAATGGAGTTTTTTGAGGAGTGGGGTGACATGTCCTGTCAATTTTTGTAGAAAAATGATCCAGGCAGCAGATTGAAGTATTGAGTGAAGTGGGGAGAGACAGGAAGGTGGGAGGTCAGAAAGGAAGCTGGGAGGTCAGAAAGGAAGCTGATGCAGTAATCCAGGTGGGATAAGATGAGTAATTGTATTAACATGGTAGCAATTTGAACAGAGAGGAAAAGGTGGATTTTAGCAATGTTGTGAAGGTGGGGCCAACAGGATTTAGTGATGGATTGACTATGTGGGTTGATTGAGAGAAAAGAGTCAAGGACAACACCAAGGTTACGGGGTTGTGAGACAGGAAGGATGGTAGTGCTGTTTACAGTGAAGGAAAAGTCAAGGGGAGAACACTTGTTAAGTTTGAGGTGACAGGAGGACAACCAAGTAGAGATGTCTTAAAGGAAAGAGAAAATGAGGGACTGCAGAGAGGGAGAAAGATCATAGCTGGAGGTGTAGATTTGGGTATCATCTGCATAGGGGTGGTAGTTGAAGCCATAGGAGTGAATGAATTCTCCAAGAGAGTGGGTGTAGATGGAGAACAGAAGGGATCCCAGAAATGAGTCTTGAGGGACTCCCAAGTTAGGGGTGGGAAACAGAGGAGGAGCCCATGAAGGACACTGAGTATGAACAGCCATAGATATAAGAGGAGAACCAGGAGATGACAGAAAATCCCTTTCCCAGAGTTTGAGCCTCTGGAAGTCAGTCAGAAAGAGCATGGGTCTGGTAGTCAGGTGACCTAGGAAAGTAAGAGTTCCTGTTGCCATGAGAAGCAGGATACATTGGGCGCTGAGTAGAATAGGGTGCAAACTGGTATGTGTGATGGGAGGGAGTTAGGCTGGTGGACTGGGGGTTGGGGATACCATAGAAGGAGCTGTTGGGGGTTGGGAGGGTTGGCAGGGGCTGGAATAGTAGTCCCATTATTTTCTCCCTGGTGCAGAAGCACTTCCTCCATTGATATTAACTGGCAGATTGGCCCACCCAACAGATCCTGCCTGGGGGAACCAATCAGACAAGAGGGCAGAAGGGGCAGATGGTGAACCAATGTCTTAATTGGAGAAAGCTGAAAAACAAAAGTTGCCTGAAAGTCATTCATTTTTAAGGGAGTCACAGATTAGCAAGCCACACCCCAATTGCATACCCATCAGCCAAACGATCAGTGGTATTTATTGAGCTGCTTACTGTGTGCAGAGATTGGGAGAGTAGACACATTCCCTACCCACAAGGAGTTAGTCTAGAGGGGGAGGCAGACATTAAAATAAATTATGGATATGTACCTAGTTGCTGTGAGGCTATGGGCGGATGAATATTAAGTACTTAAAGATACAGATCCAAATGCATAGGTAACACAGAGGAGAGAGGAAGTGGGGAAAATGAGGCTTACTCGAGGAAGTCTGCTGTGCTTCCAGGGTCTCTGGACTTTAAAGTAGCCCTGATAATTCAGGGAGTTTTTTCACCTCCCTCTCGAAGTGGAGCATGTCTAATTCTGAAGAAGGAACCCCATACATGTGAACCAATAACCAGAATCAATTGCCAGTTAATCGTAGTGTGACCTAGTGCCATGGAAAGGTACCAGAACATTCCGTACTGAACACAGCTTCATTGGCCATACAGACTGGGCAATGTGGAAAAAAATCTGGGATCTTGTGCCCTGAAACCAAAGAGAGCCTGTTTCAGGTGTAGATGCAAATATAAACCCAGATTCCATGCATTGAACTTACTGTTATTCAATCAAGCCTTTAACTGTAAATTTTTAGCAAGGAATTGGCCAATTTATGAAAGTATGCACAGCACTACTCCACTGCAGACATCTGTCATTCAGCAGGCCTCACCCAGTAAAAGTACTTAAAATGCTGTGTTCTTCAATTAAAATATAAAACAGAGCTCTTTAGGGGGGTTTATGAGGTGATTTCTGTTTTCCTGACAGGCTTTAGAGCTGCAGCAACATGGTGCAAAAATCTCATATTCAAAACAGGAGTGATTTCACTACCAAACAATAAAAGTTGGATTTTTACGCATCTAGGTTAATAAAAATCTACAAAGGGAAAAATCATTCCACTACAAAGGGAAACATGCAGAGAGAAACCTTTGTTGCCAGTCTTTGCCTGAAAGCCTTTGCTCAAGGTTATAATTGTGGATCCTATTGGCCATAGTTTCTTGAGCCTTGGTCTAAACTAAATGCACATGGAAAACAAACTAAATTTACAACTGCTAATTCCACACCTGTTCAAGCTAACACCAAGCTGGAATGTCAGATGCAAAGGTAAGGGGAGATAGGGGCAGGATGAGTGGGAGGCTGGGGGGCCCTGCTTGAGTATGGATTTCAGGGGACAAGGAATGGGGGAGAACTTTTCCACTTTTATTTCCAATTGTTATCGGAACAATCTAACTAGTCACCAGCTGGGAGACTAAATTGATCTTGCTTTCATGTGATTAGCAAATGAAATATTGAAATTTTTGATCATTTGAGAATTTTCCCCCCAAGCAATTTTTCACCAGTTCTACTTGAAGTCTCCCAGGCTACAATGACTTCTACCATCCTCCTGGAGAGTTACAGGTCAGTCAGTTTTTCCTGATAAGAGTTTTTCTGTGCGAGATAAAACTAGTTTTCCCACATGGGGTATGCATTTTTGCAGAACCCTATGTTAAAGACAAGTGGCCTTAATCCAACTCACATCCAATCCGTCACCAAAACCTGCTGGTCTCACCTCAGCAACATCACCAAGATCCACCCTTTCCTCTCCATCCAAACCGCTGCTTTGCTGGTTCAATCTCTCATCCTATCGTGACTGGATTACTGCATCATCCTCCTCTCTGATCTCCCATCCTCCTGTCTCTCCCCACTTCAGTCTATACTTCACGCTGCTGCCCAGATCACATCTTTGTGCACTAACGCTCTGGGCATGTTACTCCCCTCCTCAAAAATCTCCAGTGGCTACCAGTCAGCCTACGCATCAAGCAAAAACTCCTCACTCTCGGCTTCAAGGCGCTCCATCACCTCGCCCCCTCCTACCTCACCTCCCTTCTCTCCTTCTACAGCCCAGCCCGCACCCTCCGCTCCTCTGCCACTAACCTCCTCACTGTGCCTCATTCTTGCCTGTCCCGCTGTCAATCCCCGGCTCACGTCCTCCCCCTGGCCTGGAATGCCCTCCATCCGCAAATCTGCCAAACTAGCTCTCTTCCTCCCTTCAAAGCCCTACTGAGAGCTCACCTCCTCCAGAAGACCTTCCCAGACTGAGCCCCCTTTTTCCTCTCCCTCTCCCCATCCCCCCACCCTACCTCCTTCCACTCCCCACAGCACCGTATATATGTTTGTACAGATTTCTTACTCTATTTATTTTACTTGTACATATTTAGTATTCTATTTATTTTGTCAATGATGTGCATCTAGCTTTACTTCTATTTATTCTGATTTATTCTATTTATTTTGACACCTGTCCACATGTTTTATTTTGTTATCTGTCTCTGCCTTCTAGACTGTGAGCCCGTTGTTGGGTAGGTACCGTCTCTATATGTTGCCAACTTGTACTTCCCAAGAGCTCAGTACAGTGCTCTGCACACAGTAACTGCTCAATAAATATGATTGAATGAATGAATGAGTGAATGAAAGTGGCACTGTGGTATTCACCCTGTGCCCAAAGCAGCAAGCTTGAATAGAAATAGGGTGGCTCTAGGAATCAGAGGACCCAGGTTTTAATTCCTGTTCTGTCACTTGCCTACAGTGTTTAAAATGGGGATTAAATACTTGTTCTCTCTCCTGTTTACACTGTAAGCCCAAGGATGAACAGAAACTGTTTCTAATATATCTTGTATCTTCCTTCCAAAACCTCATCATTCTGAAGCCAGATACACACACGCTGCTGGCAAAACACTGCCTAATTCTGCCATTCTGTTCTATTCTAACTTCGGGGTGAAACAGAGGTCCTGACAGATCTTAATATATTTCCCCTGACATTTCCATTCACTTTTGGTCAAAGTTAGAAAGATCTGAATCCATAGTTATAACTTCAGAAAGCTAATGGCCTGAGTTGAAAGTTCTCATATATCTCAAGGAGTTAATAGAATTAATAAAGAGTTGAATGACATGCTGCTAAAATGGTTTGACTTCCATGCTCTTTTTTAATGATTGTTAGTTTTTACTTTAAAAGATTTCATCATCGCTATTCATTGAGCACCTTCTGTATGCTGAGCTCAGAGCACTAGTTACTTGGTGACTACAGCGGGTCTCTGGGAACTAGTCTACTCTAACACTGGAAGGTTTCTTAGCTTTCTGGTTTCCTAGAAGCTGAGGGGAAACAAGCCATTTTAGAAAACTGCTTGGCCTAGTTGAATGTTATGGGCAGAGAACGAGTCTATCGACTATGTTGTATAGTACTCACCCGAGTGCTTAGTACAGTGCTCTGTACACATTAAGTGTTCCATAAATACCACTGATTGATTGAAAGAGCACAGACCAGGGAGTGATCTGGACTCTAATCCCAACTCTGCCACTTTCCAGCTGTATGACCTTGGACAAGTCACTTAACTTCTCTGTGCCTCATTTTCCACAGCTGTAAAATGGGATTAAATATGTGTCCTCTTTCCTATGTAGACTATGAGCCTGCTGAGGGTCAGGGACTCTGTCCGACCTGATTATCTCGTATCTAACCCTGCACTTAGAACACTGCTAGGCACAGAGTAAGCATTTAACAATTTATCATTATTATTATTATTATCATCATCTATTGTTGTTGTTGCTGTTGTTGTCATTATTATTATTATTATTATTATTATTATTATTATAATACAAGTTGTCTCTCTCAGCAGAAACAGTAGCAGGGCATTTACTCCAGAACAGAACTTTTACTCTCTTCTGTGCTGCTCTCCCTTTCAGTTCCTCTAAGTCCTTTAGAAATAGCTTGGCCACTCCTCCAACCCTAAAGATGGTGTAGAACAGTCCTTTTGTGGGCCATCATCCTCCTAGATACATGGGAAAGAACTCAGACACTGTGTACTATGTCTTTATTTTTTTTTCCCCTTGAGACCAAAATTAGCTCATGACAGGAGGGTTGCAGAAAATGCTTTGGGGCTGGTAGATTTTTTCTTGTGCTACTTGCCACGCTGGTAAATTGGACTCTGAAATTGGAGATAAACTTCAAAACAAGCCAACATTTGTATAATAATTGAGGCCCAGGAGATTTGGGGGGGGGGGGGGGGGATTCCATGAAAAGAATAATTCTTTCAGTAAAGAATTAGCCCTTCTGTATCCATATTGACTTGGCTCCAAAGCATACAGATGATCCCAGGGACAGCATAAATCCCAGGGAAACAGAGAAGCTGTGATAATTCCAGTTTCAACTTTTCTAGTCAATCTATTGTATTTATTGAATACTTACTATATGCAGAGCACTGTACTAAGCCCTTGGGAGAGTACAGTATAACAGAATTGGTAGACAAATTCCCTGCCCACAGTGAGTTTATAATCTAGAGGGGAAGACAGACACTGATATAAATGAATTATAGATATGTTCATAAGTGCTGTGGGGCTGATGTTGTGGGGGAGAGTGAATAAAGGGAGCAAATCAGGGTGATGCAGAAAGGAGTGGGAGAAGAAGAAATGAGGGCAAAGTCGGGAAAGGCCTCTTGGAGGAAATGTGCTTTCAATAAGGCTTTGAAGGTGGGGAGAGTAATTGTCAGATATGAAAGAGAATTCCAGGCCAGAGGCAGGTTGTGAGTGAGAGGTCTGGAGTGAGATAGACGAGATTGAGGTACAGAGAGTAGTTAAGCAAAGTGTCCGGCCTGAACTGTGTAGCAGAGCAGTGAGATGAGGTAGAAAGGGCCAATCTAAATGAGTGCTTTCAAACTAATTTTAAGCCTGTAACACATTTGCTTATCATCTATACCTGTAAAAAAGTGTAAAACATTATTAGTGATTTGGGATCCTTGGAGGTTAGTCTATCACTATGGTGAGTATTTCTGTCTGTTCAGGAGCAGACTAAAGTTGAAAGCAATTTTATTTGAGGTCCTCACTGAAAAGTCTTATTGCTTTGCTATTGATTCCATTGTTTCTTGTGGCCACCAAATGCTCTGCATCAGGAATTCTCCCATGATTCCCCAAACAGCGAAACAGATCATGTTTATCCAACTGTCTCTTCCCTCTATTAGAAAGTAGAAAATAGAAGCAGCATGGCTTAGTGGCGAGAGCACAGGCTTGGGAGTCAGAGGTCATGGGTTCTAATTCCAACTCTGCTACCCGTCAGCTGAGTGACTTTGGGCAACTCATTTAACTTCTCTGTTAACTTCTCTGGGTTCTAATTCCAACTTTGCCACCTGTCAGCTGAGTGACTTTGGGTAAGTCACTTAACTTCTCTGTGCTTCAGTTGCCTCATCTGTAAAATGGGGATTAAGAATGTGAGCCCCACATGGGATAACCTGATTACCTTGTATCTACCCCAGTGCTCAGAACAGTGGTTGGCACATAGTAAGTGCTTAACAAATACCAATATTATTATTATTATTATTATTGTTATTAAAATATATCCTGGTTACAAACCAACTTTGATTTTTTAATGTCCCAAAATGTGTTCCTATTTTGAACTTTCTAGCTACCATTTTCACAACTCCATAGAGGACACTGCAACTTACCAATGTGGAAATGAAATCCCCTTGCTAAGATCAATAATTTTTTTTAATTGATGAGAATCAAAGGAGTAAGAAAATGAAATGGGTCAAAGTAGGCTTTCTGAGCTTATGGTTATAAAATCTCCTCAGCATTCATAGGTTTGGCTTTTCAATAGAAGCTAAATGTACCTCTACCATCCAAACATGTAATCTATTCAGAAAAAAGACAATAAAAAATTCTGAAAATTGTACTATGTATATTGTACATTAATTTGTTAGGATTAAATTTTAATATTTAACATATATTAAGATTGTAAATGCCCCTTCTAGACTGTATGCTTCTTGTGGGCAAAGAACACATCTACCAACTCTGCTGTATTGTACTTTCCCATGAGCTTAGAAAAGTGCCCTGCACAATTAGCACTCAATAAATACCATTAATTGATTAAACCTTGTGTATTTTCCCCTTAATAGTATCAGTAGTCATCCCTTGAGATTTGAAGATGAAAAATTGCAGCCTTACCTTACTGAACTTATTCTTGTTATTTCAACAAGAAAGGAAATGGGAAGACCTAGTCCCAAATGTGACTTTTTTCTTTGGTATTTGTGCCAAGCACTGTACAGGATACAGGATAATCAAGTTGGCCACAGTCCCTGTCCCTTTGGAGCTCGCAGTCTTAATCCCCATTTTACAGATGAGATAACCCAGGCACAGAGAAGTTAAGTGAGTAGCCCCAGGTCACACAGCAGACAAGTGACAAAGCCAGCACTAGAACCCAGGTCCTTCTGATTCCCAGGCCCAAACTCTAGGCACTAAGCTTCACTGCTTCTCTTCCCTCTTCATTGATATGTATCATTTCTGCAATCACATCAGTGTCATGAGTGAATGTTCAAAGTCCTTGTGGATGGGGTCACATTCAATGAGTGGGGAATCCATTCTGTGGGGGTTAAAACAAATAGCTAACAAAATAGAATAACAAAGAATATGTACATTCAACTCCCTTCTCAGGCCCCCCGGTTCCTCCCCCTCCTCCTTCCCTCACCCCCAACGATCTGGCCTCCTACTTCATTAATAAAATTAAATCCATCAGGTCTGAGCTCCCCAAAGTCACTCCCCCCACCTTCTCCAACCCCCCAGCTGTCAACGCTCTCCGCTACTCTCCCATCCTTCCCTGCAATATCCTCAGAGGAGATCTCCTCCCTCCTCTCAAGTGCTACTCTGGCCACCTGTGCTTCTGACCCCATTCCCTCTCATCTTATGAAATTTTTCTCTCCGTCCCTTCTCCCCTCCTTAACTTCCATCTTTAACCTCTCACTCTCCACTGGTTCCTTCCCCTCTGCCTTCAAACATGTCCACGTCTCTCCCATCGTAGAAAAACCCTCTCTTGACCCCACCTCACCTTCTAGTTATCACCCTATCTCCCTCCTACCATTCCTTTCCAAACTCCTTGAGTGAGTCATCTACACATGCTGCCTCGAATTCCTAATTGCCAACTCTCTCCTCGACCCCCTCCAATCTGGCTTCCGTCCCCTACATTCCAAGGAAACTGCTCTCTCAAAGGTCACCAATGACCTCCTGCTTGCCAAATCTAATGGCTCATACTCTATCCTAATCCTCCTCGACCTCTCAGCTGCCTTCGACACTGTGGACCACCCCCTTCTCATTAACACGCTATCCAACCTTGGCTTCACAGACTCTGTCCTCTCCTGGTTTTCCTCTTATCTCTCCAGCCATTCATTCTCAGTCTCTTTTGTGGGCTTCTCATCCCCCTCCCATCTCCTTACTGTAGGAGTTCCTCAAGGGTCAATTCTTGGTCCCCTTCTGTTCTCGATCTACACTCACTCCCTTGTTGAACTCATTTGCTCCCACATCTTCAACTATCATCTCTACATTGATGACACCCAAATCTTCATCTCTGCCCCTGCTCTCTCTCCCTCCCTCCAAGCTCGCATCTCCTCCTGCCTTCAGGACATCTCCATCTGGATGTCTGCCCTCCATCTAAAACTCAACATGTCCAAGACTGAACTCCTTGTCTTCCCTCCCAAACCCTGCCCTCTCCCTAACTTTCCCATCACTGTTGACGGCACTACCATCCTTCCCATCTCACAAGCCTGCAACCTTGGTGTCATCCTCGACTCCACTCTCTCGTTCACCCCTCACATCCAATCTGTCACCAAAACCTGCCGGTCTCACCTCCGCAACATTGCTAAGATCCACCCTTTCCTCTCCATCCAAACCACTACCCTGCTTGTTCAAGCTCTCATCCTATCCCGTCTGGATTACTGCATCAGCCTCCTCTCCGATCTCCCATCCTCCTGTCTCTCCCCTCTTCAATCCATACTTCACACTGCTGCCCAGATCGTCTTTATGCAGAAACGCTCTGGGCATGTTACTCCCCTCCCATCCACCAAGCTAGCTCTCTTCCTCCCTTCAAAGCCCTACTGAGAGCTCACCTCCTCCAGGAGGCCTTCCCAGACTGAGCCCTCTCCTTCCTCTCCCCCTCCTCTCCCTCCCCATCCCCCCTTACCTCCTTCCCCTCCCCACAGCACCTGTATATATGTATATATGTTTGTACATATTTATTACTCTATTTATTTTATTTGTACATATTTATTCTATTTATTTTATTTTGTTAATATGTTTTGTTTTGTTCTCTGTCTCCCCCTTCTAGACTGTGAACCCACTGTTGGGTAGGGACCGTCTCTATATGTTGCCAACTTGTACTTCCCAAACCCTTAGTAAAGTGCTCTGCACACAGTAAAAGCTCAATAAATATGATTGAATGAATGAATGAATGATAATGACTGTGGTATTTGTAAAGGGCTTACTTTGTTCCAGGCACTGTATTAAGCTATGGGGTAGATTCAAACAAATCAGGTCACACACATTCCTTGTCTCACATAGGGCTCACAATCTTAATCCCCATTTTACAGATGAGGTAAATGAAGCATGAAGAAGTGAAGTGACCTACCCAAGGTCACACAGCAGACAAGTGACAGAGCTGGGATTAGAACCCAGGTACTTCTGACTTCCAGGCCTATGCTATATCCAGTAGACCACGCTGTTTCTCAAGATATGTTTGCAAGGCATTATTATGGAAAACAGCCTCACCAATTGATAAAAGAACACAGAACACAGTAGTGGATAGTAGTGGATAGTAGGCCTGGGAATCAGAGGGTAATGGGTTCTAATTCTAGGCTCTGCCACTTTTTTGCTATGTGGCCTTGGACAAGTGACTTCTCTGTGCCTCAGTTACCTCATCTATAAAATGGGGATTGAGATCATGTGCCCCATGTGAGGCAGGGACTGTGTCCACCCTAAATTTCTTGTATCCACCCCAGCACCTTGTACACTGCCTGGCACATAGTAAGTGCTTACCAAATTCCACAATTAACAAATTCCATAATTATAAAAAAGAGATGGCATTATAATGAGACCTGTTTAGCCAGAGAAAAACAAACCTGCTTGTTTTTAGGAAAGAAGGATCTCCAAGTTCAAGGGCATAGTAAAACACATCTTATTATTCCTCGACCCTCCTGAAACCCATGCAAGCCCCTTTAGCCATTTCACCCCATGTATTTTGAATTCTGTAAATAAGGTCTGGATGTTTCACAGGGGCTTTGGTATCACAGAAATTGAGTTGTTGATCTTTGGATGCCTGCAGGCCAGCAATCTGTACTACAAGTTGCCCCTCCTTAGGAAAAAAAAATAAAGACAAGAGCATAGAATTGGTACATGCATCTGTAACAAACTAATTGGACCCTTGTGGGCAACATAGCAGTTACAAAATTAAAACAAACACAAAATCTCATCATACGACTCTACTTTCAGGACCCATAGCACAAAGGGTCTGGGTGCTTTGTATTTTTTTAAGGGACCTAATTATGACCAATTCTAGAGTATCACAAGCTTAGTTTTCATATAAAAAGAAAAGGTATTTTGCCTCTGAACCTGAGAAATTGTTAGAAGTTGATAATTAATATGAGTTGCTAATAGGGTTTGGCTATGATTAACCAGTGATTGAGTGCAAGTTGGGTTCTTGTCAATGTGCATGCCTGTGAGGTTGAGAGCTGTTTAATGAGGCACCTATTGTTAACACTGCCCAGTGGGCTTTGCTACAGCTGACTAGAATTTTCACTACTGGATGGGAATGCAACACATGTCTGAAATCTACTGCCTCCTATAGAGAGATGTACTGATCTGTATCTTAGTGGATTTCTCATTGCTTACCAGAGAAGTGTGCTTATTGTGCTATCTTTCCCCTTCTGGAGACAAATATTCACGTGACTGCGGCCCAGAAATCCACCAATCTGCCTGATCTGTATCCCAGATATCTCCTTTTTGTTGGAGAAAGACCCATATTCAGAAAAATTGAGCAACTACAGGACCGATGGAAGAACTGGTTTCTGTGTCATCACCCATAAGGCCAAGAACCAACTCATCTATTTTTAGTTAATTCTCCCCAGTGCTTAGTGTAGTTCTTTGTATGAAGTAGTTGCACAATTAATACCACTGACACAATTGTGTTTGTTGTTAAATACTATGTGCTAAGCATCGTACTCAGCACCAGGGTAGATCCAAGATAATCACATTCCACATGGGGGTCATAGCCCAAGTAGGAGTTTAAACAGGTATTGTATCCCCATTTTGCAGATGAGGTAATTCAGGTAACACATAGAAGTTAAGTGACTTGCCCAAGGTCACAGAACAGACAAGTGGAAGAGCCAGGATGAAAACCCAGGTCCTTCTGACTCCTAGGCCATTATGCCATGCCACTTCTTTATTGCATGGTAAATGGTATTTTTCTTAATGTGAGAACTATTCTTAATGGGAAAATGCTTTTTAATGGACCTTTACATAATCATCTCCTTATGATTTCATAATGGCAAAAGTATCCCAAGTGAACATCCAGTGTCTATAGGTAAATCCATTTTAGCTCATTCTTTGACTCTATCAGGTACAAAAATGATATATTCATTTGAATACATTATTCCTGAATTAGAAAATCCTTAGAAGGAAAGAAGCAGTTATGACAACCTCTCTGTCCCTAAGTCCTAATTATTAGCCTAGAAGGTCAAAACAGTCTAAGAATTCATTTCTCTTGGTGCATCCCCAAAGAAATGAAAGCCAGGGCTTTGTGATAAGCAGAAGCAGCCACTGGATGGCAATGTTCCAAACCAATCAATGTACCTGAGAGAATATTTAAGTGGCAGGGAAGCTACCAAATGGTGGCTCTCCTGGGTAGCCACACATATATTTTCCCCCATTAGATTTCATTTTCCCCATGCACCCACTCCCTGGGAGAACCCATTCACTCCCATGGCCGTCTACAATGGTGGGAAAGTCATGGGGAGGACAGGGTTTGGGTGGGAAGATAAGGAGCTCTATTTTGGACACGATGTTAAGGTTGAGGTGATGGGAGGACATCCAAGTAGAGATGTTGCAAAGACAGGAGGAAACACTGGACTGCAGAGAGGGAGAGATATCAGGGTTGGAGATATAGATTTGGGTATCATCCGTATAGAGGTGGTAGTTGAAGCCATGGGAGTGAATGAGTTCTCCAAGATAGTGGGTGTAATTGGAGAATAGAAGGGGACCCAGAATAAACTGAACCTTGAGGGATTCCCACAGTTAGGGAATGGGAGACAGAGGAGGAGCCCACACAGGAGACTGAGAATGAATGGTCAGAGAAATAAAAGGAGAACCAGCAGGGGAGAGAGTCAGTGAAGCCAAGGTTGGATAACATTTCCAGGAGAAGGGGGTGGTCCACATTGTCAAAGGCAGCTTAGAGGTTGAGGAGGGTTAGAATGGAGTAGAGGCCATTGGATTTGGCAAGGAGATCATTATAACTCTCCCAAGTGCTACAGTACTTGCTTAATAAATATTATTGATTGATTGATTGATTTCATTCCCACAGGACGTTGTGCAGGCAGAAATTATCCATTGGCTTCAGGTTGGACAGACCCTTGGATGAGAGGGTCACAGTGGGTTTCTTGACGGTAAAGCTGAGTGTGTTATATGAAGGAGTAAAGTTAGAGAAGTTAGGAACCTGAAGAAGCAGGTAAATAGAACCATGGGTGATAAGTTCATGATAGGTTATTAGAGGGAAAGTTAGGGATGTTTTTCTAGACCCATGCAAAACCATGAGGGGAGATGCAAGGAGGCTACTGCACCTGTTTTCTAGGCCTTCGATGGACCCAGTATCTGAGACAGAAGACGGGGCTGGTTAGATGGCATTTTGTCATCCAGGTGACAAGTGTTTCTTTTTATGTTTTTAGGACAATTGTTTCATTCTCAGTTTAGAATCTAAACACAAGTAAAAGCAACAAAACCAAATTCAACCATATGCACCAAATTTTGCCTGAGCAATCAGGCTGCTAATCCAACTAGTCTTCTTCATTCAAATTAATTCTGCATTTTCCTTGCACAATTTCAATCAAAGAATTGTATTTGTTGAGTGCTTACTATGTACATAGCAGAGAAGCAGCTTGGCTTAGTGGAAAGAGCATGGGCTTGGGAGACAGAGGTCGTGGGTTCTAATCTCAGCTCTACCACTTGTCAGTTGTGTGACTTTGGGCAAGTTACTTAACTTTTCTGTGACTTGATTACCTCATCTGTAAAATGGGGATTAAGACTGTGAACCCCATGTGGTACAACCTGATTACCAGGTTGTTACAGAGAAGTAACATGGCTTAATGGAAAGAGCCCGGGCTTGGGAGTCAGAAGTCACAGGTTCTAATTCCATCTCTGCCACTTGTCTGCTGTGTGACCTTGGGCAAGCCATGTAAGTTCTCTGTGCCTCAGTTACCTCATCTGTAAAATGGGAATAAAGACTCTGAGCCCCACGTGGGACAACCTGATTACCTTGTATCTACCCCAACACTTAGAACAGTGCTCAGCAGGTAGTAAGCACTTAACAAATACCATAATCATTATTATTATCATTATTACCTTGTATCTACCCCAGTGCATAGAACAGTGCTTGGCACATAGTAAGTGCTTAACAAATGCCATCACTATTATCATTATTATTACTAAGCACTTGGGAGAGGACAATATGACAGTTGGTAGACATATTCCCTGCCAACAAGGACTTTACAGTCCAGCAGGAGAGATAGACATTAATATAAATAAATAAATTATATAAATGGATGTAAGTGCTGTGGAGCTGAGGAGGGTGGAGTGACTAAAGGGTACAAGTCTGAGTGCAAGAATGATACAGAAGGAAGAGGAAGTAGGAAAAATGAGGGCTTAGTTGGGGAAGGCCTCTTGGAGGAAATGTGATTTTAATAGTGCTTTAAAGGCAGGAAGAATATGTCAGATATGAAGGTGGAGGGACTTCTAGGCCAAAAATAAGATGAGGGTGAGGTCTGGACTGGTCATTTACCTGACCAAAAAATGTTTAGTCCATTTAGACCATGTAAATGGAGGAAAAGCGGGATATGGAGGAAAAGTGGGATTAGACTTTCTTCCCTGAATTTTCCAAAACGTTGTTCCATTTCTCCATTTCATTTCTAGAGTGGAAGTATGGCTTGTGAAGGGAAAAACACAGATTTCCAGAAATTGATAAAATTGCCTTCAGGAGATTTTCCTTTTATAGGTAAAATGGCTAATATATTAATTATGCTAGTAAAATGGAATGTGTATCATAGTTTTTGAGTGCTCTTATTCTTTCCTTCTATTATGAGTTTAACATAACATTTTATACACCACAACTGAGAATTATGAGTCACAGAGGAGCATAATGATTAGTCAAGAATCATACAGCAAGTCTAAATCTGTAACCCTAATTCAGATCCCCTGCTTTTATGTTCTGATAAAAAAAGGTTCCTTTTATAAATCTGAGTACTTAAAGGAAAAGTTATTTTCATTCTAGATAATCTTCTTCAAATTCCAGAGTGACATTATTTTATATATTTATGACTTTTTTACATGTAGAGCATCCAGGTGTTGACAATATGTTCTGCAATGGAGAATTTAGAAGATCAAAAGAATCACCTTCAGCCATCCAATTATTTACTCACAATCATGGACACCTTGCATTGAAAAACTGGGTCCTTGAAAATGAACTAAAAATAGTTTCAAGTCTGCCTCTGTTCTTTCACTACTAAAATAGATAACCAACTTAAATACAACTGCCAAATACTGAAGAATGCCCAAAGACTTGATGATCTATTAGATCTGTTATTTTAGGTTTATTTTGTTCCTTCTTTTGTCTCTACTTTCTGGAAGACTCAATCAAATGATATTTCTCATTCCATCCCAACTACTCAATATTCTTCTATCTCACATTAAGTGTGATATTTATCCCCTAAACCTCCTGTTGGTGAGCTATTACATAATTCTGCGGGAAAGATCCATACTGCATGTTATTAATCTCTCAAACTCCACATACTCCTTTTCTAGGTGAAGGGAGAGGGTCATTCATCTACAATCGTTTTAAGATGGGTTTATTCTGGCTAGGATAGAAGGTCCTTATAGTAGTTGTAGTATCATTTAATGAGAATCCTTTGGATGCAATGCACTATATTAAGCATTTGGAAAGTACAAGACAAGCAAGTGCCACATTCCCTGCCCTCAATGAATTTATACTCTCTTCTGATGCTGAGAGGTTCTTCAGAGAAGCAGCTTGGCCTAGTGGATAGAGCAGACCTGGGAGTCAGAAGGACCTGGGCTCTAATACTTGCTCTACCACCTGTCTCCTGCGTGAGTTTGGACAAGTCACTTCACTTCTCTGTGCCTTAGTTTCCTCATCTGTAAAATGGGGATTGAGATTGTGAGCCCCATGTGGTACATGGACTGTGTCCAACCTGATTAGCTGGTATCTACCCCAGTGCTTAGAATGGAACCTGGCACAAAGTAAGCACTTAACCAACACCATAAAAAAGTCCCAGACACTGGATGCTTCTGCTCAACTTCCATTGTTCTCCTACAATTATTCTTGCTAAGAGATTCATTAGCACACCAAGTGTGCTAAAAGACTTCATTTCCAGAGTTGCAAAATCTGTCACTTTCCATTCACTAAAAACAAAATTAAAACTGTTCCCAAAAGAATGTTTCTGCTCAAGGTACTAGTCCAGCATTGTACTTAGGTTTGTTCAATAGCCAAGTAGCATCGTTTTGAGTGAATATGAGTGATAGCATCTTTGTTATGTGATTGGGAGAAATGGAGCCCATATAAGCTACGAGGTTTCTGGCTGTGCTGAAGAAGCCTGGGATGAATAGCAACTATTGCACAGTGATGAAAGGTTCATTTGGGGTAGTGAGGCTCCCATCTCTGGCTATTGCAGAGGGCAGTTTTAGAAATGAATATGGATTGTAAAAAGAAATTTTAACAAGTCACATTCACCCAAGTCAGAAAGACTAGGGCCACCCTGACTTTATCTGCCAATAAGGTGTTATAGAAGATACTGGTAGATTTACACACTTTAACAATGACACAGCTGTTCCGTTGAAGGTGATAACATGCAATCTGGAGACTATAGTGTCTAGCAAAAGATAATGAAAAAGGACTGTGAATTTTGGAGAATAGGACCTTGTAAATCAAAGAATCTGAAACGTATCTGCCTGCCTAAAAAAGAAACTAAGTAGTAGTAGTAACTTGACCGCATAAAAAATCAAAACGAAGGCACCATTATTCTTCTGTCTTATGAAGAAGGTTTATAGTGTTTTTCCCCCATATCTTTTTTTTTTTTTACCATACACTCAGTTCTGTAATAACTCAACAGTTGTGTCCTGTAAGAATTTCACAATGTGGAAAAATTGCTTTGCAGGACTCATCATCATGCTTATAACCATTCTTCCTTATTCTGCTTGTACCAACTTATGGATCACATTTTATCCAGAAATCAATCAATCTGTTGTATTTATTGAGTACTTACTATGTGAAGAGCACTGTACTAAGAACTTGGGAGAGTACAATACAACAGAATAAGCAAAAACATTCCCTGTCCATAACAAACATATAGTATCAAACACACCTTGTTGGAAGAAAATTCTCTAATACTGACAATATGCATTATAACAGAACTGAATATTGACCTTTAAGAAGCATAAAATAAGAACTACTATGAAACCTAACTATATTATCCTATATTGTTGATGGATTCTGTCTGAATTCCCTATACATCTTTAGTTTACACTAAGGTAGAATAGGTCCCACATGTGTATTAGGCATATGTCTTAGAGAAGCAGTGTGGCTCAGTGGAAAGAACACGGGCATTGGAGTCAGAGGTCATGGGTTCAAATCCTGGATCTGCCAATTGTCAGCTGTGTGACTTTGGGCAAGTCACTTAACTTCTCTGTGCCTCAGTTGCCTCATCTGTAAAATGGGGATTAAAACTGTGGGCCCCCTGTGGAACAACCTGATCACCTTGTAACCTCCCCAGCGCTTAGAACAGTGCTTTGCAAATAGTAAGCACTTAATAAAATGCCATTATTATTATTATTATTAATACAAGTAGTTGTCCTTTGCTTAGAAAGATAAGGCTAAGGAAGGGGATTTGTTTTAATCAGCTAGTGCTGGTATACCTTTTTTAATGGCATTTATTAAGCCCTTACTATGTGTAAAGCACTGTTCTAAGCCCTGGGGTAGATTCAACTTTTTCACGTTGGACAGAGTCCTTGCTTCACAGGGGGCTGACTGCCTAAATTGGTGGGAATAGGATTTTAATCCCCATTTTACAGATAAGGGAACCAAGCACAGAGAAGTGAAGGGACTTCCACCAGGTTACATGGCAGACAAGGTGCAGAACTGGAATTAGAATCTAGATATTCTGATTCCCATACCCATGCTCTTTCCACTAGGTCATGCTGCTTCTCTAGAAGCCATGCTGCTTCTGTGACCACTGTGTGCTTGGCAACTCTTTCTGCATTGTATTTATGCAATAACTGCTGCTTGCTGCACTATAGGGTCTGATACTTGGTGTCATGATCTCTTTCTTGATGTCATGGTCTCCCCAAAGTCTCCATTATGATAGAATTACCCCATTTCTCACTGCTGTACATCCGATGGGGCTGTCTTCTGCTGCTGTCTTCCAACTGTCCTCTACTCTGACACATGGTTAACGTTTTCCTTCAATGAGTTTTTATGACATGTTTATGGTCCAACTTGCATGCCACTAATTTAGCTCACTGTAGAGCAGCTTTTGAAGTATCCTGAAAGAATTCATAAAAACATGACCCATGCCATAAACTCCTAATCATAATGGCAGATAATGTGGGATAACTATTCAGATTTTGCATATTACAATAATAATAGTAATAATAATAATTGTTGATATTTGTTAATCACTTAATATGTGTCAAGCGCTGTTCTAAGCACTGGGGTAGGTATAAGATAATAGGGTTGAATCCAGTCCCTGTCCCACACGGAGCTCACAGTCTTAATCCTGATTTTACAGATGAAGGAACTGAGGTCCAGAGAATTAAGTGACCTGCCCAAGGTGACACAGAAGACATGTGGCAAAGCTGAGATTAGAACCCAAAACTCCCATGCATTCCAGTAAGCATGCAATTTATGTTCTTAAAGCTAATTAAATAATGATCCATGCTTCAAAAATTTAGCACCAATCTTGTATATTCCTGTATAATAATTTCCTACAGGCAATTCTAATTTTTTAAATTTCATATTTTGGTGATTCCCATACTTTCTACTAGTATTACAATTCCTCCAGTAAGGGGACTAGAATTCTCTGTTCTGACAAAAGGTAATGAATGACTGAGTTGGTAAAGTTAGGAAGATTATTTTATGCCTAAAAATTTTCCATTCAAAGTTAAATAAAAGCTTGTTTTACAGAATTAAATTCCCCTTCTACACTGGAACAGAGGAAATCCTGAACAAAAATCATCAGGGGGTTGAAGAAAATGGGAAATAGAAACTTTGGTCCCATATAGGTAAGTGAGATGGAATGAATTCAAGGCATGTGCATACATGTCAACAGCACTGATAGTACCTGACTCATTGGTCAAGATTTAATACTCATTTATTCATTCAGTCATACTTATTGAGCACTTACTGTGTGCAGAGCACTGTACTAAGCACTTGGGAGAGTACAATAGAATAAACAGACATATTCCCTGCCCACAATGAGCTTACAGGCTAGTGGGGAGGAGACAGACATTAATATAAATAAATTACAGATAAGTTCATGAAAGCTGTGGGGCTGGGAGAGGGATGAACAGTGGGGGCTTAGTCAGTGAAGGCCTCTTGGAGGAGATGTACCCTCACTAAGGCTTTGAATGTGGGGGAGAGTAATTATCTGTCGGATTTGAGGAGGGAGGGCATTCCAGGCCAGAAGCAGGGTGTGGTCGAGGGGTAGGCAGTGATATAGACAAGATCGAGGCACAGTGAGATAGCATTAGAGGAGCAAAGTGTGCAGGCTGGGTTGTAGTAGGAGAGTACTACTAGCAAGGTGAGGTAGTGGGGGCAAGGTTATTGAGTGCTTTAAGCCAATGTCAAGGAAATTTTGTTTGATGCAGAGTTGGATGGGGAGCCATTACAGTTTTTTGAGGAGTGGGGAAACATGTCCTGAACATTTCTGTAGAAAAAGTGAACCAAGCAGCAGAATGAAGTATGAACTGGAGTGGGGTGAGGCAGGAAGCTGGGATGTCAGCAAGGAGGCTGATGCAGTAATCCAGGTGTGAAAGGATAAATGATTGTATTAATGTGGTAGCAGTTTGGATGGAGAGGAAAGGGTGGATTTTTGCTATGTTGTGAAGGTGGGGCTGACAGGATTCCTTATCAGAGAATTTAGTCCATATTGAGCCCTCTCATCTAAACGTGGATCTCAATTGGGCCCAGACTGTTTCCAGACAGGGATGGCCTCCTCCCAGAGTTGGTTCTGTAGCACTAGGGCCTCCTTCCCGAGGGTTAAAAATAATAATGATAATAATTGTGGAATTTGTTAAGTGCTTACTAGGTGCCAGGCACTATACTAACCCCTGGGGTGGATACAAGCAAATAGAGTTAGACACAGTTCCTGTCCCATGTGGGGCTCACCATCTCAATCCCTATTTTATAGATGAGGTAACTGAGGCCCAGAGAAATGAAGTGACTTGCCCAAGGTCACTCAGCAGACAAGTAGCAGAGCTGGGATTAAAACACAGGTTCTTCTGACTCCCAGGCCCATGCTCTATCCACTAGGCCATGCTGCTCTATCCACTATGCCATTGTTGGTCCATTGAGAGCAAAAACTAGGAAATCTAGGTACTAGGTAATTAGGGAGTAAAATAAATGGGTACATTGTGTGTCCATGTAAAGTAGATATATCCCTATTCCTGGGCCAGCAACCCAAATCAGTCTTCAAGTTGCAAGTAACTCTTGGGTCAGTAAAAAAATATTCAGGTTACTTGTGGGGAACAGGCCAGGCAAATGTTTGTTCTTAGCCAAATCAATTAATTAATGGTATTTATTGAGTGCTTATTGTGAGAGAGCACTTTTGGCAGGGCTACCAAAGGATCAGGTTTCCAAAATTCAGTTCAATGACAGCATAAAATTAGAAATATGAATGATATCATGATAGCAGAGAGGGAAGACAGGTAATTATCCCAACAAATTAAGTTATCTTCCCCACCCATGGTGAACATCTGTCTGTTTTTCAGCTCAACTGATCCCTTTCCAGTACTGACAAAGCACCGGATTCCTTTATGTCTATAATTTTTGTTTTAAGCACCCACCCTCCCCTCATCACTAATCCTGCCACTGAGTTCTAGGGCTTGGACTCAGAGGTTGTATTCAGAGGAACTGAATGAGAATGCAGAGGTTCTCTCCTCTACTATTTCCCCTATATGTAATTTATTATAATGTCTGTCTCCATATGTAGACTCTAAGGTCTTAGTGGGCATTGATCACATCTATCGACTCTGTTGTAGTGAACTTTCCCAAGTGCTTAGTATAATACCACTGGTTGATTGATTGATTCTCCCCTGAAGAAAAATGCTCCAGTTCTGGATGAACAGTGACTCTATGATATCAATCCATTATGCAATGCCATGTGACCTTGGTCAAGTCACATAATTTTTCTGGGTCTCAGTTTCCTCAACTGTGAAATGGGTATTCAGTACTTATTCTGCCTAATAATAATAACAATAATAATAAATGTGGTATTTGTTAAGTCCTTATTATGTTCCAGGCACTGTACTAAGCACTCAGATGGATACAAGCAAATCAAGTTGGACACAATCCATGTCCCACATAGGACTCACCTTCTTAATCCCCATTTTACAGATGAGGTAACGGAGGCATGGAGAAGTGAAGTGACTTGCCCAAGGTCACACAGCAGATAAGTAGCAGAACTCGGATTAGAACACAGGTCCTTCTCCTTCCTATTTACACTGTTAGCCTGATGTGGGACAAGAATGGTGGACAACCTAATTAACTTGTATCTACCCCAGTGCTTAGAACAGTGCTTGGCACATAATAAGCATCTAACAGACATAATGAAATAGTAATAATGATAATAATAATGCATGACAATGTCAGATATTTTGGGGTGTCATAAGTGGCATCCCTATAAACCAGTGCCACCGATCTGCATTCCTTGAATGCTGAACACCAGGAGGGCAATCTAATGTTGTACTGAAATCACCTGATTGGTTTTAGAGTTTATCCAGCCATAGTGAGTTTGGCATTAACGAGTTTGAATACTCCTTTTGGCAGTTGTCTGGGAGAGAAGGGGGGGTTTCTCACTTGAATGAACATTTATCGTCTCTCCTTATTCTAACTCCCATCTTAAAGAGAATAATGCTGGCTTCTATGACTCTTGCTTCCCACAAACTCTAGGAGAGTTTCCATTTCAAGGACATTCTTAGCTTAAAGGAGATCAAAACTGACTCAACCAGGATAGTGCTGTGACATTCTAGCTGACAACAACAAATTTTGTTGGTCCATATGCTCAGAGGAATGTAGAAATGGCAGACTAACATTTTCTCTTCTGCTGGTGGGATCACTACAGATGTTATTATTTTCATCCTTATTTGCTTTTTTTCTGTTCCTTAACAAATATCTTAAAAATTGCTGAGGTGTAGATAGGAATATATGATTAGGAGGAAAACTCTTGGAATTAATGAAAAGAAGAAAAATTGTGTTATTTGTTAAGCACTTACTATGTGCCAAGCACTGTACTAAATGTTTAAGTAGATACAAGATAATCAGGTGAGTCACAGTTCCTGTCCCATTTGGGGATCCTAATATCAGCTCCTCCACTTCTATGCTGTGCGAGAGTGGGCAAGTCATCTAACTTCTCTGTGCCTCTGTTTCCACATCTGTAAAATGGAGATTTAATACCTGTTTTTCTGCCTATTTAGAATGTGAACCCCATGTGGGACAGGGCCTGTAACTCACTTGATTAACTCATATGTACCCCAGTGCTTAAAACAGTGCTTGACACACAGTAAGTGCTCAACAAATGCCATAATCATTATTAATTATTATTAAGAGGGAGAACAGGTGCTTGTTGTGGACAGGGAACATGTCTGTGTATTGTTATATTGTACTCTCCCAAGCACTTAGTACAGTGCTCCGCACACAGTGAGTGCTCAATAAATATGACTGAATGAATTAATTTAATCACTATTTGACAGTTGAGGAAACCGAGGCACAGAGAAGTTAAGTGATTTGCCCAAGGCCACACAGCAAATGAATGTCAGAGACGCTAATAGGATACAGATCCTTCTGATCCCAGGCCTGTGCTCTATCCATTAGCAACACTTTTGAAAGGAGAGAGACTTCTAGGCAAGAGGAAGTGCTTACACAAGTGGCAGGAGAGACAAGAGTGAGGCATGGTGAAAAAGTGAGCTTGAGACAAATGAAGAATTTGAGTTCAGTTGTAGTGGAAGAAGAGAGATGATAAATATGACTAAATGAAAAATGAAGTAAAAGGGAGAGAGTTGATGGGGGGCCTTATAGCCTGGTTAGGAGTTTTTGCTTAGAGGCAGAGCAGTGTGGATAACTTCCATTACATTTCACCACCTGGAAAGAATTAGTGTCAAAATGTACAGAAGGAATAAGCAAAATCTAAGAGAAATTCTGGGAAGGAGGACTCCTCTGGCCTTTGAGCACCCATTCAAAAACCAGAGGAATCCTCTTTCTTAACTCCCAAAATAAATCATAAGAATGTAAGCTCATTGTGGGCAGGGAATATGTCCATTTATTGTTGTATTATACTCTCCCAAGTGCTTAGTACAGTGCTGTGCACACAGTAAGCACTCAAAAACTATGATTGAATGAACATGGAATGATGTCCCAAGTATCTAAATTCTGGGAGAGATGTTTTACATGGGAAAAACTTTTTTTTCTTCTGTACTACATGGGGTACATGAGGTACACCTAAATCTTCTGATTTTAATCGAGACTGCTCGGTGCAGAAAAATCACTACTATGCCAAATACCCTGACTTTTGCCTAGCTCCGTGGTGGTGGTTTCATTTTCAGATATCTGCTTCCATTAGTTAGGCCAGTCCCCTTGCAAGATCTCTTGTTACTCTGAGGGTGGATGGGGGTTCATTCATTCATTCATTCAATCATATTTATTGAGCTCTTACTGTGTGCAGAGCACTGTACTAAGCACTTGGGAAGTACAAGTTGGCAACATATAGAGACGGTCCCTACCCAACAGCGGGCTCACAGTCTAGAAGGGGGAGACAGACAACAAAACAAAATGTATTAACAAAATAAAATAAATAGAATAAATATGTACAAGTAACATAAATAGAGTAATAAATATGCACAAACATATGTACATATACAGGTGCTGTGGGGAGGGGAAGGAGGTAAGGTGGAGGGATGGGGAGGAGGAGGAGAGGGAGAGGAAGGAGGGGGCTCAGTCTGGGAAGGCCTCCTGGAGGAGGTGAGCTCTCAGTAGGGCTTTGAAGGGAGGAAGAGAGCTAGCTTGGTGAATGTGCTGAGGGAGGGCATTCCAGGCCAGGAGGAGGACGTGGGCCGGGGGTCGACGGCGGGACAGGTGAGAATGAGGAACAGCGAGGAGGTTAGGGGCAGAGGAGCAGAGGGTGCAGGCTGGGCTGTAGAAGGAAAGAAGGGAGGTGAGGTAGGAGGGGGCGTGTCCAAGACTGAACTCCTTGTCTTCCCTCCCAAACCTTGCCATCTCCCTGACCTTCCCATCACTGTTGACGACACTACCATCCTTCCCATCTCACAAGC
Organism: Tachyglossus aculeatus; assembly: GCF_015852505.1. Lineage (NCBI taxonomy): Eukaryota > Metazoa > Chordata > Mammalia > Monotremata > Tachyglossidae > Tachyglossus > Tachyglossus aculeatus. The sequence continues at coordinate 92,315,458 of NC_052070.1, read as the reverse complement.
CCGCAACCTTGGTGTCATCCTCGACTCCTCTCTCTCTTTCACCCCTCACATCCAAGCTGTCACCAATACCTGCCGGTCTCACGTCCGCAACATTGCCAAGATCCGCCCTTTCCTCTCCATCCAAACCGCTACCCTGCTCATTCAAGCTCTCATCCTATCCCGTCTGGACTACTGCATCAGCCTCCTCTCTGATCTCCCATCCTCGCATCTCTCCCCACTTCAATCCATACTTCATGCCGCTGCCCGGATTGTCTTTGTCCAGAAACGCTCTGGGCATGTTACTCCCCTCCTCAAAAATCTCCAGTGGCTACCAATCAATCTGCACATCAGGCAGAAACTCCTTACTCTCGGTTTCAAGGCTCTCCATCATCTCGCCCCCTCCTACCTCACCTCCCTTCTCTCCTTCTACAGCCCAGCACACACCCTCCGCTCCTCTGCCGCTAATCTCCTCACCGTGCCTCATTCTCGCCTGTCCCGCCATCGACCCCCGGCCCACGGCATCCCCCTGGACTGGAATGCCCTCCCTCTGCCCATCTGCCAAGCTAGCTCTCTTCCTCCCTTCAAGACCCTACTGAGAGCTCACCTCCTCCAAGAGGCCTTCCCAGACTGAGCCCCCTCCTTCCTCTCCCCCTTGTCTCCCTCTCCATCCCCCCCTTCTTACCTCCTTCCCTTCCCCACAGCACCTGTATATATGTACATATGTTTGTACATATTTATTACCCTATTTATTTATTTATTTATTTTACTTGTATATATCTATTCTATTTATTTTATTTTGTTAATATGTTTGGTTTTGTTCTCTGTCTCCCCCTTCTAGACTATGAGCCCACTGTTGGGTAGGGACTGTCTCTATATGTTGCCAACTTGTACTTCCCAAGTGCTTAGTACAGTGCTCTGCACACAGTAAGCACTCAATAAATACGATTGATTGATTGATTGATTGATTGATGGAGAGGCTTGAAGCCGAGAGTGAGGAGTTTTTACCTGATGCGTAGGTTGATTGGTAGCCACTGGAGATTTTTGAGGAGGGGAGTAACATGCCCAGACCGTTTCAGGACAAAGATGATCCGGGCAGTAGCGTGAAGTATAGATTGAAGTGGGGAGAGTCAGGCAGATGGGAGATCAGAGAGGAGGCTGATGCAGTAATCCAGTCAGGTGGTTGATGGGAGATGCCTCAGAGCTGAGAAAGCAGGGAGCAACCACAGTTTCTGCCGAGGGCCTCTGTCATCCTCACTCAGAAAGGCTACTCAGCAAGAGGTGTAGATGCTGACTCTCTTCTTGAAGGTAATGGAAGTCGCTGACATAAGTGGTGTTGTGTGTCCAGCTCCACATGAATTCTCCACAGTGTTTTATCTCTTATGTTGTCCAGTCAGATAGCAATGCATTAATAATGATTCCAGAAAGTCACAAGGAATCAGTCATGCACCCACCAGAGTTGCCTACTTGGCAGAGAATTTTGGTCCTGGCAACCCAGATTGGGTGGTGATTGAGCAAGATAAGGAGCTTGCTATGGCTGCTACTGTTGTTTCCACTCATTCTCTGAGATTTGGATAAAGCTAGGATAAAGGCACTGTTGCTTATTTAGGGAAATAAGATTTCCCCAAGGCTTTCTTCTCCTCCTTGTGAGACTATTGCTAAAGACCAAAAAAATGTATTTTGCAAATCCTTACAGATTTTTAGAGACAATAGCCAACAAAACTATCACCCTGAGGCAACTACTGTCAATCAACCAAACTCTCAGGTAAATCAACAGCCAACTCCCATATTACAGAAAATAACCATTCTGAAGAGCCTTATCAAAATGGATTTTAGCCATTTCTAATAATAATAATAATTGTAATTTGTTAATAATGATAACAATAATGATGATGATGGTATTTGTTAATTGCTCAATACATATCAAGCACTGTTCTAAGCGCTTGGCAAGATACAAGATAATCAAGTCACTCTCAATCCCTGTCACACACGGAGCTCACAGTCAAAGAAAGAAGAACAGGCAATGAATCCTCATTGACAGATGAAGTAACTGAGGCACAGAGGAGTGAAGTGACTTGCCCAAGGTCGCACAGCAGGCAAGTGGTGGAGCTGGGATTAGAATCCAGGTCCTCTAGCTCCCAGGGCTATTCTCTTTCCACTAGACCATACTGCTTCACAACCAGCATCTCTTTCATTGGGTGGAGAAGAGAATCCCCTGCCACTGACAACATTATTCTGATTGCTTCTTAAAACTAACTTCTTATCTCAAAGTAGGATCGAAGGACAACAATTTCTCTGCTGATCCTTCCTTTCATTTTTGCAATACAAAAGATCCAACTTAATCCTAGGCTTTGGAAATGTTATTTTAAAGAAAGAAGAATCCTTCAATCCACAGAAACTCACAAGCCAATCTTGTTATCATCAGATTTAAAAAAACCTGTGTTTTAAAATCTTTTCTGGGATCTTTTTTCCCTTTTTGTGATCATTAAAATCAGATTAATGGGCATTAGCTCAGTAGTTAGGGTCAGTCCAACTGGACACATTAAATACATTTCCAAGAGTCGAGAAGGAAGCAATTAGAAATCCTCAGAGATGGACGTGCCTAAGCATAGCCCTTCCAAAACGCTTTAACTTGACAACTAGTTCCATGACTTGAAACCACTAAAGCTGACAAAAGGGGGTGTTGCATCTTTTATAAACAGCCCCTTTGTTTGCAGTTCTGACACCTGTGAAAAGCAAAATTGTTATTTTCTTGCAGCTTGTTGCTAGTTTGATGCCCGCTCTGGGGCCTTACATCAGAGACACTGTTCAAAACAGGTTGCAGGGGTCCGATTCAGCGCTGTCTGCCTATGGTGCTGCCTGAAGGAATACCATGGAAACGGAATTTGACAGGCTTCTGGGGACCTGCTGCTGCTACAGACACTTCTTTGGACTGCCTGATGAAGACATCACAGACCAAAAAGAACATTAAAACACTGTTGGCTGCTTTGCATCACTTAGAATGCAAATCTCTTTGTTCACTTGGTCTTTTATTTTGCAGCTTAGGAATCCATACCAATATTACAATGTGCTTTCCACCCACCATTTTTAGTTGGCTGTGGTGTTTGTGGGGGGGTGAAAAGATACTTTAAAGGATCAAACATTTTTAAAGGGCCCATAATTTTTCTCATGATAAATCTCATTATTCTGCATTGACGTCAATCCCTATAGTTTGACTGCTCTTCTTTCCTTACAATCTGCTGTGATATATATGCTGACCCAGAGATGATGAGAATAATCCCATCATATCATTATGAACTTTGTTGTTTCTTTTAAATGAGGAGGCTGACAGTGTGAGAAAGAATTTCAATCAGCGAAAGATGAATGGGGGCGGAGGGGAAATGGTATAAAGTGCAATTCAAATTTATGCCACATACCACACAACCGTTTGCATAATCAGAAAATGATTGGATTTTAATTAAATCACCCTTGCATTTAATTGGTGATAAGCCCCAGGAAGGTGAGTGCTTTGGATTGCTGTGGGTGATTTCTTTGAGGAGTGACACTTTGGGTTGGACAGTGCCAGAAATCCTGTAACATATTGATAAAATCTAATGCCTAAAGTAAAAGCAAGTCAGGCAGGAGGCTATCAAAGTAATCAGAAAGCATCTGTGAGGTCTGATTTAATTTATCTTTAGAATCCCCCAACTAATGACAAAGAGTGGAGCCACCTCTTTGGTCCAGGGGGAAAGCAAGATGTACAGGTGCTTAAGAAGGGTTGGGCATCGGACCTTCTCCCTCACCTCACCACCCAGATTAGATTTTAGAACCTGCTCTGTGCCCTGCTCCCATGTCTTCATTTCCCACCACCACGACCACTAGCCGCTAAGCAGTGACCATGCTGTGGGGGTGGGGCTGGTGCAGATTAGTCTGGCAGTCAGATGGATATGCTGACATCAGACTCCCTGGAGAGAGCTGGAAGACAGGATTAGTTGAATAAAATATATAGGGGCTATATATATCAATGGAGCAATCACTCAGTGGCATTTATTGAATGCTTACTATGTGCAGAGCACTGTACTAAGTGCTTAGGAGAGCACAATTATAACAGAATTAGCAGGCATGTTCCCTGCCCATAACAAGCTTACAGTCTAGATGAGGAGCCAGACATCAATATGAATGAATAAGAAATTTACAAAATATAATATAAAGATATGTGTATAAGTGCTATGGGGTTTGGTGTAGTGTGAATATCAAATGTCCAAAGATCACAGATCCAAGTGCGTAAGCATCACAGGGTGGGGGAGATTGAGCCAATATAAGGAGGGTTTAACTGAGGAAGACCTCTGGAAGGAGATGTGACTTTATTATTATTATTAGCAGTAGTAGTAGTAGTAATAATAATAATGGTATTTGTTAAGCACTAACTATTCACCAAGCACTGTTCTAAGTGCTGGGGTAGATGCAGGGTAATCAGGTTGTCCCACACAGGGCTCACACTATTAATCTTCATTTTACAGATGAGGTAACTGAGGCACAGAGAAATTAAGTGACTTACCTGAAGTCACATACAGCTGATTAGCGGCGAAGCTGGGATTAGAACCCATGTCCTCTGACTCCCAAGCTGTGCTCTTTCCACTAAGCCACACTGCTTCTCTAATTTAATCATGTTTTGAAGGTGGAGAGAGTGATGGTCTGACATATATGGTAGGTAATGCTCCAAAATTTCATTAGCCTTGCCACAGGGAGATTTGGATTGCATGTGAGTTGGTTCTAATGAAAATCTCTCAACAAAAAACAAAACAAAATAAAAAACGTTTTGCCCAATTAAGTTGTGGCCAGAGTGTAAAATTCCAAATGATTCAGATTCTAAAAACTAAAGTATTCCCCCAGAAAATTATTTATGACTCTATTAGGAAAAAAAATAATGACAACTAAAGTATTTGGATAATTGAGGGCAAATTGTTCTTACTGACTTCAATTACTTGGATAATTTGCTAATATAATCCTACACTAAGAGTAAAAAACAAACTGCAGTTTTTCTTATCACGGTTTTCTACATCTTGCTTAGATAATGGGCCAGGTTGGGAAGACCCAGTTGCCAGGGATATAGCTCATTTTCATTAATGATAGCGAACACTTTCACTTTTCATTTGGAACTGTCTTTCACAGGGATATTCCAGAATGCACTTTTGTCTAAACAGATATATTTTTTTCCATAGGCAAAGCCCCTGTGGGTTGCTGGCAGAAGATAAGGTAAAGTCAAGAATCCAAAACTGTGAACATTAACAATTTGTCTACACTTTTCCAGATACAGATACAGATATAGAAAATGGCTCAGTGAGAAGCAGCATGGCTCAGTGAAAAGAGCATGGGCTCGGGAGTCAGAGGTCATGGGTTCTAATCCTGGCTCCGCCACTTGTCAGCTATGTGACTTTAGGCAAGTCACTTAACTTCTCTGTGCCTCAGTTCCCTCATCTGGAAAATGAGGATTAAGATTGTGAGCCCTATATGGGACAACCTGATTACCTTGTACCACCCCCTCAGTGCTTAGAACAGTGCTTAGTACATAGTAAGTACTTAACAAATGCCATCATTTCTTAGAGAAGCAGCGTGGCTCAGTGGAAAGAGCATGGGCTTGGGAGTCAGAGTTCATGGGTTCTAATCCCGGTTCTGCCACTTGTCAGCTGTGTGACTACCGGCAAGTCATCTTCTCTGTTCTCTGTCTCTGTTAACTTCTCCATACTTCATGCCACTGCCCAGATTGTCTTTGTCCAGAAACGCTCTGGGCATGTTACTCCCCTCCTCAAAAGTCTCCAGTGGCTACCAATCAATCTGCGCATCAGGCAGAAACTCCTCACCTTCGGCTTCAAGGCTCTCCATCACCTCACCCCCTCCTACCTCACCTCCCTTCTCTCCTTCTACAGCCCAGCATGCACCCTCCGCTCCTCTACCACTAATCTCCTCACCGTGCCTCGTTCTCGCCTGTCCCGCCGTCGACCCCCGGCCCACATCATCCCCCTGGCCTGGAATGCCCTCCTTCCCAACATCTGCCAAGCTAGCTCTCTTCCTCCCTTCAAGGCCCTACTGAGAGCTCACCTCCTCCAGGAGGCCTTCCCAGACTGAGCCCCCTACTTCCTCTCCCCCTTGTCCCCCTCTCTATCCCCTCGTCTTACCTCCTTCCCTTCCCCACAGCACCTGTATATATGTACGTATGTTTGTGCATATTTATTACTCTATTTATTTATTTATTTATTTATTTATTTTACTTGTACATATCTATTCTATTTATTTTATTTTGTTAATATGTTTGGTTTTGTTCTCTGTCTCCCCCTTCTAGATTGTGAGCTCACTGTTGGGTAGGGATGTTGCCAACTTGTACTTCCCAAGCGCTTAGTACAGTGCTCTGCACACAGTAAGTGCTCAATAAATATGATTGATTGATTGATTGATTCTCTGTGACTCAGTTACCTCATCTGTCAAATGGGAATTAAGACTGTGAGCCCCATGTGGGACAACCTGATCACCTTGTATCCCCTCCCCCAGCATGTGGAACAGTGCTTCACACACATTAAGCACTTAAGAAATACCATCATCATCATTATTATTATTATATTAATTCAGGGCCACGGACTCTCATGCCTAGGGAATGACTGTTATCAAAAGTTGCATCACCTTGGAGCCAGCCAAAAATCCATAGCCAAGCCAGAGAACAGTAAATCCCTGCCCGCTCCAAACCGCGGGGCAGTGGCAGGTGTGATGGAGATCCGGCATCCAAACCTTTGCAGGCCAGGGAGAGGGAAGGGTTAGCGACACCCAAAGCTGAAGAGGGGAGGGAAGGCGATGGTGGGCAGTGACCATTCCATAATAAGGGGAAGCCCTGGAAAATCCCTGCCACAGCTGCTCCCTGAGGTAGCCAAGAAATAAGCATCGATCAGTCAGTCAGCTAACCATATTTACTGAGCACTTACTGTGTGCAGAGCACTGTACTAAGCACTAGGGAGAATACAGTATAACAATATGACAGACGCGATGCCTGCCCACAGAGAGCTCACATCAGAGCAATGCATAACTATCTAGTTCTGATAGCTTTCTATTGCTCTGCACTTGAGGCGAAGGACTGAGGCTAGAAGGAAAAATGTCTGAAACGGTATTTTTGGTATTGTTTGTTAAGTTCCTACTCGTTAAGGGCAGAGACCATGTCTGCTAATTCTGTTATATGGTACTCTCCCAAGCATTTATTACAGTGCTCTGCAAATAGTAATAATAATGACATTTGTTAAGCACTTACTATGTGCAAAGCACTGTTCTAAGTGCTGGGAGGGATACAAGGTGATCAGGTTGTTCCACGTGGGGCTCACAGCCTTAATCCCCATTTTACAGATGAGGCAATTGAGGCCCAGAGAAGTGAAGTGACTTGCCCAAAGTCACACAGCTGACTGACAAGTGGTGGAGCCAGGATTAGAACCCATGACCTCTGGCTCCCAAGCCTGTGCTCTTTCCAATGAGCCATGCTGCTTCTCTATAAATACCACTGATTGATATATGCCAAGCACTATACTAAGCACTGGGGTAGATAAATACAAGAAGAATGGAAAAATTTATCATGGGGTACAAAATCCTTGTCTCACATGGAGCTCACAGTCCAAGGGCTTAGGAGAGGCAGTGATGCCTAGTGGAAAGAACACAGGCATGTGAGTTTGAGGAACTTGGGTTCAAATCCTGGCTCTGCCACTTGCGTTCATTCATTCATTCAATCATACTTATTGAGCACTTACTGTGTGCAGAGCACTGTACTAAGTGCTTGGGAAGTACAATTTGGCAATAGAGACAATCCCTACACAACAATGGGCTCACAGTCTAGAAGGGGGAGACAGAAAATAGACATCAGTAGCATCAAAATAAATAGAATTTTAGATATATACACATCATTAATAAAATAAAAAGAATAATAAGCATATAAATATACACAAGGGCTGCGGGGCAGGGGAAGGGGATAGAGAAGAGAAAGGGAGTAGGGACGATGGGGAGAACCTCAGGCCAGTCACTTCACTTTTCCCTGCCTCATTTACCTCATCTGTAAAATGGGGATTAAGACTATGAGCCCCATGTGGGCTCATGGACTTTGTCCAACCTGACTAGTTTATATCTATCCCAGCGCTTATTGCAATATTTGGCACATGGTAAGCACTTAACAAATTTAAAAAATAATAATGTATTCGTTTCCCATTTTACAGATGAGGGAGCTGAGGCATGGAGAAGTTAAGTGTTTCAACTAAAACCACATTGCAGGTAAGTGGCAGATCTGGGATTAGAATCCAGCTCTCCTTACTCCTAAACCTGAGTTCTTTCCCCTAGGCCTCAGTAGGTCCACTCTTCACAGCGCTGATAGAATCCCCACTGAAACTGTACATCATAGAGGAGGCACAGACCTAGCTACAGTCCTCTTCACCACATTAGCTCACTGACTGCAGAATTAGAAAAAAAAAGGTTCAGAAAGGTCCAGGATTAGAAAGGTGGTGGCCACTCCTCTTGCAAATCTGAGACAGGATGGCAGCAGGGAAGCCTGGAGGAGTTTAGCAGGGCTTAACTCCTTCAGCAAATTTGTTCCTACAGAGAAAACTGGGAACTGAATTTTCACTCCCACCTAGCCCCATTCCCAGAATCAATAACAGTATCAACCATATTCATTAAGTATCTACTATATTCAGAGTCAGCATTAGGGGACATTTAAGGTAATTGGGAGGCAGTAGACCTAAATTAGTTATGGTATTCATTGAGTTTCGAGAGCAGTGCTTTACACATACTAAGCCCTTTTTATGGTATTTGTTAAGTGCTTATTATATGCCAGGCACTGTACTAAGCACCGGGGTAGATAAAAGTTAATGAGGTTGGACACAGTCCATGTTCTACATGGGGCTGATCCACATTTTACAGATGAGGTAACTGAGGCACAGAGAAGTTGAGTGACTTGTCCAAGGTCACAAAGCAGTCATATGGTGCTCTAACCACTAGTTCATGTTGCTTCTCACTTGTAAATGCCACAATTATTTTACTTCATGTAAAGGACTTTACTAGCACAGGAATAGATTCAATTCAATCATATTTATTGAGCACTTACTGTGTGCACAGTACTAAGTACTTGGGAGAGTACACTATAACAATAAACATACACATTCCCTGCCCACAATGAGCTTAGAGTCTAGCACTTAGAGCAGTGCTTACCACATAGTAAGTGCTTATCAAATACCATAATTATCATTATTATTAGAGAGAGCTTACAGTATACACAAAACAAACAAATCGGACAGAACCCCTGACCCCCATTGAGTTCAATAATGAATGAATAGCATTTATTAAGCACTTAGAGCAGGACACTGTACCAAGCTCTTGAAAGAGTACAATAAATAGAGTTAGTAGCCATAGTCACTGGGCTCAGGGAGATTACATTCTCGTGGGAGAAGACAGACACTAATATAAATCACTGTAGGGGAAGCAATAAAGTTTAAAGTTTTGCACTTAAGTTATGATGGGTGGGCTGGATAGAGAGTATCTAAGTGCTGAGAGTGTGAGGCCTCGTAGGTGATGTAGTATGGTGAGGAGATGAGGATCTCATCAGCTAAAGCTTCCTGGAGCACTTAGCTCAATGTCTGGCACACAGGAAATGCTTAACAAATACCAGAGTTATTATTTTTATTATTGTTTTTAGTATGACCTTTAATGTGGGGTGAGTAATACCCTGTCAGATATGAAGGAGTAGGGAGTTCAAGCAGGAGGGAGGGTCTGAGCAAGAGGTTAATGATGAGAAAGAGGAGAACTAGGCATAGTGAAGAGGTTGTCTTGATAGGCGTGAGAGAGGAACTGTGTCCAGCCTGATTAACTTGTATCTTCCCCAGAACTTACTATGGTGTCTGATAAATAGTAAGCACTTAACAAATTCCATAAAAAGAAAAAAGAAGTGGCAGAGCTGGGGTTAAAATCCATGTCCTTCTGACTCCAGGCCCATGCTCTATCGACTAGGCCATGTTGCTTCTCAAGTTCTTGGCCTTATCATCATCCATATGTCAACCAGGTGGAGCTAGGGACACAATGTTTAACAATGGACAATCACAACTCCTCATATGATAATAATAATAATAGCATTTATTAAGCACTTACCATGTGCAAAGCACTGTTCTAAGCACTGGGGAGGTTACAAGGTGATCAGGTTGTCTCACAGTCTTAATCTCCATTTTACAGATGAGGTAACTGAGGCCCAGAGAAGTTAAGTGACTTGCCCAAAGTCACACAGCTGACAAATGGCAGAGCCAGGATTTGAACCCATGACCTCTGACTCCAAAGCCTGTACTCTTTCCACTGAGCCATGCTGCTTCTCTATAATGATTTAGGAGAGAGTGCTATAATATTTGATCCAATCAATCAAACAATTATAATTATATATGTTAAGTGCTTACTATGGCTCAAGCAGTGTTCTAACCTCAGGGGTAGATACAAGTTTATCAGGTCAAACACAGTCCCTGTCCCACACTGGGCTCACAGTCTAAAGGGGTGGGAGTTTATTGAGTTCACTGGTATTAACAGAGCACTTATAATTCTTGGGCACTGTACTAAGAACTTGGGAGAGCACAGTAGAAAGGATAGATGTTATCCCTACCCTCTATGAGCCTACAGTCTAGTCGGGGAAATGGCAAAGTATAAGGATTTGCACTTAAGAGCTCTGGGGGTGGAATGAACATCAAACTGCTTAATGAGTGCAGATCCAAGTGCATAGGTGATGCAGAAGGGATGAAGAATAGGATAGTGAAATATGGGGTTAGTCAGAGGAGTCTTCTTAATAATAATAATAATTTTGGTATTTGTTAAGCACTTACTATGTGCCAAACACTGTTCTAAGGGCTGGGGGAAATACAAGGTAATCAGGTTGTCCTACATGGGGCTCACAGTCTTAATCCCCATTTTACAGAAGAGCGAATTGAGGCCCAGAGTAGTTAAGTGACTTGCCCAAAGTCACACAGCTAAGTGGCAGAGGTGGGATTAGAACCATGACCACTGACTCCCAAACCAGGACTCTTTACACTGAGCCAAGCTGCGAAGATATGATTTTAATAGGGCTTTGAATATTGGGAGAGTGATGGCCTGACAGATATGATGGGGAAGATACCATCCCACTGTGCATTTTTGTTTCTTTATTAGCTATTTTTCCAGTTGGATGTTTATTTGCATATGCACTTTTGTAGTGTGCCGCATCCCTTCCTCCCTACTCACTCCTTGCAGTTGGTGAGCCTAAGGAGGGATGAGAGAATGTGAGTGGTGCTGCATAAACTCCTAGCACGATAATAATTTTTTCTCACAGATTTCCAGTTTTGAAGTCTCAAGGCCGAGGCTCAGCCACTGGTCCTAATGGGAGATTCCATCATCTCTTTATCTGGGCATTATCCTTGACTCCTTTCTCTCTTTCAACCCCCATATTCAGTCAATCACCAAATTCTGTCAGTTCTTTCTCTCCAATACCTCCAGAATCTGCCCATCCTCTCCATCCAAACTGCCACCGTTATGGTTCAAACCCTTGTCATGCCCTGACAAGATTATTGAATCAGCCCCCTCAATAACTTCCAGCCTCTTCCCTCTTCATTTTCACTATGCTGCTCAAATCATTTTTCTAAAACGTTTCACACACATTTTCCCCCTCCTCAACAACTTCCCAGGAGCATTTGATGTCACATTTATGCTACTTCAGCCTGCAGAATGATAGAGAAGCAACGTGGGCTCAGTGGAAAGAGCCCAGGCTTGGGAGTCAGAGGTCATGGGTTCTAATCCCGACTCCACCACTTGTCAGCTGCATGACCTTGGGCAAGCCACTTCACTTCTCAGTGCCTCAATTTCCTCATCTGTAAAATGGGGATTAAGACTGTGAGCCCCACGTGGGACAATCTGATTACCTTGTATCACTCCAGTGCTTAGAACAGTGCTTTGCACATAGTAAGTGCTTAACAAATACCATTATTATTATTACCATTTTGGACAATCCTCCATGGTGTCCTGGCTCTCTCTCCTCCTCTTTCCCACCCACCCACCATCCCAATGCTCACAATTCTTTTAGAGCCATTAGATTCTCCTTCCAGATAGATGTGAACCTAGAAGCCACATCTGAAATGCAGATCTCTGACAGGAGTTGCAACAGAGAGATTGGACACTGAAGATAATTATATCGGACATAAAAAGGTGTCCAGTAACATACTGATATTGGACAGGGTGAGGTCAGCAGAAAATCATACAAAATCCCACCCTAGCGGGAAAGATAAATCTAAGTGAAGAAATCCTCCAAAAAAAGAGTAAATTTCCAAGAAGGAAAAGTGCTTTTCCAGCAAACTAAGACTATAAATAACAACGTTACTTTCAGAGACTACACTTCCCAGGAGGCATTTTCCTACACTTCTTCCCATCCAGATATCCTAGAAAAGAGACCTTAAAATTAGGTGAGGTGGCCATTTTTTCTCTGTTCTCTGGGCCTAGCCTGTGCACAATATTATTTCCTAAGAAAAGTCTCTCCATGTGGTTGAGCAATCTTTTCAGCATCATGTTAAACTTATAACCTTTGAAGGGAGAAGTTTTTAAACTCTGGTGCTTGAATGTTTTAGCCTGACCTTTTAAACTGAATTTGTGAATCCTTAATGTCTCTCAAATTGATCGTAGTACCATTCAGGATAGGTTAGTGCTTTTCTTTCTTAGGCTGGATAGGATTCATTTGGGTAGTACCCAAACAAAATCAAAATAAATATTCCTTGTTATTTTCTTCTTAGTATTTTTGATTGTCAGTTTCTTTTATCTTTGTATTTCCCCTATGGTTTAAGTAAGTTCAGTTCTTCTGTCTATGGTGCTTCAATTTTTCCACCCAAATTCTTGCACCATTTGGCTATTCCTTAATGGTTTTTCCAGGTTTCTATTTCTCCTTTTAAGATTTGGCACACGACAGCCCAAGAAAACATACTAAAATTATATCTCTTCTTCCAATGTTGTATTCTTGCCAATAAAATCCAGTCTGACATTTGCCATTTTCTGCAAAAGCTTCACACTGCAGACACAGTAAATCTATCATCTACTTTAACTGCCAGGTCTTTATCTCTGGAAAAACTCCCACATAACCAGAATTTCCATGAATTCCTTCCTACAAAAATCTCTTCTTTTTCTTCATAATTGATTTCATCCAATTCTCCAATTTGAATGCCTTTTCCCCTGGTCTCCAGAAGGTTTCAAGTCCCATATACTTTTCTTCATTTAAAATATTTGACTAGTATATGGATAAGCCACCATTTGGCTCAGTTATCACCTAATTCAACCTTTGCCATAGAGTTTAATTTATCTGAATATGTTGTCCATATACTCTCAGTGCAAAACATGGATACTACCAGAAAATTCTGAAATATTTTATTCTAGTTTTCATTTATGAAGCCAGTGATTTCCAGAAATATCATTTTGAAGTTATATTACCTCAGTTTGAATTGCAAGCTAGTTGGGGGCAGGAAGCACCATTTTCCATATTATATAAATATCTTGAGAATCCAGTCCAATGCAATACGTACAGTGGATCATTCAAAATATGGTCAATGTTCAGTGATGGTGAAATCATCATCATAATGATAATAATGATAATGATAATGATTGTGATATTTGTTAAGTGCTTACTATATGGCAAGTACCATATTAAACACTGGGGTAGATATAAGCTGATGGTAATTATGATGATAATAATAATAATCAGATCACAACAACCCTAATAATAGTGGTATTTGTTAAGCATTTACTAGGCATCAGCACTGTACTAAGGGCTGGAGTAGAGACAAGATAATGAGAGAGGACACAATTCCTGCTTGGCATGGGGCTCTCATTCTAACAGGGAGGAAGAACAGATATCTTATTCCCATTTTATAATGAGCTATCTGAAACACAGAAAAGTCAAGTGACTTTCCCAAGATCAAAGAGCAGGCAAATGACAGAGCCAAGATTAGAACCTTTGTCTTCTGACTTCCAGGCCCACCCTCTTCCCACTAAGCCACAGTGCTATAAATAGAAGAGGCTCCCAAACTACAGGAAATTAATGTTTTTCCAGGTAAATCTGGCTTCTTAATTGGTCAACACCTAGAAAATGGCTGGAGTGGGATCTCTTTTGTTCTAGCCTTGAGTGAAACAATGGAGGTGAATGTGTCCTTCAGCAGCACCCCTGCCCCCTGTTGGTGAGAATCCTGGACATCCTTATCACTCATGCCTATGAGCTATGGCACAGAGCCCAGCAGTACACCACAATCAATCATTTAAACCAGCAATTCACATGTGGCCCCTCTTTGCTGTTCAGTGAAAGAGAGACTTTCACAGTTTCACTGCCTACAAGGCCTTCAAAATCTTTAGGGGCCTAACTTCCCTACCCTCTTTTTCAGAGACAGGCTGATAAAGACATCATAGGGATCTCTAAAGACCAGCTGCTTGGCTTCCTTCAACTTCAAAAGGTGTCAGCATTCAGTCTGCCTAAGAGCCTGGGGCGATCTAAATCACACATGAACAGGTGAACCGAATGTTTGAGGTTAAATTCCCTCTGTATATACAAATATCTCTCCCTAGGTAATGGATATTATTGTGTTGTGTCCTGTCAAGTTCAAATATTTTAGACAATCATAAAATTTCTATGAAAAACATAAAGGTTCTTTGTGGGATTTTTCTTTTAATGGCCCTTCCCATCAGGGAAATATAAATATTTTAAAGTTTTGACTCTGTCCAGGATGCCACATGAAGGGCTAAAAAGGCACTTGTGCTCTTATTGCTGCTTTCCAATGAATATAAATGGGAAAAATCTCACCATCTTATTTTCAATGGTAGAAGCTTGCACTGCACAGTGAGTATGAACTGTAGGATGCTTTCATTTTGATTTGTTTTAAATGGTATTTGTTAAGGGTTTACAATGTGCCACATTGTAAATAGCAGGCTCTGTGTGAAGTGCTGGGGTAGATACAAGCTAATCAATGTGGGCACAGTCCATGTCCCACGTGGGGCTCAAAGTCAGAATCCCCGTTTTGCAGGTGAAATAACTGATGTCCAGAGAAATCAAGTGACTTGCCCAATGTCACAAAAGAGGCAAGTGGCAGAGCTAAGATTAGATCCCAAGTTTTCTGACTCCCAGGTCTGTGCTCTTTCCACTAGACCA
Organism: Tachyglossus aculeatus; assembly: GCF_015852505.1. Classification (NCBI taxonomy): domain Eukaryota; kingdom Metazoa; phylum Chordata; class Mammalia; order Monotremata; family Tachyglossidae; genus Tachyglossus; species Tachyglossus aculeatus. The sequence goes on along the minus strand of NC_052070.1, from coordinate 92,300,310 downwards.
CACTTTTTCTCATTGTTACTCCATTATTATTCCATTATTCCTTTGTTGATGACACTCCATTCATCCAGTTCTGCTCCAGACAGCCTGAATTTCAGTTGGTCTGTTCTCTGTCTAGTGTGGATTCAGAAACAGACCCCTTTATGTCAAATATAATCTCAGCACCGAGCCACCCTCCCCCGTGGCTCTGCCTCCAAGTCCATGGCGTGAAGAGCAGCCATGTTTAGAGGAAAGTGGGACACAACGACTCTTGAAGTAATTGTCAATTCTTTGAGTGTATCTTAGAGAAACACTCTAGGATGCAATCAGGAGTACCTCTATTAACAAAGACAGATGTATGACATCATCCCTTAATGCTGTATGCTAGGGGCCAGTGTTTTGAGTACCCCCTGCTAGTGACTCTACACACATACAAGTTGTGCTCATATTTGTTTTGCAGTGGGTATGGAGGAAGAGGATTAGGGAATATAGGACCATCTATCTCTCTTCATAGGAGAGGAGAGAATTTTCATATTATTTATACCCAGCTTCAGCACTCATGAAGATATGTTTGCCTCAACAGCCCTGACCTCTTTCCTTATCTTCAGTCTCTCATTTCCTCCTGCCCTCAGGACATCTCTACCAGGATGTCCCACCACCCTGTCCAACTAAACAAAAGATGTTCAAAAGATGTCCAAAAGATATACTCTCACCCAAACCCTGCCCTCTCCCTGTCTTCCCCATCACTGTAGACAATATCATAAGCCTTCCTATTCACAATCCCGTAACTTTGGCATTACCCTAGACTTATCTCTCTCATACAACTCATATATTGTGTCACCAAATCTTGTCAGTTCTATGTACATAATATTGTTAACATCCACCCTTTTCTCTCCATCCAAACTGCTACTAATGCTGATCCAAGCACTTATCCTATCCCTCTTTGACTATTGCATCTGCTTCCTCTGTGACCTCCCTCGCTCCTGTCTCTCTACACTCCAGTCCATATTTTACTCTGCCACGAGGATCATTTTTCTAAAAATGTTCAATTCCTGTCCCCCCACTCCTCAAGAATCTCTGATAGCTGCCTGTCCATGTCCGCATCAAAGAGAAACTCCTTACAATCAGCTTTGAAATACTCAATCAGCTTTCCCCCTCTCATCAATCAGTTAATGACATTTATTGAGTGCTTACTGTGTGCAGAGCACTGTACTAAGCAATTGGGAGAGTATGCTACAGTGGAGTTGGTAGACATGTTCTCTGCTCATATGGCCCTGAAGTTTTGCAAAAACAGCATGCTGATCTCCTCAGAGAAGTCACAGAGCCCCTCTAAGCCCTGTCAGTGGACTTTCTTAGGCCAGCAGCAGAACAGCTCTGACAAGTTTGCTAGAGATGGACATCCAACCCATTTCACTTGGAGGGGTGGTCAGCATGATCCAAGCACTTTAAGGATAAAGAAAATCAAGTATAGTCAATTTTCTGTAACATGCGTTTTCAACTCTGCATTTTGTATAGAACACAATGGGGAATTAGGACATGTTCTGCTGACAGCACGCATCTGTCTCCATTCATTCATCCATTCAATTGTATTTATTGAGCACTTACTGTATGCAGAACACTGTACTAAGCACTTGGAAAGTACCATTTGGCAATAGAGACAATCCCTACCCAACAACGGGCTCACAGTCTAAGCACAGTGCAAAATTAGAAGCAATGGATGGGTATGTGCCCGAAGGTGAGTTAAGGTACAGATTTTTAAATTAAAGATTCTCCAAGAACATAAGTCCCACCTTATAGGAAAAATAACTGGACAGTCAGATACAATTAGGAAAGCAAAGATGAATAAGGATATCTTTCCAAATAATCTATTCACATCTCTGGTTAATACTCATCGTGGTCTAGAGGCAGAGTCAGGAGAGTTACTCAGGTGGGTTCTTACCCAGCTAATTTGAGTATCATGGTCTTGGCTGAGGCCAGGACTATAATCTACATAATGAGAAAAGTCATTTTGTTCCTAAACCATTCTTCTCGATAGGATTTCCATGTACCGTGGGGGTTTTTTTAATCATACAAAATGGTTGCTATTAATGAGATCTCAAGTTACATAAAGGTAGATCTAAGGCATAAAAACACTAATATGCCCTGTAGCATTCAGTGCTTTGAATGCAGAATGGCATCTGTGTGAGAGGGTGATTGCATGCAGCTATGGAAACCAGTGTTGGGAAATGAACAAGTGCAGAATAAGTGGTGGCAAATTGGGAATGGGGAGGGCGACAGGAGGAGAAACCCGGGAATGAAGATATTCAGTTTACATGAAAAGACTCAGCTTCCTAAGAGCTTGGATAATGTGATTGTCAGATTTATAATTCTTTCTTCCCCAACTCTCAGCTTCATCTCTCTCGGGTAAAATTTGAAGATGATGAAATCAGTTGAAAAAAATATATAAACTTCCAATGGAAAGTGGAACAAGTTTAGAAGGGTCATCTATCACTGTTCCTCCTGATTGCCTTCCTTTTCTGATGACACCAATTAAGAGTTAGACTTCCCTGTCCTAAGTCATGTTAGAATGATTAAATTGGGCAAATTGTTAGTATAGAGTAGCTTCATTTTCAATTATTTTAATGTACTGATAATTAACATTGAATGGGCTGTAGAAACATCTCACCCCTGAGAAGCAGCATGGCCCAGTGGAAAGACCCTGCGCCTGGGAGTCAGAAGACCTGGATTCTACTTCCGGCTCTGCCACGTCTGCCACGTGACCTTGGGCAAGTGACTACTTCTCTGTGATTCAGTTACCTAATCTGGAAAATGGGAATTAAGACTGTGATCCTCATGTGGGCCATGGACTGTGGGCAACTTGGTTAATTTTTATCTACCCCAGTGCTTAGTACAGTGCCTGACACATAATAAGTGTTTAACAAATACCATTGAAAGGAAAAAAAAAACCTGTGGAAGCTTCAAATCCTACTTCTGCCCTACCAGGGAATGTGTCTGTTTATTGTTATATGGTACTCTCCCAAGCTATGTATACTCACTGTGGGCAGGAATGTATCTATTTGTTGTTATATTGTACTCTCCCAAACGCTTAGTACAGTGCTTTGCACGCAGTAAGCGCTCAGTAAATATGATTGAATGAATGAATACCCTACCAGAACAATTACAGATGGAGGAGGAGCCTTCTGAGAGCTGTGTCCATGGAGTCACTATGGGTCAGAAACAACTCGACAGCATAAGACAAGACAAAACTCTCCCAAGTGCTCTGCAAGTAAGTGCAAAATAAATAGGATTGGATGAATGAATTATGTGTTTTATGACTATTTAAATAAGTGCTTTTTTATTTGTCTCAAATTATAGATTTAATTTTCACTGATTGTACCCAAGTGGGAAATACAGCTATTGGAATTCTGATGGATACCTAGAGATAACTCAATGTTTACTGTAGGGAGGGAAAACAAGTCTCCTTTTGAACCAGCTCCACCAGGTTTGGGATTGCACAGATTAAAATTGACATTGCGATCTGACTTCCAATCTTTGTATTTAGGACAGCAATACAAACCCCGGAATGATTTGGAGTTGAAACCCTTAAACTTCAGCCCAGACTGAATCATACTACTTTACTGAACAACAGGTGGCACTAAAGAGACACGTTCTGCTGCCACTAATTAAAGAGCCTGTTTTCAGTGTCAGGAAAGATTTGCACAAATGTTGCTAATGCAAATCCTGGGTAGTGGAAAACAAAACAAAACAAAAAATGGTTTGAGTTTCACAGTACACACTGTACTTCTGCATCAGTGGTAGTTTTGTTTTGTTTTAATTAGTACTATTGACATTACAAAATGTTTATTGACCAAATCTCTGGATTGCATTTTTCATGTCAGCATTTATTCTTTCCTGAAGTCACCTACATGTTCATGGGAAAACAGAATCCAGAACACACCCTAAACCATAAAGTCCAGGAAATGCATTGATAGAAATGTGCCATATTACTAGAACATTTCGTTTCTGAACTGCCTTTAAATTCCTATCTTTTAAACTGCCAAATAAGTATTCCACAAGCTACACTGGTGTGGAATTAGAGTAGCAGTCAATAGCCGATTAGGTTGATTGCAGATGTGAATGTGGTATTTCTGTGATTCTTCTCATTTCAGATGAAATAGTCTGAATTCTGAGCAGGTATCAGGTGCCCTCCACTTTGTCATATCTACATGTCTCGTAATGTTATAAAAAGGCATCAGCCATTATCCCTCTCGGCTAACAAAGGCAATATTCATTCATTCAATTGTATTTATTGAGCACTTACTGTGTGCAGTAAGTGAGCACTTACTAAGCACTTGGGAAGTACAAGTTGGCAACATATAGAGATGGTCCCTACCCAAAAACGAGCTCACTAAGACAACTTCAGCTCCTGATGAATCAAGCCTCTTAAATAAACTTCATGTTGTGATGTCTGTTCCAGGGGAGATCTGTACCCAACTGTTGCTAATTACAAACTCTAGTCATAATGACACAGAACACAATCTGTGGTCCAACAAGAAGATTTGCTTAAAGAACTAAGAAATTTGATGTTAACTGCTCCTACTGTATATCACCAAGTGACTCATTCAGATTCCTCAAAGCAGATCTGTCAAATTTCACTGATTCATCAGGTCAGCTGGCAAATATCCCTTCCACCACTTTTCCACCAGATATGGACTATCTGTTTTATTTTAATACCTACTTTGTTCCCCCTTTATATCCACAACATTTTTAATAGTACTTGTTAAGTGCTTACTATGTGCCAGGCACTATACTAAACACAAGGGTAGGTATACACTAATCAAGTTGGACACAGTCCATGTCTCACATGGGGCTCACCACCTTAATCCACATTTTATGGATGAGGTAACTGAGGCATAGAGAAGTGAAGTGACTTGCCCAAGGTCTTGAAGCAGACAAATGGCAAAGTTGGGATTAGAACCCAGGTCTGTGACTCCCATACCCATGCTCTTTCTACTAGCTCAATCTGCTTCTTGTTTCTTGCACCGTCTGATTTTATTCAAGTTAGATTACAACCTTGTATCATTCATGAAGATATCAGACATCAATCCAATTGGATCACCACTCTAACTCCTGACTCTTATGAAGGAAAATATCATTTTTTATCATTTTCGTCTATGTAGTTTCCCAAATGTGAAAAGACCCTAGAAGAAATCTCTCTAAGGGTCCCCTGAGTTGTTGTGGGATTTCCTTTTAAGGAAATCTGATTTCAAGAAGAGTTGTCTTCACTTCCATTTGGGCCCAATCAGTCATGTGACAGGAATGTGCCATCTTTGTCAAGACCCAACCAACCACTCAGAGAGGTTTTGTTTTGTTCTTTTGATGAGTTTTGTTAAGCACTATTCTAAGTACTGGAGTAGATATAAAATAATTAAGTTGGACACAGAACCTGTCCCACAGAAGGCTCACCGTCTAAAAGGGAGAGAGAACAAATATTGAATTCCAATTTTCTAGATGAGGAAACAGAGGCACAGAGAAGTTAAGTGACTTGCTCAAGATCACATAGCAGGCAAGTGTGTGCTGCAAACAAGCAGGGCCTAGAACCTGGGTCCTCTGATTCCCAGATTTGTGCTCTTTCCCCTAGGCCACACTGCTTTTTGCCTTAGGAGCAGATTTTCTGCTTTTTGGCCAGAGTGAGGCTGGGGGCAGCATGGAACCAAGCAACAGGAGAAGGAGGTGACAACAGTTGGTGTGTGAGTCTCCTTGCAATTCCCACTGCTGTTCTCTGCCTCCAAACACCACAGAAAAGGGGTCTCTTCTAGCTTGTTAAGGGCAGCTGGGAGCCAGTAATCTGTTACTGTCTCAGACCGCTACATTTCTGACCATTTTGGCTCTCCACTCAGAAGAGAATATTTTTGTAAGCACATGGTTGTATGTGCTGGGTGTCTTCCTGGGCTTCTGGGGCTGTCACCCCAGCAGTATGCAAGCCCCGCTGCTTCTCTTTTGGGTTTTCCAACTTAAGTTCTTTTTCTGAATCTATCTTTGTGTGGGTCTCTCCCCCCTGCTATGTATATATAACTATATATATATATATATATATTACTCAGTAAATGGTATTTAATGAGCACATACTATGTACAGAACACTGTACTAAGTGCTTGGGGGAGTACAATATAGCAAATGCCATTAAAAAAAGTTAGCAGATAAGTTCCCTGCCAACAATGAGTTTAGAGTGTAGTCTAGATAGATAGATAATAGATAAGTCCTGAATTTTTTCCCTTCCTCCACAAGTCTGGAGAAGAAGTGTTGCCTAATGGATAGTGCATGAGCCTGGGAGTCAGAAGGACCTGGTTAATCTGGTTAATAATAATAATAACAACTGTAGTTTTTGTTAAGCTCTTACTGGGTGTCAGGCCCTGTACTAAGTGGTGGGGTGGACACAAGCAAATCAGGCTGGACACAGTACCTGTCCCTCATGGGGCACTAATCCCAGCTCTGCCAAGTGTTGGCTGTGTGACTTTGGGCAAATCACTTCACCTCTCTGTGCCTCAGTTACCTCATCTGTGAAATGGGCATTATGACTGTGAGCCCCATGTGGGACACCTGATTACCTTGTATCTACCCCAGCTCTTAGTACAGTGCCTGACATATAGTAAGCATTTAAAATACCATTAAAAAAGTCTTGGTTCTCCATATCTCACAGAGAACTTGAAACAAACTTGTGGTATTATCCATCAGGCTGGAAAACTACATAAAAGAGACCAGCTGAGAACCTAGGCCTCAGTATGGAGATAAGCACAACCCAATAGAGAACATGGGGTTGTCTGCTGCTTTGGCAGAATGGCAGTGTCATCTGTACAAAGCACTGTGGCCTAACGGATACAGCACAAGCCTGAGAGTCAAAAGGACCTGGGTTATATTCCCCATTCCACCACTTGTCTGCTATGTGACCTTGGGCAAGTCACTTAACTACTCTGTGCCTCAGTTACATCATCTGAAAAAGGGTCTTCAAAGCACTACTGAGAGCTCACCTCCTCCAGAAGGCCTTTCCAGACTGAGCCCCCCATCCTCTCCTCCTCCTCCCTTCCCCATCACCCATACTCCCTCCCTCCACGCAGCCCCTTCCCCCGCCACAGCACTTGTGTATATTTGTACATATTTATTATTCTCTTTTATTAATGATTTGAATATATCTATAATTCTATTTATTTTGATGGTATTGACACCTGTCTATTCTGTTTTGCTATCTGCCTCCCCCTTCTAGACCATGAGCCCATTGTTGGGTAGAGATTGTCTCTATATGTTGCCAAATTGAACTTTCCAATCGCTTAGTACAGTGCTGTGCACACAGTAAGCGCTCAGTAAATACGATGGAATGAATGAATGAAGAAAGAATGAATGAATAAAACTTGTGAGCCCCATGTGGGACAGGGACTGCGTCCAACCTCATTAGCTTATATCTACCTCAGTGCTTGGCTCACAGTAAGCACTTAACAAATGCATTTTTTAAAAAATTATGCAGCTAGAAATACTGATGGGGTTGGGATAAAGTCATGGAAAAGAAGTCCATAGTAGATTAACAGGGAGTAGAGTCTGTTACAGGAAATCATGAGCTACATTACACTTTTTCACAGTGCTAGTTAAGAGCTAACTATGTTCTATATGCCGTTCAAAGTGTTGGGGTAGATACACGCTAATTAGGTTAGACGCAGCCTGTGTCCCATATGGTCTTCACTATCAAAATCCCCATTTTACAGAAGTGGTAACTGAGACATAGAAGTGAAGTGACTTGTCCAAGCGCACAAATGGCAGAGCCAGGATTAGAACCCCAGTCCTTAACCCATCTCCAATTTGAGAAGGAGTTGAACAAATTGAAGGATATGTTAAGAGTGAGTTGTTCAAGCCATTACCTGGGACATAGTTTAATAATAATAATAATAATAAGGGTATTATTTGAACACTTACTATGTGCCAGGCACTGTTTTAAGATCTGAGGTGGATGCAAACAAATGAAGTTGGATGCAGTCCCAGTCCCATGTGTGGCTCACATTCTCAATCTCCATTTTTCAGATGAGGCATAGAGAAGTGAAGCAACTTGACCAAGGTCACACAGAAGACAAGTGAACAAATTTAATTACAAATATATACATAACTGCTTTGGGGCTGGAGAAGGGACTAATAAAGGGTGCAAATCCTAGTGCAAGGGTGATGCAGTAGGGAGAGGGTGAAGAGGAAATGAGGTCTTTGCTGGGGAAGGCCTCTTGCAGGAGATGTGTTTTTAATAAGACTTGGAAGGTGGGGAGAATGAATGTCTGTCAGATACAAAGAAGTAGGAAAGTCCAGGCCAGAGGCAGAACATGGATGAGGGGTCAAGGGCAACATAGATGAGATTGAGGTACAGTGAGTAGGTTGCCATTAGAGAAGTGAAATGTGTGGGATGGCTTGTAGTAGGAAATCAGGGTTATAAGATAGGAGGGTCAAGGGGATTGAGTGCTTTACATCCTATAGTAAGGAGTTTCTGTTTGATATGGAGGTGGAGGTGGAGGTTGATGGCCAACCACTGGAGGCTCTTGTGGAGTGGAGAAACATTGAGTGGTTTTGTAGAGAAATGATCGAGAAAGCAGAGTGAAGTATGGTTTGGAATAGGGATAGACAGGAGACAGGAAGGTCAGCAAGGAGGCTGATACAATAATCAAGACTGGATAGTATAAATGCTTGGATTAATGTGGTAGCAGTTTGATAGGAGAAGAAAGGGCAGATTTTAGTGGTGTTGTGCAGGTTGAACCAACAGGATTTGGTGACTGAATATGTGGGTTGAATGGAAGAAATGAGTTGAGAATAGTACCAATGTTAATGGCTTGTGAGACATGGAGGATGCCCAGCACACACACTCTGGTCCTCTGCCACTAACCTCCTCACTGTGCCTCGTTTTCTCCTGTCCACGGTCAGCTTCTGGCCCACGTCCTTCCTCTGGCCTGGAAAGCCCTCCCTCCACAAATCCACCAAACTAGCTCTCCTCCTCCCTTCAAAGCCCTACTGAGAGCTCACCTCCTCCAGGAGGTCTTCCCATCCCATCTCTTCCCCTGCTCTCTCCCCCTCTCTCCAGGCTTGCATCTCCTCCTGCCTTCAGGACATCTCCATCTGGATGTCTGCCCACCACCTAAAACTCAACATGTCCAAGACTGAACTCCTTGTCTTCCCTCCCAAACCCTGCCCTCTCCCTGACTTTCCCATCTCTGTTGACGGCACTACCATCCTTCCCGTCTCACAAGCCCGCAACCTTGGTGTCATCCTCGACACCGCTCTCTCATTCACCCCTCACATCCAAGCCGTCACCAAAACCTGCCGGTCTCAGCTCCGCAACATTGCCAAGATCCGCCCTTTCCTCTCCATCCAAATTGCTACCCTGCTCGTTCATGCTCTCATCCTATCCCGTCTGGACTGCTGTATCAGCCTTCTCTCTGATCTCCCATCCTCATGTCTCTCCCCACTTCAATCCATACTTCATGCTGCTGCCCGGATTGTCTTTGTCCAGAAATGCCCCGGGCATGTTACTCCCCTCCTCAAAAATCTCCAGTGGCTACCAATCAATCTGCACATCAGGCAGAAACTCCTCACCCTCAGCTTCAAGGCTCTCCATCACCTCGGCCCCTCCTACCTCACCTCCCTTTTCTCCTTCTACAGCCTACCCCGCACCCTCCGCTCCTCTGCCGCTAATCTCCTCACCGTGCCTCGTTCTCGCCTGTCCCGCCATCGACCCCAAGCCCACGTCATCCCCCCTGGCCTGGAATGCCCTCCCTCTGCCCATCCGCCAAGCTAGCTCTCTTCCTCCCTTCAAGGCCCTACGAGAGCTCACCTCCTCCAGGAGGCCTTCCCAGACTGAGCCCCTTCCTTCCTCTCCCCCTCGTCCCCCTCTCCTTCCCCCCCATCTTACCTCCTTCCCTTCCCCACAGCACCTGTATATATGTATATATGTTTGTACATATTTATTACTCTATTTATTTATTTATTTATTTATTTATTTATTTGTCTTACTTGTACATATCTATTCTATTTATTTTATTTTGTTTGTATGTTTGGTTTTGTTCTCTGTCTACCCCTTTTAGACTGTGAGCCCACTGTTGGGTAGGGACTGTCTCTATATGTTGCAAACTTGTACTTCCCAAGCGCTTAGTACAGTGCTCTGCACACAGTAAGTGCTCAATAAATATGATTGATTGATTGATTCCAAGACTGAGCCCCCCCTTGTTCCTCCCCTCCTCCTCCTCCCCTCCCCATCACCCCTTAACCCCTCTGCTCTGCCCCCTTCCCCTTACCACAGCATTTGTATACGTTTCTATATATTTATTACTCTATTTTATTTGTACATACTATTTATTTTATTAATTATGTGTATATAGCTATGATTCTATTTATTCTGATAGTATTGACACCTGTCTTCTTGTTTTGTTTTGTTGTCTGTCTTCCCCTTCTAGACTGTGAGCCCATTGTTGGGTAGGGATCGTCTCTACATGTTGCCAATTTGTACTTCCCAAGCATTTAGTACAGTGCTCTGCACACAGTAAGCGCTCAATAAATTTGATTGATTGAATGAATTAATTAATTAATGGTGCTGTCTACAGCACCATTGATGGGAAGTCAGAGGGAGGGCAGGATTTGGGTAGGAAAATGAGGAGTTCTGGTTTTGACATGTTAAGTTTGAGGTGACGGCAGGACATCCAAGTAAAGATGTCTTGAAGACAGGAGGAAATGTGAGACTGCAGAGAGGGAGAGAGATCAAGGCTGGAGATGTAGATTTGGGAATCATCTGCAAAGAGGTGGTAATTGAAGCCATGTGAGCCAATGAGTTGTTCAAGGGAGTGGGTGTAGATGAAGAAGTCTCTCAAGCTCTCTTTCCAAACAATCAGGCTTTCACCATGTCTTTAAAAATAGTGTTTTCTCAAAAGCTATGCAGTTTAATGGAGTATTGATAGCATTTATTAAGCACTCTCAAGCTCTCTTTCCAAGCAATCAGGATTTCAGCATTTCTTTAAAAATAGTGTTTCTCAAAAGCAATGCAATTTAGTGGAGTACTGATAGTATCTATTAAGCACTTACAGTGTTCAAACCACTGGAATAAGAGCTGGGAAAGAATTCACAGATGGGAATTAGATACAGTCAAGGAGGAGAAGGGATTGCCAATAGACATATAAAGAAACATTAAACAAAATACTAGGAAAACATAAAGACAAAAACCAAAGCTCAGTAGAGTACTGTGGCTAGATGAGCAGAATTTCAGGCTTCTCGTGCTTCAGAGTCCCATCACAATGGCAGCCACAATGACCACTCCAGTAGCAGCAGACAGAGTCTTCCCTAGGTTCTGAGGTGCAGGTGACAGGCTGAGGCTGTTCTCCTCTCTTCCATCAAGGAGCTGGAGGCCAGGTCGAGGTGAAGGAAGAGAGCATATGAGGGGTCCCAGAGGGGCAGTGGGGGCCAATAGAAGAGGACATTGTGGGCTCTGAGAGTCACGATAGGGTGGGGAAGGGTGGGTAACAGATACACACGAGTCACACGACCATCTCGTGTAGAGAGTGGCCCAGCATGGACACTCAACAGCAGCATAAATCCACCTGGCTGGTGGTGTACAGAGCATAGTAGGACATGTCTACCAACTCCATTGTATTGTACTCTCCCAAGTGCTTAGTACAGTGCTCTGCATATGGTAAGTGCTCAATAAATACCAATGATTGATTAATGGCAGGAGCAGAGCTCTGGGAGATGCGATGGAGAGGATTGTGACAAGATCCCAGAGGAGCTGGCAGTCTTCAGGAAGTGTCTGTTGGTATTTATCTTTCCTGAATTTTTCTTATAATCCAAGGAAATTCAAGGTGAAGAAATAGGAATGAACAATTCCTTACAGGAAAGTTTTAGATTTACATCCAATATAAATATAGAAGCCAAATCTTCATACTGATACTTCAACAAAAAATATCAGCTCCGCCAATTGTCAGCTGTGTGACTTTGGGCAAGTCATTTGACTTCTCTGTGCCTCAGTTACCTCATCTGTAAAATGGGGATTAAGACTGTGAGCCCCCCGTGGGACAACCTGATCACTTTGTATCCCCCTCAGTGCTTAGAACAGTGATTTGCACATAGTAAGTGCTTAAATGCCATTATTATTATTATTATTATTATTACTACATATATTGAAATAATTGCATTTTTCAAAGTAATTTCAAAAGTCCTATACAAAGTGCTATTTACATCTGGTTGTAGTGGCCTGTGTTGGATACATTAGGGTGGTCATGAATTAGGTCTTTGACCAGACAATTCTGTTTTCACCAGATTTATCCCCGATCCAGTAAAGATTGTCCTATATGTGGACATTTTAAGTCCCTGGGTTTCCCCTGCCTCAGCTTCTGCTACCAAATTCACAAGGACCTGGTAGATGAGTGCAATGGCTCTAGAGCAAAGTGTGGGCCGAAGGAAGGGAGGGTAGGGACTAGAGTTCAACAGCCAGAGAAATCTGCTAGGTTCAGGTGGCATGAAAAGGACTTTGCAAAATGATGCATATAATCGATATCCTTACATTACCCTGAGTGCCTGGTATTTCACATTAGGCATCACGTATGCTTCTATGTCTGCTAGAAAAGCAGAATGGCCTAGTGGCAAGAGTAGTTTGGAAGTCAGATGATATAGGTTCTAATCCTGGCTCTGTCACTTATCTGCTGTGTGACCTTGGACAAGTCACTTAACTTCTCTGTGCCTCAGTTACCTCATCTGAAAAATAGGGATTAAGACTGTGAGCCCCATGTGGTACAGGGACTGTGTCCAACCTGGTTACGTTGTATGTACCCCAGCATTTAGAACACTGCTTGGCACAAAATAAGCACTTAACAAATATTATTATTATTACTATTGGAAAGAAGATCTACAATTTACCCATGGTCATACAGCAGGCAGTGGTGGAGGTGGGATTGGAAAATGGTCTCCTGACTGACAGCCCCACATTTTTTCCACTATCATGTTAGCTAATCCTGTTGTACTCTCCCCTTTGCTTAGTGCAGTGATCTGCACACTGAATGTGCTCAATGAACAGTAGTAGTAATAGTAATAATAATAATAATGATGGGATTTGTTAAGCGCTTACTATGTGCAAAGCACTGTTCTAAGCGCTGGAGGTTCAGAGCAATGTACTAAGTGCTAAGAATACTATCGATTGACTTTAGTGGTGCGTGATATAATTTCGGAGCAGTTCTGCTACGAGTTCCATTCTGAAATGCATATTATAAATTATTTATTTCTATTAGTATCTGTCTCCCCATCTAAATTGTAAGCTTGTTGTGGGCAGGGAATATGTCTGCCAAGGCTGTTGTATCCTTCCCAGCACTTTGAACAGTGCTCTGCACATAGTAAGCATTCGATAAATACCAAAAATGTTGATGATGATGATGATGGTAGAGTCATAAGTGGTCCCCTTAGCCTATATATATACTTGTTGCTACCATCCTCTGTCTCGGCACATATTTTTCTGCAAATTCTAGCTTGGGATTACTTTGTAACCATTTTAAGTTTCTGAATAATATTGGAGGAGTCAGGTTTGTGACTGCAAGCTAAATACATAAGGAAATGATTGGAGAAACTTGGCCATGGTTTCTTAGCATGGCCTCACACTGCTACTAAGAGACAGGGGAATTCCAGGGCTCATTAAACTTCTAAGGCTATGGTAAAGGAAGAGTCTGTAGAAGTACAGCTATTACCCTTCCTTAAGTTAGTACTATTCAAGGCCTTCAAATCTGCTACATTTTTTGTTTGTTTATTTTATGGTACTTACAGTCTGCAACACTTAGAACAGTGCTTGGCACATAGGAAGCACTTAACAAATACCACCATCATCATCAGCAGTTATTATGTGTCAAACACTGTCATAAGCACTGGGATCTTGTCTTATGTAGTCGAGTCATTTCTAGTCCATAGCAATGTTATGGATACATCTCTCCCAGAACGCCCCGCTTTCCATCTGCAGTCATTCTGGCCCTTTCCTCTCCATCCAAACCGCTACCCTGCTCATTCAATCGCTCATCCTATCCCAACTGTATTACTGCATCAGCCTCCTCTCTGATCTCCCATCCTCCTGTCTCTCCCCACTTCAATCTATACTTCATGCCGCTGCCCGGATCATCTTTGTGCAGAAATGCCCTGGGTATGTTACTCCCCTCCTCAAAAATCTCCAGTGACTGCTTGTCAACCTATGAATCAAGCAAAAACTCCTCACTCTCGGCTTTGAGGCTCTCCATCACCTCGACCCTCCTACCTCACCTCCCTTCTCTCCTTCTACAGCCCAGCCCACACCCTCCACCTCTCTGCTGCTAACCTCCTCACTGTGCCTCGTTCTTGCCTGTCCCGCTGTCGACCCCTGGCCCATGTCCTCCCCCTGGCCTGGAATGCCCTCCCTTCTCACGTCCGCCAAGCTACCTCTCTTCCTCCCTTCAAAGCCCTACTGAGAGCTCACCTCCTCCAGGAGGCATTCCCAGATTGAGCCCCCTCCTTCCTCTCCCCCTCCCCATCCCCCCCCGCCCTATCTCCTTCCCCTCCCCACAGCACCTGTATATATGTTTGTACAGATTTATTACTCTATTTATTTTACTTGTACATATTTACTATTCTATTTTATTTTCTTAATGTGTTTTGTTTTGTTGTCTGTCTCCCCCTTCTAGACTGTGAGCCCGCTGTTGTGTAGAGACCATCTCTATATGTTGCCAACTTGTATTTCCCAAGCGCTTAGTACAGTGCTCTGCACACAGTAAGAGCTCAATAAGTACAATTGAATGAATGAATGAATAGTAGTGTATTCATAGAGTTATCTTGGTAAAAATACAGAAGTGGTTTACCACTGCTGTCTTCCACACTGGGGTAGGTACAAGCCAATTACTTAGGACAGAGTCCCTGTCCCACATGGGGCTCACAGTCTTAAGTAGGAGGGAAAACAAGTATTGAATCTCCATTTTACAGTTGAGGAATCTGAGGCAAAGAAAAGTTAAGCGACTTGCCGAGGGTCACACAGCAAACAATTAGAAGAGCAATTGTCAGAGTGAGGATTAGAACACAGGTCCTTTGAATCCCAAGCCCTTACTCTTTCCACTAGACCATGCTGCCTTTAGTAAACAGAGTAAGGGTTGATGGATACTCTGCAGGCTAGACAGTATTAGGAAGGTCTGAGAGATTATTTCAACTGTTTTAAGATAATCTTAAAATCTTAACTTCCCAGGGTTGTACTTCAAATGTGACTGAAATCTGACAAGGTATATCAAAAATGGCCATCAGACTTAAGAGTGAAGAAACATGAAGAATGAGTAATCCTAAATCAATTTCAGTGAATCAATCATTGGTACTTGTTGAGAGCTTACTATGTACAGAGCACTCTACTAAGCACTTGGGAGAGTGCAATACAACAGATTTCCTAGAAAGTCCGCAGGGATAGGCCAAATAGGAAGAGAGGAAGCAGTTACTCTGTGGCTTTAGTCATTTGGACAAATTATAAAAGTAAAATAAAAACACTCCATTTCTTCAGTTATTTGTACAAATTATAAAAGTAAACTAAAAACTTTAAAGTAAAATAATTCCAGTTTTTCATTATTATTGTTGACTATTTCATGTTCCATTTACAGTTTTCTTCACTCATTCAATCGTATTTATTGAGTGCTTACAGTGTGCAGAGCACTGTACTAAGCACTAGGGAAATACAAGTCGGCAATATATAGAGATGGTCCCTACCCAACAATGGGCTTACAGTCTAGAAGTAAAAATATGCTGGCCACTGATTAAACAGTTCTGAAATAAAGGCCATTCTTATTTACTCCACTACCAGATGGTCACTGTTGCAAAGAAATCACCATTTGCTTAAAAAAAAACACAAATAACTAAAAAACCTACAGAGTCCTCATCGTAATATGGCAATTGACTTTGCTATGGGTAAGCTATTCTTATATATATATATATATATGAAAGTATACAGGGAGAGTCTTGGTGCTTTAAAAGAGAGTTGCTGCAAACTAATGACATTTGTAATTCAGGTTGAGACTTCCTTAATTCAAACTCTGCCAACAACTTGCTGTGGGTGGAGGGGAAGTTATTAAGTTATTAATGGAAGTGGAACGAGTATGGGCCTGGGAGTCTGGGTTCTAATTCCTGCTCTGCCATTTGTCTGCTGTGTTAACTTAGACAAATCACTTAATTTTGTAGTGCCTCAGTTACCTCATCTGTAAAATGGAGATTAATACTGTGACCCCTATGTGGGATTGGGACTGAATTCAATCCAATTATCTTCTATCTACCCAAGTGCTTAGTACAATGACTGGCACATAGTTAGTGCTTAAAAAATACCATAAAAAAATTAACACCAACACCTCAGCTCCTCCATCCAGGTAAGGGACATAACATCACGTTCCACAGACCCTTGGAAGAAACAGCATGGCCTAGTGGATAGAAGCATGGGCCTGACAGTCAGAAGAATCTGCCTTCTAATCCCGCCTCTGCTACTTGTCTGCTGAGTGACCTTAGGGAAAACATTTACCTTCTCTGTGCCTCAGTTACCTCATCTTTAAAATAGGGATTAATACTGTGAGTTCCACGTTGAGCGTGGACTTTGTCCACCCCAATTAGCTTGTATCTACCCCAGTGCTTAGCACAGTGCCTGGCACAAAGTAATCACATTCCCTGATCAATCAATCAATCAATCAATCGTATTTATTGAGCGCTATGTGCAGAGCACTGTACTAAGCGCTTGGGAAGTACAAATTGGCATCACATAGAGACAGTCCCTACCCAACAGTGGGCTCACAGTCTAAAAGGGGGAGACAGAGAACAGAACCAAACATACCAACAAAATAAAATAAGTAGGATAGAAATGTACAAGTAAAATAAATAAATAAATAAATAGAGTAATAAATATGTACAACCATATATACATATATACAGGTGCTGTGGGGAAGGGAAGGAGGTAAGACGGGGGGATGGAGAGGGGGACGAGGGGGAGAGGAAAGAAGGGGCTCAGTCTGGGAAGGCCTCCTGGAGGAGGTGAGCTCTCAGCAGGGCCTTGAAGGGAGGAAGAGAGCTAGCTTGGCGGATGGGCAGAGGGAGGGCATTCCAGGCCCGGGGGATGACGTGGGTCGGGGGTCGATGGCGGGACAGGCGAGAGCGAGGTACAGTGAGGAGATTAGTGGTGGAGGAGCGGAGGGTGCGGGCTGGGCAGTAGAAGGAGAGAAGGGAGGTGAGGTAGGAGGGGGCGAGGTGATGGACAGCCTTGAAGCCCAGGGTGAGGAGTTTCTGCCTGATGCGCAGATTGATCGGTAGCCATTGGAGGTTTTTGAGGAGGGGAGTAATATGTCCAGAGCGTTTCTGGACAAAGATAATCCGGGCAGCAGCATGAAGTATGGATTGAAGTGGAGAGAGACACGAGGATGGGAGATCAGAGAGAAGGCTAGTGCAGTAGTCCAGACGGCTGATGAAGCCCTCTTTTCTCCAGCTTCCTCTCCCTTCTGTGTTGTCTATGCACATAGATCTGCGATATTTGGGTGTTTGATTTTGCCCCACGCTCAACCTCACAGCATCTATGTACATATCTTTAAATTATATATTATAAATAACTAATTAATTTATATTAATGTCTGCTTCCCCCTCTAGACAGTAAGCTCATTATGAACAAGAAACATGCCTGCTAATTCTGTTGTATTGTACTCTCCCAAGTGGTTAGTACGTAGCTCTGCACATGGTAAGTGTTCAATAAATACCACTGATTGATAGATTAACAAATACCATAAAAAAGAAGCAGGGGCTTTGTAGAAAATGTAGAAAATTTTCCTCTGAAACAGACTTAAATTCAATTCTGGCTGGGAGAATAGGGAGGGAAATACAGGGATTGCATTCTCCCAAGTGATCAGTACAGTGCTCTGCACACAGTTAGCGCTCAATATAGCCGATTGAATAATGAATGAATGAATAAGGTTGGTCTTAGCCATGAGAGCTGGGGGATTCAGCTTTGGTGGTTGCAGGGACAAACCAAATTCTTCAAAAACAAAGCCTCATTTTGCTTTTCCTAGTTTAGAAATTCATTTTTTTTATTACTGACTGTTGACATTTATGAACCCAGTGGCCATGTCTCCATGGGACCAAGTTAATAAATCTGCTTGGCACGTTCTTAAGATTCAGTGCCAAGTTATCATTAGCAAGGCTTGTGGTCTCTGGCAACAGTGTTGTTTTCAGAGTCCCACACTTCAGATCTTAGAACCAAATCCAATCTGGAACTCTCATATCAATCTGCCTAATTAACAATTTCATGCAGTTTTTTCCATGACCTCTAGACTGTAAGCTTGTTGTTGTATCTATCAACCAGGTTATATTGTGTGCTCCCAAGCACTTAGTACAGCGCTCAATCAAATAAGATTGATTGACTGACCCCTTGCTTTTCAGTTCTGTTCCCTTATCCTCTGCCATCCTCAGAAGTGCAGTTGGGTAGCTATAAGATAAGAATGGAGGTGAGTGGGTGTGAGGGAGAGATAATCAAAATCAATGATGTTTGTTGACTACCTGTAATTTATTTTAATGCCTGACTCCTCTCTCTAGACTATAAATTCCTTGAAGTCAAGGATTGGGATTACTATCTGTATTGTTCTCTCCCAAGCACTTAGTACAGTGCTGGGCATAATAAGTGCTCAATAAATAACACTGATTGCTTGAGTTGATAGATATGATCCCTGCCCTCAAGGAACTTACAGTTAAGGGAAGTAACTGAGTAGAAGTAGGTAGGATTTGCGGTGTGTGATTCTGAAAATAACCTTCTATAATTTTACTTCTACTTTCAGTATTTTCAGGCATTAGGAGACCTGATTTTAGTAGGGCTTTGAAGACTTGTCTTGTTTCGTTTGATTGTCTGTCTCCACCTTCTAGACTGTGAGCCCATTGGGGAGGGATTGTCTTTGTTTCCAAACTGTACTTTCCAAGCGCTTAGTACAGTGCTCTGCACACAGTAAGCACTCAATAAATACAATTGAATGAATGAATGAATGGGGAGAATGCTACTTTGTCAGATCAATAAGGGGAGGAAGTTTCAAGCACGAGGAGGGACATGAGCAAGGGGTTGACGTTGAGTGACACAAGAGTGAAAAACAGGTACAATTTCTCTTTTAAACCAAGGGCTTCTCCTGCTAAGCTTGGGCTTCAACTGCTTTGGAGTCTGTTTTACAATGCATTGAAACAGAAAGTCCTATTTTAATGGTATTTATTAAGTATTTATTTTGTGCCAGATGCTTACTGAGCGCTGGCATAGATAGAAGCTAATCAAGTTGGACACAGTCAGTGTGCCACATGGAGCTCACAATCTTAATTCCTATTTTGCAGATGAGGTAACTGAGGCACAGAGAAGTGAAGTGACTTGCCCAAGGTCACACAGCAGATAAGTAATGGAGCTGGGATTAGAACCCAGGTCCTTCAGTCTTCCTGGGTTTGCTCTAGCCACTAAGCCATGCTGCTTCTTACACATACTTAGCTTACAAATGCAAAGATTATTTAGTCTATTCTTCTGATTCAGATGGACTGGGCCCACAGTACATATACTGATACACCCCAACAGCCATAATTCCAATTTTGAGGATGAGTCCTCCTACCATTTATGTGGGTGTAGCTGAAAAGGTCTGTGACTGACACTCCATTTCACACTCCATGTGCATGAGGAAACTGTCCAGTTTTGCCGCACCGATGTACTTGGCACTTGCAGAGTTTGTCACTGTTTCAGAATCTGTTGCTTGAGATCGTGACCCTCTCCATCTTGGCTTAAGGAGGAGTTTTGCAACATTTTCTTTTCAATAGAGGGAAATAACGAGACCGGACCTGAAGTTGCAGCTAATGTTCCTTTAGCAACAGCTTCGGCCTCAATTAGGAAGATTCCCGGGGTAAAAACAATAATAAATGTGGTATTTGTTTAATGCTTTCTTTGTGTCTATTACTATACTAAATGCTGGGGTAGATCCAAGCTAATGAAGAACCACGACAGAAAGAGCAATCGTACAGAAAAAGTAAAAAGCAGTACTGTCTGTTTCTCTCACTCTCTCCCTCAGTCACATATCTGTCTGCATCTTAGTCTGGCCATGAATGCCTCACCTGCTACATATTTAGGAAGACCTCCAACCAGTCACCTCTGCTCTGTCGACTGCAATAAAGTTTGTTATTTTTAAAGCTGGGGCACGTATGTGTGGTGTTAAAGAAAAATAATGACAAGGTGACTAATGGAGTGAATGGTGGGATGGATTATGTTTCCATTCTGAAACATCAAATATGAATAATAATAATAATTGTGGCACCAGTTAAGCACTTATTATGTGCTAAGCACTGTTCTAAGCACTGAAGCAGGTACAATTTAATCAGAGTGGACACAGTCCCTGTCCCACATGGGGCTTGCAGTCTACATAGGAAGGAGTAGGATTCATTCCCCATTTAATAGGTGAGGTAACTGAGGCACAGAGAAGTTAGGTGACTTTTCTGAGGTCACACAACAGACATATGACATACAGGATTTGAGCCCAGGTCCTCTGAATCCCAGGCCTGTGGTCTTTCCACTTGGCCATGCTGCTTCTTTGAAGTGGGATTTCTTAAAAACTCTAGTCATTATAAATCCATGTCACTGGCTTTGATGCAGCAGTACATACGCTATATACACCCACACATACACCAAAGCCAGATTTAAGACTCTCATTATAGAAAAGACATTTAACTCCACATAACTGTTTTGTTGAGCCACCCTCACTAGCTAAGAAGCTTTTTAAGAAAAATGTGATATTTCAGTAATCACTTCCATGCTTTTGCCATATTAGTAGTAATATAGAATAAATGACAAATGAAATTGATCTCATTTGCACTATGTGGGTAAATCTATGCAAATCAGAAACAAGTTCAAGAGATAACTGAGACCCCTTATGAATATTCAGAATGCTTGTAAATCTCCTGTATGGGAAGTTTGAGCTACCGAGGATTCTGTTAAGATCTTTTTTTTTCTTTTATTGTATTTGGTAAGTGCTTACTATGTGCCGGGCGCTGTACTAAGTGATGGGGTAAACACAGGATAATCATGTTAGACACAGTCCATGTCACACATGGGGCTCACAGAATTAATCCTCATTTTACAAATCAGATAACTGAGGCACAGATAATTTAAGTGACTTGTTCAAGGTCACATAGCAGACAGCCCGTCTTCTAGACTGTGAGCCCATTGTTGTATAGGGATTGTCTCTATTTGTTGCCGAATTGTATTTTCCAAGCACTTAGTACAGTGCTATGCACACAGTAAGTGCTCAGTAAATAGAAATGAATTGAATGAATGAACAAGCAGCAGATCCGGGATTAGAACCCAGGTCCTTCCAACTTCCAGGCCGGTACACTTTTCCCTAGATCATGCTTCTTCTCAAAAAAAAAAAAAACTATCCTAATGGAAATGCTAAACTTTAAACTATATCTTTATACTTCCTGTCTCTTGTGAAAACGTTTGTAATCAGATCCCAATAGTCCCTTGTTGGAAATATAAGTAACTTGCCCAAAGTCTCACAGAAGGCAAGTGGCAGAGCTGGGATTAGAACCCAGATAATAATAATAAAAATAATAATGATATTTCTTAAGCACTTACTATGTGCCTAGCACTGTACTAAACTCTGGGGTAGATAAAAGCAAATCGGGGTGGGTATAGTCCATGTCCCACATGGGGCTTACGGTCTTAGGCCCCATTTCACAGATGAGGTAACTGAGGCACAGGGAAGTTAAGCAATTTGCCCAAGGTAACACAGCAGACTAGTGGTAGAGCCAGGATTAGATCCCAGATCCTTCTGATTCCCAGTAATGGGCTGAATCCACAAGGCCATGCTGCTTCTGACCTGGTGTCCCCATCTTCCCTCATATCTGGAATTCTCTTATCCTTCAAATCTAACAGTCCACCACTCTCCCCACCTTCAAAACCCTCCTAAAATCACATCTCCTCCAAGAGGCCTTCCCTAAATCCCCAACTGCCCTATCCACCCTCCCCTCTGTGCCTACTATGCACTTGTCTGTGTATCACTTAAACACTTTGATACTCACCCCGGACCCACAGAACTTATGTAAATATCCTTTTATTCTACAACTTCCCCTATCTGTAATTTATTTTAATGTTTGTCTAACCCTGTAAACTATAAGCTCCTTGTGGGCAAGGATCACATCTTCCAACTCTATTATATCATATTTCCCCAAGGATTTAGTACAGTGTTCTGCAGATTGTAAGTGTTTAATAAATACCATTGCTTGGTTACCCACTAATAAATGAAGCATAAAATTTCCTTTAAAACTGCTCCCCAGAGGATTACCATCGTTGTGAATTAAGGCACTTATCTGGAAAAATCCCCCAAGATTACCAGATAAGCTGCCTCACTATCTTGCCTTATTCATTGCCTAAGTGGTTTAAATTACATTAGTCTCTGGCCTACCAACAACGGGGTAGAGTCAGTCAGAGAGGAGGGAGGTAGGACATTCGGGGAGCCCAGCTTCAACCCCTCCTTGAGTGGCCTCTCTCACCCTCACTCGCCAATCAATCAATCAATCAATCAATTCCAGGCCAGAGACAACACAGAAATGACCCCCTCTCCTGCCACGGAAGAAGGAGTTTGGGATGGTAGGTAGGTGGGCCCAGTTTCTATCCATCTCAAAGCTGCCCCTCTGCCTAGCTGGATATGGAGCCCTTATGGAGGGTGATTGTGAAGCTCTCATGGGTACCATTGTAGCAGCAGCAGCAGCTCACCACATAGCCAGAAGGAGATGAGTGTGATAGGGTAATGAGGATGGGGAAGGGAAAAAATCCTGGTTTGGATTTTTCTCAGAAACATTTCCTCTGTGCATCTCTTAGTCTTTTTGTCCCACTAGTATTTCATTGAGTCAGAATATTGGCAGACCCTCCGATCAATCAGATTCCGTCTGCAGGATGTGGCCCTTGAGAATGCTTAAACCAAACCCTTCATTGGGTGGAGGAAGATCAGATACAAGCACCCATGTATGGCTGTAATCCAGTCAAGCATACCTTAGGCTATTCACACTTGTATTAGAAAATCTTTGAGATGGATCCCGGATATGAAAAAACTGATTGCTAAATGCTTACACTGGCTACCAATTATTTTTTAAAGTATTTGTTAAGTGCTTACTGTGTGCCAGGCACTGTTCTAAGTGCTGGGATAAATACAAGATAGTCACTTCAGACACAGTCCACATCCCTGATGGGACCTCACAGTCTTAATCCTCATTTTACAGATGAGGTAACTGAGGCATAGAGAAGTGAAGTGACTTGCCCAAGGTCACACAGCAAACAAGTTGCAGAGTCAGGATTAGAACTCAGGTCCTTCTGACTCCCAGGCCCATACTCTATCCACTAAGCTATGCTGCTTCTCTGCCTCAGATTGGTGCAAATGAAACCTCATGCTTAATATGGTTTCATTGTTCCTTGAATTCTTTCTATAATCAAAAGGCACAAGAGAATTCCTTTCTTTCTGGTTCTCAATCAATCAATCAGTGGAATTTATCGAGCACATACAGTGTGCAGAGCACTGTACTAAACACTTGGGAGATACAGTACTACAGTGTTGGACGATATTATCCCTGCCCACAAAGAGCTTACTCACTAGCTTACAGACATTAAAATACAGATGAATATGTACCTAAGTACTTTGGGACAGGGGACAGGGTCAGTATCAAAGTGTTTAAAGGGTATAGATTCAAGTGTGTAGGTGATGCAGAAAAGAGAGTGAATAGGGGAAATGAGGGCTTAGTCTTGGAAGGCCTCGTGTTGGAGATGTGATTTTACTAAGGTTTTGAAGGTAGGGAGAGTTGTGATCTGCCAGATGTGAAGGGAGAGGGAGTTCCAGGACAATGGGAGAATGTTGGGTGGGGTCAGTAGCAAGAAAGATGGGATAAAGGTACAGTGAGTAGGTTTCTGTTAGAGGAGTGAAGCAAGTGGGATTTTCTTTATGTGCACACCTTAACTGTCAGACTACTACTAAAAAAACCTAATTGATCATTTATGTAGTCTAGACAGCTAGTACAGAGTAACTTCAGTGTGTATGACTTCTTGGCAAATCCTACTATGCCAGTGAAAATAGATTGGGTATATGTTTTTATCTTTCTCTGTTATGAAAGGAAACAACAAGGTCCACACATAAAACCATATATACATACACATATGTATGGATGGATATATGGATATGGGTATATATCCCTCTAGACTGTAAGCTCATTGTGGACAGGCAATGCATCTGTTTATTGTTGCATTGTACTCTCCCAAGCGCTTAGTACAGTATGCTGCAAATATTAAGCGTTCAATAACTACAATTGAATAAATGAATATATTTATTCATTATTTATTTATTCATTCATTCATATATATATCATCATCATCAATCGTATTTATTGAGCACTTACTATGTGCAGAGCACTGTACTAAGCGCTTGGGAAGTACAAATTGGTAACATATAGAGACAGTCCCTACCCAACAGTGGGCTCACAGTCTAAAAGGGGGAGACAGAGAACAAAACCAAACATACTAACAAAATAAAATAAATAGAATAGATATGTACAAATAAAATAAATAAATAGAGTAATAAATATGTACAAACATATATACATATATACAGGTGCTGTGGGGAAGAGAAGGAGGTAAGATGTGGGGGATGGAGAGGAGGAAGGGGGGAGAGGAAGGAAGGGGCTCAGTCTGGGAAGGCCTCCTGGAGGAGGTGAGCTCTCAGCAGGGCCTTGAAGGGAGGAAGAGAGCTAGCTTGGCGGATGGGCAGAGGGAGGGCATTCCAGGCCCGGGGGATGACGTGGGCACTCCAGGAGCAGCAAGGCCATGCGGTGTGATGGCGGGCGGGCCTCTCGGGAACGGAGTCCCTTGCGTCAATATTATATATATATAGGTCTTCCTCCATTTGTATAGCAAATTATTGAAAAATCTTCAGCTCATTTCAATCAATCAATCAATCAATCGTATTTATTGAGCACTTACTGTGTGCAAAGCACTGTACTAAGCGCTTGGGAAGTACAAGCTGGCAACATATAGAGACAGTCCCTACCCAACAGTGGGCTCACAATCTAGAAGGGAGAGACAGAGAACAAAACCAAACATACTAACAAAATAAAATAAATAGAATAGATAGGTACAAGTAAAATAAATAAATAAATAGAGTAATAAATATGTACAAACATTTCAGTTCATCTTATTCAGATTTTTATTCACCTCATCAATAAAATCACATTTATTAAGCATTTACTATTTGCAGAACACTATAATAAGTGCTTGGGAAAGTACAGTGTTGCATAGTAGGTAGACATGAGAGAAGCAGTGTTGGCTTAGTGGAAAGAGCACAGGCTTGAGGGTCAGAGGTTATGTGTTCTAATCCTGACTCCACCACTTGTCAGCTGTGTGATTTTGGGCAAGTAACTTAAATTCTCTGTGCCTCAGTTACCTCATCTGTAAAATGGGGATTAAGACTATGAGCCCCAAAAACAGTGCTTGGCACATAGTAAGCGCTCAACAAATATTATTATTATTAATATGTTCCCTCATCACCATGGATCTTCTTTTAATTAAGTGATTTGTTTTTTTTTCATTATTTGGGGGCTATAATGATTCTACTTTGTCCAGAATTCTTCCCAGGCCTCACTCACCTATTTGCAAATGTTATTTCACAAGTGTCTTTTTTTGTTTTGCTTTTCACCTTTAATGTATCTAGAGAAATCTGGTCAAATTCTCACCAGCCTATCTTTAGGAAATAATATAATAAACAGATAATATCGGAAGAGCTGGCAAATAAATGGATTTCACCAAGTACTGACATTACCAGAGCTGTTGACCACCAGATTTGTTGATATAATTATTGGAGCAGAGGATTGAAAGAAACTCATAGATATGCTTTTTCAATTCAGGGACACCGCCTGGCCACCAGAGGACAGTGTGCAGGAGGCTGAATGGCTGCATCCATTTGAAATAAAAAAAAAACAACAAAAAACTTATTTTCTCCTTTTACATAGAGCCAAGGAGCTCTGCAGCTGGTAGAATTCTGAGTCATTCCCAATTTTGAATTCTTCGAGGATCATGCTAGTATCTTGCTCTATCCCAGTGGAACTTCCCAAGCTAGTAAGGGGGAGAAGCAGTGAATAGAGCATGAGCCGGGAGTCAGAAGGACCTGGGTTCTAATCCCAGCTCCACTACTTATCTGCTTTGTGACCTTGGGCAAGTCACTTGCCTTCTCTGGGTCTCAGTTACCTCATCTGTGAAACGGTAGTTAAGACTGTGAGCCCCATGTGGGACACAGACTTGTGTACAACCAGATTAGCTTGTGTCAACCCTGGTGCTTAGTACAAGGCCTGGTGCATAGCAAGTGCATAACAAATACCATTTTTAAAAAATGAGCTAGTATCTCATCGCATAGAGGTGGCACAATTTTCTAGAGGAGGGTTGGTATCAGGAGTCCACTTGGGGATACACTCCAAAGTAGTTACTTTAGCAGAGAGGACTTTCTAGATTTCTAAATTCTGTCTTCTCTCCAGAAGGCATGGCCATCTCTTATTTTAGTTGTAGCTAGGCAGGTGGCAAAGTGGCAAAGTCAAGGCCTGCTGGCTTCTCTACTCCTGTAGAAGTAGCGCTGGAGAATAACTGACATTAAGACACACATTAGGTTACCTATGTTTTGCCAGAAATGCAGCTTGATGGAATTCGTTTCACCATTTGACAGAAGTGCAGGGCATTCTCTGGGGAGATCCCAGACCTTCCCACTAATTTGAGTGCTATAATAAAAATAATAAATAATTATTGTGTTGCTTGGAAAGTGCTTAATATGTGTCAAGCACTGTACTAACCGCTGGGTAGATACAAGACAAATAACTCAGATGCAGTCCCTGACCCATATGGGGCTCACGACATTTGTAGTTATTTTTTTTTCATGATATTTGTTAAGCACTTCATTCATTCATTCATTCAATCGTATTTATTGAGCGCTTACTCAAGTGCTACTCCATCCACCTGTGCTTCTGACCCCATTCCCTCTCATCTTATGAAAGAAAGCTCTTGCCCCTTCCCTCCTCCCCTCCTCCCCTCCTTAACTTCCATCTTCAACTGCTCACTCTCCACTGGTTCCTTCCCTTCTGCCTTCAAACATGCCCATGTCTCCCCCATCCTGAAAAAAAGTCTCTTGACCCCACCTCCCCTTCTAGTTATTGCCCTATCTCCCTCCTACCATTCCTTTCCAAACTCCTAGAATGAGTCATCTACACCCGCTGCCTCGAATTCCTCAATGCCAGCTCTCTCCTTGACCCCCTCCAATCTGGCTTCTGCCCCCTACATTCCACCGAAACTGCCCTCTCAAAGGTCACCAATGACCACCTTCTTGCCAAATCTAACAGCTCCTACTCTATCCTAATCCTCCTCGACCTCTCAGCTACCTTCGACACTGTGGACCACCCCCTTCTCCTCAACACGCTATCCAACCTTGGCTTCACAGACTCCGTCCTCTCCTGGTTCTCCTCTTATCTCTCTGGCCATTCATTCTCAGTCTCCTTTGTGGGCTCCTCCTCCCCCTCCCCCTCCCATCCCCTTACTGTAGGAGTTCCTCAAGGGTCAGTTCTTGGTCCCCTTATCTTTTCTATCTACACTCACTCCCTTTGTGAACTAATTTGCTCCCATGGCTTCAACTATCATCTCTATACTGATGACACCCAAATCTACATCTCTACCCCTGCTCTCTCTCCCTCCCTCCAGGCTCGTGTCTCCTCCTGCCTTCAGGACATCTCCATCTGGATGTCTGCCCGCCATCTAAAACTCAGTATGTCCAAGACTGAACTCCTTATCTTCCCTTCCAAACCCTGCCCTCTCCCTGACTTTCCCATCACTGTTGATGGCACTACCATCCTTCCTGTCTCACAAGCCGGCAACCTTGGTGTCATCCTCAACTCTGCTCTCTCGTTCACCCCACACATCCAATCCGTTACCAAAACCTGCCAGTCTCACCTCCACAACATCACCAAGATCTGCTCTTTCCTCTCTATCCAAACTGCTATCTTGCTGGTTCAATCTCTCATCCTATCCCGACTGGATTACCGCATCAGCCTCCTCTCTGATCTCCCATCCTCCTGTCTCTCCCACTTCAGTCTATACTTCACACTGTTGCCCAGATCATCTCTGTGCAGAAACACTCTGGGCATGTTACTCCCCTCCTCAAAAATCTCCAATGGCTGCTTGTCAACCTACGAATCAAGCGAAAACTCCTCACTCTCGGCTTCAAGACTCTCCATCACCTTGCCCCCTCGTACCTCACCTCCCTTCTCTCCTTCTACAGCCCAGCCTGCACCCTCCACTCCTCTGCCGCTAACCTCCTCACTGTACCTCGTTCTTGCCTGTCCTGCCATTGACCCCCGGCCCACGTCCTTCCCCTGGCCTGGAATGCCCTCTCTCCACACATCTGCCAAGCTAGCTCTCTTTCTCCCTTCAAAGCCCTACTGAGAGCTCACTGAGAGCTCACCTCCTCCAGGAGGCCTTCCCAAACTGAGCCCTCTTTTCCCTCTCCTCCTCCCCATCCCCTCCGCCCTACCTCCTTCCCATCCCCACAGCACTAGTATATATATGTACAGATTTATTTTACTTGTACATATTTACTATTCTATTTATTTTGTCAATGATGTACATATAGCTTTAATTCTGTTTGTTCTGACGATTTTGACACCTGTCTACATGTTTTGTTTTGTTGTCTGTCTCCCCCTTCTAGACTGTGAGCCTGTTGTTGGGTAGGGACCGTCTCTCTATGTTGCCAACTTCTACTTCCCAAGAGCTTAGTACAGTGCTCTGCACACAGTAAGCACTCAGTAAATACAGTTGAATGAATGAATGAATGAATGAATGCTCTTCCTATGTGTTTATCACTGGTCTAAGTGCTGGGATAGATACAAGTTAATCAGGTTGTATAGGGTCCCTGTCCCACATGAGGCTTACAGTCTAAGCTCATTGTGGGCAGGGTGTGTCTCTACCAACTCTGTAATAGTGTACTCTCCCAAGTGCTTAGTACAGTGCTCTGCACACAGTAAGCACTCAATAAATATGAATGATTGATCGATTGATTGATAAGTAGGAGGGAGAATAGGTATTGAATCTTCATTTTGAAGATGAGGGAACTGAGACAGAGAGTAATTGACTCACTCAAGATTACACAGCAGACAATTGGTGGAGTTGTGAGTAGAACCCAAATCCTCTGACTCCCAGGACCATACTCTTTCCACTAGACCACACTGCTTCATTAGGGCACATTCTGGCCCAGTAGCTATGGCCCCACCACCATCCAGGTTTTGTTTTTTGTATCACCCTGTTCCTCCCATCCCAAGATAGGAACTATCCTGCCCTGAACCTACCATTACAGCATGCTGGAAGAGAAACATGATGAGCTCACAACTCCACCAGGTTTAGGATAAGCAGCCATTTCTCTCACCCAAACACTGGGCAGAGGAGTTGTCAGATTTTGACAGGGAGAGATTAGAGGTTAATCTGAGACAAGGGGAGAATAACAATAATAATAGTTGAGGTAACAATAATCATAATTGTGACATTTGTTAAGTTCTTACTATGTGGCAAGCACTATAATAAGCCCTGAAGTAGATGAGGATAATCAGATTGGATGCAGTTCCTGACCCACAAAGGCTCACAGTCTAAAATGGAAGAGCGAGTAAAGGAAAGAAATCTACTACCTCCACCTATGAATCCCCTTGTGCAAGAATGGCTTGCTACTGTCGTTTGTTCTCCCTTCTTCCTTGAACACCAATTTATTTTTCAGGTAAATCATTTTTTTAACTTTCACCCCCACTCACTGATGTCTCAAGTTCAGCCATTTTGTGCACATAGATAGGTCCCTTCCACTCATCATCAGCATTTTATTTACTATTCCTCTAGGTTCTTTAACTTCATCCTCTATCTTGTTTGGGTTTTCTTAGAGGTCATACCAAAATGATAGCCATTTTCTAATATACAGGCTGCCATTTTTCTCCAGTTCTTTTGGGGGGCTTTTTAGTGATATATAGTTATAAAATATCGGTTGGGGTTATTAAGCATTTAGAGATTCTCAAATTTTCTGTAGTTAAATGCTCAATGTTGTGCTTTTCCCCATTTTTCACCTTTATAAAAACATCTCTCCAATTTAACACTAATTGTGTTTCTTTTCTGAAAATGTATTTTTCGCTGAGAAAACAAGGACCTGAATTTTCAATTAAGATCCAGCTATGTTGTTTTAATAAGAAAAATGACTCTTCCTTCCTAGAAATTCCTTGCATTGTTTTATTTAATTTTCTGGTATGAGCTTCAACTGTTTCCTTGTCATTTATCACTCTAACGGGTAGTAGAACCAGATGAAATCTGTAAAAAAGAACAGAATGTAAAGCACATCATCAAGAGCTTGGAGCAGGGGGCAGAAATAAGATCTCATGTCAGTAAAGTAGAGAGATGGAAATGTTGGAGCTTGCCCTACTAGAAATTAGAGCAGGAACATATTATTTTATTTAATGGAATGGCAATGCTATCCTCCTCAGAACAAGACAGAGAGTTTGATTAAAAAAAGCAATTTGGCCTTCTTGTTCGACTGCACATACCTTACCCTGGCAGAATACTGGATCCCTGTATTTAGCTTATCCCTCTGAGCACAGGGAGAAACCCAGCAACTTAGAGCGTAATTTGGAAGGGGAGACCTCTTTCAGAGAACCATGAATAGAAGACGTTATGGGGACAAAAACACGCTTTAATATCAAAGGTAACTGAACCCCCTACAATTTAGCAGTTTTTATGGCTTTTGATAAGTGCTTATTATGTGCTAGAGATTGTATTAAGCACTGGGGTAGATACAAGCTAAACCGGTTGGATGCAGTTCATGTCACAGTCTTGATTCCCATTTTACAGATGAGTTCACAGGCGTAGAAAAGCTGTCACTCGACCAAGTTCACACAGCCGCTAGGTGGCAGAAGCAGGATTGGAACTCAGGTCCTTTTGAGTCCCAGGACTGAGCTCTAGCCACTAGGTGTTGCTGCGTCTCATGTTCTTAGGAGATTTTATGTGTATCTGTAGACTGAAGGAAAAACTGGCCCAAACCTGGTCATACCTTTGAATATATGTAACGGCCAAACAGCTAAACAAACCAGTGGCAGGAAAGAGCAGGAGCATCCAACCAATCAAGCAATGGCATTTATTGAGTGCTTACTGTGTGCAGAGCATTGTACTAAGCACTGGAGAAAATACAATATAATAGAGTTAGTAGATACATTCCCTGCACACCATGAGCATCCAGAGAGCAGGTAAGGGTGGCTGTTTCAGGGAACTGAGCAGAGGCCTCAGCAGACAGTCACTTCTCCGACAGGAAGCTGTATTGTCTAGTGGGTAGAGCATGGGCCTGGGAGTCAGAAGGACCTGGGTTCTAATCCTGACTCTGTCACTGGTCTGGTGTGTGAACTTGAGCAAGTTACGTAACTTCTCTGTATCTCAGTTCCCTCACCTGTAAAATGGGGAATGAGAGTGGGAGCCCCATGTGGGACAGGGGCTGAGCCTAACCCTATTATCTTGTATCTACCCCAGCGTTTAGAGCAGTTCCTGGCCCATAGTAAGCACTTAACAAGGACCACAATTATTATTATTCTCCTCCTAGGAAGGATGACTCCTAGAAATACCCAATACCGTCTGCTCTGATAAGAAAAGACCAGCCCAAAACAGAGTGCATCCAAAACCATCATCATGGGTCATCCTCCATCGGGTTATGCTGCATCAGTACCACATCTCCCCAGCCCACAAATTACAAGTGACTCCATCCTTCCTGGACAATGCCCTTCCTTATCGTCCCCAGCACCCTGGCCAGAAGGGGTACTATAGGGAAGTGCCATTTGGAGATGTAAGTTGTAAATCTGAAAAAGGGCAAAATCACACTGGTTGTGATTCCAGCCAGAAGTGAAAGAAACAGCCCATTTCATTCATTCAATCATATTGATTGAATGCTTACTGTGGCCACAGCACTGTATAAAGAGCTTGGGAGAGTATAATATAACAATAAACTGACACATCCCTATTTCCCCAGAAGCCCCTCTTTCTAGGTCAAGCCAGTGAAAAAAGATATAAGGAAGAGAACTAACTCAGCCTGTTTACTCTCCTCGGCTGCCTGGATCCACTTTATTTACTGTCTTTGAGTGACACTGTCCTACTGATGCATCAAGTATCTTCAATTAGAAGCAGCATGATATAGTAGATAGCATACAGGCCTGGAAAATCAGGACCTGGTTTCTAATTCCAGCTCAGTTACTTGTCTGTTGCATGATCTTGGGCAAGTCACTTCACTTCTCTGTAACTGAGGCACAGAGAACTGAAGTGACTTGTCCAAGGTCACAGTTACCTTCATCTGTAAACTGGGGATTAATACTGTGAGCCCCAAGTTGCACATGGTCTGTGTCTAACCTGATTTGCTTGTATCTAGACCAGCGCTTAGTACAGTGCCTGGCACACAGTAAGCACTTAACAAATACCATTAAAAGGTAGGGCTTGGGGTTGGTCATGGAAACATTGGCTGTATATAGTGAAAGAGTGGGAATGAAAAATGAAATTATAATTTGGTTAGTCAGGAGGCATGGGGCAGGGGAATTATGCTTCTGGGAAAGTTCCTGCTTTTGTGGGCTAAGCCAGTGGAAGAAAATGAAGATCAAACAGATGAAGTTGACTTACCTTAGTCGCTGCCTAGTTAAGATGGCTACTTCCCCTGGAACAATCCTTTAAAATACATGCTTGTCCTGGTGCAAATACATCTTATGTGTATTTTTATGAAAATGGAATCCATATGTTTTTGGTGTAATCACATTTGTCCACAATTTCATCGGAAATGTTAGAATAGAAACATATTTGAACATTTGCACATTTTGCATATCAGAATTTAATAAGAAATTAGGCCTCTTCTAATGTTTTCTAGTTTCAGTACCATCTGTTAAAATCAATGGATAGAATTAAAAGCCCATTTTATATTTACTGATATATTCAGAGAAGTTCCTTTGATTATTAGAATTGTTAGCATGTGATGTACGTATTGATTCAAAGCAACAAGCTAGTGACTGAAACTCAGTAGTATGGGCAAAGGGGAAGGCATAGACCCTGGGGCATATATTAAATGAGAAGCAGAGTCCCTGATCTTAAGGGGTCCACAGACTAATAGGACAGAGAAATGTGTAATCAACAAAAGATATTTGTACAAAGCGTGGAATGGAATCATCAGAGTAATTTGACAAATGGGTTTAAGATCTGAGATAAACTTCATTGGAGTCTCCAGCTTTGACTGAATGAAATCAAGAATGTGCCTTGGTAAATAGGAGAAGAGAGAGGCTGTTCGTGTCCATTGGCGAGCATGAATAAAGGTGGAGAAATGGAGCAGTGTAGTAGTAAGAATAGCAGCAACTCCTGGTTGTAAGCTCCTTGAAGGCAAGGATCATTTCCA
Organism: Tachyglossus aculeatus; assembly: GCF_015852505.1. NCBI lineage: Eukaryota > Metazoa > Chordata > Mammalia > Monotremata > Tachyglossidae > Tachyglossus > Tachyglossus aculeatus. The sequence goes on along the minus strand of NC_052070.1, from coordinate 92,266,840 downwards.
CCGCAGCACTTATGTACATATCTGAAATTTATTTATGTTAATGTCTGTCTCCCCCTCTTGACTATAAGGTAGCTGTGGGCAGGGAATGAGTCTGTTAATTTTTATATTGTACTCTCCCTAGTGCTTAGACAGTGCTCTGCACACAGTAAGCACTCAATAAATTTGATTGACTGACAGTAAGAACTCAATAAATACCTTTGATTGATTGAGTCCTCACTTGATGTAGTAAATTGAGTCTTCAATGAAGCAAGGATTGGGCACAAAAAGAGCAGATGGGACTAGCTTCATGGGAGACCCCTGAAGGCAAGGTCAGAAGTTTTGTTGCAGTCTGGATAATCATGGATAACTTTGGACAGATGGGAGTAGCACAGTAACATGGTCACAGATTGTGGACATTGAACATCATCTGAATCTAGACTTGTTTTCCACCCAGGAATTTCAATCTGGTACCTCCCTATAGGCTCACTAAATGTCAAGAGTTACCAAGGGGAATAAAAGTTAAGATGTCTCTGTGCCTCAGTTACCTTATCTGTAAAATGGGGGTTAAGAGGTTGAGCCAGTGTGCAACGTGAACTGTGTCCAATCTGATTATCTCATATCTACCCCAATGCTTAGTACAGTGCCTGGCACATAGTAAGCATTTAACAAATACTATGAAAAAAGTCTTTATGTTAAAGTGTTAAATTACCCCATTTAAGTTGTCATCCCACCCCCATAGCACTTACGAACATTCTTGGTGGCTTCTTTTTCCTGTAACTTATTTTAGTGTCGGTCTCCCTTGCTCAACTGTAAGATCCTTGAAGGTAGGTATGGTTTCTACCAACTGGATTGTATTCTCCCAAGTGTTTGATAATGTGCTCTGCACAAAATACTGCTCAATAAATACCACCAATTGATTTAGAAGTAGGAAAAGTTAAGTGGAGGGAAAAGATTCTCTGAAAAGCCATCCTACCCTAACCCCGCCAAAAAGCTGGGCACATCTCCAGGTCTCATCTCCAGGAACTTCAATTTCAGAACCCTCCATTTTTTCTCTTAATCATCTCCAGACACAGATGTTGTCAATTCCAGAAGCTCTTTTATAGAAAACCCCTAAGCAAAATTTTAGGGGCATGTGTTCAGAACATGCTGAGGAGGGAGGGGCAGGGGAGTTTGGGCAGCCATTGGGAAATTACTGAGGTAGATATCTGAGGTAATCAGGCTTCAGGCAATGAATATGATGGCAAGATCAGAGAAACAGGTGGAGCTGAGCCATGTCTTAGAGAAGGGAGCAGCTGGACAGACTATTCTTCAGTTACCTCATCTGTAAAACAGGAATTAAGACTGTGCACCCCACGTGGAACAAACTGATTACCTTGTATTTACCCCGGTGTTTAGAACAGTGCTTGGCACATAATAAGCACTTATCAAATATCATCATTATTATTATACAGACTTTACAGAAAAGACACTTTGCTGCAGAGTAACTGAAGAAGCTCATTCTGATGTTGAAGATGAGTTGTTGACATCAAATTAACAGGAGACGCTCAAACGATTTAAACCTTTACCAAAAGGAGCCAGTAATTTTTTTTTAAAGAACAGCTAGCAAAACCACGTTTAGCATTTAATTCAGAGGTTTCACTTGGATTTGTGTAGCAGTATATCACTAAAGAAGTCTTTCAACAGAAACTTTGCATCAAATTGCTCTGAGATCCAGCCTTCATTGGGAACTGTGGTTGAGTCACAGATGGAATATTGGGAAAGCTGCTAAATCACAGATGGTGTATTTTTTCCTATATTTCATAAAGTAGGCAATTTTCTGTACCTTTTACATTTTGCTCTTGGTAATCCCATAGATAGAAAAAAACTAAGACTAACCATTGAAAACATTTAATTTTAGTGGTCCTTGTAATCTTACTACTTAGGAAAACCACCTCTGTGAATTCAGGAGTTCAAACAAAATGTATTTAATTTTAGGTGCGCAATTTGCTTCAAGGCTCTCCATCACCTCGCCCCCTCCTACCTCACCTCCCTTCTCTCCTTCTACAGCCCAGTCCGCACCCTCCGCTCCTCCACCGCTGATCTCCTCACCGTACCTCGCTCTCGCCTGTCCCGCCATCGACCCCCGGCCCACGTCATCCCCCGGGCCTGGAATGCCCTCCCTCTGCCCATCCGCCAAGCTAGCTCTCTTCCTCCCTTCAAGGCCCTGCTGAGAGCTCACCTCCTCCAGGAGGCCTTCCCAGACTGAGCCCCTTCTTTCCTCTCCCCCTCGTCCCCCTCTCCATCCCCCCCATCTTACCTCCTTCCCTTCCCCACAGCACCTGTATATATGTATATATGTTTGTACATATTTATTACTCCATTTATTTATTTATTTTATTTGTACATATCTATTCTATTTATTTTATTTTGTTAGTATGTTTGGTTTTGTTCTCTGTCTCCCCCTTTTAGACCGTGAGCCCACTGTTGGGTAGGGACTGTCTCTATATGTTGCCAATTTGTACTTCCCAAGCGCTTAGTACAGTGCTCTGCACATAGTAAGCGCTCAATAAATACAATTGATGATGATGATGATGATGGTGCTTTTTTGTTAAGGTGGTGGTGGTGGTGCTTTTTCACTGTGATCCATAAAGCAACTTCTTAATTATTTTGTTGAATTAGCAGTGGGAATCTTTCCAGCCTTAAACATGGCAGATTTTCTTTGGACATCATGTGTCTTATAATTTCACCATTTGATACAAATTCCTGCTCAATGCAGCCCATTTCCTGTGTTGCTTTTGATTTAATTTCTGGGCTTTGTTTTTATCATAGTATTTTCCTTTCCAACCTTTTATGTTTGACATAGTTGTCAAATGACATTTTACTATCTGGTGTTACCAAGGGTTGTATAATGCTTCAGTTATGCCAGCTTGCAAGATGTCTGCCAAAGTGAGCCATTCAAAAGTTCACTTCTAGTGTCATATTCCTGGGATGATGAAAAGAAACCAGTTTCATTTTCTGGAGACTTTTTTTAACAAAGATATTATAAAATTCCATCTTGAATACTACATCAGCCTCCTCTCTGACCTTCCAGCTCAGTCTCTCTGTTCTCCATTCTCTCTGTCTGTATTTCCATCTGGTTTCTCCCCTCTCCTCAAAAATCTCCAGTAGTTGCCCATTTCTCTCGTCATGAAGAAGAAACTCCTGGCCACCAGTTTAAAGGAAGTCAATCAACATCTCCCTCATACTTATCTTCACTTTTCTCTCAATACAACCCAGCCTGCACACTTCCTTCCTCTCAAGCCATCTTGTCACTAGGCTTCCTTCTTATCTCTCTCTCCACTGTCCTCTTCCTCACAATTCCTTCCTGTCTGGAACTCCCTCCCCTTTACATCTGGCAGACCACTGCTCTCTGCTTATGAAAGCACATTTCCTCCAGGTGGCCGTACTTAACTAATGTTTCATCTCCTCACTCTATATAGTAATAACAATAATAATAATAATAGTATTTCATTATGTGCTTACTGTGTGCCAAACACTGCAAACACTGCATTTAGTGCTCATGCAGATACAATATCAACAGTTGGGACACAGTCCTTGTTAAGCTCACAGTCTAAAGGGAAGTGAAAACATTTTACCTGCTACTGTCATGTCAGCATCCTCACATCACCAGAGCACTTGGGTACTCACCACCCACACTGTACCTATGTACATATCTTTATTTTCCATTCCTTCTTCTGATCTTTAGTGCCTGCCTTCTCTGTAAGATAAATTTTTTAGGTCAGAGATCCTATCTACACACCCTATTGTATATTCTCAAGCACCTTGTAGAGTGCTCTGCATGCAGCAGACACTAAATAAATACTACTGATTGATTGGTCACAATTAATATGACCACTTAGTAGTCTTATGATGGTAAATCACCACTTTTTGTGGTATTTGTTGTGCCAGGTGCTGTACTAAGCATTGGGGCAGATAAGCACTTAGTACAGTGCTCTGCACACAGTAAGTGCTCAATAGATATGATTGAATGAATACAAGCTAATCAGGTTAGACACAGAACATGTCCCACATAGTGCTCATAGTCTTAATTCTTATTAAGACTTAAGTCTTAAGTCTTAGGGAAGTAGCGTGGTTCAGTGGAAAGAGCCCGGGCTTTGGAATCAGAGGTCAGGGGTTCAAATCCCTGCTCCACCAATTGTCAGCTGTGTGACTTTGGGCAAGTCACTTCACTTCTCTGTGCCTCAGTTACCTCTTCTGTAAAATGGGGATTAATCAATCAATCAATTGTATTTATTGAGTGCTTATTGTGTGCAGAGCACTGTACTAAGCACTTGGGAAGTACAAGTTGGCAACATATAGAGACAGTCCCTACCCAGCAGTGGGCTCACAGTCTAAAAGGGGGAGACAGAGAACAAAACCAAATGTACTAACAAATAAAATAAATAGAATAGATATGTACAAGTAAAATAAATAAATAAATAAATAGAGTAATAAATAGGTACAAACACATATACATATATACAGGTGCTGTGGGGAAGGGAAGGAGGTAAGATGGGGGGGATGGAGAGGGGGACGAGGGGAAGAGGAAGGAAGGGGCTCAGTCTGGGAAGGCCTCCTGGAGGAGGTGAGCTCTCAGTAGGGCCTTGAAGGGAGGAAGAGAGCTAGCTTGGCGAATGGGCAGATTAAGACTGTGAGCCCCCCGTAGGACAACTTGATCACCTTGTAACCTCCCCAGTGCTTAGAACAGTGCTTTGCACATAGTGAGCACTTAATAAATGCCATCATCATCATCATCATCATCTTAATCCCCATTTTACAGATGAGGGAACTGAGGCACAGAGAAGTGAAATGACTTGTCCAAGGTCACACAGCAGACAAGTGGCAGAGTCGGGATTAGAAATCAGGTCCTTCTGAGTCACAGGCCCATGCTGTATTCACTAGGCCTAGGCCATGCTGCTTCTCATTGTAGTAACAACTGTGGTATGTGTTATGTGCTTACTATGGGACAAGCTCTGAACTAAGTTCTGGGGTAGGAATAAGTTAATCTGGTTAGACACAGATCCTGCTCCACATGGGGCTCACAGTCTAACTAAGGGTAAATAGCTATTGAATCCCCATTTTACAAATGAGAAAATGCACAGAGAAGTTAAGTCACTTGCCCAAGTTTTCTCAGCAGGCAAGTGGAAGAGATGGACTGGGTCCTCTGACCCCCAGATCTGTACTCCTTACACTAAGCCATGCTGCTTCTCACCAATATACATAATTCATGCTGAATTTAGATATAAAATGGATATTCATTCATTCAATTGTATTTATTGAGCACTTACTACACTGTAAGTAGATCACTGTACTAAGCGCTTGGGAAGTACAAGTCGGCAACATATAGAGAAAGTCCCTACCCAACAACAGGCTCACGGCCTAGAAAGGGGAGACAGACAACAAAACAAAACATGTAGACAGGTGTCAAAACCGTTAGAACAAATAGAATTATAGTTATATGCACATCATTAACAAAATAAATAGAATAGTAAATATGTACAAGTAAAATAGAGTAATAAATCTGTACAAATATATACAAGTGCTGTGGGGAGGGGAAGGAGGTAGGGCAGGGTGGGGGGGATGGGGAGGAGAGGAAATATTTTAGCAATCATGTTTGGTGTATGTATTCTTCCTTGTCCCAAGTCTGAGCAAAATGAGAACCAAAATCTCTTCAACACTGTGATAACTTATGTAGTATTTTCTCAAAGAACTGTGCACCTTTGAAGCTCTTAAATCAAGACATTATCACACTTTTTAGCACATTTTAGTCTTGAGAAATCATCCCTTAAGAACTAATTCTAACCAGCATGGATCACTTACAATAGCTTATCTAAATGTTTTAGATAAAGGTAGTTAGATAGCACTTCCACAATGCCACCCATGATTTACAGCATAACTGATTCAACCACAGTAATGCTGGCGTTGTGAGATCTAACAGCTGTGGCAAACAGGCTAGAGAATTTAAATTCAGGAAGCTATATCTTCAGGAAAGATTTTTCTTAATTCCCTGATACCACATCTGGTTGCATCAAATTGTCATTATGACATGGCATTTAAGATGATTTAATGGGTTATTATAGAGTAAGAACCTTGAAGTGTATATAACTACTGTGCATTCAAAGGAATGTAAGTATTTAAATGACATTCTGACAAAGCAGATTGAAAACCATTCATTATACACAATGACAGTATATGTTTTATACAGTACAGCCTGTGAAGGTATAGTTACAGACAACAGCAGTATGGCCACATTGTGCTAAAATAATGTGTACTACTGTAGTGGTACAAAATGTATATATTAGCATTTTGAAAAATGCATCCTTTCTTTTTGATTTGTGTGCATTTCATCTTGGATATGTAGCTGAAGTTTCTAGTAATTTCCTTCTTTCCTCTGGGAGTTTTTCTGACTTCCCATTTTCTAATTTATTTTTTTGTTATTCCTTCCCCAAAGTTTCCCTCTTAGCCTCTGGCATCTTAATGCCACTTGCTAGGAGGCTGGGAAGGTGCTTTTAGAATTAACTGGTGAAACCCTTCTTCCAAGGTACTTTGCTTGTGACAGCCTGTATTAGTTTACAAAAATCTCTCAGTATTTTGTGACAAGTCAGAGAATGCCTCATCAAAATGTTTGGGCTCCTTGCTGTCATCAATCAGTCAGTAGTATTTTTTGAGCACTTACTGTGTGCAGAACACTGTACTAAGCACTTAGAAAAATACAATACCGAACAGTTGGTAGATGTGAATCCTCCCCACAGGAGCCTACAGTCTGGGGGGCATGGCAGATAGTGAAATAGACTAGGGGTAGGGAAAATAGTAGAGCATAAGGATATGTACATAAGTATTTTTCAGAGGGGTTGAATATCAAAGTGCTTAAGGGGTACACAGCAAGTGAATAGTTGACACAGAGGTGTGGGAATTGGGATAGTTAGGGAAAGACTCTTAGATGAGTTGTGATTTTAGGAAGGTTTTGAAGGAGAAAAGAGTGGTGGACTGTAAGATGTGAAGGGGGAGAGATTTCTAGGCCAATGGGTCGGCGGAGATATAGAAAAGATCGAAGTGTGGGGAGTAGGTTGGTGTTAGAGGACCAGAGTGTGTGGGTCGGGTAGTAGTAGATCAGCAAGGTTAGGTAGGAGGGAGAGTGCTGATGGAATGCATTAGAGTTGATAGTAAGGAGATGGATGGGCAACCATTAGAGGTTTTTGAGGAGTGGGGAGATATGGGGGGATCCGGACTGAATGGTTTTTCAAGAACAGTGATCCAGGCAACGGAGTGAACTATGAACTGGAAAGAAGAGAGACAGGATGTAAGGAGGTCAGTGAGGAGGCTGGTACAAGAGTCAAGGCAGGGAGTGATGAGTGCTTGGATCAGTGTAGTAGCAGTTTGGAGGGAGAGAAAAGGGCGGAATCTTTCTTGATAACCATAAGCTATTACTGTCTGTCCTCAGCAAGACTAAAAGCTCCCTGTGGGCAGGAAACATCTGCTAACTTTGTTGTATTGTACTCTCTCAAATGCTTTGTATAATGCTCTGCACAAATTAGCGCTCAATAAGTTCCATTGATTAATAAACCGACTCCCAATTTTCAACTGGGTTGAAGTAATGCCTGAGGGTCTGTTTTACAGTGTCCTTGAAACGTTTCCTCTATCCTCCTTGCTTTCAGCTTCCCAATTTCAGTTCTCCATTTAGCAGTTGCTTGGGACATCCTGCTTTCTCATCTCCCTCAGGGTCCCAATCAGGATGGTTGTGTTGTGGTGATCTGGCCTTGCTATTTAATATTTAGTATGGCCTATAAATGATGGTGGTGAAACTAATCAAAGAGCCGGATGTGGGGACTATGTGGGTTCAAATTTCACAGGAATAGAGAAAGCCGGACAACTCTCCAGCTCTGTAGGGCTTTAGCTTGTTCTGGAGCCTAATTATCATACTGCTGCCACATTTTGACCATCTCCCAAAGGATGCGCTGCGTCTTAGACTACGAGCCCCATGAGGCTTCTATGTCCAACCTGATTATCTTGTATTTACACCAGTGCTTAGTACAGAGCTTGGCACTTAAAAAGTGCTTAAAAATACCGCAATTTTTATTTATTGTTCAACTCATCCTCACTCCCCAAACCTCCCAAATGGGAGAATTAATACCACAATGCTTTGGAAAAATGAAGTGTTGGATACGGTTTTTGACTGCACTTCTGCTATCAAATTCTGTAGCTATTCAGAGCGCCCAGAAAACAAATCTCACATAAAAAGATATTGATGGAAAGAGCATTTTGAGGCCAGATTATCCAGATAATTTGCTAGGTCAAGGAAGAATCAGTTGTGAGAAGCAACATTACGTAGTTGATAGAGTATGGGCCTGGGAGTCAAAAGGTCCTGGGTTCTAATCCCAGCTCGGGGTTCTAATCCCAGCTCTGCCATTTGTCTACTATGTGCTCTGCACACAGTAAGTGCTCAATAAATATGATTGAATGAATGAATGAATGAATGAATATGACCTTGGGCAAGTCACTTAACTTCTTTATGCCTTAGTTCCCTCATCTGTAAAATGGGGATTAATATTGTGAGCCCCATTTGGGACATAGTGTCCAACCAGATTAGCTTGTAGTAATGCTTGTAGTGCTTAGTTTAGTGCTTGGCTCATAGTAAGCACTTAACAGATACCCTAAAAAATAGGATAGATACACGATCCCCATTAGGGAAAAATGTAAGTGATTCTGACTTGGGCCTCCCATAAGTAATCAATCAATGGCCCTGCCTTCACCCTTTGACTATATAGTCAGGAAATCCTCGGCTAAACTTAAGAAAAATAATAGTTCATTTCCTGGTTTTTAAATGTTGAGGTTGACATTTTTGCTCTGCTATTTAACTCTTTGTCCAGTATATAATCTTTTTCCAGTCTTTCTATAGCATTTTTTTTCAAAGCAGTTTCACATCAGTTATCTCAGCCCTGAGGTAGGAAGAGGTAGGCATTATTATCCCCACTTTACAGATGAGGAATCGAGGCCCAAAGAAGTCAAACAACTTGATCAAGATCACACAGCAAATCAAAATAGATCCAGAACTAGAACACAGACCTCCTGGCTCCCAAATCAATCAATCAATGGTAATTGTTGAGTGCTTACTGTTGAAGATCACTGTACTAGATGTGTAGGAGAGTACAATATAACAGAGTTGCAAGACAGGTTCCCTGCCCACAAGGAGCTTACAGTCTAGAAGGAGCTTACAAAACTCTACTATTTCACCAGATCATGCTAATTCCCACCACATATGTACCTAATTATTTTCTTCCAACTCCATTTTTATCACTAAACATCCCTATTCTTAACAAGGTTTGAATACAGAAATAATCTTATTTGAACTTAAACAAACTTTGTTTTAAAAATAGTCACAACTCCCCCAACAGCCAAGTTTTAACAGTCCTGATAAAAAAGAATATTTTGAAGCAGGAAAATTGCCTCAAATTATATATCACTTCTCTTTCTCCTACATTACAGTTAATGCAAACCTTTGATTAGACCTCTACAAAGACCACACATTCAATAATTTGAAGCAAAAGGTTAATGGTGTTATTACAACTATTATCCCTTTTAAAATCATTATCCCCTTGTTTTTTTATGTCTATATTACTTTCACCTTTCCATGAACCCAGTTTACCAGCTGTCATATAGTTTGCTGGTCATCCCAGGGATAGGATACATGCCATGTTTTGTCAATGAAGCCTAAGGGAATTTGAACCTTCTCATAACCAAAACTGTAAAGAGAGCTTATTGTAAAGTTTCTATTTTGATCTTTAAATTGCCCTTAAGTGAAATATATACTGCTGCCAAGGTGTGGAGTGATACAAGATGGTATAAAACCTTCTGGATTATTAAGTTTGAAAGCTAGCAAAGAATCGTTTCAAAGACATAGGAACAGGGCATTTTATTAAAACACCCTCCTGCTTTCAGTAGCTAAAAAGTTATTCCTGAACTGGAACTCATTTTTGTAATGTATTCTATAAAATGTAATTCTCTAGGGTGTGAGGCATTAAAGGCCTTTCATGGTTATGAAAATTAGTGAAAACTGGGCTACCAGTTTTGTGTTTTTCTCTACACTAAGTTACCCAACTTCTCCTATCACCATTTTTGGATATTTTAATGCCTTTAACTGCTTCCCTTGGTAATATATGCCATCAAAAATGATTGCATAATGTCTACTTTTCATAATGGCTTCCTTAATTGCATTGCATTTTTCCTCCATGTCTGACTTTGCCTTCCACTTTGTGTTGCCTCAAAAATATTTATAGATATATCTGAATATCTACCTATCTGGGTGAAATGGAATCAGGTATCTTTGGCCAAATCCAGCATGAATTCAATGGTACAAGTCTTTCTGATACATTATTCTAATCTTTGGTACAGTTTCCTATGTGAGTGGCTATTTCAGAATCTGACAAATGTGGGTGGTGAAGGCATCGATCATATCTGTTGAGCATTTATTGTGCACAGAACGCTGTACTAAATGCTTGGGAAAGTACAGCAGGGTTAGCAGAAATGTTCGCTGCCCACAATGAGCTAATAGTCCAGAGAGTGAAATAGAATTTAAAATAAATGAATTATTCATAATATATAATTGAAATATATGTACATAAGTGCTGTGGGATTGAAGGTGGAGCAAATATAAAATGCTCAGAGGTCACAGACCTAAAATGCGTAGATGATGCAGAGGGAGAGGCCTCAGTGGATTATCTTGGCAACCACTTGCTGGTTTACACTTTATAGTAGATTCTGCACTGTGTGGCAATCACTTTGCCTGTAAGTGGGTATTATGTGTGAAATTTGTGTGTGCATTTTACAATGCACTACATACAGATTTCCTTGGAGCACCTAGGGCCTCAGTGGGAACATGGCTGACAGGGCTATGAAATTGCCAGTGGAGATTCTGAGCAGGCCACTGGCACTATAGTCAATTCCTCAAACGGGATCTCGACCCTGAAGTCTTTGTAATTTATTTATGACAGGGGACTCTATCCAATCAAACCATAAAGACCACAGTAATGACCTGTAATCTCCAATACGTTTTTATCTACTCTTACAAGTGCTCTGGATTATGTGTGGCTGAGGGTTGGTAAATAGATCAGATTTAGAGTCCTTAGAAAGAACAATGTGTAATTGCTTCTAAAACATAAAGGTAAGAACTATTGGTCCCAAAGGCCTTCAGTAGCTAGACACTAATGCTCCACATAATAATAATAATAACAATAACAATAGTAATTTTTAAGCACTTAAAATGTGCCAAGCACTGTTCTAAGTTCTGGGAGAGATTCAAATAATAATAATAATAATAATAATGATAATAATAATAATAATAATAATAATAATCGTGGTATTTGTTAAGCACTTACTATGTGCCAGAAACTGTACTAAGCACTGCAGTACAAACAAACAAATTGGGTTGGGCATAGTCTCTGTCCCACTTGTGGTTCACAGTCTCAATCCCCATTTTACAGATGAGGGAATTGAGGCCCAGAGAAGTTAAGTGACTTTTCCAAGGTCATATAGCAGACATTTGTTAGAGCCAGGACTAGAATGCAGGTCCTTCTGACTTCCAGGCCCATGCTCTATTCACTAAGCCATGCTGCTTCCCTACTTGTGCAGACATTAACTTGCAGGGAAGGAGCTGACAGGATTTGGCTCACTGTATGCAGCAATAACAAAGCTAGCATCCCATATACCCTATCAATCAATCAATCATGTTTATTGAGCACTTGCTGTGTGCAGAGCACTGTACTAAGTGCTTGGGAAAGTACAATGCAATAATATAACAGATGATTTTCCTGCCCACAGTGAGGCCCAACTAGAGAAGTAGCTTGGCCTAGTAAAAAGAGCACAGGTCTGGGAGATAGAAGGATCTGTTTTCTAATCCTGCTTTGCCACTTGTCTGCTGGTGAGCTGGGGTAAATCACTTAACTTCTTTGTGTCTCAGTTACCTCATCTGTAAAATGGGGATTAAAGATGTGGGACATGGACTGTGTCCAACTTGATTAGCTTCTATCTACTCCAGTGCAGAGTACAGTGCCTGTCACACAGTAAGTACTTAACAAATACTACATAATGAACAAGTAGTACATATTTACATAATGAAAACAAAAGCTATGCAGGACCAGCAATAGCTGGTTAGCAAGAGAGGCAGCCACCTCTGGATGACCCACCAAGAGGGGGCAGAGTGGCATCAGCTGAAATTTTGAAGACTGAATCTCTCGAGATTTAAGACAATAACCTTCTGGGCAGATAATTGCTCTGTTTATTGTTATATTGTACTTTCCCAGTACTTAGTGCAGTGTTTTGCACAGAATAAGTGCTCAGTAAATATGATTGATTGAATGAATGAATGAATCTTTGTGAAGATGACTATTTTTTCCTATTTTAGGGCTGCCAAATGTCAGAAGTTGGCCTTGTGCACTACATCAACATCAAAACAATGAACTCAGAGGAATATTAATTTACAGATTAATAGGCAGGAGATGTAATGAATTACTGTAAGAATATTAACAGACAGATTTTATTTTTTTTCCTCACTGAGAAAATATTTTTATTTTTTGCTAGGTTACCCAATTACATATTTTAAAATGCTGGCACTTCCTATGGAAAATGCAATTTGTGAATAAGTAGTGATGCAATAGAACTTAGAGCTAGAATGTATAACAACCTTTCTTATGCATTGATGGATTATCAAATTGTTCTCTTAAAATGTCATTAGCTAATTAATCTTTTTTTCATTATAACACCATTATAGTAGTGATGTTGGTCATATGGTAGCAGTAGAGAGGAGCAAGAATTAACTAAAAATAAGTGGATTTGGGGGTTGCTGAATCACTGTTTTTATTATATTGTTTTAATCATCATATGCAAATCAATCAGTGGTAGTTACTGAGCACTTAACTGGGTGCAGAGCCATTTAAATTCTCTGTGAATCAGTTATATCATCTGTAAAATGAGGATTAAGACTGTGAACTTCATGTGGAACAGGGACTGTGTCCAATCTGACTAGCTTGTTTCTACCCCAATGCTTAGAACGGTACTTGACACATAGAAAGCACTTCACAAACACTAGTATTATTATTAAAAGGGAGCACAGGGCAGGTAAGGGGATGGGCAGCCAGAGAGAGGAGACAGCATTTTCTGGTCATGGCAGACGAAGTATTAATGTGGGATCCACCCTGCCTAAGTATGAATGTGGGTTCCACCCTGCCTCCCCTCCCCACCCCAATACCCAATACCCAACACACCCCAATACCCCAGTACCCAATGACCAACACCCCAATGGAGAATGGGGGCAGGTTCTAGAGCAGCTGCAGGGCAGAGGCTAGAAGAGGGGCTGGCACAAATGCCCTATGTTTGGTGGGGTCTATCGAAGCAGCCATCTCCTAAGTTGCATGTTCTTCCTCACACTTACCCACCTCAGGACATACCTGATGGAAACCAGTTTTCCTGGCCTGAGGTCATGAATGGCTTAATTTCTGAATGCTGGAGCTGGCTGTGGGTAGATAATTTAAAGTTCCTTTCTGCTTGGCACTGTCTTCTCCTCCTTCTGACACCATTCACACTGCTACCTCCTCCTTCTCCTGATATGACTTGCCCTGCCAGCACCTCCCCCTCTTCTTCTTCCTCCTCCTTCACCAGATAACCCACCCACTGCCACTACTGCATCTCCTCATCCTCCTCTTCCTCCTACCCCTCCTGATACCTTTTCCCTTACCTCTTGCAGCCTCTTATCTAGCTGACCTTGCTAATCCCTCGGGCTTGACAGCAGACCAGCAGTGAATCCTAATGGGAGATCATTAATATCTGTGGACATGCACCACCCCCTCTCCAATTCATGTGAACAGGGGTCCTGACCTTAGCTTTTTGCCATGAGCTGAGTTGGGGGGTTTGGGGAGCCTGGTAGAGCAAAAGGGAGGGGCAAAAGAAAGATCTAATAAATATGATTGAATGAATGAAGATTTAGGGATAGGGGAAGGATGGAGAGGAACAGCTGGAGAGAAGTGGTGATGTCATTTCATCAAATTACATATGACATCCTTGATTCACACGTAACCTGAGAGGCCTAGCAAGGTCAAGGCCCCAGCTTTAGTTGAAACAGCCCTCCAGCAGGGAATGTAAGCACCACCGCCTCAACTCTCTGACCCAAGCGTATCTGTGTGAAGGAAGGCAGGCCAGAGTCTTCGCTCTGCCTCAATCACTCTCTACAATGAGGTAAAGTTGAAGGAAGTGGATTAATGATTTCAGACCATTACCGTTTATATTTCTCCTTACAATATTATTGCTTCCAGTTGGGCAAAGGACAAACATTTTAAATCACAAAATTCCATTTAGCAAAGTACCAAGATTTCAGAGGACCAATGGGGAGGGTTCACACAAAGACCACAATTTTTGAAACTGTCCCCAAATCAAACTCTTCCATTAGTCATTAAAGACGTTTTCCATAGTACTGCAGGTGAAATTATTCAGTGTTCTCAAGCAGGTTAGCACTTTTTTCTCCCATGCTGAGATCACCACTCACTGAAGAAACAACCTTGGTGTTTAAGCATCTTTATTAATCTTCCTAAGATTTCTGGGAAAGGTATTGAATGCCATTGTTCTCTGGTAGCTAAAGATGAAATAGGCACTGAGAACAGAATGACCTGAGATGTCAATTTCTGAAAATATTTGTCATGGAATTAATTGACTTGGGGCTGAACTTGTGTCAACCTCAAGCAATTTCCTGAATATCAGAAATAGAGATGTTCAGAAATGTTCTTTCGTTGCAGATAATGGCCAACTGTAGATTTGTCAGCCTTTCTGAATTAATTCTTTTTCTGAAACTACTACAAACAACATTGGCATTTCCCCAGTGGCACTGGGCAGAAGGTGGAAGCAACAGAGGAAGTGGAAATTAACAGCTACATGAAGGATAATCACAAACTGTGCTCACACAACTCTGGCTGCTGTTGTCGAGGAAATTGGAGGGAATTTCCCTAATATTGTAGGGCTGTGGCCAGCATTTTTTGAAAAACAAATATTCTTGTTTTTCAATCAATACTTTATTAGCAACAAAGTTATGCATGCCTCATGGTATAGTCCTTTCTCAAGGAAAATCAACCAATCAGGACTGTGAAGAGGACTGCCTGGAATGAGAAGTATTTTCAATAAGGGTTGACCTGAAGGAATGCTACCTTTGTGAACAGCATCTGTACAGTGCAAAGCCAACTCAGAGTCAACTTTTAGGGGGTCTGTGCCATGCTGAGGTAAGTAATGTCTCTAGAATGAGAGAAGCAGTCTGGCCTGTGGAAAGGGCCTAGGCCTGGGAGTCAGATGACCTGGGCTCAAATCCTGGCTCTGCCGTGTTATCTGTTGTGTAACCTTGGTCATGTCACTTAACTTCTCTGAGCCACAGTTACTTCATGTGTTAAGTGGGAATTAAGACTGTGAAAACCAGGTGGGACAGGGACTGTGTCCAACCTGATTAACTTGTTTGTATCCCAGTGCTTAGAACAGCACTTGGTACATAGTAAGTGCTTAACAAGTACTATAAAAAAAAACAAGGACAAAAAACGATCAACAACTAGTCCTCTATACCCTGTCCCTGTGCGGGCACATTTCTGTTTTACTTCTGGCCCTAGGCAGCACCATGTTGAGGTAGATCCAGGGACATCCTTATTCCCCCTTCTAGACTGTGAGCCTGTCGTTGCGTAGGGACCGTCTCTATATGTTGCCAACTTGTACTTCCCAAGTGCTTAGTACAGTGCTGTGCATACAGTAAGCACTCAATAAATACGATTGAATGAATGAATGAATGAATATATATGATTGAATAAATGAATTTGAGCATAATACCATTCCCACATGCCCCTTTGGTCAGTACCCAGGAGGTGTAGGGTTCAGTAGACCCAGAGTGCCCAGATAAGGTGACCAGATTCCTAGGCCAATCCTATTTATGGTCACCAGATTTCAGGGCTAGGGTTAAAGGGCAGAAAGAGAGAAGCAGCATGGTCTAGTGAAAAGAACACAGGCCTGGGAGTCAGAAGACCTGAGTTCCACTCCTGACCACAACTTTTTTTAATGGTATTTGTGATGCACTTACTATGTGCCAGGCACTGTACTAAGTTGCCTGCTCCAAGACCTTGGGGCAAAGTCACTTAACTTCTCTGTGCTTCAGTTATCTCATCTGTAAAATGGGGATTAAATACCTGTTCTTCTTCCTAATTAAGCTGTGAGTTGTATCTCAAATAAGGTCTGTATATGACAATCTTGTAACTACTCCAATGTTTAGTACTTAGTGTGCAGTATTTAGTACTAGGTGCTTGGCACCTACTAAGCACTTAACAAATACCACAACTATGACTACCAGAAAGAAATCCTTGAGACTTCAACGCCTTCATGAATGCCCCCTTTCCGCTGCTCACTTACACCAACTTCTGCTCCTCCCCAACTCACCCACTCACTAATTTGGACACTCACTCAATTTCACTATCTCTAGTCACGGTACAATACCTACCCTAACCAACTCTGAAATCCTTCTATCCAACCACAACCTCCTCACCTGTCTTCCTTCCCTTACACCCCACCCCCCTGCCAGATCTGTCTGGTTCCCCCACAGAGACCTCTAATCTTTTAACCCCTCCCATTTTTCAAAGTCATCTTGCCCATTTGGTCTTCTTACCCAACCTACCTTCTCTTGAAACATAAATCCATTGCCCTCAACACCCCCATCTCTACTGAACTCAGCTCCCTCACTCTCCTATCCCTCCACTTATGTCTTATCACTAACATGCAACCCTGGATCATTACCACAGTACACTTCCTCCACTCTTTCACAAGAGCTACAGAGCATGGCTGGCAGAATCCAAACACCAGGCCAACCTCATCCATCACAAATTTTTTCCCACCTGCCTTAACTTTGCCTTCTACTCCACCTGAAAACATTACTCTTCCATCCTTTTTGACTCTGGTACCCATTATCTGCAACAGCTCTTTCAAATTTTTAACTTCCTCCTCAAACCTGCTGTTCCAGCACCCCTCATCTCTTGCCCCCAATGACCATGCCATAAATCAGTGTGGCCTAGTGGAAAGACCACAGCTCTGGGAGTCAGGGGACCTGGGTTCTATTTTCAGCTTTGCCATCTGTCTGCTGTGTGGTCTTAGGCATTTCTCTGTCTCAGTTTCCTCATCTGTAAAATGAGGAAATCCTATTTAGACTGTGAGTCCCATGGAAACAGGGGCTGTGTCCAACCTGATTATTTTGTATCTACCACAGTGCTTAGTACAGTGTTTGGTGTATACTATACACTTAACAAATACCACAGTTATTATTGAAACCATTCACCAATAACCTCCTCCCTTCTACATCTGTAAACTCCCATCTAGAGTATAAGCTCATTATGGGTAGGGAATGTGTCTGCTAATTCTGCTGTATTGTACTCTCCCAAGTGCTCAGTAAAGTACTCTGCACATAGTAAGATTTCAATAAATACCACTGACGGACTGATTCTTGCCAAATCCAATGACCACTATTCCATCCTAATCCTCCTCAAGCTCTCAGCTGCCTTCAACACTGTGGACCACCTCCTTCTCCTGGAAACATTATCCAGCATTAGCTTTACTGACACACTGTCCTCTCCTAGTTCTCTTCCTGTCTCTCATTTGGGATAGTGCAATGCAGTAGCATTGGTAGACCTGATCCCTGCTTACATAGAGGTGCACTTTACAGGGATAGACAAATATTAAAATGAAGTACAGGTAAGGGAAATAATAGTATATAAAGATATGCCTGTCTCCTCATCTATACTGCAAGCTCATTATGGATAGGGAAGATGTCTTCCAACTCTGTTGTACTGTGTTCTCCCAAGCGATTAGTATGGTGCTCTGCACGCAGTAAACACTCAATAAATACCACTGATCAATTGAATATGAACACTGTGAGTCTGGGATGAGTATAAAGTATTGAAGGGGTATATAGCCAAGTGCTTAGGCAACCCAGAGGGAAGGGTGCATATGGGAAGTGAGGGCTTAGGCAGGACCTTTTGGAGGAGTTGTGATTTCAGGAGGATTTTGAAAGTGGGGAGGCTGGTGAACTGTTAGTTATGAAGGGGGAGGGAGACCCAGGCCAGAGAGAGGGTGTGGATTGATAGATGATATTGAAGTAAAGAGAGTAGGTTTGTGTTAGAAGAGCAAAACATGTGGATTAGGTTGTAGTATAAGATCAGTGAGGTAAAGGGGGTTGAAGAGAGCTGATGGAATATCTTAAAACTGATGAGAAGTAGTTTCTGTTTGATGTGGAGGTGATGGATAATCATTGGAGGGGAGGAATGAGGATAACTGAATGGCTTTTCCAAAAAATGATCCAGGGAGTAAGCGTGAACTATGGACTGGAGAGGGGAGAGACAGGAAGCTGGGAAGTCAGCATGGAGGATGATGCAGTAGTTAAAGCAGGCTGTAAGTGCTTGGATTGGTTTGGTAGCAGTTTGGATGGAGAGAAAAGGGTGGATTCTAGAAGTGCTGTGAAAGGGGAACCAACAATTTAATTCATGACATTAAATATGTGGGTTGATTGAGGGAAGTGAGAAAGGATAATGCCAAGGTTATGAGCTTGTGAGACAGAGAGGATGGTGGTGCTGTCTACAGTAAAGGGAAAGTCAGGGGAAGGAGAAGGTCTGGCTGGGAAGATGAAGAGTTCTGTTTTAAATAAGTTTTGCATCCCTGCCAGGTCCCTTGTTGCACTCCATGCCCCAGAGGGTAAAAGACTGACAAGAACAAGAGAATAAGATTAGCACACCAATCAGTTCCTCTGTACAGCTTCTTGGTCCCAAAGGCTTAGGACTGAGACTTATCTATGATCTCTCTTCCATCCTTCTCTCAAATACACACATACATACACACATCTGACCACAGTTTTCAAAGATGACGCTACTGATGGCAAAATCTAATGCTTGTGTGTGAATTTGACTGAAAAAATGGCAACAAGACCAATTGCCCCATGCTGCATTGTGTGTACTTAGAATTCAACTCTGCTGCCTTTTGTGGGCTTGTCCCATACTGGTTTTGTCAGTTTTCATACCTTGTTTCATGGTATCCCAATCTTTGCAAGGCTTTTGCTCAGAAAGATCTACCTTTCTCATGAACCTACCTAAACCTAACCTACCAACCTAACTCCCTTGGTGAACCAATTCTCTCCCAAGGCTTCAACCATCATCTTTATGCTGATGACACCCAAATCTACATCTCTGCCCCTGCTCACTCTCCCTCTCTCCAGGCTCGCATCTCCTCCTGCCTTCAGGACATCTCCATCTGGATGTCTGCCTGCCACCTAAAACTCAACATGTCCAAGACTGAACTCCTTGTCTTCCCTCCCAAACCCTGCCCTCTCCCTGACTTTCCCATCACTGTTGACGGCACTACCATCCTTCCCATCTCACAAGCCCGCAACCTTGGTGTCATCCTCGACTCCGCTCTCTCGCTCATCCCTCACATCCAATCCGTCACCAAAACCTGCCGGTCTCACCTCCGCAACATTGCCAAGATCCGCCCTTTCCTCTCCATCCAAACCACTACCCTGCTGGTTCAATCTCTCATCCTATCCCAACTGGATTACTGCATCAGCCTCCTCTCTGATCTCCCATCCTCCTGTCTCTCCCCACTTCAATCTATACTTCACGCTGCTGCCCAGATCATCTCTGTGCAGAAACGCTCTGGGCATGTTACTCCCCTCCTCAAAAATCTCCAGTGGCTACCAATCAACCTATGCATCAGGCAAAAACTCCTCACTCTTGGCTTCAAGGCTCTCCATCACCTCGCCCCCTCCTACCTCACCTCCCTTCTTACCTTCTACAGCCCAACCCGCACCCTCTGCTCCTCTGCCGCTAACCTCTTCACTGTGCCTCATTCTCACCTGTCCCACCGTCGACCCCCAGCCCACGTCCTCCCTTGCCCTGGAATGCCCTCCCTCTGCGCATCTGCCAAGCTAGCTCTCTTCCTCCCTTCAAAGCCCTACTGAGAGCTCACCTCCTCCAGGAGGCCTTCCCAGACTGAGCCCCCTCCTTCCTCTCCCCCTCCCCATCCCCCCACCTCACCTCCTTCCCCTCCCCATAGCACCTGTATATGTGTTTGTACAGATTTATTACTCTATTTTACTTGTACATATTTACTATCCTATTTATTTTATTTTGTTAATATGTTTTGTTTTGTTGTCTGTCTCTCCCTTCTAGACTGTGAGCCTGCTGTTGGGTAGGGACCATCTGTATATGTTGCCAACTTGTACTTCCCAAGAGCTTAGTACAGTGCTCTGCACACAGTAAGTGCTCAATAAATATGGTTGAACGAATGAATGAACCTAACTAAAGGTGATAATACACTTCTCAAGAGCTTAGTATTTTACACAAATAATTCCATTTCATCCAAATAAATAAGGGATTTCTATTTAAAAAAATTATATACCTGTGTGTGTAGCCCAAACACTGTAGATTTTTGTTTTGACATTCGGGAACAACTGTCCTTGCTTCACTTGTTTAGACCTGAGCACTTTTTATGGTTAAAGAAGTCATTTAAAGCCAAAATTTTAACCAATTGTTTATTTGCTTTTTATTTAAGCAATTGAGTAGTTGTAATACCAGAGCTACTCTCTCCTTGAAAAGCAGGTATTGAAGAGGAGATTCAGGAGAGAGAAGGCATTGAGAGAATTCAAATTGAGAATCTCTCAAAGTCTCATAGCTGTAAAATATTAACAAAACAGTCTTCCAAGAGTATTCAGAAGAATCAGTTAATGTTAATGTCCAATTTAGAAACACACTCAGAGAGAATAGCAATGACACTGGTGGGACTAAGTTTTTAGAAAAATAAATGAAGTACTTTCTGAGATTGCTCCTTTGAAAAGAGAAAAAACAGGTAGCGCATACTAATGTTTTCAACAATGGTATCTGTCAGGCAAAGCCTAAGTCTGTGAAGATTAACCTGAAATTTACTGTCAGACAAAGAGCCGGCTTTGTACTTATGATGGGAGGTGCAAAGATGAAATTAAAGAATAATCCTGTGAAAAAAAGGGGGCTAGAAATGACTTTTTAAATCCCAAGCAAATATCATTTGGGAAAGGGCAAAACAGTTCTCTCCAACTGTGGGGGAAATTCTGAAAAACTCCTCTCATCATTACCATTCAGATGGAAGCTAATTTCCCCTACTCAGAGATCAGATTCCCTTTCTTTCCAAGAATAAATGCATTCCAGGCTCCATTACCCTTTCAGGAAGGGCTATCCTAGAGAAGATCAATCAATCAATCAATCAATTGTATTTATTGAGCACTAACTGTGCAGAGCACTGTACTAAGCACTTGGTAGAAAAGAGGTGCACAATTGTATCATCATTATTACCACTGAACATCTGTTATGCCCAAGACACTATTCAAGGTACTTGGAAAATGAGTAGAAGTTGTGAGCAGGGAATGTGGCTACCAACTCAGCTGTATTGTATGTTCCTAAGCACTCAGTGCAGTGCTCTGCATGCAGTAAGTGTTCAACAGATACCATTAAAAAAAATACCCTGACTTATAGATGCCTACAATCCCATAGGAAAGACAAGTTCACATAAATTTATGGTCCAATAATTTGACAGTAAAAATTAATAAAAATAATCAACACAAATGGAAAATAAATCAGTGACAAATCAATAAATGGGGATATGTATGTGTCCTGAGGTGGTTAAGAGAGAGTCATGACTAGAAAGGTAGGGAGATCCGTCAAGAAGTTGGAGACACATGCAGGTAGTTCCTTTTCAAAAAAGCTCTGAAGGAAAAGAGAGGTTTATTTGGTCAAGCTGCTGGAGTGGAGAGGAGGCAGAGGCATGAACAAGGTATTGGAGGCAGGAGAATCGAAAACGAGGAACGGTAAGGAGAAGTGGAGAACGACAGCTAGGTCATGGGGAAAGAGGCCTAACAGATGAGAGACAGTGATAGAGACTTATAAGCTCGTTATAGGCAGGGAATGTATCTGTTAATAGTGTACTCTCCCAAGTACTTTGTACAGTGCTCTACACATAATAAGCACTCAATAAATACAATTGATTGACTGACTGCTTGACCAGTAGCTCCTCTAATGCAAACCTATTCACTGTACCTTGATCTTGTCTATCTCATCACGGACCCCTCACCCACATCCTGCCTCTGGCTTCTGCCCTGGAATGCCCTCCTTGTTCATATCTGACAAATGATCACTCTCGCTACCTTCAAAGCCTTATTAAAAACACCTTCCCCAACTACGCCCTCAATTTCTCTTCTCCCACTCCCTCTGCATCACCCTCACATTAGGATTTATGCCCTCTATTCACCCCTTCCTCCATTCCACAACACCTATGTACATATCTGTAATTTATTTAATAATGATGGGGCAAGCTGACTGACTGATTTAAAGTTGATAATAAGGAGTTTCTATTTAATGCAAAGGTGGATGGGTGGCATTGGAGGTTCTTGAGGAGTGGAGAGACATGGAATAAACATTTTTGTGGGCCAAACCTCCACCTAATTGTGGGCAGAGAACGTGTCTACCAACTCTGTTACATTATACAAAGCTTAGTACAGTGACGGCACATAGTAATTGCTCAATGAATACAAATTATTGATTGTTTCGTAGCTGGTACACTTCCAGATTCTAGATTCTTCCCTTAAGAAAAAGTTAACTACCAGCAATAATGGAGTAAATAGTCCAAAAAAGAAATTCTCATGTATGAAGCAATTATCTAGTTACCTGGTATTCCCATTTAGCAGCCTCACTATGTTCCAGGGAAGGTTAAAGTGTTGGCAATTGGGCTGAATATTCAGATCTAGCCTGCATACTGCAACTGCCTCAGGCCTGCTGCCTCTTAATGACATATGGCTGCTACAGCTTGCTGACTCCACTCTTCCATCAATTGCAAAGTTATTTTACAATCATTCCTGGCATCAAACATTAAATCAATCCGCTTTCTGCTGGTGCTGTTTCTTTACTGATCCACACCGCCATCAGGAGTGACCAAAGTAGAGATTGAATTTTTCAATGGCTAAACTGAGATAAACTGCACCAGAAGTCAGACCTGTTAGTGGTTTCTGTGGGTTGAAATGCAGTTCTGGAGTGCATTAGTTGGGCGGTATATAGAAGAAGTTGTGGACAGGGGACGTGTCTACCAACTCTGTTGTATTGTACTCTCTCAAGGGTTCAGTACAGTGCTCTGCACATAGTAAGTGCTCAATGAATACCATTGATAATGATGATAATGAATTATGTCATAGCATCATAAGGAAAGCAGAGAGGCCTAGTGGATAAAGCACAGGCCTGAGAGCCAAAGGACCTGGATTCTAATCCCAACAAATCCTCTTGCCTGCTGGGTGACCTTGGGCAAATCACTTAACTGAAGAGCCATGTGTTCTGCAGCCAGTTTGGGCTCTTTCTGAAGATCTGCCATTGGTGTAAGCAGCTGGAATCTCCAGGAACCGGTTCCTTATAATTGAACCTGAGGATTATCAACCAGATGGGCAGTGAACTGGCAATAAACCAGATTGCCAGAGATAGAGGGGATAAAGGGAGTTAATGCAAACTAGTTGTGCTATTAGACAAGCATGCCTCAATTTTGAAGTTGAGACAAGTTCTTAGAGAAAAATGATTTTAACCAAACAACACAAGGAATTAATCAGTTCCTTCTCTCCTTCCCTCCCATAGCCTGGCTATCTAGTCCTTTCAAAAAATCTATGGGCTCCATTTCCCTAAGAGAGATTCTCATTGCCTACCAGCTTCTACTGCTTCTTGAGGCAAAAGATTTTCTTTTCAGTTGCTACCTCAGTGCTGCTGGCTTTGTTCATTGTTGTGTGTGGGCTCACTACTGATGCTGCCACTGATCTCAATTGGCTTCCAACTAATGGTTTTCCACTGAGCAAATTTTGGGTAGGAAATGTATCTGTTTACCGTTATACTCTTCCAAGCACTTAGTACAGTGCTTTGCACACAGTAAGTGCTCAATAAATACGATTGAATGAATGAAAGAATGAATGCGCATGCCCCCCCCCCCCCCACACACACACACACACTGATGCTGGTTCTGAGTTAGCAGCCTACCTAGAACTCACTGCTCCCCAGTGACCATGTCGATAAGGAAGCTTGGACTCAGTCCACTAGAATGCAATCTCATTGCAGGTAAGATACATACCTATTATCTCTTTTGTACTTTGTCAAGTAGTTAGTACCATGTGAAACACCCAGTAGGCACTAAATAAATGCCATTGCTTCTGTGTAGCCTAATGGAAAAAATCGAGGGGCTGAGATCCAGGAACCTGGGGTTCTAATCTCAGCTTTGCCACTGGCCTGCTGGGTGACCATAAAGAAGTCACTTAACCTTTCTGTGCCTCGGTTTCTTCAGCTATAAAATAGGGTTAAAATATCCATTCTCCATAATTCTTAGATCTTGAGTCTCATGCAGGGCAGGGACTGAGCACAAATTGATTATCTTGTATCTACCCCAACACTTAGCACATAGCCAGTGCTTTATTAACTGCCATAGTTAATTATTACTGCTACTGGACTGTCACCCTACCCAGATTCAACTCCCTCAGGTTTGTGAACTGGAAATAGTGCCCTAAGCTTTGCTTAGCAAACCTTTGAACAAGGGTCTCCTCTCTTTATGTTATTAATCAATGGGATTTGTTGAGCACATACTGTTTGCAAAACACTGTACTACTTAGCATCATACTTAGCACTTACGTGCTTATATTATTAATATAAACTGCTTAACTAGATGAATGTGTAAACTTATGTATACCAAAATGCAAGAGGAGGTAGTAAGTGCAGAAGAAGGAAGGTAGTGCAAAAGGGCTGTGATGATAGTTAGGAGAGGAGATAACTAAAGCCATGGGTGAGGATGAACTTCCTGAAGAAATAAGTTCCAGGTGAGAAAGTTGGACCCAGAACAGAGGTATAAGGAAAACTTACAGTTAAGGGGTTGAGAGATGGAAGAGGAGTCAGAAAAAGACAATAATAATAATAATAACAATTATGGGATTTGTTAAGTATTTACTATGTGCCAGGCACTGTACTAAGCGCTGGGGTGGATACAAGCAAATCGGGTTGCACACAGTTCCTGTCCCACGTGACACTCCCAGTCTTAATCCCCATTTTACAGGTCACACAGAAGACAAGCAGCAGAATCAGGATTAGAACCCAGGTCCTTCTGACTCCCAGGACTGTGCTGTACCCACTAGGCCATGCTGCTGCATATTAAGTCAATGGTATTGACTGAGTGCTTCCAGTGTGCAGAGCACTGGACTAAGTGCTTGGGAGAGTACAATACAACAGAAATAGCAGACACCGTCCCTGCTCATAGAGAGCTTACACTCTAGCATTCCTGGCAATGTCACACTTTATTCCCCCTACATTTGCTGACAGGTAACTTTGTTATTTTACTCTGTGGGTACATTTTCCCTTGTCTTGCCACAAGGTGGCAAATTTTAGACTGTATTCATAAGAATATAAATACAGTATATGTTCAAGGGCCTAGAAATTTAGGTTATGTTTCTTCAGCCTGTTTGAAGAAAAAGGATACATTTTTTTTCTTCCCAATTTGAATGATGATTTCTTGAAGAGTATAACTGAAGAATAGCATCATTCTTTTTCATCCTTTTAAAAAAAATCATGGTTTATGTGGCAGGGAATGTGTTTATTGTTATACTGTACTCTCCCAAGCCCTTAGAATAGTGCTCTGCACACAGTAAGCACTCAATAAAATACTACTTAATTGAATGCATTCTCATTCTAAATAATATAATCAAATGATCTGAGGCCTCATCTAAATCTAAGTTTGAGAATCCTAAAGCTTGGTGAGGGAAAGAAAACTTCCCTAAGGAAAGAGTGGACTTTTAAACTGTATACATTGACCAAATCATTTAGGTAAATATTCAGTTCACCGCTTCTTTGACTTTTTGCCTATGTAGCATATCCTAGCAGTAGTGGTTTTCAGCATTCTTCTCCTCCCACAAGAACAGCAGCCTAACATGATCTCTTGATTTTACAGAACCAAATTCAATGCCTGTGATCTGCTGAAATCTAAGCAAATATTGCTCACTGAGGCAATATCCCCTAATTTGAAATGATTTCCTGTGAATGAGACAGGAGCTGAGGATTGGGAAAACCTTACTTATATCAATATGTTCAAAAGAGAATTTGACTTCCTGCCTGGATCCTAAAAAGCAAAATGGCTGAGTGAGATCTTACCATGGAAAGCCTAGAGAGAAGAGCCTTCCAGGATTCAATTCCCATTCTCCCTCCTACTTAGACTGTGAGCCCCATGTGGTACAGGGACTGTGTCCAGCCTTTGTATCAATTCCAGGGCTTAGAAGAGTCCTTGACCCAAATGTAAACACTTAACATATATAATAATAATGATAGTAATTATGATGATGATGGTGAAGATGGTGATGATGATGATGACTATGATCAGGAAGCTTCAGGAACAGGGGATTTAAAAGAGCAGATCCACTCCCCTGAGTCACTCCATTTTCTGATTTTTCCATAACTGCCCTTCCACTATCTCTAGGACTTCCAAGCCTATTATACCTTGGGCTGTGCCCCCTGCCTTTCTCAAAGAGGGGGTGTAGGTTAAGGCATAAGGACCTCCATCATAATATGGCTGGAAGTTACTGTGGAAATGATTAGGAATATTCCCAGATACCTTGGAAAGGGTCATTAGCTTCTTCATTAGTCAATTATATTTATTGAGCATTTACTGTATGCTAAGCATTGTACTAAGCACTTAGAAGAGTACATTATAACGGAGTTTTGAGGTCATTTTGTTTTTTTAAAAGGTATCTGTTAAATGCTTACTATGTACCAGATGCTCTACTGAGAGCTTACAACGTACCAGACACTGTACTAAGCACCATGGTAGATACAAGATAGTTTGGATACAGTCCCTGTCCAACACAGGGCTCACAGTCCTGGTCCCCATTTTACAAATGAGGTAACAGGCACAGAGAAATGAAGTTATTTGCCCAAGGCCTTACAACAGATGGGTGGTGGAGATGACATTAGAAAACCAGGTCCTTCTAACTCCCAGGCCCATGCTGTATACCCTAAGCCATGCTACTTCTCGTGTTGGTAGATGCGTTCACTCCCCGCACCGAGCTTACAGTCAGGCGGACGAGCAAACGGTCTGGATCTTACCATTCTTGCCCTCCCTAGACATCAGGTGATCAATCCTTCAGTGGAATTTATTGAGCACTTACTTAATTACGAGGAGTGTAATTCTTGGAAGAGGACAATATAGTTGGTAAACACAATCTCAAGGATGTTGCAGTTTAGCAGGGGAGACATAAATCAAAATAAATTACAGGGAAGGGAAATGATCGAGTATAAGGATATGGCCTTCAGTGCTGTAGGGGTGGGAGTGGAATGAGGACCTAAGTGCATTGGTGAGGCAATGGAGAGGGAAAATAGGGGAGAGGGATGAGAGCTTAGTCCAGGAAGGCTTCCTGGATGAGATTTAATTTCAGCAGAGCTTTGAAGATGGGGCTACTACTGCTCTGACAGACAAGAAGGAAGTAAATCCAGGAAGAAAGGAGGATGTGAGAAAGGGGTTAATGATGGATGAGACAAGACTGAGGGATAGTGAAGTTGGTATTGGATGAGTGAAGTGTGTGGGTGGCTGTAGTGGAGTTGGGTAAAATACCTTTCTCAGGATCATGCCTTGTCCACAGAGTCAATGACTCTTTGATATTGCACACCAAGAAAATCTTACTCACTATGTTCAGTGGGAGTGGTTCTTACTTAGCTCCCTGTGGTAGGCCTAGTACAGTGTACTGCATTCAGTGGTGCTCAATAAATACTACTACTACTTCTACTGTTTTGTTCATGATATCAAGCTTCAAACCACACCAAATCACAATCGACTGAAATGTTGCAATATACAGCCTTTTTTATGGCTGCAAGACCTGGATCTATATTAAATCTGACTTCTTAGGCAGTTGGTTTGGTGTCATCCATTAATGAATAACAAATGACGAGGTAGAATCACCAACAAGAAAGCTTCATTGCTCATTCCAATGCAGTTTCACTGGGAGGGACATGGGAGGAGAGTGAATGGCAGAAGGATACCTAACCTGCTGCTCTTTGTGACATGAAATGGGGGAAGTGGTAAACAGGAGAATGAAAGACATGCTTAAGATTCAGTGAAGCCTAATCTGGGGTGATGAGACAGAACAGAGAAACTGCTAGGAGAAAAAAGAGGGAGACACTCCAACCTACCATGGGGCACTCCGAAATGGGGTGGTTCTTTGAGGGCGGAGGCTTTGGGAAGATTGTGATTGCAAAAGGCAGAATTGTAAAAAGCATCAGGCATTGCCAAGAGCAAATGCACCAGCCCAACAAAAATCTTTGGTTCTGTGTTCATAGCATGGAACCATGGAATCAGTCATTCACTGATTTTCTTTTAAACATACATTCACCCAAGTGTTTAAAACTTCACCGTATAGCATCACCTTTGAGGAGAAAATCAATCAATCAATCAATCAATCAATCAATCGTATTTATTGAGTGCTTACTGTGTGCAGAGCACTGTACTAAGCGCTTGGGAAGTACAAGTTGGCAACATATAGAGACAGTCCCTACCCAACAGTGGGCTCACAGTCTAAAAGGGGGAGACAGAGAACAAAACCAAACATACTAACAAAATAAAATAAATAGAATAGATATGTACAGGTAAAATAAATAAATAAATAAATAAATAGAGTAAAAAATATGTAGAAACATATATACATATATACAGGTGTTGTGGCAAAGGGAAGGAGGTAAGATGGGGGCTAAGGAAGGGGCTCAGTCTGGGAAGGCCTCCTGGGGGAGGTGAGCTCTCAGTAGGGCCTTGAAGGGAGGAAGAGAGCTAGCTTGGTGGATGGGCAGAGGGAGGGCATTGCAGGCCCGGGGGATGATGTGGGCCGGGGGTCAATGGCGGGACAGGCGAGAACGAGGTACGGTGAGGAGATTAGCGGCAGAGGAGTGGAGGGTGCGGGCTGGGCTGTAGAAGGAGAGAAAAGAGGTGAGGTAGGAGGGGGCGAGGTGATGGAGAGCCTTGAAGCCCAGGGTGAGGAGTTTCTGCCTGATGTGCAGATTGATTCGTAGCCACTGGAGATTTTTGAGGAGGGGAGTAACATGCCCAGAGCGTTTCTGGACAAAGACAATCCGGGCAGCAGCATGAAATATGGATTGAAGTGGGGAGAGACACGAGGATGGGAGATCAGAGAGAAGGCTGATGCAGTAGTACAGACGGAATAGGATGAGAGCTTGAACGAGCAGGGTAGTGGTTTGGATGGAGAGGAAAGGGCGGATCTTGGCAATGTTGCGGAGCTGAGACCGGCAGGTTTTGGTGACGGCTTGGATGTGAGGGGTGAAGGAGAGAGCGGAGTCAGGGATGACACCAAGGTTACAGGCTTGTGAGACGGGAAGGATGGTAGTGCCGTCAACAGAGACGGGAAAGTCAGG
Organism: Tachyglossus aculeatus; assembly: GCF_015852505.1. NCBI lineage: Eukaryota > Metazoa > Chordata > Mammalia > Monotremata > Tachyglossidae > Tachyglossus > Tachyglossus aculeatus. The sequence goes on along the minus strand of NC_052070.1, from coordinate 92,237,363 downwards.
GAGAAGGCAGGGTTTGGGAGGGAAGACAAGGAGTTCAGTCTTGGACATGTTGAGTTTTAGGTGGTGGGCAGACATCCAGATGGAGATGTCCTGAAGACAGGAGGAGATGCGAGCCTGGAGGGAGGGGGAGAGAGCAGGGGCAGAGATGTAGATCTGGGTGTCATCAGCGTAGAGGTGATAGTTGAAGCCATGGGTGCAAATGAGGTCACCAAGGGAGTGCGTGTAGATCGAGAACAGAAGGGGACCAAGCACTGAACCTTGGGGAACCCCCACAGTAAGGGGATGGGAGGGGGAGGAGGAGCCTGCAAAAGAGACTGAGAATGAACGACCAGAGAGATAAGAGGAGAACCAGGAGAGGATGGAGTCTGTGAAGCCAAGGTCAGATAGCGTGTTGAGGAGAAGGGGGTGGTCCACAGTGTCAAAAGCAGCTGAGAGGTCGAGGAGGATTAGGAGAGGGTATGAGCCGTTGGATTTGGCAAGCAGGATGTCATTGGTGACCTTTGAGAGGGCAGTTTCCATGGAATGTAGGGGAGAGAAGCCAGACCGGAGGGGGTCGAGGAGAGAGTTGGTGTTGAGGAATTCGAGGCAGCGCGTGTAGACAACTCGTTCAAGGAGTTTGGAAAGGAATGGTAGGAGGGATATGGGGTGATAACTAGAAGGTGAGGTGGGGTCAAGAGAGGGTTTTTTTGGATGGGAGAGACATGGGCATGTTTGAAGGCAGAGGGGAAGGAACCAGTGGAGAGTGAGTGGTTGAAGATGGAAGTTAAGGAGGGGAGAAGGGATGGAGTGAGAGATTTCATGTGATGAGAGGGAATGGGGTCTGGAGCACAGGTGCCTGGAGTAGCACTTGAGAGGAGGGAGGAGAGCTCCTCTGAGGATACTGCTGGGAAGGATGGGAGAGTAGCAGAGAGTGTTGAGAGCTAGGGGGTTGGAGAAGGGGGGGAAGGGACATTGGGGAGATCGGACCTGATGGACTTAATTTTGTTAATGAAGTAGGAGGACAGATCGTTAGGGGTGAGGGAAGGAGGAGGGGAAGGAACCGGGGGCCTGAGAAGGGAGTTGAATGTAAGGAAGAGCTGGAGGGGGTGATGGGCATGGGTGTCAATAAGGGAGACGAAATAGTTTTGTCTGGCAGAGGAGAGGGCTGAGTTAAGGCAGGAAGGGATGAACTTGAAGTGAACGAGGTTGGCATGGTGTTTAGACTTTCGCCAGCAGCATTCGGCAGCTCGAGCATAAGAGCGAAGGAGGTGGACAGTGGCAGTGATCCAGGGCTGTGGGTTAGTGGTACGAGAGCGGCGAAGGGAAAGGGGAGCGAGTGAGTCTAGCTGAGTAGAAAGGGTAGAGTTGAGAGCAGTAATCTGATCATCAAGATTGGGTAGAGAGGAGATGGAGGCGAGGTGGGGTGTGAGGCGCTCAGAAAGATGGATGGGATCAAGAGAGCGGAGATCTCTGTGAGGGGGTAATATGGATTTACAGGGGAAAGGAGTGTGAGTGAGGAGGCAGGTGAGAAGATTATGATCAGAGAGAGGGATTTCAGAGTTGGTGAGGGTGGACAGAGTGCAGCGATAGGAGATGATGAGGTCGAGGGTGTGACCAAGTTGGTGAGTGGGTGAGGTGGGGTGGAGCAAGAGGTTGGCAGCGTCGAGGAGAGATAGAAGGCGGGCGGCAGAGGAGTCATCAGGGATATCCATGTGGATGTTGAAGTCTCCGAGGATCAGAGTGGGCATGGAGAAGGAGAGAAGGAAGGTGAGGAAGGGGTCAAAGTCGTTAAAGAAGTTGGAGGTGGGGCTGGGAGGGCAGTAGATATGCCTTTACATCCTCACAAGGCTCATTTGATGGTCTGATGGCCCTGGGTCAGTGAGAGCCCAGTTTCAGAGTTTGCCCCTTCCTGCAATCCCTGAGGCATGTGCCCAATATTTTTTTAAAATGGTATTTATTAAGCACTTACTATGTGCCAGGCACTGTCCTAAGCAGTGGAAGTGGATCCCCGATAATCAGGTTGGACACAGTCCATGTCTTACATGGGGCTCAAAGTCTTAATCCACATTTAACACTTGAAATAACTGAGGCACAGGAAATAATTATAAAAATGATGATATTTGTTAAGCGCTTACTATGGGCCAAGCACTGTCCTAAGCGCTGGGGTAGATACAAGGTAGTCAGATTGTTCCACGTGGGGCTCACAGTCTTAATTCCTGATTAACAGATGAGGTAACTGAGGCACAGAGATGCTAAGTGACTTGCCCAAGGTCACACAGCAGACACACGGCAGAGCCAGGATTAGAACACAGGACTTTCTGACTCCCAGGCCCATGTTCTATCCATTAGGCAAGTTGCTTCTCATGTTCTGCCATGAATGTGTTCGTATTAGACTCAAATGAGTTTTTTTTTCCCCCTCGGAAGATTGAAATGGGAGCAAACCAAGAACAAGGATCAAAATAATCCATCCTGTATTTGGGATTACTAAAAGAAGATATGGACTGAGTAACTCCAACCAGGATCCCATTGAGAGTGTTGTGTGGGCCCCAGAGAAAGTCAAAGTTGGGATTTAATTAGTAACTCAAATGGGAAAAGATAACAACGGAAAATAGGAAAGATGAGATTTGCAAGCTAATAATTACAGGCAACAGGCTTTAAGATTAGCAAACCCAAGGCCAGGATTTGATTAACTATGTGGATGGGTTGCGGAAAAATCTGGGGAATAGGGTTAGTTGAAGATAATCCCTAAATTAAGATAACCAAATCAACAGGTTTTTGCTTCTTTTTAACCCCAGGCATGCTTTAAGTAAAGAGAAATAAATGATCATGTGGAGACCACTTTATGCTGGATTTTAGGGAGAATAGGTAGCAACACAAAGCACAGACAACAGTAATCTCCATTGCCTTCCCTCCCTTCTCTCTGCTCTTAAGAGAGCACAGATCTCTCTTTAAGTCATTTGGAGCTTTGCCCCTGTTGACCAAGAAATTAACATTTCATCCAGGAATATGCCAACTGGCTCTGGGGGCTCTTATAATATTCTGAACTGTCGTGGTAGGGGACGTTATTTGCCTGCCTAGTCTGACTTTGCCACCTAACGCTTTGTTATCCTTTCTGTAAAAATCTGTAAACATAATAATAATAACAATAATAACTGCAGTATCCCTCATGTCAGGCAGATCATTTCTCTCCCCCACTTCAAATCCTTATTAAAGGCACATCTCCAAGAAGCTTTCCCTGACTAAGCCCTCCTCTCCTCTTCATCCACTCCCTCCTGTGCCGCTCTTACTTGCTCCTTCATTCATCCTCCTTCCCATCCTCACAGAACATATGTATATATCTGTAATTTGTTTATTTATTTATCTATTTATTTATATTAATGTCTGTCTCCCCCTCTAGACTGTGAGCTCGATGTGGGCAGGAATGTGTCTGTTTACTGTTATATTGCATTCTCCCAAGTGCTTACTACGGTGCTTTGCACACAGTAAGAACTCAATAAATATGATTGAATGAGTGAACGAATATTTATCAAGCACTTACTATATGTGAAACACTGTACCAAGCACTGGGGTAGATACAAGATAATTAGGCCCCACATCAGGCTCATAGTTTAAGTAGCAGGTAAAACAGGTATTGAATCCCCACTTTAAAAATGAGGGAACTAAGGCACAGAGAAGTTAAGTGATTTGCCCAAGGTCAAACAGAGGACAAGTGGCAGAACTGGAATTAGAGACCAGGTCTACTGACTCTCAGGCCCATGCTCTTAATAGGCTAAACTCCTTTCTTTTGCTCTACTATGCCCTCTCTATCGGATCCCAAATGGATTTTCTCATTCCATATCTTCCTATAGTAAGCCCAAATACAGGGTGGATGATTTTGATCCTTGTTCTTGGTAAGCTCCAATTTCAATCTTTCAAGGGAAAAAAAAATCTCACTTGATTCTAACACGAACAGATTCATGGCAGAACATGAGAAGCAGCACAACCTAATGGATAGAGCGTTGGCCTGGGAGTCAGAAGGACCTGGGTTCCAACCCTGCTTCTGCCACGTGTCTGCTGTGTGACCTTGGGCAAGTCACTTCACTTCTCTGTGCCTCAGGAACCTCAACTATAAAATGGACATAAGACTGTGAGCTCCATGTGGGACAGGGACTGTTCCTAAACTGATTCGCTTGTATCTACCCCAGTGCTTAGTACAGTGCCTGGCACATAGTAAGTGCTTAACGAATACCAAAACAAACAAACAAAAAATACAATATTTTCTCTCTGACCTGTAGGGTGACTAGTAGAGTGCCATTGAACCTAGAAGAGTCATATTGTACTTTTCCCAAGTTTTCAGGACATTGCATTGCATTCAGTAGACACTCAAGAAATACTATTAAGTACTATTGCCACTAACATGGTCCCAGAGAGTGCACAGAAATCAATCAATCAACCAATCAATCAATCATAATAAGCTTGTTGTGGGCAGGGAATGTATCTACAAACTCCTTTATATTGCACACTCCCAAGCTCTTAACACAGTGGTCTGCACACAGTAAGTGCTCAGTAAATATGATTGATTGATATATTGATTATATTTGAACAGATAACTGTACTAACAGCTTGGAAGAATACAGTGCACCAGAATTAGTAGATATGTTCCCTACCCACAATGAGCTTACATTCTAGAGGAATAAATAACAAATTCTGCTTCAAGTGTTTCTGAAGAGTAAAGTCAGTCCTTTATTAAGTGTTAGCACTAAAAAACTTGACCAGCATGTTAATAATTTTAATCATTATTATTATTATTATCATTATATTGGTTACTATGTGCCAAGAACTGTACTAACACTGGGATAAATACAAGGTAACCATGATTAATAATAATTAACATTTCATTAAGCTAAAATAGATTTCATTGGAAAGTAGTTCATCCTTTCTGGTGGATTTGGCAAAGGTAGATTGGTACACAATTTTTGTCCATTCAGATCTTCAGTGAACATCTAGTCAAGGCTAACTGACTAGCACTGAAGCCATGCTCCCCTCCGCCCATGTTTACTGGGTATGCATAACCATAGGATACTAAAACAGATGCCATGCAGTGAACAGAAAGTGGATGACTGAAAAACAAGGTGAACAGTGGAAAAGTATTTAGAGTGCACCAAAGTGAAGACTAAGACAACAGGAGATCTTAGCAGAAAACTGGGAGGCAAGTTTAACATACACAGCAGCATTGCACACTTCAAACAAGAAAGGACCTGCTCTTTTCAGGTAGAACTGTGTGAGGATCATGAAAAAGAGAGGAAAAATACAATTATTATTATTTCAATTTTGATCATTTGCAATGCACAATATTTGATGTAATTATGAAAGTGATCTCCATTGTAATAGGAGATCACTGGATAGAATGGGAAATTATTGAACTTGTGTACTGAGATTTCTTCTTTTTTCTCCAGAAGTAGTCCATGAATGTTTTAGTGGATTCTATGATTGTGTTTTAAGAGTATGGGACATTTTTACGGGGATTAACTACTCATAAAATTTTAACTGTGCAGCCAAATTGGCTATATGATTTAGTTCTGACTATTTTCTTGTATCTTTATTACTAATTGCAGGTCTAAAGATACCCGTGAAGCAGAATATATCTTCAGGGAATAACTCTACCTAGGACAAATTTCCCAACTCTCAAATTTCCTCCTAGAATTAGCAATATATTTGAATCTTTGTTTACCATCCTGTTTTCCAAATTAGGTTTAGTATGTTTAGATTATCTTCCACCATCTATTCCCTCTCTCTCACCCTGTAAAGTTGTCTTCCATAGTGTAAAGCCCTGGTTTCTGAGTTTTAGAGCTTAATAATACTCTTATATATACAATTGCCATAATTCATGCTATAACTTCATCATGTTATTCAATTAGAATTCCTCATGTGCATCCAAATATTTGCAAGAAGGCTGTTATTGTGAAGTTGATAATAGGGTCGTTTATCACGTGATAATTTCAATTAGGATGAATCCTTGTGGGGGGAAAAAAGATATTAAAGGGCAATCATCTAGAACAAATAATGCTTGGTCACAGATGAGATTTTCTCATTGATTCTGTGTCCTTCGTAGACATAATTGTATTTATTTAAGACCCTTAATTGTTACTTATCTCTCATGTCTCTTTTTCATGTTTGTTTGTTTTTAGTAATAGTGATATAATCTGGTGTTAGTTCATTTGCAAAGACAAGTTCCTTGTTCAGACCACTTTGTTACTGTGGTGGAAGGACTGTAAAATGGGCCTAATTAAACATCAAACGGAAACTCCTTAGCAATGGCTTTAAAGCACTCAGTCAGCTTGCCACCACCCATCTTTCTTCACTGATTTCCTATTATAACCCATTCGGCACACCACCCACCTTTTTTCGCTGATTTCCTACTATAACCCACCACCACCCACCTTTCTTCACTGATTTCCTATTATAACCCATTCCGCACACCACCCACCTTTCTTCGCTGATTTCCTACTATAACCCATTCTGCACACTTGGTTTTTCGAACACCAACCTATTCACTATAACTAAATTTCATCTATCAGGCCCCTGACTCCTTGTCCCTGTTCTCCTTCTGTCCTGGAACTCTTCCCTTCCTCATATATGATAGACCACCAGTCTCCCCAACTTCAAAGCCTAATTAAAATCACATATTCTCCAAAAAGGCTTCCCCAACTAAGCCCTCATTTTCCCTACTCTCTTTCCCCTCTGTGTTGCCTACACACTTTTAAAAATATTTCATGTGACTTTTGCAGAAGTTTTGGAGCAGATCCTAATTTCTGTCCTGTAAGTGTACGGGAAAATGGGCCCCGATTATGTTTTTCAGGATTATGATCTGTTGAATCAAGCTCTATATGCCTGTGGCCAATTTCATTTTCTGATTTTAAGAATCGAGTGTTGCTGTTTTTCCTTCCTTAGGACTTTCCCTGGTTAAAAATTCCAAAAATCTAGAAGCAGCGTGGCTCAGTGGACAGAGCACGGACTTGGGAGTCAGAGGTCATGGGTTCTAATCCTGCTCCACCACTTGTCAGCTGTGTGACTTTGGGCAAGTCACTTAGCTTCTCTGTGCCTCAATTACCTCATCTGTAAAATGGGGATTAAGACTGTGAGCCCCATGTGGGACAACCTGATTACCTTGTATCCCCCTAGCGCTTAGAACAGTGCTTGGCATATAGTAAGTGCTTAACAAATGCCATCATTATTATTACCCCACTGTTGGGTAGGGACTGTCTCTATATGTTGCCAACTTGTACTTCCCAAGTGCTTAGTACAGTGCTCTGCACACAGTAAGCGCTCAATAAATACGATTGATTGATTACCAATTCTTGACCCAGTTTACCAGTCATCACTGTTTATCTTTTTCATCTTAATTATGTTTGTGGTAAGGATTATACACCTACAATAAAGTAATAAAACCTAATTGGCATTTGATATTTTTAGAAGTAAGGCTAATAGGCCTCTTCTAAATAGACCTTTCATCATGAACCACTAGGGTAAACAAAATAAAACTTTGTTTCAGGTTTGTCAGGTGGAGGGTGGGGGGTGGGGCGGTGAAATCATTCCTGAATCATGTGGTGGAAAAAGCAACTGTAGAATGAACTATCTGTCCTTCATTTATTAAAGGTCAGAAACAGGTTGTGCCTTTAAGTAGATCAGTAGTCAATTTAACCATCATCCTACTGGTGGTCCAAGAATGGCTTGCATGTGCCACCATTGAATTTCTGGGCCTTGGGGTTCTTGGTGCAGACTTCACAGCACCTCCAATTCATTAAATACTATTTTGTGGCTATCTGATGCCAAGCAATGAACTAGGCACTTTGAAGACTCTAATAAAAGTAAGATCTCTGTCTGTGCCCTTGAGAAGGTGGAGGGGACATGCAGACAGATTGTCCAGGCTCAATAGGAGTTTGAGAAAAAGAAGATTAAACCAATAACATAAAAAGCAATCGAGAGCACTTAATAACTGATGTGCACATAAATGCTCAGGGTGGCTGATGGGCTGACAGGACCACGGACAATCACTGTTAGAGGGGGCTTTATCAGGAGATTGGGAGGGGCATAGCTGGCACATTTAAAGGAGAATGTCCTAGGCAGGGAGAGGTGTGAGCACTGGGCTGGAAATGGCACAATCAAGCATGAGGAACAGTTCTATTTACATGAAAGGAGCAAATAATACCAGTTGGGGTGTAGTAAGTAACCCCTTGCTCATGTCCTCCCTCTGGCCAGGAGCTCCTTCTCCCTTCATATCCAACAGACCGCCACTCTCCCCATCTTCAGTGCCTTGTAGACTGAAAGCTCATTATGAACTGGGAATGTGTCCACTAATTCTGTTATATATTTATTCTGTTATATTAATTCTCTCAGGTGCTTAATACAGTGCTCTGCACATAGTAAGAGTTCAATACCATTGATTGATTGATTGATTGATTCAAGGTCTAGTAAAATCATATTTCCATCAAGAGGTTTTCTCCAACAAACCTCTATTTTCCCTACCTTATTAGTCTTCCCTCTGGGTTGCCAATGAACATGAGTCTGTACCCCTTAAACATTTTGATATTCACTCCACCCCCCAGGCCAACTGCACCTATGTACATAGCCTTATCAATCAATCAATCAAATTTATTAAGTGTCTACTGTGCACAGAGCACTGGTCTGAGTGTTTGGGAGAGTGCAATATAACAGTAGAACAGAGATGGTAGACATGTTCCCTGCCCACAGTGAGCTTACAGTTTAGAGGCAGGGAACATATCTACCGACTTTATTGTAATATTCTCTCCCAAATGCTCAGTAGAGTGCTCGGCATGCAGAAAACTCTCAATAAATACTATTGATTGATTGGTACTGTTTTTCTACTCTTCTACTCTACAACCACTTTCTTAGGGTGCCTATCTGCTCTTAGGGCTTCATACACTTCCTCTACATAGTCGATTTCTTAATCTATCTCTCTAGCCCTGTCCTCTCATCGAACCTGCAATTTCACATTTCCTCTTGCCTCCATTTGATCCCATAAGCGGACATTAATCGAACTGCTCCAGAAGCTGGAAGGGGTCCTCTGTGGAGTACAGAGCTGTAAATAAAGTTGGACAGCTCTTCAATGGTGGGACCTCCCCTCCCGAGGAACAGGGACAGGTCTAAATTCCCTCCTGTATATTCTTTCCTGGCAATTAGTACAGTGTTCTGCACACCATAAACCCTTAGTAATAACTACTAAGCAGCATGGCTCAGTGGAAAGAGCCCGGGCTTTGGAGTCAGAGGTCATGGGTTCAAATCCCGGCTCTGCCACTCATCAGCTGTGTGACTTTGGGCAAGTCACTTAACTTCTCTGGGCCTCAGTTACCTCATCTGTAAAATGGGGATTAAGACTGTGAGCCCCACATGGGACAACCTGATCACCTTGTAAATTCCCCAGCGCTTAGAACAGTGCTGTGCACGTAATAAGCGCTTAATAAATACCGTTAAAAAAAACTACTATTACTACTACATATTTGCAAATTTTTGATTACTTTTATTTTTATTTGGTTTTCTATGGTATTTCTTAAACACTTACTATGTGCCAGGCACTGTTCTAAGGTGAAGTAGGTTGCTGTTGGGTTGTTTTTTTTTAAGGTATTTGTTAGCACTTACCATATTCGTGCATTCATTCAATCATATTTACTGAGTGCTTATTGTGTGCAGAGCACTGTACTATGCGCTTGGGAAGTACAAGTTGGCAACACATAGAAACAGTCCCTACCCAACAACGGGCTCACAGTCTAGAAGACTAGACTGTCTAGACTGCTATATGCCAGCACTGGGGTAGGTACAAGATAATCAGTTTGGACAGAATCCCTGTCCTGCATGGAGCTAACAGCTAATGGTATTTGTTAAGCACTTTCTATGTGTCAAGCACTGTGCTAACCATATCAGACACAGTCCATGTCCTGCATGGAGCTCACAGTTGTTATTAATAGCATTTGTTACGTGCTTGCCATAATAATTCCGGTATTTGTTAAGCGCTTACTGTGTGCCATGCACTGTACTAACTGCTGGGGTGGATACAAGCAAATCAGGTTGGACACAGTCCCTGTCACACCTGGGGCACACAGTATTAATCCCCATTTCACAAATGAGGTAACGGAGGCACAGAGAAGTCAAGTGCTTTGTCCAAAGTCACACAGCAGACAAGTGGAGGAGTTGGGATTTGAACCCAGGTCCTCTGACTCCCAGGTCTGGGCTCTTCCAACTATACCATAAGACTTGCTATATAGTTTGTATTTGACTTGCTTATATACTGCTTTTATTAATTTAGCAAAATATAAGGCAGTTGAATTTCAGAAATAGTGATTAAATCGCCATCTCAGTCATTTCTAGCCTGAGAGCAATTGCAAATTCTTTCCAATTACCTCCTTTGCAATTTCAAACTATTTGATTGAGGGCGTTGCCTTTTCATTGAGTTAGGCAACCATTTACTTGAGGGAAGCAACCCTTTGCTTGAGGGAGAGGTACCTTTTCTCAAACAAATCCCCTTTGGATATTCTAAACTGACAACTCCAGCCCCCTAGGATTTTCTTATTCCCATTAAGGCCCTACAGTCCCTGGCCAGCATGGAGCTCACAGATAATGGTATCTGTTAACAAAATTAAATCCATCAGGTGCTCTGCACACAGTAAGCGCTCAATAAATACGATTGATTGATTGATTGTTAAGCACTTTCTATGTGCCAAGAACTGTAGTAGGCTCTAAAGTAGGTACAAACTAATCGGATTGGAGAGAAATTAAGCAGCTTGCTCAAGGACACACAGCAGACAAGGTGCAGAGCAAGGATAAGCAGCATGGCTCAGTGGCAAAAGCCCGGGTTTGGGAGTCAGAGGTCATGGGTTCTAATCCCGGCTCTGCCACTTATCAGCTGTGTGACTTTGGGCAAGTCACTTCACTTCTCTGGGCCTCAGTGACCTCATCTGTAAAATGGGAATTAAAAGTGTGAGCCCCCCGTGAGACAACCTGATCACCTTGTATCCCTCCCAGTGCTCAGAACAGTGCTTGGCACATAATAAGCACTTAACAAACACCAACATTACTATTATTATTATTGTAAGAACTGAGATCCCTCTGACTCCCAGGTATGTGCTCTTTCCACTACGTCAGCTGCTTTGGTCTAGCACCTGATATTTCACTACCCCCACACTCCATTGAACAGTCTGCCAAGCATTGTGCCAGTCTTCTTTGATTCATTTTCTACATCCTTGTCCATCATTATATCATTGATACACTGCCCAGATAACAGAATGATGTGACAAAGTTTAGCTTTGTGTTGCCAATATAAGATTCTGATGGTGTGCCTGGTTTGGCTGGTGAAGGCTGATGCCTCATCTCTGATTTTTAAAGACTCATTGCCAGCCCTTAACATGTTACTTATATAATGAATAGGATTGAAAGCATTTACATGAGTTATTGGGTGTGGAGCTTTAAGGCACAGTCATCCATATACAGCAATTCTTGAATGGCTGTCTCTATGCCTCTGGATGAATCTCGAAGTCTGTTGAGTTGGACTAGTTTCCAAGAGGGACCGAGGCTTATTTGAACTCCTGTGTCCAGGTCTCTTGGTTGCATCTTTGAGCATTGCTGAGTAAAATAAATTGAACTGGACCTGGCCAACTGCCCCTAATGTCCTTGCCAACAATTTGGGAACCTGCATAGCCTAATGGAAAGAGCATGGGCCTAGGAGTCAAAAGTCCTGAGCTCTAATTCTGGCTCTGCCTCTTGCCTGTTGTGTGACCTTGGGCAAGTCACTCAACTTCTCTGTGCCTCAGTTTCATCATCTGTAAAAGGGGGATTAAAACTTCCACCCTCCAATTTAGAGTGTGAGCACCATAAGGGACGGGAACTTTGTCCAACCTGATGATCTTGTATCTCCCCCAGAACTTGGTAGTGCTTAACAATACCATAAAAAACTATTTTATCTATAAAATTGAAACCATCTGGTATGATCTCACTACAATCTACCCTGCTCACCCTCTTCCTACCTTCTCTTTGACTCTCCCAACCTTCCCAACAGTTTTTAAGAGGAGATCTTCTACCTCCTCTCAAAATCTACCTCCTTCACCTCACCTATGACTCCTTCCCTACACACCTCATTAAAATATGTGCCCCCTTCATTTTTCCCTCCCTGCTTCCATCTTAAAATTATCACTCACTCAATCATATTTATTGAGCACTTACTCTATGCAGAGCACTCTATGAAGCACTTTGAAGAGTACACTACAATAGAGTTGGTAAGCACTATCCCTGTCCACAAAGAGTTTACATTCTACAAGGGAAGGCAGACATTAAAATAAATTACAGATGGACATGTTCATAAACCTCATAAGCACTGTGGGGTGGGGTAAAAATCAAAGTGTTTAGGGGTTATGGCCCCAAGTGCATAGGTGATGGAGAAGGGTGGGAAAAAAGGAAAATGAAGAGAAGGGAGGGCAAAACTAGGGGAAGTAACACAGAAGAGAGGGTAAAAATAGGGCAAGTGATACAGAAGAGAGTAAATTGTGGAAGAGAGAACATAGGGAAGGCCTCTTGTAGGAGATGTGATTTTAGTAGAGCTTTGAAGATGTGGTAGTCTGTCAGTTACGAATGGGAAGGGAGTTCCTGGTTGGAAGGAGGCTGAGGACAAGGGGTTAGGAGTGAGAAAGATGAGACTGAGGTTCAAGGAGTGACTTGGCATTAGAATACGAACTGTGGGGCTTGGGTTGGAGTAAGAAAACAGAGAGGTAAACTAGGGCGGGAAGAGCTAATTGAGGGTTTTAAAGCCAATGGAAAGGTGTTTCTGTTTGATGCAGAGACGGACTGGCAAACACTGGAGGTTTTTGAGGAGTAGGAAAACGTTGACCAAAATTTTTTTTTTGAGAAAAATGATCCAGGAAGTGAAGTGAAGTATGGCCTGAAGTGGACAGGGAAAGTGGGGAAAGAAGTCATTGAGGAGGTTGATGCAGTAGTCAAAGTTGGATGATGATGATGATGATGGTATTTGTTAAGCGCTTACTACGTACGAAGCACTGTTCTAAGAGCTGGGGTATACAAGGTGATCAAGTTGTTCCACGGGGGGCTGGATAGAATAAGACCTTAGATTAGGATAGGAGCAGTTTAGATGGAGAGGAAGGGGTGGATTCTGAAGCTTTTCCTTCCCCACTGCTTTTAAATATGCTTATTTATCCACTCCCTTGGAAAAAAAAAACCCTCCCTTGAACTTGTGGTTCCCCCGACTTATTGTCCCATCTCGTTCCTACCCTTCCTTTCCAAATTTCTCAAAAAAGTTGTTTATACCCACTTCCAAACACCTCTTCTCCAATTCTCTTCTTGACTTCCTGAAATCTGGCTTCTGCCCCCTCTGCTTCTGAAGCAGAGTGGTCAGAGTAAAGTAGACTGTAAGCTCATCCCTCTAGACTGTGAGCTCCTTGTGGACAGGGAATGTGTCTGTTTATTGCTGCATTGTATTCTCCCAAGGCTTTATATAGTACTCTGCACACAATAAGTGCTCAATAAATATGATTGAATGAATGAATGAAATCATGGCCTAATGAAAGGAGCCTGGGCCTGGGCTTTAATTACAGCTCCATCACTTCTCTGCTGTGTGACCTTGGGTGAGTCTCTTAACTTCTCTGGGCCTCAGTTATCTCACCCGTAAAATGGTAGTTATGACTGAAAGCCCCAAGTGGGACATAGACTATGTTTAACTCGATCATCTTGTATCTACCCCAGTGCTTAGTACAGTGCCTGGCACATAGTAAGTGCTTAACAAACGCCATAAAAAAACTAGAAAAGGGAGACAGTGAAGGCAAAGAGGTCTGCAAGGAGGCTAATACAGTAGTGGAACCGGGATGTTGGCAAGTGTTTGGAGCAGTGTGGTGGACGTTTGGATGGAGGGGAAGGGGAAGATTCTGGAGATGTTACAAAGAGCCAGCAAGATTTTGTGACTGAATGAATTATGCAGGTTGAAAGAGGGAGGAGTCAATGCCAAGTTTGTGGGCTTGAGAGACAGAGAGGATAGTGCTGATAATAGCGATAGGAAAGGATTTGGGAAAGAAGGTGAGGTGTTCAGTTTAGGTTGTGTTGAGCTTGGTGTGCCAGCGAGACATCCATGTAAAGATGACCTGGCATTCCAACCTCACCAACTTGAATGTGGGGGAGGAGAGGTTATTGAAAAATCAGATTCAGCCTCATAGTTAATAGATCTGCCAAAAACTGGTATTGGTCAACAGCCTCAACAGCCATAAGAATGAGAATTAAAAATTCTGGAAACATAAATATCTAAGCAAGGGCGTACATGATTTGGGCGGGATTAAAACAGACTTTTTTATTTCTGTACTAAATTTCACTCAGAATACAGGTTAAAGTTACAACCATGAGTGGGAGTGACGGATTGTGGCAGTAGTTCTGAGGCTGAGAATGGCAGACCAGTAATAACGAGAACGAAGATTAAGGGACAGGGGTTTACTTTTCTGATTGCCCATTAGAAGCTAGTAAGAAGTGAATTCAGCTGCCAAGAAGTAAGAGTTGAAATTAGCAAATGGATAAGCAGCAAGCAGCATTGTCTAATGGAAAGAACTGAGGCCGGGGAGTCAGAAGACTCAGGTTCTAACCCCAGTTCTGCCACATGTCTGCTGTGTGACCTTGGGCAAGTAACTTTACCTCTCTGTGCCAAAGTTTCTGCTTCTGTAAAATGGGGATTAAAACTGTGAGCCCCATGTGGGACAGGGACTGTGTCAAACCTGATTAACTTGTTTCTAACCCAGTGCTTAGAACTGTAGTTGGCACATAGTAATTGTTTGACAAGTGCCACAAAAAGTGGAAATTCATTAGTGATCTGGGCCATCTTTATGGGAGGGCAGAAAATGAACATGGGGAAAGGAAGCTGTCCTGGTTTCAAGCTTAGAAGAGGTCTTCCCTGGGGAGTGGTATAACACACCAAGAAATTTCGGCTGTCCACTCAGCAGGACTAACAAATTCCCCAAACTGGCCTGAAGTTGCCCCTTTCTGTGGTCTTTTGCATTTGTTGCTACTAGTCATAAGTTGACAGAAATTTCTAACCCAGGCCTGAGCACCATGGCTAACCATGGCCAATTAATAATAATAATTATAATTATGGCATTTGTTAAGTGCTTCCTACATGTGAGACACTGTACTAAGTGCTGGGGTGGATACAATCCCTGTCTCACTTGGGGCTCACAATCTCAATCTTCATTTTACAGATGAGCTGACTGAGGTCCAGAGAAGTCAAGCAACTTACCCAAATCCCAAGCGGACAAGTGGTAGAATGAGGATTAGAACCCATGACCGTCTGACTACCAGGACTGTGCTCTATCCACTATGCCATGCTGCTTCTCCTCTATGCTACCCTCTCAGTTGCCAGGATGCCTTCTAGAGAGTTTTCCGGGCCTATGCTTTGTCTCCTGTAGTTGAGTGAGTGGATCACCCTAGGCCAGGCTCCACACTATAGACCCTGGACTTGGCTCTGCCCACAGTCTAAGGGGCCTTTGAAACATTTTTGTTTTTTATTCATTCATTCATTCAATCATATTTACTGAGCGCTTACTATGTGCAGAGCACTGTACTAAGCGCTTGAAAAGTACAATTTGGCAACAGATAGAGACAATCCCTACCCAACAACATGGGGCTCACAGTCTAGAAGGGGAGAGACAGACAACAAAACAAAACAAAACAAGTAGACAGGCATCAATAGCGAGCTCCTCCTGGATCCTGGGAAAACTAGAGATGTTTGGGGAAGGTGGGAAGAATATTTGGACATGAAAGCTGAGAATGGTAAGGGGATGCTTGCTAGGGCAATTGAGTGGGGAGTGAAATTAGGAATAACAACTCGGAATGACATTTAAGGGTGGGGAAGTCCATCATGCAATTTGTGGGGCCAGGAAGTATTCCGGGATGGTGATGGAGGGGATGAATGTGACAGACCTGTGAACCGGACAGTCAGGTTTCTGGAGAGGCTGAGCCCAAACCCATGAGTGGCTCAGTACAGCGTGGCTCAGAGGAAAGAGCCTGGGCTTGGGAGTCAGAGGTTGTGGGTTCCAATCCTGACTCCGCCACTTGTCAGCTGTGTGACTTTGGGCAAATCACCTAACTTCTCTGGGCCTAAGACTGTGAGCCCCATCTGGGACAACCTGATTACCTTGTATCCCCCCAGTGCTTAGAACAGTGCTTGGCACATAGTAAGTGCTTAACAAATGCCATCATCATTATCATCATTATTATTATTATTAGAGTGTTCTGCACACATAATCCCGACTCTGCCACTTGTCAGCTGTGTGGCTTTGGGCAAGTGACTTAACTCCTCTGGGCCTAAGACTATGAGCCCCATGTGGGACAATCAATCAATCGTATTTATTGAGCGCTTACTGTGTGCAGAGCACTATACTAAGCGCTTGTGAAGGACAAGTTGGCAACATGTACAGACAGTCCCTACCCAACGGTGGGCTCACAGTCTAGAAGACAACCTGTTGTCTTCAGGTTGGGACAACCTGTTTACCTTGTATCCCCCCAGGGCTTAGAACAGTGCTTGGCACATAGTAAGCACTTAACAAATGCCACCATCATTATTATTATTATAGTGCTCTGCACACAGTTAAGCGCTCAATAAAAACGATTGAATGACTGGATGAATAGTCCTGAGGAATAAAAGTCCCTGATACTTCCTTCGCTTGACGACCCAAGACTGTAATCTCGTTGTGGACGGGGAATGTGTCTGTTGATCATCATCATCATCATCAATCGTATTTATTGAGCGCTTACTATGTGCAGAGCACTGTACTAAGCGCTTGGGAAGTAGAAATTGGCAACATATAGAGACAGTCCCTACCCAACAGTGGGCTCACAGTCTAAAAGGGGGAGACAGAGAACAAAACCAAACATACTAACAAAATAAAATAAATAGAATAGATATGTACAAATAAAATAAATAAATAAATAGAGTAATAAATATGTAGAAACATATATACAGGTGCTGTGGGGAAGGGAAGGGGGTAAGATGGGGAGGATGGAGAGGGGCTCTCAGCAGGGCCTTGAAGGGAGGAAGAGAGTTAGCTTGGCGGATGGGCAGAGGGAGGGCATTCCAAGCCCGGGGGATTGTTGATTGTTGCTCTGTACTCTCCCGAGCGCTCAGTACGGTGCTCTGCACACGGTAGGCGCTCGATGAATACTTTTGAACGCACTGGTTTTCCCAGGTGGCCAGTCTCGGCCTCAAAACCTCGGCATTTTAGGAAATCCGTCTTCAGACTTTTGCGCAATCAAGGGGTTTCAGGACTTTCCGGATCCGAAAAGCCGGTCGGTCCGGTGTCCCAAACCGGGCCGCGGATACCACAGCTGCCAGCGACACTGACACTCCGCCCCGGCGAGTTACCATGACGACAAGCTTCAAGCCGCGGAGCGGGGAATCCCCCCCGCCCCGCCCCGCCCCGCCCCGCCCCGCCCAACCGATGTGTTTCCCAGCCCCTGTCCACATGGGCCCTCCGCCGTCCCATTGGCCGTCTTCCGACGCCGCGCTTCCCCCCATCCAATCAGCGGTGCGCGCACGTGCTTCCTCGCCCCTCCGCCAGCCGTCCCATTGGCGGGCGCTCCGTGTCCACGCTCCGCGGAGGCCCCCGAAGCGGAGGGGCGGGGAGGAGGGCGGGAGGCAGAGGGAGGGGGAAGCCAATCACGTCGCGCGCCGGCCGGCGGCAGCCAATCGGGGAGGGCCCGTCCGCGGCCGCTAGCCAATCGGCGAGCGTCCCGGCCGGGGTGGTTAAAGCAGCCGTCCGCGGCGGGTGGGTGGCTTCGCTGCGCGGGCGGTCCCGGCCGAACCCGAGGCGCGGGATGGGGGGCGAGAAGGTGAAGAGCCTGGGGCTGCTGTTCGAGGATGAACGGAAGAACGGCTACGCGGCGGGCGACACGGTGGCCGGGCACGTCCTGCTGGAGGCCACCGAGCCGCTGGCCTGCCGGGCTCTGCGGCTGGAGGCCGTCGGCGGGGCCCGCGCCCGGGGCCGGGCCCGGGCCCCAACCGGGGAGGTGCCCTGTCTCAGCGTCCGGCGGAGCCTCGGGGAGCCCGGCCCAGGTGAGCCCCGCCGGACCTCGGCCATCGAAAAGGAAACAGCCCCCGGCGTTTACAACAGTGCTTTGCGCATAGTAAGCGCTTAATAAATGCCATCATTATTACTCCCACTGTGAGCCCACTGTTGGGTAGGGACTGTCTCTAGATGTTGCCAATTTGTACTTCCCAAGCGCTTAGTACAGTGCTCTGCGCATAGTAAGCGCTCAATAAATACGATTGATGATTGCCTTGATTGATATGATTGACTTTTGATATCATATGAATCAATATGATTGATGATGATTGATGATGGCCTTCTGAAGGTCGAGAGCTGCAGAGGCAGGGGAGGATGGGGCCGGGCTGCTGGTTTGGTTGGGGGCTGTCTTACCCATCTTACCTCCTTCCCTTCCCCACAGCACCTGTATATATGTTTGTGCATATTTATTATTCTATTTATTTATTTATTTATTTTACTTGTGCATATCTGTTCCATTTATTTTATTTTGTTAGTATGTTTGGTTTTGTTCTCTGTCTCCCCCTTTTAGACTGGGAGCCCACTGTTGGGTAGGGACTGTCTCCATATGTTGCCAACTTGTACTTCCCAAGCGCCTAGTACAGTGCTCTGCACACGGTAAGCGCTCAGTAAATACGATTGATGATGATGATGATTATTATTATTTTGTTAGTATGTTTGGTTTCGTTCTCTTTCTCCCCCTTTTAGACTGTGAGCCCACTGTTGGGTAGGGACTGTCTCTATATGTTGCCAACTTGTACTTCCCAAGTGCTTAGTACAGTGCTCAGCACACAGTAAGCGCTCAATAAATACGATTGATTGATTGATAGACTGTGAGCCCACTGTTGGGTAGGGACTGTCTCCGTATGTTGCCAACTTGTACCTCCCAAGCGCTTAGTACAGTACAGTGCTCTGCACACAGTAAGCGCTCAATAAATACGATTGATTGATTGATTGATAGACTGTGAGCCCACTGTTGGGTAGGGACTGGCTCCATATGTTGCCAACTTGTACTTCCCAAGCGCTTAGTACAGTGCTCTGCACACAGTAAGCGCTCAATAAATACGACTGATTGATTGATTGATTGATTGATCCGAGCTTGGACCTTTTTCCTGGAGAGATGCGAAAGGCAGAGAACATAGACTGTAAGCTCGTCGTGGGCAGGGAATGTGTCTGTTGATTCATTCGCATTGGACTCTCCTAAGCAGGCGGTACAGTGCTCTCTCTGCACACAGTAAGCGCTCAATAAGCACGATTGAATGAATTTTCCTGGAGAAGTACGAAAGGCAAAGAATCTGGACTGTAGGTCGTCGTGGGCAGGGAATGTGTCTGTTGATTCATTTGCATTGGATTCTCCTAAGCGCGCCGTACAGTGCCCTGCACCCAGTTAGCGCTCAATAAATACGATTGAATGAATGAATGGAGTGGATGTAATGCAGGGTTTTCTGGTACTCTTCTGCCCTGAAAAGTGTTCTTCAACACAGAGTGGTTTGATCAAGAGTGGCTTGGTTTCTGAACCAAGACAGGGCATGATTATTTATTCATATCAATGTATTTCTCCCCCTCTAGACTGTAAGCTCGTCGTGGGCAGGGAATGTGGCTGTTGATTCTTCCATTGAACTTTCCTAAGCGCGCAGTACAGTGTTCTGCACACAGTAAGCGCACAATAAATACGATTGAATGAATTTTCCTGGACAAGTGCGAAAGGCAAAGAACCTGGACTGTAAGCTCATCGTGGGCAGGGAATGTGTCTGTTTGATTCTTGTAATGTACCCTCCCAAGTGCGCAGTACAGTGCCCTGCATCCCGTAAGCGCTCAATAAGTACAATTGAATGAATGAATGCAGTGGATGTAATGCAGGGTTTTCTCGTTCTCTTCTGCCTTGAAACGTGTTCTTCATCACAGAGTGGTTTGATCAAGAGTGGCTTGGGTTCCGTACCAAGGCAGAGCATGATGAGTTATTCATAGCAATGTCTCTCTCCCCCTTTAGACTGTAAGCTCGTTGTGGGCAGGGAATGTGTCTGTTTATTCTTGTATTGAACTCTTAAGTGCTCAGTACAGTGCTCCACACAGTAAGCACTCAGTAAGTACAATTTAATGGAGTGAAGGTAATGCGGGATTTCTGGCTTTTTTCTGCCCTGAAAAGAGTTCATCACAGAGCCTGCCTTGATCAAGAGTGGTTTGGGTTCTGTACCAAGACAGAGCATGATTATTTATTTATTCATATCATTGTCTCCCCCTCTAGACTGTAAGCTCGTTGTGGGCAGGGAATGTATCTGTTTATTGTTATTGTTTGTTAGTACAGTGCTCTACACACAGTAAGCGCTCAGTAAATACAAATGAATGATTATAAGTGGTGTGAGATCTAACCCCAATTATGCTACTGGTTTGTGACCTTCCCTAAGTGACAACCTGCTCTCTGTTTTCTCATCTATAGATTGGAAAGGGTAAGTACTGTGGTGCAGGACTATAAAATCACAAGGTAACTTTTATAATAAGTAGTTGTATGCTAAATAAAAACAATTTTAACTGAAATAGCAGTTGTGATTTCCTGCGATTCTGGGTTTTTTCCCTCAGTCTCACTTAACCAAATGGACCCCAGGGTAGTACTTTTAGGGTACAGGTTATAAACTAAGCAGTAGTAATATTTTCCAATCTGGAGGTATTGTAAAAAGTACAGGCAAATATTTAAACTGGCCTTGGTAGGTACAAGTGGTAATTTCTATAGTCAGGGGGCCTGTGTTAGAGAATAAGAAAGTGTAGGATTTTAGTGTGTGTGTGTGTGTGTGTGTGTGTGAGTTTTTCAACGATAAAACCCTTGGTAGCATACAAATTACTGACATTCCAACCCTTAAATCAAAAGATGATTTGTTAGAAGCTTTACTAAGAGGTCTGCTTTCTTATTCAGCCTCCTACCTGTAATTATTTAATTATTTGAAATGAATTACTTGTTGCATGTCATGGTGCTTTTGCACACTAGCCTAAAGTTTTTATGCAAAACTTTGTTTATAGTTCAGAGCAGCCTTTGTTTCCACCTTAAATATAAACAAATTTCCAAAGACAGCAAGGATGTTTTGTGTTTATGTAATATGATCTTGATGTTTCTTTTAGCTGTGACAATAGTAATTATGGTATTTAAGTTTTTACTATGTGCCAGCCACTGGGCTAGATAAAAATATAAACAGATCAGAATAATACCTGTTCTATATGAGACTCATAATCTAAGGAGGGGAGAACGTGTAATCTTACCCCCATTTTGCAGATCACGAAACTGAGGACAGAGATGTTGAGTGATTTGCACAAAATCCAGAGCCAGGATTACAACCCAGGACTCCTAACTCTCGGGCCTGTGCTCTTTCCATTAGGCAACACTACTTCCATAGTACTAATACTTTAATCCATTAATGTATAGAAAAAGTAATTTATCTCTGTTTTAAAGAAGCTTTTATTTGTACTCTTCGAATATGCAACTCGTCATGATTCATTGACATGCTTATCAATTTCAAAGCCTTCTTTTGCAGCAGGGTCTAATAGACCGTGAGACCATGGGACTGCTCTACCCCTGTCTTACTGTCTGATCTTGGACAAGTCATTTAAATCCTCTGGGCCTCAGTTTTATTGTCTTGAAAATGGAGATAAATAGATTTGTAGGGCAGGGACTGTCTGATCTCATAACTTTGTATCTACCCCAACATTTAAGCACTTAATGGCCTTTATTTTTATTTTAATTGTTACTATTATTATTTTGGGAAGGAGCTCTAATAGAGGATCAATCAATCAATCAATCGTATTTATTGAGCACTTACTGTGTGCAGAGCACTGTACTAAGCACTTGGGAAGTACAAGTTGGCAACATATAGAGACAGTCCCTGCCCAACAGTGGGCTCACAGTCTAGAATGGGGAGACAGAGAACAAAACCAAACATATTAACAAAATAAAATAAATAGAATAGATATGTACAAGTAAAATAAATAGAGTAATAAATATGTACAGACATATATACAGGTGCTGTGGGGAAGGGAAGGAGGTAAGACGGGGGGCTGGCGAGGGGGGGCGAGGGGGAGAGGAAGGAGGGGGCTCAGTCTGGGAAGGCCTCCTGGAGGAGGTGAGCTCTCAGTAGGGCCTCGAAGGGAGGAAGAGAGCTAGCTTGGTGGATGTGCAGAGGGAGGGCATTCCAGGCCACGGGGATGATGTGGGCTGGGGGTCGACGGCGGGACAGGCGAGAACGAGGCACGGTGAGGAGATTAGCGGCAGAGGAGGGGAGGGTGCGGGCTGGGCTGTAGAAGGAGAGAAGGGAGGTGAGGTAGGAGGGGGTGAAGTGATGGAGAGCCTTGAAGCCCAGGGTGAGGAGTTTCTGCCTGATGCGCAGATTGATTGGTAGCCACTGGAGATTTTTGAGGAGGGGAGTAACATGCCCAGAGCGTTTCTGGACAAAGACAATCCAGGCAGCAGCATGAAGTATGGATTGAAGTGGGGAGAGACACGAACATGGGAGATCAGAGAGAAGGCTGATGTAGTAGGCTAGACGGGATAGGATGAGAGCTTGATCAAGCAGGGTAGCGGTATGGATGGAGAGGAAAGGGCGGATCTTGGCAGTGTTACGGAGCTGAGACGGGCAGGTTTTGGTGACGGCTTGGATGTGAGGGACGAATGAGAGAGTGGAGTTGAGGATGACACCAAGGTTGCGGGCTTGTGAGACGGGAAGGATGGTAGTGCCATCAACAGTGATGGGAAAGTCAGGGAGAGGGCAGGGTTTGGGAGGGAAGACAAGGAGTTCAGTCGTGGACATGTTGAGTTTTAGGTGGCGGGCAGACATCCAGATGGAGATGTCCTGAAGGCAGGAGGAGATGCGAGCCTGGAGAGAGGGGGAGAGAGCAGGGGCAGAGATGTAGATTTGGGTGTCATCAGCATAGAGATGATAGTTGAAGCTGTGGGAGCGAATGAGGTCACCAAGGGAGTGAGTGTAGATCGAGAATAGAAGGGGACCAAGAACTGAACCTTGGGGAACCCCCACAGTAAGGGGATGGGAGGGGGAGGAGGAGCCTGCAAAAGAGACTGAGAATGAAAGACCAGAGAGATAAGAGGAGAACCAGGAGAGGACGGAGTCTGTGAAGCCAAGGTTGGATGAGTGGGTTAGAAAATAAACCATTACTATGTAGGCACTGGCTTCCAATTATAAATATAACTGGTGTTTCATAATCATACTGATGAATTCTCCCAGCCCTTGAAGTTTGTGAGGTTTCCTTTTCCCTAGCTGAAGTCAAAATATCTTTCTAGCAAATTACTACCAGTAGATTTGTCCTATTGTAACCTATTATCGTTATCAAGTTCGTTTTTCCTCAGTGAGTTCAAGCCCTTCTTTCCAACCACCCTCTTTGTGCTCTTGTGAAATGCCACCTGTGCACCCTAAATATAATTTTTAAATAATGCTAAAGCACTCCAAGGTTATGTTCATGGCCACCTCCAAGTGAAGCCCACATATGATTCACACACCAAGCCTGACCTTACGAACATGTGCACAACTGTTTTTTTTTTTTTCAAAAATGCACTGGGTATATCCAAATATATGTCTGTTGTTGGAAGAATGATCCAGAATATCACAGTACTCAAAGTGAGTATTGAAAATTCCTGTTGTAAGAACTGACTCCATTTCATTTGGACCCTTGCTTGAGAGTATTCATTGTTTCACCTTCAAATTTAATTTACCTCATTTTAGTGCTAATTGTAGGGATGGAATAGCCATTTGAACATAGACTGGATATGTTAAAGTGCTGTAAGTTCAGTGCTTGTCATTCAGGCCTCCAACCAAAGCCATAGAAAAGGATCCTAGTTTGCAACATTAAAATCTCCCCCTCTACACTGTTCTCCCCTCTTCTAGATTAAGCTCTCTTTTCCCCAAATCCTCTCCCAAGTCGTCTATGCATTTGGATCTATACTCCTTGGACATTCGGTATTCACTCCACCCGCAGCCCCACAACGTTTATGTACATATCTGTAATTAATTTATATTAATGTCTGTCATCCCCTCTATCTGCAAACTTTTTGTGGGCAGAGAACCAACTCCGTTTTGTACAGTGCTTTGTACAGTTTTCTGCATACAGTAAGTGCTCAATAAATACCATTGATTAACTGTTTACTCCTTGTTTTTTTGGTATTTAAGTGCTTCCTATGTGCCAGACAGAATAAAGGAGTGTGGCCTAGTGGAAAAAAAGCATGGGCATGGGAGTCAGGTCCTGGGAGCCAGAGGACCTGAGTTATAATCCTGGCTCTGGCAATTGCTCTGGTAATTGCCAACTATGTGACCTTGGGCAAGTCACTTAACTTCTCTGTGCCTCAGTTTCTTCAACTGTAAAATGAGGATTCAAAACCTATCCTCCTCCCCAGGCAGGGCAGTGACTGTGTCCAACCCAAGTGACTTGTACCTACCCCAGCATTTACAACAGTGTTTGCCATATACTAAGTGCTTAAGAAGTACTACAAAACAAACAAAACAAGGCACTGGGATAGATACGAGCTAATCAGGTTGGACACAGTCCATGTCTCACATGGGGCTCACGGTCAGAGAACCCACCTACCAACTTCATTGCATTGTACTCTCCCAAGTGCTTAGTACAGTGCTCTGCATGCAGCAAGAACCCAGTAAATACCATTGATTGATTGAGACCCACCTGTTATCTTAAGTAAACATGTCCAGCTTTCCTATAACTGAAGGGTTTCATTCTTGCGAAACCCATGTTAAGGAAAATTTGTGTTGTGGAATGCCACACTTACACACAAACCATTTCTTCCCCCATTGTATTACCCTACATCAAACAGGCTCACCATTTTGACTCTTGTCAAAGTATATTCTTTTCCCATGTTAACTGAAAGATCACATTTTAAAAGCTAATTCCAAACCTAATTGTTCTTAAAACGTTATTGAAACTTAATTGGCAAGCAAGTTTGGTGTTTGTTTTTTTCTATTATAGAGCAGACTAGAGGGGAAAGTGCTCGATTGAGCTGTCAGGCTGAATACCAGGCTAGGCTGTGCCATAGATTTGTTTTATAGCTTTTGGGCAAATCACTAAACTTATGGGTGCATCTCTAAACTGGAGAAAAGAGCCTCTGCTCTGCCCTAATGCCCCTTGATCTTTTTACCACTTTTGATAGTTACCTATAGTTATTTATTTATATTAATATCTGTTTCTCACTCTGCACTGTAAGTTGATTGTGGGCAGGGAATGTGTCTGTTTATTATGTTGAACTCTCCCAAGCACTTAGTACAGGGCTGTGCACCCTGGAAGCACTCAGGAAATCCGATTGACTGACTGATCTGTCTTCTCCTTTGGAAGCACTCTCCAGCTTTGTTTCTCTAAGTCCTGTATTCATTCATTCATTCATTTATTCAATCGTATTTATTGAGCGCTTACTGTGTGCAGAGCACTGTACTAAGCGCTTGGGAAGTACAAGTTGGCAACACATAGAGACGGTCCCTAACCAACAGCGGGTACTCCCCAGGTTTTCATCTTACCTCTCCAACTGGGTACAGAGGTATACCACCCATCAGGCGGGTTGGAGTCCAGGGCTAATGCCTGATGGGTGGTATACCTCTGTACCCAGTAACATCAGAAGGGCAGGAGCCCTTGGGAGCCCAAATCACCAGTTCTACAGCCTGACATGGGAGAGCTTTCCCACATCCCTGAAGAAGCAAGTCTCCTGGGAAGCAAGGCCCAGGACTGTCCCAATTCACAGTGAGCAGCAGCAGAACAGTGAGCACAGTGGGACAGCAGCAGAACAGAGTCAGTGCAAGGAGACGGTTGTCTGAAAAGCACACCATCCTAATACTGAGTGAGTTGATCAGAGTCCCGTACTCCACCAGGAACACTCTGTGTCGACCAGTCCTCCTCAGTTTCCTTTCCTGGCTTTTCTTCCTCTCACCATCCTTTCACAGTGGGTGTCCCACAAGGCTCAGTTTGAGGTCCTTGACTTTTCTCATTTGTATTCTATCAGGAGCTCATCTGTTCAGATCATTTCAGCCACCACCTCTATGTTAATGATTTCCAAAATCTACAGCTCTCGTGCTCTATCACCTCCTATTTTCTTCCGCTTTCAGGAGAGCTCCATCTGGGTGATGTGGTGGCAAAGTAAATTTAATTTGCATAAAATTGAATTTCTTATCATTCCACATAACCTTGGTGCTTCTGTGATTTCTCTCTCACATTGTCTGTTTCTAATTATGGCAGCTCTTCCGCTCCCACTCCATCCTCAAAACCACCGTGCCGTGGATCTTCTCAGTGCCCTCTGGCTGAACTACTATCACAGCTTCTCCTAACCTCTAGCATTTGTCTTCTTCATTCTATATCGCAAACATGTTCACCTGCCTTTTCACTGCCAATATTGGAATGCATTCTCCAGTACTCAAAGTTTACCCATGTAAACTGTGCTCTGTGTTATTTTTCGAATTAACAAAATTTCCCAATCATTGGTTTTGAGTTTCTTTGTTAATCGATTCACTCTTAGCCATCTGCCCTCTTCTTTCACTACACTCTAGCTCGTGCAGTCTTTACTCTTCTTATGCAGCCTCTTAACTGTACCTCACTCCACTCACTTATCTCCATCCATTATTCAAACCTACCTCCCTGCTTTGAAGGACCTCCATCCTCAGCTTTGCTAAACCTTGTCTCACTCCACTTTGAAAGCTTTCCTAAGAAATAATCTCCAAGAAGCATTCCCTGAATAATTAATCCCATCTAACTTTCTCCTTTATGCCTTTAGCCAGCTCAGCACTCATTTATCTGTGTTTATTATCTATTCACTTGTCTATGATTTATGTCCTTTCTCAACTACAGTATATTTGTCCACTGTGTCTACTGTCTCCCCCATAGATGGTAGGTTTCTAGTCTATAGACTCCTTGAAGGTAGGGTTTGTATTTTCTAACTCTGTGTATACTCTCCCAAGTGTTTACTGTGTTCCAGGCACAGTAGTAAACACTCAAATATCATTGATTGCTTGATTGGCAGGTCTGTGTTTTTACTACTTTGGTATAGTTACTGAAATGATTATCAATCAGTTGTATTTTCTGAGTGCCTGCTATATGCAAAGCACTGTACAAAGCCCTCGGGGAAGTACAATATAACAGTTGGTAGACATGTTTTCTGCTCACAATGAGCTCACAGTCTAGAGGGGGATACAGACATTAATATAAATAAATTATGGATCTCTGCTGTGGAGCTGAGGTGGGCTTTGGATAAAGGATGCAAATCCAAGTGCTAGGACGAAGGAGGGAAGTAGAAGAAGAAATGAGAGCTTAGTCTGGGAAGGCCTCTTGGAGAAGATGTGCTTTTAATGAGGCTTTGAACGGGGGTAGAGTAACCATCTGTCAGATGTGAAGGGGGAGGCCATTCCAGTCGCAAGACGTTGGCAAGAGGTCGGCAGTGAGACGGATGAGATTAGGTCTGGTTCTGACACCGATACCCCTGAATTCTTCAGAAACGAAGCATGGATTAAGTACCTGAAAAGGGAGCTTAGAGGCAGCATGGTCTAGTGGTTAAGGTATGGACCTGGGAGTAAGGACCTGGGTTCTAATCCTGACTCCGCCAAATGTCTGCCATGTGACTTTGGGCAAATCACTTAAACTTCTCTGTGTCTGTTACCTTATCTGTAAAATTGGGATTAAGACTGAGCCCCATGTGGGACAGGGACTGTGTCCAACCCTATTAGCTTGTATCTACCCCAGCACATAGAATAGTGCCTGGCACATAGTAAATGCTTAACAAATACCATTAGGAAAATAAAAGGGGCGGGGGGAGGTACAAGGTTATTGAATCAACTCTCTGTTCTCATCCATCTTTTAGATTGTCAATCCTATGAGGACACACTGGAATAGAAATAATTGGACAAATTCACTCAAAAACAGTACTACAATGACAACAAGAAGAGCAGCAGAACGTTTTTTCTGGGAGGCAATAATAATCCTTGAACTTCTCACCGTTCAGTCAGGGACGTCCTTGGTCTAAATAGCCCAACCCTCCCAATGTTCTGTAGTTGGAGAGATTTGTTCCTGCTTTCACTTAAAGGGAAGAACAGGTCTTTTCTTCTCACTGGGGTGGGGAAATTGCATAGTCTTGGAGCCTTCCCATGCATTGACCTAATAGGTCAGTAGTATTTATTGAGCACCTGCTGTTTGCAGAGCCAGTGTTAAGAGAACAGTAGAGTTAGAAGATATAATCCCTGCACTCAAGCAGTTTATAATCTAGCAGGGGAGATATACACTAAGATAACATACAGCTAGGGGGGAAGAAGAAAAAAGGGAAATGTTTGAGAGTTCATATTTAAGTCATTGTGTCTTCCGACTCTGTAGTGTGCCTCCCAAGCTTAGTCCAGTGCTACGCACATAAGTGTTGTGGGTCTGGGAGTGGGGTGAATATCAAATGTACAAAGGTCACAGATTCAAGTGTATAGCTGACTGAGAGGGAAGACCAAGCGCTGGGGAAATGAGGGTTTAATCGGGAAAGGCCTCTTGGAGATTTGACCTTAATAATGTTTTGAAGGATGGGAAAGTGGTGGTCTGGCGTCTTATGGAGCAGGACGGAGTTCCAGGCTAGGGGGAAGGGGGTTGGTGATGAAGTAGATGAGATCGGGGCACAATGAGTAAACTGGTGCTAGAGGAGTTCAGTGCATGGGCTGGGCTGTAGTGGGAGATTAGTCAGGTGAGTTATGATGGGGTGAGCTGATTGAGAGCCCTAAAGCCAATGCTAAGGAGTTTCTGTTTGATGTGGAGGTGGATGGTCAACCAGTGAAGGTTCTTGAGGAGTGGGGAGCTATGGACTGAGTGTTTTTGTTGATAGATGATCCGTGCAGCAGAATGAAGTGTAGACTGGAGTGAGGAGAGACAGGAGGCATCAGTGAAGATGCAGATGCAGTAGTCAAGGTGGGATGGGATAAGTGCTTGGATCAGCATGGTAGCAGTTAGGATGGAAAGGAAAGGGCAGATTTTAGCAGTGTAGTAGGTAGAACCGACAGGATTTGGTGACAGATTGATTGTGGAATGAGAGAGATGTCAAGGAGAAGCGCAAGATTTCTGGGTTGTCAGGAAGGACAGGGTTTGGTTGGGAAGATAAAAAAAAATTCTTCTGCTGGACTAAAAATTAATTGAGGATGAAAATATGTCTGTAAAAAGCCATAAGACAGATATAAGTAGGATCGTCTGTCATTTAACCAACAGAAATTAATACTGGTGGAATTTATTCTAATAGCTCAGTAACAGAAAGGGAGAACGGATGGAACTACTTATAAAACTGGAGAAGTGAAAGTCCAGAGGATTATTAACATATCCAACTTGTACTTCCCAAGCACTTAGTACAGTACTGTGCACACAGTAAGCGCTCAATAAATATGACTGAATGAATGAATGAATGAATATATCACCTGGGCACTATGCACTTGAGTTGCAATACCATAAACAAATACCACTTTAAAAAAAACAAAGGATGCAGCATAAAATGGGTTAAGAAATCTTCTGACAATTATGCAGGCAGAAATTTCTAGTGTTCATTTGGGTCTGCCGTTTTCTAGGGACAAAAACTACTTCTACATAGCTAAACTCCCCACGTCAATCCATACTTCAGTCTGCTGCACAGATCATTTATCAGCAAAAAACTTTCACTCCACATCATCCCACCTCTAGAACCTCCAGTGGCTGCCTATCCACCTCCACGTCCAACAGAAACTCCTTATCATCACCTTTTAAGCACTCACTCAGCTTGCCCCATCCTATCTCACCTCACTAATCTCATTGTGAGTAGGGAATGTGTTTGTTATATTTGTACTCTCCCAAAGGGGTTAGTACAGTGCTCTGCACCCAGTAAGTGCTCAGTAAATACAATTGACTGACTGAACTCCTAACAGCTTAGCCCACATATTCCACTCCTCTAGTGCTGATCTACTCACTGTGCCCCAATCCCGTCTGTCTTGCCACCAACCCCTATCCCACATTATCCCCCTAGCCTGGAACTCCCTCCCCATCCATATAAGCCAGATGACCACTCTCTCCACCTTCAAAACATTATTAAGGACACCATCTTCTCCCAGTGGCCTTCCCCAATTAAGCCTTCTCTTCCCCAGCTCCGTTCCCCTTCTGCATCATCTATGGCCTTGGATCTGTGACCTTTGGACATTTGATATTTGCCCCACCCCCAACCCCACAGCACTTATATACATATCTTTAAATTATGTATTATAAATTACTTATTCATATTAATGTCTGTCCCCCCATCTGGACTGTAAACGTATTATGGGGCAGGAAATGTGTGTGGTAATTGTGTTGTATCATACTCTCCCAAGAGCTTAGTATTGTGCTCTGCATATAGGAAGTGCTCAGTAAATACCACTGACTGATTAAAGGTGTAATGTTTAAGAAGTTAAACATCTTCTGAGGGTCTGTATCCTTAAAATTTAAACTGAAAATCAGATTAAAAATCTGTATGTACTTGCATAATGGTTCTGCTTTTCCACATAATTTTTCCAACATTGAAAAAGGGATAGGAGAATGAAAGTCTTGTAATAGGGGAGGGAAAGATGTGGAAAGTTGGGGAGACTAGAGGACTGAGACAAACAAGGGGATACTTGAGACTTTCTCTTCTATTTCATTCTCCCCAGTGCTGCATACAACAGGCACTCATAGAATTTTCTCCCCCTCCCTTCCCTTCCTTCTCTTCTATTTCTTCTCAAAAATTGGGCAGTTGTATGAAGGAGGTGATTATTTGAGTAAATACATTGTAGGTAAGAAAGTAGCACTATTTTTCTCCTGTAACTAGATTTACCTCTATTGCAAAACCAAAATGAATGAGGAAAATGGAAGTATATATTTTTGGCTGTTCATTTTATTCTTCAGTGATTTCACAATAGAGCATGGCACCACTTAGATAACCCTATTTATTGCACAGCTCTGTGTCTTAGTATTCAGAACATTTTTCCTCTTGTTCTCCTCTCCCCGTCCATTTCTGATGAAGAATTCAGTCTGATGAGAATAGTTCACAAAAAACCTCCCAGTTTAATTTTTCATAATCACAGTAACACCTCAAAACATTTTTATCCTCATTTATGTAATAAACTTTCTACATACATCATAAATGTAAACATACAAGCTTCTCCATTCTTTAAATTTTGGAGCATGGTATTAGTTAAAATATAACTTCCAATTTCTCTGTTGCAGGTGAAGATGTAATTTTGTTGCAACCTGGAAAACATGAATTTCCATTTAGTTTTCAACTTCCAGCTGAGTAAGTGAAACTATCTGATATTGATATCTTAGTTTTTCCTCAAAAACTACTTAGTCCACTAATTTTCATCTTGTGTCTAAGTATGCCTATCTTGAATATTTACTTTGGAAACTTGCACATCTGCTGTTTTTCTGAACGCTAGGTGTGCCTGTAATATCAAGTTTATTCACAATAAACGAATGTATGTTGTCTATCTTTTTCAGGCCTTTAGTGACCTCATTCACGGGAAAGTATGGCAGTATTCAGTATTGGGTGAGAGCAATCTTGGAACGACCTTTAGCACCTGATCAGAGCGTGAAGCGAGAACTCCAGGTTATCAACCATATCGATGTCAATACACCAGCTTTAATAGTAAGTTCGTTTGAAAACACTGAACAGGTGTTAAAACAGCTTAGAGCCAGATGTCAAGCAATGTACAGGATGTCTGATTAGTTGTCACTTGCTCCTTAAAAAGTATGATTGTCCTGTCGTTAAAGTTTCACTGATGGTCTAGGGTTAAGAATATGAGAGATGGGGGCTGGGGGGGCGGGGGGCGGTGGTGGGGGGAGAGAGAGAAAATGTGTCTGTGTTAATGCCATTGATTATATCCCTGCTGTTCAGGGTTTCTTTTGCCAAAAGTTACGCAGGCTTAAAACGTATTAATAAGACTTAATAATAATAATGCACAAGCCTAAAGTACGTACTTTTAGCAGAACAACTACATTCATGGGGCTGCAGTGTCCTAAACTCTTCAATAATAGCAGGTTGAGAAACAGTAATTAGAGTAGAGTATTAATCATGCTCAGCCTGTTATTTAAGCTCAGGCCATTATGCTATGTATCCTTCCATTTTGCATGTCATTTTCTAACATTAAGTAAGTGCATGCAGCTGCTTCAGAGTCCTTTCAGTTATCATTTCCTTATGACAGATTTGGCCACATTAAAGCATTGAACTTCTAATAATCACTAGAAATACTGTAGAGTGGTAAGAAAGATCAGACTGTAAGTAACAACAGAATAGGCAAGATGCGAGCTAATGAGCTAGATTCTTTTATCTAAACCCATATTATCAAAATAATGTAAAATTAT
Source organism: Tachyglossus aculeatus (assembly GCF_015852505.1). Classification (NCBI taxonomy): domain Eukaryota; kingdom Metazoa; phylum Chordata; class Mammalia; order Monotremata; family Tachyglossidae; genus Tachyglossus; species Tachyglossus aculeatus. The sequence continues at coordinate 92,204,985 of NC_052070.1, read as the reverse complement.
ACCTTGCACTTTCATGAATCTACTAGGACCTAATGGTTCTACATTTAAATATAAATGAATGGTTTTTACTTCACAGAAAATGTCGAGATAATTTAAACTTTCCATCATAATACAATGTGTCCTAGATGTATTTTTTTGTACCAGAAGATTGTTTTTCCCACTAGAAAAGGTGTAGGCTCCTGTATTCCAAAACTGAGCAATAAGATGCAAAATAACCTAAAATGTTTTAAATCTATCATCAGTACATACACCCATTATTTTATTAGCAATTCCTAAATAAATTGAATTTCTGGAGCGTTTTTGGGTTTCCATATTGTTTTCGCATCAGTCATCTGATGAGAAGCAGTGGGGTGTAATGGAAAGAGCCCGGGAGTCAGAGGACCTGGGTCCTAATTCCACCTTTGCTACTTGCCTGCTGTGTGACCATAGGCAAGTCATTTAACTTCTCTGTGCCTTAGTTTTCTCTTCTGTATAATGAGGATTAAATACCTGTTCTCCCTCCTTAACTTTTGAGCCCGAAGACATACAGTGACTGTGTCCAACTTGATTATCCTATATTCTATCCTGGGACTTAGTACAGTGCTTGGCACATTAATGGTATTTATTGAGCAGAGTACTACCCAGTGCTAGGACAGTGCTTTGCACATAGTAAGCACTTAACATACCAAAAATTATTATTAGTAGTAGTATACTTATCTCTTGGAGGAGTATGATACAACAGAGTTGGCAGACTCCTTCCCTGCCCGTAAGAAGTTTACAATCTAGAAGGAGGAGAGCTTAATACCACTCTATCATTATATTGCGATAAGGAGATGAGAGCCCATTGAGATAAAGAGATAATGTGATTATCCCAATTTACAGGTAAGGAAATAGGCTCAGAGAGGCTAAGTAATTTGCATAATATCACATAGCAGGTCAGTGGCAGAACCAGAACTAGAATCTAGGTCTGCCAACTGCTGGGGCATATGGCCTTTCCTTTAGGACAAACTGCCATGGGACCAGTTAAGCTGCACTAGGCCTGAACTAGTGTTGTTAGTTTACCCTAGCCCTAAAGCAGGTAGTTGGGTGATAATTCATTCCAGGAACATGTTGCAAAAATAAATAAATAGTTGAGGCCTGCAGACATTTTAGGGAAGTAATTTTGCTCAAGCAGACCTAGATTTCGTGTTTGTTTTTGATTTGTATTCTTCCCAGCATTCCGCAGGCAAATTTCAATTCTGCTTTTTAAAAATGGACTGCTCAACTGTCATTTCAATCCTTTCCCATAAAGGAAAAATATATAAGAACTTTTGTTCTGGATTCAATGACACCTTTTGATAAAAATAAAAATAAACTAAAATCAGTGATGTTAGATGGTGGTATGAGACATTTACTTTTTAAATGTCTTAGCATATTAAATGAATGGATATTCCTTATTATTCAGACCTATTTGAGAGTACTCCCTTATGTGATGTTCAAATTTGGGCACACTTTGTCTATGTTTAGCTCTTGTTGTATTTTCAATTCTAAGTCTTTTTGAAACCTGGATATTATTGCACTACTGATATCCCTAATTTAAAATGTCTTTTGATTTTAGTTATGAGTATGGCCCCTAATATGAATGTGTATACTTAATTATATTATTTGTGTTTGTTTTCATAGTCTCAGGTTAAATCTGATGCTGTCAAAGAAACCATGTTTTGACCTTGGTAGCTTATTTAAGTACTAAGCCTTATCTCCTAGACCTGATGTATCAACAAAGTCTAAGGTTTGGCTTTTTTTGTGTGTGGCCACCATTTAAACCCCTTATTAAGGATTCAGTGCACGTGCCCATGGATTGATAATGGCCAATCTCTTCCAATCCCTTACAGTAACCTGTGGAGTTGGAGAGTCACTCTTCAGGTTCAATTTGTAAGATTAAGGTTCAGTATATGAAGTCATATTTTAAAGTGTGTAAATTTTACAGGAAAATAATGTGGCAATAATATTTCCTGACGATTGCTTTATTATTCTATTCTTCTAGACCCCTATATCAAGGACTCAAGAGAAAATGGTGGGCTGTTGTTTTCTGGCTTCTGGGCTAGTCTCTCTCAGTGCCAAAATTGATAGAAAGGGATATTGTAATGGTAAGCACATTTGTTTTTGTCTTGTAGAAGTCTGAAAAACATGTTTGACCAATCAATCTGAAGTATTTATTGGGTGCTAACTGTGTGCAGAGCGCTTGGAAGAGTGCAGTGCAACAGAGTTGGTAGACATGTTCCCTGCCCATAATGAACTTAGTTTAGAGGCAGAGACAGACATTAATATAAATAATTTAGATATGTACATAGGTGCTGTGGGTCTGAGGGTGAGGTGAATGCCAAGTGCCCAATGGGTAGAGATCCAAACACACAGATGATGCAGAAAGGAGAGGAAGTTTGGGGAAAATAGGGGAAGGCTGCTTGGAAGAGATATGACCTTAAGGCTTTGAAGGTGGAGAGAGTGTTGGGGTGGCACATATAGTGGGGGCGGTGGCGGGCAGAGTTTCAGGCCAGAGGGAGGATAGGGAAAAGGGGTAAGTGAAGAGATAGACAAGATCAGGCTCGAGGGTCATCAATAAGATGTAAGCTTGAGATTTTTGCAGAAGCCATTTGATACACTTTTAAAGATTGGTCTGCCATTATTTATGAATGTGTTCTTTGTAAAGGAAGTATAAAGGAATTTTGTTGAAATGTAGAATGGGATTTACTTTTATTTGATCTTATAAATTCAGTTCAAAATTTTTAGAGGTTCAGAGTGTCAGTTTCCATCCCCAGTAGCATAGAAAATGTATTAGTTGATTAGCAGAAATTCCGGTTCATAAGTCAAGAGCTTCAGCCTGAGAAAGATCCATCTTGCCATTTCATCCAAACTACTTCTCCTCCTGGAAGTTCTGTGGGCCCTCTCCTGCCTTCCGTCATCTTTAGCACTCCCAAGTGCTAAGTACAGTGCTTTGCACACAATACTTCTCAATAAATACAATTGAATGAATGAATCTGATAGGCTTTTAAATCACCCTAGACATAAAGGGTCATATGGAGGAACATTATAATAGAATGTCCCTAACAGAATAACACGGCATCATCATTAATATTGGAGTGCCTACAGTACATGCATGTAATGCTGCATGTGGCTCTTGAGAATGTACATACATACAGGATTGAATAAAAGAGATCCTTATACAAGTGATTTAATATGATTTAAATAAGTTCTGCTCAGAGTCGTTTAGTGAGGTTCTTTTAGCCAGCTCTCTCCCCATTACAAGTCCAGAAAATAGAATGTTTCCAACATCTAAAATTTTTAATAAACTTGTGATTTCCACTTCTTCGGGGCGGAGTGGTGGTAACATGGTGACCAGCAGTTCCTTAGTGTCTAGGGTGCCCTCTGCTCCAACCCTGCAGTAAAGAAAGCTATAGCATGTGAAATGAAATTACTGTTCTGCAATTAAACGCCTTTCTAACAAAAACTATCTCTGTGGTTTGCTGAGCTTCCTAAAATCTTCATCTGCTTCCTGTCATGCATAAGAACAGATTTATGTGTTTTGTCACACTATTTTTTGGACTTAAATTGTAATGCTGAAGACAAGACATCTTGATTCTAGTTCTGTGTGGTCGTTGCGATCTGCATGGATCAAGTGAAGTGGAGTATTGAGAAATATCCAGTTCCTCTTTTGCATGTAGACAGCCTACATAAGTCCATTTTGGGGACTCTCAATTATCCATTTCACTTGGGCTGTGTAGAGCCAAGCCTTGTCTTTCTAACCTTGGCCAAATCATTTATTCTTTCAATCTATAAAGTACATCATTTACAAAAAGGGCCTCTTCCTGCATCTCAGGAGTATTGAGATAAGATTTATAACAGACTATTCCTCAGGGACAGGGAAGCCACCATAAAATGTTGTTCTTATTTGTACTATCTGTTGTTTATGTGCCATCTTAAATTACTAACTGAACAATCCAGCATTTTGTAAAAATGCTGCTACCCAATAGTCTGGAAGTGGAGACAATAAACTTTAGACCCATTTTTCTCCAGTGTAGCACTCAACCTACTAGATTTCCAAGTGTACTTTAGAGCACTTCACTCATTTTAAAAGATGCAGCCTTAGCAGAATGTCCTTGGGAACTGCTTCTGTAAAACTAACTGCTTTTCCCTATAAAATGTTTCATTCAAACCCATATCTTCTACCCAATTAACAGCTGTATTTAACTGCTTTTAATGTGCCAAGCACTATACTCAGCACTGGGGTAGATTCATGATCATCAGGTTGAACACTCCCTCTTCCACTTGGGTTGAAAGGAGTTATCTAAGAGCCCCGTCTTAGCTGTCAATTGACCCATCTGACCTAAGTTCACAGTCTTGTTTTTACCAGTTGTTTTTACAGCATCCTTATCATGGGCAAGAAGGCATCCAGTGTACTTGTACCGCCCTGGATTTACTTTATTCCTTCAATTAGTGCCTCTGTTTCTTACTTTGCAAACGTAGAAGAATTGGATCTATGGAACTAAATAGTGAATTCTGTCCCATTTCCATAAACTGCATATATGTTGGCTTTTCTATTTCCATATTTTGTAGGTGAGGCCATACCAATCTATGCAGAAATTGAAAATTGCTCCTCCCGACTAATTGTTCCAAAAGCGGCCATCATCCAAACACAGACATACTTGGCCAGTGGAAAGACCAAGACCGTCCGTCAAATGGTTGCCAATGTGCGAGGAAACCACATAGCTTCTGGAAGTACTGATACTTGGAATGGCAAGACTTTGAAAATCCCACCTGTTTCTCCATCCATCCTTAACTGCTCTATTATCAGAGTGGATTACTTCTTAGCTGTGAGTTAAGCTTCTTTGTGAGAACATTAACTATGTAACAGATGTGAGATACCAATAATTGCATTTAATTTAGTGAGGTACCAGGTAGATTAATATCTCCCTACAGGTTATCCTTATGTTTCAAAATGATGTATTACATTTTTTAATTTGCAGTATGAGAATGGAGTTGTTTTATATCTTTCATCAAAATTAACAAAAGGACTCAATTAAATGAAACCAAACCCTGTCCTCCCTATCACTGTAGACAATAGCACTTTCCTCCCTATATTACAAGCCCATAATCATAGCATTTATCCTTGATTCATCTCTCTCATTCAACCCATCACCAAATGCTTTGTCCTGCCTTCACATCACTAAAATCCACCCTTTCTTTTCCATCCAAACTAACATGCCAATCCAAGCACTTATCATATCCCACCTTGATTACTGCATCAGTAATCATTACTACTTCCCTGCTTTCTTTCTCTCCCCATTCCAAGTCACACTTCAGTCTTGCTGCCTGAAGCATATTTCTCAAAAAAAAAAATATGTTCAGTTAATGTCTCCCCATTTCTCAAGAACCTCCACTGGTTGCCCACCCACCTTCATATCAAACAGAAGCTCCATACCATTGGCTTTAAAGCACACAAACTGTTCCCTCCTACCTTACCTCGCTGACTTCCTACTACACCCCAGCCCCTAAACTTTGCTCCTCTATTGCCAGGTTGTTCATTCTATCCTGATCTCCTCTATCTTGTCGCTGACCCATTTACCACTTCTTCCTGCTGATTTGGAATTCCCTCCCCCTCGGTTTGTGACCAATCACCCCTCTCACCACCTTAAAAGCCTTACTAAAAATCACATCTCCAAGAGGCCTTCCTCAATTAAGTCCTCTTTTCCCTGACTCACTCTTCCTTCTGTGCTGTCTATGCACTTAGAGCTCTACCCATTAAGCACTTGATATTCACCTTATCCACACCTCCACAGCATTTATGTACATAATGTAATGTACTTATATTAATGTCTGCCCCTCTAAACTGTTAGGTTCTTGTGGTCAGAGAATGTGTTTACCAACTTTGTTTTGGTGTACTCTGGTAAGCACTCAATTACATTGACTGAAAACCTAGCACATGTACTGGCTCCACTGTCCACCAATTTCCTGATTCTGAGGACTTCTTTGAGATTTTTTGAGGGCAGTAACAGAAAAGGCAAAACCTGCCGATGCCAGGGTTTTCAAAGCAGGTTCAGAGAGGAGACTCAAATGTACCATATTTCCCTGAAATGATGAATTATAGTTTGTGTCCTGACTAGCATCATTTCTAATGTTATACTTTTGTCTTTGATATAGGTATATGTACACATACCTGGTGCTAAGAAGTTGAGGGTAGAGCTACCATTGGTGATTGGCACAATTCCATACAACGGATTTGGCAGCAGAAACTCCAGTGTTGCTAGTCAGTTCAGCATGGACATGAGTTGGTTGACATTGACACTGCCAGAACATCCTGAAGGTAAAAATCAATAGTAATTATTGAGCACTTAGTTGTGTCAGAGCATTGTACTAAGCATTTAGCAGAGTACAATAGTTAATAGTCATGTTTCCTGCCCCCAAGTAGTTTACAACTAGCAGGGGAGACAGACATTAATAAATTAGTGCTAGGAGACAGCAATAGGGTCTAAAGATATTCATTCATTCAATCATATTTATTGAGTGCTTACTGTGTGCAGAGCACTGTACTAAGCTCTTGGGAAGTACAAGTAGGCAACATGTAGAGATGGTCCCTACCCAACAGTGGGCTCACAGTCTAGAAGGGAGAGACAGAAAACAAAACATGTAGACAGGTGTCAAAACCATGCTTGCAATGGGAAGGGGGTAACCCAATTTAGGTTATGTGGAAGGATTAAAGGGACGGGAATAAGGCGAAGACATGAGATTAATCAGTGAGGGCCTCGAAGATGAGAAGGGCAGAAAGGAGGGTGTGAGAATGAGGTTAGCGGTGAAAGAGATTAGAATGAGTGAGAACACAGAAAGTAGATTGGTTTGACTGCTGGGGTGAAGTGGGAGAGGAGTGAGGGAGGAAAGAGCTGATTGACGGTCTTAAAGCCAACGGTCAACCTTTGGAGGTTTCTGAGGAAGAGAAATATGTAAAGAATGATGTTGTAGGAAAATGGTACAGGTAGTAAAATGAAACGGACTTGAGAGGGAGGAGGGTGATGCAGTAGTTAGTGTTGAACAAGTGCTTGGATGAGTGTGGTGGAAGTTTGGATGGAAAGGAAGGGGCTGATTTCTGGAAATGTTGTAGAGAAAGAACCAAGAGGATTTGGTCACAGGCTGCATTTGGGGCCTGAAAGAGAAGGAGGAATAGAGGATAATACCAAGGTTGCATATTTAGAGACACAAAGGTGATGGTGGTGGTAGTGTCATCTGTGTTGGGCAAGTTAGGAGGAAGAAAGGGTTTAGGAGGGCTGATGATGAGGTGTAAATTTGTGAACATGTTGAGTTTGAGGTGCAGGTGGGGCATTCATTTTAGAGGGGTCCTGGAAGAAGCTGAGAGGTCAGGGCTAGTTAAGGTAGATTTTGGAGTAATCCACTTGAAGATAGTAGATGGAGCCATGAAAGCCGTAGATTGAGAAGTGAAGGGGACATGGAATTGAACCTTGAGGGACCTTCTCCCTACCCCCCACAGTTAGAGAGTGAGCAGTTGAAGGTGCTAGAGGATTCTGAATTGTGTCCAATTTTGTGTATCATTCCAGAATATGTACAATGGAATAATTTAGTTTTAGAAGTGAAATACTTAAGAGGAATATATATCTAGTGTTAAGATAATTTCAGGTAGGATCGTTTGCAACTCATTGGCCATAGTTGACCCAAGATTTCCTGAACCGCAGGGAAAACATCTCAGTGTCCATGTGAAATGAAGGGATTGCTTTTCTTATGTCCATCATCGAGGATCCAAAAATTGCATGGAAAATGCTGGTGTTCTTAGCATCATTAAGATCCTATTTTTTTTTCCACAGCACCACCGAATTATGGAGATGTGGTATCAGAAGAAGAATATGCTAGACACATTCCTCCTTATCCTCAGCCACTTGACTGTGAAAGAGAAATGTGTCGCCCTATGTTGGCCTATATTCAGGAATTCCGGTTTCAACCTCCACCTCTATATTCTGAGGTACCTCATTCTTCAGATTGTTCATTTGCAAATGGAAATAGTGAATTGCATAGTTATTCCCATCATACCTGAAAATAATGTTGTTCAAAAATCCCCCCCATAGGTTGATCCACATCCTAGTAACACTGAAGAGATTCAACCTGTTTCATTCATTCTCTGAAGCTGAAATCACTGTGATCATGAATGAATTAAGATCATTGGCTTTTTCTTGCTACTTCTTGCTGGTGGAAAAACTGTAAGGATGAAGAATGGGGCAGGAAGGCAGATGGATGGAGATTCTGGAAAATGAGTTGACTTCTGGGATAAAGCATTCCCCATAACTGGTTTGCCTGTTACTTAGGATGCCCTTTAAATCATGGGATGAAGATATGAGAAGCACTGAGTGGAGCTGCAGCTTGAGCATGCAGAAGACTTGACCAGAAAGAAAGTAATCCCAGAACTAATGGAAACACTCAAAGCTGTAAGGGTTTTTAAAGGTGAACCCAATATCCTTTCAGGCTTCATGGGAAAAAAATTGTATTTTTCTTTTCATAGTCTAGGACAAGGAAATGCCATAAAACAAGGGACCTAAATATAAATCTTGCAAGAAAACCCCAGATGTCTAGGCCTTAATAGTTCCTAACTGTTACTGGAGTTGGAATCCTAACTAGTAGACTGTAACTTTTCTAGAAGACTGAAGTTGTAGAAGATTCTGAGCAAATGAATTTAAGATTCATGTCAGGATGGCTGTTTATGCAGTATTATGAAATAAGAAATTTCACCCTGAAAAATAGCTCAGGGTTATCTTGAGGATAGTTGATGCACTTTTTTCTTTTCAAAGGGATCTCCTGTGCTAATTAACATGCTAATGTTATTTTGGGTATGGGTTTTTATGTGTTTTTGTTTTTGCTCTTTTGAGGGGCCAATATCAGGAAATTCTAGTTACAAAACCTTGCAGTTATAAATGCTTGGAAAAGACAATGATTACAAAAAATTTCCAAAAGTCTTAAACCTACCTCGACTGGACTCACTGCGTACTTGTTTTGAGTCAGAAACCTCAGATGAAAATCCTTTGTAAAACAACACTATTTAGAAATTATAAATTTACACACCACTAAAAATTTACTAGATGGAGATGAAAAACTAGTTATAGCCATATATCTAGGACAGAATCACTTATGTTATACATTCCTCAACCAAAAGACTAAAAGTCCTCTCTCTTTAACTCTGATAGTTGGCTTGCTGATTGCCCCTTTGTTTCTCTCCCCATTGTTCAGTATACAGCCTTTTTCTAAACTGTGACTGTGGTTCAGTGCAATATTTCCCTATATCATCTTTCCTCAGGGCGTTCAGAACAGCAAGATTGTTTTTGCTCATAAGGCATGGGCAATGTCCTTTTGGGCTCCCCTTACAAGTAGATTGTTTGTTTTTCTCTGCAACTCACCTGCAAGGAATAATAGCATATTGGCTGTAAATTGCAGAAAGTTGGGATGTATCTTTCTGCTCCTTTCGTAATATACATCTGATCTTTTGGATGACAAAGAATATTAGTTTCCCTAAACCGATAAGATTTTTGGCTATGGATTCTGGTCCCTACCATAGCAGAACACATCATCATTTGGAGAAAAAGGTTAGTGGTTATTTTAATCAGTAACTGAAGTCAAATAGTAAAGCTTCAGTAAGTTTAAATAACTATATTTAAAAGTTAATGATTTAAGCGCAGGGATTTTTCTACATCCATGTATTCCCTTTTTTTTCCCCATTTTAAAAGTCTCTTAATTTGTTTAGAATTTTTAGCACTTTGACTTTAAACTGCTTATAAAAGAACAATCTAAAACTTAATTGTAATTTTATGATAAATGTTAAACGTTTTGATTTTTTTTTTTTAATGTACACCTCTTAGCAAACTGGTCTGACAAATTCAATTTTGACCAAATTTTATTACATCTTTTGGAAACATCTTCAAATAGTATATTCCTTATGTTTTTAAATGTTTCTCAAAAGTTGTAATTTACATGACTTTAAAGATCTGGAGAGCCCATATTACCAATGCAGAGGTCTATTTGCAGCACTTAGAGAGAATAGCCAAAAAAAGTATTTGCCTTATTGAACTGGTGGTGTGACTAATTGCACTGCCAGCCATAAACTGTAATTTAAAAATACATGCCTTCTGGAAATATTGCCAGGTGCCTATTCTGGATTGTCACCTGAGGAGGTCATTGATAACATCTTTATGCAACCAAAGGTGTTTGTTAATGAAGAAAGAATTAATATGCTGCTGCACTGTGCTTTAAAAACATGTTTTGCCTTTTGTTTTGGTTGCAAATAAACCGTGGCCTTAGACTTGTTTGCTGGGAAAAAAAATTGAAATGGAAAATGTGCATCTTTTGGGGAGTAAAAAATGTTTTTCTTTGGGTTTTTTTTTTGCACAATAACAAGCTCAATATACAGAAGTTTGTTTTTGATAAAACTGTGAAACAGTTAAGAAATGTTTGAGTTAGTTCGTTAACCCACAGGAAAAGTGATTGTATTTTGTATTAATGCGTAAACCCCATGGGTTTCTTCTAATAAAAGATTTAAATTATATGCCAGTGTGGTGTTTTGTCTTTTAAAGATAATAGGTTAATGTATCTGGGGACCCAAAAATGCTTGGGTAATGCTCCATATTCAGAACTTCTAGTTGGAGGGAATAGGAGAGAATCTAGTGCTTGCTATACCACTGGTGCAAGGAAGTGTTTCAGAACTGTGTGGTGATAGAAATCTGGGGAGTAAGATTTTCAAGGTTTCTAGCTTGACAACCTTTAAGTACTTTAGATCTTGTTCTCCAGTGAGAGGGGACCCTAGCCTTAACGGCCAAAGTAAAAACATTTCATCGATCTGGTCCCCGAACAACCTTCATTTATTCTAAACCTATCAGTTCTTTCTATTTTTAACCATTTTATCTCTCACCTTCATACCTTTCCTGTTTACAAGAGCATAAGTGCCATGACTGGATCAGAAAAATGGTACATTTAACCCTATGTTCTGTCTCCTGTGACAGAACATTTGAAGGAAAGGTGAGATAGTTGCCTCCTTGGCGCAATCATCTAACATCCCTAACCTTCTAGTAAACAATTGTGGATCCTGCATAAATTTATAGGAAATATAAATTTTGCCAAACCTGAATTTATATTTTCAGCGTGCCCATCTTTTGTGGTAACAAATTTGGTGAATTTACCACTCGCTGGGTGAAGTGTTTCCTTTTGCTTGTTTTAAGGACTGTCACTTATTTTGGCCACTGAGGTCACTGACCATACCTGGTCTGCAGGCCAACTGTGAAGAAATCAGGGGACTGGGGGCTGAGGGGCCTAAACCGCTGAGTACAGTGCTCTGCACAAAGTAAGTGCTCAATAAATGACTGAATGAATGACATTTCCCCGCTCTCCATGGTGGCCCGTAAAACCCCAAGTCAGACTTGGATCCAATTCAAAACCATCCCAAACTCACCTTCCTTCCAGACACTCCTGGTTTGGATCCTGCCCTTCTCACACTTATTGGTCCCCTTGCCTTAATAGACACTTTCCACTCACTCTTTGGGGCTGCTGCCTCACACTGAGTGGACGATTTTAAAAACCCTCAACAATGCTCCCCTTGCTAGACTGTAAGTGTATTGTGGGCAGGAAATATGTGTATGTGTACCCTCCCAAGTGCTCAATACAGTGTTCTGCACACAGTAAGCACTCAAATACAATTGAATGAATAAAAATGACTCCGAGGTCTTATGGTCTAATGAATGAAAATGACTCTGAGGTCTTTCCTGACTCGTGACTGATAGTATTGTTGCAATGTGGATTATGAACTGATAGGCTATTTACCCCCAAGTAACATTACCTTGCCTATGCAAAGAAGATTAATGCTTAGTTGGTGGCACAGTGTCTTATTCTGACCAAGGATATCTTGGCCCTCCAAAGGTCCTTTCTTGATCTCTTCACATTAAATGTGCCCATTGAGAATTAATTGGTGACTCTGAACTCTATCAAGGTGTTTAGCTCACATATGTTCCAATTCTGTAAAAAAAAAAAAAATCACAGCCAATCATATTTGAGTGCTTACTGTGTGCAGAATACTGTTCTAAGCACTTGGGAGTATAATACAACAGTTGGTAGACATCCTGCCCACAAGGATCTTTTAGACTGTGAGCCCACTGTTGGGTAGGGACTGTCTCTATATGTTGCCAACTTGTACTTCCCAAGCGCCTAGTACAGTGCTCTGCACACAGTAAGCGCTCAATAAATACGATTGATGATGATGATGATGAAGGATCTAACAGTGTAGCTGGGGAGAAGGACATAAATATAAATAAGTAATGAATATGTAAATATATTCTGTGGGGAGAATAAAGGGTACAAATCTAAATGTAAGGGTAAGACAGAGCAGAAGAGGAAATGAGGGCTTAGGAGGAAAGATTTCTTGATGTGATTTAATAAGGCTTTAAAGGTGGGGTGAGTAGTTGTCTGTCAGATATGAAGGGAGTTCCAGGCCAGAGGTGATGTAGACAAGTGGGTACAGTAAAGGTTGGAATTAGAGGAGCAAAGTTGGTAGGCTAGGTTATAGTAGGAAATCAGAGAGGTAAGGTAAGAAGGGGCAAAGTGACTGAGTGTGTTTCAAAGCCAAGGGTAAGCAGTTTCCATTTGATGTGGATGGGCAACCATTGGAGGTTCTTGAGGAGAGTGGGTAAATAGACTGAACAATTTTGTACAAAACTGATCTGGCAACAGAGAGAAGTATGGGCTGAAGTAGGGAGAGGCAGGTGGCAGGGAGGTGATCAAGGAGGAGAATGCAGTAATCAAAAAAGGATAGAATGAGGGCTTGGAATAATATGCTAGCAGTTTGAATGGAGAAGAAAGGGAAAATTTTAGCAATGTTATGACGGTAAACCCAACAGGATTCGGGGATAGACTGGATATGTGGGTTATATGAAGAGATGAGTCGAGGATCATGCCAAGATTATGGGTTTTTGAGGCGGAGGATGGTGGTGCTGTCTACAGTGATGGGAAAGTTGGGGATGCGGGACACAGGGTTTGGGTGTGAAGATAAGGAGTGCTGTTTTGAACATGTTAAATTTGAGGTATTGGTGGGACATCCAAATAGAGATGTCCTGAAGGCAGGAGGAAATACAAGTCCATAGAGAAGGAGATAGATCAGGGCTGGAGGTGTAGATTTAAGACTCAACCTCATAGAGATGGGAGCAAACGAGCCATAAGGTGGAGATAAACCTTTCCTTGTTGATCCTAGAATAAAGTGAATGATTTCACATTATTATTGTTAAATATCTTGGGGTTTTTCCAGAAGTCCCAGAAACGTATTTGAACAACAATTTCTAGTTTTCTTATGGTCCCTTGAGCAGGTGAATTAAGTTGATAGATTATATACAATTCTATTCCACTGAAAATGGAGATGATGCATTTTCAAATGTAAACCACTGTGCTATATCACGGATGATGAGTCTTCCATCACAAATGAAAGCCATAGTGCAGGCAGATAACCAAGCTTGGGGCTGAGAACCTGTGTGAAGGAGTTGCTTATACTGCTAGTGATTTGCATAGCATAGTACCACTCTGTTCCCTTAAGCCTGCAAATAACATTCTCAGCGGCATAGTGAATGAACAAATGAGCAGTTGGACAAGGGCCTGCAAGGGACCTCTAGACTATAAGCTCACTGTGGGCAGGGACTGTGTCTGTTATATTGTGCTCTCCCAAGCTCTTAGCACAGTGCTCTGCACACAGTAAGCACTCAATAAATATGACTAAATGAATGTGAGTGTGCCAGCGTAAGTACAACATCCAAAATGACCCCAGCATAGTTCCAATGTTGGCCTGCATTGCCCTAGACAATCTTCAACAGTCAACGTTTTTCCATATTCCTTCCTTGCCTGTTCATTTTCAGATTCCTTAGTTCAAAAACCTCACATCACTACTTAGCCCCAGTAAGCATTCCTCAAAGACTGCTTCACCTCCTTCCCCCCAAACCGCGGTGTGGAGCGGGTAGGACTTTGGAATCATTGCAGAGTAGCCTTAGGCTCAGAAGAGTTCAACTTATTTAGTGTTGCCAGAGCTCAGACCTGCCAGTGGTTTTTGGAGGCACTCCATTTTAACAACTAAAACAAAAAACTAAAAACAATTTTTAAAACAACTAAAATTAGAGCATGGTTAAGAGGCTAAAATTGGACCATTTGTTTACAAAGGGCAGATTTCAGTCACAGACACGAACAGTGTGCTGGGGTCTCCAGCAGCCCACTCAAACCGCAGTTTAACTTCCATCATCTGGCTATTTCATGTGAAAGTGAGGCTTTTGGGACATAATTTGTGTATCATTAAGACCAACCAGTAATTTTAGGCCTTAATTATCTGGTTACTGTACTAACATACCTGACTTTATGTAATTGCAGTTGCAAAGTTTTTAGCTACAATAAAGAAGTGTTTCTATTGGGTAACTGAGCTAAGCCAACAGAGGTGTGGAAGGTGTCACATGACCCAAATGCCTTCCCACTCCCGGAAAGCAGGTCAGACAGGTGCCTCTACCATTGCCTTGGGAGCATTTGTCAGGTGACTGGCAGGTCATTCTCAGACATCTCTGCCAGGAGCAGTGAACAACTTGAAGAACCAAATTCCATCCCTTCTTGGTAATGGAATTGTTATTTTTTGTTTTGTTAACTTCAGAACAGGATAATGCCATCCAGCCAAAACACTTTTTGATTTCTGAATCAATGGTTTTAATGAATGCTTACTTTGTGCAGAGCACTGAAGTAAGCACTTGAAGAAAGTACAATATATGATTCCTGCCCACAATGAACTTTTAGTCTTCAGAGGGAGACAGATATTAAATTAGGTGAAATACTAGAGTATAAGGCTACTTACGTAAGTGCGGGGCTTTGTCTTGGGAAATGCCTCCCAACCCTTAACTGTGGGGATCCCTCAAGGGTTGTTTCCGGGCTTCTTTCTATTATTTATCTACACCCATCTGCCTGGATCACTTTTCTAAACAAATCAGTCTGTGTACATCTTCCCTCTCAAAAACCTCCAGTGGTTGCCCATCCATCTACACATCAAACAAGCCCCTTATATTTGGCTTTAAGGCACTCAATCAGTTTTCCCTCCTACCTATCATCCACTCATCATCCACTACAGTGCAGCCTGCACACTTCACTCCTCTAAAACCAACCCACTTGAAGCAGAATGGCCTAATGGGTAGAGTCAAAAGGTCCTGGGTTCTAATTCCAGCTCCAGCCCCTGTCAGCTCTGCGACCTTGGGCAAGTCTCTTAAATTATGAATGTCTCAGTTACCTCATCTGTAAAATGGGGATTAAGACTGTGAGGCCCATGTGGGACAGGGACTGTGTCCAACCTGAATGGCTTGTATCTACCACAGGGCTTAGAACAGTGCTTGACACATAACACAAATACCACTGTTATTACTATCATTTACAGTACCTTCCTCTTTTCTTTCTTTCCTCCACTGTCAGATCCAACAGACTTCCACTTTCCCATCTTCAAAGCTTTACTACACATCAGGCAAAAACTCCTCACCCTCGGCTTCAAGGTTCTCCATTACCTCGCCCCCTCCTACCTCACCTCACTTCTCTCCTTCTACAGCCCAGCCGCACCCTCTGCTCCTCTGCTGCTAATCTTCTCACCGTGCCTCGTTCTCTCCTTTCCTGCCATCGACCCCCGGCCCACGTTATCCCCCTGGCCTGGAATGCCCTCCCTCCCCACATCCGCCAAGCTAGCTCTCTTCCTCCCTTCAAGGCCCTACTGAGAGCTCACCTCCTCCAGGAGGCCTTCCCAGACTGAGCCCCCTCCTTTCTCTCCCCCTCCTCATCCCCCCTACCTTACCTTCTTCTCCTCCCCACAGCACCTGTATATATGTATATATGTTTGTATGTATTTATTACTCTATTTTATTTGTACATATTTATTCTATTTATTTTGTTAATATGTTTTGTTCTCTGTCTCCCCCTTCTAGACTGTGAGACCACTGTTGGGTAGGGACTGTCTCTATATGTTGCCAACTTGCACTTCCCAAGTGCTTAGTATAGTGCTCTGCATACAGTAAGTGCTCAATAAATACGATTGAATGAATGAATGAATAAATTTACTAAAATCAAATCTCTTCCAAGAAACCTTCCCTAACTAATCTCACCTCCTAATCCTATTCGCACTCTCTTCTGCATCTCCTGGGGACTTGGGTCTGTGCCCCCTAAATTCTTTGATACCCCACCCCCAGCCCCACAGCTCTTATGTACGTATCCATATACTCGGCTGCTCCCCCAATCCATAATTTATTTTTATGTCTGTGTCTCCCACCAGATTACAAACTCCTTGTCTACCAACTCAATTGTATTGTACTCTCCTAAACACTTAATATAGACTCTGTACACAATAATCACTCAATAAATACCATTGATTTATTTACTTTTGTAATGGTTGGGATATAGTTTACATTTTAGTAGGCTTTCTGTATTTTACAGAGCCTCACCTTTTCTAGAAGAAAGGGTGTTTAGGAGACTATTTAAATGCTGTTGCCATCTTCACACATTGTAAACATTTTCTAAATCTGGTTGGGTAAGCAGCTGATCCTGTATTGTGTGGGAAGGAAGAACTGTGTGGGAACAAATGTGGTCTCAATCTACTTTTTCTGTGTGCTTTTTGGGAAAGCCAATTGGAGAATTAGGAAATGAGCAAAAAAACTGGGGGAGGAGGGAGTGTATAATTTCTTGATTATCACAGGATAAAAGCAAGCATATGTGATTACTGGAAAACCTCCTGGGAGTAACCCTATCCACTAAGGCCAAAAGTTAATTCTTAAATTTCTCCATCACTGAACCATCTGGCCATTCTATCTAGCTTCAGGTACTTCAGGTAAGACGATTGATGCCCAAAGAGATAACCAAACAGCTGAAAACCAAACCTGAAATTCCCATGCCGTCGAGGGATGCCACATCTTTCAAATCTAAAGTTTCAAAACTGTAACAGCTGGTTAACTAGGTTAAAGACTTTTAGAATCAGATAAGCACAGTATTTATCTTTTTTCCAAGTTTTAACTCATTTCTATCCAAGGATGATTTGTTATATGGAACTAGAATTGAGCTGAGTTCTGTTAACCCATATCAGTTTTCCTTGCACACTGTTCAAAGAGGATAGCTCTTCTTTCTTTTTCTAATGGTATTTATTAAGCACTTATTATTTGTCAGGCTTTGTACCAAGCACTGGGGAAGATACAAGCTAATCAGGTTGGACACATTCCCTGTCCCACATGAGGCTCACAGTCTCTATTTTACAGATGAGGTAACTGAGGCCCTGAGAAGTTAAGTGATTTGCCCAAGGCCACACAGCAGACAAGTGACAGAGCAGAGTTAGAACCAAGGTCCTTCTAACTCCCATGTCTGTGGTTTACCAGTAGGCCATGCTGCTCTTTGATAGTTCTTTTCTCCACTGATTAAATCCATACAATACTTTTTCTCCACAAACTCTTCACACCAGAATTTCATTTGGCTATAAGAAGAGATGAACAGGGACAGAACTAAATAATGCAATACAAAACCTTGCGAATGACAACTAAAAATCTTTGGGTACAGCACGGCCTAGTGGAAGGAGCACAGGCCTGGGAGTCAGAAGGACCTGGGTTCTAATTCCGGCTTGTACCTTCCCCAGAACTTAGCCCAGTGTTTGACACATAGTGATTACTCAATGAATACCATTTAAAAAAAAATGAAAGGACAACTTCTTTAGAGCTTTTGGTTGCCACTGAGGAGGCCCAATACCTCCCACAGAAGCTGAAGATGGCTAGATCACTTGAAGTCATTGAATCACTGGTACTCCTAGATGATCATAATGATTGCCATGCTTGTTAAGCACTTACTATTTCCACTGTGTACACTGTACTAGAGGCCCATCTCTGTGCCACATGGGGCTCACAGTCTAATGCCCCTTAATGGGGCAAAGCCAAAAACTAGACCCTGAGCAGAATTGATATCAATCTGGAATTTAGTAAACATTTACTGTGTGTGAGATCATTTTTTCCTCCACAACATTTTCAGGATCTGACTCTTCCTTTCTTTAAGACTATGAGCATCCTGAGTGATAGGAGCTAATTCTCACCCATGTATTCTTTCCCAGCACTTAGTACAGTGATCTACACCCAGTTAAGCACTTAATAAATCCTATTATTTATTTTCTATTTCTCTCGCCCATAGGCCACCACACTGATCCAGGCACTTGCATATCTCTGTTTGACTACTGCATCAACCTGTCCTCAAGGTATTTTCAATCCAGCAGTGAGACAGATATTAAAATATTTTACAAATAGGAGGAAGAGGAAAAGGGGGATATTTATGTTAGTTAATATTTAAGGAACAGAACAAGTAATATGTGTCTGTAGGTGCTTGGATGATGCATAAGTGGCAGTTGGGATGCAAACTGGAAATTAAAAGTGAATTGAGGAAGGCCTCTGTAGGTGAAGTGATTTCAGAAGGGCTTTGAAGCAAAGGAGAAGCTTTGGTGTGTCGGATTTGAAGGTGGAGGAAATTTCAGATAGGGAGGAAGGGTGTGATGAAGAGGTTGATGGTAGGACTGATGAGAAAAAGGCACAGAGGATAGTTAGTTTGAGTGGAATGAAGAGTGTGAGCTGGGGTGTAGCCAGAGAGGAGAGTGGATGGGAAGGGAACATACCTACTGATTCTGTTGTAGTATACTTTCCCAAGTGCTTTGTACAGTGCTCTGCATATGGTAAAGGCTCAATAAATACCACTGATTGATCGATGGGAAGATAGCTGATTGAGTACGCCTTAAATCCCCTGGTTAGGAGTCTCTGCTTGATGTAGAGAACCATTTAAAGTTTGTATAGAGTGAGGTATGTATTGGAGAGTAATGAAGCTGGAAGACCAGTGAGGTGAGGTGGCTGATTCAGTTGTCAAACTGGGATATGACAAATGTCTGGACAGTGCGGTGGCCTTTTGGATGGAGAAGAGGTGGATCCTGTAAATGTTGTGGAGGAAAAAATGATCTTCATTAACAAAGCAGGTGACACATATACATATACCCAGTTCTCCTATGATGCTTTCTTATAGAACCATATATTTGAGGAAAAAGCATGTTGAAGCTTCAGACCTCAGCAGATTCTATCCCAGTGCTTGTCCCGTAGTGAGCACTTAATACTATTGTATATTGCCACCAAACCAACCTCAGCCCCAAACCAGCATAGTAGTTTCCCAGATGTTTAGTATTTCTGTAATTTGTTAAGTATTTACAATGTGCTGAGCACTGGGGAGATCAAAAGAAAGAGGCAGGGACTGGGGAGAGAGTGAGGATGAAATTGAAGGGAAAGGTAAACACAGGAGTCATGGAAGGAGGTAGGAAACAAATGTAGATAGAGAAAGACTTCCTAATCAGGAACCACACCCCAAGACCTAATCTTGGAAGAAAAATAAACCCTATCTGTTTGACCTCTACCTTCCATGCTGTACTGAGACAAATATCTCAGGTAGCAAATGCCTGTATCACTGACTAGTCAATGAGACAGGTTTATGGTCATTGTAGGTGGACAACTGTACCTCTGCAGATTTGACCGCTAGCTAAATTGTGAAGCAGTTAGCCTCCCAAAGATCCAAACTTGGGGATAGATCATTTTCAGGAATATTTGCAATTCCAGCTGCATTGTCAGGTTTCTAGCCCTTTCCTTTCAGTCTTCTTGTAGTCCCCACTCCCATTCCTAACTTATCTTTTAAAGACTCTTTTTGATACTTGAATAGGAAATCTGAAAAAGATTCAGTCATATTTATTACAACTGAAAGGAATATTGGAATCATTTCATATGTTTCCATTAACACAGACTGACAATTAATGTGTTTGGTTCAAAACCATTAAAACATTTATACAACCATTTGCACATTTTAAACTGCTCACTATAACAGTCAAGCAGGTGGTTAACTATATGTATATTAAATTCATAGAGAAACTGGTAATTTTCAATGTAATTGTCAATTCACAGTTTACATGATACAATTTTTAAAAATAGGGACATTAACTAATTTTGAGAGCCAGGGTTTGTTTGTTTTTTTAATGTCACAGTTTAGTTGCTTATTCTTTTTATACCTTATATAAAGAGAAGGTTTGCACATAATTCATCAATATTTACTTTGCTATTTATTCTGCCATAACTCCAAATTTAACATGGAATGAAATATTTTGCTTTCTTAAACAGCTGTTTGAATTTTTTTGTTCTCTTTAGTATATTATCTCTCTGATAATGCTCGTACAATTTTATTCATATGCTTTTAGTCACATTATTTTTGTGAAAATAAAGCTACAGCTGAATCATTGGAGTTCAGATAAATTTTAAAATGTCTCATGCATGCTTGATGATACTTTTTGGGGAGATGAACTTCCAAGGTCAGAAAAAGCTATTCTATTTTTTTCCAAATGGTGTTTCAAAGCAAAGTCCTAGAATATGTTTCCTGCTGATGCCAGGAGATTAGACCTGTTCATCCATCATCATGTGAACCACCAGAGAATGGAAACAAAGGTCAACCTGGGGTCTGAAATACCAAAGCCAACTAAGTTTCCTAAATTTCAGTCTTTATGGCAGCGGCCTCTCCTGCAGTCTTTGGGGATGTGAACCCACCACATAACTGCAGACAGACCTTTTGTTCCAAAGACTAACCTCTCCTCAATCAATTGCACTTACTGAGCACTTACTATGTGCAAAACATATACTAAGCACTTGGGAAAGTACAACAGAATTAGCAACACATTCCCTGCCTATAAAAAGCTTACAGTCTAGCAAAGGAGACAGGCATTAATATGAGCAAATAGTTAATAATATATAAAGATATGTACATAAGTGCTGTGGGTTGGGGAGGGGGTGAATATCAAGTGTCCAAAGGTCACAGAGTAAAGTCCATAGATGACACAGAAAGGAGAGCAAGCCAGAGAAAAGGCGGCTTATTCGGGGAAGGCTTCTTGAACCTTATGACTTTAGCAATGCTTTGAAGGTGGGGAGTTCCTTCTCTCTGGGATCCAAGTCCACCATCTAAGTAGTTTGGACCGAGGATTCTATCCTTAACCATTCTGGCCTACTCCCTCCTTGGGTACATGATTTACCTCTCTTGGCTGAAATAGGCTCCTAGTATGGAGTTGTGGATAAAGCACGGGCCTGGGGGTCAGAATGTCATGGTTCTAATCCCAACCCTGCCACTTGTCTGCTGTCTGACCATAGTTCAGGAAACTTCACTTTTTCTGTGCCTCAGTTACCTCATCTTTAAAATGGTGACTGAGACTGTGAGCCCCACGTGGGACAGGGACTGTGTCCACACCTATTTGCTTGATTCCACCCTAGTGCTTACTACAGTGCCTAGCACATAGTAAGTTCTTAACAAATACCATTATTATTATTATTACATCTCTTTTGCCTTCCAAGGATGAGCAGAGGAGCAACTGGGGGAGTCTTTCAGATAAATCTAGAATTTACTGCTTCAACTATTGAATTTGCATTGGTCCAGCCCACTTCTGTCACTTTTTCCCAGAGTTGTCTGCCTAAAGGTGATGGTATGGGGATTTTTTTAATGACCAGCCTCAAACCCACAGTTTACAGTGGAGTTCCGGAACTTGTAGAGGGACAAGAAGGAATTATCAGCTGGCATAACCATCTGGGTTATATTGGGATTACAGAATTTTTGCCTACTATGACATGTAAGGAATGTTCTCAGGCCAATCAGCAAACGATATCCCAAAATCATTTGGGCTGGGTCAAAATCTGTGGGGCTTCACTTTACCTCCTGGAGCCAATTTTGCAGCAATCTTGATAGTATTCAGTTATAACTGTGTCCAAAAAAGCTTTGGTCTCCAGCAATAGTATATTTCAAAGTTTCTCCTCCTACTTGTCAAATAGGATGACCACAAATAGGAGACATCCCTTTTCTACTCTGGAAGTAGTTGTCACAGACATTATGTAAGTTACACGAAGTAGTGTGATGACACCTTATAGGGAAATCCACAGAACCTTGAGTGTGACTCCCCAAAGAGACCCCTGGAACATTCCTCTTTTTCTATGGTATTTGTTAAGTGCTTACTAGGTTCCAGGCCCCGGGGTAGATACAAGCTAATTACTTGTACCACATGGGACTCACAGTTTAATCCCCATTTTACAGATGCAAGAACTGAGGCACAGAGAAGTGAAATGACTTACCTAAGGTGACACAGCAGCCAAGCAGTGGAGCCGGGATTAAAACCTGGTCTTTCTGTCTCCCAGGCCCATGCTCTTACCCTCTTGGTTTCCTACAAATACTTCTGAACCACAGAACTTGAGGGCAGTTGCTGGGGTGGAGTGGGCAGATAGGTATTTAAAAAAATATCAGACCCCAGAGTATCTGGTGCCATGTCAGTACAGGACAGGAGACAGGCCTGCTGAAAGCTGGACCTTCCGATATGACACCGACAAACTGGCTGCCTTAGGCTCGAATCCCTGGACACAGAGATGATGGCTTGGATGCTCTTCCATAGTGTAGCCTCCTGCAGCCATGAGGGATTAGAAAGACCCGTTAATGCCAAGTGGACTCATGAGGCTTACCACATTCTTTCCTTAATTCTTGGCTCCACTGTGACCTGACATGGTGGCCTGGGAGCACAGGTTTGGCCAATGGGAAGGATGGAGGACAAGACTTCTCCCTCTTCCAGAATCTTAATCTGGCCCTGCTATGAGTCAGACTAGTTAAGATATGTAGCTTCTTTTCTGAAAAAGAGCACCTTTTCTCGGGCTCCAACTTGCCTGGGTCTCCTATCAATCAATAAATTAGTTGTATTTATTGAGTGATTACTGTGTGCAGAGCACTGTACTAAGCTCTTGGGAGAGTACAATTCAACAGAATTAGCAGACATATTCCCTGCCCATAACAAGTTTATAGTCTAGAGGGTACATTCAGAGATGGCTGCTTATTGGGACATTGTGAAAATGGAGCCCAAAATGGCCACCACCCTGGAAAGCATCAGTGTGGGGAGGGGGTGACACGAAGCAGGAACTGTAGGTCTTTCCCCCCTACCCGCCTCCAACACTACAATATAACTGCCACATTCCCTGCGCACAACAAGTTTATGGTCTGTAGCTTTAAAGTGGCCATGTGCTGAATTAGCAGGAAAGGGAAAGCTCAAAAGTTGTCTTAACTTCCCAGACCCGATAACTTAATGAACTGTCATAGGTTGCACTTAGAAGGGAGACAATCTTAGACAGGAAGGGGTCTCTTTTGCTTGGTTTGATTTTTCCCGAGATTAACTCACTAATTCTCATGGGTGCAGTGTATTAATATAGAAGAACTGGGTGGAGTTGATTGTAGGGATTCAGGACCAATCAATGGTATTTATTGAGTGTTTATTGTGTGCAAAACACAACAATTATAATAATAATATAATGATATTTCTTTAGTATGTACTATGTGCCAAGCACTATTCTAGGCACTGGGGTAAGTACAAGTTAATCTGGTTAGACACAGTCCTTGTCGCACATGGGGGTCATAGTTTAAGAGGGAGGATGAGTATTGAATCCTCCTTTTACAGATGAGGAGTATGGAGAAGTATAGAGAAGTTATGTAATTTGCCCAAGGTCACACAGTAGGCAAGTAGCAGAGCTCGTGTTAAAACCCAGGTCCTCTGACTCCCAGGCCTGTGCTCTTCCCACTAGGTCATGCTGATTCAGCAAAACTAGAGAACTAAATAAGAAAATAAGAGAAACAGTTGATGCCCTGAATTCTTAAGTCGAGGAATGGGAGTGGGAGGAGGGGAAAGAGAGAGAGCAAGGTGGTGTGGAGGAAAGGGAATCAACTAATTGCCTCCAGCACTGAATCTGTCAGGCCCCTTCTGTCTAGGATAGGCTGTTAGCTCTTGGGGGGAGAGGCTCATGCTCTCTAGCTCTATTCTGCTCTCCTGAGCACCCAGTACAGTCCTTTGCACACAATAAGTGCTCGATAAATGCCATTGATGGATTGATGAGCTGCTGACCCCACTACCCCACTATCAGTTTGGTATCCTTTATATCTAATAAAATGACTTAAAAATAAGAAATATCACTCAAATCCCTCCCATTCAAATGCCGGCTAAAATGGCTCTCACAGTTCCTGCGGCTGACACCCCAAATAGCACTGGACACGTGAATCAACTTCCTGGACTGGATCTCTCTCATGATCCAGAATCAAGCTTCTGGGCCATGTTGAGGAAGAAATAGTCTAAACTGAAGCCACTGTTCAACAATGATAATAAGACAATAATAATATTGGTCTGTGTTGAACACTTACTATTTTCCAAGCATTACTGGGGTTGGTACAACATAATCAGATTAGAGATAGTCCTTATTCCATCTGGTTCTCACAGTTTAAGACAGAGAATGCAGAACGCACTACAAGAAGCAGTGCTCCCTAATAAAGCACAGACCTGGAAGTAAGAAGGACATGGGTTCTAATTCCAGCTCCACCACTTGTCTGCTGTGTGACCTTGGAGAAGTTACTTAGCTTGTCCATGCCTCAGTTACCTCATCTGTAAAACTGTGATTAAGACTTGAGCCCCATGTAAAACATGGACTATGTATGTCCAAGCTGATTAGCTTGTACCTACCCCAGTGCCTGGCACATGGTAAGAACTTAACAGACTGAACTCTTTATCTTCCCTCCCAAACCTTGCCCTCTCCCTGACTTTTCCGTCACTGTAGACGGCACTACCATCCTTCCCAACTCACAAGCCTGCAACCTTGGTGTCATCCTCGACTCTGCTCTCTCGTTCACCCCTCACATCCAATTCGTCACCAAAACCTGCCGGTCTCACCTCTGCAACATCGCCAAGATCCGCCCTTTCCTCTCCATCCAAACCTCCACCTTGCTGGTTCAATCTCTCATCCTATCCCGACTGGATTGCTGCATCAGCCTCCTCTCTGATCTCCCAACCTCCTGTCTCTCCCCACTTCAGTCTATACTTCAAGCTGCTGCCCAATCAATCAATCAATCAATCGTATTTATTGAGCGCTTACTATGTGCAGAGCACTGTACTAAGCGCTTGGGAAGTACAAATTGGCAACACATAGAGACAGTCCCTACCCAACAGTGGGCTCACAGTCTAAAAGATCATCTTAAAGATCATCTAAAAGATGATCTTTGTGCAGAAACGCTCTGGGCATTTTATTCCCTTCATCAAAAATCTCCAGTGACTACCAGTCAACCTACGCATCAAGCAAAAACTCCTCACTCTCAGCTTCAAGGCTCTCCATCAACTCGCCCCCCCCACCTCACCTCCCTTCTCTCCTTCTACAGCCCAGCCCGCACCATCCGCTCCTCTGCTACTAACCTCCTCACTCTGCCTCATTCTCGCCTTTCCTGCCGTCGACCCCCAGCCCACATCCTCCCCCTGGCCTGGAATGCCCTCCCTCCGCACATCCGCCACGCTAGCTCTCTTCCTCCCTTCAAAGCCCTACTGAGAACTCACCTCCTCCAGGAGGCCTTCCCAGTCTGAGCCCCCTTTTTCCTCTCCCCCTCCCCCTGCCCCCTGCCCTATCTCCTTCCCCTCCCCACAGCACCTGAATATATGTTTGTACGGATTTTTTACTCTATTTATTCTACTTGTATGTATTTACTATTCTATTTATTTTGTCAATGATGTGCATCTAGCTTTACTTCTATTTATTCTGATGGCTTGACACCTGACCACATGTTTTGTTTTGTTGTCTGTCTCCCCCTTCTAGACTGTGAGCCCGTTGTTGGGTAGGGACCGTCTCTATATGTTGCCAACTTGTACTTCCTATGTGCCTAGTACAGTGCTCTGCACACAGTAAGCGCTCAATAAATACGATTGAATGAATGAACAAATATCAACAAAAAACTCCCCAGATATTTCATCCCCATTTTATAGATGAGGAAACTGAGGCACAGAGAAGTTAAGTGATTTGTCCAAGGCCACACAGCAGACAGGTGGCAGAACTGGGATTAGAACCAGGTCTCCCAACTCCCAGGCTTGCATTCTTTACACTAGGCTTTGCTGCTTCTTGGGGTTAAATGTTAAAGAGTAGAAAGCAGGGTAAAACAAAATGCTTACACTGAATAACAATACCAGTGATGTTTTCTAGGCCTCAATGTATTTTCATCATTTAGTGCCTAGATTATAACTATAGAAGATAAAGAAACCAGTTAAGATTGTCTACACAGTACAGAAAAAGGAACATTTGGACCTAACTAATTAATTAGATTGATGGAAGTAGCCACATTACCTAATTCAGGCCTCAAATTTAGCTGGTTTTTGCCTGAATTATTCAGTAAGATAAACATCAAGGTAAACAATTGTCAAATCTCCACTCCACTTCCTGCTATGTACATTGGCCATTTATCACTACTTGTTAAATATCTCTTTTTAATTTGGGGGAGAAAAATGTATATCAAAGTCCAAATTGTCCAGTTTGGATCAAATTAGCCATGAAATTGACTAAGCAGCACAGAATGGCTGAGTGCAAGTTGAATGTGAATACCAACAAACTGCAGCTAATGGAGGGAAATAAATTACACTTTGACATTGATTATTCACACATTTTAGGTAAAAGTGAGTTGTTTGGAACAACAGTTATCCAGATCAATCCTGGATTTCTTCATTTTTTTATGGTATTTGTTAAGGACTTAGTTTGTGCCAGGCACTGTTCTAAGTACTGGGGTAGATCAATCATATTTATAGAGGGCTTACTATGTTCAATGTACTGTACTAAGCACTTGGGAGAGTACAATACAGCAGAATTAGCAGACATTTCCTGCCCATCTTGACCTGACAGTCTAGAGAGTACAAGTAAATCAAGTTGGGCACAACCCATATCCTACTTAGGGTTCACAGTCTTATTCTCCATTTTATAAATGAGGTAACTAAAGCATAGAGAAGGGAAGTCCTTTGTATGACCTTGGGCAAGTCACAAGTCATGGAGTCCGGATTAGAACCCAGGTCCTCCTGATTCCCAGGCCCCTGCTCTATCCCTTAGGCCATGCTGATTCTCATTTGATTTAGATAAAAGTAGACATAAATAAAATAATGGATTACAACTCAGCATACCATA
The DNA here is from genome assembly GCF_015852505.1 of Tachyglossus aculeatus. Classification (NCBI taxonomy): domain Eukaryota; kingdom Metazoa; phylum Chordata; class Mammalia; order Monotremata; family Tachyglossidae; genus Tachyglossus; species Tachyglossus aculeatus. The sequence goes on along the minus strand of NC_052070.1, from coordinate 92,177,932 downwards.
TTGTCTGTCAGATTTAATCTACAAAAATTAAGAAATATCTTTTGAATCATCCCCTGCTCTGGTCAGAAAAAGGAAACTGAAAACTGAGCATTTCAAAATTCGGAATGGTCTCTGGTGAGGACCAGAGCTGGAAATACTGAAATTGAGTCCAAGTGGCTTATTTCCCAATATTTCAAAAACAAGAAGCAGAAGTACTGACAAATCTCTAGGGAGACTGTTCTGTGAATTTCCAAGCCAATTCTGAAAACTCCAGAGATCTAACTGACCAAGACAAGCTTCCAAGAAAGTGGAATGTTTGAGGGTCTTTTTAGAAACAAATTTAATGCCAGAAATCTCCAGAATTTTAATAATCTGAAGCACCACATATTTTCCAAGATCATCTTCCTTTCTTTTAAAAAGAAATTTGTCCCCTTAACTGTGTTCATTAGATGAAGAAGTGGGAGAAAAGAATGGTAGTAGGCATTGAGCATGATGAATTCATTGAAAAATATCGTTGAATTCAAGTCACAACATTTGTTACAGTTTCCTTTGAAGATATCTTCGAATAATTAAGCTTCTATTACCACCACTCCTCTCAATATCAGGTTGCATACAGTTTCTAGGATCCACACTAAATTTAGGTTTGCCTTTTCTTCTCTGGATTTGGGTCCGTTACTTGAACAGAATCTACAGCAATGAAGTACATTTGGCTTTACCTACCTATCTCCAGAAGCTAATATTACTTCTGAAACCTGGTTTCTAGTCGACAGTCTGCACAGTTGAAACAAGGATGAATTTTGTGCTGCAGACATTGGGTCTTCACCATTACTTTGCATAAGATTCAGGTAACTTGGGCCTGATTGTTTTTCCACACAGGTTCTGTTGACTTAACACTCCCTGTTGGGCAGAGTTTAGCTCAAACAAAGCATAGATTGAAATAATAGTCTAAGCACTACTGAGGTAAAAGATTATAAAACTGCTAGTAAAAATAGTTATCCTTGTTATCTAATCAAACAGGTCCATCTTTGTGCTACAGAGGGTTTCAGGCATTTGAACCAATAGTAATCCATGAATCCTCTGTACCCAGAAGCCTCTTACACAGAATATTCTTTGCCAGAATTCCATTGCCATTTGAGCTTTGTTTTATTATTTTTCCAAGCTTCCACTGTTCCCACACTGCTCCTCTGTCAGAAGCCAAAACGAACCAGAATACCAGATGGCAGGCTGTTACGGTCGGTAATTGCCAGCTCAACCAGTAGTAGAAAGACTGAGCCATCTAAAACACAGCACCATGTTAATGGTGATGTCCTTCTTTCCAGCCACTCAGAGCTCTTTGTGAACACTTTCTTAGTAATCTATAAGATTTCTCAACTTGGTTCCAAAGGGGGTAAGAGTTGAGCAGTGCTCTGGTTAATTTCATCCTGTAGACAACCACACTGATCATTTAGGCCTGAATTTGAGGCCCAAATGATCCAATTAGGCTGGCTCACTGATGATCACCGATTCCCCTCGACACATGGTTCTAAACACTGGGAAATGATTTTATCTGATTATCCCTACAGGATTGGGCCTGCTCAAGCAACAGGACTTTCTGAACTTGAAAGGGAGGAAACTCTTCCCACTATCACCCCAGCCTCTCTTGGGCTGGCTGCTTCCACAGTGGCTTTTTGCTTCAAAGAAGAGATGAGAGTTGCAGAGAGTCCATCAGAATCCTTGTCCCTTCCAGGTTAGCAGGTGTCCAGGGCCTGCTCCATTGCAGGGCTATGACCTGAGGCCACGCCTGCAGAACCTGGCCCCTGTAGTTGATTTTAGGGCCTGGGGAAAAGGGGTTTGGAAAATTTAAGTGGACAGGAAATTGGTGATTCTCACTAGCAAAGTCAGAGACTATTTTGATACTGTTTTCGGAAATGCTTCTTTTCTATTGTTTTTCTTGAGCTTTTTTATGTGCAAATCTCTTCTTCCACTACATTTCCGGCCCCAATCCTATGTTTCTAGGGTGTCTGAAAAATGTTCAGAAAAACAATTTGAATGGAACTGATTTTTCTACTGTAGGACGAGGTGGATAGATACAAGATAATCAAATTGGGCACAGGACATGTTCCACATGAGGCGCACAGGTCTTAATCCCCATTTTACAGATGAAGTAACTGGGGCACAGAGAAGTTAAGAGACTTACCCAAGGTCACACAGCAGACAATTGGCAGGACCTGGATTATAACCCAAGTTCTTTGGACTCTTAGGCCCATGCTCTACCACCAGGTGATGCTGCTTCTCACTGATTTCCACTACATTTAGCTTGTTTGACAATTCCAGCTACAGATTTGCTAGTGGAGATTCCCAGGTGGCTCAGTCTCTCTTTAAGTGTCCTAGAAGATGCTAGAGCAGGTATCTGGTGGCCAAAGAGAGGAGAAAGGCTCTTCTGCACCATCACCACCCCGGTGAAGGCCAACAGGTTGAGAAGGGCCATGGAGAGTTGCACTAAACTCTGCCCTACCCCGCCCTGCATTTCCCCTGACTCATACACACCTTGATCCCTCTCAGGGCTGGGCATCTTGTACCAGAGACTGTTGAAAACTAGGACATCAGGGCATAATCTCCATCTTGAACATCTTGCCCACCCCCTGGGAGACTAGAGTTTGAGAAGGGATCAGGATGAAGCGACGTGAAAGCGCCGTAACATTCTAAGACATCTAGACTCAAAAGTCCCCAAATTATGAGGGTCCCAAGCTGGGCAGGCCAGCTTGCCCTGAGAATGCCTAGCCCCAATGCAGAGACCCACATATTTCAGTTGAGCCAGGGCAACCAAGCTCTGGGCCTGGTACACTGGGCCAGTTTAGCCTTGAAAGTACTGGTTTGGGGACATTGATACATTTTTCAAAAATTTCTACAAAACTCCATGACTGTCCCAGTTAAACCATACTGAGGATCAGGTGAACTTGACACTCCTAGGAGGAACATTCATCCAGTTTTATACTGAACAGTCCAGTTTCTGGCTGGACTATCTCATCAGTCAATCAAGGATATTTATTCAGCACTTATGTGCAGAGCACTGTATTGTAAGCGCTTGGGAGAGTACACTTCAATAGAGTTGGCAGGTATGTTCCCTGACCACAATGACCTTATAGTCTAGAGCTAATCAGGCCATCTATCATTTATATCTTTCCCTTTTAACTAGGGTCCACTCATCGGTTCATATCTACCGCCTCCAGCTATTAGATTGAAAGCTCCTTCAGGCCTGGCATAGTCTCCTTTTATTTATTTAATATGAAATCCAAGGGACTCTTAATAAAGTGCTCTGCACACCATAGGTGCTCAGTAAGTGCTTTTCAAATTAATCCTGGAGACTAATACATAGAGAGGTCATTTTACATAATGACCTGCCATCCAGTTACTAAGAGAAGCATGGTCTTTTGGAAAGAGCATGGGCCTGGGAGTCAGAGGACCTGGATTTTAAACCTGGCTCTACCAATTGCTTGCTGTGTGACCTTGAACAAGTCACTTAACTTCTCTGTGCCTCAGTTCTCCTGCTTTCCTTCCTACTTAGACTGTGTGCCACATAAGGGACAGTGTGTACACAGTCTAACCTAATTAACTAGTGTCTACCTTTGCTCTTAGAATAGTGTTTGACACATAGTAAGCACTTCACAAATACCAATTAAAAAATAAGATGTGTGAACAAGAGGAACACGGAGAGCAGTAAGGAGAGAAAGAAAGCAGTTTTACTGACTCTAAATTCAATCCTAATCGAGATCAGATTGAGTACTAAGTGAATTGTTTCTTTCTCAGGAAGGCAACATGTGATCTCCACCACCTACCCTTCCCCTTTCCAACAGCGGCACCTCTTCCAGGAATTAGTTTCACAGTCTCCTCCCAGAGCAAGGGATGAGGCCAAGGAGATATTATTGGAAAGATAGAAAACTCGCAACATCTCCCTTCCCCTTCTCAATACCACTGCTATCTGGCAGGGTACTATCTACTGCTATCTACCCTGGCCCACCCAGGGTAGAACTGTTTTGGTCTCAGTGACAGTAAGGAGAGTATATTTACAGCTTTCAGAAGCAGCACCCTGGGGGCAAACTTAGTCATTTCTTCCCTTTGCCCTATTTCTAGATTTTCCTGGATTCCTGTCAGTCCACAGAGTTGACCTATGCCATTAGTCTTGGGATCAGTGTTGAAGGTTAAAAGAAATTCCTAACCAGAACACAGGCTACTCTCCATCCACTCTGGCCCCCTTCCCACCCCCAGGGGTGAGTGGGTTTCTTTTGGGAGGGTGGGGGCAAGGGGTGATGGGAGAGGGAAACTCAGCCAGCTGCTGAATCAAATGCCAGGCACAACAGCCCTGGGCCCTAGGATGGAGTAAAATGGGAGTTGCGGGAGGAAGGAGGGCAGCTGTAGACATCCAGAGACAGCAAACAACAGGAGCGGAAGCAGCATGAGAAGCCATGTGGCCTAGTGTAAAGAGCATGAGCTTGGGAGTCAGAAGGACCTGGGTTCTAATCCTGGCTCCACCACTTGTCTTCTTTGTAACCTTGGGCAAGTCACTTAACTTCCCTCTGCCTCAGTTATCATCATCATCAATCATATTTATTGAGCGCTTACTGTGTGCAGAGCACTGTACTAAGCGCTTGGGAAGTACAAGTTGGCAACATATAGAGACAGTCTCTACCCAATAGTGGGCTCACAGTCTAAAAGGGGGAGACAGAGAACAAAACCAAACATACTACCAAAATAAAATAAATAGAATAGATATGTACAAGTAAAATAAATAAATAAATAGAGTAATAAATATGTACAAACATATATACATATATACAGGTGTTGGGGGGAAGGGAAGAAGGTAAGATGGGGGGGATGGAGAGGGGGACGAGGGGGAGAGGAAGGAAGGGGCTCAGTCTGGGAAGGCCTCCTGGAGGAGGTGAGCTCTCAGTAGGGCCTTGAAGGGAGGAAGAGAGCTAGCTTGGCGGATGGGCAGAGGGAGGGCATTCCAGGCCCGGGGGATGACATGGGCCGTGGGTCGATGGCGGGACAGGCGAGAATGAGGTACGGTGAGGAGATTAGCAGCAGAGGAGCGGAGGGTGCGGGGTGGGCTGTAGAAGGAGAGAAGGGAGGTGAGGTAGGAGGGGGAGAGGTGATGGACAGCCTTGAAGCCCAGGGTGAGGAGTTTCTGCCTGATGCGCAGATTGATTAGTAGCCACTGGAGATTTTTGAGGAGGGGAGTAATATGCCCAGAGCGTTTCTGGACAAAGATAATCCGAGCAGCAGCATGAAGTACGGATTGAAGTGGGGAGAGACACGAGGATGGGAGATCAGAGAGAAGGCTGATGCAGTAGTCCAGACGGGATAGGATGAGAGCTTGAATGAGCAAGGTAGCGGTATGGATGGAGAGGAAATGGCAGATCTTGGCAATGTTGCGGAGCTGAGACCAGCAGGATTTGGTGACGGCTTGGATGTGAGGGGTGAATGAGAGAGCAGAGTCGAGGATGACACCAAGGTTGCAGGCTTGTGAGACGGGAAGGATGGTAGTGCCGTTAACAGAGATGGGAAAGTCAGGGAGAGGGCAGGGTTTGGGAGGGAAGACAAGGAGTTCAGTCTTGGACATGTTGAGTTTTAGGTGGCGGGCAGACATCCAGATGGAGATGTCCTGAAGGCAGGAGGAGATGCGAGCCTGGAGAGAGGGGGAGAGAGCAGGGGCAGAGATGTAGATCTGGGTGTCATCAGCATAGAGATGACAGTTGAAGCCGTGGGAGCGAATGAGGTCACCAAGGGAGTGCGTGTAGATCGAGAACAGAAGGGGACCAAGCACTGAACCTTGGGGAACCCCCACAGTAAGAGGATGGGAGGCAGAGGAGGAGCCTGCAAAAGAGACTGAGAATGAACGACCGGAGAGATAAGAGGAGAACCAGGAGAGGACGGAGTCTGTGAAGCCAAGGTCAGATAGTGTGTTGAGGAGAAGGGGGTGGTCCACAGTGTCGAAGGCAGCTGAGAGGTCGAGGAGGATTAGGACAGAGTATGAGCTGTTGGATTTGGCAAGCAGGAGGTCATTGGTAACCTTTGAGAGGGCAGTTATGTCATCTATAAAATTGGGATTAAGACTGTGAGCCCCATGTGGGACAGGGACTGTGTCCAGCCTGATTAGCTTGTATCTACCCCAAAATGTAGTGCAGTGCCTGGCACATAGTAATAATTATAATTATTATAATAATAGTGTATTTGTTAAGTACTTACTATGTGTCAGGCACTGATGCTGGGTAATTAGAGGTAGCTGAATGTGCAGGAGGAGATACAAGTTTATCAGGTTGGACCCAGTCCCCGTCCCACATGAAGCTCAGAGTCTCAATCCCCATTTTACAGATGTAGTAACTGAGACCCAAAGAAGTCAAGAGATTTACCCAAGGTCACAGAACAGACAAGTGGTGGAGTTGTGATTAGAACCAATGGCCATAGTAAGCGCTTAACAAATACCATAAAAAAGCAAGGCCAGGCTGAGGGCTGGGCCAGTCAGGGTAGCCCCTCCCTGGCCTGGTGTTCCGACATCTTCCTGCCCTCTCCCCTTCCACAACCCTATCACCCCCTCAAGAAGATTGTTTCTCTCAGCAGTAAATGGGACAAATCCAGGACTGTCAGATTCCTTTCAAGATTGAGGGAGGAAGTTTGCTCATCCTCCACATGCTTCTACTTTTGTCAGTCCCTTGAAATGTCAAATTGATGGGAGCACACCACAGATGTTGACAGAATTCAGGCAGCTTTGGAAGGCTAAGCAGAGACACTAGGTGAGGCATTAGACTTTGCCCAGTGCAGACCAGCCAAGATCAGATTAAAAAAAAAAAGTTCATTAATTCATTCATTCAATCATATTTATTGAGCGCTTATTGTGTGCAGAGCACTGTACTAAGCACTTGGGAAGTACAAGTTGGCCTCATATAGAGACGGTCCCTACCCAACAGTGGGCTCACAGTCTAGAAGTTCCAACTCAGGTGAGAATCAATGACAGGGAGCTAGAAACAGAAAGAGCCAGAGTGAAGGGTACTAATATCCTGGGGAATTCTTAGAGCCCAGTCTCTTCTGTGTATTGCCTGCTGCCCAGTTCTGTCCCCATTCAGCTACCTCTAATTACCAGGCATCAAACCATCTCCATTTCTCCCTTCATCAAGGCTGAAGCAGCTGGTATGAGGGAGAAAAATGACCTGTGGAAAGTGCCAATTAAACAAAGGTTGTTTGCTTACACAGGAAATAATAATATTGAGGGGTTTTTGTTCTGCCCAGAACCTGCAAATTTGTTCCTCTTTCCAGGGAAATTATTTTTCCTTTCCAGAGTGAGTTTTAAAGGTAGAACTCGGGTTTTAAGTACCACAATTTGGCATAACTTTTTACAAAAGGTCCCAAAGGCCTTCCGCGACTAAGTCTTCATGTCCCCTACTCACTCTCCCATCTGTGTCACCTATGCACTTGGATCTGAACCATTTAAGCAACTTATATTTACCCCACTCTCAGCCCCATAGCACTTAATGTACATATTCACATTTATTTTAATGCCTGTCTCCTCCTCTAGACTGTAATTCCTTGTGGGCAGGGATCACATCCACCAACTATTTAGTGTACTCTCCCAAGTGCTTATTACCTTACACAGTAAACCCTCAATAAATACCACTGATTGATTAATGGATTGAAAGTCTTTTGAGCTTCAGTATAATCCAGAGGTTAAAATATTCAGCCTTTCCCCAGATCACCACCTAACCTACTCCAGATGATCCATCAGGAGTATCACCCCCTAGATCCCCAACCCTAAAGAAGGCCAACTAGACTCACTGAAGCCTGCATCCTTGGTAACACCTTCCTCTCTTTCACCTTTTACCTTCATTCTGTCACTAAATCCTGCCAGTCTGTCCAACTTCATTTCCCAGATCCACCCCCTCTGTATCCAAATACCACCACTGTGGTCCAGCTCACAATATCCTAACTGGACTCCTGTATCAGTCCCCTCACTGGTCTCCCTGTTCCAATTATTCCCCTCTCCGTCCATAATCCACTCCACTGCCTGGATCATTTATCTCAAATGTCATTCAGCACACACTTCATATTCCTCCAAAATCCCCCTTGATTAACCATTTCTCCTCACATCATTGGCTTTCGGGTACTTAATCAGCTGTCTCACAAATACTTATTCACTTTCTCACTACTCCCCAGCTTGCACTATTCATTTCACTTAAACTCTTATCCCCATTGGAACTTGCCCTCAAACAATCAATCACTCAATCAAAGGTATTTAATGAATGTCTATAGTGTGCAAAGCACGGTAATAAAAATAATTATAATTATGGTATTTGTTAAGCACTTACTATGCGTAAGTGCTGGAGTTGATACAAGGTAATCAGGTTGTCCCACGTGGGGCTCACAGTCTTAATCCCCATTTTACACATGTGGTAATTGAGGCACAGAGTTCAGTGAATTGCCCAAAGTCACACAGATGACAAGTGGCAATTAGAACCCACAACCTCTGACTCCCAAGCCTATGCTTTTTCCACTAAGCCACGCTAGAATAAAATTGATAGATACAAACCCTTGCCACAGGAGCATACTCCCCTGCTCCCTGACTCCCTGCTTCTTACACCCCTCCTCCTGCCTGGAACTCTTTCCCCCTTTAAATTACACTGACCTCCCTCTTTGCAGAGTCCTTCTGAAACCCAACCTTCTCCAGGAGACCTTCCCTGATGCTTTTTTCTTCTCCTCCCAACAACCTCCTCAACTCCTTTGCATTCCGGCCACACATATAAACTCACACTGTAGCACTTCTGTCACAGATTTACATGCCCTATTGTTTATGCATTTAGTCAATTAATCATACTAATTGAGCACTTACTGTGTGTAGGGCACTGTACTAAGCAAGTGGGGACTACACTATAACAGTTGATATGTTCCTCCACACATTCATTTTTGCATTTCTTTTTCCTCTGTTCTGTAATTGCTAGATTGTAAGATTCATGATGGATCATATAACACCAATATTATTATTAATAATAATAAGTGATCATGGTGGTATTTGTTACGTTCACACTACGTGCCAAGCACTGTACTAACTATTGGAGTAGATAGAAGAAAATCAGGTCAGACATAGTCCCAACCCACACTGGGCTCACAGTCTAAGTAGGAGGGAGAACAGTTTATGAACCTCAATAATACAGATGAGGAAACAGAGGCACAGAGAAATTAAGTGACTTGGCCCAGGTTCTAACTCCCAGGCCATTGCTCTTTCCACTTGGCCATGGTGTTCCTCATTCATAACTGTACTGTGTTTCCCAAGTGCTAAATACAGTGCTTTTCACGCACTATGTGCTCATCAAATGCTATTGACTGATTATTCTCCTTACCATTTCCTGTCATTGCTGCTTCCTTCTAAACTGAGGACTTCTGCTCAGATGGGAGCAGTAGGCACATCTGGTGGCCAATGACAGCACTAAAGAATTCTAAATACTCCTTTGCTGACTCTCCCTCACCCCATATGCATTTTTATTTTTTAAAAGCAACAAAAATATCAAAATATAAAAACCAGATTATCTTACCATTCCCAACATCCACAAGATTGTTTTATTTTTATTTTTGAAATTTATAGGCTGAACGTATTAGAGAGACCTCTCTGTGTTAACCTCACTCAAGTAAGAGTGACAATGAAGTCACACATGAAAAGTTCTTTACAGAAGCTCACAGAGCCTATATAATTGTGGCCTGTGCCAAAGGGGGAGCCTTTGGCCTCCTTCATGGCCCTAGAAAAACATCACGGCTAGTAGAAAGAACCCAAGCACTTAGTACAGTGCTCTGCACATAGTAAGCACTTAATGTATATCAATGATTGACTGATTGACTTGGGTCCTAATCCCAGCTCTGCCACTTGTGGGCTACGTGACCTTGAGAAAGTCACAACATCTCTAGGTCTCAGTTTCTTCAACTGTAAAATCGGTATCAAGTACTTGTTCTCCCTCCTGCTTAGACTGGGACAGGGACCATGTCTAACCTGAATATCTTGTATCTATCCCAGTGTTTGACACATAGTATGGGCTTAACAAATCCTCCACTTATGATTATCCCAGGTCTCTGAGAACACAGGCAAGACTTCTAAGCCATGCAGGGATCAGTGAGAGGAGTCAGGCGGAGAGAGGCTGTGTGCTAAAAATACAATCATCCAGACATAAAGTCATCCAGTCCCATATTTGACCACCTGAAAAATATGCTGAAAATCTGACACCTTAAATTTCAATGTGGTTGTGTATCCATTCATGAGAGTAGCCTTGGAGGGCTAGAGAAGCAGTGTGACCTATTGGAACGAGCATAGGAGACAGAGGACGTGGGTTCTAATCTATACTCTGCCATTCGCCTACTGTGTAACCTTGTGCAAGTCACAACTTCTCTGGACCCCAGTTTCTTCATCTTTAAAATGGGGGTTTGACACCTGTTCTTCCTCTAATTAGCAGGATAAGGGCTATGCCCAACCTGATTAGTGCTGTGCTTGGCACATACTTTAAGAACATAATGAATATTAATATTTTTATTATTATATGAGTGGATGTGTGAGTATGGGTATGTGCTCATGGAGGTTCTTAATCCTCTGCTTCCCTTTCCTGCCTTCTCCCCATGTTTTCCATTCTATGCTGGAACCACTGCCCCCTGGAGCTGTGAGAGAATCCTTCAGGTTCTTATCATTATGATTACTGTGGTTAAGTGCTTTGTTTGTACAAACACCTCAACTTTGACCCAACTCCTCAGAGAAACGTTGGGCATTTGGGGACCAAAAGGATGATGCCCCATCCCCCAGACAATAGTACAGAAGCTCACTGAACTGCCTCTCCCAAGGACAATGCCAGACTGTATTTTGGAGGCCCGAGAACTGGAAATTTTTGATGTTCAAACCAAGTGAAGGAAACACCTATTTTGAAGAATCTAATATTAGAGAGGCATTTTTGCACAAATAATTTTTTTTTAATATAAATGTCTGGATAAAATTGCATACTTCTCCTCAGTCAGATTTCTCAAGATAAGGCAGCCACAAGTTACCAAGTATCCCATTGATCCACAAGGAAATTACTCATTATGTTCCCCTAATCCATCTTTCTCCTGTAAAGAGAGAGTAAAACAACTCTTGAGCCCCCCACGAATGACTTCTGCCATGACTAATCTGTCTCTGTTCTGTCTTTGTTCACGCCACCTAATTCGTTCTGCTCTGTCTTCATTCAGGACAGAGGTTTTGATAGTGTGATTTTTAAAAATAAGTATGCAAGGACTAATCTTGATTAAACTTGAGGATCAGCTGCTTGGAGGATGATGACCTCTGGGCCTAGGCATCAGAAGCATTCTAACCCTGGCTCCACCACTCGGCTGCTGTATGTCCTTATGGAAATTCCCTTCACTTTTCTATGCCTCAGTGATCTCATCTGCAAAATGAGGATTTAGACTGTGAGCCCTATGTGGGACTTGGATTGTATCCAACCTGATTAGCTTTTATCTACCTCAGCACTTAGTACAGTGCCTGGCACATAGTTAAGTGTTTAACAAATATCAGAAAGCTGCACCCCTAAGATCCAGGCATCTGTGAAGTTTCTAGTAACATTCCCTGCACTGGTAAGGAACACCCACTTGCTTCAGAATTGAAGAAGTGGGAGTTGCTAAATTATCACCCAAGCTCCAGCAGTATCATTTCCTGATTGCCAAAAGCACCTAGGACATGCAAATTCATTCTGAGCTTTAACTGGTACTTCCTACATGCATTTCTGTGGGTGGGGTGGAGGAAAATGATACTTGGAACTCTACGTATTTTCAGCCATGGCTCAAGGCTTTCAGGCTTTAATTGGTTTTAAAACATGGTAGCTGCATTCCTCTCCCACACCCATGCACGGTACATTTCTCAGCTGATATTCCTTATTCCAGGCATAAAGAAGTACCAGATCTAATGTGAGAAATCTGCCAACCTGAGCTGTTACCTAATTCCAGTTCTGATCCTTCTAACTGGAGGAATTTTTTGATGGTATTTGTTAAGCACTGTACTAAGTGCTATGGCAGATTCAGAGTAGTCAGGTTGGACTCAGTCCCTGTCCCCAGTGGGGTTAACTGTCTTAATCCCCACTTTATAGATGAGGTAACTGAGGAACAGAAAAGTGAAGTGAGTTTGCTCAAGGTCAAACAGCAGACAAGTGGCAGAGCTGGAATTAGAACACAGGTCCTTCTGATTCTAAGGCCCGTGTCCAAGGGTTGTGGAACCAATTTCTTGATTGACCAAAAAACCAAGACCTCTGAGACCAACTTCTTAAAAAGTCCAACTGGGATGATTTGCAGTTCCCTCTAGACTGTAAGCTCCTTGTGGGCAGGGAATATGTCTACCAACTCTGTTATATTGTTCTCTCCCAAGCGCTTAGTATAGTGCTCTGCCCACAGTAAATACGTTAGAAATACGATTGACTGATTGATTGATTCCCATGGGCCATGACTTGCTGTCAATTAGGTTCCTTCTGGATCACAGTGACAAACCATAGGGACTCCAGATGAATCACTGGCTGGAGTAGGAATAGAAACTTGTCAGCCTGGTTCCAGTAGCAGGGCTGCACCCTTTGATGATACTCCTCCAGATCATGAATTTCTGGGGCACAACCCACACACACTGCTCCTCCAAAGCAAACCTACTCTTGGTCCCTCAGTCTCACCTATCCCACCCCCAACTTCTTTCCCACATTGTCACTCAGGCCTGGAACTCCCTCTGGTTATATATCCATCACCCCAGCACTCTTTCCCACCTTCAAAACCCTCCTAATATGCTGTCTCCTTCAAGAGGCCTTTCCTGCCCAAGTCCTCATTTCCCCTACCCACCTGCCCCTCTGTGAAGTCTATGCACTTGTTATATACCTTTTAAGCACTTTGATACTCACCCCAGCCCTACAGCCAGCACTTATGTCCATATCCTTATATTCTATTTCCCCAACCTGCATTTATTCTAATGTCTGTCTCTCCCTGTAGACTATAAATTCCTGTGGACAGGGATTGTATTTACAAACCATTTTGTATCGTACTTTCCCAAGTGCTTAGTACAGTGCTCTGCACATAGTAAGTACTCAATAAATGTTATCGATTGATCAATCAACTGTATTTGATTGATAGATAAGAGAGCAGGTGAGAATTCAGTGTCAACAACTGTGGGGAAGGAAGAGAGGTAAAGAACTAGTCTGAAGCTAAAAAATACCTATAGAAATAATAAAGATAATAATGATAATAATGATAATAAATGTTTAGCACTTACAATGTTCCAGCACCATACTGAGCACTAGAGTAGTTACAACATAATCTTTCCCACACAGAGACTCACAATCTAAGTAGGAGAGAGAACAGGTAATGAATCTCTATTTTACAGATGTGGAAACTGAAGCCCAGAGAAGTTGTGATTTGCCCTAGATTATGTAGCCAGCAAGTGGCAGAGCCAGGAACCAGGTCTTCTAATTCCCAGGTCTGCACTTTTTCCACTAGGCCATGCTGCTTCACAGTGGTTTATTGCTGGTTTGTGGATGCTGTGCTAAAGAGGATTAAAATCCAATCTTGCTTTCTAGGAAGCAAGAAACTCACTGGATAAGTTTGCCTGAGCCAGGCTCATTTTATGGAAGGACTATTCTGATGGAAATTGCATTTTTGACCCAAATCTACAGAGCAAAGCCAACAGATCTCAAGCTGTATCTCCAACACTGCCAGAGTCCAATCCACAAATGAAGACTAGAAGGGAAATAGGAGAAAACAGGGACACAGAGAGAGCCATGGGTTCCTTTAGAACCTTAGCCAAGAGAATAATTTGGTTAAGAGAAGCACAAAGCCTAGTGGAGAGCACCCAGGCCTGGGAGTAAGGGGATCTGGGGTCTAATTCTAGCTCCACCACTTGTTTGCTGTATGACTTTGGGCAAGTCACTTCACTTCTCTGTGGTATTTGTTAAGCACTTACTATGTGCCAAGTACTTACTATGTACTAAGTGCTGGGGTGGATACAAGCAAATTGGGTTGAACACTGTCCCGTATGAGGCTCATTGTCTTAATCCCTATTTTATGGATGAGGTCACTGAGGCACAGAGAAATAAAGTGACTTGCCCAAGGCCACACAGCAGACATGTGAAGGAGCAGAATTAGAACCCATCACTTTCTGACTCCCAGGCCTGGCTCAGTTATTTCATCTGTAAAATGGGAATAAAGACTGTGAGCCTCATGTGGGACAGGGACCATGCCCAACCTATCTTGTAGCTACCACAGTTCTTAGTACCTTGCTTGGTACATAGTAACTGTTTAACAAATGCCATTTTTGAAAAAAGAAAACTTGGCACTTGACCTAGGGCTTCTCTAGCTAGGCCACCTGGAAGGGAGGAGTTAGAAGAGACAGCTGATGAAGTGGGATCCTGGCTGAATGCTTCTGAGAAGATAGAGGGCTTTGGGAGATGAAGAGAGAGGGATACTGTAGGGAGACCAAAGGTGGACCAAAGAGAAAAGGGATTCAAGGGCAGGAGAAAAAAGAGAAAGAGCCAAGTGGTTGGTGGGGGGTCGGAGGGAGCTCTAGGCACCTATTTCGGTGATCACTATTACTTTGGGCTCCTAAATTATTTTTCGACAGAAAGAGAAATAGAGTGACTGCAGTAGGACAAGAGTTAGAACTCAGGTGTTTTAGCCCTGGTTCTAACTTTGTGAAACTCTCTCATGATCGCAGAAGCATCTAGCCTGGCTACCTTCTGGGCTCCCTAGCTCAACTACCTGCCTGGTCCTAGTCCTTATTTTCCCTTCTACCTTCCCCAGTTTTCTCATAAACCACCCCAAAAAGCTAATGCTTGTAGTAGCAGTGGCTTGGCTGTCTGTCACTTCAGCAGGGAGTCTCCCCCAGTGGTTGGGAGGGGGCAACTGAAAAGACTAAGGATGGGATTTTAAGCTTCCTGAAGGCATGGGTCATGCCCACCAACTTTACTGTACTCTCCCAACCTCTTTGTACAGCAGTCTACATGCTACAAGCACTCAAAACATACCATTGATAGATTGAGGAAGAAAAAAAGGGGTTAGTCCATCCCTTATATGATCCCATCCCATGTCCTGCTAACCCTAAGCTAGCATTGTGAAAATGGGTCAGGTTCTATGAATAAGAATGGTGACATCTACATTACTTCCTTTCCAGTCATTTAAAAAGCTATTCTTAAAAAGGCCCTCCCTCATTTTGGAGAGACTGAGAAATGCTGGGCACTTTCAGCAGGATTTCTCATGCAACAAGAAATCTAGAAATCTCTAGACTGTGAGGTTGTCCCTGTAAACTGTAAACTCACTGTGGACAGGAAGTGGGTCTGATATGTTGTATGAAACAATCAATTGTATTTATTGAGCACTTAGTAAGTGTTCTGCACATAGTAAACACTTGGGAAAGTACACTATAACAATATAATACATTCCCTGCCCACAATGAGCTTATAGTCTAATAATAATAATTAATAATAATAATTATAGTATTTGTTAAGCACTCACTATGTGCCAAGCACTGGTCTAAGCGCTGGGGTAAATACAAGGTAATAAGGTTGTCCCATGTGGGGCTCACAATCTTAATCCCCATTTTACAGATGAGGTAACTGAGGCAGAGAGAAGATAAGTGGCTTGCCCAAGGCCACACAGTGAACAAGTGGTGGAGCCAGGATTAGAACCCACATCCTCTGACTCCTAAGCCTAGGCTCTTCCCACTATGCCATGCTGCTTCTACTCTCCCAAGCTCTTAGCACAATGTCCTGCACACAGTAAACACTCAATAAATACAATTGATTTAGTGATTGATTAAACTATAATCTCTTTCTTTAGGCCCCACTCATCTGCTGCACTCTGGGATCCAACCTCTAATTCCTCTCACCTGGCAACATAGCCCATGAGCCTGCTTCCCCCCTTGAAGATGGGTGAAGGCTTTGAGCTTTAAGGAATGCCAAGTCCTCAAAAGGAAATAACTGTTTATGGGAAAGCTTGAGAAGTAAATGCACTGTGTCTGTCCTCAATACTGCATGCTACATTCTTCTAGGGTCATATCACACAGCATGTTAGCTATGTGACAGTTCGTTTGCTAACTAAGCTCTCTTTCACTAACAGTCTAAAAACTTCAGAAATACAGTTCTGTACCTAATTAAGGAAGTCAAATATTAAGTTATCTGCAATGGGTATTTCATCTTTGAGATATAGGGATGTGTCTACCAACTCTATTACTCTATTATTAGTACAGTGCTCTGCATACAGTAAGCACTCAAATTCCATTGCTTGACTGATATAACAGTTCCAAGACTTTCTATGTCTGGCTTTGACACCATCCGGCTGGAGATTGAAGGGGTGGCTACAAGTCACAATGCGACAGAAAGATAGCATTATTGCAGTCCACGTGAAAGCCAGTGCATTGCACCATGCCAGTAGACAGGTACCAAGGCCATGTGAGTAGCAGCATGGTTCAGTGGAAAGAGCCTGGGCTTGGAAGCCAGAGGTCATGGGTTCAAATCCTGCCTCCACAAATTGTCAGCTGTATGACCTTGGGCAAGCCATTTAAAATCTCTGTGCCTCAGTTACCACATCTGTAAAATGGGGATGAAGACTGTGAGCCCCACATTGGACAACCTGATCATCTTGTATCCTCCCCAGTGCTTAGAACAGTGCTTTGCACATAGTAAGCGCTTAACAAATGCCATTATTATTATTATTATTATTAAAGCAGGAAATAAAGTCATAAAAGGATGGATCAATGGTATTTATTGAGCATTTACTGTTTGCACAGCACTGCACTAAACATTTGGGAGAGCACAGCAGAATTAGCAGATACATTCCCTGCCCATAATGAGTTTACAGCCTAGACGGAGAGAGACACAATGTAACTAAGGAGAAATATGTATATAATACTTAAGGAGCCTTTTATTGAGTTTTAGTGCAGCAACACGGTAAAGATCCTTCTTCTAGCTCCTCAATGGGGCGTGGGTGGATTTCATTCCTATTTATTTCTCCCTTTTCTCCAAATCTGACCTTTGAAGCTCTATCCTGCGGTCTCCTGGGTCTTTACCTTTCTGGTAGATATATCTGTTTTGGGAGTCTTGCCCACTGACATCTCCATACTATAAATAGTTTTGCTTACATTAATGCCTGAGCTTTTTCCAGCGTGAAAAAAAGCCCAAAAAACATTTAGCAACAAAACTAGACTACAAAGTGGAGCTCCAAAACTTGGTTAACATCAAAATACAAAAGTGAACTGTAGGTTGGTAAATGATTTATAAGATTCAACCTATTGATCTCTATTCTCTCACTGACCAAGCCATAGTCCCATCCCCCACTTTCTCTGACATCCCTACCTATAGTTTCTCTCACTCACTCTCTCCCAAATGGTTCTTTCCCCTACTATTTCTTGTTTCTCAATTCCCTTTTCATCCTTCCTTTCCTTTTCATATTTATGGGTGCCCCACTTTCCCACCTGTGAGACTTACTTTCTGGGTATCTCATGCTATTTATTTTTCCCATTCTATTCACCCCTTATTTTTCTAGCTAATTGCCATTTTATTTTTATTTCCTCTTAAACTGTTCTTCCACTACCAGACTTCTACACAATCTCTTTCCATTCTCACCCCATTTTCCTATTTACAGAAAACACTGAGATCCAGAGGATTTTAATAGAACATCCAGGTGGACCCAGAAGATCACTTTTCTCTTTTAAAGCCTCTCAGGACCCAAGTTTTTTTTGCTTACTCTAGCTTCTGTTTCTAGCCCTCACTAAAACCAAATACAGAATTCATTAACCATAATCATTAATATCGCAAGCAAGGGCATTCACTGAGCATGCTCAATTTACAGGGACAGGTTTAGTCTCTAGGGGAAATCTTTTGCTCTGCATTTTGAATGTTGGGCTGGAGATCTGTGCTTTCTGAACACCCTCCCCAACCCCCACTGCCTGTTCCTAATCTTAGACTCCTAATGTTTCTTTTCCTCATGATTCCCACTCCCAGACTTCTTCCTCTCATTTCTTCATTTTTTCCAGTTAGTGCATATGAGTCCTCTCTAAAGGAATCCATTCTTTAATTTGTGATTTCTTCACTTGTGAGAAGCACATAGCCCTTTTCCTCTGCAGAGCTTGATGCACAGTACATGAGCCTTTAAAACCACATTCACAAACTCAACAACTCTTGTAAGGGGATGGCAAGGAACTGTAGATCAATGGAGAAGGGGATGGTTTGATGAGGACAAGGACGGGTTTTGGGGAAGGGAAAGTGGGATGGAGAAAACAAGGAGAGGCAAATTCAGATGGAATCAGGCCAAGAATCAGTACATTAACCAGTACACTACCAGTACATTATCAGAACACTGCTTGACACACAGTAAGCACTTAACAAATACCACTATAAAACATGGACAATGCAACATCTCCCACTGGCTTTCTAACTCACTTGCCTTCATCCGTCAAAAGTGTCTGCCTATTAGATAACCTCTAGGAAGGCTTGTATTGATTCTTTCCTCAAGGACTTTAGGAATGGATGTCCAAAGCAGAAGCAGCATGGTGTAGTGGACTGAACAAAGACCTGAGAGTCAGAAGGTTATGGATTTTAATCTTGGCTTTGTCGCTTATCTGCTGTGTGACCTTGATCAAGTTACTTCACTTCTCTGTGCCTCAGTTACCTCATCTGTAAAAGGGGGATTGAGACTGTGAGCACTATGTGGGACAGGGACTGTGTCCAACCTGATTAGCTTGTATCCACCCCAGCGCTTTGTACAGTGTCTGGCACATAGTAAACACTTAATACCACAATTATTATCATTATTATTACATCCACATACAATAACTTCACCACTGCTGAAATGCCCCTTATCCCAGGTATCTTTCTCTCATGGGATTGCCAGCAGATAGCCTGTATCTACATGTGCAGATTACTGCAAATTACCCAGGAGATGGACCTGAAAACTCAGCCCATATGGATAATTCAGAATAAAAAAAATCATTTTCCTCAGCCCAAAGCATATTTTGGGACCTGAATTATTTGATAAATTTCCTGATATGGATATACAATTCTCCCATTCTATTTACTCATTACACTTGGGTTTACACTGACAAAGGCAAGTTATCAAGCAGAGCACAGAGAGCTTTAAGAAAGAAGCTAGAAGTTGATTTGAATATCTCGAGTCCAGCGTAGAGTGGAACCCTTACCAATAGCATAAATAATGCACTTTCGTCCTCGGGGATTGGCGACTATCTATTAAAGCTACCTGCTGAGAGCAATGTGTCACAGTGTATGGAGTGCCTGGTTTTAAAAAATAGATTCATCATCTCCGTTCTGGTGCAACCTGATGTCCACATTCTTCGGGTGCTAGACCTGGAGGTGACTCACTGCTCCCTCACACAATCCCCAAGATTAAGAGAGGCCTAGTGGAAAGAGCATGGGCCTGGAAGGACCTGGCTCAAGGGTCGCATGGAAGCATGCCAGTGGGTGAGACAAACATGGTTGGGAGTGACCCCAGGCATTTCTATGCTGCGGGAAACCAGCATGTGGACCCAAAAGACACATTAGTGGAAAAATAATAAAACTTGGATGCTCTCCCTTTGACCCTGGAAATGCCATTTCCTCTGGTCCAACCTGTTAGAATTTCACAACAGCACGTGAGGCTTCAACAAGGCTAATTAAATGAAACAGTGGGGGACTTGGGATTCCATTCTGCACCACGGGAATTTTCCCAACCTTAAAAAAAAATAGTTGATGGTAGAACACTCATTTCAAAAATTGTGTGTGGTTTTAAATTGAAAGATGTAATTGTGTGATGAAAGATCAAGACTATTTTTGCTGTTTGGGTAAGAAAAGTCCTGGTTCAATGTAGTGTTGGCCAGATTGGCAATCAGCTTCTATTAAATCATGTGTCCACCTGGACCAGGAAGGAGCCCAGACCACAATATTCACATGCACTACACAACAATCAGCACACTGAGGTTTCTCAATAAATATTAAATCACAACAATGTTGGTGATGATGAGTATGTCAGTGACAATTAGCAGATCAAATGCTTCCCTCTTTGTCTCCATCAAGCATCTATTCATTCATTTATTCTATTGCATTTATTGAGCATTTACTATGTGCAGAGCACTGTTTTAAGCACTTAGGAGAGTACAACAATAAACATACACATTCCCCACCCACAATGAGATTACAGTCTACAGGCACCCCGGCTCCTCCCCCTGAGTCCAGGCCAACGTGGTTGGGCACCTTCCCTGGCACCAGAAGAGTGGTTGCAACAGTGGGATAGTCCACAATGAGACATCCCTACTCTCTCGCTTGGTGCTCCCGTGACCAGTAGGCCACACTGCGGATGGGTGTGCCTCTCTGAACCCTGTCCTCAGATACCAGTGTGGCATAGTGGCCCCCATCCTTCCTCTCCCCCTCCTCCCCCTCCCCTCCCCACCCTACCTCCTTCCCCTCTCCACAGCACCTGTATATATGTTTGTACAGATTTATTACTCTATTTATTTTACTTGTACATATTTACTATTCTATTCATTTTATTTTGTTAATATGTGTTGTTTTGTTGTCTGTCTCCCCCTTCTAGACTGTGAGCCCGCTGTTGGGTAGGGACCGTCTCTATATGTTACCAACTTGTACTTCCCAAGTGCTCAGTACAGTGCTCTGCACACAGTAAGTGCTCAATAAATAAGAATGAATGAATAGTGGATAGAACACAGGCCTGGGAGTCAGAAGGTCATGGGATCTAATCCCAATTCCACCACTTCTCTGCTGTGTGACCTTGGGCAAGTCATTTCATTTCTCTGGGCCCCAGTTACTTCATCTGTAAAATGGGGATTGAGACCGTGAGCCCCAAGTGGGACAGGGACTGTGTCCAATCTGATAAGTTTGTATCCACCCCAGTATAGAACAGTGCCTGGCACATAGTTAAGTGCTTAACAAATACCACAGTTATTTTACCAGGACCAGCCAAGGAGCCAGACAGGAGGACAATGACCAGGAGGAGGAGGGAAAAGAAGGGTGAGATTAGATACTAGATTTGATTCAATTAGATTCGATACTAAATTGTCTAGACTGCAGTCTAGAGTTTAATCTTCTAGACTATAAGCTTGTTGTGAGAGGTGAATGTATCTGCCAACTCTGTTATTTTGTACTCTCCACAGCACTTAGTACAGTTCTCTGCACAGAATAAGCACTCAAATGCAAATGATTGATAGATTGATTGGAACCACCACGATTAAGC
Organism: Tachyglossus aculeatus; assembly: GCF_015852505.1. Classification (NCBI taxonomy): domain Eukaryota; kingdom Metazoa; phylum Chordata; class Mammalia; order Monotremata; family Tachyglossidae; genus Tachyglossus; species Tachyglossus aculeatus. The sequence continues at coordinate 92,156,722 of NC_052070.1, read as the reverse complement.
TGGCTTTGAAAATTCAGAAACAGAAGCTGGTGGACTTTTAGGTTGCTAACAGCAGGAGCAGTGGTTTGGGTGCAGATCAAGGCTGCCCTTACAGCAGACCACCAATGGCTATACGGTGAGGGAGTAGGGGGGAGAGGATCCTTCTTTAGTTACCCATCAAAGTCAGTTTTTGACACCTTAAAGCCTCTGAACGTATTCCTTAGGCCCTTTTTCAACTGAGCTCCACATACCTAGCCCCAACCCCTCCCCTCTTGTTCTGGTATATGCCTTGGCCCCTCCATCTCTGTTTTCATCCCCTCTCCAACACACAGATCCCCCCATGTCCCTTCTTCTTCAATCCTCTACTTTCCCCTCCCTCCACAGCTCTAACAAGGGAGAACCTGCTGCTACTGCAGAACTTGCCACCTTGGGCCCCCTTGCCACCTGCTTCCCTTGGTCTACCCAAGTAGATGTAAGATCACTGTGGACAGGGAAAGTGTCTACCAACTCTGTTATATTGTATTCTCCCAAGCGCTTAGTATTGTGCTTTCCACATAGTAAGTGCTCAATTCCATTGATTTATAGAATAATAATGAAAGTCCAGCAGGAACCAATAGAGCCTTTTGGACAGTGACTCCCTACCTCATCTCACAGCTCTCCCAATGACCACTACACCTCCTCCTCACAGTGCAGGCCTTAGGCTCTTCACCGCAAAGACCATTCCATTTCTAACGCCACTTTAATCAGATTGCAAGGACAGAAAATCTGTTGAGAAGAAATGAGCTGGACTTCACAATCAAAAATAATCACACTATCTAGCAGACATGAGAAACAGGGACAAAACACTGAATAATGATTAAAAATGACCTCCGGGCAAGGCCTCGTTGTCTGAATTTCTGAAAATTTCCATAAGAAACCAAGCATCTCACAGAGCTCAGACTGGCCTGAATTTCAGGGGTCCAAACCAACCTAGCACCTGCCAATCTGATGCTGGTCTGAGTCAGCCAGCAGAGGAAAAAGTCAGGGTATATCTACCCAAACCCCAAGACAATTTCCTATGTATCTTGGTCCATATTTAAATGCTTCTTTAGAATTTTGACTGAGCCCAACTCTGTAGATGTCAGAAGAGAAGATAAAATCATTATCATCAGTATGGTTTGAGAACTTATTATTAATTATAATAATAATGATTGTGTATTTAAGTTATTTTTTATATTTATTAAGCATTTACTATGTGCCCAGATTGGTCTTAGCACTGGGATAGATACAAGGTAATCAGGTTGGACACAGTCCATGTCCTACACGGGGATCATAGTCTTAATCCCCGTTTTTCAGATGAGGTAACTGAGGCACAGAGAAGTTAAGTGACTTGATCAAGGTCACACAATAGACAAGTGACAGAGCTGGGATTAGAACCCAGTCCCTTCTAACTCCCAGGTTCAAGCTTTATCCACTACACTACACTGCTTCTCCTTACTTATAGCTTACTTCATTCATTCATTCAATCGAATTTATTGAGCATTTACTGTGTGCAGAGCACCGTACTAAGTGCTTGGGAAGTACAAGTTGGCAACATGTAAAGACGGTCCCTACCCAACAACGGGCTCACCATCTAGAAGGAGCCAACAGACAACAAAACAAAACATGCTGACAGGTGTCAAAGTCGTCAGAACAAATAGAATTAAAGCTATATGTACATCATTAACAAAATAGAATAGTAAATATGTACAAGTAAAATAGAGTAATAAATCTGAACAAATATATATATATATGTACAAGTGCTCTGGGGAGGGGAAGGAGGTAGGGAGGGGGAGATGGGGAGGAGGAGAGGAAAAAGGGGGCTCAGTCTGGGAAGGCTTCTTGGAGGAGGTGAGCTCTCAGTAGGGCTTTCAAGGGAAGAAGAGAGCTAGCTGTGTGTGGATGTGTGGAGGGAGGGCATTCCAAGCCAGGGGAAGGACGTGGGCCAGGGGTCGATGGTGGGACAGGGGAGAACGAGGTACATTGAGGAGGTTCGCGGCAGAGGAGTGGAGGGTGTGGGCTGGGCTGTAGAAGGAGAGAAGGGAGGTGAGGTAGGAGGGGGTGAGGTGATGGAGAGCCTTGTAGCTCTTACTATATGACAAACACTGTATTAAGGGCTGGAGTGTTAAACTCATGTGTTAAACTCCCGTACTAAACACTTAACAACATACAGTGGAGGAAAAAACAGAGTCCCGTCTTTATTATTTTTATTATGGTATTTTTTTAATGCTTACTATGTGCCAGGCACTGTACTAAGCACTGGAGTGGTTACAAGAACCTGTGCCATGTGGGGATCACAGTTTCGATCCCCATTGTGCAGATGAGGTAACTGAGGCACAGAGAAGTACAGTGACTTGCCCAAGGTCACAAGCAGACAAGTGGAGGAGCCAAGGTTAGAACCCATAATCTTCTGACTCCCAGGCTCATGTTCTATCCACTATGCCATAATGGAGAACACATGCAGCACAGATCGACAACCATACCATGGGCTAAAGAGAAAAGGTATAAATTCAAATGATAAAGCTCAAAAGTAACCAAATAAAAGCTAAATCTCAGATGAACAAATAGATATTCAGGTGATTGCTAAGGTAGATGATGGAGCGTTATGAACAGCAAGATTTGGAAAGAAGGATAGCCTTGTGAAAAGAACACAAGCTGAAGCATAACCTTGTGAAAAAAACATAGGCCCGAGAGTCAGAGGACCTCATCATCATCATCAATCGTATTTATTGAGCGCTTACTATGTGCAGAGCACTGTACTAAGCACTTGGGAAGTACAAATTGGCAACATATAGAGACAGTCCCTACCCAACAGTGGGCTCACAGTCTAAAAGGGGGAGACAGAGAACAAAACCAAACATACTAACAAAATAAAATAAATAGGATAGATATGTACAAGTAAAATAAATAAATAGAGTAATAAATATGTACAAACATATATACATATATACAGGTGCTGTGGGGAAGGGGACCTGGGTTCTAATCCTGACTCTGCCACTAGTCTGCTGTGTGATGTTGGGCAAGTCACTTAACTTCTCTGTGCTTCAATTTCCTCATCTGTAAAATGGGAATTAAATCTTATTCCCACCTAATATGGGACAGGAACTGTTCCAACATGATTATCTCGTATTTACCCCAGCACTTAGTATAGTTGTTGGCATCTAATAACTGCTTAAAGTACCATAATTACTATTATCATTTCATTAATTCCCCATGGAGGATGTGGCTTTTAAAGGGGGAATTTGAAGAGGTGGACACCCATGGATTGGAGAAGGGAAGGTTTCATAGGGAAAGGATGGCATGAACAGTATTTGATACAGGAGAGTCTAAAGCAAGGTCCAGTCTTGTTATGTGGGAATGATAAATTCATGCTGATCCATAAACCAGAGAGAGAAAGGATAGTTTAGGGGGAGACAGCTCATGAGAACCTTTGGAGTTCATAGTTAAGAGTGTTTGTTCATGTGAGAAGGAACTGGAAGCCACTGGAGGTTTTTGAGGAAGGGTCAGATGCATTCCAATTGGTGTTTTAAAAACAGAAGATGTTTGCAGTTATACACAGGGTAGTCTGTGTTGCCTGGGCAATGGACGGGTGCTGAGAAATAAGCAGAGAGGATTTAATGAACCAATCAGTAGAGGAATCACCTAAGGTAGTTGAAATAATCAGGGATCATTAACCAAAAGATCTGGCCCAAAGACCAAAAGAGGCAATTAGATGCCCCTTCGGTCTCCCTCATAACTAGGATAGTGCAGTTCAATATCATCATTATGGTATTTGTTAAGCGCTTACTATGTACCAAGCACTGTTCTAAGCACTGGAGTAGATATTAAGTAATCAGGTTGGACACAGTCCCTGTCCCACATGGGGCTCACAGTCTTATTCCCATTTTACAGATGAGGTAACTGAGGCCCAGAGAAGTGAAGTGACTTGCCTAAGGTTACCCAGCAGACAAGTGGCAGAGTCAGGATTAGAACCCATGACCTTCTTGACTCCCAAGCCTGTGTTCTATCTGCTAGACTACACTGCTTCTGGCAAATGTGGCCTGTACTCCTTCTAGGCCATGCTGCATGTCAATTAATTGATTAATGACAAAGTGAAGGAGGAGGAGCTAAGGAGACTGGCTCAGCCAATCCCTTGAGTTGTATATATATATATATATATATAGATAGATAGATAGATAGATAGGCATCCTATATATATGTATTATATGTCATATCTATATATAACTATCTATGTAGGTAGATACATATGTAGGAAATGACCACTATTTAACCACTGCCTGCATGAATGTTTGGCCTACCCAAATGAGGCTAAAATGGAATTAAAGACTCCCCACATGGCACTGTGTTCTTCAGTCTACCTGGGTGGTTGAGTAACTGACTGAAGAAGAAATAATGTAAATATTTTTTTTTCTGCTAGACTTTAAGCCAAGAACCAAGATACTCCAGGTCACTTCCTTCAATCAGTCAATGATATTTACTGAGTACTTATTGGATGGGGAGCATTTAATTTCAATCCCTGCTCTCGAAGAGAAACCACGTGGCCTAGTGAAAAGAGCACAGGCCTGGAGTTAGAAGATCTTCGTTCTAATCTCGGCTCTGCCAATTGTTTGTTGTGTGACCTTGGGCAAGTTACTTTATTCCCCTTTGCCTCGGTTTCCTCAACTGCAAAATGGGTATTTCATACCTGTTCTCCCTTTTACTTAGATTGTGAGCCCCAATCAGGACAGGGACAGTGTCTGACCAAATTAATTTGTACCTACCCCAATGCTTAGAATTGTGTTTGACAGCTAGTAAGCACTTGACCAATATCATAAAAAAGGAGGGGGCAGACAATCCACTCTCTCATAAACAGGTGACACAGGCCAAGTCTGGACTAAATGTACCTGGGTTCTGCTTGGATGCCAACTGGACCCATACCCAGTGTCAGGTACCACAGACCTTGAGGCCTGGGGGCTGCCTCTACCACTGCCCCTCCCCCCACCCCACAACACCCTGCCCCAGAGCTCTCAAATACAGCAGGAAGCTTGATCATGATAACATGGCTTAATGGATAGAGGACAGGCCTTGGAGTCAGAAGGACCTGGGTTCTAATCTTAGCTTTGCCACATGTCTGCTGTGTGACCTCGTGCAAGTCACTTAACTTCTCTGGGCCTCAGTTACCTCATCTGTAAAATGGGGGATTGGGTGTGAGCCCCATGGGTAACAGGTACTATGTCTGACCTGATTAACGCCATTCATTCATTCTTATTTACTGAGTGCTTACTGTGTGCAGAGCACTGTACTAAGTGCTTGGGAGAGTACAATACAACTCTCTGCACACAGTCTAGACACACTCTGCACACAATACAACTCTCTGCACACGGAGCTAGCAGTCTAGACATTAATGTAAATGAATGTTACAGATATGTACATAAGTGCTGTGGGGCTGGGAGGGGGCAGAACAAAGGGAGCAAGTCAGGGTGATACAGAAGGGAGTGGAAGAAGAGGAAATGAGGGGCTCTGTCAGGGAAAGCCTTTTGGAGGAGATGGGCCTTCAATAAGTCTTTGATTGTGGGGGAGAGTAATTGCCTGTTGGATCTGGGGAGGAAGGGTATTCCAGGACAGAGGCAGGATGTGGGCAAGGGTTCGGCCTTGAGACAGGGGAAAACATAAAAGTGAGAAGTGAGAAGGCTAACATTAGAGTGTTTGGAACAAAGCACTTAACAAGTATCATAATTATTATTATTGTTATTATGAGGACTAAAGTGCATACCGAGGAGGGGTCTCTGCTGGTTTACACAGGAGAAGGAAATCTTTCCCTTTACAGAGCAAAGGACATCATGCAATGTCCCTGGATACCAGCAAAAACCCCTGTTGCTGCTGTGGGAAGACAGAGCTGGAATGGTTAAGAAGAACAGATGTTAAAGTACTGTGTTTCCTTGGCAATTTGTCCAGGAGCATAGAGGCAACCGCAGTTTGACCCTTGGGATAGTTGCCATAAGGGTCTCTATGAGAAGAGTTAAGAAGAAAAATGGTAGCAGATATGATGGTCAAAAAGACGGGGAGCATCCCCTTATTTACGCCAAGAACACAGGACTTCCACTTTGATGAGTTCTGGCATTCCCTGCAGTTATACATATTTAGGAGCAGTAAATTTTGGCACTGCTCGTTCCAGTGGAAACTGCACTCCTAGTATACATTGCCATTCAAGGAGTCTCCCATTCTAAACTCCCATTCTTCTCCCCTTCTACGTTTTCATGCGAGCCAGGGCAAGTTAGTGTCTCAATGTCCCCTAGGAAGTAAAATCAGAAGTTAGCACCGGGAATGGAAAGAGCCGATCTTTGGCTGGTCCTGAAAGGCCGTGTTATGCCCTGGAAGTCAAGGCAAGCAGAATTAATTTTTGTAATAATAATAATAATGATGGTATTTGTTAAAAATTTACTATATGCAAAGCACTGTTTAAAGCACTGGGGAGGTTACAAGGTGATCAGGCTGTCCCACCGGGGGCTCACAGTTTTAATCCCCATTTTACAGATGAGGTAACTGAGGCACAGAGAAGTTAAGTGACTTGCTCAAAGTCACACAGCTGACAATGGGCAGAGCCGGGATTTGTATGTAGTAGCACTAATGGCGTGTGTTTAATACCTATCAAGTATCCTTAGATGGTGAGTGCCATTGGGGAAAAGGACTGTGTCAGTGCTTACTGTGTGCATAGCACTATACTAAATGCTTGAATCTTGTAATTATCTTGTATCTACTTCAATGTTTACTACAGCCCTCATCAATTGATCAGTCAGTGGTATTTATTGTTTGCTGTGTGCAGAGCACAGTACTAAGAACTTGGGAGAGTACAACATGACAAGAGTTGGTAACACATTGTCTTTCCACTTAGGAGCTTACAGTCTAGAGGGGGAAACAGATACTAAAATGAACTATGGATATGTACTTACGTTCTGAGGGGCTGATGGTTGGGTGAATATAAAATGTTTAAAGGGTACAAATCCAAGTGCCTATCGATAAAGAATGGAGTGGAGTAGAGGAAATTAAGGCTTACTCAGGAAAGGCTTCTTGGAGGAGATGCAATTTTAATAAGGCTTTGAAGGGGAGGAGTGTGTTAGTCTGTTACTTGTAAAAGGGAAGGGAGTTCTAGGCCAGAAGAAGGATGTGGGCAAGGAATCAGCAGCATATTAGATGAGATTGAAGTACAATGAGTATAGGTTGGCGCTGAAAGAGTGAGGTGCACAGGCTGAATTGTAGTAGGAAATCAGCAAGATCAGATAGGATGGGGAGAGCTAATTGAATGCATTGAAGCTATCAGTAAGGTGTTTCTGTTTGATGTGGAGGTGGATGGACAAGCATTAGAGGTTTTAGACGAGTAAAGAGATTGTGAAACTTTATTTTATTTTTTTTTTAGAAAAATGATCCAAGTAGCAGAGTGAAGTAAGGACTGCATTGGGGAAGAGACAGAGGCAGGGAAGTCAATGACGAAGCTGATGTAGTAGTCAAGGCAGGATATGATAAGTGTTTGGATCACTGTAGTAGCAGCTTGGATGGAAAGGAAAGGCTGGATTTTTTCATTCATTCAATGATATTTATTGAGCGCTTACTGTGTGCAGAGCACTGTACTAAGCGCTTGGGAAGTACAAATTGGTAACATATAGAGATGGTCCCCACCCAACAGCGGACTCACAGTCTAGAAGGGGGAGACAGACAACAAAACAAAACATATTTGTATCAGCCTCCTCTCCGATCTCCCATCCTCCTGTCTCTCCCCACTTCAATCCATACTTCACGCTGCTGCCTGGATTGTCTTTGTCCAGAAATGCTCTGGGCATGTTACTCCCCTCCTCAAAAATCTCCAGTGGCTACCAATCAACCTACGCATCAGGCAGAAACTCCTCACTCTTGGCTTCAAGGCTCTCCATCGCCTCGCCCCCTCCTACCTCACCTCCCTTCTCTCCTTCTACAGCCCAGCCCGCACCCTCCGCTCCTCTGCTGCTAATCTCCTCACTGTGCCTTGTTCTCGCCTGTCCCGCCATTGACCCCCGGCCCGCGTCATCCCCATGGCCTGGAATGCCCTCCCTCCCCACATCTGCCAAGATAGCTCTCTTCCTCCCTTCAAGGCCCTACTGAGAGCTCACCTCCTCCAGGAGGCCTTCCCAGACTGAGCTCCCTCCTCTCTCTTCCCCTCCTCCCCCTCCCCATCACCCCCACCTTACCTTCTTCCTCTCCCCACAGCACCTGTATATATGTATATGTTTTTATGTATTCATTACTCTATTTATTTTACTTGTACATAGTCTATTTATTTTATTTTGTTAATATGTTTTGTTTTGTTCTCTGTCTCCCCCTTCTAGACTGTGAGCCCACTGTTGGGTAGGGACCGTCTCTATATGTTGCCAACTTGTACTTCCCAAGCGCTTAGTACAGTGCTCTGCACACAGTAAGCGCTCAATAAATACAATTGATTGATTGATAGTAAGCACTCAATAAATACGATTGAATGAATATTTCAAAATAAAATAAATAGAATAAATATGTACAAAGAGTAATAAATATGTATAAACATATACATATATACAGGTGCTGTGGGGAGGGGAAGGAGGTAAGGCAGGGGGATGGGGAGGGGGAGGAGGGGGAGAGGAAGGAGGGGGCTCAGTCTGGGAAGGCCTCCTGGAGGAAGTGAGCTCTCAGTAGGGCTTTGAAGGGAGGAAGAGAGCTAGCTTGGCGGATGTGTGGAGGGAGGGCATTCCAGGCCAGGGGGATGGCGTGGGCCAGGGGTTGATGGCAGGACAGGAGAGAACGAGGCACACTGAGGAGATTAGCAGCAGAGGAGTGGAGGGTGTGGGCTGGGCTGTAGAAGGAGAGAAGGGAGGTGAGGTAGGAGGGGCGAGGTGATGGAGAGCCTTGAAGTCAAGGGTGAGGAGTTTTTGCCTGATGTGTAGGTTGATTGGTAGCCACTGGAGATTTTGGAGGAGGGGAGTAACATGCCCAGAGCGTTTCTGCACAAAGACGATCCAGGCAGTGGAGTGAAGTATGGATTGAAGTGGGGAGAGACAGGAGGATGGGAGATCGGAGAGGAGGCTGATGCAGTAATCCAGTCGGGATAGGATGAGAGATTGAACAAGCAGGGTAGTGGTTTGGATGGAGAGGAAAGGGTGGATCTTGGCAATGTTGTGGAGGTGAGACCGGCAGGTTTTGGTGACGGATTGGATGTGAGGGGTGAACGAGAGAGCGGAGTCGAGGATGACACCAAGTCTGCAGGCTTGTGAGATGGGAAGGATAGTAGTGCCGTCAACAGTGATGGGAAAGTCAGGGAGAGGGCAGGGTTTGGGAGGGAAGATAAGGAGTTCAGTCTTGGACGTGTTGAGTTTTAGATGGCGAGCAAACATCTAGATGGAGATGTCCTGAAGGCAGGAGGAGATGCGAGCCTAGAGGGAGGGAGAGAGAGCAGGGGCAGAGATGTAGATTTGGGTGTCATCAGCGTAGAGATGATAGTTGAAGCCGTGGGAGCGAATGAGTTCACCAAGGGAGTAAGTGTAGATAGAGAACAGAAGGGGACCTTGCTTGCTTGTGTGCAAGGGAAGATAGTGGTGGTGTCTTCAGTGAAAGGCAAGATGAGGAGGATAAGGTTTTGGTGGGAAGTAGAAGAGTTGTGTCTTGGATGTGTTTGGTTTGGTTTGTTGGTGTTAACTGTAAAATGGGGATTCAAAACTTGTTCTTTCTCCTGCTTAAACTGTGATCCCCATGGGGGATGGGGAGAGCATCTGATCTCATTAACTTGTATCTACCCCAGAGCTTAGAACAGTGCTTAATACATAGTAAGTGCTTAAATGACATAAAAAAGACCTTACAGTCCAGAGGACTCTGCATCTGTGCTGAAGACCTCTGACTGAAGAACAATCTAAGTCATTCCACTAAGTGGACAGACTAAACATATAAAAATCCTTTTCATGCCCTGTGGGCTGAACCCACCTCCCTGCTCCTTGCACAGACTAGCTCAGGGCTGAGAAAGTGTGAGTGGCCCTAGAAGACACTATCACTTTAATCAACTCCTCTGGGCAAGTTCTCAGTCCCAAAGTCTTTTCCACGGGAGTCTTCAGCACCCTCACCTGGGAAAATCTAAATCTAAGACAGCTGAAAGGATTCTATGCATCAAGCAAGGGGAGAACAGTATTTCATTGAAAATGGTATTCGAACATCTGGCTTTTAAAGGTAGCTGGAGATTTTCTCCCAAGTTTCCAAACTGCCCTTGGACTGAGGAAAGGCTTTGAAAAATCAACCTCCCCTAACAGAAATTATTCAAGCTGTCATATCAACCATGTCCACAAGTAAGCTAATAGCTGGCAATGAATACTTATAAGTTGGAAAAGCAAACATCAAACAGGGGGGTGGGGGGACCAGATCCAGGGAGAAAATTAACCAGACAGCTCTGCCTGTAGAAGTCCTCTTACCTACAGGATTAGAGAAAGTCTGGTTTTCTTGCCAGTAAGCTGTCAGGGAGCAAAAACAAAGGGAGCTTTTGTTCTACTGCATCAGAAGACAACTAAGGATGTTCCCTCTTGACTGTAAACTCCTAGGGGTAGGAAACGTGCCTACCAACTCTATGGTATTGTACTCTCCCAAACCCTCAGTACACCACTCTTCATGCAGTAATCACTCAATAAATACCACAGATGGATTGATTCCCATCTGAGGACCATTTCATTTCAAAGGCTAAAAGTCAAAAAAAGGGTGGCACAGAGGTGAGGTAGGGAAGAACAGCTCCATGAGTTCAACCACACATAGCTGGAAGCTGGCCACTTCTTGTTCTTGTTCTCTCTCACCCAAAAAATATGTGGACTACCCAAATGCTGCAAGGCAAAGCATGCTATCCGTACCTGAATGGAGCAGAGACACGTCAACCCTCCCCTCATCCCTTTTATGGAGGTTACATAACAGGGTGTCATGCTGTAAAATTTTTATTTCCACTGCTACAAATAACTATGTATTTTGTTTTGGAGTAATTACATGTGATCCTGAGACTATGGAAGAGGCTTTTATTTAAAGGCATTTTTTAAGTGCTCATTATGTGCCAGATACTGCATTTAGCACTAGGGTAGACACAAGTTAATGAGGTAGGACACAGTTCATGTCCCACATGGGGGTCACAGTCTTAACCCCCATTTTACAGGTGAGACCCAGAGAAGTGAAGTGACTTGCCCAAACTCACCCTGCAGACAAGTGGCAGAGCAGGGTTAGAACCCAAGCCCTCTGACTCCCAGGCCTGTGCTCCATCTACTAGGCCATGCTGTTCATTAGGAATCGACAATGGATAGAGAGAATTCTGGACACTCTGTGGAGTGTTCTGCTCTACCCTCGCATGTTGCAGATTTATCACTACAAGGTGAGAATAGATGTCCTCTGTTAATAAGGTGGGATGTAGTAGGTCTGTCTCCCCCCTTCTAGACTGTGAGCCCATTGTTGGGCAGGAATTGTCTCTATTTGTTGCTGAATTGTACTTTCCAAGTTTTTAGTACAGTGTTCTGTACACAGTAAGTGCTCAGTAAATATGATTGAATGAATAATAGCTAACAAGTTGAAGAAAGGATGCAACTGGCCCACTAGTCTACCATCATGCTGACTGGCTACTCACTGTTCTGGAGTGAACTATATGCAATTTCTCAAGGGAAGGGGATAGAGGAAGGAAAATCAATTGCCACCTCATGGACTCCTGACTTTAATAATGATAACAGTAATAACAATAATAGTAATAATTGTGGTATTAACAAATAAGCTCTTACTAGGTGCCAGGAACTGTGCTAATCCCTGAGGAGGAAACAAGCAAATCAGGTTGGACAGAGCTCAGTATGGCATAGTGGATAGAGCACAGGCCTGGAATCAGAAGGTCATGGGTTCTAATCCCAGATCTGCAACTTGTCTGCTGTGTGGCCTTGGGCAAGCCACTTACTTCTCTGTGCCTCAGTTACCTCATCTATAAAATGGGGGTGAAGACTGTGAGCCCTCCGCAGGACAGGGACTGTGTCCAACTTGATTTCCTTGTATCCACCCCAGCGCTTTGTACAGTGCCTGGCACAAAGTAAGCACTTTAATATCATAATCATCATGGGGTTAATAGTCTCAATTCCCATTTTGCAGATGAAGTAACAGGCACAGAAAAGTGAAGTGACTTGTCCAAGGTCATACAGCAGACAAGTGGTGGAGCTGGGATTAGAATCTTTTGACTGCCAGGCCCAAGCTCTATCCACTCAACCATGCTATCGCCTCCTGGATTCCAATCCCAGCTCTGTCACTTGTCTGCTGCTTGACCAACAAAGGACAGAGTTATGTCTAGTTACACTGGGGCCTCACCTATTTAGGATGATTGGGGAAGGAACTCATTTAGGATGCCTATAAGCCCCCAGCTCTATGCCCCCTTTCCACAACACACAACAAATCCTTAGAATTTATTCCTCTGACCTATTAGAGCAACCTTGAATTATATCCAGAATAGCATATTCAGGGACAAACTAGGGGAGTTGAATGAAATTCTGATTTTGTCAATATCAGTACTGATCTTACTGACCCCAATCTGTCCTTTCCTCTCCATCCAAACTACTACCACATTAATACAATCACTCATCCTATCCCACCTAGATTATTGCATCAGCCTCCTTGCTGACCTCCCAACCTCCTGCCTCTCCCCACACCAGTCCATACCTCATTTCATTGCCCGTATCATCTTATTACAGAAATGTTCAGGACACGCCACCCCAGTCCTCACATATCTCCAGTGGTTGCCTATCCACCTCCATATCAAACAAAAATCCTCACCATTGGTTTTAAAGTACTTCATCACCTTGCCTCCTCCTACCTCACCTCGCTTCTCTCCTTCTACAACCCAGCTGGCATACTTCACTCCTTTGGCACTAACCTCTTCACTGTGCCTAGATCTTGCCTGTCTTGCTGCCAGTCCCTGGCCCACGTCCTGCCTCTGGCCTTGAATGCCCTTTCTATTCAGATCCACCAAATTCCCTCTCTGCCTTCAAAGCCTTATTGAAGGTCCAACTCCTCCAAGAGGCCTTCCCAGATTAAGACCCACTTTTCCTCATCTTGCACTCCCTTTTGCATCACCCTGACTTGCTCCCTTTGCTCTTCCTTGCCCCACAACACTTGTGTATGTATCTGTAATTGTATTTATTGTATTGATGTCTGTTTATTTGTAGAAGTCTGTCTCCACCCCCACCCAGCCCCCAGACTATGAGTTTGTTGTGGGCAGGGATTGTCCCTGTTTATTGTTGTATTGTACTTTCCCAAGCACATAGTGTAGTGCTCTGCACACAGGAAGTGCTCAATAAATACTACTGAATAAAATGAATGAATGAATATTAAGTGCATAGGTGCAGAGCAGAACACTGTGTAGATGCTTGGGGCATATGTGCAAGAAGCAAAGAGACCCAACCCCAGTTCACGAGGAGTTTCCATTCTCATGGTATAATTGCCATTGTAGAGAGTTATCCATTCTTTCTGCCCACACACTGCTCTGGGCAGAGAGTGGGAGCCAAATTTAGCAGGTATGCACTGGGCCTGCTCTGGATATGCATTCAACTGAAACCAGTATTTCCATCAATGGCTGCATCTTCATCCCTAAAGCCCCATGTCTGGTATTCAAGTGAACCTTATTAACCTTATTAAAAGGGCAGCTCCTCCAAGAGGTCTTTCCCCTCCCTCCCCCCCACCCCGCCCAAATACACCCTCATTTCCCCTTCTCTCACTTCCTTCTGTGTCATCTTTACACCTGGATTGCACCCTTTATTCACTCCTCCCTTAGTTTCACAGCACTTACGCACAAATCTGTAATTTATATTAATGTCCGTCTCTCCCTCTAAACTGTAAGCCCACTGTGAGGAGGGAAGATGTCTACCAACTCTGTTATAGTCAACTCTCCCAAGTGCTAGGACAGTACTCTGCCCATAGTAAGTGCTCAATAACTATGATTGATTGATTCTGAAAACGGGCATTGTGGAGGGAAGAATATCAGAATGTGAGTTGGCATGTATTTGTTACTATTTAGACTATGTTAACAGTCTGCATATTTTCATCTTCATGAAAATCCACTAGGTATGAGCACTTAGTGTTTTCTCTCCTCTGGCATGACAGAAGGTAATTAGGCCCAGTGAACCATTTACCTGTGCCCCCAAAGGAATCCTCCTGGTTGCTTTTCATGACAGGTTGCAGATCAGAGATACCGGGATGAAGCTGGAACCCTAACAGCCCCCCTCCCTTCTTTTTATATCTCAAAAGGCAGGAAATTAGTAAATTGTTTCCAAGCTGATTCTACCGAGGGAAATGTACCATGAGAAAGCCCTTCACAATCTCCACTAACCCCATTCTGAGTCCACAAAGGCTCCACAACTCCCTAAGCTCTGAACCCCCCACCGCTGAATTCCCACTGTGAATGCAAAGGAGGATAAGGCTAAAAACCAAGTCAGTAGATATTTAGCTATAAATATCTAGCAAATTCCTGCTCCTGCACCTTCTCCCCTGGCCCCCCAGCCACCACAATCAGCCCTGGAAAACAGTGCTTGGGTATAGAAATGTTACTGAACAATTTTGGGTTTTTTTTACATCAGAAATCACTTGTCAATCATTTAATTCACCACAATACAATCACAGTCTATGCATCAGTTTCCTAAATCCCACCAAATTATGGGGTTCAAGGAGGTTGAGTTGTCATTAAGAGTTGTGTGCCCAGATTTCCATTTTGGGATACCAAATTTCAGGTTCACTCATTCTCTGCTCATGTGAAGTGGGTCTTGGGGCATTCAAATATAACTTGATTGTGCATTCCCTCCTGACAACTTTCTGAGAAAATGGGATAAAGCAATAAAATAATGGACCATTTTTGGTATCAGGGATTCTGGTTCCCTAATTAAGATGGATGCCACAAAGAAGACATTCCATTTAGGTTAGAGAAGTAGCATGGCCTTCCAGAAAGAGCACAGGCCTGGAAATCAGAGGACCTTGGATCTAATCCCAACACCTGCCACTTGTCTGCTGTGTGACCTTGGGCAAAGTAACGTAACTTCTCTGAGTCTCAGTTCCTTTATCTGCAAAATTGGGATTCAGTACCTGCTCTCCCTCTGATTTAGACTGTGAGCTCCATGTGGCACCTGATTATCTGTTATCTACCTCAGCATTTAGCATAATACTTGACATATAGTGAGTGCTTAACAAATACCAGGATTATTGTTATTATTATTATTTCATGATTAGCTCAAAATTTCCCTTCAGATTTTGCAGACGAAAAACACATCATTAAAGAGGAAGAATCAAGAAAGTCATGAAAAACAAGAAAAAAGGAAAAATATTATCATTAATGATAATAATTGTGGGATTTGCCAAGCACTTATATGCAAAGCACTGTGCTAAGTACTAGATACAAGATAATCAAATCCCATGTGGGGAACACCAACTTACAGGGAAAGAAAATAGGTGTTGAATTCCCATTTTACAGATGAGGAAATTGAACCATAGAGAAGTTAAGTGACCTTCCCAAGATCACTAAGCAGGCAAGTGGCAGAGGGAGGATGTGAACCCACGTCCTCTGACTCCCAAGCCATGCTGCTTTTTTGAACTTCAAATTCAGAAGAAATAGGAAATTCTTGTTTCTTTCCACTTGCATTTGCTTGCTGAATTTCCATCCAAAATGATCAGAGGACTAGTCTGGGTCAGAAGCTTGCCAGTAGGAATCATAAATTCTAAGGGGTTCCAGGATCTTTAGGGTGAGGTCATTGGTTCCCAGGATTTCCAGAATACATAAGAAATTGAATTATGGCCAGAGATCTCCAGAGATGTCTCCAATATTCTCATAATCACTCATTCTTCATTGGGCCTAGCTCTAGAACTTGTTCATCTGTCTTTTGATTGACGCATTCAAGTAGCAATCTCTTTCAGGCTTGTGTGGGATCCAAACTAAAAACAGTACATTTTGACCTTTCAGCTCAAACAACCTCATATAGAACCTCTCAATTCTGGGCTCAAATGCTCCTACCACAAATCCATTGCAGTAGCAGCAGCTGGTATTGAGGTTTATGTAATATGATTAAACACCCCATCTCAACAAGGTATGTTGACTCGTTGTTAGCAAACACTTGTTGTCAGCTTTTCTCTGGTCTGTGTCCCATGGTTATTATTATTGTTATTAATAGTAACACTGGTATTTGTAAATCACTTACTGTCAAGCACCTTTCTAAGCCATGGGGTAGATAGAGCTAATCAGGTTGGACACAGTCCCTGTCTCACATGGGGCTCACAGTCTTAATCGCCATTTTACAGTTGAGGTAACTGAGGCACAGAGAAATTAAGTGACTTGCTCAAGGTCACATAGCAGACTAGTAGCAGTGCAGGGATTAAAACCCAGGTCCTTCTGACTCCCAGGCCAGTGTTCTATCTATCCACTAGCCCACACTGTATCCACAGGGCATTTATAGCCAGAGTAAGAACCAGATTTGAACTGTATCTGCAAAACTGAGGTCTGATAGTGTTTCGGAGGAGGAGGAGGAAGAGGCCTACAGTCTCAAAAACAGATGAGACACTAAGGAGGACCAGGAAAGTAATGTGGTCTAGTGGAAAAGCATTGCCTGGGAATTGGAGGACCTGAATTAATAATAATAATGATGGTATTTATTAAGCACTTACTATGTTCCAGGCACTGTACTAGGTGCTTGGGTGGATTCAAGCAAATTGTGTTGGATACAGTCCCTGTCCCATGTAGAGCTCACAGTCTCAATCCCTATTTTACAGATGAGATAACTGAGGCATAGAGAAGTTAAGTGACTTGTCCAAGGTCACACAAGAGACAAGTGGCAGAGACAGGACTAGAACTCATGAGGTTTCTGACTCCCAGGCCCATGCTCTATTCAGGATGTCATGCTGTCTCTTCCCGGGTTCTAATCCCAGCTCCCCACTTGTCTGCTGTTTGACCTTGGGCAAGTCACATATGTCTTGTACCTCAGTTACCTCATCTGCAAAATGGGGTTTAAGACTGTGAGTCACATGTTGGACATGGACTGTTTCCAATCTAGTGCATAGTAAGTGCTTAAAAACCATAAAAAAAAAAACAAGCAAACAAAGAGGGATAGAGTCCTTTGGGCTTGGATAGAAGAGAGTCATCGGTGACATTCAGGAGCTATAGGGGATTGAAATCCTGAATATAGTGGATCAAGGAGAGAACTGGTAGAGAAGAAATGAAGGCAGTGTGGGTATAGAACCAGTGTGAGTATAGGAGTTTAGATAGAATGAGAGCAGAGAGATCCAGCAATAGAATCAGGAGATGGCTTGTTTAGGAGACTTGACAATGTTTGAAGGCAGAGCAGGAAAGGGACATCAGAGAGAAGAGGTTAAAAATAGCAGTGAAGGAGGGAAGGAGAGTGGGAGCAAGTGATTTTAGGATTAGAGTTTAAAATCGTAGGCACAGGTAGAAGGGGTGGATTTAGAGAACAGATGAGAGACCTTCTCTTGAGAAACAATTGAAAGCAGGAGAAACACAAGTAAATAGCATTCATTCATTCATTCATTCAGTCATATTTATTGGGCACTTACTGTGTGCAGTGCGGTTGCTGAGCAGGTCAGGTAAAACCTTAAGGAAGTTCATGTCTGTTGTCTTCAATTTTGACAACTGAGTAATTGATGAGATCATTGTGGGGTGAGGGAGGTGGGGGAGAATGGGGGACTTCAGTAGGAAGGTAAAGGTTTGGAAAACTGGTTGGGGGTTATGGACATATGTATCAGAGAGTGAAGGATACTATAATTGTCAAGGAAAAAACAAAGGTGAGTTAGGACAAGACAAAGTGAATATGTAGTGGCAGAGGCAGTTGGGAGTCCATATTTTCACCAGCTGCACGGGCACAGAAGCAGAAAAAGGGATCAGGGAGGGGTGGGTTGCAGGTTCCAGAGTGATGAAGATATGGAGGGGCAAAGAGGTTGAGATGGATGAGGAATATAGAGTTGAAGGTGTGTACTTTCACATCTAACAAAAAGGGGCTGGCACAGAGTGTAGGAGGAGTGAGGTGGCCCGAGATAGGGGAAGTGAATCTAAACTATGGAGGATGTGGTCGGGAGTGAGGGTTTGGTTTTTTTTTATTGTATTTGTTAAGCACTTACTATGTGCCAGGCATTCTACTAAGTGCTAGGGTAGTTACAAGCTAATCAGGTTGGACACAGTCCATGTCCCTCATGGGTCTGAGGCAACTGAGGCACAAAGAGGCTAAGTGAGTTGCCCAAGGTCACACAACAGGCAGGTGGCAGAGCCAGGATAAGAACCCAAGTCCTTCTAACTCCCCAGACCCATGCTCTCTCTACGAGGGAATGTTGCTTCTTGGGTCGTTGGGCTTAAGTGAAGTAGCAGGATCAAGGGGTGAAGTGAGTGGGGGACTTGGGTGAACTAGTAGTTTGAGGATGTGCTAAGAAAGTAATGTCAGAGTTGGAAAAAAATGAGGAAAAAAATGAGGCATCGATCAAACCAGTACAATACTTCATTTGTTGTTAGCACTTATAAATATCATTACTTCTTCCTTAATATTATTTTCCTCTGCTACTTTGGCTGTGTATCTCATTTTTGTTTGCAAATGTGAGTTTGTCCTGACTTCCCCAATTCCTCTGTAAACTCCTCCAGGGCAGAGAGCATGCATTGTTCTCACGCTGGAATTCCCCTGGCCTGCAGTACAGTGCTCCATAACCAGTAACACTCAGCAAAGACTGCTGACTACTGCTGGATATTAGTCAAGCAGAATCTAACAATTTCCTTCGAGTTTGTGAGGCTTGTTCTGCTTCTATGACTAAACCTTAAATTCTAAGGACTTGTTCACTCTTCCTGGAAGTGAAAGATTTTATGACATTTGAAAAACTTGGGATGGGCACAAACAATAGCTACCCATGCCCTGAATGGTTTGGGCGTATCCACTCTGCCCCAGAAAAACAGGAACTGCATGTTGAGATCCAATTTCTGCTCTCCTCTGATGGAAAAAGTACAAACGAGGAGTGAAGAAGGTATCTAAGGTACTTCAGTTGTCTTTTGTTGAGGTATATTAAAGTGCTAAAAGTCTTATGATCAATCAATCAACGGTATTTTTGAGTGCTTACTGTCTGCAGAGCACTGTATTAAGTGCTTGGGAGAATAATAATAATGATAACAACAACAATAATAGTACTTGTTAAGCACTTCCTACGTGGCGACACTATTCTAAGCACTGGAGTAGACAAGTTATTCAGGTTGGACACAGTTCCTGTTCCTCATGGAGCTCACAGTTTAAGTAGGAGGGAACATAATTTAATCCCTATTTTTACAGATGAGGTAACTGAGACACAGAAAGGTTAAGTGACTTGCCCAAGGCCACTCAGCAGACATATGGCAGAGCAGGGATTAGACCCAAGTTCCTCTGGTTCCCAGGCCCATGCTCTTTACACAAATCCATGCTATACAACAGAGTTGGTAGACATTTCCTACCCATAAGGAGCTAGCAATCTAAGGATTTTCACATCCTCTTTCCTCTCCTACTCGCTGATCCAGATACTTTCAGTATCAAATTTACTTCCACATAAATGACACTTAACATGCATGGCACCTCTACTGGCTTTACCTCTTGGTTGAATGGAATGAATGGATACACTAAGAGGTGCCAACTTCAGTTGGTGTGGACGAAGACAATTTTTGCCCTCAGATTCAGGTTGTGGGGATGAAGTCATTCACTGCACCATAGAATCAGACCTCCAAATTACCTAATTAAGTTGAGTCTGAACTGGCTGCATAAATCCTTCTACTGTCAACAAAGACCAGTTCCTTCCTGAAGAAGGAAAGAATGGGGTAGTGAAGTTCATTTTCAGTTATTCTGACAGTTAAGTATCATTTGGACTAGGCACTTCACACATATCCCCTCAATAGAAATTGCATGTTAGTGCTTACTGTGTGCAGAGCATTGTACTAAGCACTGGGAGAGAATACACAGATGAGAATTAGACATGGTCCCTGTACCTTGGGAGGTAAGTCACACTGTTTTATTTTTTGTTAGTTTAGATCTGGTATTTTCAGAAGCTGCAATTTATCATCAGTGCGGCAATGACATCTTATACATCTCACCATTTTTTCATGCCCTGATGAGAATCAGAAAGGAAGAAATAATCATGTATTTCACCATGGCTACTATCAAGTAGTTCAGAGACTGAGAAAAAATTTCTCCCCTTAAGGATCTGGAAATGACCTCAGCAGGCTTCACCAGCCAACCATCCCTGTCATATCTGAGAAGTCAGACCTCAACTACATATATATATATATACATGAACTCATTTTACTCTCTGGTTGTTCTTTGCCATTTGAAAGGTGTTGCAGATGTACACACACAACAGGAAGTACACAAACTAGCAGCAGGAAAAGATTACACTGTACATCCAAGTACCACTTGGAAAGGAAAACCTACTCTTAGAAGTGTGTCCTATTGCAAAAAGCATGGATTTGGGAACCAGAGGACCTGGTTTCTAATCCTACCTCTGATACTTGCTTGCCATGTCACCCTGGGCTACTTATCTTCAAAATGGGAATTCAACACCTGCTCTCTTTCCCATTCAGGCTGTGTGCCTCATGTAGGACAAGGACTTTGTCCAAATTGATCATTCGTGTCTACCCCAGTACATAATCTAGTGCTGGTCACAAATACAACAATTATTATTACCTCCACTGGGGCAAGGAAGGAGACTCTCCCACTGCCTCATGAATTCTACTGATGAGAGAAAGAAGCAGTGTGGACCAGTGGATAATCCCAGTTCCACCAGGTGCCTGTTTTGTGATTTTGAGCAAATCTCTTCACTGTTCCATGACTCAGTTATCTCATATGTAAAATGAGGATTAAATAGCTGTTCTCTCTCAGACAGAGATCTGAGACTAAGAGACGGGTTGTGACTGATTTTTTATTTTTAATGGAACTTGTTAAGCACTTACTACATACCAGGCACTGTAATAATAATAAAAATAATGATGGCATTTATTAAGCACTTACTATGTGCAAAGCACTGTCCTAAGCACTGGGGAGGTTACAATGTGATCAGGTTGTCCCACAGGGGGCTCACAGTCTTAATCCCCATTTTACAGATGAGGGAACTGAGGCACGGAGAAGTTAAGTGACTTGCCCAAAGTCACACAGCTGACAATTGGCGGAGTCGGGATTTGAACTCATGACCTCTGACTCCAAAGCCCGTGCTCTTTTCACTGAGCCATGCTGCTTCTCTAAGTACTGCAATAGAAGCAAGATAACCAGATTAGACACAGTCCTCCCACATGGGGCTCACAGTCTAAATCAAAGGGAGGAGGAGGATTAAATCCCCATTTTACAGATGAAGTAACTGAAGCATAGAGAATTTAAGTAACTTGTCCAGAATCACACAGCAGACAAGGGGCAAAGCCAGGATTTACTTATACGAGGGCAGGGAACATGTCTAACATCTCGGCTGTATTTTATATTCCTAAGCACTTAGTACAGTGATCTGCACACACTAAGCACTTAATAAATACCATTTATTGGTTGAACCTACCCCAGCATTCAGTACAAAGCTTGGCTCATAGTAAGCACTTAATAAATAATACAATTATTATTTGACATGGTAGGGAGACCCATTTTCTGATTTGGTTGGGGGCGTCAGCATCATCAGTATTTTTCAACAACAGTAGTATTTACTGACCATCAATGACAGGAAGATCATCATACTAGGCAGATGGGAAGACACAAGAGAAATAGAAGATACAGTTGAGCTCCACATTTTCCACAGGACAAGGTAACCACTATTTCAGAGAATGTGGCCAAAACATCTTTAAATCAACCAACCAATGGCATTTATTGAGCACTCACTGTGTGCAGAGCAATGTACAAAGTGCTATAGTGGCTGCTCAATAAATGATTGATTGGGTGAGTAGAAAACAACAGAGCTGGTAGACACATTCCCTTCCCACAATGATCATACAGTCTAGACTTCTAAGTTCAAGACTATAGCATGTACTTCAGAAACTCCTTCTCCACTTGCTTTAAGCCCCAGATGGTTAATAGGTGATGGATGAAGGGACCCAATCACATACTGTGCTCAACCCAACAGAAAAATGTTCTGTTGTTGCTGCTATGTATAGTGACCAGAAATAAAATGCCTTCCACTCACCTCCTGGAATTCTGCAAAGTTTCATTAGTGTATTTTACTCAAAAGAAAACAAATTTAAAGCCACATTACCCATTGGACCATACTGCTTTAGCTTCTCCAAGGATAAAAATTGGATAATTCTAGATGGCTCGCTAAGCCTCTGCAGGCCCTAGGACACTATTCAGTAAACTGTTGCTTTGGCGAGACCTAGTGGTCTGAAATAGTTACTGCACCTTACACAGTGTCTAACCCCATTAACTACCGTGGAGTCAGGTGGGCTCTGAGAGAATCTGAGTGAATAGATTATTCCAGATCTAAATTTATGTGAAGTTTGCACAGTGCTGAAGGGTCCTTTGGGATGAAAAAAGCTGCATGAAGCTAAGATAATATTATTAAACAGATTTCTTTTTTGGTTCCTAAAGTAGCGCAATCCCCTCAGGAGAACCACTGCAAGCGAATGAATTATTTCCTGCATCTCCAGTACTTGTCTTTTTAAGAGTCTCTCATTGAACCCCTGCTGCCCTCCCTAATGGGTCCAGCTAATCCTGTTGCTATAGTTACTCCAATTAATTATCATACGTTAACTAGCCATACTAGCACATCTCAGCAATTCAATTAAAATTTTATTCTATCCTCCTTTTAAATTCAGATTACCCAGCTTCTGCCTCAGAGAACTACAGATGATATGGATGGAGAGGCCCTCGTGGGTCAACCCGTCCATTCCCCTGTTAGAACTTGATTGTGTGTGGCAGCCTTTCCCGAAACAGACCTTGATCCTACCACTAAAATACAAGAGCCAAAACATTTTGGAGATTCGAATCGAACAGCTGAGCCAATCATAAAAACCCATAAAACCAATACCCGGTGGGTCTACAATGGCGAGAGAATATTTTTTCCTCTTCTTCATTTTAATAATGAGTTATTTAAATGGGAAGCGGAGAGACACAGTTTCCCTAAATTACTGGCTGTGCCCTGCCACTGGGTTGAGTTGAGAGATACCAGAGGGAGACCCAGCAGCTGCTTTGAGGCTGTGTCACCTTATGGAAGAGGCTTCCCTCACTGGCAGTCAGGGAGATCAGGGAATCAGGAAGCCATTACCACTTAGGGTGGTGGAGAATGTCAGGCAGACCCTTCTCTTCAGATGCTGTGTACAGTCCAACTGCAATTAAACTGAAGAATAAGTAGAGTTTGGTCCTTGCCTTTCCCTGGAGCTGCCCCAAATGTTGATGAGGATCTTGGATCCCCCACAGCAACAAAGTCCAGGACAGATGGTCCATCAGGGGAATTAGGCACCTTGAGAGAGAGCACGTCATCTGTCTAGGGAGCCTGAGTTCTCAGGAAGACTCACATGACCTTTCTGAACCTGGACCTCTTCATGGCATGTGCAGCTCTCCAAAGACTGTAAGCTCCTCCTGGGCAGGTAACATGTCTACCAACCCTGTTGTTATTGGACTCTCTCAAGTACATAGTAAGCACTCAATAAATACCACTAATTAATTGATTAACCTTTTCAAATAAAGAATGTAAAATCCCCTCTAGATGTAACTGTTATGGGGAGGGAATGTACATGCTAATTTTGTTGCATTGTGCAAATCTCCTCTCAGCTGCAAGCTCTTTATGGTCAGGGAACCTGTTTGCTAATTCTGCTGCATTGTGCTCTCCCAAGTGTTTAGAACAATGCTCCATACATAGTAAGTGCTCTATACAATTGATAGATAAAACGAGATTGGGGGGAAAGGGAACTGAAGAAGTCACTGCAGATAAGCCCACAGCAAGGGAATCAACGGGCACTCAATTCTCTTAAAATGCAGAGACTGTATTTTTGCAGAGCCCTCAGGTAAGGGAAACTCTTGGCATTGTACTACTTTATCGGATGCCACAAGATTGAGCACAATGTTTGTCATAGTATGTGTCATAAGCTGTATCCATGCATGGCCTGGTTAGAAGAATGTCCCTTAATTCTGCTAATCACATCCTACCCAAAATCCAGAGTGAAGATAACATCCATCCATCCCCTCTGAACCCATTTCCATGTCTCTAAACCAAGGGAGTTAAAAGCTCTCCTTCCCTGGAGCAGCAGTGTGGCCTAATGAAAAGAACAAGGGCCTAGGAGTCGAAAGACCTGGGTTCTAACCCTAGCTATGCTGCCTGTCTACTGTGTAACCTTGAGCAGTCACAGCTTCCCCTCAACGAAAAATGAAGATTTGAAACCTGTTCCCCACTCCCACGTAGACTGTAAGTCTCATGTTGGACAGGGACTGTTCAACCGGATGAACTTGTATCTACCCTAGTGCTTAAAACAGTGCTTGACACATACACAGTAATTGCTTAACAAATGCTATTTTGAAAAATACCATGATTATTATTAGCAGCTTTTTGAATAGGACTAAGAAGCATTTGCTCTGAGGCTAGTAAAAGTCACCCTTTTAAGTACCTCTCAACTTCCCTTTACCAACCAATGAAGCACTCACTGATGCCTTCAACACGGATCTCAGACAGAACTGTTAGGAGCCAGGTCTCCTGATCCGCAGAGCTGTGCGCTTTCCCCAGGACTGTCAGCAGGGCTTCAACCCAAGTGCCTGGCTTAGCGGACACTCGATCTTCCATACATGTGTCTTCACCGTGCTTTGGAGAGAACGCTCCTGAGAAATTAAGGCCCGCTCTTCTCACAGCTCCACATCTGTCTGGATGCAGCGTGATGCAGTGGTGGAAAGCAAGGTTTGGCTCACAGGCATGGCATCAGTTGAGGTCTGAGTTGCTACAGGGAGAGTGTCCCTTAATGTGGTCTTCATGAGGAACGTGAGCTCAAGGATTTCCATATGACACCTGTCCACGTTTTGTTTCGTTGTCTGTCTCCCCCTTCTAGACTGTGAGCCCGTTGTCGGATAGGGACCATCTCTATATGTTGCCAACTTGTACTTCCCAAGCGCTTAGGACAGTGCTCTGCAGACAGTAAGTGCTCAATAAATACGATTGAATGAATGAATGAATGCAGAGCATTGTACTAAGCATTTGGAAAAGTACAATGCAGCAGATAGACATGATCCCTGCCCACAAAGAGGTTAATGTCTGTAGTGTATAGATTGTACCTTTTTTATGCTATCTGTAGGCATTTACTATGTTCCAGGCACCATACTAAGCCCTGGGGTAATACAATCTAATGAGGTTGGATGCAGTCCATGTCCCTCATGGGGCTAACAGTGTTAATCCCCATTTTACAGATGAGTTAACAGGCACAGAGAAGTTCAGTGACCTGCTTGAGATCTCACAACAGACAAGTGGTGGAGTCAGAATAAGAACCTAAGAACTTGTGACTCTTAGGTCTATGCTCTAACCATTAGACCATGCTGTTTGTCTAACTCTTGATTCTTTAAAGTCACTCTAAATGGTGTAGGGAGTAAATAACTTCCTTCAGTTTGATGAAGAGCTCTTCCTGCCACAGTCCTATGTTCCTTTTCCCCTTAATGTTAACAAGAGAATCCTGGCCCTAGGGCACTGTCTCTTACTTCTGTATGTTCCCAAGTGTCTAGAACAATGCTCTGCACAAAGTAGGTGCTTGATAAATGCTACTTATGATGATGATAATTTTGACAATATTGCTGGGGAGGATTCTGAGATATAATCTCGTAAGGTTATTAAAACTCTTTTACTAAAATGCCATTAGGGATAGCCTGGGAGCCCAAGTAATACAATCTCTTGCTTACTGTCCTTCTTAATTTCAACTGAACTCCCACCTCTTCATACCCTTGCTTAAAGGGGTTCTGAAAGATGATAAAAAGCTGTTTCTTTCCACCCCATGCCAGCCACTTTTCAGTGACAGATAGACTCTTTCAAGGGCCTCAGGATCTTTTGTAACACAAAGCTACTCTCAGTGTAAGATTTAGTAATAGCAAATCATAATTACATTCCTCCTGGGGGCCACCTAACAATAGCTGATAAAAAGTGAGAACTCATTATTATTTCCTTGGATAAGTTGTGCAATAATAATTATAACCATTTTTTATGATATTAAACCTGTAAATCCTCATTACCGCTCACTAATTAATGCCCATATATTAATGCCCATATCTTACCACGTGAAAGCCATTTAAATGCCACTAAAAAGAGACAATCTAAAGAAAATGAACAGCACTATTTTACACTTTCGCTATTCACGTACACTGCACATGAGCAACTCCGGTAATTTAAGAGCTCCAATATATTCTAAAGAAACATTCAGAGGCCTAAAAAATAAGGTTTTTATCAGGAACATGCCAACAATGAGGTTGGATCAATCAGTAGAGGAACACTGCATGTGATATTCTAAGCACTGGTTTGTCCTATTCTTAAGAAGTAGGCTTCTCCAAACAGCTCACCTGGATTTTAAGCACCCTGTGACTGTGAGCCCATTGTTGGGTAGGGACTGTCTCTATATGTTGCCGACTTGTACTTCCCAAGTGCTTAGTACAGTGCTCTGCACACAGTAAGTGCTCAAATACGATTGAATGAATGAATATAGATCTTCCCTACCCTGGTCACTGTAGGTAATTTCCCTTTGACTGGGGAGCTAAATGCAAAGGCATCTTCATTAGAATAAACGGTGACATGAAGAATTACTCTTCAACCCCAGGGCATGAAGGGATGGTGGTGTGGTCAACACTAATGGAAAATGTTAGTTAAGAGGATTTGGGAAGGAAGAGGGGAAGACCAGTTTTAAACATAAAAACACTTTTCCAGTTAGGTATTATTTTTATGTTGGCCAGGTATCTTTGTGATGTTCACTAGACTGGAAGATCCTTGAGGGGAGGGCCCATCCCTACTTATTCTACTGTACTCTACCAAGCACTTAGTGCAGTGCTCTGAAGACAGTAAGCACTCGGCATTATCCCACTGACTGATTACAGTCCCACTGTTGACAGCCTTTTGTTGACTCAAAAAAAAAACCAAGAGCATTAAAAGGACCCACATGCAAAGCCATTTTGCAGAAGTTAAAAAAACCTATATAACTGCTCAGCCTGTCCTGGGTGGAACCTTGACCATCTCCATTGCTCCAGAGCCATTGTGTTCCTCTCCCAGGTCCCTGGGAACACGGGTGAAACTACTGAGCCATGGCCTAGTGGAAATAATAATAATTGTGGTATTTGTTTAGCACTTACTGCACTCCAGGCACTGTACTAAGTGCTGGGGTGGATACAAAGTAAGAGGAACTGGGTTCTAATTCTATCACCTGCCTGCTGTGTGACCTTGGGCAAGTCACTTAGCTTCTCTATTCCTCAGTTTCCTCATCTGTCGTCAGAATTCAATGCTTGCTCACTCCTACTTGGACTGTGAACCCCATGAAAGACAGGCACTGTGTCCAATCTGTTTATTGTGAATCTACCCCAGTTTCTATAAGTCTCAGCTACAGGAGGGAGAGTCAAGCAGAGGCATACTTATTCCATTCCTTGCATGGGCAGTAGCTAGCAAGTGGAAAGCAATCTGCTACAAGTCAAAGCTCACTTGTGCTGGGCAACTGCGGCACGGGAGAGAGTTGATGGTGGACACAAGTTCACTGCACTGAAGAAGGCAATGTGAAACCACTCCTGTATTTTTTTCCTAGGAAACTCCATGGAAACACTAGCAGAATGATTGCAAGTTGGAGGTATGGTGTTCTAGGAGAGATGTGCCCATGGAGTTGATATGGTCGGAGTCAACTCGAGAGCATAAGACAAGACCCCAGCACTTAATGCAGTGTTTGGCCCACAGTGAGGGCTTAACAAATACTATTATTATTGTTGATGAAAATAAATACACTGGAAATGGAAAAGCATCTGGTGCCACATCAATACCAGAAATGCAAGGATCAAACCAACTTCTGCACAGAAGTGGGATTTACAGTTAGGGTTCATTTGTCTAACACCAAATGGTTAGATATTTCTTTCTGCCCGAGGAAAATATTAATGTAAAGTATTAATATAAAAATAGTAATATAATATAATTATGATTATATTTATGAAGTTATGTGCTAAGCATTTTTCTAAACACTAGGATTGATATAAAATAATCTGCTGTATGACCTTGAGCAAGTCACTTCACTTCTCTGTGCCTCAGTTACCTCATCTGTAAAATCCCCATGTGAGCCCCATGTGGGACAAGGACTGTGTCCAACCTGATTTGCTTGTATCCATCTCAGTGCTTAGTACAGTGCTTGGCACAAAGTAAGCACTTACCAAATGCCACAGTTATTATTATATAAGACACAGACCCTGCCTCAGAGTCTGAAGTGGGAGGCAAAACAGGTACTTGATCTTCATTTTACAGATAAGGAAAATGAAAAACAGAAAAGTTAAGCAATTTGCCTAGTCACATTGCAGGCAAGTGGCAGAACCAGAACTAGAACCCAGGTCTCCTGACTCCCAGTCCTGTGATCTTTCCCTTTGATCACACTGCCTCCAAACTAAGGCAATTAAGCCAGCTTTTTTTCTTAAAAACTGATTTCATACTAGCCCATTTTAGATAGATATTCTGGCTTCTATTCCAATTCTCTCTCTCTATGCAATTGATGTAAATTGGGCTAGTTGCTTTATTCCAACATGTTTCCATTATAATGGTCCTTTCTGATGGCCCTTGGTTTCTGAGCAAGATAATATAGTTAGGGTTTTCTCCAGCTCTAATTTCAATGTGGCCAGCATACAGCTCCTAACTCCAGGTTTTGACAAAGAAAGCTGGCCATCACTTTCCAAGCTACAGGATTTGCTCCAAGACAAACAAGACAGGAAGTAGGTCTGCTTACGAGAAAAATATTAACTCTTTCCTTTGTGGGAGAGAGTAAAGGGAAACAAATTGAGACAGAGAGCTGGACATAAAATATAGGACATAAAAGCACCTCTTTCCACATCAGTCAATACTGGACCAAAGTCCGTTTTCAGCTGATCTGTACTTGGTCTAGGACAGATCAGCTGAAAATTGGCCTTTCTGTTATAAAACCACGTGACTGGTCACCCTACAAACTCTTCTGGTTCCCTAAAGACTAGAAAGCCAGGTTTTGCAAGATCATAAGGAAATGTTTTTGGTGTTACCAGCCCAAATAACAATAGAGTCACCAGAAATTTTGGGAGTAGAGTGGAATATCCAAATCTTTCCCACCCTGCAATTGCCTTAATCACACAATCAATCTGAAAAAGACACTTTACAATGCACTCTGTGCTTAAGCCAACTCCAGTCCTTTCTTCCCCAGAATATTAGTGAACCACACTGGGAAAAGCTCAGTAGGGAAATTTTGACCAGAACAAAGGAAAAAACCCTTCTGTTCTCCTGCCTTTGGTGTATCAATTAATCACTCAATCAATGGTACTAGAGTGCTTACTATGCGCAGAGCACTATACTAAGCATTTGGGAGAGTACAATACAACAAAATGAGTTGGTACATTCCCTGCCCATGATGATCTTACAGACTAGAGGGGGAGACAGACATTTATATGACTAAGTAATTTATAATATATAATTTAAAGAGGTGTACATAATTGATGTGGGATTGAGGGTGGGGTGAATATCAAATGTTCAAAGATCGCAGATACAAGTGCATACATGACACAGAAGGGAGAGCAAGCCAAGGAAAAGATAATTTATTCAGGGAAGGCCTGTTGGGGAAGATGTGACCTTAATAATACTTTGAAGGTAGAGAGTGTGGTGATCTGGCATATATGGAGGGGGAGGGATAGGAACCCTCAATCCAGAGGAGGGACCCATTTTGTATGATAGGGGGAGGGGGGCAGTCACCAAGTTTATCTTTGACCTTGGGAAGATAAGTCAGATGGAAAGTTGTCTTGTTTTTAAATCCCCTGCAGAAAATGAGATTTCACATTTCCCCTCCAGAACCCACCCTTTCAAAAAACTCTATTTTATGTTTAACACAAATCCCTCCACTCCAATTTAATCAAAAATTATCTTGGCCCACCCCAGGGGACAAGAAGAACAGCATGCCACTGCCTTTGCAGAATAATCCTTCATAAAAATAAAGATCATTATTAAATCACCCCTTCAGCCGCTGTTTTTCCTACCGCTAAATCTCACTAGGATAATTTCCTCTATTTTTACTCCTCTTTCAATTTGCCTTTGATCCTTTTTCCAGCCCTCTCCCATTGGGTGTCACTGAAGTTGTGTTTAGCCACAACAGTTACATAATGAATTATACCACTTGCACTGAAGGGGAGGCATTTATTCTCTGCCCACTACTATTTATCACCCTGTGGCAGAAATTAATAGTTCATTAGTGGTCTGAAAGAGTTAACCCTTCTCTAATCACCCAACTTTCTACTCTGGAGTGACTTGGGGAATAGGGAAGTAGTGTGACCTAATAGAAAGAGCCTGGGCTTGGGAGCCAGAGGAATTGGGTTCTAATACTAGCTCTAACACTTGTTTGCTGTGTGCCCTTGGGAAAGCCACTTAACTTCTCTGTGCCTCAGTTTCCTCATCTGTAAAATGGGGATTAAATACCTGTTCTTTCTACTATTTAGATTGTGAGCCCTGAATGTGTCAAGGACTATGCCCAACCTGATAAACTTGTAACTACCCAGGGCTTAGAACAGTGCATGACACATAGTAAGAATTAACAAATATAATAATAATACATAAGAGAATGCAATGAGCTTGGGACTAGAATTCCTCTTCTTTCTAGTTTAACTTTGTATTAACAGGAGCATCACTTTCATAGATTTTTTTTTTACTCTCCCAATTGCTTAGTACAGTGTTAGGCACATGCTAAGTGCTCAATAAATATGATGGATTGAGTGCTTTCATAAGAATTCCTGAGCTCACAGCCATTCAGAGGTGTGAATATCTAGAATTGCATTATTTCCACAGGACAGACAGATTCCCCTGGGCTTTAGGAAAGAGTCACGTAACCAGAAAACTGCAACCTCATCCAATAGTGAGAGAGAGAGAGAGAGAGAGAGAGAGAGAGAGAGAGAGAGAGAGAGAGAGAGAAAAGGTATTCAATTCATCCTGAATAAACTTCTTAAAGTGTTAATAAACATGGTACACCATCCATGATGGACCTTGGATAGGAGTGGGAAGATGGGAAGATGGGAAGTTGGAGGTAGCAGAAAGGACTGTAAAGGGGAAGCTTGAGTGTGTCTGAAGGCAGAAGGGCAGGAACAATCTGAGGAAAGGCTGACCTCTTGCTCACACTCAATCAATGGTATTTATTGGGTGCTTACTGTGTGCAGGGCACTGTAGAAAGCACTTGGGAGAGTACAATAACAATAAAATGAACAGACATGATTTCTGCCCACAAGGAGCATAAAGTTTATAGTGGGAGGCAGATATTAAAATAAATACAAATAGAAGAAATGGCAGAGAATACAGTTATGTACATAGTACTGTGGGGTTGACAGTGGGGTGAATATTCAAGAGCATAAGTAAAGCTGAGTAGGGGACATGAGGGCTTAATCAGGGAAGGCCTATTTGAGATGTGATTTTAGAGGGATTTTGGAGAGGAGAATGGTGATCTGTCAGTGCTTGACACAAAGTAAGCATTTAACAAATACCATGAAAATAATAATAAAATGACCAGGGGGAAGGGGCGGGGTGGGGTGTGTGGGGGTACTCCAACCCAGAAGGACAACATGGGTAAAGGGTCAATGGTGAGATAGACAAAATCAAAGTACAGTGAGTAGGTTGGAACTAGAGGAGCAAACTGTTTGGGCTGGAATGTAGTAGGAAATAGCCAGATAGGGTAGGATGGGGACAATTGATTGAGTGCTTTTAAGCCAAGGGTAAGTTTTTGTTTGATGCAGAGGAGGATGGGCAACCACTGGAAGTTATTGAAGACTGGGGAAGACATGGACTGAATTTAATTTAAGGAAAATGATCTAGACAGCAGAATTATGTATGAAATGGAGTAGGGAGAAAGAGAAGGCAGAGGGGTCAGGCTGATGCAATAGTCAAGGCAAGATATAAGTGCTTGGATCAGCATGGCAGAAGTTTAGATGGATTGGAAAAAGCAGGTCCTAGAGATGTTGTGAACATAGCATAGGATTTCATGAAAGATTGAATGTGTGAGTTGAATGGGAGAGATGAATCAAGGGTAAAGCCAAGGTTATGGGCTATGAGACAAGAAGAATGGTGGTGCCAACTACAATGATGGGAAAGTCAAGGGGACAACAGGGTTTGAGTGAGAAGATGAGTAACTATTTTGGACATGTTAAATTGGAGGTGTTGTCAGGAGAACCAAGTTGAGATCTCCTGAAGGCAGGAGGAAATGTGAGACTGCAGAGAATAATAATAATAATAATGATGGCATTTTAAGCACTTACTATGTGCAAGGCACTGTAAGCACTGGGGAGGTTACAAGGTGATCAGGTTGTCCCACAGGGGGCTCAAAGTCTTAATCCCCATTTTACAGATGAGGTAATTGAGGCACAGAGAAGTTAAGTAACTTGCCCAAAATCACACAGCTGCAGTTGGCAGAGCTGGTATTTGAACCCATGACCTCTGATTCCAAAGCCCATGCTCTTTCCACTTAGCCACGCTGCTTCTCAAGTAAAGCAGTCAGGGCTGGAGACACAGCTTTGGGAATCATCTGTGTAGAGATGGTAGTTGAAGCAACAGGAGCAAAAGAATTCTCCAAGGGAGTGGGTTTAAGTGGACAACAGAAGGGAACCCAGATTAGGATGGATTAGAGGCCATTGAACCTGGCAGGAGGAGGTTACTGGTGATCATAGAGAGGGCCATTTCTGTGGAATGAAGTGGGTGGAAGCCAGATTGCATGAGGTTAAGGAGAGACTAGCAAGAAAGTAAGTGGAATCACTGGGTGTAGACAACTTGCTCAAGAAGTCTAGAGAGGAATGGTAGGGGGGAAATGAAGCAAAAACTGGAGGGTGCCTTGGAGTCAAGGGAGGATTTTTTTAGGATAATAAATCATTTGTTGAGCACTTACTGTGTGCAGAACACTGTACTAAGTGTTTAGGACAGTTCAATATGACAGAGTTAGAAAAACACATCCCCTGTCCTCAAGAAGGTCACAGTCTAGAGGATAGGGGATACACGGGCATGTTTGAAAGCAGTGGGGAAGGAGCCATTAGAAAGGGAGTAGATTGAGATTGTGGTGAGGGACAAAAGAAAATGTAGGGCAGTAGTTTTGATCAGGTGCGAAGGGATGGGTTGGAGGGAGTAAATTTTAAGAGGAGTGGTGATATCTCCTCTTGGGATACTGCTCGAAAGCCTGGGAGATTTGAAAAGAGGGCAGGAAGAAGATGGGACTGGAGAGGAGCAGAGGAGATTTTAAGGGGATTATACTTGATGATTTCAATTTTATTAATTAAATACATGGTAAGGTAATTAGGGGCAACAGATGATTGGCTGTGGGGATGGAGGATTTGAGGAAGAAGTTAGTCTGAAACAGCTGATCCAGACAATGGAAGTGGGAGTTACCTGGGAAAGAATAGTACAATATAGTTAGTAGACATGATTCCTGCCCACAAGGAGCTTACAATCTATACTGTTTCCCCTGCCTAGAACATCCTCCCCCTTCAGACGAAAGTTTTATGCATTTTCAAAACCTTCCTAAAATCCTACTCATCCTAAAGTCCTTTCCTACTAGATTATATTGTCATTATATTCTGATACCCATTCTCAGGATGAATGTATATATCATGTCCAAGACTGAGCTCCTTATCTTCCCTCCCAAACCCTGTCCTCTCCCTGACTTTCCCGTCACTGCAGATGGCACTACCATTCTTCCCATCTCAGAAGCCCACAACCTTGGAGTCATCCTTGACTCTGCTCTTCACCCCACACATCCAATCCGTCACCAAAACATGCCAGTGTCACCTTCACAACATTGTCAAAATCTGCCCTTTCCTCTCTATCCAAACCACTACCTTGCTGGTTCAAGGTTCTCATCCCATCCTGACTGGATTACTGCATCAGCCTCCTCTCTCTTCTAGAGTGTGAGCCCGTTGTTGGGTAGGGACCGTCTCTAAATGTTGCCTACTTGTACTTCACAAGCGCTTAGTACACTGCTCTGCACACAGTAAGCATTAAATATGATTGAATGAATGATCTCCCATCCTCCTGTCTCCTCCCCGCTTCAGTCTATACTTCACTCTGCTGCCTGGATTATCTTTGTACAGAAATGCTCTGGACACACTCCCCACCTTAAAAACCTCCAGTGGTTGCCTGTCAAGCTACGAATCAAGTAAAAACTCCTCACTCTTGAATTCAAGGCTCTCCATCATCTCACCTGCTTCTACCTCACCTCCCTTCTCTCCTTCTACAGCCCAGCCCACACCCTCTGCTCCTCTGCTGCTAACCTCCTCACTGTGCCTCGCTCTGTGCCTCGCTCTCACCATCAACCCCTGGCCCAGAATGCCCTCCCTCCACACATCTACCAAACTAGCTCTCTTCCTCCCTTCAAAGCCGTACTGAAAGCTCACATCCACCAGGAGGCCGTCCCAGACTAAACCCCCTTTTTCCTCTCCTCCTCCCCTCCTCATTGCCCCCTGCCCTACCTCCTTCCCCTCCCCACAGCACTTGTATATATTTGTACATATTTATTACTCTATTTTACTTGTAACATATTTACTACTCTGTTTTATTAATGATGTGCATATAGCTATAATTCTATTTATTCTGACAGTTTTGACACCTGTCTACATGTTTTGCTTTGTTGTCTATCTCCCCCTTCTAAACTGTGAGCCCGTTGTTGGGTAGGGACCGTCTCCATATGTTGCCGACTTGTATTTCCCAAGTGCCTAGTACAGTGCTCTGCACACAGTAAGTGCTCAATAAATATAATTGAATGAATGAATGTATAGCATAAGGATAATGTTAGCTATACGTTTGAGTCCTCACCCGCTAAGCACTTATGTACTTCTTCCTCATCCCCCCACAGATATTTAAACTCTGCTGCTCTCCCCTGCCCAAAATTTGTTTTAGTGCCTATCTCCTGCTTAACTGTAAGTTCCTTGAGAGTGGGGCATCATGTGTAACAGCTCTCAAGCGCTTAGTACAGTGCTCTGTGCAAAGTAAATGTTCAATAAATATTACCATGTTCTTGATGAACACCTGTTAAGGGAAACACCATATTCCAACACCATATTTCGCCCAGACAGATACACATTCTTGGAACAACATTCTCTAATTCCCCAATAGCATTTTATCCAAAACAAGCAATGAAAAAAGTACTCTGTGACAACTGACTCTGTATGGATAGTCAATTGTATGCTAAATTGTGGATCCTCAAAGCTTATGTAACTACCTGTTATGTCCCTGATTTTCCTTGTGCCACCATTACATTTAAATAGTTTGTAACTTTTCTGTTGGTCCAGTGAAAACAGCATTGTTCTGGGAATCAGGAAGCTCAGGACAGAGGTCTTGAGATCTGCCATCACTAGCACTTGGACCTCACTGCCAACCTCAGCTCTTGTTTACATATGCCCTGTAAATAATACATTCAGTTTGTAAATACTTTTATATCTGTCTCAGCTGTTACAGTAGAAGTTCCTTGTGAGCAAGAAATGTGTCATATATTTTTACTTTCCAAGTCCTTAGTACAGTGAATTTTACCTAATGGGCACTTAATAATAAAGCCTTAAATGAGTGGTATTTATTGAGCATTATGTGTAGAGTTAAGCCCCCTTTCCTCAGCTCCCCCTCCCTTCTGCATCACCTCCACTCACTCCCTTTGCACTCCTCCCAGCACTTATATATTATTATTTATATTGATGCCTGTTTACTTGTTTTGATGTCTCTCTCCCCGGCTCTTGACTGTAAGCCCTTATGGGTAGGGATTGTCTCTCTATTGTTGTATTGTAGTTTTCAAGCTCTTAGTACAGTGCTCTGCCCACAGTAAGCACTCAATAAATACGATGGAATGAATGAAAGTACAGTACGATAGGGTTGGTAGACACTATCCCTGTCCACAAAGAGTTAACAGTCTAGAGGAATCAATAAATTCTATTACTATCAATAAATCTTATTTACTAAGCACTTACTGGGTGCACAGCACTATAGTAAACACTTGGGAGAATACAATATAATGGAGTTGGTAGACTGTTCACTACCTACAGGAAGCCTAAAGGCTACTGGGGGAGACTAATATTAACATAAGCAAATTACAGATATGTACATAACTGGTCCCCTCTCAGGGGCATACCTGGAGAGTTTCCAGTACTCTACCAGTCTCCACTACAGGAGGGAGAGTGAGGCAGAGGCATATCCATTCCTAGCTTGGCCAGTGGCTAGCGAGTGGAAGGCTATCTGCTACAAGTCAAAACTCACATGCACTGGGCAGCAGCAGCATGGGAGAGAATTGAGGGCAGAGACTTAGGTTTACTGCAGAGAAGGAGGCAATGGTAAATGACTTTCATATTTTTTACCAAGAAAACTATATGGATTTACTACCAGAACAATTGCAGATGAAGGTGAGGCGTTCTGGGAGAGATGTATCCATGGTGTCGCTTTCGGATGGAGATGACTCAACAGCATAAGACGGGACAAGACATAACTGGTATGGGGTTGAGGGTGGGGTGAATAAAGGGTGCAAATCCAAGTGCAAGGATGATGCGAAAGGGAGATGGAGTAGAGGGAGTGAGAACTTCTATGGGAAAGATCTCTTGGAGACGATATTATTTTAATGTAGCTTTAAAGTTGGGGAGGGTGATGGTCTGTTAGAGATAAAGGGGGAGGGAATTCCATGGGCAAGGGGTCAGTAGTGAAATGAGTAGTGAAATAGAACAGTGAGTAGGTTGGCTTTAGAAGAATAAAGTGTGTGGACCGGGTTGTAGTAGGAAATCAGAAATGTATGGTAGGGTGACAAAGTGATTGAGGGCTTTAAGCTAATGGTAAGGAGTTTTTGTTTGATGCAGAGGTGGATAGGCAACTGTAGAGATTCTTGAAGAGTGGGAAAACAGGGACTGCAAAATTTTGTAAAAAAAAAATGATCTGGGTAACAGAGTGGGTGAAGTCATGTCCTCTGTTCCCCAAACCTTATTCCTTTTTCCCCTTTATCTTATTTTCTTATGCTAGGAGCACTGACTGTGATACACAAACAATGAAACTCATGGGGAAAAGGTTTTCACCTTTAGGCAACCACTGTCTTTTTCTTCCTTTTAAAATCAAGAAATTTTCTTATGGGTCTGTTCTTTTTTATTTGATGTTCCTTTAAATTGTGTGTATGGTGGAATGGATCATTTCGACTCATCTCAAATTTGCATGTGAAAATTACCTTCTTCAGGCTCAGCAAATTATTCTTTGTATGTGCTTGTATGTGCAAAGAGAGGGGCTGCTTTCTTTGAAGTTGGGGATTGGGGAATCAGGAAGGCATGAATTAGCTCCATCCCAGAAGTCACCTTGTGATCTCTCATCCTTCCAACTTCGGAGCCCAGAGAACATGAGTGCAAAAAACAAGCTAGCAAACAATTAAAAAAAAAAAGAAATTTGGGTTTCAAAGAAAAATAAGTATATTGTTTTCTTGCCTCTGGCTTGGTACTGATAGAAATAAACATGTTCCAAATTATCTGTAATGCTTTGCTTTTTCATGTCACTTTTAATGTCAATTGTATTGTTGAATTTATTTCACAGAGAATTTTCAAATGCTTTATGTACAACAAAAGTCCCTTCTGCTTGCCAAAAGTCATAGCATTTATTATGTGATTATTGTGTGTAGAGCACTGTACTAAATGCTGGGACAGAATACAAAACACTAAAATGTGATAAACTACTACTACAGTAATAAAATTACTCATTCCAACCTGACTGGATTACTACATCAGTCTAGACTACATATTCTAGACTGTGAGCCCATTGTTGGGTAGGGACCGTCCCTATATGTTGCCAACTTGTACTTCCCAAGAGCTTAGTACAGTGCTCTGCATACAGTAAGTGCTCAATAAATACGATTGAATGAATAAATCAGTCTCCTTTCTGACTTCCCAACCTCCTGTCTCTTGCCACTTCAGTCCATATTTCACTCTGCTGCCCAGGTTGTCTTTCTACAGAAATGTTTAGGGCATGTCACCCCCACTCCTCAAAAATCTCAAGTGGTTGCCTATCAACCTCCATATCAAACAAAAATTCCTCACTATTGGCTTTAAAGCTCTCCATCATCTTGCCCCTTCTTACCTCACCTCCCTTCTCTCCTTCTACATCCCAGCCCACACACTCCACTCCTCTGGTGCTAACCTTCTCACTGTGCCTCGATCTCGCCTGCCTTGCC
This sequence comes from Tachyglossus aculeatus, assembly GCF_015852505.1. Lineage (NCBI taxonomy): Eukaryota > Metazoa > Chordata > Mammalia > Monotremata > Tachyglossidae > Tachyglossus > Tachyglossus aculeatus. Next base: position 92,118,414 of record NC_052070.1, on the reverse strand, counting down.
CCTGACCCCTGGCGCACATCCTACTTTTGGCCTGGAATGCCTTCCCTCCTCAAATCAGCCAATCACTCTTCTCCCCTTCAAAGCCCTACTGAAGGCTCACCTCCTCCAGGAGGCCTTCCCAGACTAATCCCCCTTTTCCTCAGCTCCCCCTCCCTTCCACACCACCTCGACTCACCACCTTTGCTCTCCCTCCCGCCATCCCACAGCACTTACGTATATATCTATAATTATATTTATAATGATGTCTGTTTACTTGTTTTGATGTCTGTCTTCCCCACCACCCCACCCCTAGACTGTAAACCCCATTGTGGGCAGGGATTGTTTCTCTCTATTGCTATATTGTATTTCCAAGCACTTAGTACAGTGCTCTGCACACAGTAAGAGCTCAGTAGGTACGATTGAATGAATGAATAAAAAAAATGTTGGGATTCCTCCTTCCTAGAGAGCAAATAAACCAAAAAGAAACTTATGATTATGAAGAGAATATTTTTCTGTTCAAGGGACAACCCTTTAGTGGCATTAAAGTCCTGCATGCTGCCTCTTAAAAGCTGTGGCCAATATTCAAAGAAACAGTTAGGTTTGACGAACAAGTTGGCAACTCTCACTACACCTGTAATCCTGTTACTGAATCTCCAGGCCTAAAGGAAAGATCATTTCCTAAGCAGAGGAGAATGATGAACCTTAAACTCAAGGAAGGAGTAAATCCACCCCAAATATTGTTGAGCCTGTCAAGATTTCATTATGAAGCATCAGTGACCATCCTCCAGGTTGATTAATCCCTGCTAGATAAAAGTACTGGCAGCACAGTATGGTCTCAAGGCCAGTAGCGTAGCATACACATAAATCTCTTTAGCAAACAAGACAGAACCAGGGTTTTATAAGTGGGGTTGTGTCTGATGCCTAATCTAAGGCATTTTGAACACCTCCCATGAAACAACTTCCACAGCTCTCGTTGAACTCAACTTTCTTGTTGGCTGGGAGGGGGTGCAGAATTTAGATTGACTCTCTTTGAATTTCTCTTTCAGGGGTGGAACAAAGTCACCTCTGAAAGCAAAGAAATTTCTCCCCTGAACGGAAACACATGGTTCTTACACCTCTTTTGTGCATGTGAGCTTAGAAATAGCCCCTATCTGGGATTCACAAAAGAGCTGTTTTGGACAAGTTGGAGAGGCAGGATTCAGAGAAAACCTGTGGATGGAAATGGATTTGATCTGCTGGTTTGTCTTTTAGTTCCATGACTCAGGATCACTCCTCAATGTGGAAGAGATCTCAGGCTGCAAAGTACAGACAAGCTCCCATTTGCCTTCAAAGGTCTAGGAGGTGAACCTTCCATAAACAAGGGCAAAACAAAGAATACATTTCCAACTACTCCCCACCTAATGCTTTCTGTACCTCCCCAAAGTATCTTCCAAATGTACCTCACTTGACTCCCTCAGGTTCATCTTCCCCCTTTATCCTCCCTCCCTCCCTAACTCTTCAGTGACCAAGTAGGAGACAGAATTACCAGAGCATGTCCCTGAACCCCATGGCCCTGAAGGCCATTTCCAGTATGCTCACATGACAATGCCACACATTACCCTTTCTCTGTGAACACTGATATTCGATATTCACCCCACCATCAACTGCATAGCACTTATGTACATATCTTTAAGTGATATATTCTATGTTATTTAATATCCGTCTCCCTCTAGACTTTCAGCTCACTTTGGGCAGGGAACATGACTCCCAGCTTTGTTGTAATGTATTTTCCCCAAGTGTTCAGTACAGCCCTCTGCACATAGTAAGCATTCAAAAGATACCATTTATTGACTGATCAATCACACATTCTCCCCTCCCATTCAAGTCTGAGCTGTCCCCAAGTGAATTTCAAACAGTCTGTCTCCAGCATGCGCTGGGCCAATAGGATGGGAAGGTTGACTCAATAATGGGAAGGTGGGGCTTTCATTGCGGAGACTGATGGATTTTAGGCCTGTCAAGTAACTCTCTCCTACTTGAAAAAGTCTCTTGACCCCAAGCCTTCCAGTCACCATGACCAGATCACTCAGGAGTAACTGGAAATTGAATTTAGCCTATAGGGTTTACTCTTGTGCCTAGTAGATAGAGCATGGGCCTGGGAGTCTGTAGGATTGGGTTATAATCCCAGCTCTGCCACTTGTCTGCTGTGTGATCTTGGGCAAGTCACTTCACTTCTCTGTGACTCAGTTACCTCATCTTTGAAATGGTGATTAAGACTGTGAGCCCAATGTGGCACAGGGACTGTGCCCAACCCAATTACCCTGTAAGTGCTTAACAAATACCACAATTATTATTATTATTATTATTATCATCATCATCATCATCACCATTATTATTCTCTTTAAGACCTGTAACTCTTCTATTAATTATTTATTGAAAGAACAAAATATCCCTTCTACTTTCTCAGTGATTCCTGAGAATCAGCTGAGAAATATTTTAGTCTTTATCTCTTCTAGATGCTAGTGTGGTTTCAGAGTTTATAATCCTTTGTCCAAAGATGTTTACCTGGCACAGTTCTTCTGACATTTTTGTTAGTGGTAATAATAACAATTATGATATTTGTTAATGCTTATTATGTGCCAAGCACTCTACTAAGCACTGGGTACATTTTAGATAATTAAGTTGAACACACTCCCTGTCCAATCAAGTTGAACATGCTCCCTGTCCCACAAGAGAATTATAGTCGGAGGGGAACTGAGAACATATATCTTATCCCCATTTCCCTATTTATCCCTATTTCACAGATAAGGAAACAAGACACAGAGAAGTTAAGTGACTTACCCAAAGTCACACAGTAGGCAAGTGGTGGAACTAGGGTTAGAACCCAGGTCTCCTGACTCCAAGGTCCATGCTCTTTCCACTAGGCCATGCTGCATTTCCAGCAATAAAATTGAGTGAAACAGATCCTGTAGTATAAAAATCTCAAATGAGCTTTATTGCTAAGTCTATCTGCTAGAAAACATCTATTTTGTAGCAGGTTGCCACAACCTTACAGACCTATTTACCACACTCCCAGCCCATCACAGTTAATAATGCAGAGACAGTAAAATAATTACAAGCATTCATTATGCATCACACATTATACATATTTACTCAACTGTTCTAGGGTGAACAGTTCCCAAACCAGGTTAAAGCAAGAACCCACTCTACAGAACAATTTCAGTGGGGGAAGCTATATGCCCATGACACTGTAAAATTCAGCTGAAATTGATGCAGCAGTGTTGAAACAAGAACTGTTTCCCTGTGGGGTTAGCAAACATCAGGACATTATGATTTACAACTAGAGACAGCCCTGGTCCTAGTTCTAATGATTGCACTCATGCTAAGATGGGTAGACAGGTAGCCTACTGGAAAAAGCACAGGGCTGGAGTCAGGAGAACAGGGCTCTCATCCCAGTGATGCCACTTGCCTCTAGACTGAAAACTCACTGTGGGCAGGGAATGTGTTATATTGTACTCTCCCACGTGTTTAATTCAATGCTGTGCACGCAGTAAGTGCTCAATAAATACAATTGACTGACTGACTGTAGGACTTTGGGCAAGTTACTTAGCCTTCCAGAGCCTCATTTTCTTCATCTGTAAAATGGGAATAAAATACTTGTTCTCCCTCCCTCTTAGACTAGGTGCTCTGTATGGAATTGGGACTGTGTCTGATGTGAATATAACTGTGTCAACACCATGGTAAATTGTTATTATTATCTGAACCCAGGCTGGAGTAGTCAGAGGGCAGCAACACTGCTCTGGAAGTCAGAGAGAACCACAGAGTCAACTTGACCCCAATGCTAATACTTCATGGGGGTGGGGCTGGGAGTGGCTACTCCATTCTCTCACAGCTCTCCACCTCCCCCATCTCTGACCCCTCCATCAGATATTAATGGACAGGGACAGATATTCACCAAAGAAGACAGGATTAGTGTTATAACAAACTGGGCTGGCTTTTGGAAAATGCTTCATCAGACTAACCACCAAAAACACAGATTAGAAGGGTCTCAAACCTCCATTCAGAATCCCTCAATTCTATACCTTTTCTTTACCTTTCTTATGTTAAGTAAGGTTCCATTATGGTAAACACATTATTGGATGATCTTTAGGAGTGTCAGACATTGTGAAAAGACCTGCGTGATTTATTTAATTTATTTACAACTAAATTAAACAATGTCAGAGAGGTGAACAATGTTTCATTTCACAGATCTTTTTGAACCACATACAGTATTTTCAGGGGTGGAAAAAGTGATCATCTCAAGCCAACTTTTGCTGACACTAAGTTGAGAGGTCCAGACTTCAGAAAGAACAAAAACTTACTCTAATGACAGTTCTTTTCTTTCCGATAATCTTGAATCATTGACTGCTATTCCCTGCTGGTTTTATTACTCAAACATCAGAAACAACGTTCATAGTCAGTTTGGCATCCTCATTCACTTGCTCTTTCTCTTCTGCTCATTTGGTTTAGCAAGTATGAATGTGTTATAATTATATCATCTAAATGAATTCAAGCTTCCTATTTCTTCTAATGCATTACAAGGTTCAATCAATACACTCTTTAGCTGGAGGGCTAGCAGGCACAAGTTTAAAGTTCTGCTTGACTGATTGCCATTGTTATGAGAACCTATGTGTCACCTCCCTGTCATGTAAAGGAATAAAATAATTTAATCTTTCTAGACTGATTAAATGAATCCATTCTACCCTGAAATAAATTGGTATACAAAGTACAAAATGTAATCTGCTGGATAAACGTATTGCCAACACCATCAGCTTGGGTTCAGATGACAGAGAGAATTTGGGAAACCACAAAGGATGTCTTCCAACTCTGTTATAGTGCACTCTCCTAAGCGCTTAGTATAGTGTGCTTCACATAGTTAGTGCTTAATAAATATGATTGGTTGGCAGTTCTAAACTCCCAAAGGAAAAGTATAGATTCTTCTTTCTAAGAAAGCAACATCCAGGAAAGTGGCTGAATACCTAGAGGCATTTCAGGTTATCCTGGAAACAGTTTGGAAGAAAACATGAAATCCTTCAAAGGAAGGGCAAAAATGGAATTTTATCTGTCCAGATTTGAATCACAGATGGGAGGTATCATTATAAGAGGCTAATCCAGCCTATAATGTTTAAGCAAAAATTTAGGAGATTTAGGCAGTACAGAGAGTCCTTGTAATCAAACAGTGGCATTTATTTGAGCACCGAAATGCTCAAATTGGGTAGAACACTGAACTAAGCACTTGAGAGAATACAATAGAATTGTCTTAGATGATCACTACCTACAAGGAGCTCACAATCTCCTGAGGGAGTTTATGGATAGTTTGTGAAAGAATGACACCTTCTATTAAGCAATAATAACAACAATAATTGTGGTATTTGTTAAATGCTAATACAAGTTAATCAGGTTCTACTCAGTCCCTATCCCACATGGGACTCACAGTCTGAAGGGGAGAGAGAACTGGTATTAAATCCCCATTTTACAGATGAAGAAACTGAGCCACAAGAATGGTAACTGACTTGCCAAAGGTAATAAAGGAGGCAAGTAGAGGAGCTGGGATTAAAACCCAAATTCCTTAACTCCCAGGCTCATGCTTTTTCCATTAGGCTATATTGCTTCTCTAGAAATGAGTTGTCTCAGGTTCATGTCATTGCTATGCTTATTCTGGAGTTTCTGTTATAATCTGGGAATATGGCTCCAAAAATTAGAGACGCTTCCTGATTATGCCAGTGTGTTTATTTCTCCTGATTGCTTAAAAGGCAAATTCCATCCTAAGGGATAGTTTTCCATGAAAAGGAGAAATGTCTTTGTGTCCGTGATCACAATGTAGCAACCTGCAGGATGGTACAAACACTAGAACACACTTGGCCTATTGGATAGAGTATAGGCCTGGGAGTCAGAAGGACCTAGGTTCTAATCCTGGCTCTGCCACTTATCTGCTATGTATGGCTTTGGGCAAGTCACAACTTCTCTGTGACTCAGTTACCTCATCTGTAAAATGGGTATTAAGACTGGGAGCCCTATGAGGGACAGGGACTGTGTCCAACCCAATTTGCTTGCATCCACCCCAGGGTTTAGTAAAGTGCCTGGCAAATAATAAATGTTTAACAAATATTACAGTTGTTATTATTATTATTATTATTAACACAAGCAAAACCATCCTGACTCAAACCAATAGCCCACCCATACCAGTATTCCATTGTAGATAATAGCTATAATCAATTATATTTATTGAGCACTTACTGCAGAGCACTGTACTAAGTGCCTGGGAGATTACAATATAACACTATAATGAAGTTGGTAGACACATTCTGTGTCTAAAGGAGAGTTTACAGAGTACTGTATCAAGTACTTGGGGAAAGTGCAATACAGCAGAGTTGGAAGACATTCCCTGCCTACAGTGAGCTTACATTCTAAAGGGAGCTACATAGACACAACCCTCAAAGGTCACCACTTATCTCCTTCTTGCCAAATCTAATGGCCTCTGCTCTATCCTAATCCTCCTTGACCTTTCAGCTACCTTCTACATTGTGGACCAACCCCTTCTCCTGTAAATATTATCTAACCTTGGCTTCACTGAAGGTGTCCCCTCTTGGTTCACTTCCTACCTCCCTGGCCACTCATTCTGTCCCTTTCTTGGGATTTTCCTCTGTACCCCACACACTATGGTAGTCCCCTGAGGCTCAGTTCTGGATCTCCTTCTATTCTTCATCTGCACCCACTCCCTTGGAGAACTCACTTGCTCACATGGCTTCAACTTCATCTCTACATGAATGATTCACAAATCTACATCTACGGCCCTGAACTTTCTCCTTCTCTGAAGTCTCATATATCCTCCTGCCTTTGGGACATCTCTACCATGTCTACCAACTCTCTTATACTGTACTCTCCCAAGTGCTTAGAACAGTGCCCTGACACAGTAAGCACTCAATAAATACAGTTGACTGACTGAATGAATACCCTTTCCAGGCTGACAATGTTGTTATCTTATGCTGTCGAGTTATGTCCGACCCATAGCGACACCACAGACTCATCTGTATCAGAATGCCCCACCTCCATCTGCAATCATTCTGGTAGAGTATCCATAGAGTTTTCTTGGTAAAAAATATGGAAGTGGCTTACCATTGCCTCCTTCAACACAGTAATCTGAGTCTCCACCCTCGACTCTCTCCCATGCTGCTGCTGCCCAGCACAGGTGAGTTTTGACTTGTAGCAGATTGCCTTCCACTAGGTAGTCACTGGCCAAGCTAGGAATGGAATGGATATGCCTCCGCTTGACTCTCCCTCCCGCAGTCAAGACTGGCAGAGTACTGGAAACTCTCCAGGTGAGACCCTGAGAAGTTAGGGTGACAGACAGGGAATTTTCATTTCTCCAATGCATTTCTCCTGCTGGAGTGTCTGGCAGAACCTTGCTGCTGCTGTTCGAAACAGGATGCTGAGCTAGAAAGGCCACTGACCTGACCCTCTGTGGTAATGGCATTGCTCTATTCCTATGCAATTTTCAGAGGTAGGAGGTGAACCAGGAAGGACACTTTCAGTGAAGCCAAGGTTAGATAATACAGGAGAAGGGGTTGGTCCACAATGTAGAAGGTAGCTGAAAGGTCAAGGAGGATTAGGATAGAGCAGAGGCCATTGGATTTGGCAAGGAATTCCTATGAAACTTTAGAGTTCAAAGCTCTAAGTTGTTCCAGATCTGACTAAGATTGACCTTTGCATTACAGATTCATTTTAAAAGTTGGGGGACCCTATTGTGGTCACATTACTTATCAGTATACCCAAAAATCTATCAGTGGTATTTATTGAGCACTTGTGTTCAGAGCACTGTACTAAGCACTTGGGAAAGTACAATATGATAGAGTTGGTAGTTATGATTAACACAAGTCTACCCTCTTCTGCCTTCATCCAACTCTGGTCTATTGTGGGATCAAGCAAGGTTATGCCATGCCAGGACCAGCTGAAGCTCAAGGCAACAATCATAGAAATGATCAAAGACAAAATTAGGGGAAAAGGAAGGCTACCAGATCTTCTTGCCCGAGATTGCCCTGAGGTAACATTTCTCACACCTTTTCCCTCAGTCCTACACACCCCTCACCACTTTTCCAACACTGAGCTAGTCCTAAGAAAATGGCCTAAATTAAAAAGATTTTGACATCACATCTAACTGAAACCACAAGCAAGATTATTGACCACATTCAATCAGCCAATCAATGTTATTTATTGAGCACTTACTGTGTGCAGACCACTGTACTAAGTAATTGGGAGCATAGAGTATAACGAGTTGGTAGGCATGATTTCTGCCCTCAAGGGAAGGACCTCCAATTCTAGAAAAAGCATGGCCTTTTGGAAAGAACATGGGCCTGGGTATAAGAGGACCTGGGTTCTAAACCCAGCTCCACCACTTACCTGCTGTACGACCTTGGGCAAGTCACTTAATTTCTCTGTGCCTCTCCCTCCCACATAGAATGTGAACCCCATGTGGAATTATTTTGTATCTTGTCCGGTGCTTAGTACAGTGCCTGGCACATAGTAAGTGCTTAACAAATACCACTTCGAAAAAAAAGAATCTTACAGTCTAGTGGGGGCTGATTCTTTGAGTCTGGAGGATGATGGATGGATCTAGACTGTAAGCTCATTGCTGTATTGTACTCTCTCTCATGCTTAAAACAGTGCTCTGTATATAGTTAGCATTCAATAAATAGCATTGATTGATGGGCACAAATTTTCCTAATGGAAAGAGCACATGCTTGGGAGGCAAAGGACCTAGGTTCTAATTCCAGCTCCGCTACCAGTCTGTGGTGTGAGCTTGGTCCAGTTACTTAACTTCTCTGGGCCTCAGTTTCCTCATCTGCAAAACAGGAATGCAATGCCTGCTTTCCTTCCTACTTAGACTGTGAGCCCCATGCAGGACAGGGATCGTGTCTGACCTGATTACCTTGTATCTACCCCAGAGCTTAGTACAGTGCCAGAAATGTAGGAAGTGTGTAATACTACAGGTTTTTTTTAATTATGTGACCATGGAAAAGTCACATAATGTCTGTATCCCAGTTTTCTCATTCATAAAATGAGGATTAAAATACCTGTTCTCCCTCCTACTTGTGAACACTGTGTGAGACAGGGACTGTGTGTGACCTAATTACCTTGTTTCTACCTTAGAGCTTAGTACAGTTTTTGGCACTTAGTAAGCTCCTGAAAAATACAATTACTATGCACTATTCAGTTTCAACTACACTATGTACCTACAAAGGGCTGTTGACTGAAGGGTACATGCTTTGAAACCTCGAGTCCCTTTTTTCCTTTCTCTTCTTCTATTGATCATCTTTAAATCTCCACTTTAAACATCTTCAGTGAGCAGACTAGCTGTAGTCAGTCTGTTCTCGCAGTCTAGCTCGACACATTTCTCAGGACATAAACTGAACATGCAGAGGCTAATTCCCACCTCACTGACTTAAAAAAACCTCTGTAAAAACAATGTTATGAAATGTACGGTTGGGTGCAGAAACATAAAATGGACATAAGGATTCATCAGAATGTAGAAGGTTTCCATAGTTGAAAGTTTGGGTCAAATGGTCCTCAATTCCCTTCTCTGTAAAATGGGGATAAGAGAATGAGCCCCCTGTGGACAAGGACTGTATCCAACCTGATTACCTTGTATATACCCCAGTGCCTAGAACAGTGCTTGGCACTTAGTGCTTAACGAGCACCATAATTATTATTGTTATTATTACCGGGGCCTCTCCCAAAGCCAGAATAACCCCTGACTGGCCCTATCCTGACAGCAGGCCCGGGACTAAGACTTAAGTATTTCGCCTAAGTCTGCTCTTCAGAAACAAGAGAGCTAAGTTACAATGATCACAGGCTTCAGTAGTTTATGTTAGTGAAAGTAGGCCTGGTAGAAGGGAAAATCGGAATGTTTGAGAAATGCTTATCTATAGCGTCACCTAGTGGTACCAGCTTAAAAGCACAGACTGCTATAATTCCCCATTTCGCTGACTTGAGAGGACAAATATCGTTACATAATGAGGCATTTGGTCCCCTAATTTTTCCCCACGGCTTCTTTTATTTTATCTCTGTGCATCCGCTATTCCTTTCTTTTCCACTACAATTGACTGATCCTTGAAGTTTCCCATTTCATTTCATAGCATTCATGCCACATTAGGGCCATTTTACAGCAAGATTTACAACAATGTCAGGAATTGAGAAAACTGTTGTAAAATAGCCATGGACAACATTATAAACCAGCAATAAAAAAGGCCATAATGCACAGCTGGGTATTTATGTCTGCCACCTGTTCATTTTTTGTTGCTTTTTTTTTTGCAACCTCCACTCAACCAGTTTACTAAAGGGAATGGGCTTTACACATTTGGTGAAAAATTAAGAGACCCCTACCCAACTCCACCCCTGGCACCTAAAGTCTCAGATAATGGAAGTGGAAAACATTCAGATCAAGAAACCACATAACATACATATTCAATACACCTATAAAAAATCCAGTATCTTTATCACACATTTTTATGCTGTTTATTAAACATTAACCATGTGCCATGCATTGTACTAAGCACTCGGGAAGATACAAGATAATCCGATTGAACATAGTCCATATCCCACAGCCTTAATCCCCATTTTACAGATGAGCTAATTGAGTCACAGAGAACTTAAATGACTTGCCCAAGGTCACACAAAAGACATGTCAGAGCTGCAATTGGAACCCAGGCCTTACTGACTACCAGATCTGGGCTCTATCCACCAGGCTACACTGCTTCTCTTGTTCCAAAATATCCACCAAAGATCCAGCCGATCCACCATTACACTAAACCACTGGAGCATCATAGACCAGACACAACAATACACATTAGGTGAGAGAACACACAAAATGTAAGGCACTGGGGAGATTGTTTCTTAAATGTCTCCTAACTAAATGGATATAATTATCATTGTTGCATTTATTCTTTAGGGAGGCTATGTTTATAATCATTTTGCTGCAATGGTTAAATTGCCCATTGCTAAGCAAATGAATGGCCATGTATTAAATAGGCCCATCAGAGAATACTGGTCCAGCAGCATCCATCTGCCTAAAATGATTTACATATGGTATTTTACAAAGTAATCATAATTTAATTTTAAACTTAACAATTAGGCAAAGAGGGTCAAAACACTACAACTGATCTTTGCAGGCCATTAAGACTGATTTCCTGGAATGACTTACAAACTACGTTAAAAAATTTGATTTCATTCTTTCCTGAATTTTTGAATGCAAGCAAGAAGGAGCCATGAATACACTGGAAGATGCCACTTCCACATTCATCACCAAGAGCTACAAAGGAAAATCCTTTTATAAATCACACTGTAAAGCTTCAGTCATCCAGGAAGGCTTTCTTCCTTAAGCTCAGCCCATTACCACTCCAATACACTTTCCTCACCATAGGCTTCTCATCAGTGGTTTCATCTTCACATAACATGGTAACTGGCTATAATAGTAATAATCAATCACATTTACTGAGCACTTACCTAGAGCAAAGCACTGTACTAAGTGCGCCGGCATGTACGACAGAGTTCGTTCACTGTCCATAATGAGCTTACATCTACAGACTGTAATAAAAATAATAATAGCATTTATTAAGTGAATACTATGTGCCAAGTGCCAGAGTAGGTATAAGGTTATCAGGTCAGACAGTCCCGTCCCCAATAGATGCTCACAACTATCTCCATTTTACAGATGAGGAAACTGAGGCCCAAAGAGGTTAAGTGACTTGCCCAGAGTCACTCAGCAAGCTAATGGCACAGCTGAGAATAGAACCCAGGTGTCCTGACTTCCAAGATCACTCCTGTGATCTTTCCACTAGGCCACACTTCTTCCCAATATTATTATGATTGAACTGTGCATTTTGGGTCGATGAATTGCTTCCTTCACTGCCACAGTGTTTATCATTGCTGCCCATATCTATCTTTATAGATGTGTGGGTGTGTGTGTGCACACATGTGGCATTGTGATAAGCATTGGACATGGTCCCTATCCCGTACATGGCTCACGGTTTTAATCCCCATTTTACAGATGAGGTAACTGAGGCAAAGAGAAGTTAAGTGGCTTGCCCAATGTACACAGCAGACGATGGAGCCGAGATTAGACCCCAGGTATATATACATATATAATCCCACATACATATATGTATTGCTTGCTTCACTGTTGGTGGTTTGACTGCATTCCAAGACCTCATTGTTTGTGATCCTGAATTGCCACAATGCACTACACACAAGCGCTTAGTACAGTGCTCTGCACACAGTAAGCACTCAAAAAATAGAATTGAAAGAATGAATAAATGAATGAATAAGGTAGAGATTGGGGTCCTGGGGTGAGTGATAATAACAATAATAAAAATGGTATTTGTTGAGCACTTACTATGTGCCAGGCACTGTTCTAAGCCCTGGGGTGGATACAAGCAAATAGGGTTGGACACAGTCCCTGTCCCACATGGGACTCACTGTCTTAATCCCCATTTTACAGATGAGGAAATTGAGGCAGAGAGAAGTGAAGGGACATGTCCAAGGTCACACAGCAGACAAGTGGTGGAGCTGGGACTAGAACCTAGGTCCTCTGACTCTCAGACCTGTGCTCTTTCCACTAAGTCACGCTGCTTCTCAATTCCTGGCACATAGTAAGCACTTAACAAATACCATTAAGAAAAAGAAAAAAGGGTCCAGGTCTTATAACCGTAAAGAAGGTGGGATGCAATTGCCCTATAAACTTTCAGGTTTGTCTGTATATTAATACCATTTAGACTCATTTTCTCTCCAAAATTCTCTTCTTCACCTCACAGTTGAGATCACCACCACCTGCCCTATCCCTGAACCTTTCAACCTTGATCTTCCTTCTCTTTCCATTCCTATATTCAACCTGTCACCAAATCCTGTTGTTTTTTCTTCACTACATTTCCTTTCTCTCCATCCAAATAGTCTCCTGTGCTGGCCAATGCAATTATATGCCAGCTTTACGATGGTAATAGCCTCCTGTTTGATCTCTCTGCTTCCAGTCCATACTTCACTCCGCTGCCTGGATCATTTTTCTAGTATGTCATTCTGTACCCATCTCTGCCCCTCCTCAAAAGTCTCCAATTGTTCTCCATATTTCTCTGCATCAGGGAGAAATTCCTAATCATTGGCTTTAAGATATTCAGTCAGCATTCTCCTTCCTATCCATCTTCTTCTCCCACTACATCCCAACTCCCACTCATTGTGCCTCATTTTTGTCTTTTTATAGCATTTGTTAAGCATATATGTGCGAGGCACTGTGCGAAGCACTAGGGCAGATACAAGATAGTGAGGTCAGACACAATCTCTCGCAGTCTTAATCCTCATTTTAAAGATGAGGTAACAGGAGGAGCAGAGAGAAGTGAAGTGATTTGCCCAAGGTCACACATCAGGCAAACAGAAAACTCCTTAGCAAAGGCTTTAAAGCACTCTATCATCGTACCCCCTCCTACCTTACCTCCCTGATTTCCTACTACAACCCAGCCCGCACACTCTGCTCTTCTAATGCCAACCTACTCTACCTCGATCTAATCTATCTCACTTCCAACCTCTTGTCCACATCCTGCCACTATCCTGGAACACCCTCCCTCATCATATTGACAAAAATCACTCTCCCTACCTTCAAAGCCTTATTTAAAACACATCTCCTTCGGCAGGCCTTCCCCAACTAAGCTCCCATTTCCTCTTCGCTCACTCTCTTCTGTGTCACCTTTATACTTGGATTTGCACCCTTTATGCACCCCTCCCTCAGCCCCACAAACATATGCGTCATTAGGTCACGTATGTGAACATTATATACAGTTCCGTAATTTATTCATTTATATTCCTGTCTGTCTCTTCCTCTAGATTGTAAGCTTATCATGGGCAACTCTGTTATATTGTACTCTCCCAAGTGTTTAGTACAGTGCTCTGCACAGAGTAAGCACTCAAATGTAATTGATTGATTCATTGATGTGGCAAAACTGGGATTAGAAGCCAGGTCCTTTGATTCCCAGACCCATGCTCTTTCCACTAGGCCATGCTGTTTCATCTACCTGCTAGAATATCTATTAACACTATTCCTAAGTCTTTAATACATTGCTGCACACACAGAAGACACCTAAAAACCACTATTCAGTTGTTGATTGATCGATCATTCTTTTCCCTGTACTTACGGCTTTTAGACTGTAAACTCATTATGGACAGGGAACATGTCTGCTGATTCTGTTATATTGTACTCTCCCAAGTGCTTAGTATAGTGCTTTGCACAATAGTAAATGCTCAATAAATACAAATGATTGATTTTAAGAGTCTAGTCCCAGTAATTCGCTTTGCTTTACTCCTCTTGGAGACCTTGAGAATTGTAGGCAGGAGGGAGGCTAGGAGAGAAAGTCCCTCTATATAGTAGGATACCTGAGTCATATTCATTCATTCAATCATATTTATTGAGTGCTTACTGTACGCAGAGCACTGCACTAGGTGCTTGGGAGAGTACAATAACAATAAACAGACATTCCCTGCCCACAATGAGCTTTCAGTCTGGGGTAGGGGGTGGTATTAATTATGGAAGTCAGGGACTTTCCCAGTTTAACAGAGATAATATAAGCAGAGAGGAAGAGGAAACAAGATTCCTAGCCTAGCTTAAAAAGAGGATTTAGTAGAAGAAATATTAAACAAAGTGGTGGGGGGTGTCCAGGCTGACTCAGACAGCAGCCTCTCCTGAAGAATAAGTTCACTCCCAGGGGCCAGGATCACCAGGGAGACAGATGTGATGGGAACAGAGATGAGGCTTTTACAGGTGAAGAGCCAAGTCTTAGACATTCAGGATGCCTCACTCAACGGCACAGTTATAGTGTGGCTCCCCACTGTCGTGGCTTTGTCAATAGCAATTTCTAAAAATATTCATGATTCATCAGCCATGCAAAAAGTGGTTGTTAAGGTAATAAACACCCACGCATCAGCATCTGTAATATTCATGCCTTTTAATCACTATCACCGGAAGACACTGACAAGATGATTAAACATTCAATTTGGAAGCCTCTTCATTGCGGTTTAATGGAACTCAATGTCAAAAAGTTCAGAAGCAGAAGAGACAAATCATCAGGTGATTGTGATCCAGGTACCCATGGAAAGCACTGAACAAGCCACTTAACAAGCTATGTCGAAGCTGAATGTTCACAAGGAGACAAAAACTCTTCAAAGAATCACATCCGTCTCTGCATGACTGGATCCCCAACACAAAGAGATTTTCTAGCTTGAAATGTGGGAAAATGTTAGCATATTTTTGAACAGGCAAATTTTTCTGGGGAAATATTTCCACATCCATCCACCAGGGGTCGCTAAGCACTAAGAAAGAAATGGGTGAAAACTTGTTTTTTTCTGTTTTAAAATGGTATCTATTAAGAGCTTACTATGTTCCAGGCACTGTTCTAAGCTCTGGGGTAGATACAACCTGATCAGGTTGGACATAGTCCCTGTCCCACATAGGGCTCACAGTCTTAATCCCCATTTTACAGATGAGATAACTGAGGCTCAAAGAAGCAAAGTTACTTGCCCAAGGTTACACAACAGACAAGTGGCAAAGCTGGAACCTAGGACCTTCTGACTACCAGGCCTGTGCTTTATCCACTAGGCCATTCTGTTTCTATTTAGAAAGCAATTGGCTGTCCCATTAGGAAAAAAAAAAAAGCTTTGTTTTTGTCACAGTGTTTAAAAAAATTGTTTCAATTGTGAAAACATTTGTTAGCAACATGTTTTCTTTCTGATGCAAACATTTTGACTGAAATTACAAAGCCAAGTGAAACATTTGATGCATATGCAATACTTGTTTGTAAAAGCTTGAAATAGAGAAATATTTATGGATAAGAACAAAACAAATGATCTTTGTTGGGTGCAAACACTACCAGTATTCAAAATTGAATGAACTTTTAAAAATACACCTAGATTTCTACCTTTCCATTTCACTTAATCCACAAACTGCCTCACCATCAAACCCTCAAACACATCAACAAAATACCTCTTTGAGGCACTGAGATGACTAGCTAGCACGGGCAGTGATTAGAATTCTCAGCTAACTGAAGGAGGTGAATATTAAAAGAAAACATACAAACCCACAGCCTTGGTACACACAGGCTCTTCGCTAATGCTGCCCATTCCCTGCAATTTAAAAAGCAGCATCTCATTTAAGAGACATGCTGGCCCAGACTGTGGTGGCCTTTTCGAGAAAGTCTACTGAAGAATTTCATAATGCCCCAGCCACTTTTGTACAACATGAGTGAGGTGCAATCTTTGGAGGAGCTGTCATCTGAGTGGGAGGGCCCCAAACCTGAGACCCAATTTGCCCCTTCCTTAATTGGCCCTGACAATCAAGGTAATTGGTAAGAGTATAGCCTGCAGTCAGAGGGTTGGTCCAAGCCAGAAATGTCATATGCATTTGCCCACATTATCGAAAGTTAATATACCCTCCCTCATTTTCCTTGGCCATTTTTTTGTTCGGTTTTCATGGAAATCTGTGTCTTGGGAAATTCTGACCAAACTTTAACTGCATTTCTCTTGAGGGAAAACAGGAGCTGTCAAAGAGGATAACAAAGGTTGGATGGGAGAGGAATCATATAAAGGAGTGTGGATGAAGCCAATGGAAATTTTGCAGGCCAAACTAAGTTTTGGTGACTTAAGACACCCATATGTAAGGCACTACTTGATATGTCTCCCAAGCTCTACAGACCTAATAATCTGGGATATTATATATGCTTAGTACAGTGCTCTGTACATAGTAAGTGTTCAATAGATACCACTGATTGATATGAATGAGGAATAGTCTAAATGCAATTATGATATTGTTATTCTATGTTATCAACCTGACATTACACAAGCTTAAGAGAAAGATGAGCACTGATAATCTGGTTTTGTTGTTATAAATTGAAATGACTCTCTCATTCTGTATATGTTGGATCACCAGACATCACTCGAAATCACACACACACACACACCCCGATTAAGTCACTGGGAAGTCTTAAGAATAGGAAATGTCCCAATAAATATTTTGGTAAATGTAATTATTTGGTGGACACCCAAAGCTTGTATTAAATTTGTACATTAAAGTTGATTTGGGTTAATTTAGAAGAAGCCAACTCTAATCTGAAAAAGTACATTTAGGATGTGGAGCAGTTAACATTTTTGTTTTAATAGAAGCACATAATGAACTTATTGAGTCACTTTGGAAGAAAATACAACCCAATTATAAAGCAATAGGTAGTGATTACGTGTGTGGGCTCCTATTATTCTCCGGTATAATTGGCTTTCCAGTTTCCATTTCAAATGAACTGCAAAAAAAAAAAAAAGATGTGCCTTCATAAAAAGGTATTGCCACAACAAAAACAGACACTAAATTCTCTCTGTTTGGCATGAATGGCACTCACTGGTTCGATGGATAATGCAGGCTGGAAAACCCAAAGTGGGGGGCAGGTGTTGAAACTGGGCAAGGTTTAAGGGAAATCACTATTTTTAAATGGCATTTGTTAAACATTTACTACACATATCTATTCTATTTATTTATTTTATTTTCTTAGTATGTTTGGTTTTGTTCTCTGTCTCCCCCTTTTAGACTGTGAGCCCACTGTTGGGTAGGGACTGTCTCTATATGTTTGTACTTCCAATTTGTACTTCCTAAGCACTTAGTACAGTGCTCTGCACATAGTAAGTGCTCAGTAAATATGATTGATGATGATGATGATGATGATGATGCACCAGGCACTGCACTAAGCACTGGGGTAGATACAAAATAACATGTAAGATAAGATGTGTATCTCCTACATGGATCTCACAGTCTTAATCCCCATTTTACAAATGAGGGAACTGGGGCACTGAGAAGTTAAGTGACTTGCCCAGCGTCACACAGCAGACAAGTGGAAAAGCTGGGAATAAAACCCAGGTCCTTGTTTTTTCCATTAGGCCATGCTGCTTCTCTGGGTTTAATGCCTAATGCCTATGTGCTAATATCTCAGTGAAGGAAGAGCTGGTGTAAGGGATTGCTCTTTTGACAAACAGGGAACAGGGTGAAATTTTCCAAATCCATTTGATTTAGCCTCAGGGCTATGTCAATCCATAATAATAATAATTATGGTATTTGTTAAGCGCTTACTATGTGCCTTAAGCCCTGGTGTAGATACAAGGAATTCAGGTTGTCCCATGTGGAGCTCACAGTCTTAATTCCCCTTTTATAGATGAGGTAACAGACACAGAGAAGTGAAGTGACTTGCCCAAGGTCACACAGCAGACAAGTGGCCGAGCAGGGATTAGAACCCATGGCCTGTCTCCCAAGCCCATGCTCTTTCCACTAAGCTTTGCCAATTGCAAAAGTGCTTGGGATTTGGAGGATTCATTCAAATATAAGCTCTCATGCTCTATTCCCAGATTCAGTCACCCAAACAGTGTGTGCCCACACAAGGTTCATGACTAACCTCTCCCCGAGGGCACTCGGGATTGATAGGCACTTCTTTGATGTCCTCCTCCACCTACACTATTGGACAGTGGACAAGCCAACTGAAAAACAGTCTATCCCCTAAAAAAATAGAATAACCACCTTTTTCACCACATGTTCACAGCTCACATTTGTTCCTCAGTCACCTCCAAACCAAACCCTCCTAGTCTTGCACTCATTGAACTTGGCTATCAATCTCCTGAGATAGTGTCTGAGACTTGATTGGACCTCTGTATTGGACTTATGTAGCAACTTAATGATGATAATAACTGTGATATTTGTTCAGCATTCACTTTGTACCAAGCACTTACAAGGGACATTCGAGGCAAACAGGTTGGACACAGACACTGTCCCACATGGGACTCAAAGTCTAAGTAGGAGGAAGAAGAGATGAAGGAATTGAGGTACAGAAAAGTTAATTAACCTGTCCAAGGTCACTTAGCATACAAATGATATTGTCAGGATTAGAATCCAGGTACTCAAACACCCAGGTGTGTACCCTTTCCACTAGGACAATGCTTTTCTCACACATCTTTTTCTAGTAACCTACACTTCCCTTTTTTAAACAAGATTTCCCCTGTCCTCAAAATGTCCTGTTCTTCACTGACTCTTAGAGGGTCTCTCTCACTATCAGGCTACATCTGTGGCTTTGAAATATTGATTTCTTCCCAGAAGTACTCTGGAGCCAACTATTATCCTACTCAATTTGTGTTTGCATTGGATCTTTTGGCCTGATCTCTAGCCTGAACTCCCCTGGAAGAACAGAGACTATGTCTAACTCCCAGCTGTGGAATCTCTCTCCCCAGCACTTAATGTTTCTCACAGCACTTAATGCTACTACTACTTTTACTACCACTATCATATATCTCACCACCAACCACTCGCCCACATCCTGCAGCATCCTCCCTCTTCACATCCGACAGATATTGCTCTACCCACCTTCAAGGCCTTATTAAAAGTACATCTTCCCCAAGAGGCTTTCTCCTAATAGGCCCACATTTCCTCTTCTCTCTCTCCCTTCTGAGACACCCTTGCACTTGTATTTGCACACTTTATGTACCTCTCCCTCACCCCCACAGCACTTAATATCCATAATTTATTTATATCAATGCCTGTCTCAACTTCTAGACTGCAAACTCATTGCAGGCAGGGAATGGGTCTGTTTTTTGTTGTTTTGTACTCTCCCAACCACTTAGTACAGTCTTCTTCATGCAGTGCCTGCTCAATAAATAAAATTGATTATTATTACTACCACCACCAGTATTACTACAAAGAGGATGAGAGTCCTTGATCTTATCCATATAGCATGACTCTGGTATTTGTAGCTGATGTCAAATGAGCTTTGGTCCAATAATAAATACTAATAATTGTGGTATTCATTAAGCACTTACTATGTGCCAGGCACTGTACTAAGCACTGGGGTAGATACAAGCTAATCAGGTTGGGCACCGTCCCTGTCCCACGTGGAGCTCACAGTCTCAATCCCTATTTTACAATGAGGCAACTGAGGCACAGAGAAGTGACTTGCCCAAGTTCACACAGCAGACAAGTAGCAGAGCTGGGATTAGAACCCATGACCTTCTGATCCCCAGGCCCATGCTCTATGCACTATGACATGCTGCTTTCCTTCAAGAAACTTTCCCTTAATAAAGAGATGGAGATGAAGTACCTGCACAAAGGAGCTTATTTTAGTTCCAGTGGCCTGTATTCACAGAATCTCTCGCACTCTCTCTTGCAGAGGCATTGGATGCAACAAGTGAGAAGACAGGCAGTGGTGCAGCAAAATACACACTCGAATTTCTCATATGAAATCCATTCTTGAAGTGATTTTGGAATTTTGGGACCACCACAAGCCCCGGGCTGCTTGAGAGAATAGTAAGAGCTTCCTCTGGGAGTAAGAGGGAACATCCAGGAATTTGGGTCCTCATGTTTAAGCCCAAATCTGGGATTCTAAGTGAAAAAACCACAATATCTAGAGACACAAATCTAGTTCCTCCCACTCACAACACCACGATAAGTTTCAAAATGAAATGTGGAGAAATATGCATGAATAGTCTTTAGATTTAGTGTTCCTTGTGGAGCATAACTTAAAGGCAGAGCCATAAATGAGGTCTCGCTGGAAAATGAGTCGAATTGGGGTTCTGAATAATGCAGTTGTCCTGAATAATGCTATTATGCTGATGTGTCAAAAGGCACGAGATGGTTTGCTCTTGGTAGTTTTCTCCTGGTTTAAAATGTGCTGAGCTGGAGATATGCAGCAACTAGGTAATTGAGGATGATGTTAGCAATGTATTAGTAGCTGTTGATAGCGTGGAAGAAACAAGGAGAGCAATCACATGTAGGAATTACTCTAATTTAGATCTTCATATCATTGATTTAAAAATAAGGTACAACTTGCAGTTTACTTAGGCTTCAAAACTGCAAACACAGAGGTAACCATTTTTGCCTACAGTAAGACATTTGAAAGTTTACTGAATTTGCTTTTTTTTTAATAAAATCTTTCTATATCCAGTGAGGGTCAGGCTTCACACCTACCTTATCCATCTCTCCCCAAGTGTAGTTCACATGTTTTTGGCCTCTTCTCAATTCTTAGTTCTCTCTGAAAGTGCTCTTTTCTCATTTTTCTTGGTCCTCTGTTTCATTATTAGCCATGTCAAAAGCCAAAGAGCAAGGGTCAAGGCATTAGAGCAGCATAGCCTAGTGGATAGAGGACAGGACTGGGAGTCAGAAGGTCATGGGTTCTAATCTGGATCTCCCACTTGTCTGCTGTGTAGCCTTGGGCAAGTCACTTCATTTCTCTGTACTTCAGTTCTCTCATCTGTAAGATGGGGGATTAAAACTGTGTGCCCCATGTGGGACAGGGACTGTGTCCAACCCTATTTGCTTATGTCCACTCCAGCACTTAGTGCCTAGCAGAAAGTCCGAGTCTGTGATAATAATAATAATAATGATGGCATTTATTAAGCGCTTACTATGTGCAAAGCACTGTTCTAAGTTCTGGGGAGGTTACAAAGTGATCAGGTTGTCCCACAGGGTCTCACAGTCTTCATCCCCATTTTACAGATGAGGTAACTGAGGCACAGAGAAGTTAAGTGATTTGCCCAAAGTCACACAGCTGACAACTGGCAGAGCTGGGATTTGAACCCATGAACTCTGACTCCAAAGCCCATGCTCTTTCCACTGAGCCATGCTGCTTCTCTGAAGCATCACTGTGATGCTTCAGTGGTGGGTGGGATGGAAGTGGGGAGGTGTCCACTTCTGCGAGTTCCATTTCCACTTCTGCCTCCTACTCTCTGTGTGACCTGGGACTATTCACTTTCTCTATACATCAACTCCTCATCTTTAAACTGAGATCATTAATAATAATAAAAATTGTGGTATGTTAAGTACTATTTGCCAGGCACTGTAATAATAATTATGGTACTTGTTAAGCACTTTGTGCCAAGCACTTTTCTAAGCACTGGGGTAGATTCAAGTTACTCAGGTTGGACACAGTCCCTGTCTCACATAGGGCTCACACTCAATCTCCATTTTACAAATGAAGTAATTGAGGCCCAGAAAAGTGAAATGACTTGTCCAAGGTCACACCGAAAACATGTGGCAGAGCCAGGATTAGAACCCATGATCTTCTGACTCTCAGGCCTGTGCTCCATAGAGTAAGCCATCTGGCTTCTCCTTCCATGTCAATCCTAGAATTTGACTGGCACTTGCCCTAATAAAAAGAACACATGAACAAATAGACAAAACAATTACTCATCTGGCTTTTCCCTCTGAGGCAAATATCAATAACTCTTTCCTCAAGGCTATACCAGGGTGGTACTCAATGAGGTCAGACAGCAGCCATTTTGGATCCATCCTCTATGTTAAAAGTAAGAAAACGCAGTCACCTGAGTGTCGCTGCCAAGGCATTAGAAAGTATTGGTGAAGCACTTTCTAACAAGAGTGCCAGAGACAAAATGATTACTGTATTATTATTATTTGATGGATGGCCATTAGATTACTGATGGTGCCATCAAATTTCAGCTCCATTTTCTTAGTGAAACAGTTCTCAAGTCACTCTTTTCCTGCCTGAATCAGATGAACTGGTATTTGGCCCACAGAAGAGGAAGGCGTGGGAGGAAGGCTCTCCAAACCTAACCTAATTTGAAATTCCTCTTGAATCCTCTCTCTGCCCCAGAAAGAGCCATGGGAGCCATCCTATGGGTTTGAAGATTTTTATCCATTCCCATAGCTCAGCCTTATTGCTGTAAACACCTTAACTGAAAATGATATTGATGGGTAACCAAATCGAAGCATAATGAAACAAAACTTTTTTCTTCGAGTTTCAGCTTCCGCAACTTCATCAGGCATTTTCACTGCATGAAACATTTCTACTAAAGTCACCCATTTCTCAGCCACATGATACAAAAACAGGGATGATAATTGAAACTGCATAATTGATGTGTGCAGTGACAGAATATAGAGAAGGGTTCCATTAGCCAGGTCAAATCATTAGCATACATTACATTCAACAAGATTGCTCTCTTCACCTCCTATTTATTAATGGGTTAATCCAGTCCCATCAGCCTGAATACATCATTGTTTAGTTCCATTCTGTAACGTACTGTAGCTCATTTTTACGTTTCAAAGGAATTACTGCCAAGGGAAAAAAAGGGGAGGGTGGGGGAAACATTTTGC
Source organism: Tachyglossus aculeatus (assembly GCF_015852505.1). NCBI lineage: Eukaryota > Metazoa > Chordata > Mammalia > Monotremata > Tachyglossidae > Tachyglossus > Tachyglossus aculeatus. The sequence continues at coordinate 92,095,268 of NC_052070.1, read as the reverse complement.
TGTCAAAATGGCTGCCTCCATTAGCTCTTGGTTTCTCTAAAACTGCCTAGTGTGGAAAAAAAATAGATATTCTCAAACTTTCAGGGACAGCTTGAGTCTAGGAAAAATGCAAAACCTGCTACGAATCATGCTGCATGCACTATTTTATCTCAAGGAGCAGTCATTCTCCTTAGCACAGCATATCCAGCCTCTGGTCCTACTCTAATGCTCTAGAAGTCACTGGGGGCTGTGTTGCCAATTCTCGGACTCATTGGTCTTGGCCAGGATAATAATAATAATGGCATTTGTTAAGCACTTACTATGTGCCTGATGCTGTATTAATCACTGGGATAGAAACAAGTCAACTGGGTTGGAGAAAGTTTAAATCCCACAGTCAATCCTTATTTTATAGATGAGGTAACTGAGGCACAGAGAAGTGAAGTGACTTCCCAAGGTCACACGACAAGTGGCAGAGACTGGATTAGAAACTCCCAGGATTGTGCTTTATCTCTCCTTCTGAAAGTCCAGAGTTCTGTTGTCCCTCCGGGATTCTAGCCCCATTCATCCCAGGTCTCCAAAACCTGAGCTGAGCACCTTTGTACTTTTTCGCTTTTTAATGTGCTTTTTTATATGGTATTTGTTACATACTTACTATGAGCCAGAGTCTGTACTAAGTTCTGAGGTAGATACAAGATAATCAGGTTGGCTACAGCCCCTGACCTACGTGGGGCTCACAGTCTTCATCCCCATTTTACAGGTGAAATAACTAAGGTAAACCAAGGTCACATAGCAGACAAATGGCAGAGCGGGTCCTTCGGACCCCCAGACCTGGAGGTATCCACTGGGCCACGCTGCTTCTCAGTGCTTTGGTTCTTCAAACATTCAGTTCTTTATTCAGATATTTCTACCTGACATACGTGTACTACTTGGTTATACCCCTGATCTTCCTCCTCCCTCCTCACATCCACCAGTCACTCTTCCCTCTTCAAAGTCCTACTGAAGGTGGACCTCCTCCAAGAAGCCTTCTCAGACTAGGGCACTTTTCCTCACCACCACCCCACCACATCACCTCGACTCATTCCCTTTGCCCTTCCCCCCCCATCCCTGCCCCACAGCACTTATGTATATATCTATAATTCTACTTATTTTTATTGATGGCTGTTTACTTGTTTTGATGTCTGTCTCTGTCCCCCCCCCCCCCCCCCCCCCCCCCCAGACTTAGTACGGTGCTCTGCACATAGTAAGTGCTCAGTGTTCAATAAATACAATTGAATTAAATACAATTGAATTAATAGACTGTAAGTCCATTGTGGACAGGGATTGTCTCTCTTTTTTGCTGTAGAGTACTTTCCAAGCACTTAGTACAGTACTCTGCATATAGTAAGTGCTCAATAAATACAATTGAATGCATGAATGTGATCTGTAAATATTTGCTGTCTGTACCCCCATTCAATCATAAGCTCCCTAATACTTCTATGTTCTTCTCCCAAGTATTTAGTACAGTGTTTTGCATTCAACAAGCACTCAATAATTGATTGAGTGATTGAAAGACCTTAAATAATAATAATGACGATAATAATGGCATTTATTAAGTGCTTACTATGTGCAAAGCACTGTTCTAAGCACTGGGGAGGTTACAAAGTGATCAGGTTGTCCCACAGGGGGCTTACAATCTTAATCCCCATTTTACAGATGAGGGAACTGAGGTAAAGAGAAGTGAAGTGACTTGCCCAAAGTCACATACCTGACAATTGGCAGAGCTGGTATTTGAACCCATGACCTCTGACTCCAAAGCCCGGGCTCTTTCCACTGAGCCACACTGCTTCTCTAAGTTCCTTAACTTCCTTAAAGTTTCCAAGGGGAATTGAATAGCCTCAAAAAATCAGCACCATGTATCCCCTTTAGTCTTTGAAATCTGCCTGTCACTCCCACACCCTATTAAGTTTGCCCCACTCCATTCTCACCCCTGCACTCAGGCACCTCTGAGTAAATCTGATCAATTTCCAGAGTGCTGGATCACTGGGCTAAGCTACATTGCAGGAGATTCCTCATATTATAAAGTCACTGCAGGGGCAGGAGTGGACCAGAGAGGCTGCCCACTCCTGACCATAAAGAATTGTTAAAACCCCCACAGAACTATGTAGAAGCTTTAGTTCAATGAGGAAAGCTAAAGTTAGCAGATATGTACTGAGGTTTCCTTCATTGGTCTATCTTTTAGTTAAATGCACTAGCCTGGGGGGGGGGGGGGGCGGAGAAAGGGGGGAGAGAGAGAGACAGACAGACAGACAGACACATACACACCCCATTACTTCTTCAGGATCTGGATCCCTAAACTTTCCTGGCTGGCTCATCCACTCAACCGTATTCATTGAGTGTTTACTATGTGCAAAGCACTATGCTAAGTGCTTGGGAGAGTACAACAATTAGCAGACATGCTCCCTGCCAATAATAAGTTTATAGTCTAGAAAGGGAGAGAGATATTAATATAAATAAATAGGAGAGGGATAAAGACATTAATATTAGTAATAAATGATATGAATAAATCCATTGTTTACACTTGTAATCAGCTAGAAAGAAGAATAGAGGCCCAAAAGGGGTCTGTGCATGGAACCAAGCAGAAAAGCAGCATGGTCTAGTGGATAGGGCATCAGCATGGGAGTCAGAAGGACGTAGGTTCTCATTCCAGCTCCACCACTTGTCAGCTGTGTAACATTGGGTAAGTCACTTCACTTCTCTGTACCTTAGTTACCTCATCTGTAAAATAAGGATTAATACTTATGACCCCATTTGGGACACAGACTGTGTCCAACCTGATCATATTGTATCTATCCCCAGCACTGAGTATAGTGCCTGGGATATAGTAAGTGCTTAGCAAATACCATAAAAAAATTGTTTCAGGAAGTTGAAATCTAGTCATGACCTTCAGTTTTCATTCAGCAAGAACACCATATTGCCTCTTCAAAAAAAAGTGCTACATTTCTAACTAATAAATTTGGTATCCATCAGCAGAAGGACTTTACTGAGCTTCCATTGACTAAACAGGCACTTACAAGACTTGGTCCCTTTAGGGACCGGTTGACATGAAATATTTCCATCTGAGGTCACCCAAATTGGGCTATCTCCATCACATTCCAGTGCTTTATATCTAATCTTATTACTCATGGGCAGGAGTTTAAGAGAAGAGAGGAAATCACAACTGGCCCCAGTTTGTTTCTTCCACTGTGAATCTCCATTGGGTGTCTCAAAGTTAAAACAGCCATCAAACTACCCCTAGTGACATGAGTGAATTTAGAACTCTCAGCCAGTGATTGTCCTTTAAAGTTCAGGAATGCTGTAGGGTTGGGGGTGGGGTGTATTGTAGTAGGGGGTCTCATGAGGTGTAGTCTGCAAATGAATAACTAGTGCTCAAACTCACAACCCAACCACCCCTCACAGTTTTATCCGGTAAAGGGAATGATTAGAGAAGCAGCTTAGTGGCAAGAGCCCAGGCTTGGGAGTTAGAGGTCATGGGTTCTAATTCCGGCTCCACCATTTGTCAGCTGTGTGACTTTGGGCAAGTCACAACTTCTCTGTGCCTCAGTTACCTCATCTGTAAAATGGGGATTAAGATTGTGAGCCCCACTTGGGGCAACCTAATTACTTTGTATCTACCCCAGTGCTTAGAACAGTGCTTGGCACATAGTAAGTGCTTAAGAAATACAATCATTATTATTAATTAAGAGCAAAAGGAGTTCTTCCCAAATGAAATCCTGGAACACCAAGACTGAGTGTTGCTGTTTTAAGTGAAATTGTCACTAGGTCACGGTGGTGGTGTTGCTAGGGATATCTGGGCTTAAAAGCATGGATTTCTGATTCAGATTCACTCCTCACAAACCAATTAATGGTATCTATTGAGTACTCACTGTGTGCAGAGCACTGTACTAAGTGTACAGGGAAGTACAATACAACAGAGTTGATATACACATTCCCTGACCACAATGAGCTCAAGTACAGAATAAATCACTCAACAGTCAGTAAAGGCAGCCAATCCAAATAATCAATAGACCCTCAAAATTCCTGATCAGCCCAGAGTAGTGGCCAGCTCTGAAGAGGTCACCCAGTCAAGAGTCAGCCTGTAAGAGACATCACTCCCACTGGAGTATCCTCCACCAGCTCTGTTCAATAATCTCAAAAACCGGAATCGAGCCATGACTTGCAGGTTGCCTAATGCAGCTATTTCTTGCAGATTACAATGGAAAGAATAATGGTTTAACACCCAGCACCTCAGTCTCTCCAGCAGCCTGATCCTGCTTTGGATATCTCTTCTATGATAAAATACAAGATTAAATTTATGACTAGGGAAACATGGAAGAATTACCTTGGGATAAGTGCAGAAAATCCATATTAAAGACCACAGATTTTCTATTGTTTTGAGCTTTGTTTATGATAGGCTTGTGCATCTTTGAAATCTCCTGGAGGCTTTGATTTTTCACCTTGTTTGATTGTGGCAGGGATTGTCTCTATTGCTGTATTGTACTTACCAAGCACTTAGTACAGTGAACACAATAAGCGCTCAATATGATTGAATGAATATGCCCCATGTAATAATGAATAGAGATAACCTATTGGAGGAGCTCAGTGAGGTATGTTCATTATTCACATTTTAAGGTTATATCCTTAAAACAAACCAGAAATCTGAATCATGATGAGATTTAGCCATAGTAAGTGAAAGGATCAGAGAATAATTAGAGGGTTATATAGAAAGGGAAGCAGCATGGCTAGTGGACAGAGCACAGACATGGGAGTCAGAATGACCTAGGTTCTAATTCCTGCACTGTCACTTGTCTTCCGTGTGACTGACTTCAGGCAATTCATTTCACTACTCTGTGCCTCATTTATCTCAACTGTAAAATGAGGATTAAGAACGTAAGCCTCATGTAAGACTTGGACTGTGTCCAACCTCACTGCTTAGTACAGTGCCAGGCACATAGCACTTAACAAATTCCCTTTAAAAAAAACACCTGATTAGCTTGTAGCTACCCCAATGCCTGGCACATAAGTAAACACTTAGCAAACAACCATTTTTTATTTTTTTAAAAAAAGGAAAGGATCCCAGGAAGTTCAGTCATCATCACAATAGCTTCAAAGTTAAATATCCCTATCTTAAAGTGAATATCTTACACAATTGTAAATGTGAAGGCAGTTAATACATCATCAAAAACACTACTGTACTTATGCATAGCAACAAGCATTTGACAAAGGAAGTCCATTTTGATTAGCATCCAATCAAGATGAGTTAAACAAGGAAACTCACATCTTTTGTCAGGGTTCTCATCCTCATCTTGGGTTGGGGCATGCTTCTTCCTGGAAGGCCATCCTTGAGGCTCCTCATTTCATCCTCTGCCACTGTCTCCAGCTTACAAGCTACAGAACAATATGGCACAACTTCTAAGTGGGTAATTTAATCACAGGGGATTAATTGTAAGCACCTAGAGGGAAGGGGGGTGGTCAAGTATTTTCAATCAGTCCATCAGCTTCAGGTGCAGATCACTGTCCTAAGCAGATGGAAGAGTACTACAGATTTAACAAACACAATCCCTGTCTCTGAAGGATCTTACAGTCATGGGGGAAAAGACACAAAATAAATTACAAATCTTAAGAAGTGAATGGACAGATGGATGAGTGGATGAATCATCATCAATTGTATTTATTGAGCGCTTACTGTGTGCAAAGCACTGTACTAAGCGCTTGGGAAGTACAAATTGGCAACATATACAGTCCCTACCCAACAGTGGGCTCACAGTCTAAAAGGGGGAGACAGAGAACAAAACCAAACATACTAACAAAATAAAATAAATAGAAGAGATATGTACAAGTAAAATAAATAAATAAATAGAGTAATAAATATGTACAAACATATATAAATATATACAGGTGCAGTGGGGAAGGGAAGGAGGTAAGATGGGGGGGATGGAGAGGGGGACGAGGAGGAGAGGAAGGAAGGGGCTCAGTCTGGGAAGGCCTCCTGGAGGAGGTGAGCTCTCAGTAGGGCCTTGAAGGGAGGAAGAGAGCTAGCTTGGTGGATGGGCAGAGGGAGGGCATTCCAGGCCCGGGGGATGACGTGGGCCGGGGGGTCGATGGCGGGACAGGCAAGAACGAGGTACGGTGAGGAGATTAGCGGCGGAGGAGCAGAGGGTGCGGGCTGGGCTGTAGAAGGAATGTTTAAATAGTACAGTATGTAAGCACTCAGATACTCACATCCACCCCCTAGTATGTACTTACATATATTTATACTCTATTGCCTGGCACCAGTGTGTAATATCATGCTTGAGGAATTCTGACAGGAGTTGGAGCAGGTCTATTTTACTTCCTCAAGTACCTAATACAGTGCTCTGTACACAGTAAGCACTCAGTCAATATGGCTGAACTGGATTTGATTTAGGAAGAAACTTTTCACTCCTGAAAATACATTCCTTCTAAGCATCAGTACCCCATCCACAGTCTAACTCTACATTCCAAGTGAAATTAGTTTAGCTTCCCACTGAGGTCAAGGTACTTTACATGAAAGAGAAAAAAAGGATTGCATGTATTTCTTTAATTGCACTACAATGACATCTGGTTTTTGATGATTGCTGCATTTTTAAATCCAGGATAATTATTACTGAACACTCATCAGATTTGTCCAAGGCACTGAAATCCATTTCATATCTCTATAAAATGCAGTGATAATTATCTAAAAGATATCTGGAGATCCTTAAAGTGGAAGCTTCCTCTCCCATTCTCCTACCAGTTGTGATTTATAGCCCAGGAATTCTCCCTTGGCAAAAACCATCTGCCTTCAACAATGCCAGTCAGTAGAAAGATTTCAGGCACAATCCCCACCTACACCTCAACCTTCTGAAAGGTGTCTGGGTCAAGATAGGCTGTGTGCTGACAGATCTAATAATAGTAATGATAATAATCGTGGTATGTGTTAAGCCCTTACTTTGCATTAAGCACTGTACTAAGTTCTGGGGTAGATACAAGAAAACCATGTCCCACATGGGGCTCACAGTCTAAGTAGGAGAGGACCCAGGTATTGAATCCCCATTTTACAGATGAGAAAACTGAGACTTGCCCAAGGTCACACAGTAGACAAGTGGAGGAGCCAGGGTTAGCAGCCAGGTCCCCTGACTCTCAGGCATGTGTTGTTTCCACTTAGCCACATTCCTATAACTTCCTCCAGTACTCTTCACTCATTAGAGTGAATACTTCACCCATACTTCAGCCCATACTTCACACCGCTGCCCGGATTGTCTTTGTGCAGAAACGCTCTGGGCATGTTACTCCCCTCCTCAAAAATCTCCAGTGGCTACCAATCAACCTACACATCAGGCAAAAACTCCACACCCTCGGCTTCAAGGCTTTCCATCTCCTTGCCCCCTCCTACCTCATCTCCCTTCTCTCCTTCTACAGCCCAGTCCGCACCCTCCGCTCCTCTGCCGCTAATCTCCTCACTGTTTCTCGTTCTTGCCTGTCCCGCCGTCGACCCCCGGCCCATGTCATCCCCCTGGCCTGGAATGCCCTCCCTCCATACATCCTCCAAGCTAGCTCTCTTCCTCCCTTCAAAGCCCTACTAAGATCTCACCTCCTCCAGGAGGCCTTCCCAGACTGAGCCCTCTCCTTCCACTCCCCCTCCTCCCCCTCCCCCCCGCGTTACCTCCTTCCCCTCCCCACAGCACCTGTATATATGTTTGTACGTATTTATTACTCTATTTTATTTGTACATATTTATTCTATTTATTTTATTTTGTTAATATGTTTTGTTTTGTTGTCTGTCTCCCCCTTCTAGACTGTGAGCCCGCTGTTGGGTAGAGACCGTCCCTATATGTTGCCAACTTGTACTTCCCAAGCGCTTAGTACAGTGCTCTGCACACAGTAAGTGCTGAATAAATACGATTGAATGAATGAATGAATTAGCATGCAAACAGATCAGCACCTGGATCAGATTTGCACCTGGAATCAGTACTTCAGTCCTCTTTCCTAGGTGTGTTAGGGGTTATGTTCCACTGACAGGACTTACTATACATGTCAGCTGGCATTTCCTTGTTTGGGGGCCGAGGGTCTGCCTTTGATTCAGTGAAGTTGCCTTGTTCTACTTCATCCACTATATATTAGTAAAATATTAATGAAAAAATAATGAATGTACAACCGATTTTTCTCTGTGTCCCGTTTTTTTTTTTAAAGGACAACCCAAGAGCAGCTCAATTTAGACTAGCCAACTACAGATAAAAAGGTCAAGGAAGCACAGATTATGTAGAGAAGGCTAGATAGCGAAGAGGCTGTGTAAGAAACCAAAGGAGGGAAGAAAGGTGGGGATAAGAAGGTGGGGGGAGAGGGGAAGAGACAGGGAGGTGGGGAGAGAGACAGGGAGGGAGGAGAGAGAGAGGGAAGGGGGGAAAGGGAGAGAGGGAGAGTGGGGGAGAGAGAGAGAGAGAGAAAGGAAGGTAGGAAGGGAGGTAGAAGAGAGGGTGGAAAAGGGGGAAAAGAAATAGGAAGGAAAGAAATGGAGTAAGAAAAGAAAAGGAGGGAAAACTAGAATAGAAAGAGAAACTATGGGAAGTAAATATGAAGGAAGCTTAGAAGAGTATGGAATCGAGATTCTGCTCAATGTATTCCATAACCTATGGCAGGAGAGGTTATGCCGACCACATGGGGCATCAAAAAACAAAGATGAAAAAAAAACCTTACTCTCCCACATTCTGCCTGTAATCGATCTCCCGTGTACATTGGGTCTTTTTCTCTGCGGAACAGAGAATGGTTGCTCGCAAGACTCATTAATATGCATAAAGTGCAGCATAATTAGTTGCCACAGGTAACCCTTCTATGGCTGCGTGAACTGAGCTAATGTGCAAATATGTGGAGCCCTGCAAGGAGGATGGTGTAAGTAAAAGTCCCCCACTTCATAAGAGGAAAGATTTGAATAATATGCAAATGCACTGGATGTTATTAACAGGATGTCAAGGTTTGACAGTCCATGTTATTGTGGAAATAAATGAGTTTTGACACAAATAACTTAGATATGCATTGATTTTTAAGCAAATGTTGTAATGAGATGTTATGTATTGTGCTGCAGATTTTGTAAAGATTTTGATGACTATTGGGGAAAAAAACATAAAGGTGGATCATTTATTAATGTATTCATTAATCTGCTCCAAGGTGTAACAATAATTATTTCTCTCCCCTCCCCCAAAATGCACAAGGTTCCTTCTGCATATCTAATGTAGCCTGACCACATGTGTTTAAGATGATACAGGGAACTGTCAATACCTTTTTACAAGGTACGGGGAAAGCACAAATCACCATAAAAAATCCAGCTTTTGACAAATGATAGGGGAACATCTCTTAGATTGCAGTGCTATGCAACCTAGTAAATTAAAGTCATCTGACCTCTTCCTCTCAAGGAACCTATTTAACCGACTGAAGGCAGTCTTAAGGGCAGCTCTTTGTAAGGCCCCTCAGTGAGCCAATGAATTCGTATCAAGCTGGCATTTGGTCCTGCAAGGCAAAGGAAAGAGCAATCCAGAAAGCACTCAGCGCCTAAGGACAAACAGCTGCTGGAGGGTTTACTGACCAACTTCACTGACAGGGGAATGTGTAAGACCTGCCAGATGTCTCCCTTTACCATCCTTCTCTGTGAAAGGCTTAACACAAGCTCGGACCCCCACCCCCACCCCCTGCCCCCAACTCCCAGCACCCCAGCCCCAGGAAGTGGTCACACCTTCCATGCCACAACTGATCGGCTCCTCCCAAACTTCCCTACATTACACCCAAGGCTAGGCAACCCTTCCAGATGGGTAAGCTATAGAGTGGTGTCTCTTGGGCATATTGTTCCTCTCCGAGGTCAACCTCTGTAGGGGTTTCAGCTCCTGGCCTGCTGACAGGCAATTTAGGGACCTCAGAGTCACAGTGAAACATCTGGAAGAGGCCAAGTATCAAATAGATTCCACAGTGCTGAGGACCAGATGTGAAAAACTCCTGGGGTAGACACTAACAGTCTGATTTCCACCCCCTCCCTGGGAAGCTGAGCCCCATAAGGTCTCTAATAGTGGCAGAACGAAGTTGGTTAAATTAGGTGGGACTTCACTGGACTTTAGAACTGGGGCCTTGGGATTTTAGCTGCAGAACTTTTTTTATTGGGAGAAAGAGCTGGAAAATCAATTTTGGCCTGGACAAACGGAGCTGACCAACAGGGCTGAATTCCTTTTTATCTTGATTTTTCTTGCCATTTAACCTCCCAGGAGAACACTAACTCTTCAAAAAGCTAAGGGTGGAACTCTTGAATAGAAAGGATGAAATGTGCTTTCCAAATTCCTTTATTGGGCCAAAAGATAATGCTAAGTTTAGTGTAAAAATGAGAAAGGATAATTAGTGAAATATCTCTAAATCAGACTTTTTCAACTAGAAAAGCCCCATAATTATGACAGGGACATATGAACTGTGCATTAATGACTTTTTCTTAACTCCAATCTTAGGCTCTCCAGGTGGCTTATTCAGAATTTAAATTGCATTTGAAAATTCATAAAAAAATGATAGATGCTTCCATTCAATTACTCCAGACAGAGTTTCTAGGGGTCTTTGCTTCCATAATTACTATATATGCCACAACTGCATGTAACCCCCCCTCCCCCCCAAAAACGGTTAAGTAGCTTACATACTTACTATAAAGCAATGTCATGTCAAGACTGCAGGAGAGCTAGGTTATTACCAGGGAAACTATCCAGCCAGTCTCTAACTTAAAACAAAAATAATGACATAAGGATGAATTTGCCAAACGTTTCTCCACTGTTGAAATAATGCCTAATTTTAGATGAGAAAATAATTTAAATAATGCCAGAATTTCCCAAGTAAAGGGGATCACCATGTCCCCTGCAAGCATTTTCTCACGTGACAAGAATTTGGGGAAGAGAGTGGCCACAGTAGCTAGCTGTTATGAAAAGCAATCCCCTGCTGGATTTTGTACAAATATTTATAACAAATTTAGTCAGCTGGATCTAGAAAATTACTCTCATCACCTCTGTGCTGCTCACTCCCAAATCTGTGCCTCTAGAGATACAACCATCATGCACTTCTTTTTGAATGTTTTAAAAGGCCCTCAAACTCAAGTGTCTTAAACTCTGCATTTTCCCTCTCAAGGCCACTTTCCCCCCTCAGTTTCCCAATGCAAATGAAAACATCACCATCCTCTCTGTCCATGAAGCCCACCACTTTAGCATCGTCCTCGACTCCTCATTTTCATTCAGTTCAATTGAAGGCTGAATCTTGCTGGTTTTTCCTTTTCCCCAATTCACTCCTTTCTCCCTACCCAAGAAAACACCAACCAGATTCAAGCTCTCATCCTATCATATTGAAATCTGTACCAGTCCCCTCTCTGGTCTCCCAGCCTCCAGCCTCTCAATTTCAACCTATATTTCACATGATTGCCCAGATTACAGTCTCAAAGAACTTCAACAGATACCAAATTCCCTCAAAAACAAACAAAAACTCGTACCCTGTGCTTCAAGATTGTATACCAGCTATCTCCATTTTACACATCAGCTTTCACGTCTACTCCTCACAGTGTTCATTCTCCTCCTCTCAGTTATCACCTACCACACCTCTCCAAACTCCTTGACCCACTGCCTCCACTTCCCCTCCTCCAATTCTCTCCTTGACCTCCTCCAACCTGGTTTCCACCCACTTCACACCACAGGAACTGCCTTCTCAAAGGTCACCAATGATCTCTTCTTGCCAGATCCCATGGGTTCTACTCCATCCGTATCCTCATCGACCTCTCAACTTTTTTGAACACTGTCTACCACCCCCTTATCTTGGAAACATTTTCTGAACTTCTCAGGGTTCTCCTATCTCTCTGGTTGCTCATTCTCAATGTCTTTCATGGGCTCTTCCTCTGATTCTCACCCCTTAAATGTGGGGTTCAGTTCTGTGTCTCCTTCTATCTCCATCTCCATCCACTCCCTTGGAGAACTCATTCATTCCCATGGCTTCAACTGTCATCTGTATGCAGATGATTCCTAAATCTACATCTCCAGGTCTGATCTCTTTCCTTCTCTGCAGTCTCTTATTTCCTCCTGCCACCAGGACATCTCTACTTGGGTGTCCCACTTTTGACACCTCAAACTTAACATGTCCATAACAGAACTCCTTATCTCATAATTGAGAAATAGGGTGTAGTGTAGAAATCTGGATCCACTCTATACACTACATCTGGTGTCTAGGTGACATTCTCAAGATGGTGCTTAGCACAGTGCTCTGCACACAGTGAGATTTCAATAAATATGATTGAATGAATGAATGACCTTTCTTCAGGGGTTCTTAGGAATTATCCTTAGCATCATTAAGCAATCAATCAATAGCTACCAAATTTTCTCAACAACAAACAAAAACTTGCTTGTGAGCACTTACTGAGTGCAGAGTATGGTACTAAGCTCTACATTCCCTGCCCACAATGAGCATGCATTCTGTGTGGCTCAATGGAAAGAGCATGGGCTTGGAAGTCAGCAGTCATGGGTTCAAATCCCGGCTCCGCCAATTGTCAGCTGTGTGACTTTGGGCAGGTCACTTTACTTCTCTGTGCCTCAGTTCCCTCATCTGTAAAATGGGGATTAAGACTGTGAACCCCACATGGGACAACCTGAGCAACCTGTATCCTCCCCAGTGCTTGGAACAGTGCTTTGTTCAAAGTAAGTGCTTAACCAATGCCATCATCTTTATTATTATTATTATTAGAGGGGGAGACAGACATTAATATAAATGAATTAAATTACAGTTATGCTCATTAGTACTGTGGGGCTGAGGGAAGGGAGAATAAAAGGTGCAAATCCTAGTGTATCATATGACAAGATCGAATCAGTAACATGATCCTAAAAAGCAGTCAGCACACCAACATTACTGCCACTTACCAGCTATGTGACCTTGGGCTGGTCACTTAACTTCTCTTTGCCTCAGTTACCTTCTCTGTAAAATGGGGATTGAGATTGTATATACAACTAATCAGGTTGGACACAATTCTTGTCCTACAATATACTTAGGACAGGGATTGTATCCAACCTGATTAGCTTGTATCTACCCCAACACTTAGTTCTGTGCCTGGCAAATACCATTAAAGGAGAAAAAAAACACCTTTCCAATTAATCCTAACTCCCTGTTGCATTAACCAAATAGATTCCTGCAGCACTAATGTGCTGCACCCACCCTCAGCATTCATGTATGGAGGTACACTCTATTCAACATTCAATTATTTATTCACCTATTTTATCCTGTTTTGACCTTGTTTGTCCTCCTGATCCATCTATTTGAAAACAACTTACAACTGTTTTTTCGTCTGTCCTCCATTTAGATTGTCAACTCCCTGAGGGCAGGGATCATGTCTTTTGCTTCTGGTGTACTCTACTAAGCTACAGGGGTCTGCATATAGTAGGCACTCAATAGATATCATGGATTGATTTACAGCAATAGCAAGGCCCAACAACAATGTGGCCCAGTGGAAAGAGCACGGGCTTTGGAGTCTGAGGTCATGGGTTCAAATCCCAGCTCCGCCAACTGTGTGACTTTGGGCAAGTCACTTAATTTCTCTGTGCCTCAGTTACCTCATCTGGAAAATGGGTATTAACACTGTGAGCTCCCCATGGGACAACCTGATCGCCTTGTAACCTCCCCAGCACTTAGAACAGTGCTTTGCACATAGTAAGCGCTTAACAAATGCCATCATTCATTCTAATAGGGTTACAGTAATAGTTTTACATAGATGCTGACAGTAAGATGGTCTCTCAGCCTGAATGAATGATAGCACAAGATTTCGCAGGACCCTTTACATGAGAATTACAAAGCACTTTCCAGTTATCATCTCATTTGTACTCCTTTTTGTAAAACTCATATTTTTTGAGTGCTTACTATGTGTCAAGTGGTGAGATACAAATCAATAGGTTCAGACACAGTTCCTTTCTCACATGAGGCTCTATGTAGGAGGGAAAAGAGGTATTGAATCATCCCCTTTTACAGTTGAAGAAACTGAGACACAAGGTCACATGGTGGGCAAGTGGTGGAGCCAGGATTAGAACCTGGTCCCATGACTCCGAGGTCCGTGACCTTTCCACTGGGTCATGCTCCCTTTTGAAAGCTGTATCATGTACCCATTTGACAGATGAAAAAACTGGCTGCTTCATTTTTGCCAGCTCTACCAGATAAAATGGAACATTAAGCATGTCCTGGTGGATAGAGCACAGGCCTGGGAGTCAGAAGAACCTAGGTCCTTATCCCAGCTCCACCACTTGTCTGCTGTTTGACTCTGGGGAAGTCACTTCACTTCTCTGTGCCTCAGTTATCTAATCTGTAAAATGGAGATTAAGACTGTGAGCCCCATGTGGAACATGGACTGTGTCCAATCTGATTAGCTTTTACCTACCCCAGCGCTTAGTACAGTGCCTAGAACATAGTAAGCACTTAACAAATACCATTAAAAAATATCACTAACAAGATTTGCCTTTCATTATGAGTTTAATAAAATGGAATGATGATCTCTGTTAAATGTATTTGCAATCTATCAGTGGTATTTAGAGCATTTACTGGTCAGCTGTATTCTAGTTTCAGATGTGCTGAATGATCCCAAGTTTAATTTAAAATCCCAAGCTCAATGGCAGCATCCAGTTGGACCCCAATTATTAGTCCTTTTAGTTTCAGACTCGATCAGAGTTTCTGCAAGGTTGCCAAGTGCCTCTTCCATGGACCTTAGTTGTCCTCCCCCAAAATTTAAAAGTAAGCCCTCACATTTTGGTGTGTTGGTGTCTGGAAGAATGTAATAAGCCTGTATTTCTCTGAAACCATGAGTCAGTCAAGGACCTTCACCATCTAGTGAGCAGAACTCAACTGATACGAAGAGGACACTCTTTTCGGCAAAACCATTGCACATCAAACATATGCTGTCATGCCTGAATCATTCTCTCCTTGTTGTAAGTTAAAGTGACAAGCACCAGCACAGTATGGAACTATTGTCTGCAGATGAGAGTTATATTCACATTGATTGATTTCCAATTTCCATGGCAACAAGAAAATGCTGGTTAAATTAAGAAGCCCATTCACCAATTCACACTGGAAAAATGCCCTGCCAGCTAGCAGGCAGCAAAACACATTATCCAATGTTACCTTGGGGTGATGACAAGGTGCTACAGAGGGCGAGCAGAGGCTCTGTGAGAAAACTTACACACCCTGGCTATTACATTTTTCTTCTGTTCAGAGGTGGTGAGTGGGCTTTAAAAAGCCCAAATTGGTAAGCTCTAGGCAAGAGTCCCAAAGTGTTTCTGCCTCCAAGCATCCAAAATAAGAAGTCATTCAAGATCCCTCAGTCTCAGAAACAGGTAGTGATTTTTCAGGGCCAGATAAGCAGCCTGAATATTTGATGCTTTTTTCTTTGGTGATAATAACTCTCTGATGGATTTTGCTCCCAGACAGTCAGCATCTCAGGATAAGTGAATCTGAAAGCAGTGAGAGCGTATAATTGACCACACACTGGGATCTGTAGTTCGGCACAGTGGGGCAATGAAAGCACACAAAAAGGCTTAAAAAATCCAGCAGAAGAGGAGGTTTCTTTGTCCTTTCAAAGCCAGGCAAAACACGAGACTTTAAACCCTAGATCCAGCCCTGGTTTGCTCCGCAAAGGCACTTTCAACTAACTGGCTCCTCAGGAGAATCCCAACCACTGCCACTAATGCAAATCCTTTGCTAGCCATAAAGGATGATGCTTTTCTAAACTACCTGGTGTTTGCCATTAGCACTGATTTATAGATAAGTGATTTCCATCACAGGGAGCTGGCAGCAGCTCAAGAAATATAACCAAAGAAAATGACTGGAATCCTTCATGGAAACAGTTCTGGGAAACTGGGTCAGTAAGGGAAGATTTAAACTCAACACCCAAACTCAATGTCATCTCAAAGCAGAGGAGGACATACCTAAATATTTGCTAGTCTCCCCTATCCTGTGACTCTCCAGAGAGTTTGGTAGGTAGTCATTTCACGAAATATGATACACCCCCGGGCCACTCTCCACCGGATTTCCAACTTGAATAATGGATTGTGGGTCCTCTAGAAAATGAACTACGGCTACTGATTCATTTTATACAAGCCAAAGTCAAAAATGATCTTCTCTCTTTACAGTTAATTATGATCTTTGTTAAGTGCTTATTGTATGTTAAGCACTGTTCTAAGCACTGGGGTAGATGCAAGTTAATCAGGCCCAACAAACTCTCTGTCATGCAACGGGCTCACAGTCTGAATAGGAGGGAGAATGAGTATTGAATCCCCATTTCATAGATGAAGAAACTGAGGCACAGAGAAGTTAAGTGCCTTGCCCAAGATCACATGGCAGGTAAGTGGTAGGGCCAAGATTAAAACCCAGGTTCTCTGAGTCCCAAAGCCCATTCTCTTTCCACTAGGCCATGCTGCTCCTCAAATATTTGACCAGAATGATTTTGGAATTGGTAGACATTGAGTTTTCCTCCTACATCAGAATGGCACCCAGAGCCAGGTTTTTTTAGGGAGCAAAGGGTTTCTGGATTAATGAAAATAGTGGATGGTGTCTACCATTAAGAACAGTGCAGGTGACTTGGTCCTGAGGTTTCAAGACTGGGGAATGTTGTTCTGCACACATTTCCCCACTCCTCAGAAATCGTAAATGACTATCTATTTGTCTTTGCATCACTCAGAAACTCTTGAGCCCTGGCTCTAAGATACTTCTTCAGCTCTCTTCTTGTTACTTTTCCACCCTCTTGTCCCACTATACCCCAGCTTTTACTCTTTCTCTCAAGCTGCCTCATTGTGACTCATTCTCATCTCTCTCACCTCTGACCCATTGCTTATACTCTTTCCTTGGCCTAGAATTCCCTCCTGCTTAATAATAATAATAATAATAATAATAATAATAATTGTGATATTTGTTAAGTGCTTACTACGTGCCAAATACTGTACTAAGTACTGGGGCTTCAATTCTTCCAGCCCACTTACTCTTCTCCCCATCTTCAAATCCCATCAGAAATCCCACTTCCTTGAAAAGGCTCCTTCTGATCAGTGTTTCTACTTTCCAGGTCTTATCTTCCCAACAAAGTCTCAACACTTTTGAACCAGCTCTCCAAGCCCTCATAACCCCCTGTAGTATTTCTGTACAGTTTTACTTTCATTCTACAATTTTTAGCACTTATCCACATCTCTATTTTTCCCACTCTCCTCATTTGCTCCTTTTTTAATGGTATTTGTTAAGTGCTTACTATATGCAAGGCACTGTACTAAGCGCTGGGGTAGATACAAAATAATCGGGTTGGACATTGTCCCTGTCCTACACAGGGCTCAAAGTCTTAATTCCCACTTTACATATGAGATAACTGAGGCAAAGGGAAGTAAAGTGACTTGACCATGGTCAAACAGCAAATAAGTGGTGGAGCCAGGACTAGAACCCAGGTCCTCTGATTCCCAGGAATGGGCTTTTTCCATTAGGTAGAGACCTGTAATTTATTAGGTAGAGACCTGTAATCTATTTTGTGTCTGCAGCCTCTGTTAGATCATAAGCTTCTTGAGGACAGGGCTTGCATCTTCTAGTTTTAGTGTACTAACCCAAGTGCTTAGTACAGTGCTTTACACACAGTGGATAATCAATAAGTAATATCTGTGGTAATTATTAAGGGCTTACTATATGCCAAGCACTGGACTATGCTGGAGTACTATGATGGACTATTCTATGACCAAATGATCAGTTTGGACACAGTCCCTGCCCCATATAGTATGGATTGATTATAGTGCTAATGGTTTGCACAGTACTATCAATCAGTAGATGGCATTTATTGAGTACTTACTGTGTGCAGAATACCGTACTAAGGCTTGGGAGAATGCAATTCAACAGAGTTCATAGACACATTCCTTGCCCACACTGAGCTTACAATATTACTCTTGAATGTCCCTCAACACTTAATTCAGTGCTTGGCTTGTAATAGACACTTAATAAATATCATTATTAACAACTGCCACTACTCTCACTCATTGTTGCCACTCATGTTCTCAGTGAGGCGTGGTGTACATCGAGTGTGTGCAGGTGTAGGAATGCTGCTCCTTATGAAGTGCACACAAGTGTTTCTTCCATGCAGGGCCCATTTAAAGCTGAAGCAAATGCAGTATAGTGCTTTAATAGCCACTTTGGCCATTACTGTCCATGTTTGGCAAGAGTTTTTTCTTTCAGTATTCCTGCAGGGACTGTCCATTTTACAGGATGCCCTAGATTATTGTTTAGTCAGAAACCTTCACCCCTTATGGGATAGCCTATCTTGCCACCAAGCTCTTGCCCACATCTTACCTCTGTCTGGGAATGCCCTAGCTCTTTATATCTGACAGACAATTACCCTCCCCACCTTCAAAGCCTTATTGAAGGCACATCTCCTTCAAGAGTCCTTCCCTGACTAAGCCCTCCTTTCCTTTTCTACCACTCCCTTTTGCATTATCCTGACTTGCCCTTTATTCCCCAACTCTCTTCTTGACCCCCACAGCACTGATGCACATATCCATCGTTTATTTATATATGTATATTAATGTCTGTCTCCCCCTCTAGACTGTAAGCTGGTTGTGGGCAGGGAATGTGTCTGCTTATTGTTGTATTGTACTCTCCCAAGCGCTTAGTACAATGTTCTGCACACAGTAAGTGCTCAATAAATACAATTGATGGATTGATTGATAGCCCTAGCAGGCAAGGATATACTCTTTCCATTGAACCAACAACAAGGATCATACAAAATGGTACAATGCCAGCAAAACATACTATAGGGAATATATAAATATACTACCAAGAATGCAAGAAAAGAGTCCTACAGTTAAAGTTAAAGTTATTGAATTCTATTTTCTCCCTATCTGGATTACTGGAAAGAGGTGCATTTGAGAATGAAGAATTTAGAACTTTCCTTCTTAGTAGAGTTAACCAGATGAAAATGTTTGGACAGTTTAGCAGCTAGTAACAGAAGACAGCATTCATTCTATGGAAAATTATATTCCTCTGAGTCTCCAAAGAAGGAAAAAAGAAACATCTATGAGAGCCAACAGCCCTACATAGGTAACTCTCCATCCTTTAAGTACCATCATTACCTCCATACATAAACCTAGTTCTTAGGTGGAAATAATATACATAATTATGATAGACTGTGAGAACTCTATGGGAAGGTACTGTGTCTAACTTGATTATCTTGTATCTAACCCAACACTTAATATTGTGCTTGACACAAAGTAAGCACTTAATAAATACCAAATAATAATAATAACTGTGTCATTTGCTAAGTGCTTCCTTGATGTTAAGCAATGTTATAAGCACTTCAGTAGATTCAAGATAATCAGGTCTGACACAGCCCCTCTCCCACAGGGGGCACTCAGGCTATCTAGGAGGGAGAATAGGCACTGAATCCCAATTTTATATGAGGAAACTGAGGCCCAGAGCAGTTAAGTATTTTGCCCAAGGTCACACAGCAGGCAAATGGTGAGTTGGGATTAGAACTCAGGTCTTCTAACTCTCAGGCCTGTGCTCTTTCCAATAGACCATACTGTTTATGCAAAATGCTTCCTATAATAGAACATTAAGCAACTTTCCCTTATTGAATTTATATTAAGAGCATGGAAGGGTGCATGTGAAACTCATAATAGCTCATATCTAATAGCTATTTAGGGGCCTAGGAGGGAATGAGTTAAGAAATGTTTTTATTGGTAGGAAGACAGGACCCTACCTTCCCATCTAACAACACATTATGGACTACCTGTTCATGAATTTATTCAAACACTACTAATACTTTTCACTAGTCCAACTTCTTATATAATGTATTCTACATTAATTAATAATTCATTCATTCAATCATATTTATTGAGCGCTTACTGTGTGCAGAGCACTGTACTAAGGGCTTGGAAAGTACAATTCTGCAACATATAGAGATAATCCCTACCCAACAATGGACTCACAGTCTAAAAGGGGAGACAGACAACAAAACAAAACAAAACAAGTAGACAGGCAACAATAAGTCGATAAAAGTGAATAGAATTATAGATATATATGCATCATTAATAAAATAAATAGAAAAATGAATATGTCCATTTATACACAAGTGCTGCGGGGCAGGCAGGGAGAGGGGTAGAGTAGAGGGAGGGAATTGGGATGATGGGGAGGGGAGGAGGAGCAGTGGAAAAAGGGGATCAGTCTGGGAAGGCCTCCTGGAGGAGGTGAGCTTTCATATTTCTTGAGCACTTATTGTGTGTAGAGCACTTTACTAAGTGCTTGGGAGAATACAATATAATAAGGTTGGTTGACATATAGACATGTTCCCTGCCCACAGGAAATTTACAGTCTACAGTCTATATGCTTACCAACTGCTGTGTAAAGTGTTGCTTTTTTTAAACCCTCTACTTCTAAGCTCTCTGAATGTCCTCTTACCCTAGCATTATGGAATTAGTGACTATCTCTGGGAACATCCATTCACAACCCTCATTGCATGATTTACTAAACTTTAAAGATGTTTCCTCTCAGTCTGTACCTTTCCAGACTGCAGAGTCCTAACCCCTTCAGTTTACCTTCAAAAGCAGCCTTCTCCATTGCCCCAGATATCTTAGTTGCCTTGGTAATTTGTGTAAATGCAGGTCCCAAATACCCACCATGAGAATTCTCCATAATGGTCCACCTCCCTATATTATTCTAGTAACTCTCACAACAAATTACTGCACATTTCACTTAACACCTTTCATTTATGTCAATTGCTGGTACAGTAACCCAGGTTAGATTCATGAAGCTCTTATACAATCTTAATAGTGTTTTCCTAAACTAACCAACACCATGCGTATGTGTGGATCTTGACTCAGTGAGGAGATCCTGGAAGGATGGCTGAATTGGGTTGCCAGTAATAGTTAAAGCCATAACTGGTCTCCGTCTTCACACAGCATTCAAAGAAAATCTAATGGTATTTAAATTTGAAACAGTTAAGTGAATTGGCTGGCTTTCTTTGAGTCAGATTTTTCCAACTGGTCAATTAATTCTCTGATGGTCTTGGAAGGTACTTTAATAAATTCATTCCATCATTCAATTGCATTTATTGAGCGCTTATTATGTGCAGAGCACTATACTAAGCCCTTGGGAGAGTACACTATAACAATAAACAGACCCTTCCTACAGCAATCTTACAGTCTAGAGGGGGAGACAGATATTAATATGAATGAATAAATTACAGATATGTACATAAGTGAGGTGGATCTGGGAAGGGGGATTAACAAAGGGAGAAGGTCAGGGCGATGCAGAAGGGAGTGGGACAATAGGAAAGGAGGGCTGAATGGAACCACACACACATATGCATGCACACACATTCACACACTCAAACACACACCATGTTATAAGTGGAATACTTGAACAGAATACCTGTCATCATCATCATCATTAAAAGTATTTTAGAGCAGCAACTAAGAAGGGTCATCTTAGCTATCAGTCCTCACTCTGTTCTACACTCTCCCTAAGCTTCTCCCTTCATCCTTTCCCACCTAAAAAAATGATTAGCATACCATATAAGCGTATATGTATGCATATACATAAAAATAATAATACAGTTAAAAATTCAAATGAATGATTCACTTATAGGGATATTTTCATATTAGACTTGGGGCTTTCTGGAGAGACAGTGCATATTTTGGGCTCTAAAAATGTAAAACTATTAAGATTATTTTCACAATTGAATAGTTTATGTCTGAATTACTATTCTGGCTAAAATGTTACTTTGAGTTATTTCTAACAGCTTTTCTTCTGGAAGGTGATTTATAGGAAGTTTACTACATATCTAAATGAACAGTCTGAACTAATTTGAGGCCTCAGAAAATTTAAGAAGCAACCGAAAATATCCAAAACAGTGTATAATAATAAAAATGGAAAAGTGAGTGCTAGCTTACCAAGTTCTACACATTGTATTTTATGAACTCTGTCCTCCTCACAGCTAGAGTCAAATTTTAATCCTGGTAGTGAATTACCATTGACAGATCTTTTCAGAATTACCACTGGTACCTTAGGCAACTATTAAATGGTATCCTAGTTCCCCAGAGGAGCTTTGGAATTGCTGAAGCAAGCTCAATATGTAATGTGTATTTTCAGTCTACCTCTTCTCACTGAACACAGAAGACTTTGAGCCCCTATCTCGCTATCCTGTATCTAACCCAGCACTTAATACAGTGCTTGGCACATAGTAAGTACTTAACAAATGCCTTAATTATTATTATCATTAGGAGTGGATTTCGGGGAGATCCTCAAAATGAGTTTACAGATGGGTGGCCCGGCTGCTACCTAGACATCACCAATTCACAACCCTAAAACTATTGTACTCTCCCAAGCACTTAGTACAGTGTTCTGTACATACCAAGCGCTCAATAAATACCACTGATTGATTGATAAAAAGACATATTCAGGGAGAGAGACAAGCCAGAGAACATATCCTGCAGCATGTTCTGTAACTCCCTTACAACAGTACAGAGGCCTGGTTCAATAAAGTTGGGGTAAATGTGCCTTCTTGATTACCTGTCATTTCACCTCCTTCTTCATCTCACTGGATTCCCAAGGTTTTCTTACCCTGTATAGCCATGCTTAAATTTCACAGCTGAGCCAATCTTGAAAATAGAACACACAGTTGAGAAACAAGGTGACCTAGTGGATAGAATATGTGCCTGTGGGTCAGAAGGATGTGGATTCTAATCCTTCTCTGCCAATTCTCTGCTGGGTGACCTTGGACAAGTTAGTTAACTTAATAGCAATAACAATAATAATAATGGTATTTGTTAAGTGTTTACTATGTACCAGGCACTGTACTAAGCTCTGGAGTGGATACAAGCAAATCAGATTGGACATTGTCCCTGTTCCACGTGGAGCTCACAGTCTCAATCCCTGTTTTACAGATGAGGTAACAGAGGCACAGAGAAGTTAAGTGACTTACCCAAGGTCATACAGCAAACAAGAGATAGAGGCAGGATTAAAACCCATGACCTTCTGACTTCCAGGCCCGTGCTCTGTCCACTTCGCCATGTGTCTCTGTGCCTCAATTATTACCTCATCTGTAAAATGGGGAATAATATTATGAGCCCTATTTGGGACATTGACTGTGTCCAAACTACCTGGTTGTATCTACCACAGTGCTTAGCACAGTGCCTGGCATATACTAAGCACTTAACAAGTACTACTTTTAAAAATGCATCCCCAGAAGAATCTGGAAGTGAATATATAACATGTCATCTTTTGGCAAATGATTCAAAATCCCAGTCAGGCATGGACATTTTCCTAGGTTGAGGTTGAGAAGACCAGAAGACCATAGCAGGACTCAGTCAAAAGAAAGTGACCATTTTAAGTTGCATCCTCATTAAAACTATGTATGATCTCTAATAATAATAATTGTGGTAATTTTTAAGCACTTTCTATGTGCCAGGCACTGTATTAAGCACTGGGATAGACTAAAGGTAATCGGATTGGACACAGTCCCTTTCCCACGTGGGGCTCATGGTCTTCCTCCCCATTTTACAGATGAGGAGATGAAGCACAGAGACATTAAGTGACTCGCCCAAAGCTCCACAGCAGACAAGTGGCAGAGCCGGTATTAGTCAGATCTTCCTGACTCCCAGACCTGAGCTCTATCCACTAGGCCATGCTACTTCTCTAGATAAAATTTTCCAGTACAAAGACACTTAAATTTCTAACAAAGAAAAAAATCTGCAGCCCATATCTTCGAGTTTGGAGAGGATTTTGTTTGACTGTGGTCTGTGTGTAAAAAAGATGACGTGTTTTTTAAAAAGTTTCTAATGGGTCAGACTCAAAAATCATCTTATTGGACACATAATGCTCCAGCTTCCCCCTGGCATCCTGTCCATTTGGGGCATTACCTGAAGAGAATGAACATTAGCATTTAAAATTCTGCCTGTGAATCATCTCCAAAACAGGGACCCTTATTCCTGAGTGTATATTCATTTGAACTGCAGTGACAGCCTCATTTAGAAACAAATTAGGGGTTAACCAAGAAGTGCATGACGGAGGCAAAATCGAGTTTCCCTTTTCCCCTCACTGTCTGTTAGAATTAGAAAGTGTCTATGAGCAGCGGGTGTCACGAATAGGAACGTGAGATGTCATTTCTGCTGCCTCTAATTGAAGTCAGGATAAATGAAGTGGAAAGGCAGCGTCTAATCCAATCAAAACATGAAAAAGGTATTTTGACATGTAAATTACAAACTTCCTGTGTATTTTGTCTCCCCAATTACACCCTCCCCTGTCATGTTTTTTAAAATTATATCTTAATCTCCCAGTCTCCTAATAATTATGTCATCATTCTTAGGCCTTGAACACTGTGTAATGGTATTTTATAGGATATGCCATTCATTATTAACTAAACTCACTCTCTGTCCCCAGTGATGCTATTTCTCATGGTGTTCAAATATGCATTGTGTCAGTTCTCCCTTTGTAAACGTTATAGCAGTTCCACTTTCCGCTTCTTGATTAAATGATATAGAGTTTGTGGAGCACTTTTGGACAGTTTATTCTACTCATCATTACTTTATGAGAAATATCCCCCACAGTTTTTTTTTAATAGGACATGCAAATAGTTTCAAATATAATTTTCAAATCGTGGCTCATTGAAATAGTGGTGTTGCACTGTTGCATCCAGCAATATCCTTATTGCTTCTCTTAAAGAAGTAGCTGTTATTAGTTCTAAAAACAGGTTAGGGCAAAAAAGGACACTAGAAAGCAAAAGTAAGCTTCACCAGTAAAATAGCCTAATTCTACAGTAACAGATGACTGGAACTGGGAATTAAAGTCATGGAATTAATTATTCATCCACTGACCTATGGTGCATTAGAGATTTAAATTCTACCATCCCAGTGAGGAGCAGTGGATCCCAAAGGAAGAAGCTCAGGATTGGCAGTCAGAGGATCTGGGTTTTAATCTTGGCTCTGCCACTTGGCTGCTGTGGGTTAGTCACTTAACCTCTCTCAGCTTCCTAATCTGTAAAATGAGAATCATTTTACATGATCCGTTCTGATGTGAGTATTAGGTATTGACTCCTGTGCTTACTACAGTGCTTGGCATGTAGTAAGCACTTAAATACCACAATATTCATTATTATTATAAGCACATTTTGGGTAAATAATCACTGAGAGTTCAAGAGACATGTGGAAGAGTCATTCCTGTGCCTATTGTGAAGCCTAGGACGGCTATGTGTCAAGAGTCAAGAAGGCCAGAGAAGACAGCAACCCCACCTAAACAACATTAAGCAAAGAGAGGTCTCTTGTCCACAATTTTTATTCAGCCCAGATTCCTCTATTTCCAAAGCCGATCTTTGATTAAAGAGCACATTTATCTGTTGAAGTTTAGCATCCCAATCTAAGGCATCCATCAAAATGATAAAAAAAATTTGCCCTGTCCCTGGAGTGAACATTCTTTCTGTCAAAACGTAGATCAATTAATTAAATCAATTAAATCCTCAGTTCAAGTATCTCACAATTTCCCGATCAACAGCAATGCAGTTGAGAGGTTTATCACTCTAGTTAGTGATGTCAAGCAATGGTAGTTATACCGCTGTAAGAATATATACATATAGAACCTCTGGTTCTAATCCCAGCTTCGCCACTTGTCTGCTGTGTGACCTTGAGCAAGTCACTTAGCTTCTCTGGGACTCAGTTCCCTCATCTGTAAAATGAAGATTAAGCCTGTAAGCCCCATGTGGGACAGGGACTGTGTCCTACTCAATTTACTTGTATCCACTCCAGAGCTTAGAACAGTGCCTGGTACAACATTATCACTCAACAAATACCATTATTATTATTATTATTGTTATTATTATTAAATATAACAATTATTATTATGGTACCACTTCTTAAATTGGCATTTGTTAAGCACTTACTATGTGTCAATCACTGTTCTAAGCACTGGGTAGATACAAGTTGATCAGCTTGATACAGTCCCTATCCCACAAGGGACTCACAGCCTAAGTAGGAGGAAGAACAGCTATTGAACCCCTATTTTGCTGTTGAGAAAACTGAGGCACAGAGAGGTTAAGTGACTTGCCCAAGGTCACACAGCAGGCAAGTGGTGGAGCTGGGATTAGAACTCAGGTCCTCTGGCTCCCCAGCCCAAGCTTTACCCATTAGGTCATGCTTCTTCACACTTGGAAACTAAATAAAGACAGAAAGACTTCACTGGTGGGGTGCTCCATGTTGTCCTGCAGCTGAGTGACAGATGTCTGGTTGGTCTGTTGCTGGGATTGTTCACCCTTGAGAGATATAGCAGAGCTTCTAGCTCAGCCTAGCCTGGTGGGTAGGTAGGTTACAATGTGAATTGGCTTGGGGGATTAACTATCATCAAGGGGAAATTAATTTATAGACAGGGTCATTCACAAAGTCAGTGAACTTGGAAGAGGCCTCCATGTCTGAAGAGAGGATGGGTAGATAACCTCCTTGATCTTGACCTCTTCTAGACCACCAGGACTTGAAAATAAAACTAAACTCATTCAGTTCTTCCTATGGACTGACATATCGACGAGGCTGAACTGAATGGTTCACCTAACGCCCAGATTGTCATTTCACAATAACCATCCCTTCAGACCCTGTTGGAGTTGCAGAACTTTTCATTAAAATTGATTTGTAAACACTGAGAGCCCAGAAGCTGTGATCCCTAATGCAGGATATCACCACTAGCTTATTTTTTATCATCATCATTTTATCTGTATTTGAGTAGCTTCGTAGGAACATACAATACAAACAGAAAACACAATTTCTGCCCTGGAGCAATTTGCCATCTCACCTGATCAGAGCCAGACAGGCAATAGCTCTGAAGAGAGAGGCACCCTTGAAGATGTTCAATGAAGCCAGTAAATGCCAACCCAAAAGATTCCAATCAAGGAGCAACCCACTTTGCAGCAGAAGGTTCCAAAATTATGAATCCTCTAACCATCTGTTTGTTTGTTAAACACACATATTTCCTTAAAAGATAAAGCATTGCCTAGTGGATAGACAATGCCTGGGAGTAAGGACCCGAGTTCTAATCCTGGTTCTGCACTTGTCTGCTGTGTGACCTTGGGCAAGTCACTTCACTTCTCTTTGGCTCAATTATCTCATCTGTATAATGCGATTAAGACTTTGAGCCCCGTATGGGAGAGGGACTTGTGTCCAAGCTGAGAACAATGCTTAACAAGTACCATTATTATTATTATTATTATTGTTGTTGTTGTCTGCTGTGTAACCTTGGGCAACTCACTTAATTTATCTGGGTCACAGTTTCCTCATTTCGAAAATGGGGATAAGATTTGTGAGCCCAATGTGGGGCGGGGACTGTGTCCAACCTGATAAGGTGCATCTACCCCAGTGCTTAGTACAGTCCCTGGCACATAGCAAGAACTTAACAAATACCATAAAGGGAAAAAAAGACGTTCAAAGCTAATGAGAAAAAGAACAAAATTTTTCATTGTGTTCAGGTCTGACAGAGAAAACTGAGGTGCCAGTTCCTTCTACACTACGTGCACATGCACACACACAGATACATGCGCATATACATGCACCCAAACATACACCCAAACATGCACACACATGCACACACACACACACACACACACACACACACACACACATACACACACACTTGGAGTTTTCCATATATAGTTATTTCCAGTACTGTGACATTTACACTTTGCCATTGTTTGGTGTTTTCACTTAGTATTGTGGTTTACTATTACAAACTGTCTCCTAACTGTTGCATATTTTATGTCTCTGCCAAGGTTTCTCAGAAGTCCTCCCCACTGTTGGATCATTGGAGATTAAGTTTAGGAAAGCAGTATGGCCTAGTGGAAAGAGCATGGGCCTAGGAGTCAGAGGACCTGGTTCTAATGCCAGCTCTGCCTCTTGTCTGCTGTATGATCTTGGGCAAGTCACTTCATTTCTCTATGGCTCATTCATCTCATCTATATAATGGGATTAAGACTGTAAGCCCATGTGGGACATAGACCGTGCCCACCTGATTAGCTTATATCTACCCAGTACTTAGTGCAGTGATTGGCACATAGTGCTTAAGAAATACCATAAAAAATTTAAAATCTTCACCTCATTCAAGTTTATCTCCTTGCTTGGAGGTATGTTGGGTCCCCTACTGCCTTCTATTCTCTACACAGCAATCAATGGTATTTACTGAGTGCTTACTGTGTGTAGAGAATTATATTGAGCACTCATGAAAGGACAGAGTTGGTAGACACCTTACCTACCCATAAGGAGGTACAGGAGGAGAAAGACCCTAAAAGAAATTACAGATATGCAAATAAGTGTCTGTGGGGCAGAGGGTGGAGTGCATATCAATCAATCATAGTTTTTGAGTGCTTTCTGTGTGCAGCACACTGTACCAAGTGTTTTGTAAGGGTACAATAACAAGTGCTTAAATTGTGCAGATCCAAGTGCATAGACAACACAGATGGGAGAGGCAGAGTGTGAAATGAGGACTTAGTTGGGGAAGGCCTCTTGGAAGAGATGTAATTTTACTAAGGCTTTGAAGGTGGAGAGAGTGCTGGTCTGTCACAGATGAGGGGGTGGGAGCTGCAGACCCGGAGGAGGCATGGGCAAGGGGTAGACCACGAGATAGATGAGATCACGGTACAGTGAGTAGGTTGACATTAAAGGAGTGAAATGTGCAGGCTGGGTTGCAGTAGTAAATCAACAAAATAAGGTTCGAGGGGAAGGATGATTGTAAGGAAATTCTGTTGGATGCCTAGGTAGACTGGCAACGACCAGAGTTCTTGAGGAATATGGAGCTCTGGCCGGAACTTTTTTTTTAAGGCAAATGATCCAGGGAGGAGAGTGAAATACTAACTGAAGTGGGGAGAGATAGGAGGCAGGGAGGTCACCAAGAGACTGAGACAATAGTCGACGGTACATGATAAGAGCAGGAATCAGTGTGGTGGCAGCTTGGATGGAGAGGAAAGGGAGGATTTCAGCTATGTTGTGAAGGTAGAACTGACAGGTTTTGGTGACAGATTGAACATGTGGGTTGAATGAGAGAGATGAGTAGAAGATAATGCCAAGGTGATGTGATTGTGAGACAGAGAGGTTAATAGTGTTGTCTACAGTAATGGGAAAGACAGGAGGAAGAGGATGGGTTTAGGGTGGCAAGATAAGGAGTTCTGTACGTTTCCTTCCCCCTAGAAAATCTGTCCTGCAATGACTATTACCTTAATGTCAGTGTACTGACTGCTTTTGAGGACGATGTTACTAAACCTATCTTGCCACATGATGCACTAGGATTTGCACCCTTTAATCACCCTTCCCTCAGCCCCACAGCACTCATGTACATATCCATAATTTATTTATTCATTTATATTACAGTCTGTCTCCCCCTATAGACTGTAAACTCTCTGTGGGCAGGGAACATGTCTATCAGCTCTGCTATATTGTGCTTTCTTAAGCGTTTAGTACAATGTACTGCACACAGTAAGCACTCAATAAATACCACTGATTGACCGATGATGCTAATGATAATTCCTAAGAGTCTTCTGAAGAAAGATTATCTGGAGAATGTCACATTGGCACCAGATGTAGTGTACATAATAGATCCAGATTTCTACACCACACCCAGTTTATCAACTGGTGGTGAGGAGAGTTACTACACTGGGCAAGAGAAGCCTTCCTGGAGGTGGAAAGATTTTAAGACATCTTTAGAGGAAAGTGATTGATCGATCATACTTGGAGACCATTGGCAATATGAGGACACTCTTTCTTAAAGGTACTGGGTAGAAGAGCTAGACTGTAAGCTTGTTTCTAGATGGTAAGCTTTTTATTAGCAGGGGCTGTATCTTCTAATTCTGTTTCATTGATCACTCCTAAGCGCTTAGTACAGTGCTCTGCACATAGTAAGTTCTCAATAAATACCACTGATTGATTGATTGATAGGAAATGGAGAGAAAGTTAGTGTGGGTATCATGGAAGTAGAGGACAAAAGAGCAGGTATAGAAAATTCAATTTTAATTAGCTGGCAACTCATTAGCACATCCAAAACTGGAATGCCACTAATTATACCAACTATTTTCACTGAGCAAATTCATGATTAGCTATGAAGCACAGACTTCCTATATTCCCAAAAAACTGTTCCTCAATTATCCCTCAGATTTATATTAATTTATATAATTGTGGTATTTGCTAACTGCTTATTATATGTCAAGCACTTTACTAGGTGCTGGGGTATATACAAGATAATCAGGTTGGACAAAGTCCTGTCACACAAGGGGCTTAGAGTCTAAGTAGAAGGAAAAACAGGTATTGACTCCCCCATTTTACAAATAAGGAAATTGAAACACTTAGAGGTTAAGTGACTTGCCCATGGTCACACATTAGGCAATTAGTAGAATTGGGATTAGAACCCAGGTCCTTTAATTCCCAACTCCATGCCATCTCCACTAGGCCATGCTAAAGTATTTTCAAACACCTCTTCAACAACATCATAGCCATCCTGCATGAAAAAGTGATGTGCAGCTGGCCTGGGCCTGTTCTGTTCATTCTATGCAGCCATGCTGGAAGAGCTGGCCTGGACCTGTTCTGTTCATTCTATGCAGCCATGCTGGAAGATGAAATATGATGCAGGGGTTAGGATAAACTGCCTCACCCCGGGAAAACTATTCCAACTCCCATCCTTCGCCCATCAAAGTCCTTAAGAAATGTCATTCAAGACTTGCAGCATGCAGCTGGCTGTATCCTGGAGGCACACACCGGAGGAGACACGCAAATGATTGAATCAAATTCAGCGAATCAGCCAGCCTTCTGGGCAGATGATCAGTCTAAAGAAAAATGAGGTGATCTTGCCATGCGCACCACCAGAAATGTATATTGGCAACACAGAGCTAAATACTCTCATAAGCTCTCATAAACTTTGGCCAGTGATTCAGTGGTAGACGTTGAAAGGCAAGGAAGTAGAAAACTGAATCAAGAAGGCCAGAACATTCTTTGAGAGACTGAAATCAGGAAACCAAAGGCAAAGAGTAAAGAGCAAACATTCTGAGGACATAGTAAAACAAAGCCTGCAACCCAGATGAAAACTGGGATTCAAGAGCAGAGGACAGCACTAGAGCATTTGTATACTGTACTATAAATTACTCTAATTCTGTCTCCCCCTCTACACTGTAAACTCCTTGGGGGTAGGAAATGTGTCTGCGAACTCTGTTGTATTGTACTCTGCCAAGCGCTCAGTACAGAGCTTTGCACATAGTAAGCACTCAATAAATACCATTAATTTATTGATTGATTGAACAACACGGACCACTGCTATCAAGAAAGCATTAGCTCTTCTTGGCAAAACCTTCATAAGCATCAAAAGAAAAGAGGTAAAAGTGAAAACAATGCCAGGCACTATAACACCAAACATGACAACACAATAATCGATAGCCTTTTTTGGGTACACAATGTAGCTAGGACTGTAGGTCCTACATCGACCTTTCCCTCCACACAAGCATTCAGGTGAATTTCATGGTCAGTGATGTCTACTTAGAATACCAGGAACAATTAAAAATACTATACATATATATATGTATATATATATATATATATACATTATACATGTGAATACATACACATACACTTATATAATTATGTACTTTCTATTAATGAGACAGTACATCTTTTGACTGTTCGAGTAGGTGCCTCTTTCCAGCTTTTATTACTAAACTGAACAAAGTCAATGTAATAGTACAACAAATATTTAACAAGAAATATTCTTAAAAATTTAGTCAGCAAAAGAAACATAACTTCAAAAAGATGAAATCCCCTGCCCAGAAAAAGTGACAACTTTAATCACTACTTTATAATGTGACATCATGATAGTTCAAGAATACCTTTAAGTCACTGAACCCTGGGTAATGAATTTTATAGATACAAGACTCTGGTCAATTGCTAACCTGAGGTCTACAATACCAAAGCTGCTTTTACTGGTTTCATCTAAAGGTATTGGTGCTTCATACATTCCCCTCCTCATTCTCCCTTCCACATCACCTATGCATTTGGATCTGTACCCTTTAAACCCTTGATATCCACCCCACCCTCAGCCCCAGAGAACTCATGTGCATATCCATATCCATTTTAATGTATTTGCATCCCCTCTAGACTGAAAGCTTCTTGTGGGCAGGGAACATGTCTACCATTTCTAATGTTCTGTACTCTCCCAAGCACTTAGTGCAGTCCTCTCCACACAGTAAGTGCTCAATTAATGCCATTGATAGAATTAATTATCCAAAAGCCTGACCCTCCTCTTTGCCAGAACACTGACTACTTAAGTATGTTAATAGTTTTGGTTATTTGCAGATGGATAATCCTAGTTCATTCTTCAGTCAACTCCGGTCTTCTCTGAGAGATAACTTCTACCTGCCAGAAAGACAGGTTGACAAGTCAGAGAGGCTGTGTAATCAAGTGGGTTACTGGAGATGGCACTCTAAGGCCGTTAACTGATCTGTTTTTACCCTTGATTTGAGGAAGGAACAGCCACATTAGCCTTTCTTCCTCTTTCTTTCTTCCTGGCAGCCAAACCCCTCCTGAACTTGGACCAATAGCATGAGGCCCAGTTCTTAGAAAAGCACTACAGTAACAGCCACTGAAGGAGAGATGAGAAAAAAAATGCAGAAAAAGAATAAATAAGGAAGGAATGAATATGTGAAAAGCTTGAAATGAACTACTTTCATTCAGCGCTAAAGTTTACTTGTAATACTGTTTGAGGTGAAATCCTCATTTCCTATGGTGATTTTGGATCCCATAGGGACTTTCCCATAGGATTAGATTTTTGACTGTATTTAGAAACCTCACGGGGGGATGATTTGAGGCTAAATCATCGCCTATAAAACACTCGAGATCTTGGGTGAAAAGGAGTATACAAGTACAAAATAGTATGGTTATAAATAAGAAACTAGCTCCTGCTGTGTGTTTGTACAGACCCACATGTGTACAGATGTCCTGCTAACCACCACCTTGAACAGGCAATACCCCTCATCTTAAACAACACTTTAACTACAGGTCAGATAAAATTATCCTGGAAGCTGTCTGGAAATGTTTTAAAGACCATTGCTATGCAAAATCATTTGTCTCCCATTTCCCTGGGGCATTTGCTTTAGAGAAGTCTCACTGTGCATATTCAGAATATGAATGGTTTTGTGTAAGTCCTATCTCATAAACATGAGTACACATCCCCCTTCCAAATGCTGAAAATAGCCTCGTGAGCCTCTCATTTTTTTGTTTTTTGTTAGGTTTTGTTTTTTGTCTTTTTTTTTTGCGGGGTGTATCATTTGCACATGTAGTTAGGTGAGAGGAAAGATCTGCAAATGCAATTACTCAGTTCCAGGTATCCTAAGTAATAATGGCAGCAAAGCCTGTGTTCAGTCTTAAGACCACCTTGAGCTGTGCATGAAATTAAATACTTACACATGCAATTAGTTGTGATCTCAAAATTTGCATCCATGACTAATTGCCTACACAAATGCTGTATGGGTGCAAAGGAAGATACCATCATTTTTTTAATCTGACCCTTTTTACATATATAATAATTTAATCTTAGCTTCCAGAAAACAATATCCTAAAACTGTTATATTTTCCTACTGATCCAAGAGCTATCTGATTATTAATTTAAGGGTCCTTTTTATATTTTGCAAAGCATCTTCTAATCATTTGAATTAGTTTAATGGTCACAGAGACTGCAAAGGAGTTATAACTGTTAGCTCCATTTTATAAAAGAGAATAGTAAGATGCCCAAAGATTGTTACATTCCCCAAATCAAAAAAATGCTATGACTCTTAGAGAGGTAATTTTTTAACTTAGCCAACTATAACACCCCTGTAATAAGTCATCCTTAAAAGACAAAATATAGGGCAAAACTTTTCAAATGGAACTTTTTTACCCTTGTTATAAAATTGATATTTAAATGTACTACAAAAATATTATAGGTTGGATTTCTGATTTCAAGTGCATACCAATTTTAGAATTGCAGCTATCCGTATGCTTCCTCACTACAAGCCAAGCAAAACATCAAGTAACTAGAGCCTCACCTCCCTACATGCTCTCGACCCTCCTCACCTGGGGCAGGACAAACAGCCTACCTTCCCTGCCACCCAGGGCCCCTGGCCCTGGCCTGCTCTGTGCACACTGGGTCAGGTATAAGGCACTGCTGAACCTTCTCAGCCCCTCTCAACTGCAGTCAGGCAAAACATCTGATAACTGCAGCCTTGCTTCCCCTCTCCCTGGGCAGGGTAAATGGCCCTCCCTCCCCAACACCCAAGACCCTGCCCCCTAGCTTGTTCTGTGTGTTAGCCAAGCTGCATCCCCCAGAACCGGCACTGGCTTCCCTCTGCACCATTGAGGAGAACTCAATTCTGTCAGTCAGTGTCAGTCAGTTGTATTTCTTGAGCACTTACTCTGGGTAGGGAACTGTATTAAGCCCTTAGGAGAGAACAATATAACAATATAACAGACACATTTCCTGCTCACAATAAGCTTACAGTTCGAGGGGGATTTCCATCCTGCTTTTCACCACCCTGTCAGGAAAGAGGACAGTACGTGCAACTACAAACCTCAGAGAAGCAGTGTGGCTTAGTGGATAGAGAATGGGCTTGGGAGTCAGAAGTACCTGGGTTCAAATGCCAGCTCTGCTACATGTCTGCTGTGTGACCTTGGGCAATTCACTTCACTTCTCTGTGCTTCGGTTACCTCATCTGTAATATGGGGATAAGAGTGTGAGCCCCTTGTGGGACAGGGACTGTGTCATTCATTCAATCACATTTATTGAGAACTTACTGTGTGCAGAGCACTGTACTGTGTCCAACCTGATTAACTTGTATCTACCCCAGTGCTTAGAACAGTGCTTGGCATTGTGTAGTAGCAGATTGGATGGAAAAGATAAGGTAGATTTTAGTCATGATGTGAAGGTAGAAACAGAAGGATTGGATCATGTGGCTTGAATGAGAGTGATGAACTGAGGAGCATGCCAAGGTTAGGGACTTGTGAAGCAGGCATGATAGTGGTGTTGTCTACAATGATGGGAAACTAATGGGGAGGACAGAGTTTGGGTGGGAAGATGAAGAGTTCTGCTTTGGACATGTTAATTCATTCAATCATATAATATGAATGTTTGCTATATGCCAAGCACTGTACTAAGCACCTGGGAGAGTACAGTACAACAATAAACAGACACAATCCCTGCCCATAACAGCCTAGAGATGAGCTTATGTTAAGTTTGAGGTGTCAGTGGGACATCCAAGAAGAGATGTTCTGAAGCCAGGAGGAAATGTGAGACTACAGAAAATGAGAGGGGTCAGTGCAGGAGTGGTAGATTTGGAAATCCTCTGCATGGAGATGGTAGTTGAAGCTGTGGGAGTAAATGAGCTCTACAGGCTAGTAAGTGAAAATGGAGAATAGAAAGGGACCCATTACTGAATCCCACAATCAGGGAGTATAAGGCAGAGGAGGAACCTGTGAAAGAGACTGAAAAGGAGCAGCCAGAGAGATAGGAGGAAAACCAAGAGAGAAAAGTGTCAGTGAATTAAAGCTTAGATAAAGTTCTAAGCAGTCAATTCTGCTGAATAATGCAGAGAAACATGCAGCAGGGATATTCCTTGCTGTTGCCTCTGACCTTGGCATTCATTTTGCTCTGTTATGAAAATGAAGTTTGCACTGTAAAGGACATGCCTCCGCAGGAAAAATACAAGATGTTTTTAATTTTGGAGCGTAACCTAGGTTAAGTTAAGATTTAAAGCAAGTTAGGGCCAGGTTATGAGTCACTTCTGCCAAATACATGATGATATTTTGTGTGCTTCCCCTAGTCAAGGGAGAGTTAAAATTCTGCCTTAAATAGTTGTCTGTACATAGAATAAATATTTGTTTACCTCTTTTCTATGAAGTGAGAAAGAGAGAGGCCTGGCCATCTGTCAGTACAAATACACAAACTCTGGGAAGTTTGTGTTACTGCACTGGGGAGGGTGCTCATGCTTTTGGTTTTTTTCTCCAGCTGGATGCTAAACTCACAGAATAGCGAGTCAGCAGTCACCCCCCAAAATGTCACCCAAGGTTCATAGGGATTTAGATCCATTAAGCCATGAGCTGAGGGCCACTAAGTACCAGAGGAACTACTGAATGTGCCACTCAAGACAAGTAGGGGTGACTATGGAAGGAAGCTTATTTTCTCCCATTTCTCCAGGGTGGATCTGATCCAAGAAAGTTACCTTAGCTGGCTCAAGAAAGATTCATTCATTCATTCATTCAATCGTATTTATTGAGCACTTACTGTACTAAGCACTTGGGAAGTACAAGTTGGCAACATATAGAGAAAGTCCCTACCCAACAATGGGCTCCCAGTCTAGAAGGGGGAGACAGACAACAAAACAAAACATGTGGACAGGTGTCAAGTCATCAGAATAAATAGAAGTAAAGCTAAATGCACATCATTAACAAAATAAATACAATAGTAAATATGTACAAGTGAAATAAATAGAGCAATAAATCTTTACAAACATATATACAGGTGCTGTGGGGAGGGGAAGGAGGTAGGGTGGGGGGGTGAGGAGGGGGAGAGAAAAAGAGGGGTCTCAGTCTGGGAAGACCTCCTGGAGGAGGTGAGCTCTCAGTAGGGCTTTGAAGGGAGGAAGAGAGCTAGCTTGGCAGGTGTGCAGAGGGAGGGCATTCCAGACCAGGGGGAGGACGTGGGCCAGGGGTCGACGGTGGGACAGGTGAGAACGAGGAACAGTGAGGAGGTTAGCGGCAGAGGAGCAGAGGGTGAGGGCTGGGCTGTAGAAGGAAAGAAGGGAGGTGAGGTAGGAGGTGGTAAGGTGATGGAGGGCCTTGAAGTCGAGAGTGAGGAGTTTTAGGTTGATTGGTAGCCACTGGAGATTTTTGAGGAGAGGAGTAACATGCCCAGAGTGTTTCTGCACAAAGAGGAACCGGGCAGCAGTGTGAAGTATAGACTGAAGTGGGGAGAGACAGGAGGATGGGAGATCAGAGAGGAGGCTGATGCTGTAATCCAGTAGGGATAGGATGAGAGATTGAATCAGCAAGGTAGTGGTTTGGATGGAGAGGAAAGGGAGGATTTTGGCCATGTTGCGGAGGTGAGACTGGCAGGTTTTGGTGACGGATTGAATTTAAGGGGTGAACGAGAGTGCAGAAATAAAGATAATGTTGTGGGCAGGGATTGTATCTGTTTATTGTTATATTGTACTCTCCCAAGCACTTTGTACAATGCTTTGCACACAGTAAGCACTCAATAAATGCAACTGAATGACTGAATGAATAACATGGTCCCAGGAGTCTTGGGGTTCAAGTCTGTGGTTGTGCCCAATTGGAATCCCAGCCAAGAGTTCGTGCCTCACCTCAATCACCATAAAACACCACCTACAGATGTCTCCAGGTTAAATCTGGGGTACATTTCCCTTTTAAAGTGACTGGGAAGGTTACAGGCCTGCTTGGCTTGAAGGAGTCGGGAATATGATTTGACTAGAACAGGGCCTTTGGGAAAACCAGGTGGCCTGAATTGGAAACAATACCAGACACTGCAGTGGCAAATAAAATATCTGGGCAGAAGATTATTTTTTCAAGTGTCCAGTGTGGAGGGCACATTTGTTGTGTATCAATCTTTCCATTCACACACATGGATAAAACGTCCCTGTCACAAGCATCATCTTTAAGCATGAAGAATAACTGCATGGAGTAGGAAATCATTAATTTCATGATGAATTGTCTTTTTGTTATTCAGTAAAAGAAGTGGAAATGCCATAATGCACATGTGGTAACTTAGGCATGTGTAACATGCTAGATTTCTTCCTGGAGGGAAATTACCTTTTAGCTCAACATACACTAAATTTTTCCCTTGAGAAAAAATAAACAAGGATTCCTCTGAATATCAAAGCATTTTTATAGGAGCTCTTTTTCCCTCCTGATCTTGATGCTGAAGGAAGCTTCACCTCTCAAAAGCATTGAAACAATTTAGGGGAGAAATAAACCAACAGAATATGCTATATAAAATTAAGGAACAAAAATAAACATGATAATTCCAGAAGTATTGCACAATAGCTTCAACTTGGGAAGAGACATTTTCTTCACTCCCCAGTAATAGTGTAAATATTAGGATGAGGCAGGGAAAGTACAATTCTAACTTGATCATGACTTCTGGGTGTATTTTTGTTCTGCGTTAGTGTCCAGAGAAGTATTCAGCAGGGGTTTCCGCTTGAGACAAACCTTCAGCACTAGCTTAGCTGTCTTTTTCCATCTGTGCTGTTATACTCCCATCTACTGATAAAGTGCTGCTACTTCCCTCTGAGATTGTATCTTCCTCCTTCATGGCCTTGGCACACATAGCAACATTTAAAGTCGCTAGAAGATAAGCCTTAACTATTGCTTTAAGCCACATGACCTCGAAGATTTCCAGGTCAATATGTCTGTGTGTATTTGGAGAGCAATCAATGGTTTTTCAGTTCACTGGGCAATACATTATTGTTTTCTTAACATTTTCCCCTCATGGCTTTCATGGAAAAGACAATCATCATCTAAAGCTGCTCCTACAGCTTAATTTTTGTATTGCTTTAATTAGGAAACCTTCAGCCACAGGTTCAAAGAAAAAGACTATGTATAGTTACTGCACTCACACAAAAATACCTTGATAAGTTTAGAGAAGGTCCTGGAAACCTGAGTTAAAAGAATGGTTAAAACCCTGCTGTATGAACTTCTTAACTGACCTCTCCCTTTCCATCTATCAATCAAAGGTATTTATTGAGAGCTTACTGTGTGCACAGCACTGTACTAAGAGCTTGAGAAAGTTAAAACCCTGCTGTATGAGCTTCTTAACTGACCTCTCCCTTTCCATCTATCAATCAAAGGTATTTATTGAGAGCTTACTGTGTGCAGAGCACTGTACTAAGAGCTTGAGAAAGTTACACACAACAGAATTGGAAGACAGGATCCCAGCCCACAATGAGTTTATAGTGTACGGGGGAGACAGACATTAAAATAGATTATGAATAGGGAAAATATTAGAGTATAAAAATATTTACATAACTAATATGGGATTAGGGTTAGTACACAACTAAGTTTTGTACTACTAAGGGCATTTAGTATTTACCCCAACCTCGGCCCCACAGCACTTATGTTCATATCTCTAAATTATTCATTTTTATTAATGTCTGTTTCTCACTCTACAATTTAAGCTACTTGTGGGCAGGGATCATGTCTACCAAATTTTTTGAATTGTACTCTCTCAAGTGCTTAATACAGTGCTCTGCACACAGCAAGTGCTCAATAAATACTATTGAATGAATGAATGAATGAATGAATGAAATACCATTGATTGATTGATTGCATAGTCGACCTTGAGGGGAGGGCAGATAGAGGGCTTAGTCAGGGAAGACCTCTTGGAGGAGATGGGATTTTAGGGGGGTTTTGAAGGTGTGGAGAATGGTGGATTGTTGAATATGAAGGGGAAGGGACTTCCAAGCCTGAGAGAGAACAAAGACAAGGAATTGATTGTGGTATAGAAGAGATTGAGGTACAGAGGGTAGGTTAGTGTTAGAGGAACAGATTTTGCAGGTTGGGATTTTGCAAGGGCAACCACTGGAAGTTTTTGAGGAGTGGTGAGATATGGCTTGAACATTTTTTTTTCTTTTGTTTTGTTTTGTTTTGTTTTGTTTTGTTTTGTTTTGTTTTGTTCTTCAGAAAAATGATCCAGGCAGCAGAGTAGAGTATGGACTGGAGAAGAGAGAAACAGGGTGCAGGGAGGTCAGTGAGAGGACTGATGCAGTAGTTGAGGAGGGAAATGATAAATGTTTGGCTCAAATCTATCTCTCTAGTCCTCATTTCTTTCCTTCTCTACAATCTCACAATTCTCCAAGACTTCAGAACACCTCAAACTGAACAGGGGCAAAACAGAACTCCTCATTTTTCCACCCAAATACTGTCCTCACCCTGACTTCCCCATCACTGTAAACAGTCCACCACACTCCTTATCCTGCAAGCTTATATCCTTGGCAATGTCCTTGACTCATCTTTCACTTAACCCACATACTCAATCTGTCACCAGTTGGTTCTACCTTCATAATATCACTAAAATCCACTCTTTCCTCTCCAGCCACACTGATCCAAACATTTAGTATACCTCATCCTTTTTTTTAATGGTTTTTGATAAGCACTTACTACATGACAGGTACTGTACTAAACCCTGGGTAGATGCAAAATAATCAAGTTAGACATAGTCACTGTCTCAAATGAAGCTCACAGTCCTAATCTCCATTTTACAGATGATGTAACTGAGGCACAGGGAAGTCAAGTGACTTGTTCAAAGTCACACAGCAGACATGTGGAAGAGTTGGGATTAGAACTCAGGTCCTTCTGACTCCCAGCCCACGCTCTATCCACTAGGCCACACTGCTTCTCATTTCAACTTCTGCATTCCCTCCTCACTGACCTCCCTGCCCCATACTCTGCTGCCTAGATCATTTTTCTAAAACAATCATCAGTCCACATCTCCTCAAGGACCTCCAGTGTTTGCCCATCCACCTCCGCATGAAACAAAAACTCCTTACCATTGGTTTTAAAGTACTCAACTGTGCCTCAGTTCCCTCAACTGCAAAATGGGGATTCAACACTGTTCTTGCTCCTATGGGCCCCTCTGGGGCCTTCTGTGAGCCTCATGTGGAATGTGATTATTTTGTACATACCCAGACCTTAATAAGGTGCTTGGCACATAAGTGCTTAATAAAAACTATTATTATTGTTATCATTATTAATAAATCAGCCTGCCCCCTCTTATCTTACCTCACTGATTGCCTACTACAGCCTTCATTAAATGCCAACCTACACATTAGTACCTTGAAATAATCTATCTTGCTGATGACCCCTTGCCCATGTCTTTCTTCTGGCCTGGAACTCCCTCCTTGTTCATATATGGTAGACCATCACTCTCCCCACATTGAAAGACTTATTAAAATTACACCTTCTCCAAAATGCCTTCCCTGACTAAGCTCTCATGTCTCCTACTCCCTCTCCCCTCTTTGTCACCTATATGCTTGGATCTTTAATCAATCAATTAATCAGTTGTATCTATTTAGTGCCTACTGTGTGCAGAGCACTGTTCTAAGCATTTGGGAGACTACAATATAAAATACACTTAAATACACCCTTTCCTCCATCCAAATTGCTACCATGTTAAACCTTGATTACTATAACAGTCTCCTTGCTGACCTCCCTACCTCCTCTGTCTTCCCACTTCAGTCCACAATACATTCTACTACTGGGATCACTTTTTTTCAAAAATGTTCAGATCATGTTTCCCCACTCCTCAAGAATTTCTAGTGGTTGCCCATCCACCTCTGTATCAAACAGAAACTCCTTCTTTAAATCACTTAATCATCTTGCCCCTTCTACCTCACCTTGGTTCACTCCTACTACAACCCAGCCCACAAATTTCACTCCTCCAATCCCAACCTTCTCAATGTACCTCGATCTCATCTATCTCACCACTGATCTACCCTTGTCCTGCCTCTGACCTGAAACACCATTCCTCTTTATATCCAAGAGACAATTACTCTCCTCCCATTCAAAGCCTCATTGACGCCATATCTCCTCCCAGAGGCTTTCCCTGACTAAACCCTCTTTTCCTTTTCTTCCACTCCCTCTGCATCACCCCAACATGCTCCCTCAATTCATCTTCATTTATTCATTCATTCAACTGTATTTATTGAGCGCTTACTGTTTGCAGAGCACTGTTCTAAAAGCTTGGAAAGTACAATTCAGCAACAAATAGAGACAATCCCTGC
The DNA here is from genome assembly GCF_015852505.1 of Tachyglossus aculeatus. Taxonomy (NCBI): domain Eukaryota; kingdom Metazoa; phylum Chordata; class Mammalia; order Monotremata; family Tachyglossidae; genus Tachyglossus; species Tachyglossus aculeatus. The sequence goes on along the minus strand of NC_052070.1, from coordinate 92,053,471 downwards.
CCGCAATCGGCTCACAGTCTAGAAGGGGGGAGACAGGTATCAAAACAAGTAAACAGGCATCAATAGCATCAATATCAATAAATAGAATTAAAAATATAGACACATCATTAATATAAAGAAATAGAATTGGAAGTATGTACATATACACCCAAGTTCTGTGGGGAGGGAGGGGGATACAGAAAAGCGAGTGAGATAGGGCAATGGGGAGGGTAGGGGGAGTTGGGGGAAAAGGGGGCTTAGTCTGGGAAGGCCTCCTGGAGGAGGTGAGCTTTCAGAGGGGCTTTGAAGGGGGGTAAGTGTGATTGTTATTCTCCTAGCCCCACAGTACTTTTGTACATATTTGTAATTTTATTTATTTATTAATATCTGTCTCCCCCTCTAGACGGTCATTTGTTGTGGCAGAGAATGTGTTTGTTATATTGTTATATTGTACTCTCCAAGCACTTAGTATAGTGTTCTGCACAGAGTAAGCACTCAATAAATAGAATTGATTGACTGACTTTCTATGCATATAATCTGTACACTTTTAAGCCCTTGATAGTCACCCCACCCTCAGCCCCACCACACATATGCATATTTATCAGTACATGTCCATAATTAATTTTTTAATGTCTGTCTCCCCATCTACATTGTAAGCGCCTTGTGGGCAGGGCATGTATTTCCCAAGTACTTAGTATAGTGCTCTGCCCACAGTAAGTGCTTAATAAATAACACTAATTGATTGATTGATTATAATGGTGGCTATTTTACTGAAGAGGAAAGGACATACTTTATCTCAGTTTTGAAGATAGAACTGACAGGGCTTCGTGACAGATTGAATGTGTGGGTTGAATAAGAGAGATGAGTCATGGATAATGGTGCTGTCTATAGTGTTAGGAAAGTCAAGGGGAGGACAGGGTTTGGGTGGGAAGATGTGGAGTTCTGTTTTGGACATGTTAAGTTTAGGGTCTTGGCAGGCCACCCATGTAGAGATGTCTTGAAGGCAGGAGGAAATTCAAGTTTGCAGAGATCAAGGCAAGAGTGGTAGATTATTATTATTAGGAGTAGTATCATTGTAATTAATATTATATTTGTTAAATGCTTACTTTGTGTCAAGCACCGCTGTAAGCACTGGAATATGAAGAAGGTTATTAGGTCCAATACAGTCCCTGTCCCACAAGGGGGTTCACAGTCTAAGTAAGAAGGAGAATTTACAGTGAATCCCCATTTTTACAGCTGAAGATACTAAGACACTGAGAAGTTAATGACTTGCCTAAGGTCTCACAGCAGGGAACTGGCAGAGCCAGGATTAGATCTCCTCACCATGCCTGCCTCGTTCTCGCCTGTCCCGCCGTCGACCCCTGGCCCACATCATCCCCCTGGCCTGGCATGGCCTCCCTCCCAACATCCACCAAGCTAGCTCTCTTCCTCCCTTCAAGGCCCTACTGAGAGCTCACCTCCTCCAGGAGGCCTTCCCAGACTGAGCCCCCTCCTTCCTTTCCCCCTCGCCCCCCTCTCCATCTGCCCACCTTACCTCCTTCCCTTCCCCACAGCACCTGAATATATGTAAATATGTTTGTACATATTTATTACTCTATTTATTTATTTATTTATTTATTTTGCTTGTACATATCTATTCTATTTATTTTATTTTGTTAATATGTTTGGTTTTGTTCCCATCACTGTTGATGGCACTACCATCCTTCACATCTTACAAGCCCGTAACCTTGGTGTCATCCTCGGCTCCGCTCTCTCATTCACCCCTCACATCCAAGCCATCACCAAAACCTGCCAGTCTCAGCTCTGCAACATTGCCAAGATCCGCCTTTTCCTCTCCTTTCCTCTCCTCTCCATGCAAACCGCTACCCTGCTCATTCAAGCTCTCCTCCTATCCCATCTGGACTACTGCATCAGCCTCCTCTCTGATCTCCCATCCTCATGTCTCTCCCCACTTCAATCCATACTTCATGCCACTGCCCAGATTGTCTTTGTCCAGAAACGCCCTGGGCATGTTACTCCCCTCCTCAAAAATCTCCAGTGGCTACCAATCAATCTGCGCATCAGGCAGAAACTCCTCACCCTCGGCTTCAAGGCTCTCCATCACCTCGCCCCCTCCTACCTCACCTCCCTTCTCTCCTTCTACAGCCCAGTCCGCACCCTCCGCTCCTCTGCCGCTAATCTCCTCACCGTGCCTTGTTCTCGCCTGTCCCGCCATCGACCCCCAGCCCACATCATCCCCCTGGCCTGGAATGCCCTCCCTCTGCCCATCCGCCAAGCTAGCTCTCTTCCTCCCTTCAAGGCCCTACTGAGAGCTCACCTCCTACAGGAGGCCTTCCCAGACTGAGCCCCCTCCTTCCTCTCCCCCTCGTCCCCCTCTCCATCCCCCATCTTACCTCCTTCCCTTCCCCACAGCACCTGTATATATGTATATATGTTTGTACATATTTATTACTCTATTTATTTATTTATTTATTTATTTTACTTGTAAATATCTATTCTATTTATTTCATTTTGTTAATATGTTTGGTTTTGTTCTCTGTCTCCCCCTTCTAGACTGTGAGCCCACTGTTGGGTAGGGACCATCTCTATATGTTGCCAACTTGTACTTCCCAAGCGCTTAGTACAGTGCTCTGCACAAAGTAAGCACTCAATAAATACGGTTGATTGATTGATTGATTGATTGATTCTCTGTCTCCCCCTTCTAGACTGTGAGCCCACTGTTGTGTAGGGACTGTCTCTATATGTTGCAAACTTGTACTTCCCAAGCGCTTAGTACGGTGCTCTGCACACGGTAAGCACTCAGTAAATACGATTTATTGATTGATCCCAGGTCCTCTGATTCCCAGGTCCATGCTCTTTCCAGTAGGCCACACATGGAGGTGGTAGTTGAAGCTGTGGGAGTGATGGACTTTTCCAAGGGAGAAATGGAGCCTAATTATAGCAGTGTTGCCTAGTGGATAGAGCATGGGCCTGGGAGTCAGAAGTACCTGGGTTCTAATCCCACCTCCTTCATCTGTCTGCTGTGTGACCTTGGATGAGTCACTTAACTTCTCTGTCCCTCAGGTACCTCATTTTAAAAATAGGGATTAAGATTATTAGCGCTGTTTTGGCCATGGATTCTGTCCAACCTGATTTGCCTGTATCTACCTCAGCACTTAGTACAGTGCCTGGCACATAGCAAGCACTTAACAAATACCATTAAAAAAGGGGAGTAATTGAAGATAGAGAATAGAAGACCCAGAACTGAGACTTTAGGGAGGCAGAGGAGGAGCAGCCAGAGAGATATGAGGAGAAAAAGGAGAAGACAAATGTCGGGTTAGACAAGGGTAATGTTTTCAGTAGAAGGGGGTTGTCTACAGCCTCCAAGGCAGCAGAAAGGTCAAGGAGGATTAGTATAGAATAGAGGCCATTGGATTTGGCAAGAAGGAGGTCATCGGTAACCTTAGAGAGATGTTTCCATAGAGTGAAGGGGGAGGAAGCCAGGGGTCAAGGAGACAGTTGGAAAAGAGGAATGGAAGCAGTCAGTGTAGACAACTTGCTCAAGGAGTTTGATTAGGAATGAAAGGAGGGATATAAGGCTCTGTCCTGGTTCTCCCCTCTTCAGTCCATACACTCTTCTGCAGCCTGTGTTTCCTTTCTGAAATACTGTTCACATCATTTCTCCCTACTCCTGAAAAAAACTACTGGCTGCCCATTTCCTTTTACATAAGATAAAAACTCCTTACTACTGATTTCAAATATTTCCAAGAGTTTTTTTTTCCATTTCACGTCAGCTTCCTTCATCCATTCCTCGTTAGCTCACTTTCTTTGCTCTACCCGAGCTCATTTTCTAACTCTACACCACTCTCAATTTGCCTACCTCCAATCCCTTGCCATGCTGTTCCCCAGCCTGAATCTCCCATACCATCACAGGTTTTCCAGACCTCAACCCTCCCCATCTTTAAAGTCATCCTAAATTCCCATCTCCTGACGATCTCCCACTAATAATAATAATAATAATAATAACTGTGGTGTTTGTTAAGTGCTTACTATATGTCAAGCACTGTACTTAGTGCTGGGGTGGATACAAGAAAATCAGGTTGTACAATAGTCCCTGGCCCTCATGGGGTACACAGTCTCAATAACCATTTAATAGATGAGGTAACTGAGGCACAGAGAAGTGAAGTGGCTAGCCCAAGGTCACATAACAGACAAGTGGCAGATCCAGGGTTAGAACCCATGACCTTCTGACTCCCAGGCCTGGGCTCTATCCACTATACCATGCTGCTTCTCCTTGAGGGCTAGAATTGAATCAACAAAGCCTAATGTATTGTACTTTCCAAGGGCTAAATAAAGTGCTCTGCACAGAATAAGTGCTCAGTAATTGCTTACTTACTGTACTAAGAACTTGGGTAAATACAAAATAATCAGGTTGGACACAGTCTATGTCCCATGTGGGGCTCATGATCTTAATCCCCATTTTGCAGAAGAGGAACTGAGGCACAGAGCAGTTAAGAGACTTGCCTAAGGTCACACAGCAAGACAAGTGACGGAGTCTGAATTCAAACTCAGGTCCTGACTCCCAGGCTTGTATTCTTTCAAGTAGGCCACACTGCTTTTCAGGTTGCTACTGAATGGCTAAGCACCAGCAAGACTTCCCTGACTTTCCAAAACCCCAAGTTACAGCAACACAACAGCCACCCTGAGACCTTGTGCACTTATACCCATCCTCTATATGTATAAAATATATATGCAGTCATATTCACTTGTAGATTCATTTGTCTTGATTTACTTGGCTATTTCAACCTGGCATATTTTTTCCATTTCTATCTGATGCTTGCTATTCCTACTGCTCCCACTATTTGTAAATATATTGCATATCTTGTGGACAGCATCCTTGTGTTTTGCTTTTGTCATGCTTCCCCAAGTCTTCAGTATAGCACATATCACTCAGTAAGGTGCTCAATAAATACTATTTATCACTATTAACATTGTAGTCAGGGCACTTCTTACACTAGGTCAATGCAGAAAATGAGATGAATTCTTCCTCTATTTGGCTATTGCAAGTTTCCATGTCTGATTTTATATCAGCAAGGAGGAAAAAAAAGTGCAGCAACTGTTTTTCCAGTTTTACATCTCCATCATCAGTCTAAGTAAAAAGAGGCGATTCACCTTTAAGAATTGTCAGTAAGATTAGTTTAGTGTGAAAGAAATTAAATGTCAATTTTATCTTGATTCATCACAGCTCTTTAATCAATGTCAATGCATCACTTCCCCTGATCATTCCTCCATCAAACACTGACCTGGAAATCTGACACTAATCTTCCATGTGCCAGCTTGGCTAATTAAGAACTTTGTTATTCCACCTTCAGTCTTTAAAAAGGATAGGGAAGTAGAGGGGAGGTAGGGAGGAGGCACCAAAGAGATGCCCTTTTTATGGGGAAAAAACCTTCAGAGAGCTGAGCAGTAATTATTAACCAGGATAAAAGGCTGGAATGTGTGATGAGCATTTTAGTTTATAAAATGCTTGAGATTTACTTCTAGAAAATGTGAGAAAAGGAAAAGAATAAAAGCAAACCAGGATCATCTGGAAACAAAACCTTATAGTAATAATAATGATAATAGTGGCATTTTTTAAGGACTTACATTTTTGCCAAGCACTGTGCTAAGTGCTGAGGTAGCATCAAGGTGATCAATCAATCAATCAATCAATCAATCGTATTTATTGAGCGCTTACTATTTGCAGAGCACTGTACTAAGCGCTTGGGAAGTACAAATTGGCATCACATAGAGACAGTCCCTACCCAACAGTGGGCTCACAGTCTAAAAGGGGGAGACAGAGAACAGAACCAAACATACCAACAAAATAAAATAAGTAGGATAGAAATGTACAAGTAAAATAAATAAATAAATAGATAAATAGAGTAATAAATATGTACAACCATATATACATATATACAGGTGCTGTGGGGAAGGGAAGGAGGTAAGACGGGAGGATGGAGAGGGGGACGAGGGGGAGAGGAAAGAAGGGGCTCAGTCTGGGAAGGCCTCCTGGAGGAGGTGAGCTCTCAGCAGGGCCTTGAAGGGAGGAAGAGAGCTAGCTTGGCGGATGGGCAGAGGGAGGGCATTCCAGGCCCGGGGGATGACGTGGGCCGGGGGTCGATGGCGGGACAGGCGAGAGCGAGGTACAGTGAGGAGATTAGTGGTGGAGGAGCGGAGGGTGCGGGCTGGGCAGTAGAAGGAGAGAAGGGAGGTGAGGTAGGAGGGGGCGAGGTGATGGAGAGCCTTGAAGCCCAGGGTGAGGAGTTTCTGCTTGATGCGCAGATTGATCGGTAGCCATTGGAGGTTTTTGAGGAGAGGGAGTAATATGTCCAGAGCGTTTCTGGACAAAGATAATCCGGGCAGCAGCATGAAGTATGGATTGAAGTGGAGAGAGACACGAGGATGGGAGATCAGAGAGAAGGCTAGTGCAGTAGTCCAGACGGGATAGGATGAGAGCTTGAATTAGCAGGGTAGCGGTTTGGATGGAGAGGAAAGGGCGGATCTTGGCAATGTTGCGGAGCTGAGACCGGCAGGTTTTGGTGACGGCTTGGATGTGAGGGGTGAATGAGAGAGCGGAGTCGAGGATGACACCAAGGTTGCGGGCTTGTGAGACGGGAAGGATGGTAGTGCCGTCAACAGAGATGGGAAAGTCAGGGAGAGGACAAGGTTTGGGAGGGAAGACAAGGAGCTCAGTCTTCGACATGTTGAGCTTTAGGTGGCGGGCGGACATCCAGATGGAGATGTCCTGAAGGCAGGAGGAGATGCGAGCCTGGAGGGAGGGGGAGAGAGCAGGGGCAGAGATGTAGATCTGGGTGTCATCAGCGTAGAGATGATAGTTGAAGCCGTGGGAGCGAATGAGGTCACCAAGGGAGTGAGTGTATATTGAGAACAGAAGGGGACCAAGCACTGAACCTTGGGGAACCCCCACAGTAAGAGGATGGGAGGGGGAGGAGGTGATCTGTTCAGACGTAGTCCCTGTTCTAAAGGGAACTCACAATCTATTCAATTCAAATCAATCATATTTACTGAGCACTTACTGTGTGCACAGCACTGTACTAAGTGCTTGGAAGGTACAATTCAACAATAGAGACATTCCTTGCCCACAACAGGCTTACAGTCTAGAAGGGCGGAGACAGTCATCAAGATAAATAAATAGAATTATAGATATATACACATCAAAACAAGTAAACAGGCATCAATATAAATAAATAGATTTATAGATATATACATAAGTGCTGGGGAGTTAGGGGAGGGGAAGAGCAAAGGGAGCAATTTGAGGTGACGCGGAAGGGAGGGGAAGCTGAGGAAAAGGGAGAGGGAGAACAGTTACATAAACCCGATTTCACAGATGAGCAAGCTGAGGTATAGAGAAGGTAACTGACGTGCCCAAGGTTACATAGCAGGCAGTTTAGAACCTAGGTCCTCTGACTCCCAAGTCTGTGCTCTTTTCTAGGCAATACTACTTAAGAGGACCAGGCTTGATCAAAGTGTTGTGATATGAGAACTGGGTATTCCATCTGGAATGTAATGATATTCAATCTTCACCTTTAGCAAAAGTACATGATCAATATCCAGATAGAGGTAGCTTGGGGTTCAAAAACATCACATTTCATGTCATGTACATGATATATAAGAGTTATTTCCCTTGTCTGCTGTTTTTAGCAGTGCAGGAAAAGCAGCTTTAGGGGGTTGCTCAAGGAATCAGTTGTATTTATTGAGTGCTTACTGTGTTCAGGGGACTGTATTAAGCACTTGGGAGAGTGCAACACAGTAATATTACAGTCAAATTCCCTGTCCGCTATGAGCATAGCCAGAGCCCAGAGATATTTTCTTAGTGGAAGCCAAACTACATCACCTAGGAAGCAGAGTGGCATAGTGGATAGAGCATGGGCCTGGGAGTCAGAGGACCTGGGTTCTAATTCCTGCTCTGTTCATTATTTGCTGCGTTACCTGGGGTAAGTCACATAACTTCTCTATGCCTCCTTCAACTGTAAAATGGGAATAAAGACTCTGAGCCCCATGTGGGACATGAACTGTGTCCAACCTGATTCAGTGCATATCTACCCCAGTGCTTAGTACAGTGCCTGGCACAGAACAGTGTTCTGCACATAGTAAGCACACAATAAATACCATTGATTGAAAGTAAGTGCTTAACAAATGCCATAAAAATAGCACAATTACTATTATTACTCACTCATAGAGGTTCACTTTATCGAAGAGGTGAATTGGTAGAAAGACAGTCAAGGTTGACCTGGAGCCAGGGCTTTTCCCTCTAAAATAATCACTAACTGACCAGCTATAGGGAGCTGCCTCCGCTCCATCCCCCACATATAGTTTGGAATAACAGACCAAGAAAGGAATTGTACTTTGTTTTCTTCTAATATATCAGGTGATATGCTTTAGCCGGAGGCCTGGTGCTGGACTAGGTAGTCACATGATTTCACTGAGTGAGGCAATCTCTGTATTCCCAATTCTCAGTGTATGCTGACACAACCTGAAAATCCTGACAAACTGACAAAAGCAATCAGTTCTGAATCTGGGCTGTTAAATCAGAGTTCAGCAGACAAAGTTTTCACTCCACTGCTATAGCTGAGGAAAGGTCAGAGAAAATAGTGACCTAGGGATCGGAGTCACAGAGAATGGTCCTTGAGCAGTGCAGAATTCTGGGTGAGAAACTGCCTAGTGGTGGAGGGAGCCACGAGGAGACCAGGTGGAGAATTAGTCAAATCAATCAATAGTATTTATTGAGTGCCTACTAAATGCAGAGCACTGTACTAAGTGCTTGGGGAAGTACAATGTAACAGAGTTGGTAGACGGGTTTTCTGCCCACAACATGTCTGCTAATTCTGTTGTATTGTACTCTCCCAAGGCTAAGTGCAGTGCTCTACACACAGTAATCATTCAATAAACACGATTGATTGAATGAGCTTGCAGTTTAGATTCTTGCTGGGATTTGTGGAACTGCAGGGCTCTCAGTGGTATTCCATCTGTTGTTCACTCCTGCATGAAGTCTAGCAAAATCCTAAACTTTGTGAGGTAAGATCAAGTGGCAAGCCTCACTGAGTATGGGCTAACTGAAGATCTTCAGTTATTAAAATATCTCAGCAGTACAACTAAACATATTGAACTAAACAACCCAAACCATCAGAAGGTCTATGTCTAATAGGACAAAATTCTTAGCTATTTTTCTTTTGACTTGGTAGAAATAGAATAAAAAAGTCAGCATCTTATTATTTAGACTTTAAACTCCTTGTAGTCAGGCAACATATCTACCAACTCAGTTGTATTGAACTCCTCCAGGTGCTTAGCACAGTACTCTGTGTACAAAAATTGCATGATGTAGTGGATAGAGCACGCGCCTGGGAATCAGAAGGTCTTGGGTTCTAAACCCAGCTCTACCACGGGTCTGCTGTGTGACCTGGACCAAGTCACTTTACTTCTGTGGGTCTCAGTTACCGCATCTGTAACATGGGCATTAAGATTGTGAGACCTATTTGGGACAGGGACTGTGTCCAACCTGAATAGGTGGTACCTACCCCAGTGTTTAGAACAATGTTTGACACATAGTAAGTGATTAACAAATACCATCAGTATTATTAGTATTATTAACAAATACCATTGATTAATTAAGATCACCTTTGTAGATTTAATTTCCTTTGTGCTGTAACCAGCATTTCAAAATATTATTGCTATTTGATCACATGCTTCCTGCATGGATTTTTTCCACATAACAATAGAAATTGTATAGAATTGTGTAGAACCTCAGCTCCCTTAAGAATGAAATGTGGAAAGGAACCATCGTTTGGATGTGGATATTCTCATTTTAAATCACTGGCAAAGATCCTCATCAGAAGAAACCATGTGTCCTTTATGAAAAGAAGCCTAACAATTCAAAGAGAAGTTTTCTGAACAGACTCGGCATAGATTGTGACACTGTCTAAGATGCGTACATGTAATCTTTAATTCATACAGTGTCATTTCAGAATTACCAGCATTTCCAGCCTATGAAAAAAGATATGCAGAACTGAGCAGTCCAGATTGAAGCCAATACGAGACCTGCCTTTTGGTGACAAAGATTTCCAAACTTAAAATACTTGCTAAATAGAAATAAATCACAACAGCAAATGCAGATAATAATAATGGTATTATTACACATATACATGTGGTGGTTAAGTGCTTACTTTGTGCCAGGCACTGTACGAACTGCTGAGGTAGTTGTAAGCAAATAGAGTTGGACATGGTCCCTGTTCCATGGGGGACAGATGAGGTAACTGAGGCATAGAGAAGTGAAGTGACTTGCCCAAGGTCACACAGCAGACAAGTGGTGGAGTCATGATTAGACCCAAGACCTTCTGACTCCCAGGCCCATGCTCTATCCACTAGGCCATGCTGCTTCATAAATTATTTTTTTAGGCAGTCCAGAAGCCACCTTGAGGAGCTTTGTTCTGTTCTTTTATCCCTATATGAAAGGGTTTGAAGAGACCCTTTTCTGACCTAAGAGACAAGGCAGTACAAATTTAGTTCCTAGTGGAAGATAAGTATTGGTGGGTATTTTTCAGTCTAGGGTGGCCAGACAGAAATCATACCCTCAAATCAGTCAAGCAATCAATGGTATTTCCTCAGCACTTAATGTGTGCAAAGCACTGTACTAAGTGCTTAGAAGAGTAGACTATAGCAGAGTTGGTAGACACGTTCCAGGTTCACAAGGAGCTTACAATCTAGAGAGAGAAACAGATATGTACGTAAGTGCAGTGGGGCTGAAGACGGGGTGAATATCAAATGCTTAATGAGTACAGATCCAGGTGTGTAGACAATACAGAAGGGAGTGGAAATAGGGGAAATGAGGGTTGAATCAGGGAAGGCCTCTTGGAGGAGATGTGATTTTAATAAGAGGCTTGTAGGTGGGAAGAGTGGTGGTCTGTCCTATATGAAGTGGGTGTTCCAGGCCAAAGGAAGGACTTAGATGGGGGGTCAGCAAGGAGATAGATGAGATCATGTTGCAGAGATTAGGTTGGTGAGAAGTGAACTGTGTGGGTTGAGTTATAGTGGGAAATCAGCAAGTTAAGGTAAGAGGGGGAGAGCTGATTGAGTGCTTTATAGCCAATGGTAATGAATTTCTGTTTGATGCAGAGGTTGATGGGCAACACCGGAGGTTCTTGTGGAGTTGTGTGACATGGACTGAACATTTTCTTAGAAACAATATCTGGGCAGCTGATTGACCTATGGGCTGGAGTTGGGAGAGACAAGAGCCAGGGAGGTCAGAAAGGAGGCTGATGGAGCAATGGGGCCTGAAGAATCTGACTTCTGAAGATCTCAGAATGGTCCTAACCTGCAATTTTCATAATAGAACTCACTAAATCATTTATTTTAAAGCTTCAGTGCTGATTGTTAGGCATTTTATCAATCAATTAGTGGTATTTTAGGGGGGCTTACTGTGTGCAGACCACTGTATTAAGTGCTTGGGAGCATACAATACAATAGAGTTGATGGACAAGTTCCTGCCCTTATTTGTTTTATTCATATTAATGTCTGTCTCCCCCTTTAAGATCCTTATTGGCAAGGAATGTGTCCGCTAATTCTGTTGTACTGTACTCTGCCAAGAGCTTAGTACAGTGCTCTGCATTATACTATATGCTCATAAATTAAATTGATTGATTTGGAAGATTGTGTAAATAATAATAACTGTCATTTGTGACACTTTTATTACATGCCAACCGCTGAAGTAAGCGTTAGGGTATATACAAGATGATCAGGTCAGACACAGTCTTTGTCCCACACAGGGCTCAGTCAAAAAAGGTGGGAGAACAGGTAATGAATCCCCACTTTACAGATGAGGAATTGGAGGCAAAGAGATGTTAGGTGACTTTTTCAAGGTCAGACAGCAGGCAAGTGACAGAGCCAGCATTAGAACACAAGTCCTGTGACTCCTGGCTGGGCTCTTTCCCCTAGGCCACCCTCCTCCTCCCTCTGAGTGATACATCCTCATTCAATTAATTGCAGCTTTGAAAATCAAAATGTTCTAACCAAGAGGCCCTAGTCACCAAACCATAAGACAGAATTCAGAAAGAGATTTTTTTATTCCTCCAGTAACAACTTCTGAAAACGTTATCCTGCCTGCCTCCATGCAATTCTCCCATGTGTTTAGCCATTGTATAAAGGTTCATTGCTTCTCCATATCATAACAAACTTTAACTCTCATGGACCAATGCACTTCCCCCAGAAATTTGGATAGGAAAACATCTACCCTCTATCTTTCACAGTATTCACTTCTGGCTCCAAAAGAGAATCTCTGCACTGGGCCTCACAGCCCCTGAGGTTACCCACAATGCACCTCCCTGGAGGGAAGTGTCCTCAGGAGGCAGAGTGGAAACCACTGTCATCACAGAAGATTCACTGGGATTGAAAGACCATCTCCTAGCAACTAGTCCTTCTCCAAACATCACACTCCATCATTTACCCTGGGTATGCTGGGTACTAGCCACCCTCCACCGCCCCCAAATCCACCTGCCCCATGTCAGTTCTTGGAGAAATACCTTTCTGAGGGAATATGACAGGCTCTTCTCCCCTTCTGCAAAGGAAAGGAAGGATTGGACTCAATAACTCTCAGGAAAAATCCAACTGCCTCAAAGTTGGAGTTAAAAACAATCACAGCATTTGGCAAAGGTTGCTAACAAGCACTGAGCTTCTGAATCCCATTTAATTTAGAGAGGAAAACCAGAATACAAAAAGAAATGTTTTCATAGGCAGGTTTTGATTTCAGAGAAAATGAGCCTGGAAAAGGGCCAGGAACTCCTTGGCTAAGCAATGAAGTGGTCACCAGGGTGGTCATTTGCTTTGAATTTCTGGTGCCACATTGAATGAGCAAAGTTAGTCGATGTTGCTACCACTCCAGTGGGTAATTCCCCAGTGCAGCCAGCTGCTGTCAGGAAATTTATTTTATTTTTTTCTTTTTTCTCCCTAGCCTGCTCCCACCGTGCAACCATCCTGTTATGGCTTCTGCTCTTTCTCCCCTATATTTCTGTTTCCATCAATCAATTATATTTATGGAGTACTTACTGTGTGCAGAACACTGCACTAAGCACTTGGGAGAGTACAATATAATAATATAATAGACACATTCCCTACCCCCATCAAGCTTATAGTCTAGAGGGGGAGACAGACATGAATATAAATTTAAAAAATTATGGATATGTATATAAGTGCTTTGGGGCTGGGAGGAGAGATGAATGAAGGGAGCACGTCAGAGTGATGCAGAAGGGAGGGGAAAAAAGAAAGAAGGTTAAGTCAGGGAAGGCCTCTTGGAGGACATGGAGGAGCTGTACCTTCAGTAATGCTTTGAAGGTGGGGAAAGTAATCATCTATCGGATAATTGTCTGTGTTTTCCCTTCAATCTTGGGTCCTACTTCTCCTTTTCAGTAAGGGCACTGCTTGCTTCTACCCAGTCAAGTTCTCCCATGTCCTAGGTAAATTGTGCTGCCCTGCGGTTCAGAACTAAAATACCTGTGATTCCATTAGACAGTGGCAGCAGACACCCTCCAAAAGGACAGGGGCTTGAACCAGTGCAAACTTGCCCTGTTCCTGTTCCTAACAACCACCATGCTAATAAAAGCACCTGTTGCATCCCAGCTTGACTACAGCATTAGCCTTCTCGTTGTTCTCCCTGCCTCCAGTTTCTCTCATCTTCACTTCATTCTTCATTCTGCTGCTTAGATCATCTTTCTAAAATGTCCTTTGACACACTCTCCTCAAAACCTATCAATAATTATTTCATAAACTCACATCTCTTTACCTCCTCCTTACCGAGAAGCAGCGTGGCTCAGTGGAAAGATCACTGGTTTGGGAGTCAGAGGTCTTGGGTTCTAATCCCAGCTTTGCCACTTATCAGCTGTTGACTTTGGGCAAGTCACCGGCTTCTATGTCATTAATTTCTCAGGTCAGAATCTTTGATAATCTTTGAGCTCCTTTTCTGAATGGATGGGTGATTATAAGATGAGCCGTTGGTTTCACGGTTAGTGCTTGGCACACAGTAAGCGCTTAACTTCTCTCTGCTTCAATTACCTCATCAGTAAAATGGGGACTAAGACTGTGAGCCCCACGTGGGACAACCTGATTACCTTATATCTCCCCTATTGCTTAGAACAGTGCTTGGCACATAGTAAGAACTTAACAAATACCACTATTATTATTATTATTATTATTATTATTATTATTATCCACTCTCTTATCCTTCTACACCCAAGTTCGTATTCACTATCTCTACCAAGTTCACCTTCTCATTCTGCCTTATTCCTAACTCTCCTGACTTTAATCCTAAACTCATCCTCTTCCTTTTACCTGGATTGCTCTCCTGCTTCAAATTCAACAGACCACAGTTTCTTCCCATCTTCAGGCCCTTTGTAATCCCACCTTCTCCAAGATTTCCCTGATTAATTTTTCTCCCCAAGTTATATCCTCCCAACTATTACCTCAGCACATTTACCCTTCCTCAGCCCTTTTATAATCCTGTTGCCCGTTATTTTTTTAATGGTATTTGTTAGGTGCTTACTTTAGGCCAGGCATTGTACTGAGTCCTGGGGTAGATATAAGCTAATCAGGTTGTATACAGTCCTTGTCCCACTTGGGACTCATAGTCTTAATCCGCATTTTACAGATGAAGTAACTGAAGCACAGAGAAGTACAGTGAATTGTCCAATGTCACAGAGCAGACAAGTGGTGTAGCTGGGATTAGAACACAAGTCCTTCTGATTCCCAGGCTCTTGTTCTATCTACTAGACCATGCTTCTTCTCTTTTGAACTATCAATTTACATGCCTAATTTAATCACTTCTTTTTCCTATCTGTAAATCATTATGTGCTCATTGCTCCTCATTAGGTTGTAAATTATTTGGGGGCAGGAAACCTGTCTCCACAATTATTGTACACTCCCATGTGCTTACTTCAGTATTCTGCACACAGTAGGCACTCAGTAAATACTTCTGATTGTTTCAATTGCCAATCCCATGTCCTGGAATCCAAACCTAAGCAATCAATCAATGGTATTTATTGAGTGCTTACTTTGGGTAAAGCAGTGTACTAAGCATCTGAGAAAATAGAATACCATTGGTAGACACGACTCTTACCCACAGAGAGTTTAATATCTCTTTTAACATTGAAACATTGCTTTGCTGGGGATCTGCAGGGAGACCTTCCTAATCTTAGTTCTGTGCTTTTGGAAGAGGGAGTGGTGCTAGAAAATCCACCTGTCCTGGGCAGCTAATCCCAGAGACTGGAGTTGAATGAGGTGTGGCTGGACTCTACTCACTTATAACAATAATAATGATTATGGTACTTGTTAAATGCTTATTATGTGCCAAGCACTGTTCTAAACCCTGGGGTAGTTACGAGTTAATTATGTTGGACACAGTCCCTTTCCCACATGAGATCCACATTCTTATCCCTATTTTACAGATGAGGTAACTGAGGCACAGAGAAGTTAAGTGACTTGCCCAAGGTCACACAGCAGACAAGTGGTGGATATGGGATTAGAACTCAGGTCCTTCTGACTTCCAGTCCTGTGCTTTCTATACAAAGTTACACTACTTCTCAGGACCTAAGGTATCTCCCACTTCCATTCATACCAATAGAGACCTGCATAAGTCAGAAAGTCAGGGCTAAGCTCAGCCCAGGAATGGCTTTTATCCACCAGGGCTGTTGAGAGGAGAAGCCAGAGGCTTGGCCCAAGATGAGAATGGAAGAAAGTTGCTTGAGAGGATGTTTCCACTGGTAGCCTATGAGACAGAAGCACAGTTTGTGTCATCTTATATTGTACTCTCCCAAATGTTTTGTACAGTGTTCTGCACACAATAAGCACTCAATAAACATAATTAATTGATTGATCTCTCAAGAAGCTACATTCTAGAGAAAAGAAGAGTCAAACAGCTAGCTGCATTGTGCTTTAGGGAATTCAGAATGAGAAGGATTCCTGCTACCATTTCTCCTTCACCAAAGCTAAGGAAAAGAAGCCCTACTGCAGGTCAATGATCTCCACTGACTGGCAGTTTAGACAATAGTGATAAAATGGTGGCATTTTGATTCAGATCTCTACTTTCCTTCCTATACCTTTGGCCCAACACGAGTAAGCTGAGCCCTTTAGTTCACTTATATGTGAGAATAGCAGGTTCAGTGGTTAGGGCAATACTTGAATGAGAAAGAACACTCACTCTAATAGTCAATCAGGCATTACCTTCTCCATTATAAGGAGAGTTGGGTTTCCCATTCTATGTAGTCCTGTGAAATATAATTACTTTCCTACAGTCATGTGGCTCCTGTGATTTCCCCTACAACCTTTTCCCCTTTCAGTACTATGTCTGGGAAAGGCCTGGTCCCCCTGAGTCAAATAAAAAGATTTCCTCAGAGCCACTGGGTGCTCGCTCCCCATAAGACTTATCCCCACAGATGTTTGACCTGGACTACCAGACTTGCTCAACCTTGTCTCTGACAAGACCTGAGAGTTTCCATTCAGGGCTGAAAAATCCCCAAAGCGTGGCTTGCTGAGCTTATGGCCTAGTGGAAAGAGCACAAGCCTTGGAGTCAGACAGATGTGGATTCTAACCCCAGCTCTGCCACTTGTCTGCTGTGTGACCTTGGCAGGTCAGTTAACTTCTCTGTGCCTCAGTTACCTCATCTGTCAAATGGGGATTAAGACTGTGACTCCCATGTGGGATATAGACTGAGTCTAACCTGATTACCTTGTAACTGCCCCCAGCACTTAGAACAGTGCCTGGAACATGGTAAGCGCTTAACAAATGCCATAAAAAAAAAAATAAAGCCTGCCTTCTCCCCCAGTACTAATCCCAGTCTCCATCTCCCTCTAAGAACCCTGCACACTTTTTGACCCCACACTCAAAATGAAAAGTTAGTAGCTCTGGCTGAGTCAAATACAGATTCTAGATTGTTAGCTCACTGTGGGTAGGGAGGGTGCTTAATATAGTGCTCTGCACAAAGTGCTCACTAAATATGCCTGATTAATTGATTGATTGGCTCAATGTTCCTTGGAGCTTTCTGAGTCACTATTAATTCTTGCTCTAAGACACAGCTGACAAGGTCCCAAAACAATAGCTAATAACCTGGGCACCCTTGAGAAAGCATTATTAGGAAACATGATTAATAATAACAACTGTGGTATTTGTTAAGCTGGAGATAAAAGCTCCTGCCACACA
The DNA here is from genome assembly GCF_015852505.1 of Tachyglossus aculeatus. Taxonomy (NCBI): domain Eukaryota; kingdom Metazoa; phylum Chordata; class Mammalia; order Monotremata; family Tachyglossidae; genus Tachyglossus; species Tachyglossus aculeatus. The sequence continues at coordinate 92,036,274 of NC_052070.1, read as the reverse complement.
CTCTCGGATCCTGCCACCATGGCTAAGAAAAGCATCCACAGAAACTGCTGCCTTTCCTCCCCCACCAAGAACCCCATCTTCCGTCAAGCTCCATGCACGCTGGACTGGAGATGAGAGCTGCTGCCATGCACCCTCGGTGTCCCCCACACCAATAACCAACCATACCGTTTCACTGGGAACCAGCCCCAGCTCTCCTCTGTGCCATCAATGAGATTTCATCCCATCCTGCCATTCACCACACCAGCAAAAAAGAGAAGAGCACCCGCAGCATTAACCTGGGAAGACTGCCCTGGGGGTTGTGTGGGTATGTCTTGGATTCTGAGTCAAAAGGAGCCTGAAATTCTACTCCATTAGCCACAACACCCTACGGATTTTGTTTTCATTTAGTGTATTTGTCTGTGTTGTGTTCTATTGTGTCATCATTCCTCATGTGTCTGTCTGTCTCTTCTCCCCATTAATACCCTTAATTTGTCAACTCTGCAAAGAATGGGGGCTTAATACTAATAAGTGCTTAATACCACTACTACTGCTACTGCTACTACTATGTGCCAAGCACTGTACTAAGTGCTGAGGTAGGCACAAGATAATCACATTAAACCCAGTTCCTCTCCAACATGGGGCTCCCAGTTTATGCAGGATGAAGAAGAGGTATTTAACCCCATTTTTACAAGTGAGGAAACTGATGCACAGGAGTTAAGTGACTTGCCCCAGGTCACACAACAGGTAATTGGCAAATCTGGGACTAGACCTCAGGTCCTCTGATTCTCAGGCCCGTGCATTTTCTGCTAGGCCAGAACTCTTTCTCACTAGGGCAAGTTGCCTCTCTAAAAAGGGGAAATGGGGCAGAGGAAGCTGTCTCAAGAGAAACAAGGAACAGGTAGAGGAGGTGCAGCTGAATGGGGGTGGCACAGTTGAGGTGATTATATTATTATCCACAACCTTTTGGACATACAAACTAGTAATTTACCCACTGCTACATTCTCTAACCTCCAGAGAGATAAGTGGAAGGCTTACTTCAAAGAAAAATATTGACCTTTTCTCTTATACAGACACAGTAGTAGCAATTTAACCATGATCCCTGGAGTCCAGGTCCTAAGCAAGGGAAATATTGATTTTGATCTTTTTTAAAAAAATAAATTTCCTAAAATGAGCCAGGTGTGGTTTCTCCCCATACATGAGCAACTTTAAAGGACAAAAGGACCACGAAGGGATGGGGATTTTTAAATTTTCAGACAGAAACCCTACAAAAAAGATGTGCAGCTATCTATGAATGAGGGACATTTTAAATCTAGATACAGTCATTTAGTTTTTTTAATGAATTTCATGCACATATGCATTCCAGATGGCCTAGCAGGTCTAAAACCTTAGTTTGAGAAGATAATGCCTTGAGACAGAGATGTAGTTAATTACCCTTTCCAAGTATCTGATCTAGCAAAAACGTGTTTGCGCCATACATGTATATATCCATCCAGTCACCCAGCATCAGCTTCAGGTACAGTTTTGCTTCTGTATATGTGAAGGAGTAGAAGGCATCTGTGAAATAAGGCAATGGCCAACCACTTCTGTATCTTTACCAATAAAACCTTACGGATAGGCATACCAGAACAACTTTATGACAGAAGATGGGACGTTTTGAACAGGGTGTGTCCTTGGAGTCGCTGGGGTCGGAAATGACTCGACGGCATTTGAAAAAGAGAAAGCATCCAAAATGAAAAAAGTTGAGGTTCCAAGAGGCACTAAAATAAGAAAAAGCTTTCCTCCTTATTCTTCATCTCTAATTTTTTCTAAGCACATTGCTCCCATGGATAAGTTCACATCTAAAGTTATTCTGTTATTATGCCTGAACAAGTTTTATTATGTTTACAATAGAAATCCTTCTATGCTGTATAAGCAATGAAGAGTTTTTTTAGGTGCTATAAATTATTACACACCAGAGCAAACACTTATGTTGAGCTCTGGAGTCCCAGGGAGAGCTAAAGATGCTCCTTCTGTGTTTGGAAAATTTTTAGCAATCAATCAATGTAAAACACTTTAAATAATAATAATGATGGTATTTGTTAAGTGCTTACTATGCGCAAATCAATCAATCAATCAATCAATCAATCGTATTTATTGAGCACTTACTTTGTGCAGAGCACTGTACTAAGCGCTTGGGAAGTACAAGTTGGCAACATATAGAGACAGTCCCTACCCACCAGTGGGTTCACAGTCTAGAAGGGGGAGACAGAGAACAAAACAAAACATATTAACAAAATAAAATAAATAGAATAGATATGTACAAGTAAAATAAATGAATAAATAAATAGAGTAATAAATATGTACAAACATATATACATATATACAGGTGCTGTGGGGAAGGGAAGGAGGTAAGATGGGGGATGGAGGGGGGATGAGGGGGAAAGGAAGGAGGGGGCTCAGTCTGGGAAGGCCTCCTGGAGGAGGTGAGCTCTCAGTAGGGCCTTGAAGGGAGGAAGAGAGCTAGCTTGGTGGATGTTGGGAGGGAGGGCATGCCAGGCCAGGGGGATGACGTGGGTTGGGGGTCGACGGTGGGACAGACTAGAACGAGGCAAGGTGAGGAGATTAGCGGCAGAGGAGCAGAGGGTGTGGGCTGGGCTGTAGAAGGAGAGAAGGGAGGTGAGGTAGGAGGGGGCGAGGTGATGGAGAGCCTTGAAGCCAAGGGTGAAGAGTTTCTGCCTGATGCGCAGATTGATTGGTAGCCACTGGAGATTTTTGAGGAGGGAAGTAACATGCCCAGAGCATTTCTGGACAAAGACAATCTGGGCAGCGGCATGAAGTATGGATTGAAGTGGGGAGAGACACGAGGATGGGAGATCAGAGAGGAGGCTGATGCAGTAGCCCCGATGGGATAGGATGAGAGCTTGAACGAGCAGGGTAGCGGTTTGGATGGAGAGGAAAGGTCAGATCTTGGCAATGTTGCAGAGCTGAGACTGGCAGGTTTTGGTGATGGCTTGGATGTGAGGGGTGAATGAGAGAGCAGAGTCGAGGATGACACCAAGGTTGCGGGCTTGTGAGACGGGAAAGATGGCAGTGCCATCAACAGTGATGGGAAAGTCAGGGAGAGGGCAGGGTTTGGGAGGGAAGACAAGGAGTAGCACTGGGGAGGTTACAAAATGATCAGGTTGTCCCACGGGGGCTCACACTTTTAATCCCCATTTTACGGATGAGGTAACGGAGGCACAGAGAAGTTAAGTGACTTGCCCAAACTTTTGTCCCCAAACTGCTCTTGGTGGCACCACCCCACAAAATGCATATAATTTTGATGAAGTTCCATAGCCTCGAGTTGTTTGGGGGTGTATATTATTATCTGAATTACAGCTTTTTACTCCAAGTTAGGCTGAGGATTCACTTTCAACAGATCCTGTGGCTTAGGAGAGGTTTTTTTTTTTTCATTTTTTTTCCCAACCCCTGCATGTCCAGGTTTCTTTGCAGAGATTTGGTTTTTTAAGTGGTCCATATCCCATCCTTTCCCTCTTCTAAAGAGATTCTTGAAAGGTCTGAAGGAATTTTCCCAGCTTTTCTTTCTCTTTTTTTCAGTGAGGCCCTGAAGAAAACAAACAAGTTGTTTTTACAAGGGAAGAAACTGATGCACAGGAGTTAGGTGACTTGCCCCAGGTCACACAGCAGGTAATTGGAAAATCTGGGATTAGACCTCAGGTCCTCTGATTCTCAGACCTGTGCTCTTTCCACTAGGCAGGAACTCTTTCTCACTAGGGCAAGCTGCTTCTCTAAAAGGGGGAAACGAGGCAGAGGGAGCTGTTTCAAGAGAAAAAAGGAACAGGTAGAGGAAGGTGCCTGCCATCATGCCTCAAATTGCAGATTCCCCACAACGAACCAGATTTGCTAGGAAGAGAGGCATATTCAGATGAAGCTGCTTCTGGCTTCTGTAACATAAATTTGGTTAATGCCAGGTAAAATTTGGACTGGAACAACTTTCCTTTCCTTCCATTTTACCCCAGGGCCCTTACTGGATCCCTCTCACCAAGGATCTGACTGGCTGCCTTCATGAGAGACTGCCGGGCCCCTGTGACCCTGATCCCTGAGACCCTCCTGTGGGTCTCTATGGTTCAATCTTCCATGGATCCCTCCTCTAGACATTGCCATGTCCAGAGAAATCCAAATGGGATCTACCTCCCCTCTGTGCCTCCCACAATTCAATTCAGTTCAAGTCAATCATATTTATTGAGCACCTACTGTGTGCAAAGCATGTACTAAGTTCTTGGGAGTGTACAATATAACAATAAACAGACATATTCCCTACCCACAACAAGCTTACAGTCTAGAGGGGGAAACAGTCATTAATATAAATAAATAAATAAATTGCAGATATGTACAAATAAATTACAGACATTTATATAAGTGCTATGGGGCTGGGAGGGGAGATTATTAATAAAGGGAGCAAGTCAGGGCAACACAAGCTCAGCCAAGCTCTTCCTGAAGTTTAATAACTCCCATATCCAGCTCACTCCTCTCCTCCTCTTTACATTTATTATTATTATTATATTTGTTAAGCATTTACTACATGTTAGGCACTGTTCTAAGCTCCGGGGTAGATACGAGCAAATCAGGTTGGTCACAGTTCCTGTCCCATGTAGGGCTTACAGCCTCAATTCCTATTTTACAGATGAGGTAACAGAGAAAAAGAGAAATGAAGTGACTTGCCCAAGGTCACACAACAGACAAGTGGCAGAATGGAATTAGAACCCATAAATTTCTGAATCCCAGGTCCATGCCCTATACACTATTCCACACTGCTTCTCATGTCCTCATCCCCCAGACCTTTGCTCTGGCATCAGGGCACATTTTTGAGTGGCCAAACAGAATCCATTGCTGCCCCACTCCCTCCCACAGTCCTGTGCCCTGTGTGCAGACAACTTCCACCCCCTGCACACTGTCCACACCAGAGATAAGGGTCATAGAAAGATTGCCCTGTCCTCCTGTCCTGAATACCACCTCCTCCCCATGATTCCCTACTGCGCTGAGTCTGCCTCAATCAAATCAGGAGTTCCAAGGGCTCCTTCCCTGACTGCCCATTAGCCACTCAGCTCCAATCCCCCTAAAAGCAGCTCCGTAGTGCCATTAGCTGTCTGGTGCTGAGGCTGACTCAACTCCTGTCCTCCCAGAGCGTGCACTCCAGGCCACCTGATTGTTAGCTGCCCCTTTGCACCCTGCCATGCTGAGCCTGTTTCTGCTGCTAGACCTGTTCTGCTGTTGTTCCTCAGGGAACCCTATGTCTGAAACACAGTCCAGCTGAACGATCCTGGCCCTGGCCTCTACACCCAATCGTTTTCTGCCTCCTGCCACGGGGATCCCTGTACCCAAGAACAGTCAAGCTGAGCAATCCCTGGCCCTCAACTGCGCTCCCAATCATATCCCTTTGTGGGGAATCCTTTCCCCTAACATAATCTAGCTAAACAATCCTGGCCCCCACTCCTGATCATTTCCCACTGTGGGGAGCCCTGTCCTCAAACACAGTGTAGCTGAGCATTCTCTGATCCCAGTCTCCACTCCCTGTTGATCCTGCCATGGGGAACCCTATCCCCAAACACGATCTGGCTGAGAGATCCATGGCCCCGGCCTCTTCTCTGATCGTGTCCCATCTCCTGCCACCTGATTTGGTCCTCCCCATCCCTTCAAGAAATACCTCATAAACTTATCTCATTCTCTAGGGAGAGAATGTAGATCACCAATTGGCCATCAACACGGGTGTCTGTGACCTTGTTATGGGCAGGGAATGTGTCTGTTTATTGTTATATTGTATTCTCCCAAGTGCTTACTACAGTGCTGTGCACACAGTAAGCACTCAGCAAATACAGTTGAATTAATTAATTAATTGGTTAATTAATTAATTAATGAAAGAGTGAATGATAAGTCCAGAGCTGGTCCTCAGGGAGATTTATGGTTCAAGATTCATTCATTCATTCATTCAATCAAATTTATTGAGTGCTTACTGTGTGCATAGCACTGTACTAAGCACTTGGAAAGTACAAATTGGCAACATATAGAGACAATCCCTACCCAACAACGGGCTCACGGTCTAGAAGGGGGAGACAGACAATAAAACAAAACAAGTAGACAGGTATCAGTAGCATCAAAATAGATAAATAGAATTATAGATCTATATACATCATTAATAAAATAAATAGAGTAATAAATATGTACAAATATACATAAGTGCATTGTGGAGGGGAAGGGAGAGGGCAGAGGGAGGGAGTGGGGGCGATGGTGGGGGAGGAGCAGAGGAAAAGGGGGATCAGTCTGGGAAGGCCTCCCAGAGCTCTCAGTAGGGCTTTGAAGGGAGGAAGAGAGCTAGTTTGGAGGATGCGTGGAGGGAGGGCATTCCGGGCCAGAGAAACGACATGGGACAGGGGTCGACGGTGGGACAAGCGAGAACGAGGCCCAGTGAGGAGATGGGCAGCAGAGGAGTGGAGTGTGCGGGTTTGGATGTAGAAGGAGAAAAGGGAGGTGAGGAAGGAGTGGGCAAGGTGATGGAGAGCCTTGAAGCGGAGAGTGAGGAGTTTTTGTTTGATTTGTAGGCTGACAGGCAACCACTGGAGATTTTTGAGGACAGGAGTGACATATCCAGAGCATTTCTGTAGAAAGATAATCCAGGCAGCAGAATGAAGCATAGACTAAAGCGGGAAGAGACAAAAAGATGGGAGATCAGAAAGGAGGCTGAAGCTGTAATCCAGTCAGGATATGATGAGCAATTGTACCAGCAAGGTAGCAGTTTGGATGGAGAGGAAAAGCAGGTTTTGGTGACAGATTGGTTCTGCTGTCATGGACAGAATCCAGAGCCCGACGGGCAGTGGAGCTAAAGCAGCATGGCCTAGAGGGTAGAGCACAGGCCTGGGTGTCCGAAGATCATGGATTCTAATCCCAGCTCCACCACTTGTCTGCTGTGTGATCTTGGGCAAGTTGCTTCACTTCTCTGGGCCTCAGTTCTCTCACCTGCAAAACGGGGATTACAACTGTGAGTCCTATGTGGGGCAGGGACTGTGTCCAAACTGATTACCTCGTATCTACACCAACGCTTAGAACAGTGCCTGGCACATAGCAAGCACTTAACAAATACCACTATTGTTATTATTAAGGAGTGCTCCTCATGTTCTGGTACCCACATCCTCTTTTTCTGGTCCCATCTGCCCACCCCAGAAGGGTATCATCCCAGGAGTATAGGACACCTCCTTAGGTGATGTAGTGCTAACCTTTTCACTGTACCTCAGTCTCGTCTATCTCGCCACCGACTCCTTGCCCATGTCCTGCCTCTGGCCTGGAACACCCTCCCTACTCATATCCAACAGACAATTATTCTCCCCCTGCTCAAAGCCTTACTGAAGCCACATCTCCTCCAAGAGGCCCTTCCCAACCAAGCCCTCATTTCCTCTTCCCCCACTCCCCTCTGAATCACCCCGACTTGCTCCCTTTATCACCCCTCCTCACAGCTCCACTGCACTTATGTACATATCTGTAATTTATTTATTTATTTATATAAATGTCTGTCTCCCCTGCTAGGCTGTAAGCTCATTGTGGGCAGGGAATGTGTCTGTTTATTGTTATACTGTACTCTCCCAAGTGCCCAGCAGAGTGCTCTGCACACAATAAGCACCCAATCAATACAATAGAATAAATGAATGAATGAATGAATACCAAGGGGTAGGAGAGGAGGTGGTCCCACACTATTCATTCAATCTGTCTCTCTCCTCAGGAAACCAGGTGTTCTCCCACTGATCGTTCCGAGCTGACCATGCCAAGATGTTGCCAACATCCAACTCGTATCAGCAATATACAGGTATTCCTATAAGAGAACCCCATCAAAAAAGGGAAAGAACCCACCCAATTGCCCCAGTATAATTACCAATCCAAGACCACAACAATGCAGTTTATTGGCTCAACCATACAAAGGTGCAGGGACCAATGGACTTCAACCCACAGAACAAAAGCCCTTGTTCTCTGAACCCCTTTTAGACCCTCCAATACTCCTTGTCCTTCCATGGGTCACCCTAAAGGTGGGCCTCCTCACCTCTGAGGTCAATCTGGGTGGTCCCGTGCATTCCCAAGGTGTGTCTGCATATTTCAAGGTGTCCTCTGGCTGGGAGTCTGCACAGTTCTTGCAAGAGGGTCATGGTCGGGTCAGCTATTATGACTTTCTTGGGCTGATTGTTTGTGGAATGATTCCCTGCCCCTTTGGTATTGCTAATCTCAATAGCTTTCCTGGTGGTGATAGGATAATCTATGCTACAGCTCTATTGTCCTTTGTAACTGTCCAGATCCCATCCTCCTTTTGTGTTCTATTTACTTTTGTGTGGCTCTTGGGGTACCTGCCCTACTGTAACTGCCCTGATCCCATCCTCCTTTTGTATTGTACTTACTATTGTGTGATTCTTGGTATATGTCTTTTGTATTGCTGCCAAGAATTAGCCACCTCCCCTCCGCCCAGCACCAATCTGCTCCTTCCAGTATTCCCATACACATAGTTTGAGTACCCCAACATCAGCATAGGACCCCTCAACCTCAGTGCCTAGCCTCTGTAACACAGATCCTCTGACTCTCAATCTCTGCACAGTCCACTAGGCCGCACTGCTTCTCCTGCTAATGCCTGTCTCCCTTTCTAGACTGCAAGCTCATTGTAAACCAGGAATGTGTCTACCAACTCTGTTGTATTGTACTCTTCCAAGTGCTTAGTTCAGTGCTCTGCAGACAGTAAGCACTCAATAAATACGATTGAATGATGGATTGGATTTTTTTACCTAAACTCTCCTTAGAATGTTGGATTGATTATCTGTGTTCCTGGGGCAGGGAGGTAAAAGGATGATGGTGAGGTGATTGATAATCCAACCCCAAATGAGAAGAAGAAGGCAGCCACCTGTGCCCCCTGCAGAGCTGTTGACACACAGATCACTTTGGTCTTGGCTGGGATTTCTACTCCAGCTGCCCCCTCTCCTAGTCCCAGTGTAGTAATAATAATCATAATAGTGATAATAATAATAATAACTGTGATATTTGTTAACTGCTTTCTATGTGCCAGGCACTGTGCTAAGCACTGGGGTAGATATGAGATAATCAGGTTGGACACAGTCCTTGTCCGACATAGGGCTCACAGTCTTAATCCCCATTCTGCAGATGAGAGATCAGAAGCCCAGAGAAGTAAAGGTCTCACAGCAGACAAGTGGCAGATCTGAGATTAGAACCCAGGTCCTTCTGTTTTCTAGGCCCATAAGCTATCCACTAGGTCATGCTGATTAGAGCAGAATGGGGAGGTAGAGGCAGCAACACTCTTGGTGGTAATAATACAATGGCAACCTGGCATTCCAATTTCCCAATGTCCTACCTCAGTCCTGGCACAGACCCTGCTCCGGCCCAGACTATTTCACTGTGTAACCAATTTCAAAAGAGTTTGGGGCCTCTCGTGTGCAAAAGGACTACCCAACTCAGCTGTTAAATAGGAAACTTCCAAAAAGTGAACTGTTATTAACGAACTGGGTTGGAATTTCCAGAAGATAGTTGAGTTACTCAGAGGGATACAATTGCATTTCAAACAGTGACTGGAAATAAACAGCATGATTGGGAATAGGAGTCTAATAAAACCAAACATTTAGAAACGTCACCTAAACTTTGAGCCTGTTTTGGTGATTAAAAGAAGCTTAATTAACTTTATGGATTTGGGTGGGGCGTTTTCCCCATTTTCTCCTACTTGACACTTGGTTTCAGGTACAACAGTCCTATATTGTACTTCCATACTACCCATAGCTGTAAGTCTCCAAGTGTTTTGCAAACATTAATTAATTTCCACCAGAGTTCTCTGAGCTAACTACAATTAGCACTTTACTTGGAAAAGGAAATTAATCTAATGAATTTAGATAGTTTACGCAGAGTAGTGTGATTAATCAGATGTAGCAATGAGTTTGGAATCTCTGAATCCAAAGTTTATGCAACTAGTACATAAGCCAGCCACTTGAAACCCAGCTAAATTATCCTCAATGAGAGGGAGGACTTACAGTTTATGGCAAGAGAAAATAACATGGATCTAGCTAAAAAGTTTATCCTAATTTAGCAGTATAAATCAGAAGGAACTGTAAATAATTAATTTAGGCTCTTCACTTTTAAAATTAACTCATTCCTAGGGATTGTCTGGAAACATTTTAAGGTAAAATGTTTTAGAACTTTACAATATGTTCATCTCAGGGTTTACTTGGGGGAAAGTGTGGAAAGTTAACTTTCTCAAAAAAAAACCATTTTCTTTTGGATTCTCTAACTCTGCTGCTCAACTGGGGAAGAGTGGATTTGTCTGGAATAAGATATATGGAGATATTTAGATAAATTCTAGGCCAATATGAAAACAACTGGGGTTTGGCTCAGTAGCAAACCCTTTTGGGAACCTTTTTGAGATTTTTCCCTCTGGGAGAACAGGACTATATTTCCCCCAGGCGCTTCTGGTAGAATGGACAAAAGAAATGGCCCACCAGCAAAGCTAGCCATTTTAAACATCTGGCTGGGACAGAAATCCAGCCTTCCAGCTGATCTATCACCATAAGTGGTCTAGACAGCGTGACTACAACTTTTCACTTTTTTACACTTTATAAACCTGTAAGTGCAGGTGAGGGCTGCAGTAAATATAAAAGCCACTGGAGCAGAATGCCCTTTGATTTTTGGTTTATCACCGGCTAATTAAAACACAAGCAGAACATAACTCGGTTCTTTAATGTAGGCTACCAGATGTGTTATTACTTGACCATGCTCAGTATGAAGTCCAATATATAATAACTATAATTTTTTTTTATTTAGCACTGCTACAGTTAAGGGTGTGTCTTTCCTTTGATTACCCACCCTGCATTTTAGGTAAGGGAGGGAGGGTGATTAATTTCTGAGAACATGATCCCTGGACATTAAACTATGATTAATGTACACTATCTGTCCTTGAATGGTATCTTAGATGGGTTTCATACTGACTGTATTTATGCTCCATACCCAGTACAACATTATGTTTCAAAATCTATTCCATATTTTTTGTCATTGTTCATTCCCAGATCACTCAACAAGATGAGTGTGGTCTAGTGGATAAAGCACGAGCCTTAGAGTCAGAAGGACCTGCGTTCTAATCACGGTCTTGCCACTTACCTGCTATGTGTCCTTGGGCAAGTCACTTAACTTCTTTGTGCCTCAATTACCTTATCTGTAAAATGGGGATTGAGACTGTGAGCTCTGTATGGGACAGGGACTGTGTCCAATTCGATTACACTGTATCTACCTCCAGCACTTAGTACGGTGCCTGGCACATAATAAGCGCTTAACAAATATTATTGTTATATTTATATTAAATTAATAATAATAATAACAACAATCATTCATCAATTACAAATACTATGAGTGGCTCAACTATCATTGACAAAACACTCCCTTTCTAGGAAGAAGGCCTTAGCTTTTCCAAACAGTTCTTGTAGGTGGATTATGGAGAACGAGGATGTCCGCTGGTAATATTACAAACAGTAATAGAAAACTGAGGTAGAATAATGTTGCTAGAGATTTTTTTTTGGTATTTGTTAAGTGCTTACTATGTGCAAAGCACTGTTCTAAGCGCTGGGGTAGATACAAGGTAATCAGGTTGTCCCACGTGGGGCTCACAGTCTTCACCCCCATTTTACAGATGAGGGAACTGAGGCCCAGAGAAGTTAAGTGACTTGCCCAAAGTCACACAGCTGACAAGTGGCGGAGCTGGGATTTGAACCCATGACCTCTGACTCCAAAGCTCGGGCTCTTTCCACTGAGCCACTCTGGCTCATTGGAAAGATTGTAGTGTGATCAAGGTTCCTTCAGAAAGAACAATGTTCAAGAGGACATGACATGGTGACAATGCTGGTGATAGTACAAGGGACCTTAAAGCATCATCTTACAGCTGCTATCATTCAGATAACTCAGGCAGGTCTTAAGGCTTTTTTATGGGTAATGGCCAATGATCAGAAAATTCAATGAAAAACCTAGCTTGGCTTGAATTGTCCAGGTAATTGTGGATAATATTTGGCTGGGCTCATTTGAAATGTAATAGTACTATTTGATATTTATTGAGCTCTTACTTTGTGTGGAGCACTGTACTAAGAGCTTGGAAGAGAACAATACAATAGAATTAGCCAACAAGTTCCCTTCCCTTAATGAGTTTACAGACAGATTCTGGTCCAGCTGTAAATAAGCCTCTCCCTAGGCCCAAATTAATTCCTGATCTGAGACATGCAGTGATTTACCCAAAGTCAGCTAGTGAGGAACTATGGAGGAAATCTGAACCCAGGTATTGAGACTCCAGCTGTGCCCCTGAGTACAGGAGGCAATTTCAGTCCCGTGGAAAGTAAATATAAATGCCAAGCTTTGATATCATTGAATTTCAAGCCTTGGTAAACCATAAAACAGCTTCCAAAGGAAACAAGGCACAACCTCGACAAGGTGCAAAAGGTTGCCTTTTTGGAGCGGCCATGGTGACATTTATTTTGCTCTCCTTCACAGACTTCCAAATATGGTTCAACTTCTAGTTACTGTCAGGGGAAATGATTTTCCGCTTCAGGGTCAGGTTCTCCTCCCCTCTCAACCCATTCCTCTCTGCTGTCGCTTGGCTCTCTGTGACTGGAGAAAAGTGCCAGGAGTGGACCTGAGGGCATTGAAAACTGCCCCCAAATCTCACTTTTCCAGGAGGGATATAAATTATGCTGTACACATTTCATATGCAGAACATTCTTACAACCATAAGAAATTAGCTTTGATTAAAAAGATTGCACAGCACTACTGCTAAAATGGATTGAAAGACAGTGCTTTCTAAGATGTAATTAACACTTCTGCAATATTTCTTCTGAGTTCACCAAGGCCAGCTGATGAATCCCACTACTGGAGAGAGATACTTTAACCCCTAGGCTTCTACAAACACCTAGAGGCATTACCTATCACATACATTTGGTTGTCAAATTGAAAAAGAGCCAGCAGATTCAGGGTTAAGCACTATTCCTGTCATGTTTGCCCTGAACTTGCCCAGTTAAATTGCAACAGCATGGGTCTCCATAATTATCTAATTGTTAGTGTTGTGCCTTTACGTAATTTATGATGTAGCATTAAAATCTGACCCCGGGTTTGAAATGAAGTGCAGTACCACTGACATCCAAGCTCAAATTAGTAGGTAAGCACCCAATTAACGATTATGCTACTGAGCTTTCATTTCAATCTGACCACACTGCTACACTAATCAGTTTTCTGAGCCTTTCACCTTCTCCATAACTAACAGGCATTTCTCCTGCTTTTTATGCTGCCAAATGCCTTGAAATCTCATAAAAAATTCTCCAAGATTGCCGTCTTCCGAGATTGCTTCAGTACACCGGCTGGCCCTGAGGAAGCTTGCCAACTCTCCTATCATTAGTGCCCAGTCAGCAAAACCAAATGCCAGTTGAATAGCCAATTGCTCGCCTTTTAATCTCCTAAAGAGTTAGTTTTTGTCCTTGAAGAGATGTGAACCCTGGAGAACACCTGGATACTGACTCTCCACTCCATCAGTGTCCCAGAAAACCAGGCAGAGGGATGGCAAAAATGGCGTTGTCAGTGTCCCTGGCTCATGGATCTGGTGCTGCTCTAATGCTCCCCGTGAAATGGATCTTGGGATTACCCTCAGTCCCCCCTTCCCTCCTGGAAGATGCTCTCCATGATGATCCCCAGTAATCTCCCTTTGGAATTACTAATTAATCAATTAATCAATCTTATTTATTAAGCACTTACTGTGTGTAGTGCATGGTAATAAGTGCTTGGGAAACTGCAGTACAACAGATTTGGGAGAAACATTCCCTGACCATTTCACTTACTAAAATTCTCACAGCATTCCAAGGCCCCAAACACTCTTGGAAGTGCTTCACACCTTAACTGCTTGTGTTTCTTCAGGTGGGACTGAACCTAGACATTTCCAATTATCTGAACATTTTCAATAAAAATAAAATGACAAAATGAAGACAGTGTGCACTTGGGACAACTTAAGCCAAATCCAAGCAGAAAATATAACTAGGAGCTGGCATTGAAGTGTTTTCAGAAGGGCAATTAGTTTTCCATATCTTTTTATCAACTTAAATGCAGTGAATTTTAAAGCTACCTATTTGAATAGTTCATGCAGTTTTAGAAGTTGAGTTTCCTTATCCAGTTTAGATCTTATGGTTGTCATGTCCCTCCTTACAAAGACATCAGAAGGAGAAAAATCTTATAAAGTCAAACTAATGAGGACCATTAGCAGTGCTTTCAGTCTACTGGCAACCTCGGTTCCATAGAAATATAAGTCTTTAAACTGTTAAAAAAAAAAGGTAATTTATAAAAAAAATAAGCTTTAGAAAAACTACACCAAGCTCCAGTCACAAACATAATAAGAAACTATGCTGGTGGTCTAACCACCCTCTAACACTTAATCCCTATGACTAACTGGTCTAAACTGTTTCAGCTGCTATAGTTATGCATCTCATTATATCCTCCAGCCCCACCTATGAGACATACCAGTGACAGCTAGTGAGCAAATTTTTAGTTAGAATTGACTTCTTACGTCCCTTCTTGTTACTAAATTGCATATATTCTGGGAACATGATATATTTAGTAGAATTTTTTTTCATACCTTCAGTTCTGCCCTTACCAAATCTGAAATCCCTCTCTCTGATCATAATCTCACCTGCCTCCTCACTCACACTCCTTTCCCTTGTAAATCCATATTACTCCCTCACAGAGATCTCCGCTCTCTTGACCCCATCCATCTTTCTGAGCGCCTCACACCCCACCTCGCCTCCCTCTCCTCTCTACCCAATCTTGATGATCAGATTGCTGCTCTCAACTCTACCCTTTCTACTCAGCTAGACTCACTCACTCCCCTTTCCCTTCGCTGCTCTCATACCACTAACCCACAGCCCTGGATCACTGCCACTGTCCGCCTCCTTCGCTCTTATGCTCGAACTGCAGAACACTGCTGGTAAAAATCTAAACACCATGCCAACCTCATTCACTTCAAGTTTATCAACTCCCTTCTCAGGCCCCCGGTTCCTCCCCAGCCTCCTTCCCTCACCCCCAACGATCTGGCCTCCTACTTCATTAATAAAATTAAATCCATCAGGTCTGACCTCCCCAAAGTCACTCCCCCCGCTTCTCCAACCCCCCAGTTCTCAACACCCTCTGCTACTCTCCCATCATTCCCAGCAGTATCCTCAGAGGAGCTCTCCTCCCTCCTCTCAAGTGCTACTCCGGCCACCTGTGCTTCTGACCCCATTCCCTCTCATCTCATGAAATCTCTCGCTCCATCCCTTCTCCCCTCCTTAACTTCCATCTTCAACTGCTCACTCTCCACTGGTTCCTTCCCCTCTGCCTTCAAACATGCCCATGTCTCTCCCATCCTAAAAAAAACCCTCTCTTGACCCCACCTCACCTTCTAGTTATCGCCCTATCTCCCTCCTACCATTCCTTTCCAAACTCCTTGAACAAGTTGTCTACACACGCTGCCTCAAATTCCTCAACACCAACTCTCCTCGACCCCCTCCAGTCTGGCTTCCGTCCCCGTTCCACTGAAACCGCCCTCTCAAAGGTCACCAATGACCTCCTGCTTGTCAAATCCAATGGCTCCTACTCTATCCTAATCCTCCCCGACCTCTCAGCTGCCTTCAACACTGTGGACCACCCCCTTCTCCTCAACACGCTATCCAATCTTGGCTTCACTGACTCCGTCCTCTCGTGGTTCTCCTCTTATCTCTCCGGTCGTTCATTCTCACTCTCTTTTGCAGGCTCCTCCTCCCCCTCCCATCCCCTTACTGTGGGAGTTCCTCAAGTTTCGGTTCTTGGTCCCCTTCTGTTCTCGATCTACACTGACTCCCTTGGTCACCTCATTCGCTCCCACGGCTTCAACTATCATCTCTACGCTGATGAAACTCAAATCTACACCTCTGCCCCTGCTCTCTCCCCCTCCCTCCAGGAACGCATCTCCTCCTGCCTTCAAGACATCTCCATCTGGATGTCTGCCCGCCACCTAAAACTCAACATGTCCAAGACTGAACTCCTTGTCTTCCCTCCCAAACCCTGCCCTCTCCCTGACTTTCCCATCACTGTTGATGGCACTACCATCCTTCCCGTCTCACAGGCCCGCAACCTTGGTGTCATCCTCGATTCCGCTCTCTCGTTCACCCCTCACATCCAAGCCGTCACCAAAACCTGCCAGTCTCAGCTCCGCAACATTGCCAAGATCTGCCCTTTCCTCTCCATCCAAACCACTACCCTGCTCGTTCAAGCACTCATCCTATCCCGTCTGGACTACTGTATCAGCCTCCTCTCTGATCTCCCATCTTCTTGTCTCTCCCCACTTCAATCCATACTTCACGCTGCTGCCCGGATTGTCTTTGTACAGAAACGCTCTGGACATGTTACTTCCCTCCTCAAAAATCTCCAGTGGCTACCAATCAATCTGCGCATCAGGTAGAAACTCCTCACCCTGTGCTTCAAGGCTCTCCATCACCTCACCCCCTCCTACCTCATCTCCCTTCTCTCCTTCTACAGCCCAGCCCACACCCTCCGCTCCTCTGCCATTGATCTCCTCACCGTGCCTCGTTCTCACCTGTCCCGCCATCGACCCCTGGCCCACGTCATCCCCCTGACCTAGAATGCCCTCCCTCCCACCATCCGCCGAGCTAGCTCTCTTCCTCCCTTCAAGGCCCTACTGAGAGCTCACCTCCTCCAGGAGGCCTTCCCAGACTGAGCCCCCTCCTTCCTCTCCCTCTCGTCCCCCTCTCCATCCCTCCACATTACCTCCTTCCCTTCCCCACAGCACCTGTATATATGTATATATGTTTGTACATATTTATTACTTTATTTATTTTACTTGTACATATCTATTCTATTTATTTTATTTTGTTAATATGTTTGGTTTTGTTCTCTGTATCCCCCTTCTAGACTGTGAGCCCACTGTTGGGTAGGGACTGTCTCTATATGTTGCCAACTTGTACTTCCCAAGTGCTTAGTACAGTGCTCTGCATACAGCAAGCACTCAATAAATATGATTGATTGATTGATTGATTGATTCTGCCACAACAGGTGCTTTCACTACATCTTTTGGATAGAACATGACAGCAGAGTTAGGGAACGTTCTTCTGAAAATGTGCAGCTCTCTGGACACAGTGTGACATAGTATGGCAAGTTTTGCACAGGTATTCCCTGGAGGGCAAGGTAAGTTGTCCAAAGAAAGGTTTCTTTAACATCATTGTGTGCAAGGAAAATATCTACAGATCTGATTATATTGCATTCTCCTGAGTGCTTAGTACAGTGCTCTGCACACCCAGGAAGTGCTCAATAAATATGGATCGATTGATTAACATGGGGTTCTGTAAAAGTATCACCCCCCGCACTCTACAGGAGAGCTAAGTATAATGGATGCATTTACCTAGAGATCAGAATAACTTTTTAAATCAATCAGTAAATGAAAATTGAGTGCTCACTCTGTAGAGCACTGCATTTAATATTTGGGAGACTACAGCAGAGTTGGTAGACATAATCCCTGCCTTCAAGTAGCTTATGAACATCATTATATATAACTTTGCAGCATTGGACAGTATGCTACTGAGAGAGCAGAATTCAGTGACAAGATTTTACTGTTTCAGCATTAAAATATTTGACTGATTTCACATTCTGGCACCTAATGTTGGTCTTTTTCAGACTTTTGTTGATCCACTACTTTGTGCAGATTTAGTGAAAGCTCTTGGAATCATCTGCATATTTTTCTTGGACCACAAAAACATAATCATAAGCATTCAGTAGATCCTTTATCTGATCTAGTGTGCATCCTGGATGATGAGAATTATATTCTAATACTGACATCCAAGACTTCTGCTGTGTTTTTATGCATGACTTCATAGAATTGTTGGAACAAAGCAGTCTATTTCAAGAACCTGCCTCACTCTCTCACTAATGGAGAAAGGATCAATTGAGGCATCTTTGATCTTATGATCACCTAAATCCTTGGGATCTCCATAAATAAAGGGGGGTAGTCAATCTTTTCTCACTGCAGCTAGATCCCACATTTATTATTATTCATTCATTTATTCAATTGTATTTATTGAGCACTTACTGTGTGCAGAGCACTGTACTAAGTGCTTGGGAAGTACAAGTTGGCAACATATAGAGACGGTCCCTACCCAACAATGGGCTCAATGAATAGAAGACCATTCATTGTATGGTCTGTACATTTCCCTGTTTTTCTGTATCTGTTGTATGAGTAAGAGAAGCAGCATGGCCTAGTGGATAGAGCATGGGCCTGTGAGTCAGAGGGACCTGGGTTCTAATCCCAGATCTGCCTCTTGTCTGCTGTATGACCTTGGAAAAGTCACTTAACTTCTCTGGGCCTCAGTTACTTCATCCATAAAATGGGGATTAAGACTGGGAGCCCCAGGTGGGAAAGGGACTCTGTCCAATCTGCTTAGCTTATATGTACCCCAGTGCTTAGAACAATGCCTGACACATAGTAAGCACTTAACAAATACCCTTGGAAAGAAAAAAAAGAGTAAAGCCTCACACCTTGATGAGCTAGTCTTGGTCCAAGAACCCTCCATTTTTGAAAAAAGCAGCTGGCTTAGCCATCAATGGGGTCACTTGGTTGTGTTGCTGAGGCCTCCCAGGCTAGTCTATGGGCTTTGATCATGGCTGTATCCCCTGGGGGGCATCCAGGTGTTGGAAAAGTAAAAGAACCCCCGGGGCATCAATAACAGTAAAGCAGGTCTCTGTGGCACTGCCCTGGTTCCTTGGAATGGGTAGGTGTTTTATGAACAGGGTCCAGGAGGCAGGTCCGTGGTGCCTTGTAGACTTCCAAGAACAGAACAAGTTCTGCTGTCAGTGGTAAAGCCTGCATGGGCTTGAATGACACCTTCAACTTCCTGCACATTTTCCAAGAGAAACAATGTACTTGGATCTGTTTCCTTTAAGCACTTGATATTCACCCAATAGCACTCATGTACATATCTGTAATTTAATGTCTTTCTCCCCTTGAGCTCCTCTTAAGCTCATTGTGGGCAGGGAACATGCCTACCATTTCTGCTATATAGCACTCTTCAAGCACGTGCTTCAGTGGTCTGTACACAGTAAGCACTCAGTAGGTACCATAGACCGAATGACAGATTGATTGAGACAAATCAATTTCATGGTGCCATACTAAGTACTGAGGACAAAGTACAATACTGGGGATATATGGTTAAGTAGTGACCTCTTGAGTGTAAGTGCCTTGTGGGGAAGGAATATACCTATCAACTCTAATTATACTCTACCAAGCACTTAGTATCATGTTCTACACAGGGTAAGCACTCAATAAATATCACTGCTTGACTAATTAATGTAATCCTCAGTAGCTATTTCCAGAAGGCTTTTGACTAGGATCTTGCCACTAATGGAAAGGGATGAGATGTCAAAATATGATCCTTGGGCAACTATCCTGTCCTTCATTTTTCAAAATGGTTATATTTAGGATCTCTCTGAAATATTGGGGCATTTCCTCAGTGTCAGTGTTGAAGAAAAGTCTGTGACCATCCCTAAGCGGCTCCTCGCCTTTCATCTTGTGATCTCAGTATTGGGCTTTTGCATCCAGAAGCCTTTCCATTATTCTGGAGGAGGAGGAGAAGGAGGAGGAGATTGAGAAGAAGAAGGAGGAGAAGAAGAAGAAAGAGAAGAAGAAGAAGAAGAAGAAGAAGAAGAAGAAGAAGAAGAAGAAGAAGAAGAAGAAGAAGAAGAAGAAGAAGAAGAAGAAGAAAAGAAGAAGAAGAAGAAGAAGAAGAAGAAGAAGAAGAAGAAGAAGAAGAAGAAGAAGAAGAAGAAGAAAAGAAGAAGAAGAAGAAGAAGAATTTCTTAAGTGCTTATTATTATGTGTCAGGCACTCGGCAGTTACAGGATTATCAGGTCAGACACAGTGCCTAGCCCACATGGGGCTCACAATCTAAGTAGGAGGGAGAACAAGTATTGAATTTCCATTTTACAGAGGAGGAACCTGAGGCACAGAGAGGTTAAATGACTTGCCCAAGGTCACACAGCAGACAATGGAGAAGCCAGTATTAGCACACAGATCCTTCTGACTTCTAAGCCCATGCTCATTCCACTGTACCTTTATGGCTCTAACTGTGATGGAATCAATCAATAGTATTTACTCAACACTTAGTCTGTGCAGAGCACTGTAGTAAATGTTTGGGAAAACATGACAGAGTTGACATGGTCCCTACCCTCAAGGACTTTATAATCTAGTAGGGGAGGTAGATAATCCTCCTCGACCTCTCAGCTGCCTTCAACACTGTGGACCACCCCCTTCTCCTCAACACGCTATCTGACCTTGGCTTCACAGACTCTGTCCTCTCCTGGTTCTCCTCTATCTCTCCGGTCGTTCATTCTCAGTCTCTTTTGCAGGCTCCTCCTCCCCCTCCCATCCCCTTACTGTGGGGGTTCCCCAAGGTTCAGTGCTTGGTCCCCTTCTGTTCTCAATCTACACGCACTCCCTTGGTGACCTCATTCGCTCTCACGGCTTCAACTATCATCTCTACACTGTTGACACCCAGATCTACATCTCTGCCCCTGCTCTCTCCCCCTCTCTCCAGGCTTGCGTCTCCTGCCTTCAGGACATCTTCATCTGGATGTCTGCCCGCCACCTAAAACTCAACATGTCGAAGACTGAACTCCTTGTCTTCCCTCCCAAACCCTGCCCTCTCCCTGACTTTCCCATCTCTGTTGATGGCACTACCATCCTTCCTGTCTCACAAGCCCGCAACCTTGGTGTCATCCTCGACTCCGCTCTCTCATTCACCCCTCACATCCAAGCCATCACCAAAACCTGCCAGCCTCAGCTCCGCAACATTGCCGAGATCCGCCCTTTCCTCTCCATCCATACTGCTACCCTGCTCATTCAAGCTCTCATCCTATCCCGTCTGGACTACTGCATCAACCTTCTCTCTGATCTCCCATCCTCATGTCTCTCGCCACTTCAATCCATACTTCATGCTGCTGCCCGGATTGTCTTTGTCCAGAAACGCTCTGGGCATGTTACTTCCCTCCTCAAAAATCTCCAGTGGCTACCAATCAATCTGCGCATCAGGCAGAAACTCCTCACCCTGGGCTTCAAGGCTTTCCATCACCTCGTCCCCTCCTACCTCACCTCCCTTCTCTCCTTCTACAGCCCACCCCGCACCCTCCGCTCCTCTGCCGCTAATCTCCTCACCATACCTCGTTCTCACCTGTCCCGCCATCGACCCCCGGCCCACGTCATCCCCCAGGCCTGGAATGCCCTCCCTCTGCCCATCCACCAAGCTAGCTCTCTTCCTCCCTTCAAGGCCCTACTGAGAGCTCACCTACTACAGGAGGCCTTCCCAGACTGAGCCCCTTCCTTCCTCTCCCCCTCATCCCCCTCTCCATCCCCACATCTTACCTCCTTCCCTTCCCCACAGCTCCTGTATATATGTATATATGTTTGTACATATTTATTACTCTATTTATTTATTTATTTATTTTACTTGTACATAGCTATTCTATTTATTTTATTTTGTTAATATGTTTGGTTTTGTTCTCTGTCTCCCCCTTTTAGACTGTGAGCCCACTGTTGGGTAGGGACTGTCTCTATGTGTTGCCAACTTGTACTTCCCAAGCGCTTAGTACAGTGCTCTGCACACAGTAAGCGCTCAATAAATATGATTGATGATGATGATGATAAAAAAAATTCCAAATTTGGGAATAAAGGCAAAGCTCTCAGAGTAACACATTTTCCCTACTCCAGAGGACCTCATTTTATTGGTGGAAAGAAAATTGTTGAAGATTTTTGTGCTTTCTGCAGGTTACCTTACTTCATTTCTTACCTCAGTCTAGAACAATATTCAGTGTTTTACCAACCCAAGCTGTCAATTTGTCACCAGGGCATTAGAAACAATACAGAACTACTGCTATATTCATTCATTCAATCGTATTTATTGAGCACTTACTGTGTGCAGAGCACTGTACTAAGCACTTGGGAAGTACAATCCTGATTAATGCTCTTAAATTGTTTCCATGAAAACAAGAGTATTAGGCAAAAGAGCATTAAACAAAGTACAGTTTCCCAAAGAAAATACTGCAAAGTCTATGCATGCATACCCAGATCCAAAAACTTGGAAAAATCAATATAAGTATATTTTTAAAAGTGATAAAGAGGCAGTATAGTTACATGATTTTCTCAGCAATGGCTTTTAAGTACTTATGTGTTAAACACTGTTCTAATGCTGGAAATACAAGCTAATCAAGTTGGACACAATCCTTGTCCCACATGGGGTTCCCAATCAAAGAAGGAAGGAGAACAGGTATTGAATCCTCATTTTACAGATGAGGCAGTTGAGGCATAGAAATATTAAGTGACTTGGCCAAGATCACAGCATAGGCAATTGACGGAGTGGGGATTAGAACCCATGTCCTTTGACTCCCAGGCTCATGCTCTTTCCACTTGGCCATGCTGCTTCCTCAACCAATGTAATTATGTATCCACAATAAAGTATTTTGAGCAGATGCTATCAGGTACATATGAAAATACATATTACCCAGGAAAAAGGCAACTTGTGCTAACGATTTAGCATTATTCAAATAGATATACCTATTGCTAATAAAGGGGGATTTAATCACCTACTGAGCCAGTCACACTTCAAAGAAAGAAGAAACCTGCTTAAGACTAGGGAAACTTTGTAGTGCATCAATCAGTCAGTCAATCCTATTTATTGAGAATTTACTGTTAGCAGAGCACTGTACTAAGTAATTGGGAGAATATAATATGACAATGACCAGACACATTCCATAGCCTCAATGAACTTATGAAAACACCATATGTAATAGCACCATTAAAAGTCTGGAAAAACTGAAAAATTAATTAAGTTTAACCAAGGATGGTCAGCTAAAACAAATAATAACAATTGTGAGATTTGTTAAGTGCTTACTATGTGCCAGGAACTGTATTAAGTGCTGGGATAGACACAAGATAATCGGGTCGGACACAGACCATGTCCCACCCACGGCTTACAGTTTCATCACCATTTTACAGATGAAGTTACTGAAGCACAGAGAAGTGAAGTGACTTGCCCAAGGTCACATAGCAGACAAGTGGCGGAGCTGGGATTAGAACCCAGGTCCTTCTCACTCCCAGGTCCATAGTCTTTCCACTAGGCCATGCTGCTTGTCTGCTTCCAATCTTTTTTTCTCCCCTATGTTCAAGGAATATTACCAAGAACTGATACTTCCCCAAACTAATCATAATTAATTCCCTTATCCTATTGGAATTTCTACCTATTTGCTCAGCATCTGAAAATGACTTGTACCACTTATTGAAATGGTTGCCCTCCTGCAAACAACTTCTGTGAAAGAGTGTCTGCAAAATATACTACACAACTTACCCAAAAAGGACCCCCAAATCAGAGGATAATTTAGCCTGATTTTGCTCTTTAGTCCCTCAGCATCCTTGGCTGCCCGACTGCCAAGTGAAAATGTGTTTTTTCAGCTGCTTGGTCTATTGGGCTTTCATTAATCTACCATGTTTTAATGTCCATTGGCGTGCATTAATCTAAAAAGATGGATTTGGGGCAGAGACCCCATTCCTCTTGTCTTTACTAATTTTCCATCCTCAGAGGAAGTTTATATTTTTCATGACAATATTCCAAAGGTAAAAAAGTTATTGAAATAGTGGTGATCAGTCCAAATTGATGGAGTGGCTCTTTTTTCTCCCTCCCTTAGCATGTTTCGATGAATTTCTTGTTTGGTTCTCTCCGCAGAGTGCTCAATGAAGGTTTAACATCTGCACAACATAAAGAGGTGTTGTTCTCATCTCTGTTTCACTCCAGCCAGGCTTCCCTCCTTCTGTCACTAGCAGCAGGTGCTACTTGAAAATTCACTACAGGAGAAGTAACATGGCATAGTGGATAGTGCACAGGTCTGAGAGTCAGAAGGCCATGGATTCTAATCCTGGCTCTGCCACTTGTCTGCTGGGTGACTTTGGGCAAGTCACTTCACTTCTCTGTGCCTCAGTTACCTGATTTGTAAAATGGGGATTGAGAATGTGAGCCCCTCGTGGGACAGAAACTGTTCTAACCTGATTTGCTTGTATCCATCCCAGCGCTTAGTACAGTGCCTGGCACATAGTAAGCACTTAACAAATATTATTATTACCATCATTATTTTCACCCTCCGGACACTTCCCCCATCCCAGCCTGCTCAAAAAAGGCCTGTCTTCATTTCTATTTAGATGTGGCAGCCAAAGAACTGCAGTTAGAAAAGGCAAAATGCTTCATTTTTGTGATTTTTCTAAGATGGTCAAAAATTAAAGGTGACTGCCAAAAAATTGCTCCAAGGGATTAAGAGGCAAAGGGTGTTTCCAGTCTAACGGACATCAGTCAACCCTTGTTAGCGCACATATTTGCCCAGGATTATCCAATATGAATCCTAGGTTGCTGATTTTCTCAATCTGAATGGATGCCAATTGCTTCCGAGTCTCCATTTATCAGTGACTAACTCCTATTTTCAGGGGTTGATAACTCATTTATAAAACTTCTCTTCTGGCAGAAATTAGAGGGGGTTTTTCTCTGTCAAATCTCCACATGCTTCTCTGGACAAAATCACTGGCGTGTCGTTCATTCAGGTTGGAAGTCTTTATTCGAGAAAATCCATGATGTCCATGACACTCACTTTACAGTGCTATATGTTTCCTCTTGGCATATTCTACCGAAAGGGCTCCAAACAAAAATGTAGCATCGTCCTTGAGGAATGAATTTAGAATAACGTTATGATGTATTCTTCAGCTCCTTTCTGAAAGTGCCTTTACCACTTAATTCAATGAATTGCAAAAGCATAAATTATTTCTTAGGCAGGGGAATAGCTCACACTTCACAATCTCTTCATATGGGTAACCCCTGGGGTAATGAATATACTATTGTATTTTTGTTCATAAAGAACCTCACGTAAAGGTCTCTCTGTATGGATAACTCTCCTTTTAGTTGCTTTCATTTTTTTCACTTGAAAATTTGACCCTCTGCGATGCATCAGGTTCAGCTCTATCATTGTGTTTTAAGATGAAAGAGAATACACATTCAATTTCTTTCAATCAACCCCCTAAAGAGGCAAAGGACAAAAGATGCTGTGAAAGTGAAATGACTTCAGGAATTATTTTCCTGACTTATCCAGGTAACACAAAAAAGATCCACTTTGCTTTAGGTCTGCAGACCAGCCCATGAGTCATCGTCACTGAATTTTTCTCTGGGTTATGCCCCTCCCTATATTGACGGAGGAACCAAAAGGTGTTTTTCCTTTTCTGGAAGAAAGATCCAAGCAAAGTCACTTGAGTGACAGGGATCAGTTCGATTCCATAACAAGATCAAATCCTTGTCTGGAGTTCAAATGTAGCAGTATAAGCATCCACATTCCTCTCTTTGCTAACTTAGAGTCCAACTCTCAACCAAGTGCCTAATTCATGGCTTCATTCTTGGCTTAGGTTGAACCCATCCATGACATTTCCATCTATGTTCCAAATGACAGCATTGTTGTACTTTAAGTCTTTAATCACAATGGTGGTTAAGCCAAAAATAAACAAACATATCGGCATGCTGGCACCTTATGTTGAACAATTTGCATGTAAAATGCTGAAGAAATAAAACATATGTTCTTGATCCATAGTTACTGTAAAGCAAAACACATCATATTTAAGAATCAGCTAGGAATGTAAATGTTGAATATTAATGTAATCATAAAGCTACTCTCATTGGAATTAAGGATGAAAAATAATAGTGCATCTGATCTAATGCTTTCCAAAACTTCTAACAACTTAATCCAACTGTTACCTATTTTCAACAAAAACTGGTCTTCAACACTTGCTAAGCTAACACTTATTGTTTTCCATTTGACATATACATATGGATGACTCGGGCTAAAATTACTACAATCAGGGACAAGCATATATAATTCAGAAATTTCCCCTGCCCTTACGTAATCTTTTCAGTCTCTCTCTGTGCATGGCCACACAGGCACAGGCCAACCACACTAACAAAAGTGCCGGAAAAATCTGTCTGAGGACAGGTTGCCTTTTTTTTCCCCATTTTGCAAGGACAAAGATGACAGAAGTGGAGGGCCTTTATAGATATTTAAACACCATCTACCTGACAGGAAAAGCTTTCAGCATATCTATGAAGAATAGACCTTATAACAACATCCACTATACAAATTAGTGTAGCCTGTATGAGTACTGGAACAGTGGAGGCTCTGATGAACAGACACATACACATATATACCTCTGCCACCCATCAAACCAGGAGAGCATTCATCAAATTAAGTACCAAGAGGAACAACACCTCTGATATCTCTTCATTTGGGGCTCCAGTAAATGAGGCACTAGATTAGGCCTGACAGAGGAGTAATGCAGGCTAGGCTTCTTCTAGTGTAATTAATTGGAACTTCGCCAGCTTGACAAATTGGGATGATGAATCTATCTTGTATGAATAGGAAAAAAATGCATAATCAGTCAAAGATTTAGTTAAGACAGCTTCTCCCTGACTCCCTGCCATAGCTAAATCCATTAAGGCAGGGAAACATCACTTTAAGAAAAGCCACTGTCCTTCGCATGTTCAATTTATAACTTTTTGTTGTTGAATTTAATGGAGCAATCAACCTGGAGCTGTTTGACTTGGAGTGGAGACTAGGTCTCTGTTGTGAGTTCTAAAAAAAGAAATAAAGTCTTCCATATTCCTAAATACATTAGTAGATCTAAACAAACAGGTATTTCAGGGTTGTTTTGCATTTTTTTATCACATTTCTTTAAAATGGCCTAATGAAATTCTACCAGCAGAGGTCTGTGGTGTCTCTAGTGATGAAAAAAATTCCTTATCAAATGTTTGCCTCCAACCTGCTCAAATGCCAGTAACTTGTGAATTGTGGATTACGATGGATTGATGGTCATTTCTGCTTTCTTCTCTGATTACCACCAAATTGTAAAAGCCAACAAACCAAACACCAACCTTATTAAAAGAAGCCAACCAAAAAAATTTCCTCTCCAAATACATATATTTTACCATTCTAAAGGCAACAGTTTTCTACTTTTGAATCTTGAATCTTTAGTTTATGTGGTATGTCTCCACCTACAAACTTGTTACTTGCTCCTTAGAGCCTCCATATTATTCAGTGTTTCAAGAATTGCATTTCAGAAAAGCTTCCAGCATTTAATCAATGTGCTGTGGGCAGGGAATGTTTCTGTTTAGTTTTACATTATCCTCTCCCAAGTGCTCAGTACACTGCTCTGCACACAATAAGCCCTCAATAAATAAGACTGACTGACAAGCAATCAATCAATGGTATTTATTGAGCACTTACTGTGTGCAGAGCACAGTACTAAAAATTTTGGAGAGTACAATGTAACAGAGGTGATAGACACATTCACTGCCTATAGGGAGCTTACTGTCTAGAGCACCAGTGATTGTTGAAGACCTGGGAAAATTGAGTTGATGATGAGTTGAGTTGAGTTGATGATGAGCTTCATTTCAGGTGGTACATGTCTCTTCTTTCGCTATTATACCTAAAGACTTCAAGAAACAGCTTGGCTTAAAATGAATCAAATGCCATGATCTTATATCCAATCTTATAGACATTTTACCACAAACACTGTAATTCATACATTGAGTCATTCATTCCTAGTCAGTGTGACGGTTACATTTAAATAAGCCACCTGCTGAGTAGGGAGTTTATATAGCTAAGTGCTTTGGAGAACATTAGCCAAAAAGTATATTGAACTTATGCAGCTAGGCGTGAAGGAAAAGGATTTTCAAGGCAGGGAGGGTAAGAGGTGGTATTATGATCCTGACCTATTGTCCTGGGGCAGTTACTGTGCAGTTTTATTGACTGTCATTTCTTCACCTCTCTTCTCCAATAGAACTGTCCTATAAAAAGAAGATATCTGTGTGAAGCTGCACTGAATACCACTTTGGAAATGAGTAATGCTATCCTATAATTTGAATCACACCTCAGCTTCAGAGTAATTCCTTTCCTCATCACCTATAAAAATCTTTAAAACTCAGTGAAATTTAAAAAGTGGAAAGATACTTAAATTTTCTTTTCAACAAATTTTCATGGCCTTTTTATAAAAATGTATAGCTGCTCTCAACTGTGCTAATGGATGAATCAGAGATAGCATGGATGATTTTAAATCCACAGAAAATTCAAAAATTTCATTTTAGCATAATGTTTCAACTTCCTTTCCCACCAATTCTTTATTAGAATTACACACAAATTGCAAAATGGGCCTGTGAGTCTCCATTCTTTTCTCTATCCTTCATGTGGAGGGACTAACAGCAGGCAGCTGAAGAGAAGAGGAGGAAGAACAGCAAAAATAAAAGCCCCTGAATTGGAGAATCAACCCCTGAGCAATTAATATATTGCACAACTGCCAAGCTCCTTTGAATGTAGTTCACATTTTGATTTGCAACATAATTGTCTCTAGATGTTTCTCTGGCCTTCCATGGTTAAATTCAGCAAAATCTCCTTGAGTAGAGATTAAATAGCTTTTACATTGAACCAGTAAAAACCATTTCATCAGTAGACATTTAGGCTACATATAATGTACCAGTCCCACTGAGCAAGGACACTAGACTAGAAATGAGAAACTTTTGATTTCTTGTCTAGGTTCCCCTATAGATCTCTCTGACCTTAGGGAAGTACCTTGGGCATCCACAAACACTGGACAAGACAATGCTGATACCTAAACTGCTATTTCTTCTAATTGTGGAATCATTTTTTAGAATGTTGATTCCATCCTTAAGAATATAAACTCTAACAGGACAGGGTTTATGTCATGGTGACATTTTGTATAGGGCTTAGTGCATATTGGGGATTTGATGTATAATCATTAGCTTGATATACTTGTATTTGAAAGATGTGTGAAGTGAAGTACATGGGAGTTTTTCTGGATACAGATCTCATAAACCAACCATTCAATCAATCAATAAAACTTACTGAGAACCTGTGTGGCAGAGCAAAAATTTGGAGAGAAAGCACTAGAATTATAAGATCTGATCCTTGCCCTCAATAAACTTAGACTTAGGCAAGGGAGACAGACACTAAAATAAATTACATGTGGTAAGAAAGAAAAAGGGATAGATGCTTGAGTTGCATTTTTATCAATAAGTTTGGTAAGATAGCTACATAAGTGCTGTGGGAGGTGGTAAGTACTTTCTAGTGTGTAGTAGCAGGTGAGGTATACAGTCTGAGGGAAAAAGAAATTAATTGGGGAAGGACTTATGGAGGAGATGAGATTTCAGAATGGATTGGAAAGTAAGGAGAGCTGTAGTCTGAAGGATTTGATTTGTGAGGGAGTACCAGGTAGAGTGAAGGGCATGAGCAAGACATCTTCAGGAGATTAATATTAGGCTAGCTTGAGAGAACCAAAGAGTAGGGAGCTGGATTGGAGTGGAAGAAGAGAGTGGATAAGAAGTGGGGAGAGAGCTGATTGAGTGCTCTAAAATCAGTGGTAAGGAATTTCTGCTTGTTGCAGATAGGAATAGGTCATCTATCTGTAATGTATTTAATTTCTGTCTTCCCCGTAGATTGTAAGTTCCTTGTTTGGCAGGGATCTTATCTACTGACTATTGCATTGTACCTTCATAAACGCTTAGGACAGTGCTCTGAACACAGTAGACACTTAATAAATACCATTGACTGGAGGCTTTTGAAGAGTGGGGAGATTTATATAAAATGTTATTTTATAAAAAGATGATCTTAGCACTAGAGTGGAGTAAACATTGGGAAGGAGAGAGACTGAAAGCTGGGAGACCAGTTTAAAGGCTTAAAGCAGAAGTCCAGCTTGTAAATGAAAAGTGCTTGAACCAGTGTGGTGGCTGTTGAGATGGAGAGGAAGGGGCAAATACTAGAAATGTTGTGGAGGAAAAAGCAGCAGAATTTAGCAATGGACTAAATATGGAAATTGAAAGAGGGTGGGGAGCTAAGGATAACCCCAAGGATGTGGGCTTCAGGAATGGAGAAGATGATGGCAGTGTCATGTGAAATGGGGAAGCTATATGGTGTAGAAGGTTTCAGAGGAAAGATGAAGACTTTCATTCATTCATCCATTCAGTTGTATTTATTGAGCACTCACTGTTCAAATCAGAAGTGCAAATCGGCAGCATATAGAGAAGCTCCCTACCCAACAACGGGCTCACAGTCTAGAAGACTGTTTTGGACCTATTGATCTAGAGTTGCCAAAAAGATACCCATTTAGAGATGTCCTGGAGGCAGTAGGAAATGCAAGATTGTAGAGGAGACTCATAAGTGGACTGGAGTAGTTGAAGTCATGGAAGCTGATCAATACCCCAAGGGAGTGAGTGTAAAGTGGGGAGCAGGAGATGTGGGAGTCACCCTAGGGTGGAGTTGGGAGGGGGACAGAGTGGGGAGTCAGCAGTTGGTCTAGTTCTTCCATTTTATCTTGCCCCTGCAGAGCCCGCTAGCCCAGTGGGAATAACAATAATATAATAATAATAACAACAGTAATCTTATTTGTTTAGTGCTTACTATGTGTCAAGCACTGTTCTAAGCACTGAGGTAGATACAAACTAATCTCAGGTTGGACATAGTCCCTATCCCACATGGGGCTCAGTCTTAATCCTCATTTTATAGCTGAGGTAACTGAGGCACAGAGGAGATAAGTGACTTGTCCAAGGTCACACAGCAGACAGGTGGCAGAGCTGGGATTAGAACCCAGGTTTTTCTGAATAATCCAAATCCTTCTGAACACTGTTGAATACTGGGAACACTGTTGTCCTTTGTGCATGGATCGAGGCTGGAGAGAGGATTGTGGAAAGCCGGTAATCAGGCTTGGCCTTGCCTCTTCTGGGCTAGGAACAGCAAGGGAGGAAGGCAAGATGGGAAGGGGGTGGTGAGGAAACCGAGGCCTCCAACTCGGTCCAGGCTGTGGAAGCTGTGGAGAAAGGAAGGGAGAAAAGCCCCCAGGGCTTTTCAGTGATTTTAAAAGTAGGAGCAGATTGAGGAAATGGAGCCAGAGAGAAAGTGAGGAAAGTTCTTAGGGGTCATGTCCTCTTTCCTTCCCCACCCATACCCCTCCCTCCCGACCCACTATCACAACAGCCGTGTGACTTTCCAGAAAAAGAAAATTTTAACATTCACCCATGGCTTCAGAGAAGATCGGGGAGGCATGTTGTGCTGACTTCTTTATGTCTTCAATACCTACTGACTTGTGCCATCTCAAACACAGTTCCAAATGTACATGAATCAAGCTCAGTGTTCCCTGTACAGTACTTCTGGCCACAAATGATGAGTTAGTGAAAAAATACTGTCAAGTTGCACAGAGTCTGGGCATGACTTTATTTTCTGGGACAAAGTTTCCCAACAGCAAAGTGGAATGACTACACCTCTAAAAGCCATTGTCAGTGAGTTCTCCTGTTATGTGGGGGTACCATTTTTCAATGGTATTTGTTAAGCACTTACTGTGTGTCAGGCTCTGTACTAAGATGGGTTAGATAAAAGCCGATCAGATTGGACACAGTCCTTGTCCCTTTCGGGCTCACAGTCTTCATCTTCATTTACTGATAAGGTAACTGAGGCACAGAGAAGTGAAATGACTTACCCAAGGTCACACAGCAGACACGTGGTGATGTTGGGATAAGAACTCAGATCCTTCCGATCCCTGGACCATGCTCTACCCACTAGGACATGCTGCCTGGTGACAGGAGAGCTCAGGAAGAGGAAAAGCTTCTCCCTGCCTTCTCCAAATCATCTGGTAGCCAGGGCAGCAGCCATGACTGAGGTGAGCAGGCTTTCAGAGTGGGGTGGGAGAGTGATTTCAGCAAGTAATGTTGAGAGGAAATTGTATGGGGAGTGGGACAAAGAGGAGAGGAGATGGGGAAAGGTGAGCCAAGGGTCTGCTTAGCTGGCACTGGGACTTTCTTTTGACTTACTACAGTGATGGTATGATGGGGCGGGAGGCCAGCCAAATACCAATTCAATGCTGGGCATGTAGCCCAGGACCCTGGGGCAGAAAGAAATGGGAGCAGTGGAGCTGGTGCCCAGGGACCCCAAATAGGCCAGTCAGAGACTTTATATTACACTGTAGCCAAGTCCTGGCCCATTTCATGTTCCTTCCAACTCTGCTGGCAATCCAATCCAAGAACTGGGCTCTAATTCCAGCTCTGCCAGTTGCCTGCTGTGTGACCTTGGACAAGTCACTTACCTTCTCTGTACTTCAGTTTCCTCAGCTATAAAATGGGGATTCAATGCCTTTTCTCCCTGCTACTTACTCATTGTGGGCAGTGAATGTGTCTATCAACTCTGCTCCCAAGCTCTTAGTGAAGTGCTCTGCAAACAGTAAGCACTCAATAAATAAGATTGATTGATTACTTAGGACGTAAGCCCCTTGTAGAACAGGGACTGTGTCCAGCTTGATGAACCTGTATTTACTCTTGTGCTTAGAAGTCTTCTTGACATGTAATAAGTGCTTAACAAATATCGTAGTAATGATAATAATCCAAAAGATTCAACCTGGAATCACACTCTCTGCTTTAGAACACTAGCCATTAGAGAGAAAAGTAGAAATGTCATAGTCTGTTGCACAGGGGTGTGAAAGGAGAGACCCCTCTGTCAATCAATGCTATTGATTGATTGATACTCACTTGGGGCAGCCTATCTTGAAGGTTTATCTGTGCAAAGCACTGCATTAAGCGCTTGGGAGAGGACAATAGAGTAGTAGCCACAATCCCTACCGTCAAGGAGTTTAATATCTATCAGGTGAGAGAGGCATTGAAATAAATTACAAGTATGAGGAAGCAATAACATATAAAGATATGTATGTTAAGTGCTGTGGGGTTTAGAGAGGTGAGTAACCAAGTGCTTAGGTAACCCATAAGTGCAAAAGGGACAGTAAGGGTGGGAATAGCAGCTAGAGCTGAGAGATTAATCAGGAAAGGGCTCCTAGAGGACATGTCCAGAATGATAAGAACATCTGGGGGAAGCTAAAGACTCCAATCAGAATATCCTTCCAAATGGAATTCTAGACTAACTACTGCATTCTTTCAAGTTGAAGAGACTCCAGGTCTGGGAAATGGGATCTAGGGTACGTCTCCAGTTGCACCCAAAGCAATAATTAGTCCCTTTATTCACTCATTCATTCAATCATATTTATTGAGTGCTTACTGTGTGCAGAGCACTGTACTAAGCGCTTGGGAAGTACAAGTTGGTAACGTATAGAGACGGTCCCGACCCAATAGCAGGCTCACAGTCTAGAAGGGGGAGACAGACAACAAAACAACACATATTAACAAAATAAAATAAATAGAATAGTAAATACGTACAAGTTAAACAGAGTAATAAATCTGTACAGACATATATACAGGTGCTGTGGGGAAGGGAAGGAGGAGGAGGGAGAGAGGAAGGAGGGGGCTCAGTCTGGAAAGGCCTCCTGGAGGAGGTGAGCTCTCCATAGGGCTTTGAAGGGAGGAAGAGAGCTAGGTAGAGCCCTTTGATCAGACTTTTGAATGGATGAGGCCAGGTTTGATCTTGGTTACAGCAGTGACAATTTCAAGAGAGGCCTTGAGAGGGGGAAAGTCTTCAACAGTTATTTTTCAGCTTTTTGGATAACTGGATTTTAGGGCTGTGGTCCTTCCCATTCCTGGGACAGAACCTTGAATGTGGTTAATATAATTTCTTACTAATGCCTTAGAAAACCACAGACTTCCAGCTTCAAGAAGCACTTATGAAGTAACTCCTTGTCAGAGTTCACTGACAAATTAAAGGAGGAAGAAAACTCTCATGCACTGATAAGTTTATGAGATTTGCCTGCCTAAAATTTGTTCCACAAAAAAAAAAAAACGTTTCTCACAGTTGGAGGGAAGGCTAACAAGATCATAATCTGATTTATCTCTCTCCAGCAGATTTTTAGGCCAGAGGAGCGAAGCTAGGATGGCTTTCACAAAAAAACGGAACACTCTTCCAAAAGAACACTCCTCCGAGTTATTTTTAAATCAAAAATCTGAAACAACACAGGAGAATTCACTTGACAAAAAATGCCCAGTTTAAAAAAAAGTACAGTACAATGTAAATATAAAATACTTCTGAAAAAGAATTAAAGTCCCACCAATATTAGAAGTATATGTATTTGCATTAATCATTAATACTAAAATCCCAGAATACTATACACTAAAATAAGATATAGGTTCATACTCCAATCCTAAACTAAGATTTACTGTTTACACAATGCCTTTCAATCAGCACAGTCAACAAACAATGCAGTCAACTTCAGAGGTCCAAATTTTCCCAAGATCACTAGAAATTAATGATTGAATCAGCAATATGTTAGCTCTCCTCTCATTTAAGCAGTGAGAAGCAGCATGGCTCAGTGGAAAGAGCACAGGCTTGGGAGTCAGAGGTCATGTGCTCTAATCCCAGCTCCGCCACTTTTCAGCTGTATGACTTTGGGCAAGTCACTTCACTTTTCTGTGCCTCAGTTACCTCATCTGTAAAATGGGGATTAAGACTGTGAGCACCACAGGACAACCTGAACACCTTGTATCCACCCAGTGCTTCTCACATAGTAAGCACTTAACAAAT
Source organism: Tachyglossus aculeatus (assembly GCF_015852505.1). Classification (NCBI taxonomy): domain Eukaryota; kingdom Metazoa; phylum Chordata; class Mammalia; order Monotremata; family Tachyglossidae; genus Tachyglossus; species Tachyglossus aculeatus. The sequence continues at coordinate 92,001,672 of NC_052070.1, read as the reverse complement.
GCCATCATTATTATTATTAAGCAATATCTATCAAAGGAATCACACGGTGCCATTTTTCTACTGGCTCTTTCTTTGTTGACAATATGGACCAAAGGAAATGGAAGGTCTGAGCAAAAACATTATTTGTGTTGCCTTAAGAGCCAAACAGATCTGAACCAGTCTACCATTACAAATTCCACCATATGCAGAAGCATTAGCTCAACAGTATTAAAGCCTCACGTTGGCAACCGTATAAAGGGTTCCATCAGGAGGAAGCAAGGAGCAGATGGAAAAAGTTGGATTTAAGTTACTTCTTATCAGAGAAGCAGCATGGCTCAATGGACAGAGCCTGGGCAGAGTCAAAGGTCATGGGTTCATATCCCAGCTCTGCCAATTGTCAGCTGTGTGACTTTGGGCAAGTCACTTAACTTCTCTGTGCCTCAGTTACCTTATCTGTAAAATGGGGATGAAGACTATGAGCCCCACATGGGACAACCTGATTGATCACCTTGTATCTACCCCAGCGCTTAGACAGTGCTTTGTACATGGTAAGCGCTTAATAAATGCCATCATTATTATTATCTGTCTCCTTGCCCTTCTCATTCTGCAATTCCCCAGATCTTCATTCATTCAATCATATTTATGGAGTGCTTACTGTGTGCAGAGCACTGTACTAAGCGCTTGGGAGAGTGTAGTTCAACAATAAATGGATACATTCCCTGTCCACAATGAATTTACAGTCTAGAGGACAAGGTAATCAGGTTGGACACAGTCCCTGTCCTACATGGGGCTTACAGTCTTGATCCCCATCTTACAAATGAGGTAACTGCGGCACAGAGAAGTTAAATGACTTGTCCAAGGACACACAGCAGACATGAGGCAGGGGCAGGATTAGAACCCATGTCCTCTGACTCCCAGGCTTGTGTTCTTTCCACTAGACCACACTGTTTATCTCTGGTTCAATCCCTGCTCAAAATCTCCTCCAGTCTCCTCCTCTCTTCCCCCAACAACATCTGTCCCTTAACGTTTGGAAAAGGATTAAAAGTCCTTCAGTATATGTTCAGTGCAAGAAGCAGCAGATTTAATAATAATAATAATGGCATTTGTTAAGCACTTACTGTGTGCAAAGCACTGTTCTAAGCACTGGGGAGGATACAAGGTGATCAGGTTGTCCCACATGGGACTCACAGTCTTAATCCCCATTTTACAGCTGAGGTAACTGAGGCACAGAGAAGTTAAGTGACTTGCCCAAAGTCACACAGCTGACAATTGGCGGAGTAAGTAACTGATTTTCAGGGCTCCCAATGAGCTGTCTGAGGCTACAATTGTACAGATCATCTGCCATTGCACACCTCATCAAAATTTCTTACTGAACCAGACCAGTTTCTCTGTATTAGCAGTACACACTATCCACTTTGGCATTATCAGCAAAATCCACCAGTCTGTTCTCATGAAAACAGTTTCTTTTTTACCACAGACATGAGCCCACATTCCCTCTTTTGTACAAATTTACATATTAACTAATCTAAACCTGCCATGGTGTATATTATTAAGTCATTTCTGGAAGAAATGTGATTGACAGGATAAGCTTAGCTTTATTCTAAAGAGTCTTAAATAAAAACATTACCATGAAAATAAATGTCACTTCTTTGCTGTCCGTGCCGCAACACATCTGAAATGCATTTTGTTTCACATTAACAGGGGCATGCATGACTTTTTCCCTCATTTCCTTCTACAGTAAAGTTCAGTCTCTATAGAAGCTGTCATTTTGGAGAGGTCTTCTTGATCACATGGAAAAAGACCAGTACCGTGACCATCCCATCATCTATCTTTGCCCTGAAAAATATGTCCTGAAAACTTTGTCCTGAAAAATATAGCCCCACCTCCTTAGTTTCTAGGGTTTTTTTCCTGAAATTTTCCCATCTGCAGATTAGATTTAGCCATGGAGACTGTCCTCCATTTCCTTCATTTTCAATAAATGACAGATGGTAACAATATTGCCAATCTTTGGTCATTTAGTTTCAACTAGAACTAGACAAAAATTAAAAGCATCTGGCTCTAATGGCCACCCTGTTGAGTACCTAATCCTAGGGCTGCTCTTTGTTTCTCTTCTTTCTATTGCTATTAGATTAACATTCCTAACAAACCAAATTTTCAAGTGAATTACACTGGTCTTGCATATTCTTGGCACTTTTGAAAAATTCTTTGACCTAGAAATTGAAAGTAATTTTGGATTAGTCAGGAACATTTTTAACCACATTTTTAATGAAATTTCATTCCTCCTTTGTCCCTAGTTAATCTCCCTTGCTAGAATTACATAACCGAGCATAACAATTTCTCAAAATCCAAAAGTCTAATAATGACCAATAATTTTCAGTCACGGAAAACTGACAATGTCAAAATTGAACCAACAACAAATGTGCTCCTCTAGACCTAGCTGGGTGGGGTTAAGGATGAAAATTAGGCCAAGATTAAAATTTAGACTAGTTAGGTGAGGATTACAGTTTAGACTAGGAAGGAGAGGGAATGGGAATTAGTTTGCATGACTTTCAACATCAGATATTTAAGATTAATAATTACATCATTTATCTTTGACCTCTCAATGTTCACATTTCAATACATTTCAATAAAAATCAATAATGATTAATACATTAAAGATGAGTTTAGGTAATTAATACATGACAACTTCTAACAAGAAAATTAGAATATGTAGAAGGTATAGTCTCATCATCACCCAACTCTCAGTCTTCTGTTAGGGCCAAGGGAATAAAAATTTCAAATGTCAAGCTCTGAAATCAACTCCTAACCTTTTATTCGTGTAGCTACAATTCTTCTTCTAACCCCTAAAGCTATATTGAAAGTACAGCGACTTTGAGGCTCTACTACCATAAACTCTAATGGCTGGGAAGGAATTTAATGAGGAATTCCTGTTTCAAAACCAAGAGGTACTGATTCGGCCAGGAGCCAAAGGGACTCAAGCAGAGATCCAACAAGTTGCAAAAAGAGGTTCTGAATTCTAAACTCATTTGTTAATATTGATTTTGGGATAGACACTTAACAGTCTTACTTTGTCATTTACTAAACAAAGGTACTCAAGTCCATTAGAATCATTAAAGGCAAAAAAAATTGAAGATTTTGGTCCTATGGTCAGTAGGAAACTGATATCCAGAACTCTCTTACTAATCCTAGTGGAGATACTTCACCAACCTGTTGATCTGCTGACCTTCCATCCCACTGACCCTCTCTCCTGCTTGGAACTTCTTCCCCCTTCAAATCTGACAGACTACAGCCCTCCCCATCTTCAAAGCCCTTTTGACAACACATTTCCTCCAAGGAGTCTTCCTTGATTTTTGTCATCCCTTGCATTCCACCCACATAATCAGTCTGTCACCAAATCCTGTCAGTTCTGCCTTCACAGCATTGCTAAAATCCACTCTTTCCTCTCCATCCAAACTGCAACCACACTGATCCATGCACTTACCCTACTCTGGCTTGACTACTGCATCTGCCTCCTTCCTTACCTCCCAGGCTCCTGTCTCTCCCCATTCTAGTCCATACTATTCTATTTATTTTGTTAGTGATGTGCATATAGCTATAATTCTATTTGTTCTGACGATTTTGACACCTGTCTACATGTTTTATTTTGTTTGTCTCCCCCTTCTAGGCTGTGAGTCCGTTGTTGGGTAGGGACCATTTCTATATGTTGCTGACTTGTACTTCCCAGATGCTTGGTACAGTGCTCTGCACACAGTAAACCAATAAATACAATTGAATGAATACTTCACTCTGCTGCATGGAACATTTTTCAGCAAAAACATCCAGTCCATGTCTCCCCACTCCTCAACAATCTCCAATGGCTGCACACCCACCTCCACATCAAACAGAGCCTCCTTACCATTAGCTTTAAAGTACTCAACCAGTTTGCCCCATCCTCACTAATCTACTACAGCACAGTTCACACATTACACTCCTCTAGCACCAGCTTACTCGCTGTGCCCCGATCTCATCTATCTCCCAGCCAGCCCCTTTCCCACATCCTCCCCCTAACCTGGAACTCCATCCCTCTCCATGTATACCAGACAATTGCTCTCTCCGACTTGAAAGCATTAATAGGGTCACAGCTCCCCCAAGAGGCCTTCCCCAATTAAGCCCTCTTTTCCCCTGGGCTCACTCTCCCTTCTGAGTCATCTCTGCAATTGAACCTGTGACCTTTGGACACTTGATATTCATCCCACCCCTAACACCACAGCATTTATATTCATATCTTTAAATTAATTATTATTAATTTCTTATTTATTCTTACTGAAGTCTGTCTCCGGCTCTAGACTATGAGCTCGTTATAGGCAGGGAAAGTGTCCGCTAATTCTGTTGTATTGTATGTTCCTAGCACTTGGTACAGTGCTCTGCACATGGTAAGCGCTCAAAAAATACCACTGATTGGTTGACTGATATCTAATCTCCCCATTGTATCTTCTGAACAACCAGGGCAGCACATAAAAGCTCACAGCTTCCAGAGGCATTGCCCATTACTTAAGGACTTACTAATGTATCTCTCCTCTTTTCCTTCTTCAAACAATCAAGCCATCAATCAATTATATTTACTGAGTACCTGCTGTGAGCAAACACTGTACTAGGCTCTTGGGAAAATAAAATATAACAGAGTTGGTTGACACATTCCCTGCTAAGATTGAGTTTACAGTCTAGAGAGGAAAATAAAGATTAATAGAAATAAATAAATTAAACTGTGCATAGATACAAATGTGCTATGGGGCTGACAGAGGGATGAAATGAGGGCTTAATCAGGGAAGGCCTCTTGGAGGAGATGTGTTTTTAATAAAGACTTTGAAGGTGGGGAAAATAAGTCTGTCATTTATGAAAAGGGTGGGAGTGCCAGACCAGAGGCAGGATCATCATCATCATCATCAATCGTATTTATTGAGCGCTTACTATGTGCAGAGCACTGTACTAAGCGCTTGGGAAGTACAAATTGGCAACACATAGAGACAGTCCCTACCCAACAGTGGGCTCACAGTCTAAAAGGGGGAGACAGAGAACAAAACCAAACACACCAACAAAATAAAATAAATAGGATAGATATGTACAAGTAAAATAAATAAATAAATAGAGTAATAAATATGTACAACCATATATACATATATACAGGTGCTGTGGGGAAGGGAAGGAGGTAAGATGGGGGGATGGAGAGGGGGACGAGGGGGAGAGGAAGGAAGGGGCTCAGTCTGGGAAGGCCTCCTGGAGGAGGTGAGCTCTCAGCAGGACCTTGAAGGGAGGAAGAGAGCTAGCTTGGCAGATGGGCAGAGGGATGGGGTGATAAGTAAAAGGAGTGGTGGGGTCACAGGCGGATTTTTTTTAAATAGGAGAGACATGAGCATGCATTAAAGCAGTGGGGTAGAAAGTGAATAGTTGAACGTAGCAGTAAGAGAGAATAGAAAGGAGCAGGCAAGCATTTTGATAAGGGATGGGGTCGAATGCACAAGTGGAAGTGGTGGATTTTGAGAGGAGGTGTGAGATCTTTTGAAATACTGATGGGAAAGATGGGATTTAAAAAGGGGCAGGAAGAGGGAGGGGCTGTGGGGAGCAGGGGAGATCACGCCTGATGTTTTCAATTTTCTCAATAAAGGACGTGGCCAGATCATTATTCATTCATTCATTCATTCAATCGTATTTATTGAGCGCTTACTGTGTGCAGAGCACTGCACTAAGTGCTTGGGAAGTACAAGTTGGCAACATATAGAGATGGTCCCTACCCAACAGTGGACTCACAGTCTAGAAGAAGCAAGACCTGGGGATGGGCGGGGGGGAGGTGTTGAGGAGGGAGTGAAATGTCTGAATCAACTGATGAGGAGAATGGGAATCAATAAAGATGGAAAAATAATGTTGCCAGGCAGAGGAGAAGGCAGAGTTAAAGCAGGCCAGAATGAGCTTCAAGTGGAGAAGGTCAGCCTGATAGCATCTTCCTATGTGCAATTTGTTTTAGTGTCTTTCTCTCCCAGTAGATTGCAAGCTCCTTGAGGTCAGGGATCTTGTCTACTAATTCTACTGTTCTCTCCCAAGTCCTTGGTACAGTGCTGTACACACACTATTCACTCCATAAATACTATTGAGCCACGTCAAAGTGAAAATCATCCACATCATCATCATCATCAATCGTGTTTATTGAGCGCTTACTATGTGCAGAGCACTGTACTAAGCGCTTGGGAAGTACAAATTGGCAACATATAGAGACAGTCCCTACCCAACAGTGGGCTCACAATCAACAGTGGGCTCACAGTCCACATCCTCACCACCTTTTTAAATTGGTAAGCAAAAATAAATGAGAGCTTCTCTGAGGAACCATTTAAACCACTATAAGGACCACAGTTTTGTAGAATTCCCTGAGAAGATGCTAAGAGAAGGGCATGAGGTTCACATATTTACATCTTGACCTCCCCCAACCACCCCAAGTGGTAGAGGTTAGATTTCAGGTCAGGAAAAGAAACCATCTATTCAATGTGGTGCTCGAGTTTGATTTTTCTTCCTCTTTTTTGTCTAAAATGACCAGCCCCCAAAGATCACATGTGGGCTGACATCCAGAAAGACATCCTCACTGAGGATCAATACTGTGCCTTCTAATCATGAAAAGTGTACATGGGTACTGTTCCTGGAAATAAGGGAATAAGTTGGGCTACATGTTGCTGGGAGTCTGATACCCTCTGTTCATTATGTGTAAAGGAAAACGTTCTTCCTTTCCTTCTCTTTTTAAATCATCCATTCTCGGCAAGGATGATCAATGGTGTGTGCCTCTCCACAGTCATGTCTCTATTAGAGAAGATCCTGCTCCAATAAATTATTAGAATGTGCAGAATGCATTAAAATGAATTATTACAGCAATCTGATCCCCGATGCTTTGGCATTACCTTTCCATCTTGGGTGACAGACCAGCTCCCTCGGGCTTCACAGGAGAGGCAGCACCAAAAAACTTCTAATAACTTTGGGAAAACTGTCAAGGAGAAATTCTACCTCCCAAATGATGCAAAAGGAGAGGTGGAAACACTTAAGGCAGGACCAAGTTCTTGCTAGGGCTTTAACATCAAATTTATCGAGGCATACTTTTGTCATCCAAAATGCGGTTGTCTGTCTACAGCACTGTGTTTTATTACAGGCCATTGAAAATAATTAGTTGGTGACCCAGAAAACCTATATATAAAATCCTTTTAATCACCAATATGGCTTTCAATTATGCAGTGTAAACTTATTAACCTTTTTACTGCTGAGATTTGATTTATGGACTTTAGCTGTATTAACATTAGGAGATTTAAAAAGAGGTATTTATATGATGAGTTGGGATTAACAGTGAAAAGTTACGTTTTCCCATCCTGTAGATTTCAGAGGTAAAGATCGACTTCTGCTGAACACCTAAAGATTTTTTTGTTTCCCCCAGAGCTTTCAGAAAGTTTCCCTTTCTCCCACACCTTATTCCCCCAACTAGCATTAAACCATAGATCATAATTGTAAGTATAAAATATCACACCATTCTATGTATGTAGGGGGATATTTACAAAGACTTTTTGAACTAAACGTTAACAATTTATGGCAGGTCGGGAGTGTTAGCATGTGCATGTTCATCATGTAAGCTTCACAAGGACAGGACAATAGCTGCTTTGTACAATGTGTAAGACACATTGCGTGAACTCAGAAAAACATGAATCCATCATTCATGATCAACCCCGAATACAAATAGTCTAAGCTTCTCCTTCCAGCTGATAGATTATAAAACTGAAATGCTAACCTCTTTTTTTCATTATTGAGGTGGTGAACTTGCTCTGTGGCTCCTCCCACCTGACACCAGAAATAAAGGGTGATTAAGACCTCAGAAGTCAAGAACGGGGCTTGTATTGTGCAGCATTTAAGTGTCCCCTCTAGACTGTAAGCTCACTGTGGGCAGGTAATGTGTCTACCAACTCTGTTATAATGTACGCTCCCAAGCGATTAATACAGTGCTCTGCAAACAGTAAGCACCCAATAAATATGATTAATTGATTGGCCTCCCGGATATTATGTGGCCATTAAAGTATAAATATCTACAGGGAAGGGACCAAGTCTTCTTCCACTGTGCCTTGTAAAACACTTGCCCTATTCATTCATTCAATCGTATTTATTGAGCACTTACTGTGTGCAGAGCACTGTACTAAGCACTTGGGAAGTACAAGTTGGCAACATATTCATTCATTCAATCGTATTTATTGAGCACTTACTGTGTGCAGAGCACTGTATTAAGCGCTTGGGAAGTACAAGTTGGCAACATATAGAGAGGGTCCTTACCCAACAGTGTGCTCACAGTCTAGAAAGGGGAGACAGACAACAAAACATAACATGTGGACAGGTATCAAGTCATCAGAATAAATAGAAGTAAAGCTAGATGCACATCATTAACAAAATAAATAGAATAGTAAATATGTACAGGTATAATGAATAGAGTAATAAATATGTACAAACATATATACAGGTGCTGTGGAGAGGGGAAGGAGGTAGGGCGGGGGGATGGGGAGGGGGAGAGGAAGGAGGGGGATCAGTCTGGGAAGGCCTCCTGGAGGAGGTGAGCTCTCAGTAGGGCTTTGAAGGGAGGAAGAGAGCTAGCTTGGCGGATGTACGGAGGAAGGACATTCCAGGCCAAGGGGAGGACGTGGGCCGGGGGTTGATGGTGGGACAGACGAGAACGAGGCACAGTGAAGAGGTTAGCGGCGGAGGAGCGGAGGGTGCGGGCTGGGCTGTAGAAGGAAAGAAGGGAGGAGAGGTAGGAGGGGGTGAGATGATGAAGAGCCTTGAAGCCGAGAGTGAGGAGTTTTTGCCTGATAAGTAGGTTGACTGGTAGCCACTGGAGATTTTTGAGGAGGAGAGTAACATGCCCAGAGCGTTTCTGTACAAAGATGATCCGGGCAGCAGCATGAAGTATAGACTGAAGTGGGGAGAGACAGGAGGATGGGAGATCAGAGAGGAGGCTGATGCAGTAATCCAATTGGAATAGGATGAGAGATTGAACCAGCAAGGTAGTGGTTTGGATGGAGAGGAAAGGGCGGATCTTGGCGATGTTTCGGAGGTAAGACCAGCAGGATTTGGTGACGGATTGGATGTGAGGGGTGAACGAGAGAGCAGAGTCGAGGATGACAGTAAGTTTGCGGGCTTGTGAGATGGGAAGGTTGGTAGTGCCATCAACAGTGATGGGAAAGTCAGGGAGAGGGCAGGGTTTGGGAGGGAAGATAAGGAGTTCAGTCTTGGACATATTGAGTTTTAGATGGCGGGCAGGCATCCAAATGGAGATGTCTTGAAGGCAGGAGGAGACATGAGCCTGAAGGGAGGGAGAGAGAGCAGGGGCAGAGATGTAGATTTGGGTGTCATCAGCGTAGAGATGATAGTTGAAGCCGTGGGAGCGAATGAGTTCACCAAGGGAGTGAGTGTAGATAGAGAACAGAAGGGGACCAAGAACTGACCCTTGAGGAAGCCCTAGAGTAAGGGGATGGGAGGGGGAGGAGGAGCCTGCAAAGGAGACTGAGAATGAACGGCCGGAGAGATAAGAGGAGAACCAGGAAAGGATGGAGTCTGTGAAGCCAAGGTTGGGTAGCGTCTTGAGGAGAAGGGGGTGGTCCATAGTGTCAAAGGCAGCTGAGAGGTCGAGGAGGATTAGGATAGAGTAGGAGCCTTTGGATTTGGCAATCAGGAGGTCATTGGTGACCTTTGAGAGGGCAGTTTCAGTGGAATGTAGGGGACGGAAGCCAGATTGGAGGGGGTCAAGGAGAGAGTTTGCATTGAGGAATTCAAGGTAGCAGGTGTAGATGACCCATTCAAGGAGTTTGGAAAGGAATGGTAGGCACACTCAGCAATAGTTTTGAATGATTATGTCTGGAGCTTCCACTGTCCGTCAGTAATAATAATAATAATAATAATGGCATTTATTAAGTGCTTACTTTGTGTAAAGCACTGTTCTAAGTGCTGGGGAGGTTACAAGGTGACCAGGTTGTCCCACGGTGGGCTCACAGTCTTAATCCCCATTTTACAGATGAGGTAGCTGAGGCACAGAGAAGTTAAGTGACTTGCCCAAAGTCACACAGCTGACAATTGGTGGAGCTGGGATTTGAACCCATGACCTCTCACTCCAAAGCCTGGGCTCTTTCCACTGAGCCACACTGCTTCTCTAAATGTATAAATGTATTCTCTAAATGTATAAATGGTAGACATGGTTCACAGTCATCCTTGGAAGTGTGGAAGTGCATTCCCTGAAATTTTTGGAGGGAAATTCTGTGGAGACAATACTCTGTGGTGACAAAGATAAACATCAACCTTGTGGCTCCTCACACATGTGTGCTCCCAGCACTAATTAATTCCTGTAGCTGGGTTTGCCTCAGAAACCTCCCTACTGGTTGCAGAGATAGCCTACAGGGGACACAAGTGAGATGCCAAAAATGTCACTATTGTAGTTTGGTTGTGGAAGGATTCTTAAGCAGAAATGCCCATGCGGATAGGGCCAGAGTGGTCAATCAGTCACATGATTAGGTATTTGATTTCTGAGATTTTTTTTCCTGGGATCAGGGAAAGGATTCCTTAGCCTGATTTTCACCTCATCAGTGAAAGTGATTCAAAGTAAAACTTTACAGAAAAATTTTATGTGCTCTTTTCTGGGGTGTAATGTTCTACTCTGATTCTTCAGTCATCACCACATCTGTGGTTTAAAAAACAAGCTGACACATACCTTTTTTATAGTATTTCTAAAGCACTTACTATGTATGAGCACTATACAAAGCACTGGGGTAGATTCAAGATAATCAAGTTGTAAGCAGTCTTTGTTCCAGATTGGGCTCACAGTTGTAATCTCTATTTTACAGAAGAGGTGAGTGAGGTTCAGAGAGGTTAAGCTACTTGCTTAAGGTCACCCAGCAGACAAGTGGCAGAGCCAGGATTAGAACTCTAGTCTTTTGACTCTCAGGCCCAAGCTCTTTCTATTAGGCCACACTACTTCTCGTACCTTCAGAAATTTTCTTAGGGAGCTTTTCCCATGCCCTAACACAAAGGATCAGGTTCGTGCAACTACGATCTAACAAGTCAGGTGACAGGATCAAGGGTCTCCCCAGCTCAAAATACAGAAATCACAAGTTTCTTCCTTCCCATCCATCCATGCACAGAAAACCTCAGGCTTCTATCAAAATAATGCTACACATGCTTGCCTCATCATTAATTCTTCAGCCAGTAATAATGGCACTAACCATGGATGATTCAAATGAGTTAAAAGTGTATTCTGTGAAATAAAAGGACTAGAAATCAATGACCATACAAAATCTAGCCAGGACCTTTCTTTTCTAACCAATCTACATTTGTTCATGTGGCAAAATCACAAACTGTCTAAAAATAATATAGTAAAGACGATCAATGGCAATTATAGCATAAAAACCCTAATGTATCCTGTGACAGGATTCTAGAATGTTCTGTCCTACTGAAGCCCATTTATAAAAATGCTGGCATCACTTTACAATAAGTGGACATCATTATATGCTCAATTACAATGAAATTCCTCTGGAAGTATATATTAAATACAGAAGCGCCACATTAATACCAGGAGAGCTCTTTGAGATGGATGTTATTGCAATGAATACGAGACGAATATGAGGCATGGCTTTGATATCTTCAGCATTCCTGAAAGAAGCCTGCTACTGCCTCCCTGTCTCCCATCATTTCCATTTCAGAGGAGCTCTTAGAAAGGTATGAATTATCCACGTGGTGCATTTTTAGTAACTTATAATCCAGGCTCAAGAAGGCTCTTATACCGATTAATTAATTGAGACACATTGTATAACAATATGAAAATGACAGACCCCAAGGAGACAGTACATTTCCGAGGGCAATAGATCTGCGTTACAGGCAAATTTGCAAAAAAAAGTGGATGATTTTCAGTCTAAGCACTAAAAAGCCTTTTTAATAGCACTCACTTCAATAGAGTTAATGAAGTGAAACCGTTTCTGAGCCTCAGCTAAAGAAATATGACCTGACTATAGTCAAAACTCAGATAGAGACATATTGTAGCTATCCCAGCATTTAGTACAGTGCCTGGAAAATAATGAGTGCGTAATATCACAAGCATTATTATTACTGTTATTATAATTATCATTATTATTCACCCACCGTATATCAAGATGGTTCTTCTGGCAGGGATATTACCCTAACGTTTGACAAGTCTGATGTAAACTAAACAGTACCTTCCACTTTTCTTCATATAGACACGACTTTCTGCTCTAAAATTACATTTGCTACTTGTAATGTCTGTACTGCTTTTATTTCAGACTTCTGAGATCAAGGTTATCACAAAGTCTCTTCTTCATGGAAAGCCACACCTTTCTGATTGCCCATCTTGGCTGACTTGTCTGCTGCTGTCATCTTCTTACGGTTATAATAATAATAATAATGATGGCATTTATTAAGCGCTTACTATGTGCAAAGCACTGTTCTAAGCGCGGGGGGAATACAAGGTGATCAGGTTGTCCCACGTGGGGCTCACAGTTGTCAACCCCATTTTACAGATGAGGTAACTGTCTCTTGAAGTGGTCCTTCACTGTATTGTTATGGATTGTGAAAATTGACTCTGCCCTCAGGAAAATTCTAATATAAATGAGAATATAAATTCAGAAAGTCAGGCAACCTATCTGTATGTAGCTTCTGCAAGTGTGAACATATGTGTCTATAGGTATGTATCTACATAGTAGATATATATTAACCCAAGTGTCATATGAGAAATGAAGGTAAGCAGCATGAGTTGAGTGAGGAATAAAATGAGGACAGCTTCTTGAAGAACTTTGGCCTCATGAATGTCATGTGTACCATATTAATGATATGTTGACTACAAAAAGCATCTATCCTTTGGACACTAGAAAAAGCTTGTGAATAAAGCAAGATTAATAGATGTACTTCAGGGGTGTAGCCTAGAGCCCCAAACTGGAAACAGGATTGCCACACTCATGATTCAAAGGAAAGAGGCAGGAGAAGGCAAGCGGATACATAGAGGCAGTCAATTTGTTGTGGACAAGGAAAGTGCCAGCTAACTCTGTTGTATTGTACTCTCCAAAGCACTTATGTCAGTGATCTGCACATGGTAAGAACTCAATAAATACCATTGATTATATAATAGATATATATATATATATTTGATAGCATTTGTTAAGCACTTACTATGTGCAAAGCACTGTTCTAAGCACTGGGCCTCCCCAGTGATCAGGTTGTCCCACGTGGGGCTCACAGTCTTCATCCCCATTTTACAGATGAGGTCACTGAGGCTCAGAGAAGTTAAGTGACTTACCCAAAGCCACACAGCTGACAAGTGGCAGAGTAAGGATTTGAACCCATAACCTCTGACTCCCAAGCCCGTGCTCTTTCTACTGAGCCACGCTGATTAACTGATTTGCAGTCAGACAGAAAGACAAACAGGTAATGAAGTGGTGATGTAAAATTAAGCAGGGGGACATTTGTGTTGAGGTCATTGATGGGATGGTTAGTAGGAAGGTGGAGGAAAAAGAGGGTGGAATGTCTTGTTCATAGGGTTTGTTTCTTTTTTTATAAAGAAGAGACGACAAATATATTCTTATTTTGAATGAGCAATGCAATTGAAAGAATATCACAACTCCAAACTGACCTAAAATCCCATCTACTCTGAATAACTGGTTCAAACCTCATGAACTGATGGTCCCTCACATTCTGAAGTAGTGATGAGCCTAGATATCATCCACGAGAACAAGTGGAATGGGAAAACCTGAAAATCAGGGATCTGCAATCTCCTGCACCCTAAATATTTAAATGCTTCTCAAAATTACAGCAGAACAACTTGACTGCCTTAGCTATTACACTGAACCTCTGAGTATGTCTGGATTTTCATTTTATACACTATGAATAGGTTTGTCTCTCAACAATTATCAGTCTGCATATAATCTCAGAATGCAGTTTAGCAACAGGAATCCATAGGCTTGTAGAACAAAATGGAAACCCACACTGCTAAAAACAAAAAGAGAGCTTCAAGCCAAAAAACACTTTTGTTACATGAAGAACGCATTTTGCCTTTCCCTTCTCATGATTCAGCAGAGTAAATTATCATCCCTAGTGTGTTTAAAGCTTAATATGAATTATTAGAATGCCATGGAGCATGGGGACACAGCTGTATTCCTCTGGGAGACCTGAGGCTATTCTGAGCAAGAGAGAGACAGGTGGAGATGTAGGGAGCAGGTGGGAGTGGGTTGGAAAATATTATAACTTAAAAACTAATGGGATATTTTTCCCACCCGGTTTGGTGTAGTTCATCACTAATTTAAAACTGAAAATACAAAAGGAGAAATAAAGTTTTGTGGCACTTCGAGTTTTCTACATAAATGTAAATATTTCTCCCAATAAATACTCTCGAGTCAAATGAAAAACAAAATTGTAGAGTTGTGGTGCTCTGTTGGAGAGTGTGAGCTGAATGAAGTGTGAGCTGAATGAAGCAGATTCAGGAAAAATATTAACAATGAAGCCTTTGCCTGTATCCACTAGGTTTTTGGTTTTATTTTACATGGAAATTGTAAGCAGAAATTCCTGTACATTGGCCTTAAAGGCATTTCATCAGTCTTCTCCCCCCTATTTACCCACTCTCTTCTCATTCTATTCCACAGCTCACATTCTCCATTCCTCCCAACTTGACTCTCTCATAGTGCCCCATTCCCAAATCTCCTGCCTGAGTCCTGCCTCATGCCCTTCCTCACTGACCTCTCTCCTGCTTCAAATCCACCACACCTTAACCCTCTTCATCTGCAAAGTCCTGAAATCCAACCCTTTCTAAGAGACTTTCCTTGATTGATTTTTCTTCTCCCCAAGTTATATTATCCCAATTATCACCTCACTATTTTTTTTCTCCTTACACCCTCTCATTGCATTTCTGTTCAAACATGCCTTTCTCCGATTTGCAAATTGTAAAGTGCCAAGCTTCCTCTATTAAACTGCTATGTCCCTGTGGGCAGAGATCATATCACCTACATTTATTGTACTCTTCCAAGCACTTGTGCACTTCACCCAGGAGGCAGTCACTAATACTATTGATTATGGTCAGGTCTACATGTTTCTGTTCTCATCAGTGTAGATTATGGTTGAATTATCAAACGGCTGCCCCTTGAAAAGAAAAATGCCAAGCACTGTAAAACTACATTACTTATAGTTGATCCCCAATAATAATTATTAATTTAATTAATGATGGCATTTATTAAGCACTTACTATGTGCAAAGCATTGTTCTAAGCACTGGGGAGATTACAAGGTTATCAGGTTGTCCCACCGGGGGCTCACAGTCTTAATCCCCAAGTGACTTGCCCAAGGTCACACAGCTGAGAATTGGCGGAGCCGGGATTTGAACCCATGACCTCTGACTCCAAAGCCCGTGCTCTTTCCACTGAGCCATGCTGCTTCTCTGTCTAGAAAGCATGGGCAATGATGATGAGAATGATAATTGTGCTATTTGTTAAGCACTTATATATAGGGCAGTGTACACACAGGGATAGACATGATGAAATCAGATCAAACAAGGTCCCCATCCCATGTGAGGCTCATAGTCTAAGGAATACATTTAACAGAGGAGGAAACTGAGTCAAAGAGAATTTAAGCAACTTGCCAAAGATCACACAGCAGGCAAACATTGGGGCCAGGATTAGAACCCACCTCTTCTGGGTCCCAGTCCTCTGCTCTTTCCCATAGGCCACACTGCTTCTCTCATGTTGCAGGTTGCCCAAAATCAATACTTAAGAATCCTGTGGGATTTTGTGTAGGTTTCTCACAGCAAAAGTGTATAATAATCATTTGTAGAACTTGGATGCTGAAAGCTCATTGCATCATGGTACCTGGCAAACATAGGCATAAATCTGTATTCTGCCTCTGGTGCTGGCCCAGGCATAAATCTCTAAAGAAAACCAGAAACTCCCACAATGTTCCTGACCAGCTGTGCGGCATTGCCCTACTGACAGGGCTATGGAAACAAACACTTTTCTGATCTCTGTGGCAATCAGCTTATTCCCAGAACAATGCTGCTATCATCACACTGACAGCCAGACTCCTCCATAGCATCAAGCCATCAGTGCTGGCTAGCTGAAGTGGCAATGGTCATGTAATTACTCAAAATGACAATGGCCAACAGCTATTCAGATTACCCGACCTGCCATTCGTGCCATCTGCTTCATGTATACCCATTTGGTCGGGTTGGCCGCATATGATGGGATGTGTAAGCATGATACCTCTTAAATACTGATTTGTGCATGACGCTATCCTAGACACTGTACCTATTTAAGCAAGAGTAAATGTTTCTGCCTTCAAAGTGTTACTCATCTAAAAATGCAATAAAAGCCTCCTTCCCTTCACTTTGCACTAGAGTTGACCTTGTATGAGACAGATTAAGACTAGAGTACAGTCTATTATTCCCCTCTTATGAACACTCACCATGAGCACAGAAAAACTTGATGCTTCTTACTTTTTAATTTCACAATAATTTGCCTATATTTGCCAGGGAGAGTTGGAAAGATAAAGTTTCCCAATATCATGATTGAATAATAGTGTTTAAAGCCTCCAGCAGTGGGAGAGCAAAACATCTCCCACCTAAATAACTGTGGTATTTGTTAAGTGCTTACTGTGTGTCAAGCACTGTACTAAGTGCTGTGGTAGATTCAAGATAATCAAGTTCCACATGTGGCTCATGATCTAAGTAGGAGGCAGAAAAGGTATTGAATCTCCATTTTGTAGATGAGGGATCTGAGAATCAAAGAAGTTAAGTGACTTCCCCAAGATCACACAGCTGGAATGTGGTGAAACCAGGACCTAGGTCCTCTGACTCCCAGACCGATGCTCTTTCCACTAGGCCAAACTGCTTCCAACAATTTTATAAATGCAAATTAGTATTCCTTCAATGTTCCTTCAGTGGAAATCCCCACCCAAAGGCCACTGGGTGTTAGAGGACTATTGCAAGTTTGATCTTCCAGCTGGAAGGAGAAGTTTTCCAGTTTAGCTTAGAGTGATCATGTCAGTGGAGCCTAGATTGCATCTTCTCATGCCATATAGAGGTGGCTGGTCAAGATGAAGGCTGGCTTGAAAGTCATAATGAAGGGCATTCATAATTACTTGGAATTCATAACTTAGAATTCATAATTTAGAAGTTTATCAGAATTTCAGGTGGAGGTAGTGCATTCAGGAAATGTTTTGGTTACCACGGAACACATTTGACATTTAAATTGACCAAATAGCCAAAGGGTTACTCGGAGGCAAGAATGCTTAACTTGGTAAGTGACTTCCTTTGAAAAAAATAATATGCTATTAATCAATCAACTAGTTTATTGAGCATTTATTGTGTAAAGAGCCCTGTACTAACTGCTTAGGAGAGTACAGTACAATAGAGATGGAAGATACAGTCCCTGTATTTATACCAAATAATTTGGAGTAAATCTTCATTTTCATTGGCAACAGGTGCATATTTTCAGGCTAAAATCCTCTAAAACCACCTAGTGCCTCTATGTTCAATTTGTCTTTCATTTTCCCGGGGTGTCTTTTGGATGTCTTCATAGGGAACAGCAGTAGAAATCCCATCCTCTCCAAATGCAGAACTCTTTAAGAATCAGGAGGAATTGAAAATACTTCTTAGGCCACCACATTCTTTTCCTTGGCTGATGTCTGCGTTCAAACAAGCATATTCGCCATTGTTTTACCCAGAAAGGTTGAAATGAGGGCATTAGTGGGGGTTTCACAATCACCCTTTGGAAGCTGATTCCACAATCAAATAGATCTCAATGTTGGAAAATTGTTCCCAATATTCAAACTGAACTTCTTTTGTTCAGTTGCATTCTCTTAATCTCATTTTCCCTTTGGGCAGCTTCGAACAATTCCCTTTTGTTGTTTTTGAAAACTTATCATATCCCTAGTTAGTTATTTGGCCAGACTAAATGGATTACTTTTCTCTAACTTGCCTCATACACCAGAGCGACTGAGGCTTTTATTGTTTTGCTCCTCTTTGCTAACTTCCCTCCTAAATGCTTTGTTACATGTGGTCTAAATAATTTATCGGAATTAATATTTCCAACAATTAGTTTTGCATATTTTAGCACTGCTTGAGAATGGATTGAAAGTCATGCTTTCCAAAGAACATCAAAAAGCAAAACTTCCTCTCCTCAAATTTTTCTGCTGTCAAGCTACGGGAGATCTTTATGGCACAGAGTAGAGAAATGGAGAGAAAATAAACATAATTGCTGTTTGGCTATTACCAACCAGAGCACTATCACAGACTGTTCAGATATTTTTTTAAAACTGTGAATAATTTACTCCTATGTATGCACAAGATACAGCTAATGGCTCATTTGTTATGGGTTGTTATTTTCTTTCCTGCTTCAAACTATGAAGGAAAAGGGAAAGGGAAATATGCAGTAGATATTTTATTGACTCCTAGTGCCTGCTATTAAAGGCTTTCATTGTCTAAGGACACAAAACCAGACATTTTATCCGCAGAGAATGTCAAAAGTGGATCCAATTCAGTAGGAATTGTTTTGAATAAGGAGAAATCCCTTCCCATTTGCAAAATCCTAAACAGAAAAATCCCTTCCCTAGGCAGCCAGGCTTTGTTTTTCAGAGTTTCCTGGGTCAGTTGGAATCACCAACCACTTGTAGCAATGATCGTCTTTCAACACCATAATGGTGGGGGTGGGGGGAGGAGGAGGCAGGCATGCTACAATGTGACTGGAAATTAAGGCAAAGTGACTTAATAAAAGCATTAATCATCATGTTTTTTCATTTTCTCCCAAATCCACATGGTACCCACAAAATGGATCAACAAGTAGACTTGCCTTGAGGGTCCAAATTGCCTACAAAGGGCTGGTTGCTCACCTAGAGCTGCACCATCAATGCCTACCCAGGCATGAGTGACTCTCAGGCTATGTGTTGCCCACTCACAGTAGTAACCCCTACCCGGATAGGAGGGCCTCTCCTAGTCTCTGGCTTGGCCTTTGCTTCTTCCAGTGGGCATTTTCTAGGCCATCCCAGTTCAAGTGGGATGGTTTCAGGGTCAGGGTCACCATGTTACTGGGGCAGGGACTTTCCTCCTAGTTGGCCCTCCTAATAAGGTTCACTCACCCTAACAGAATACAATACAATACAGATCAGTGGGGGTGTTTGAGAGCCAAGTCAAACCTGCGATCCTGGAGAGGACTCAGTTCACTCATTCATTCTTTCAATCATATTTATTGAGCATTTACAGCATGAAAGGCACTGTACTAAGCACTTCAGTAACAAGTGCCCAGGCAAGACCATCTCTCTCATATCTTATTAATCAATCAATTAATGGAATTTATTGAGCACTTACTATGTGTAGAGCACTGTATTAAGTGCTTGGGAGAGTACAATGCAACAGAATTAGCAGACACATTCCCTGACTACAACAAACTTACCCTCTTGAGGGGGAGACAGACATTAATATTACTGCCTAAGGCATAGGAGTTATCACCACAATATACAAAATCAAAACATAGAATTATCGAACTGAACGGCATCTCAATTTGTCATCTGGTCTCTGGGTGAGATTGCATTTATATCATCCAAAAGAATTTTCACTCCTTTCTCGACCATCTCCGTAGAAAGACAATTAGGTTGAATGAAAGACTACTGAATTCAAAGACAAACAATATAGTACAGATATACTCATGCTCATAATTACCTTTGGTTTCAATATTGAAACCCAAATTGAAGCTCTGCATTTACTTTCTCCCTCCCTCTCATCAGAAAAGAGAAACAAAAGCCAGATACATATTTTTGAGACCACTTAGAACACACAACTCTTCTGTTGTATCAATTCCTGTGGGCCCAGAAAAACTTCCCTGGCAAACTTAGGCCAAGAAAGAGCTTCTGAGCAAGCCTCAGACAAAGGGAACTCAATGAATCCGGGTTAATTCACTAATCGAGGCCAACTTCAGAAACCAATATGTCTCATTTTAAAAAATATCTTCTTAATCATTTTTGTTTGAGTGTCACTTCAAATTAAATCATTTCTGGGTAAGAGATATTGCATCTTTTAGTCAAGTTGTGAACTTTAGGCTTAATTTTTTTACGGCAGTCAGAGTCTGGAATGCTTTAATTCCTATGAAATTTTCTAAGAGGAGAGCCCAAATGGTCAAAATAAGACAAAATTCTGCCTTCCGTAAATGAATAAACATCACCAACTGCCTTTGCTGACCCTTTAAACTCTGTGAAATTAATATAAGTAGACAGCTAAAGCACAGTTAGCCCCTGAAGAGCCTTGAAAGTTCACTTAAGCAGTACAAGTTTCCTTAAAGTTTTATAAACCAGCCTTTAAAGCAAGCCCTTGTACTTATTACTGGTGACAGAGAGCATTACAGCAGCCAATGAACCTTTACTGACTTATGACCCCAATATGGTAGAGCACAGTTATCAGGGGAAATATCAGAATCAAAGCTTGTATATTACATTGAGGTCCTGACTCTTGAAAAAGCCCCCTATAGACCCTTCAGAGTATGTCAGTGAAATAAACAGCTAATACTGTGAGACACTTTACTTACAATGGCCAGATATTATAGTTTATTTAACCACTTTCACCATACTCGCTCCATCAGGAGCTTGGGTTCCAAAAGAAAAAAGTTTTGATGCCCCCAATTATTTTGCAATAAAACCATGCTTACGCCATTATTCAAACAAAAAACATAAGCGGTTTGGCTGTAGTACTAGGGCACACAATGTCATCCTGTGAAAAGATTAATGGGTTTGAATTATTAACCAATGGCTAATCAAAATGATGTGAAGCATGGGATCTTCTTGAATGCATCAGCACTGTGTGAGTTCTCATTTAACATCGCTGGCTGAAGATAACATGGACCAAGACCTTCTTTCTACCAGAATTAATCTTTCTATAAAAAAAGATCTTTGCTTACTACTTCTTTTGTTCTTTAAAAGATTTGCATTTAATTATTAAGATATTTTTCACTGCTACAGTTTTATACCAGGTGCATGAAAACAGTCCACATGTAGCAAAGTCATTGCCACAGTTTCAGCTTTACCACTCTCTCATGGTCCACAATGTATTCAATGTAATATAGGAGAGTAGCTAATGCTGTGGCAGCAGTTTACTAGAATGTAGGATGTTACTCCACGTATTCCTCTAATGTTACAGAAATTCTTAGCACCTGGTTTGATTTGTCAATTAAATGTAATCAGTATATTTATTAGAGATGGCAACCATTTGTTAGCTCAAAACTGGCATTCACTAAGTACCAAATGTCCTTGGACTTAAATTCAGTCTAACAAAAGGGAGCAAAAGACCGTCATGGACAATAGCTACAAATTTAACTCATTCAAATGTTATTTCCATTGTTATTATTAATATAGCAGTAATAGTAGAAGACGAGGAGGAGGAGAAGCCACCGCAGCAACAGCAGCGCATGCAGTGGATAGAGCACATGGCTGAGAGTCAGAAGATCATGGGTTCTAATCCTATTTTTGCCACTTGTCTGCTGTGTGACCTTGGGCACTTCACTTCTCTGTGCTTCAGTTTCCTCATCTGTAAAATGGGGATTGAGATTGTGAGCCCCACATGGGACAGGGACTGTGGAGCGCCGGGTACATTGTAAACACATAGCAAATACCGCAATTATTATTAGTTGTAGTAGTAGTAGTAGTAGTAGTATACTACTTACTATATGTCAAGCATCATGCTAAGGACAGAGGTAGATAAATACAATCAAATCAGAAGCAGTCTTTGTCCCTAATGGAGGATGGGTAATTAATCCTTGCTATACAAATGAAGAAACTGAGGCACATAAATGTTAAGTGACTTGACCAAGATCACAAGCAGACAAGTGGCAGAGGTGGGATTAGAACCCAGTTTATATGACTACCGGGGCTGTCCTCTTTCCACTAGGCCTTGCTGCTCCTGTTTATAAAGAATCACTATATACGGCACACCTAAGAACACTTTTTTCCATGAGTAGACCCCACAGCATTACCAAAATGGCAGTTATTTATTTGATGACTGGTTATATCATGCACAGCATCATTCATTCAAAATGCCAAAATTGAAACACCGGTAAAATTAGCAATATCTGGGCATTTATTGCCAATTTGTTTTCCTTTATCTTCAAAATTTTGACTGAATATTATGGTGATACGTGGGGCCTTTTGAGTGTGGGAAATATCCTAGTAGGTCAGAAGCTTATTGTAATATTATCTCACAGGATCTTTAATGTTCTTACAGCATGGCTGCAAAGAATAAATCTGAATAAAACTAAATGCAGGAGGAAATGATCGCCAACAGTGGTCTCTTTGATTGTAATCAGTACATCAGAATTTTACCTTATATTTGAATGTATATTTGATTAGGGAGTCCCACCCACACCTCAGCATGGTTGGGGGTGGGGAGGGCAGTTTAGAACCCAGGTCCTCTGAGTCCCCGGCCCATGCTCTTTTCACCAGTCTCTGCTACTATCTCTGCTACTTCCTAATATTGAACAATTCCAAAATTATTACTTTGCAGTAGTAATGGTAATAGAACAGTTTACTCTCCTGACTATTGGGATTGGGTTTATATTCCATATGAGGTTTGGCTTTAGTTTAAGAAGAGAGACAAGAAAATTCTTGCACATCCTTGAGTGCTGTGTTTCTGGAGGAGATGTGGAAAAGAATTGCTGCTGCACCTTGTGAAAACGGTGGTATAGTCTGTACTCAGGAGCTCAAACCCAGGTTGATATTTTTCAGAGACTTAACCTGCCTACCTGTGGGAGCGCCCCATCCGGCAAGTATCCAGCCAGGCAGAGCTGCAGTCTCAGACATCAGCAGAAGTAGAGTCGACGGGAGGGCGAGGAGGGCAGCGTGGCTCAGTGGAAAGAGGCCGGGCTTGGGAGTCTGAGGTCATGGGTTCAAACCCCAGCTCTGCCACTTTGGGCAAGTCACTTCTCTGAGCCTCAGTTACCTCATCTGTAAAATGGGGATTAAGACTGTGAGCCTCATGTGGGACAACCTGATCACCTTGTTTCCCCCCCAGCACTTAGAACAGTACTTCGCGCATAGTAAGCACTTAACAAATGCCATCATCATTATTTTCTAGACTGTGAGCCCGTTGTTGGGTAGGGACCATCTCTATATGTTGCTGACTTGTACTTCCCAAGTGCTTGGTACAGTGCTCTGCACACAGTAAGCGCTCAATAAATACAATTGAATGAATGAATGACTAATCATAACTGTACTTTTTTAGCTCCCATTGGGTACAATAAATATGGTGCAGTGGAAAGAGCACGGGCCTGGAAGTCAGAAGGTCATGGGTTTGAATCCCTGCTTTGTCACTTGTCTGCTGTGTGACCTTGGGCAAGTCACTTAACGTCTCTGTGTCTCAGTTACCTCATCTGTAAAATGGGGATTGAGACTGTGAGCCCCATGTAGGACAGGGACGATGTCCAACCTAATTTGCTTATATCCACCCCAGCACTTAGTACAGTGCCTGGCACATATTACCTACTTTAAAAATACCAGAATTGTTATTTTTATTATTAGTATTAGTTCTAAGTGCTTGGGAAAGTTCAACAAAAGGAAAGGACAAGTTCCCAGCCTACAGTGAGCTTGTAGTTTCTAGTGGGGGAGATTAGATTTAAACTATTTACAAATAGAGCAATCAGAATTAATTAGGGTACAATTAAATAAATATGCATATATATATTTATACACACACACACACACACACACACACAACTTCTGAAGAAAGAGCATGGTCTAGAGTATGTGTTTGAGAATTAGGTGACCTGGATTTTAGTCCTGTTTGCCACTTACCTGCTGAGTGACTTTGAGAAAGTCACTTAACTTTTCTGTGTGTCAGTCACCTCAACTGTACAATGGGATAAATTGCCTGCTCTCCCTCTTTCTTAAATTGTGAGTCCCATGTGGGACAGGGACTGTGTCCAACCTGATTAACTTGTATCTACCCCAGTACTTAAAACAGTGCTTGACACATAGTATGCACTGTAATACCATAAAATGTTGCTGTTATTATCACTGTCATTCTTTTTGGTAGAGGTGAAATTTGGGTTGATCTTTACTCCCCAATTGACACACATCACTGAGCAGAGTTTTAGGTGTGATCCTAAGTATTGTGAACCATGCCAAATGTGTTTTCATTAGTCCAGATCACATAAATACTGCTGTGGACTGTGGAGAGAGCACTTAAAATACTGAAATAAATGAGTGCAGGCAAAATGGCCCAGTGGAAAGAACAAGGAATCAAGAAATACAGTTTCAAGTCTTATTTCTACCACTGGTATACCTTGAGGAAATCACTTAGCTTCTAGTTTCCTCATCTGTAAAATGGACATTGGTCAGGGACTGGGTTCAATTTCATTGTCTTGTACTCCAGTACTTAATATATAGTAAGCATTTAAACACCTCCATAATTTTTATTAGAAGGGAAGACCATTGCAGAGAGCTACAGTGAATTTAGATTCTGATTCACTAAACTGAGGCTTTCATAATTTTAGGACACTACTTAATCCAGGGGAATATTATCCCAATCACTCCTCAGTTTCCAGGACAAAGGTAACAACTGCCCTCAGCTCAGATACAGTAAAACTACTATTTTGGCAGTGAAATTGCAAAGCTCTTACTAGTAGGAACTATTCTCATTTTCAAAGAAAAACTGGTGTTGGACACATGTCCAAGAGTGAACTCCTTGTCTTCCCTCCCAAACCCTGCCCTCTCCCTGACTTTCCCATCTCTGTTGACGGCACTACCATCCTTTCCGTCTCACAAGCCTGCAAGCTTGGTGTCATCCTCGACTCCGCTCTCTCATTCACCCCTCACATCCAAGCCGTCACCAAAACCTGCCGGTCTCAGCTCCGCAACATTGCCAAGATCTGCCCTTTCCTCTCCATCCAAACCACTACCCTGCTCGTTCAAGCTCTCATCCTATCCCGTCTGGACTACTGCATCAGCCTTCTCTCTGATCTCCCATCCTCGTGTCTCTCGCCACTTCAATCCATACTTCATGCTGCTGCCCGGATTGTCTTTGTCCAGAAACGCTCTGGGCATGTTACTCCCCTCCTCAAAAATCTCCAGTGGCTACCAATCAATCTGCACATCAGGCAGAAACTCCTCACCCTGGGCTTCAAGGCTCTCCATCACCTCACCCCCTCCTACCTCACCTCCCTTCTCTCCTTCTACAGTCCACCCCGCACCCTCCACTCCTCTGCCGCTAATCTCCTCCACCGTGCCTCGTTCTCCCCTGTCCCGCCATCGACCCCTAGCCCACGTCATCCCCCGGGCCTGGAATGCCCTCCCTCTGCCCATCTGCCAAGCTAGCTCTCTTCCTCCCTTCAAGGCCCTATGTGAGAGCTCACCTCCTCCAGGAGGCCTTCCCAGACTGAGCCCCTTCCTTCCTCTCCCCCTGGTTCCCCTCTCCATCTCCCCCATCTTACCTCCTTCCCTTCCCCACAGCACCTGTATATATGTATATATGTTTGTACATATTTATTACTCTATTTATTTATTTATTTTACTTGTACATATCTATTCTATTTATTTTATTTTCTTAGTATGTTTGGTTTTGTTCTCTGTCTTCCCCTTTTAGACTGTGAGCCCACTGTTGGGTAGGGACTGTCTCTATATGTTGCCAACTTGTACTTCCCAAGTGCTTAGTACAGTGCTCTGCACACAGTAAGCGCTCAATAAATACGATTGATTGATTGATTGATTGGTGTTGAAAACAAAATTTTTCAGAAACCTCCCTCCTGGAAAAAGCAGCACACTGAAAGGTTAATTGACATCAAGTATACCTTCACACAGGTGCAGGCCTTTCAACTTGCCAGAAAAGTTTCTCCTCCAGTGTAGAATCTCACTCAAAGCTGGAGTAATATTCAGAAACATACACACTCACGGTGGAAAGGAGATTGTTGGGGGAGAGAAATAGGATATCCTCAAATTAAAGATTTCTCTCCAAAGCAAATCAGTCTTTTTATGTGCCAGCCAAGATCCATTGGAAAGTTTCCAGAAACTATAATGGTCAATGTGCTTTGGAGGTAACTGCCTTAGATTTCAAAAGTGTGTCCATCTGCCAATTTCCAAATGGAGTTCTAACTTTCAGAATTGTAAACCTAACCGAAAATGAGAAAGCTACTATTTTGATATGATACTTACAACCAAAGGAGCCAAGTAGTGAAACTTGTGCTTAAGAAGCATACTAAATGCTGGAAAAATAAGACAGTTCACATCTGAGTTTTCACCACTGCCTTCCAGAAAAAAAGTTAATATACCCATAGCCAACACTGACTTTTCTCAGATTTTCCCAAAAGTGAAAAAGTACACAGTAAGAACATTTATCATGTATTCCAAGATTTTCAGTGATATGTCTTCATGATAATGGGAAAATATGAAATTCCTAGATCCATGTGACTGTATTCAAAGGATTCCTAATCACAGGGAAAGCTGTGATGCCTCCCATCTCAAATGTTGCCTGGAAAATATTTTTCTTTCATGTTTCCTTGTTTCATTTTCTTTTATTCATCACTGAATCTTTCCTGAGTGGTTCATTTGTAATAAGTCAGTGTTAAAAGAACAAAATGTCTTGGAAAGAGATTATTAATTTGTTTTCCACTTTTCCCTTGGAGACTTAGAAGACAACATAAATGATGAATGAACATTTGCTCCTGTATTCATTCAAGACAATGCCATGGCTTTGTTTTGCTTCTTCAGACCCAAAAGTCTCATTGAGTTTGGGAGAGGCTTAGAACTCAGATCCAAGAAACTCAAGTCTTCAGCAGGCAACGTTTCATTAGCCAGATGGAAAAGAAAAGGTTCTTTTACCCATCCCCACAAAGGTTAACCCATATTGAGAACAATTTGTTCTTACCACTTTCAGACACAGGATTTCATATGATAAATCAAGAATATCCATGGTTTTTTTTTTCCAAGTGGTCAGTATGGGTTTGGGATCTTTGAAGTCTCCCAATGGAAGAATAACTTTCATTTATATATTTTCTAATCTTTTCTTCATGCAGAATGCCCAATTCAGGCATATGAAAGGAAACAAGGGCACAAGGGTCTAAAGTAAAGGATTCTGTGAACACTAAGCTGACAAAACCAGTACAGATTTTCCAGATAACTCCTTTTAGTTCCTGTTTAAAGTCTTGATAGAGTACCTAAGTTCTGCATTTCCACAGAGTAATTGAGAACTAGTCAGGATTCACTCATTAAAAGTTGAATCACTGCCACCATCTTGAATCAAAAGTGTGATGGTTTTGATGTATTTTGTCTGTATCCAAAGTGCCCAGAAGATCACATTCACTGTGCCATATTATGTAAAAGTACATTAAAATTCCAGAAGTGCATGGCTAATGATGTTGACCAGCAACTGGTCTAATAAACTCTGGCTTGGATCTTGCCAGCAATGGAAAAGATGAGGTGCCCCCATCCATTCCATAATTAGTTTTCTTTTATCTTCCTACTGGGAGACAGTGATAACATTGGTATCTTTTTTTTCTCCTACTTCTATATGCTGAGGAGGCAATGCAAAGACATCTGAGACATTCCTTTCTGCTCTTAGATCCAAGCTGGTATGCTAACAGGCCTTAAAATCATTCTTTGTGACTTTTACTGTGGGGGTGATGCCTTTGGAAGTTGGAGCAAAAGTCAACTATACAGATTTCAACAGGATCTTTAAATTTCATTAAAAAAATCATACTTGATGGTAGAAGGTGTATCACTGAAGGGCTGTGATAATCACTGCACAATTTGTTCCTTGTATGTATGATGAATTGGAAACGACTGTGCTTTTCAAACTATTTTGGTGGTAGTACCCCTAGGTCAATATAGACTTTTTAGGAATGTACAGAAATCCTTAGTTTGGTGATTTTCTTTGAAGCCTAAGATCATCAGCCATGACTTTCCATCACTCTTAGGCACAGATTATTTTATTTTTTAATTTTTTATGGTATTTATTAAGCACTTACTATGTGTCAGACACCATTCTAAGCACTGGGGTAGGTAGAAGTTAATTAGGTTGGACCCGGTTGCCACCCCACATGGGGCTTACAGTCTAAGTAGAAGGGAGAACAGGTATTGAATTCCCATTTTACAGTTGAGGAAACTGAGGCACAGAGAAGTTAACTGACTTGTCCAAGGTCACACAGCAAGCAATTGGCAGAGCTGGGATTGGAACCTAGGTCTCCTGATTCCCAGCCCCATGCTCTTTCCTCTAGGCCATGCTTCTTCTCCTACTTTATCTACTAGGAAAACTGGGTAGGAGTCCAGAGACCTTAGGGTGTACAGTCCATCCTATTCACTAAGTGAGTTATCCTTAAGAGACCCTGAAAGCCACTAGAAGCTTCTATTGTCCTTCCCCTCTCCCCTCACCCTCCCTGCCCCCTTGATCCAAAGCTTCCAGAAAGGCCTGTCAGAATTGACTCCCAACATTCCAAAACATTCTTGCCTTCACCTACATGTCTGCCCCATTTTATTTAGCCCTCAGCAGGGCTGCTGGAGAATGAGAGCAACAAGGATTGGGGATTACAGCTGAGTAAATGAGATGGACTTCATTATTCAGGCCATCTGAGCTTTAGTCTGACTCTAGTCATGCATTTAGAAATGTAAAATGCAATATAGATCATGAGCATCTCTCTTAGTAAAGCAAAGCAGCACAGCAAATGGTAGAGAAATAAGATTTCAGAAAGGCAATATTTCAGACCAAGCTCTTTAGAAAGAATCATTCTAAAACTGAGTAGATAATGATTTTGAAATGCATTAATAGCTACACAATTATAGGTAGAAAGATTTGCTTCAATTCCCTATATACCAAGAAATCCCATATTTGAAAATATTAGAATGAAATTTTCTCCAGGATTTTCACTTTTACTTTTAAACCCTTTAAATTTCCTGCGAAAATAATTCATTGAATTTAAATGAATTTCCCTGAATTTACACTATTTTGGTGATTGGGTGAGATTTTAGAGCTCTGTGGTTTTCAATAGCTATTTTGTGTTCATATTTCCACCATCAACTGTTCTGTCATTCTGAGGTAAGAGACTTTTGTGCTTCTGTGGGATGTAAATAAACAAAAGAGAGATTGTGCATCCTACATGTTCAAAATGAAGAAAGAAGGAAAGCAAATATATACATTTTATAAGAGAAATTCCACAAGTTGTCCAATTACCAAGAAAAATGATTTGTCATCTAAATCACAATTATTATAGATAAAAGGTATTATGTTTGTGCTCTAGATCATCATTATTAATAATAATGAAGTCCAAGCAATATCCTCTCTGAGTTATTCATTTCCCACAATTTCCACTTCCAGTACTTGCAACATTTTCCCCAAATGCCAGAGAAAGTGCCAAACTAGTTTTACTATACTTGCCTTAATAAGCAAGCTTTTAAAAAATGATAATCAGTTCAAAGGCAAATCGATCACTTGCTAACATTTTTATGTAGTAAGGAATTCTGTGAGACTTATATGTGAGTTTCAGCATTCCCATTTGACTTGTGCCAAAGTATCGGTATTGATATACTGATATAAAGTCTCTGTAACCATCCACTCCCTTGGGAAGCTGCCATGGCTTCAATTACCATTTCTATGCAGATGACTCCTAAATCTATTTTACCAGCTCTCTCCTCAGGAATCTTTCATTTGTACCTGCCTTCAGAAAAATTTTACTTGGATGTCCTGCCAACACTTCAAGCTTAACTTGAAAATACTTTTCTCCCAAACTCTCTATTCCTGATGTTCCCACTCTAGACTGTAACTGCACTGTAGGAAGGGAATGTGTCTACCAACTCGGTTGTTTTGTACTCTCCCAAGTGCTTAATACATGATCTGCACACAGTAAGCACTCAGTAAATACCCGTCAATTCTCATCACTATAAACAATAGTACCAGTCTCCATCTCGCAAGTCCTCAACCATAAGTCCTTATTATTATTAATAATAACAATAATATAATGGTATTAGTTAAGCAGTATGTATCAAGTGCCTACTGTGTGTAGAGCACTGTACGAAGCAGTGGGAAAGAATTTGCAGGTGGGAATTAGACACTACTGGAGTAAATACAAGATAATCAGGTACCACATATGGCTCACAGTCTAAGTAGGAGGGAGAACAGGTAACGATTCCCCATTTTATAGATAAGGGAACTAAGGAACCCATTAATTTAGTGACTTGTCCAAGGTCACCCAGTAGGTAAGTCGTGGAGCTAGGATTGAATTTTACTTTCTAAGCGCTTAGTACAGTGCTCCACACACAGTAAGTGCTCAATAAATATGATTGAATGAATGAATTAGAACCCAGGCCCTCTGACTTCTAGGCCCGTGCTTTTTCCACTACACCACAATGCTTCTCTGCTTCTCTCTCCCTTTCAACCTGAAAGCACTCAATAAATACCACTAATGGATTGATTGATTTATTGTTTGAAGTCAACATACTCACTGGGCTTCAAGCTCTTTTTTTCTCACTGTTGACTTCTTGCTCATGACTTTCTTTCTGCCTGGACCTTCCTCCACCTCCCTTTCTAAAGACCACTACTCCCTATATTCAAAGCCCTTCTAAAAGTACACCTCCTTCCTACAGGAATTCTTCTCTATCGTCTCATCTTCACACCTCATCATCATCATCATCATCATCAGCAGCAGCAGCAGCAGCAATCGTATTTATTGAGCGCTTACTGTGTGCAGACCACTGTACTAGGCGCTTGGGAAGTACAAGTTGGCAACATATAGAGACAGTCCCTACCCAACAGTGGGCTCACAGTCTAAAAGGGGGAGACAGAGAACAAAACCAAACATACTAACAAAATAAAATAAATAGAATAGATATGTACAAGTAAAATAAATAAATAGAGTAATAAATATGTACAAACATATATACATATATACATATATACCTCACTTCCCATCCTCTTGCATCACCTATGGACTTGAGTCTTCACCCCCTAGCACTTAGTTATTCACCCCACCCCTCTCCTGACTGCATTTACATTCACTTACAAGCAAATTCAGTTGCTTCCTCCTCCCTGTAACTTATTTTAGTGCCTATATCTCCTACTAGATTTCAAGCTCCCTGAGAGCAGCGATCTCATCTACTTTATTGTACTTTCAAGTACTTAGAGCTGTACTCTGCACAGATTAAGCATTCAAAATTAACTTGTATCTAGCCCATTGCTTAGAGAGGTGCTCAACACATAGTGAATGCTTAAGAAATGCCATAAAAAAATGTAAAGGATTTGGCCTATAATCTACTGGATTTACATGTGAGGTTCATTCTAAGGGCAAAAAGCATTTATTTTCAAAGGCTGTAAAACATTTTTAGAGCCAGGTGGATTTGAGGCCCATCTGCACAGCTAAAGTTGCTGGCCCTAAAAATCAGTCACCCCAAGAATAGCCACCCCACCCAGATGGGGAGTTTAAAGAACCCTAGAATAGCACAAATAATGTCTGTTTTCTGGGAACTGCTATTGCACAAGGGAAATGATCAATTGGAATTTAAATCCCTTCCAGGATGGTATCTGAGCCAAACCAGGCAAGTTCAGAGCCAAGGCAAACTTATTCAATATAGCTGATCTGCTTCCACTATGGGCATGCCACTGTGAATTAGCACAAACACTGACTAACATGGAGTAATATACCAAAGCAGCTTCAGTAAAAATAATACAAGGAATGGTAAAGAGAGGAAATACTTTCCTTTCACACCATAGAAAATTAAGCAGCAGATTTGTTCATGTGGCAAAGAGGACAACTGAAAATTATATTTGAATCTCAAAACTACATTCCTTGTCAAATATAGTTTTCGCTAGATTCATTCTTTCCTTTAAATACTTTTATCTTCATTTGAATGACAGTCATTTGTTATTCTATTTTTCCTTTCTCTTCTATGTTTAAATTTGAGGCTTACCTTACCTGAATCCTGAGGCATCCGCATTTGTTCATTTTCTTTATCTCTGTTCCCTGTTCCCAAAGTGTGAAAAGGGTGCACCATACTGTAATATTCATTTCTTTTTTTTTCTCCAAGAGCTTTCTTTCCCATCTGTAACAGCCCCTAATATGCACCTCCATAGCTTGAAACCCTCTCATTCTAATTACCTTTTCAGTTTTCCTCTATTTCTCCCTTGAGATGTCTCAATTAGTGTACTTTTTCATACTGCCTGTCACCTCTGAGCTACAAGGTGGGTCTAACTCCAACTTAAACCATGCAGAAAATGAATGAGCAGCTATTCTTGACTGCCCTGCTGAAGGTGGTGTTACTTTACAAACTAGTACACCTTTAATGGATGATAAATGGACAGAAAAGTGGCCTTATTAATGCAGCAGCCGTTGATTAGGTTGGCATGCTGTGTCCTTTCATTACTCAAAGATACAGAGGAGGCAACCTATGCTAAGTTCTGGGTGATGTACTTCCAGAGAGAGTGAGTAGAGGCTAATTAGCATAGTTGTGGTCAAAGTCTGATATTATCTCTCTTCTTTAAGACCATAGTTATAAAAATGTCATTTGTCTTGCTGGTAATTATATTTAGATAATGATATCAATGGAATAATGGCGAGCATTGTGGAGTTTTTGTTTCTGCTGTTGTTTTGGTCTACAGCACAACTCTAAGTTCTAACCCTGTCAAAAGACGGGGCAAACAGAAAGATGATTGCTACAGTAAATTCTGCAATATTGAATTAAGGTTCCTTAAAGATAGAAAGTCCCAGACTAGCAGTATCTATTATCTTCTTGTGCACTATAGATCCCTGGGGAATTTACCTGAGCCTTAGGAATTTAGCAGCCTAAATAAGACAGCCTGGGCTCGTAGCTACTATTACAGCCACACCAACAAGGATGCTGAACAATTTAACAAGAACCAGGGAATTTTTAAGTAAAAACCAGAAAACCACCTGGCCCTTAATTTACTTCAGAAGCTAAGGTGATGTAGCATAGAGCATAAGGGCCCGTTCTCCACTGCGTCTCTCATCTACATTAACAAGTTTTCCTCAACATCCTTTGGCATCCCTGCATGCAAAAAAGGGTGAAGTTACATACAGAGGTGTGACAAGTAGGTCCACTGTATTTAACAGCATATCCGCCCAAGGCCCCTGATCCCAAATAAAATTTAAATGTATTAGCAATGAGCTGGTCCAGTCCTAATTAGGAACCATCTGGATTTGATTATCCAGGATCATAACTTCCCATATAGTTGCATGTTAACTGCAGAGAGCCTCTGAGAGATTCAGGAAGTCTCTGGAGAAGCTAGCTGTGGCCAGCCCAAACCAAATTTCACTCATTCCTTCATTCAGTCATATTTATTGAGTGCTTACAGTGTGCAAAGCTTTGTAATAAGACTTGGGAGAGTACAATATAACAATTTGGATTTGTCCCCAGTTAAGTCAGTGAGGAAAACAATCCTGGACCTTTGGCAGTAGAGATATTCAGAGGAGAATTATTTAAGGAGTTTTTCCTTATTGAAGGCACTTCTCCTCCAAAAGGCCTTCTCTAAGCCCTCCTTACCTCTTCTCCCACTACCTTCAGCATTGCCCTGACATGCTCCTCTTATTCATTCTCTCCATCCCAAGCCCCACAGCACTTCTATACATATCTGCAATTTATTTCTTTATATTATTTATATATTTCTTTATATTTATATTATATTTATATTTCTTTATATTAAGAAACGTATATAGAAATATATAGAGGGAGAGAAGTCTGTCTCTCCCTCTATGCTGTACGTTTGTTGTGGGTAGAGAATGTGCCTGCTTATTGTTAAACTTTGCTCTCCCAAGAACTTAGTACAGTGCTCTGCACACAGGAAGTGCTCAATAAATATGATTGACTAGCTGACTGGCTGACTAGTGTAGATGGACCTACAGTAAATTCAATGACAGGCCACAGACTCACTCATCTCCCTTCTCTTCCCTCATATATGGTATAACAAGGGTAATAGCAGCTAGCCATTTCTCTATGTCCCAGGTGGGTGAGGACCACTGTGGTTCACCGCAAACTGCCATTTTTGCCTATTTCCTAAGTGATGGGAACCACACACTCCTACAACTAAAATAACTTTATTGGTACCTGATGGCAGACAGAACACATTAGAGGAATCTGCTATTTCAATCTCCAGCAAGGCTAAAAGCTCATATCTCAACTATGATGGTCTCGTTGCATGATTTAGTGGAAAAGAGTTTGTTATATAGTTATACTGTACTCTCCTAAGTTGTTAGTACAGTGCTCTGCACACAGTAAGTGCTAATAAATATGATTGACTGACTGACAAAAAAGCACTGGGGATAGGGATCTGTAGACCGAGATGTTAGCCCAAACATTCTGAAGAATTTCAGAGGATAAGGAGGAAGCACAGCTTAGAATTGTACAAATAAATAATGTAGGGTACTCTACAAAATTAACTTTCAAAACACTACACTTTCCTCTAAAAGTTAGCATATGACCTAGATATAGAGAAATGTGGAAGCATCTGGAAGCAGTGATGGAATAGTGGATTCTAGACTGTGAACTCACTCGGGCCGGGAATGTGTCTTCCTACTTTGTTATATTGTTATACTGTACTCTTTCAAGCACTTAGTACTGAGTTCTGCACACAGTAAGCATTCAATTAATACAACTGATTGACTGACAGATTGATTGATCTAAGAGTAGTAACTCCTTCTCTGCCATCTCCTTCTCACTTCAGGCCAGAAATTTACTGTTGTGTTTTGGGCTGGGAGCACACACACACAGAAGTCAGCTAATTGCAGGCAAGAGGGGAGGAATAATGATAATAATGGTAATTTTGGTATTTGTTAAGTGCCCCCTATTTGCCCAGCACTGTACTATGCGCTGGGGTAGATTCAAGATAATCAGGTCCCACTTGGGCTCACAGTCTAAGTAGGAGAGAGAACGGATACTGAATCCCTATTTTGCAGATGAGGGAACTGAGGCACAGAGAAGTTAAGTGACTAGCCCAAAGTCACACAGCAGGTAAATGGCAGAGCCAAGATTAGAACCCAGATCCTCTGACTCCCAGGCCTATGTTCTTTTCCATGAGGCCATGCTTCTTCTCAGCTGATGAACATTACATTAGACCTTTCCCTTAATTCTGAGCTTCCTCATCATCTTCACACAGAAATAAATAGTTAACTCATTGTACTGGTATGTTTAATACATTTCTACACACTTTCCACCCACATACTTGGCAGTTATTAGATTGACCTCGCTCCAGATAATTTAATCCTCGACCCTATTCTGGTAGCATAGAAATAGGCAGAGAGAGGTGTTAAATCTAACTCATTTTCATTGACACTAGCCCCTGCAATTTGCATCCAAATCCCAACAAACTCTTACCAGATAGGTATCAGCTGCTTTGGCTGCTGACAGCCTCTTTTGGCACCCAGGCAAGACAGGAGTGGGGAAGTGAGATGAAAATGTGAAATACCACAGGAAAGAATTATTTCCTCAAGAGGAAATAAAATCAGGCTGAACCAAAAAGCTAATTATTTAACATACAAATAAGAATCAATTTGGAGTCTTCATTCCACCTGCAGACTTTAGCCTGAAGCTCAGCATCCCAACACAGGGTTTGGCAACCTATGGTTTGCCAGCTACATCTGACTTATTCTGGACCAAAATGTAGCTTGGGGAGCCCCAACCCCTCTCTAACAGCAGCCTCCCAGGGGCTGAGATGTCATTGTTCTCCCCACCTCTGCTGCAAGAGCTCTTTGCCAGGGGTTTTGAGGGTAAGTCGGAAGCAGCCCCTCCCTCCCCACCCTCTAGGGCAGCGACTTCAAACACTGGGAGCTGCACTGCTTTCAGGAAAGCCTCCACTGCTGTGGGACAGAGCTGTGGAGCCAGGAACATTCTAGCCCTCCTCCTCCCTTTCACCTCTTACCCTCCAGTTCGTTCCCTGCCCCTGTTCATAAAACACGTTCCATTATTTTCTTGAGGAATAGTGAGCAGTCCATGGGGGCTGGGGTAGAGAGGGGGCACTGTACCTTCTGAAATTTTCTCTGCAGGCTGGAGCAGAAAGGGTGATGGCATTTTTAAAATTTTCCCATGGCACCAAATACCTCAGGTCAGCTCTATAATCACATTCCATGCTTCCTGATTCCCAGTTCTTTTCATTGTATTTGTTAAGCACTTATGTGCCAGGCACTGCACTAAGCATAGGGGGAGATACAAGGTCATCAGGTTGGACACAGTCCATTTCCCACCTGTGGCTCACAGTCTTTATCCCCATTTTA
This sequence comes from Tachyglossus aculeatus, assembly GCF_015852505.1. Lineage (NCBI taxonomy): Eukaryota > Metazoa > Chordata > Mammalia > Monotremata > Tachyglossidae > Tachyglossus > Tachyglossus aculeatus. The sequence continues at coordinate 91,965,443 of NC_052070.1, read as the reverse complement.
TAGATGAGGTAACTAAGGCCCAGAGAAGTGAAGTGACTTGCTCAAGGTCACACAGTAGGCAAGTGGCAGAGGTGGAATTAGAACCCAGATCCTTCTGACTTGCTTGTTCTTTCCTTCCCAGCCCCAGTCATGGGAGATAGAAACAGATCAGGGTTATATAAGGGTAGCCAATGATATGGGAATGGGTGCAAGTGTCAGACCATCACATAGTCTTCCTCCTCTTTTCCTTCCCTTCCTGATGAACGCTCAGGTGACATGGCAGAGCTAACTGCACCTGCAGCAATAGTGGTTGCTATGGTGCTTCTGTGGTTTCAGGGTACTGCAGGATGTAATTATTAATTAGTCTTATTAATCATATTTATTGAGTGTTTATTGTGTGCAAAGCACTGTTCTAAGCACTTGGGAGAGTCCAATATAACATCAGACACATTCCCTGCCCACAGTGAGCTCACAGTGTAGGGGTGGGGGCAGACATTAATATAAGTAAATGAATAAATAGATATATAAAAATAAATACAGATATATACATATGTGCTGCTCCCATTGTGGGCAGGGACTGTCTCTGTTGCTGAATTATACTTCCCAAGAGCTTACTTCGTACAGTGCTCTGCTTTCAGTAAATGCTCAATAAATACGATTGAATGAATGAATGCTGCAGGGAAGGGAGGGAGCAAGTATGAGGGGCACAGAAATGAGTGGGAGAAGAGGACAGGAGGACTCAATCAGGGAAGGCTTCCTAGAGGAGATGGGCCTTCAATAAGGCTTTGAAGTGGAGAGAGCAATTAATAATGCCATAATGTCATGCTGTGTGCAACATGATAGTCTTTTGTTTGAATCCTCTGCCCAAAGGTTGCAGATCCTGCACTAAAAATAGTTTTACTGTTCACTCTATTAGGTAATTACTAGACACAGCACATCAGAGCTTTTTAAATGTAAAAAACATTAAGTAGCAGACTCCTCAACACTCATGCTCTCAGGGAACTCATCCACTCACAGTTTTTCAGCAACCAGCTCTTTGGGGACGACTTCTAAATCTACCCCACTAACTCCAACCTCCCATCTAACTTTCAATCCCACATCTCTTACTTCCACTATATCCCCACTTACATGTCCCACCAACATTTCACCATGTATAAAATAAAACTACTCCTCTTTCCTTCCAAACTCACTCCTCCTCCTAACTTTTCTATTTCCTTCAGTAGGATCAATATACTCCTTGTCGGAGAAAGCCTACAACGTTAATGTCATCCTCGACTACTCCCTGGTTTACAACTCTCATATTCAATGTACTGTAAAATTATTCTGGTTCTTCCTTCATATCATTCTTTGAATCTGTCCAATTTCAAATCTTTGCAATAACTACCTCTCTACTACAAGCTCAGGTCATAACAAAGCAAGATTATTGTAACAGACTCCTTTAAAAAATGTTATTTATTAAGCATTTGCTATGGGCCAAGAACTGTGCTAAATTCTGGGATCATTTGGTTAATCAAGGTAGGACACAATCTCTGTCCCACATAGAGCTCATATTCTAAGTAGAAGGGAGACTCCTTGAAACCCCCTCTGCCTCCAGCCTCTCCACACTCCAATCTATATTTCATGTTGCTACAAGGATCTCATTCTTGAAGAGAGAGATGTTAGGCACACATTTCCCCACTATCAAACTCTTCCAACAGAGTCCCATTACAGAGTCCCATTTCTCTCTGTATTAAGAAAAACTCCTCACAATTAGCTTCAAGGCTTTCCACTAACTCTACATTTTACATATCTACTCTCTTCAACCAGGAATACCCTATTCACTTGCTTCGTTACCCCCCCCCCCCCCCAGTTTAAATGGAGATCACTCAACTCTCCCAATTCCATCCTTTTACTGTTCTCCCAAACTATAATTTCATCCATCCCCAATCCAACAGACTACAGTTCTCCTAAAATCCCAACTCCCCTCTCCAGGTTGCATTCAGAGAATTTCCAGTACTCTACCAGTCTTGGCTATGGGAGGGAGAGTCAGGCAGAGGCATACCCATTCCATTCCTAGCTTGTCCGGTGGCTAGTGAGTGGCAAGGCAATCTGCTACAAGTCAAAAGTCACCTGTGCTGTACTGCAGTGGAATGGGAGAGATTCGAAGGCGGAGACTCAAGGTTGCTACACGGAAGAAGGCAATGGTGAAGCATTTCCATATTTTTACTAAGAAAACTCTATGGATACACTACCAGAACGATTTCAGGTGGAGGTGGGACGTTCTGGGAGAGATGACTCTGCTCTCTTGTTCACCCCTCACATCCAATCCGTCACCAAACCCTGCTGATCTCACCTCCATAACATCGCCAAGATCTGCCCTTTCCTCTCCATCCAAACCGCTACCCTGCTCATTCAATCTCTCATCCTATCCCGACTGGATTACTGCATCAGCCTCCTCTCTGATCTCCCATCCTCCTGTCTCTTCCTACTTCAGTCTATACTTCACGCCACTGCCCGGATCATCTTTGTGCAGAAACGCTCTGGGCATGTTACTCCCCTCCTCAAAAATCTCCAGTGGCTACCAGTCAACCTATGCATCAGGCAAAAACTCCTCACTCTCAGCTTCAAGGTTCTCCATCACCTCGCCCCCTCCTACTTCACCTCCCTTCTTTCCTTCTACAGCCCAGCCCGCACCCTCCGCTCCTCTGCCACTACCCTCCTCACTGTGCCTCGTTTTCGCCTGTCCTGCTGTTGACCCCCAGCCCATGTCCTCCCCCTAGCCTGGAATGCCCTCCCTCCACACACACAAGCTAGCTCTCTTCCTCCCTTCAAAGCCCTACTAAGAGCTCACCTCCTCCAGGAGTCCTCCCCAGACTGAGCCCCCTCCTTCCTCTCCCACTCCCCATCCCCCCCGCCTTACCTCCTTCCCATCCCCACAGCACCTGTATATATGTTTGTACGGATTTATTACTCTATTTTACTTGTACATATTTACTATTCTATTTATTTTATTTTGTTAATATGTTTTGTTTTGTTGTCTGTCTCCCCTTCTAGGCTGTGAGCCCATTGTTGGGTAGGGACTATCTCTATATGTTGCCAACTTGTACTTCCCAAGTGCTTGGTACAGTGCTCTGCACACAGTAAGCGCTCAATAAATACGATTAAATGAATGATTGAATGAATGTGTCCATGGAGTCGCTATGGGTCAGAGACAACTCAATAGCACAAGACAAAACAATAAAATCGCACTTCTTCAACTAGCCTTTCTCAATTAGTTCCTAATACCTACCTCTAGCACTTATGTATTTATATATTCCAAAAGTCAGAGCTTGTGAGTAGATGCCTTGGCACCTAGTAAGCATTTAACAAATGCCATTATTATTATGATGATGATGATGATGATGATTATATCTACTCAAATATACACTGTTATTTATATCATAAAATGGGGATTCAATACCTGCCCTCCCTCCCCTTAGATTGTGATCCCCATTTGGGACAGGGACTGTGTCCCACCTGATTTACTCAGATCTATCCTACAGCTTAGAACAGCGTTTGACACATAATAAGTGCTTAACAAATACCATTACATCATTTGTAACTATTTTTATGTTTGCCTTTGCTGTTAGAATGTAAGCACCCTGAGGGCACGGAACATGGAACATCTCTCTGTTGTACTTTCCCAAGTGCTGCAAAGAGTACTTTATGCTCCACTAAAACCATTGCTGCCACTTCTAGAAAGGGAAGAATAGCAAGAAAGGTAGCAGCTGTCAATCAGACAGAGTCCAGCCCAAGATCCTAATATTACCTGCCGGCTTTAAATAGACCAAAAAAACCCCTCAACTTCCTCTTTCATTTTCTATAAAACACAGCTGCTTTCACATCTACCATCAAGCTCCCATTCCCCCAAAACCAGAGTTAGCTTCTAACCATGCAAACCAAGTCAGTAGCCAAAAACCACTTGCACCTGTACTTTGAAGACAAAAGGTAGTGTCAAGAATGGACTTTGATGGGATACATTACCTCCAGTTTGATCAGTGCAGTCAATGAGGCCATTGTTCTGGCTCCTAACCCCCTGATCCTGGTCAAATCCCAGCTTCTATATTGCCTTTATTCTGCCCCCTGTGAATTTAACTTTCCAAGCAGCTCTGAATAATTCTGCTCTCCTTTATTCTGTCTTCAGTAAATACTGTAGCAGACGTACTGGGCCACCCCAGAGATGGTTGCATTTTGGCAGAAGTTGAAGAAACTCCACTTCACAGGTTCTCCTAGTGCTCAGAAATCCTTTGGAGGAAAAGCTTTTCACAGCCATGGAAAAAGAGAGTTATTACGTATCACCTTCATGGGTTGCCCTGTTACACATTGACAGTAGAGCTCTGTCATTATTGGTTAAGAAAGATGAATTGCATAAAAAACCCCACAGTAGATCAATCCTTAGGATAAATACCTCCACAATTCACTCAAGCAATTCGTTGAAAGAATGCTGCATCTAGTTCAACCCCGATTTACAATGGGAGTTCTCTCAGCAACTGCGGGGGTGGGGAAGATGACTGACAATGAGGCTTTCTACTGTTTGCATCTACTCTACACACAAAGAAGTTTTAAAGGATGAATTATTGGGTCTGACCCAGAAGAGCTATTAGGGTGCATAGTGTGAAAATGGACAGAGCTTAAAAACCGTCTTTTGATCTGAAAGACTCCAGTATGTCCTTTGAAACTATTACAATTACAATTTATCATGTAAATCCTTCTTAATTTGCAAATTATTGACCCCAGAGCTCGTCCAAGTCCAGCAGCAGCCATTACAGACAGTCCATTGTGCTGCTGTGCTCGCTGTGCATACCCTCTAAGGGGCATATTCTTGTTCAATATTCATACTCAATCCGTGTGCCTAACAAGGGAAGAATGTCCCACATCATCAAGGCACTGAAAGGCTTTATTAATTTTTTGTAGAAAACAATATCGCTCCACATGTACGGTAACCATTGTTCTCCGGAGAACAATTCTGTCCCTTTATTCCTTTTCCTCAGCTGCAACCCAACCCTCTCATTCCCATTACTGACTAACAGCTCAAAACGCATGTTTTCAAATCCGAAAGTCTTAAGAGTGAGAAAAGCCACAGAAACCACTGACTTTTTCCCTCCATCAGTTCTCTCAGGCCTAACTGAGAAATTGGTACCGTCCAGTCTGAGGAATCGGACGCATTCTTTAATTTTTTATTTAACGTCAAGCCTTTCTTAACGGTTCTTGGCCCCTCCACTTAAACCGTCCAGGGGTTTCCCTACTCGCTTGGTTGTCCTTTCACACCCTCTCTTCCATTTTCTTTGGCTTGTTCCCTTCGGAATGGCTTCTCTGGTTTCCTGTCAGGATCTCTCTCTTTACTGCTTCAAGGAGAGGCTCACGGGATCTGATTATTGCTGTTACTCTGCCTGTAATCTTGATAGGAGGTCTGAGTGCTGTATGTGATACTTGCAGGGTTCTTCAGAGACATCTAAATTCAAAGGCATGAATCCTCGTCTCTGTTGTTCTTGTTAAGATCCAACTTTTGCAGACATTCAGTGCTACTGGAAGCCTAATTATCCGAAGAAGTGTTTTCTAAGATGCACTTGAGATTAATTTTGCTCTCCAGATCATCAAGTTTTGCAAACATGAAAACAAATGTATTTTTTATTAGTTTCTGATTTTTCATCTGCAGTGATAGTAGCAACAAGCTACCAGAACTATGCCACTGTTTTTAAGTTTCTCACTATAATGTAAATTTCTGTTGATGATAATGATGATTATCATTAGCCAGTGATTTCAGCAGAATTTCCCTCTGTAATCTTCTTTCTTTCTTCTTCACTAAATATCCATTTCTATTTTGATTTTTCTTAAACAAAAGTATTTTTTTTCCAGAAAAACCTAAATGCAAATTAGATAGTTTTGTTCAACCCTAGTGAAATCAAGTGAGGGGAGAGCTGTGTGACCATGGGCAAGTCATTTCACTTCTCTGTGCCTCAGTTACTTCATCTGCAAAATAGAGGTCCAATACCTGTTCTCCCTCTACTTACAATGTGAGCCTCATTTGGGACCAGTTTTCTTGTATCTACCCCAGTGCTTAGTTCACTGTTGGACACATAGTAAGCTCTTAATATTAAAAAGCAGCATGGCTAAGGCGAAAGAACTCAGGCTTGGGAGTCAGAGGTCATGGGTTCTAATCCTGGCTCCACCATTTATCAACTGTGTGACTATGGGTAAGTCATTTAACTTCTCTGTGCCTCAGTTACCTCGTCTGTAAAATGGGGATTAAGACTGTGAACCCCATGTAGGACAACCTCATTACCTTGCATCTCCCCAGTGCTTAGAACAGTGCTTAGCACATGGTAAGCATTTAACAAATATAATCATTATTATTATCATTATTATGATTATTATAAGCATTGCACTAGCCACCCACACTTAGACCAGCTGTGGAACAATGTGCCAGAAGCCCAGTCCCCAACAGGAGAGGCAAGTGGACAGAAAGCCCCATTATGTAAAACTATCAAGCCAGCATGAGAAGATCTAATTGCCAAGTGAATTAGTAAAAAAAACAGCTGCAAGGTTTTTGGAAATATCTACAAATGTGTAGTGAATGACCACGATTGACAGAGTTACTGACCATGATTGACAGAGTTACTGCAAAGACATCCTGAGGGCAGAGACTATGTCAGTAGGGCCCTAACCAAAATTGCTGTCACCAGTTGTTTCCCTGATACTATTAAATGCAAGGAGCTGGAGAATAAGCCTTCAAACAGCCATTTAATATTCCTGTACACATGAACTGCAATTATCAACAACAACAAATTCTACTATAATGGGTTCATGGTTAATCCATTCAGTTGATCACTGTTTATTAAATAAAAACCTGCTTTCTAAACAGTTCCTCTCTAAATGATGTTTTTGCATGCTGTTGGAAAACAGGAGACTAATTAGAGCTTTTAATTTAAATCCAAGCGAGGGACTGCAAGCATGTACATTTAGCAAGAGCATTAGCAGGAGAGATTTGGACAAGATTAGTCCATCCCCAGAGTGGCTATGGCGGATTATTTCCCATTTTAAAGGCCTTCCTTCCAGTTTAGCAACACCCCATTTATTTTTCTGACTAAGAGGAGGTCATGACCAGGTCAGAATAGGATATCAGGAAGGCAGGCTGGTGATGATACAGATTATGGGGATGTTTTAAGTGTGTTAGTGCTGTTCCATTGATCAGTTTCATTCAGTAACTTGAGAGTATGAATTGGAAATCAATGGATCTCAGGCTGGTTAGGTGAGGAGATAACTGACCATAGAGGATTTTTGCTATTGCCTTCCAAAGAATAATGATCTGACAAGCCTGAGTGCTTTAAATCTAAGCAAACATACACTGTAGACTCAAAACGAGTCAGAAAACTACAATGGGGGATCAGGAGGCTTACGCAACTCCAGGCTCCATAATATTTTAATCCTGATCCCACTTCGTTTCTGGCTGTAGAAACACTAGTTGAGATTCAAGATGGTTCCCTCGCCTCTGAGATATGATGGCTTTATTGCAGAGAATCCAGCCACTCCTAGCTAATTTAGACTGCCAAGAACATGTCATTGGTGTGATGTGATAGATTTGAATCCTGGCCGCCACAGGAGAAGACAAATCCATTTCCCGTACATTATCCGACCCTGATGCAATATTCAGATCTAAGCCCCACAGAGCTGCAGCAGAGAATGAAGAGCCCCTGTTAGTCCAATTATTTCTTATTAGCCAAGTAGAAGACTTGCCCTTCTCTGACATCCAACCCCTTTGTGACTGTAAACAGCAGGTGTTATACCGGCCCTATATTCAAGGGAGGGAAGAGGAGATGAACTCTCAGGATTTCATATCATCCTGCCACGGGATAAACTAGCAATAAAATGGGGTCATTAATGAAATGGTGCTTTAGAGGCTGTGCTTCAGAAAAAAAAGTGAGATTATTGTAATGGCAGAGAGCACAAAGACCCAGAATTCCAAATCAGAGCAAGTATTGAGGATTCCGAAAGAGTTCAAAGAGACCTCCTGGGGGCCCTGAGGAGGGAACGTTTTATTTCCAAATCAAGGTAACATGCTAACATTAGGATCACTTCCACTGCTCCCAGGGTTGCTGCAAACAGCATTGATAAATGAACTGGCAGAAAAGTAGAAAACTAGGCTGACTTGAAAATCAAGATTAGGAAATACTGAGAATGAAAACATCCAGGTTAACCAGCCAGAGGTTTTTAGCACACACAATTCTAGTGCCTGCATTAAATCTCTCATTACCCCAGGCTCATAATGAATCAGAAACCAAATGACCAAACTGATGGGTGCTTTTTGTCAGTTTGGAAAAAGAACACAAAGAGCTGTGGGGTAGGAGGGTGGAGAGGGTGGAGTTATCTGGACATTGCCTCCTAGATTTCTGAAATTTTAAGTGTTCTGCTTGGAAATATTAGAGATTTAACCAGAATATGAACATTTTTCAAGAAAACAATGAAAATTTTAATAGGCGCAGAATGCCATCAAAGCAGTTAATACCTAGCTACAAATTGGGCTTGTGGTTCAGCAATTTTTCCAGATTAGTGGCACTGACCTTCCCAGGCCTCTAACAGGAATCTTCCATCCATGGTTACAGACTGACCTCTAGTGTTAAAATAAATTGAATTTTTCTGGGAGAACTCACTCCATTTTTACAGGGTTTTTAAGAAGGTTTTCTCTCAAATGTAAGAAGGCTTCAATATAATGTTGCTCTCAAGAGTAAACTAATTTCCAGAGAGTTTCCAGTATTCTACCAGTCTGAACCTCAGGAGGGAGAGTCAAGTAGAGACATACCCATTCCATTTCTAGCTTGGACAGTGGCTAGAGAGTGGAAGGCAATCTCCTATAAGTCAAAACTCCCCTATGCTGGGCAGCAGCAGCATGGGAAACCCTCGAGGGCAGAGACTCAAGTTTACTGCACAGAAGGAGGCAATGGTAAACCACTACCGTATTTTTACCAAGAAAACTCTATGGATATATGACCAGAACAACTGCAGTTGGCGATGGGATGTTCTGGGAGAGATGTGTCCATGGTGACACTATTGGTCGGAGACAACTCAACAACATAAGACAAGACAAGACAAGGAAGAAGAAGTGAACTTTAAAAGGTCTTTAGAGAATGGGTTTAAACCAAGGTGATTTATTTTAATATTTTGATTCATGTAAAAATATTGTGTTTAAAAGTGCCGTGTTTATGGATTTCCCCAAGTCACTGCAATTCTGCTCCTAACTAGAGGAGCTGCTTTAAGACTTTCCAGGTTCTGCCCTAAAGATGAGCTGGACATTTTATGAAAGCCTATATTCCCCCTGTTCTATTGACTGAGTCGTAGCACAAGGAAACTGTTCTTGTGATATTTCTAGCAAAAAACTGGAAAGTAAACAGCAATGAGAAATTTCAGGTCTGCCACCTCTTTTGGCTAGCATGGAAAAAAATCCAGGAAGCATATCCTCAGCTGGAACAGGGAAATGAGGGATAAGGTGCCATGGAGACTGCGGGACTGGTTCTTCCGCATGCCCGTTCATTTCTACTAACTTCGGTCCACAGAAACAGGGGATGTTGTGTTCACAGTAAAGAGTGCTATTATCTGTTCCACGGATGGTGCTCAATTAACATTCTTCACAATGCCCTGATTCCAAAGACAACGGCAGAAAGACTTTCCTTTTGTAATGTTCTCTCTCAATAATACAGTACAGTGCTCTGCACATAGTAAACACTTAATAAATATCCTTAATTGATTGATTCATGAGTAATTTGTTGGTCATATATTGTTGGTCATACATTCTCATGTTCTGCATCCATAGGCTTCCACTACCTGCTGTCCTTCCTCTCCCTGATTTTTTGGCTAGCTTGCAGCATTATAAACCAACCCCCTTCAAAACCCACTAACATTTAGTAACTTTCATTTTGAGCTCCAAAAATCTAGGTTTTCCCTGTTCAGCCAGGGTTTCCAACTTGAATTAGACTGTGGCATGTTTCTGTGCCATTCTGAGTGAAGAACAGCTACTGCAGGTGTTTCCTCAATCTGTTGTTATTTGTCTATTCTTCTCCCTAGCCTTGCTCTAATCTTCATTTTTCAGCTCTGTTGATCATTTTCTCTCTTGGCCATGGCTTAAAAACAATATACTCAGCGGAAATCCCTCATGATATATCTTCTCAACCAATCAATTAATGGCATTTGTTGAGCGCTTAGTACTAAAAGCTTGAGAGAGTAAAATACAATAGAGTTGGCAGCCATGTTACCTGCTCGCAATAGGTTTACAGTCCAGAGGGGGAGATAGACATTAATATAAATAAATTATTTATAATACATAAGTTAAAGATTTGTATATAAGTGCCATGCCGTTGAGGGTGGGGTGAATATCAAATGCCCAAAGGTCACAAATTCAAGTGTGTATAAGATACAAAAGGGAGAGGGAGCTGGAGAAAAGAAGGCTTAATCGGGTAAGGTCTCTCAGAGATGTGACTTTAGAAGCAACATGGCTCAGTGGAAAGAGCACGGGCTTGGGAGTCAGAGGTCATGGATTCTAATCCCAGCTCTGCCACTTGTCAGCTGTGTGACTTTGGGCAAGTCACTTAACATCTCTGTGCCTCAGTTATCTCATCTGTAAAATGGGGATTAAGACTGTGAGCCCCACGTGGAAAAATCTGATTACCCTGTATCTCCCCCAGTGCTTAGAACAGTGCTTGGCACATAGTAAGCACTTTACAAATGCCATTATTATTATTATTATTATTGTTACGCAGCTTTGAAGGTGGGAAGATTGGTGGCCTGGAATATATGGGGAGGGAGTTCTAGGCTGTTGTGGGGGGATGTAGAAAGGGGGTCAGAGTTGAGATAACTAAGACTGGGGCACAGTGATTAAACTCATGCTAAGGAGTGAAGTGTGTGGGCTGGGCTGTTGTGGGAGGTTAGTGAAGTAAGGTAGGATGTGGTGGTGAGCCGACTGTGTGATTTTCTCTATCTTCCTAGTATTTTCCTTGCAAAGCTTCTTATAGCTGCAAAGAATGTTTTAAAAAAAATATACCTGATTGACCTTCCCACTACTTTCAGTAAGCGGAAGTTGGTGCAGTTGGATTGGAACATTTCCTCCAGTTTTTTTCCCCTGTAAGGAGTCTTTCCCTCTCCTTTTCCTCCCCCGCCCCTAAAAAAATCTCTCCTGGCCTTATGTTGTCTCTTTCACAGCTTCATTTTATTCCTTCCTGTTTTCCATCTGCTTATTGTCCTAGCCTTCTACCTTCCCCTGGGGGAAGACCACCCCACCCACTATGAATGTGTATTCTCCTTCACAGCTTTGCCTGTCTTCTCAGCCTGAATCCCAGGGGACCTTCTGTTCAGATGCCATCTCTCCCAGCTGTCTCAACTCTGGGAAATTTTGGTTTTTTTTAAGAAGTCACTTCAAACCCAAGATTAAATACCCCCCAGCTTCCACCCACAAGACACGGAGTATGGGGTCAAGAATCACCCGCTCTGGTGCCTGGACTCTCACTTAATCCAGTGGAAGATTGACAACTCCCTGTTCCACAACATGCAATGCTTTGATATCTGAGCTTGGGAATGCAAAACAATATAGCCGTGACAGGTTACGGCTGTATGTATTTCTTCTTCTCATGATGGGGGTGTTCAATTTCTAAAGATGGAAACTACGTGAGTGTCAATTTTCATGACTTCCCAAATATTTAGTCCAATCATAGACTTGCTATTGATAATAATAATAAGAAGAAGAAGAAGAAGAATGGTATTTGTTCAGTGCTATGTGTCAAGCACTGTACAAAGTCTGGTGTGGATACAAGCAAATTGGGTTGGGCACAGTTCCTGTCCCATGTGGGGCTCACAGTCTCAATCCCCATTTTACAGATGAGGGAAATGAGGTACAGAGAAGTGAAGTGACTTAGTCAAGGTCATACAGCAGATACGAGGCACGCTGGGATTAGAATCCATGACCTTCTGTCTCCCAGGCCCATGGTCCACTACACCATGCTGGTTCTTTAGTGCTATTGCTCCAATATTATCAGAGACTGGTGTTTTGGCAAAATCTGACATCTGCGATGAAGGTTTCTATACAAAGAGTTAACCAGAACTTTCCAGAAGGTGGACCAGCAGGAATCCCCAAAAATAGCAGGCTATCAAGAGTATTAAAGACCACCTGTTGGTTATGGCATGATAACACAGTTTCAGCACTGTGCTGCTTATAGTCACTTGGACCATCAATGGATTCTGCCCAGAAAGACTTTCTCTATTTATTTTACTTGTACATATTTACTATTCTATTTATTTTGTTAATGATGTGCATCTAGCTTTATTTTTATTTATTCTGATGACTTGACACTTGTCCACATGTTTTGTTCTGTTGTCTGTCTCCCCCTTCTAGACTGTGAGCCCGTTGTTGGGTAGAGACCATCTCTATATGTTGCTGACCTGTACTTCCCAAGTGCTTAGTACAGTGCTCTGCACACAGTAAGTGCTCAATAAATAGGATTGATTGATTGAATGAATGAATGAATGAATGAATGAATGAATGAATGAATTGTGGTATCCTGCACTGCCACCCCCTGCCTACTTTGTGTGTGAACATGTGGTAGGGACAAGAGAATCAATCAATCAATTAATCATATTTATTTTTCGCTTACTATTTGCAGAGCACAGAGTACTAAGCTCTTGGGAGAGTACAATACAGCAGGGTTGGTAGACATATTCCCTGCTCATAATGAGCTTACAGTCGAAATGGGGAGATAGATATTGATATGAATAAATAATTTACAATATATGATTTTAAGATATGTACATAAGTTTTGTGGGGTTGGGGGCAAGGAGGGCAAATATCAAATGTCCCAAGGTCAGAGATCCAAGTGCAAGATAATCAGGTTAGGTTTCTACTCCAGTACTTCAAAGGCATAGTGTTTGGCACAGAGTAAGCACTTAAATACCACACTATTACTAAGAATGCCAGTCTGTCAGGCATATTTATGGAGTGCTTACTGTGGGCAGAGCACTGTACTAAGCTCTTGGGAGAGTACAAGAATGTAAACACAGGAGGGGGTTGCTCAGAGTCCAGTCTGGTTTTGTGCCCCAGGGGGCACCAGGAAGCTCTGGCCAGACAAGGTCAGTGCCCGAGAGCACCCCACAGAATGGTGAGACCGCCCCTTCCTCTCGGCTCTGGTGGGTTGTCACCAACAAACTTTATTCGTACCAAAGCAGAGTAGAAGCAACTGATATGATAAATAGGAGGGCCGCCTGAGGTCAGCTGGCAGGTGCCATTGAGTAAACCCCTTTCATGACGAACTTTTCCTTCACGCAGGTTCTCAAGCCTGAAGTCATAAGACTAAGGCTCATCCATCATTCAGGTGGGAGACTCTAGACTCAGTCTAGTCACAGCCTACACAAATTGTCATTGCAATGGCAAGGGTGATAATGGTGGAGATGAAGATAATGATCATAATAGTGACAATGATGGGAATGATGATTATAAGCCCTTTGGGTGCAGGAACAATGGTTTTTGCTCCTCCCGAACTCTCCCAAATACTTATGCTACGATGGTGTTGATGGCACCACTGGTGCTCATTCTATGTAAGGGAAATACAATTGAATGAATGAACAATGATTAATCTTGCTAAGAATGCAACATAGGCAAATCCCATGTTATAGTTTCTCTAGACAACTCCAGAAGAGCAACGTGACCTAATGGATAGAGCACTGGTCTGGGAGTCAGAAGGGCCTGTGTTCTAATCAGAGAAGCAGCATGGCTCAGTAGAAAGAGCACAGGCTTGGGAGTCAGAAGTCATGAGTTCAAATCTCTGCTCTGCCAATTGTCAGATATGTGACTTTGGGCAAGTCACTTGACTTCTCTGTGCCTCAGTTACCTCATCTGTAAAATGGGGATTAAGATTGTGAGCCCCACATGGAATAACCTGGTCACCTTGTAACCTCCCCAGCACTTTGCTGGGTACTTTACTGTGCTTTGCACATAGTAAGCGCTTTACAAATGCCATCATTATTATTAATCCTGGCTGTGCCACTTGTCTGCTGTGTGACCTTGGGCAAATCACTTCACTTCTCTGTGCCTCAGTTACCTCATCTGTAAAATGGGGACTAAGATTGTGAGCCCCATGTGGGACTTGGACTGTGGGACTTGGGCTTGGACTGTGGCCAACTTGTGGCCAACATGTGGGACTTGGACTTGGACTGTGGCCAACTTGATTAGCTTGTATCTACACCAGTGCTTAGTACAGTGCCTGGCACATGGTAAGTGCTTAACAAATACCATAAAAATCCCCAAACTGGCGATTCAGCTATTTTGATCTTAGTACAGGTTATTGATAGCTCAGCAATCCAATGCTTCAACCAAGGAATGGTATTTATTTAGTGTTTACTGTATACAGAGCACTGCACTAAGTACTTGGGAAATACAATAGAGTAAATAGGCATGATCCCTGTCCTCAAAGTGCCTACAATGTAGCAGGGGCAAATACAAAGAGAAGGGCAGATTTCTTTCATTTACTCAAATCCAGGGCAAAAACCAGACACCAAATTGGGGTGAGAACTCTTGTGTCTAAAACCAAGTATTCCTTGCCTAGTCAACTGTCCCTATGTATCTGACCAGGAAAATCGAGAGAAGCTGGGAAACTATCACACCTGATGATGTCTGTAATGCTTTTCATTCCCAAAATGATTTTAATGGCCTCTAACCAGTGTGCTAGGACTTGTCCATCTGGGAGGTCTTGGATCTTCACAGATCAATAAAAGGACCAAGGAATCGTGAAAATAGTACAGAGGGTGATCAAGTCATAAAAGGAGAATCAAAGACTACTGATGCTACAGAGGAGCACTAAATAGGCAGAAGCTGAGTTGGTAATAGGGAGAGGGAGCTAAAAATCAGTATAAACTCAATACTGTAGGATTGACTGACAGTGTAAAGGACTTCCTTCTTCAATATGATAGGTCAACATAAGAGTTGTCAAATAAAATGTTACTTGTCAGAAGGAGGAAAGTATGGCCAAATGAAAATGAGATCAGAAACAGAAACAGTCCAGAAGGGAGGATGCTACAAAAGTTCTAAAAAAGGAAAAGTTGCAGCAGGGGAAAAGAGTGCAGTGTTGGTGGGAGTGTTTGGGGACCCCAGAGATGGAGGGATGGTTTCAAGATGTAGGGAGGGGAAGCAGGAAAGCCTGGAGCAGGAAGGATAAAGTGAGGCTGTGGGAGTACGGTGGTTAGCTTGGGAGGAGTGAAGACATGAGCTGGGGTGCAGAGGATGAGAAGAACAGATATTCAAGAAGGAGACCCAGAGGGGAGTTGAGGGTCAGAAGTTTCAGCCTGATGCAGAGCCCATTTCCTGACATCTGTTCTGAAAGGGTCCTATCAGGCTGACCATGCTGCCACATTCAATTCAGTGAGGAATTATCCATAAGGATTTTTAGTAATTGTTTAACCAAAGGCTGCACATATGGTCCCCAGTTTTATTCACTTTGTAGTTCTATTGCTTGAGTTGCACTACTCGGATCACTTGGTAAACTGAGAGCTCATCTCCATACAGACAGAAAACACTTACCCCTAGCACCGGGAGGGTGGGACACAGACTTCTACAATGGAAGTGTCTGCCTGAACAGAACTGTTTCCACAGAAATGAGATTAGACCCTGAGATTCAGTTACAGGCATATATCCACTCTAGTCATTTTTTTTCCCTGAAATGTCTTATGTTCTTCTGTTCCCAAATATTAAATTATTTAACACCAGCATGAGCAAGTAGTCTTGTGGTTGAAGAAACATTACCTACTTCCCAGCAAATCAGATTTTGTTTCATACTCAATTGCTCACAAGGAAAGTTTATGACCCTGCTTTGACCTTTCCTAGAGCTGCAATTTTCTATCTCACAGGGCGACAAAACTAAGTTGAAGCTCATATATCTGACTACACTGATAGTGGTTTGACCCCAGCTTTAGTTAAACTGATTTTTATATGTCAAGACAACAATCTTTTTTTTTATGTCACCGGTGATAATGTGGGGGAACAGCTATGTGTAGAGTGTCACAAAATAGGGTGCTATGGAGTGGAAAAAGCATCTCTCTGATTGGGTCCTTTGGTCTCTAGGGCCCTCCTGGTAAAATGACCTTAGTGATTTGGGCTCAATGCCAAAAGCCATCCTCTCTACCACAATGTATATGGAAATCTGTCCAAGCCTCATGAACATGTCACTGGCATTGGTAACTACCTGGAATTAAAACCTCACTCATTTGAAATTCAATGGGTAGAAGGCTATACAATTCCTTTAATTATGAAGAATAAGTATGCTTTCTTTAAGTTCACAAGGCCAGACTGAACTCCTCCCTGCCCTTCAACTGGGTCACAGTGAAGAGTTCAAGGTGTAATGTGCATTCACTCTTTCTTCTTCTCTTTCTTTGTCTTGGAATTTACCCTCTGTGATGTGATGCTAGAGAAACATAAGGCAAATGAAAGATGATGGGAGTTCACTTGCTCAAAATTCCTTTCTCCTTTCCAAGCTTTTTAAGATTTTTGTCAAAGTTAGTAAGCAGTTGTTAGCAAATGAAGCTATTAGAAATGATAGACAGACTCTCCTCTGGTGAAGAGTATACCTGAATCTAGATTCTTTCCCAATCAAACTCTTACCAACTTTTCAGTGCATCTTCTAACAGAGGAAAAATGATGAGAGATATCTCTTAGAAGTCAACCTTAAATCATGTTTCCTTTTGCTCATATCATTGTTCTTATGTATATGACTGATAAACTTCAGACAGCTCTGTTTAGAAAGGTTCTAGGTGAGATAGTTTCAAACTCCGTTTCTTCATTATCACCCAAGGATTTTTCGAACAACTGCACTTTGCAGAGCATTAAGATGATTTACTTCTCATATTCTCCCAGAGCACTGAAGTAGCAAGGGTGAACATTTTCCTTTTCCCAAGGAAAGATTTCTCATTTCAGATGTATTTTATCTCATTTACTCTGCATAGGAACCCATATCTCCCCTAACTAACAGAGCATTAGGCTCCAAAATGACTTCTTGTGTATCCCTTCAATCTCAGGTGCTTATTTGTTTTCCCCCTCATAGTTTGCTGTTAAAAAGGAAAGGAGACTGAGAGAGGGCAATCTCCTTTACTGTCTCCTTCCATTCTCCTCTTCTTTTCTTTGCAAACACTTTACTCCTTAGAATAAACATGATATTTAAATTTGAAATGCTTGAATTTAAGTGATAAACTTATATCTCCCCATGGGGAGTCCATTTTTCTAGAACAAGATAGAAAAAAGGCTCACTTTTTAGCCAGCAGGTGGCGTGAATGGAATAGGCATTTTAAACCTATGGAGAAAAATTTGTGGCAATCCTGCCCCTGTGGCCATCAGTCCTTGTTTAGTAAGAGCACCAGTAGCAATAACCTCCTCAATGAACGTTCAGATCATCCTTTCTTCAAACTCTTCCCATCCCAATAGAATTGAGAAAGTATAATTTAAGGAAGAGAGAAAATAAGGAGGGGTACAAAAGAATGGGAGGAATACCCAGAATAATTATTTAGAAAAATGATTTAGGCAGCAGAATGAAACAGTGTGGCCTAGTGGAAAGAGTACGGCCCTGGGAATCAGAGGACCTGGTTTCTATTCATAGCTCTGCCAATTGCTTGCTGTTGGAGCTTGGGCAGGTCACAACTTCTCTGTGCCTTGGTTTCCTCAACTGTAAAATGGGGATTAAATCCTACTTCCTTCTACTTAGACTTTGAGCCCCATGTGGGACAGGGACTATGTCCAACCTTATAAACTTTTATCGACCCCAGTGCTTAGAACAGTGCTTGACACATAGTAAGTACTTAACAAATACTATTTTTAAAAATAAAAAAGTCCTTACATTTGGGTAATCAAACAAGCAATCCTTGACATGAGTACACATGCATTCCGGCTTAAGCAGGTCTGCCATGTAGAAAAGGCAGAGAAATACACTAGAGGAGAGAAAGTCCCTTAGATCTCCCCTTTCCACATTTGCCCCCTTAGATTTTAAAGCTCACTGTGGGCAGGGAACATGTCTGCTAATTCCATTGTACTGTACTCTTCCAAACACTTAGTACAGTGCTCTGTACATGGTAAGAATTCAATAAATACCACTGATTGATTAAAAGCTGTTCTGACACATTGATTGGTTGAGCATTTCCCAAACTTCACTTGGCCAAACTCACTTTCTTCTAGAAAGTTCCAATTTCCAAAGAATTCTGGGAAATGTAGTCCTAAAGAGACTGGAACAACCCTCCTACTCCTTCAGCCTTCCTTGGAACTGTTTTGTCATCCATATGTTCCCCAATATCTATATAGTGGACCTTTTCCATAATTCACATATACACTTTTCCTTCAAATTAGGTGAAATAATTTTCCAATTTAGGTCTTGGTATGAAGGGATAATTAAAACACAAATTTATGACAAATTATCAAATCCATGCAGGAAGATTCATAACTAAGAAAGTACACAAGCAAAGATTGCAAGAGCTATATCCAAAATTAAGGAACACTGAGACATTGAGAATCTGATGATTGAGAATCCTGAATTTTTATGAAAAATTCATAAAAGTTAAAGATTTTTTTTCACAGAAGAGCCAAATAATAAGTAAAACTTCATCAAATCTGGACACGGACCTTAGAGTCTATACTATGAGTAATAACACAACTCATGAAGAACAGTGGAAAATGCAAAGACCAAGACCAGAAGATAACCAAGGAGAGATTCTCTTGGAATTGTACCACCATTCTTCCTGTCTCACAAGCCTGCAACCTTGGCCTTTTCTTTGACTCTTTTCTCTTATTCATCTCACACACTCATTGGTCACCAAATGCTGCCAATTCTACCTTCACATAGTTCTAGAATCTGTCCTTTCCTCTTCATCTAAACTGTTACAACATTGATCCATGAACTTGGTGTATCCTGCCTTGACTACTTCTCCTTTGCCTCCCAACCCCTACCTGTGGGAGTTCCTCAAGATTCACTTTTGGGTCTCGTTGCATTTTCATCTATGCCTACTACCTTGGAGAACTCATTCACTCCTATGGATTCTAGTACCATCTCTATGCGGAAGAATTATCGGATCTGCATCTCCAGCCCTGACCTCTTTCCTTTGCAGTTTTACATTTCCTCCTGCCTTCAGTACATCTCTACTCGGAAGCCCCACTGATAACTCAAACTTAACATGTCCAAAACAGAATTACAAATCTTCTCCAACTAACCCTGTTTTCCCCCTGACTTTTCTGTCACTATAGACTGCACTGCTAACCTTCCTGTCTCACAACCCTGTAAACCTGACTCATCCTTGTTGTCTGTCTCCCCCTTCTAGACTGTGAGCCCGTTGTTGGGTGGGGCCGTCTCTATATGTTGCCAACTTGTACTTCCCAAGCACTTAGTACAGTGCTCTGCACAGAGTAAGTGCTCAATAAATACAATCGAATGATTAAATGAATCAGCCTCCTCACTGGCTTCCCTGCCTCCAGCCTCTCTCACCTCCAGTCCATGCTTCACTCTGCTTCCCTGATCATTTTTCTAAAAAATCATTCTGTGTACTTCTCCCCACTCTTCAAAAACCTCCAATGGTTGCCCATCCATTTCCACATGAAACAGAAACTCCTTATATTGGTTTAAGGCATTCAATCAGTTCTTTCTTCTATCTATCCTCACTCCTCTCCCACAACCACCTAATCCAAACACTTCAGTCTTCTAGCACCAGCCTATTCATGATGCCTTGATCTTGTCTCTATTGCTACTGATCCCTTGCTCTCATTCTCTCTCTGGACTGGAACTCCCTTCCTCTTCATATCCAACAGACTACCACTCTCCCCCATCTTGAAAGCCTTAATAAAAAATCACACATCCTTCAGTAATCTGTGTCTCGTCTCATCACCTTTTGTATCACTTATGAACTTGGGTCTGTACACTGTATTGCACTCTGATGCTCATTCCACCTCCAGCCCCTCAACACTCAGATATATATCCTTACACTTATGCTTCCCCTTTCTGTAGTTCATTTTAACATCCGTCCTCCCCACTAGGTTGCAAGCTCCTTGTGGGCAGATATCGTGTCTAGCAACTCTATTATTTTGTTCTCACCCAACTACTTAAACATTGTTCTGCAAGTTAGAGCCCAATAAATACCATTGATCGATCGATTGGGCTTGGATTGGCATAACATTTCTTACCAAAGAAGCCTGACTCTGACCCCAAAGGAATGTTGTAAACAGAGAAAGGAGAACAGAAATGCATGGAAAAGATCCCGGGAGATCAGAGATGGGAATTAAGCACTGGTCTTCGAGTGTGGGGCTGGTACTTTTAATTTTTTCTGTGTGAAAGTACGGATTTTTTTGTTTTTCTGTGAAAGTACTGAATTGCAGCTGGGTAGTCTCTCCAGCTTTTTCATCATCATCTTCTGCCACTCTCCAGAAAGTCTAGACTTCAGATCTCAAAAGCTGCTGCCCTTTGTAGACCAACACCAACTTCCCCAAGTGCAAGCCAGCACAAAATGTCCTCCAGGAAATTACCTCCCCACCCATTGTCATGTCCACTGTGTTTGTCACTAGCCAAATCAATCCCTTGCTGCTCAGCACAGTTAAGCACCAAGACTAATAAATCATTTACGCAGCTCTCAGCTCACAGATGGTACATGTGGTTCAATGCAGGTAATTATAAAAAAAAATGACTTTAGGAGCAAAAAATCAAAACATGGGACTATGTGTCTAATAGAAAACGTCTGCGAGGAGATTTGGGAGTTCTAATAATTCTGAGGAGTAGGTTAAAGGTCTAAGAACCTGACAGTAGCTTTGCTTTCTGATTGACTGAATCGATCCTGTCGTCCTGAAACAGCTCTCAGCCCCCGTATCTTCTAGACTTCAGATCCCCAGTGCTACGCTACAGGGAAGCAGAGTACCAAGTATTCTCTCTTGCTTTAATGTGTTTGTGGAAAAGAACTCAGCAACAGCAATTACCTAGTGTCAGGATATAGAAAGGTGAATTGTCAGCAGCGGCGTGGGGGAAAAACCACTGGGAAAAAGCTCAGCAGGTTCCATTTGGGCTCAGAAACTTTTCCTTCTGCCTCCATATTACCCTTTCTATTCTTTAACTTTCACAAAGAAATCCATGATATCTACATACCACAGATCTGGTCCTAGCTGATTTTCACCTTTGTGGAAGTCAATTTTAAGTTTGGGTCGCTATGCTTGGTGCTAGTTCTTGAGATTATGGCAATGAGAGAGATGCGGTCTGAGAGGCCATTGTTTTGTAAACTCTTCTTCTGTGCTGATATCTCCTGGCAGCAGTGATGGTCTGCCTCCATCCTGAAGATGTAGTAGCAATCTCTTTGTAGCCTAGCAGGTTTGGTCTGGTCAGCAATTGCAAACTTCTTTGAAAAGCAGCATGGTCTAGTTGGGGAGAGCACAGGCCTGTGAGTCAGAAGGACCTGGGTTCTAATCCTGGCTCCATCACATCTCCTGTGTGACTTTGGACAAGTCACTTCACTTCTCTGTGCCCTGGTTACCTCATCTGCAAAGTGGGGACTAAAACTGAGAGACCCCTGTGGGACAAGGGCCATGTCCAACTGGATTTGATTATCAGCAGTTAGAACAGTACTTTGCACATAGTAAGCGCTTAATAAATGCCATTATTATTATTAGAGAAACAGCATGGCTCAGTGGAAACAGCCCAGGCTTTGGAGTCAAAGGTCATGGGTTCACACCCCGGCTCTTCCAATTGTCAGCTGGTGACTTTGGGCAAGTCACTTAACTTCTCTGTGCCTCAGTTACCTCATCTGTAAAATGGGGATGAAGACTGTGAGCCCCCTGTGGGACAACCTGATCACCTTGTAAGCTCCCCAGCGCTTAGAACAGTGCTTTACACATAGTAAGGGCTTAATAAATGCTATTATTATTATTATTATTATTATTATTATTATTATTATTATTATTATTATTATATACATGTGAGACAGGGACTGTGTCCAACCAGATTTGCTTGTATCCACCGCAGTGCATAGTGAAGTTTCTGGCACATAGTAAGCACTTAAATGACATTAAAAAAAAATAAAACAATACCTGTTGCTGTGTGAATTGTTTTCTGTATTAAGTGGTTCCAAACTGAGGGCAGAGTTTATTTAAAAGGACATCTAGGAAGCGTATTCTGCTATTAACCTCTAATTTCATTGAGAAGCTGATTTTTTCTTACAAACAGAAGAAGAATTTGCAGACAATTTTGGTTATACGTTGGGGAAACATGGGGTGAACACAATATCTATATCACATAGAAATATAAGTGTTCATAAACAGGCTAAAAATAGAATACCTATTGGAGCACAAGGTGCATACAAGATCACATGTAAGTCATGTTCACATTCCAATACGGTACAGAAACCACAAGAGACTCTTTTCTTAAGAGGGGCACACTTCAGAGCAATGAAAAAAGCAAAAAACAATTCAGCAACAACACTAGTAAAATCTGTGCAAGGAATTAATCAACACATAGACTCTTAAACCACATAAATGAATGCCTGAATGAACCAATTCAGAAAAAAAAACCCATCACAATAGAGAAACTACTTGTCTGAACAAGATGGCCAAAGCATCTCAACAGAATATCAATAATGATAAGTAGAACTGTGATATTTTTAAACACTTACTACGTGTGAAGCACTATATTAAGCACTGGGATAGATACAAGATAGGTCAGATAGTCACTGTCCCATAGGAGGCTCATGGTTTTAGTAGGAAAACCTCCATTTTACATATTAGGAAACTGAGGTACCAAGAAATTCAGTGACTTGCCCGAGGTTATACAGCAAGCAAGTGACAGAGGCAGGATTAGAACTCAGCTTTTCTGACTCCCAGGCTCATGTTCTTTCCACTAGAGAACAGTTCTTCTCATGCTATTTAACATATGCAGTTGGCACCAAAATTCTGAATTATCTGCATTGTTTTTTAAAATCCATGGTTTTTTTTGGTTTGTTTCATTTTTTCATGATTTTTTTAAGTGCTTACTATATGCCAGGCACTGACTGAGTGTTGAAGTAGATACAGGCTAATCAGGTTGGTTATTGTCAGTATCGAGAAGCGGCGTGGCTCAATGGAAAGAGCCCAGGCTTTGGAGTCAGAGGTCATGGGTTCAAATCCCAGTTCCGCCAAATGTCTGCCGTGTGACTTTGGGCAAGTCACTTAACTTCTCTGTGCCTTAGCTACCTCATCTGTAAAATGGGGAATAAGACTGTGAACCCCCCATGGAACAACCAGATCACCTTGCAACCTTCCCAGCACTTAGAAAAGTACTTTGTATATATAATAATAGTGATGGTATTTGTTAAGTGCTTACTATGTGCCAAGCACTGTTCTAAACACTGGGATAGATACAAAGTTATCAGGTTGTCCCAATTGGGGCTCACAGTCTTGCTCCCCATTTTACAGATGAGGTAACTGAGGCACAGAGAAGTTAAATGACTTGCCCAAAGTCACATAGCTGACAAGAGGTGGAATCAGGATTAGAACCCACGACCTCTGACTTCCAAGCCAGCGCTCTTTCCACTAAGCCACACTGCTTCTATTTTACGAATCAAGCAAAAACTCCTCACTCTCGGCTTCAAGGCTCTCCATCACCTCGCCCCCTCCTACCTCACCTCCCTTCTCTCTGTCTACAGCCCAGTCCACACCCTCCACTCCTCTGCTGCTAACCTCCTCACTGGGCCTTGTTCTCATCTGTCCCGCCATCGACCCCCAGCCCACATCCTTCCCCTGGCCTGGAATGCCTTCCCTCCACACATCCGCCAAGATAGCTCCTCCCTTCAAAGCCCTACTGAGAGCTCACCTCCTCCAGAAGGCCTTCCCAGACTGAGCCTCCTTTTTTCTCTCCTCCCCCTGCCCTTCCTCCTTCCCCTCCCCACAGCACTTGTATATATTTGTACAGATTTATTACTCTATTTATTTTACTTGTACATATTTACTATTCTATTTATTTTGTTAATGATGTGCATATAGCTATATTCTATTTGTTCTGATGATTTGGACACCTGTCTACATGTTTTGTTTTGTTGTCTGTCTCCCCCTTCTAGACTGTGAACCCGTTGTTGGGTAGGGACCGTCTCTATTTGTTGCCGACTTGTACTTCCCAAGTGTTTAGTACAGTGCTCTACACACAGTAAGCACTCAATAAATACAATTGAATGAATGAATCAATCAATCAATCCCACCTGGGGCTCACAGTTTTAATCCCCACTTTACAGATGAAATAACTGAGGCACAAAGGTAAGTGACTGGCCCAAGGTCATACAGCAAACACGTGGTGGAGGCTGGATTAAAACCCAGGCCTTTCAGACTTCCAGGCCCGTGGTCTATCCACTAGGGACACTGCTTCCTTATGAGTGTGACTATTGTTGTAAAGGAAGAACCAGAAATCTCCTGTTTCCCTATTTTGACTCCCTACAATTCCTGGTGTTATTTTCTGTTTTACCTCTGGATTCTTTGAGCCTCTCTTTTCTATGAAAGTCACGCAACCTAATTGCCACATACTTTGTTTGTCTGTTTCTCATCTCCCAGCTATTCATAACATCTGTTTTGCTTCAATGTATCTGCATAGGTAGTAGACAGAGCATGGGCCTGGGAGTCATAGGACCTGGGTTCTAATTCCAGCTCTGCCACTTGTCTGCTGTGTGACCTTGGGCAAGTCACTTAACTTCTCTGTGACTCTATTTCCTCATCTGTAAAATGGGGATTAAGACTGTGAGCCTCATGTGAGACAGGGACTGTGCCCAACTCTATTACAGAGCTAAGTATCTACCCCAGCTCTAAGTAGAGTGCCTGGCACATAGTAATTGGTTAACAAATGTGATTCTTTCATTCATTCAATGGTATTTATTGAGTGCTTACTGTGTGCAGAGCACCGTACTAAGTGCTTGGGAAGTACAAGTTGGCAACATATAGAGACTGTCCCTACCCAACAGTGGGTTATTATCATTATTATTATTATTATTATTATTATTATTATTATTATTATTATTTAAAGATGATGCTATTGGTAGTGTGATTATTGCCCTGACTGTGGGGTGGCTGAAAAGACAAGACCAGTAGACAGCACCTTCCCCATTGTGCATCAATAAATCCTTGGTAGTCAAATTGGGTGAAAATGCTCAACTCTGTGCATTTTTTGAAAATATTTTGATAGGGTGGGGATTCTCTGGGGGCTATCTGGTCTCCTTCAGGCTTTGCATTAAACACCTAGGAGCAGCAATATCCTAGCAGGAATGAGAATGGTTTTATTTTCCATGATCAATAATAGTTATTGAAAGCCTACTCTGGCTGAGCACTGTTAAGCTCTTGGGAGAGGTACAGTAGAATTAGTAGACATGACTCATGCCTTCAAAGAATTTACAATCTAGTGGGGATGACAGATACAGAACTATATTACAGAAAAGAAGAAGCAATAGAGCATGAAAGTATCCATGAGTATGAAGGTTATTCCTGAGTTCACTTGTGATCGTGACACCTGAGACTGGCAAACTTTATTTTTTTTATGGTATTTGTTTACTTTTTACTATATGCCAGGCACTGTACTAAACACTGGGGTAGATACAAGCTAATCAGTTTGGACACGGACCATGTCCCTCGTGGGCCTCATGGTCTCAATCCCCATTTTGTAGATGAGGTAACTGTGGCAGAGAAGTCAAGTGACTTGCTCAAGATCACATAGCAGGCAAGTGGTAGAGCTGGGATTAGAACCCAACTCCTTCTGACTCCCAGGCCCATACTCTATCCATCAGGCCATGCTGCTTCTCAATGTCATATTGCAATGTCATATCTGACCATCACACTTCCCAACATCAAAGCCCTACTAAATGCCTTCCCTAACATTTCACCTTCTGTCTCCCTCCCTTCTAAACCATCTACGAGCTTGTGTTTGTTCCTAAGCACTTCGATAGTCACTTTCCTCCAAGAGCACTTAGGTAGCACCTTTATACTATGTGGCTTTCCATAGTTGTAATTTATTTTACTGTCTGTCTCTTCCACAAAATTAGAAGCTCTCTGTGGGGAAGGATCACGTCTATCAAATGTATTGTTTTCTCCAAAGTGTTTAATACAGTGCTCTGTTGTACTGTGCTCTCCCAAGTGCTTAGTACAGCGCTCTGCACAGAGTAAGCACTTAACAAATACCACTGATTGATTGATAAGTATTTCCATGGTGGACACAATATACTGTCAACAAATATAATTGACTGATTTATCAGAAGGAGGGTTCAGTGTTCCCACATTCTCTCCATTTTCTTATATCGTATGATTCTCCTTTGGAGTCAGAACCTTATCCAAGGTTCACCAATGCCCGCTGACTACTAGCACTGTTTGTTAGAGATGATGATATCCTAAAAATGACTGTGCTGACTTCCTCTTTCCTGTTCATTTGCCATAACCAGAGTGTCATCCTTGTTTTGGGCAGCTGACATCATGCCAGTCTAGAGGAATTAAGTAGGATGAGGTTTGTCTTGATATTTCCAACGCTCTCCTGAAAGAGGATGCTCCAATTCATACATATGTCCTCCCACCAATCAATAAATCAGTCAGCACTTACTGTTTGCAGAGCACTGTACATGGGGTTCAGATGATCTTCCTTTGGCAGCACAGAAGTCATCTGCTCTTTACAGTTTAGTCCATGATACCTTGCTGATTCTGGAAAGCAGGTCATAATCATTTGCATGTCTTCTTTGGTGCCTTCTTACATGCTCCTACATGACTAATTCAAGGACTACTGTACTGCAAGTGTTTCCTTGAGGACCAGAGGTGTTTTGAAAACATTAACTTCAATACTTATCATTCGCTTATTACCTCACCTGATTTAATTGAGATAGCCAAAGTTCAGATAGCTAGAGAACTAGTTGACAAAAGAAGATAAGGACCCGATTAATGCTATTATAACCCTGTCTAGGGGCTGGAAACATCAGGTCAAAACCCCATTCAAATAATAATCCTATAACCTTTTCTACAAAAAGAATTTGTGGATTGCGTGTTAATGGGAGGGAAGGTATAAAAATCCCCACTCAGGTTGCTTTATAAATTCCACCAGTTGCAGCAGGATTGCTAACAGTGAGGTCTAGTGGAAAGAGCATGGGTCTGAGAGTCAGAGAACCTGAATTCCAATCCTTGCTCTACCAATTGCTTTCTGTGTGACCTTGGGCAAGTCAGTTCCTGGTGCCTCAGTTTCTATACCTGTAAAATGGGAATTCAATACCTCTTTCCTGTCACACTTAGGCTGCGTGTCTCATGTGGGACAGGGTCTGTTTCTGACCTTATTATTTTGTATCTATCCTAGTGCTTGGTGTACTACTTTGCACCTAGAAACCACACAGTAAATACAATACAATTCAAAAAGGAAGCAAAAAATTCCTAGAAAGACAATGAGGTTTGGGGTCTTTCTTTTGATTTTTTAAGATCCATTCAGCCACAAAACATCTCTTCCCCTTCCAGATCTGGATTTCATTCATTCACTCAATTGAATTTATTGAGCGCTTACTGTGTGCAGAGCACAGTACTAAGCACTTAGCACTGCACTAAGCGCTTGATCCAATCTCCAGTACTAACATAACTGAGAATATTACATTTAACTATTCCTTTTTTTCCTTCTCCCCTTCTCCACCTCCTGCCATTACAAAAGCCAGGCCTGGGCTCGGAAATTGATAGCTCTAGGACCTTTTTACAAAGGGAAAGAAAAGGATTGGGTTAATCATTTCCAGAACATGTAGCCTTAGCACTTAAGATAGAGCAAACGACATCCAGTTAAAACTAACAAAGCTGCTATGCTTCTTGAGCTCACCACACCGTTAATTTATTTTTAGATTTTTCTGTATAAGCATCAAAACCCCAGAATGATCAATGAAAAAACTAACCCTCAACTTCCCACTCCACCACTCAGGCAAGATAGACAACAATGTCATCTTAATTAGCACCTTATCATGCCAAGTCATCTCAAGGTGTTTTGCAAAAGAGGCAGAAATAATTTAACCATAGTCAGCAGTGCCAAGGTAACAGATGAAAACATGCAAGGAGAGAAGGGAAAAGTCTTGATTTTAGACATGAGAGAGAAAAGCAAAAGACTGAGTAACCTTGGAAAGCCATCAGGCTTCTGTTTCATGAATGGCATCAATGAAAGAAAATCTAAAATAAAAATCCCACAAATCCTCTTTGACAAGAGTCGGGGGTGGGTTGGTTTTTTTTTTTTGGTGAACCTTATCCTAGATCAAGGGAAGGAAGCAAAAATACCTCACAACACTGAGGTAATACAGTCAAAATGCAGGGGAAATAATTAAGAAACCCCCTAATTACTCATATTGAATATCTCGCCTCTGGGCCAGAAGGTGATGTGGTTCAAATCCCACATCAGCATATGGGGCCTCACCTAAGGCTAACACTGGAGTGCATGGCTGGGAGGAGGTATGATCATAAGTGCTGGCCTCGAAGTGAGCTCTTAAACCGAGGTCTGTTCTGTTGTCCCTGGTGATTGTCCAGGTGATAATTAAAGATCCCAGGCTACTTTTCAAAACAGGTAGGGGATAGCTCTGGTCTCTTGGTCAACACTTCCCTGCTCTCAATAAAACTTGAATTTAACGTCCTCTGTTGAAGGGATCCTTTCGTGAACCAGGAGAGAACTGGGTTCATGAACGCAATTATTAAACTGTTTTGCCAGCACTGTAATTACCTTGCAATGAGCAAGGGGTTCAGGATACCTGGAGGAAGGAAGATGTTATGTAAGAGCCGATTTTGTTATTAACTAGAATCGTACCACTTGAGGTACCCAAGGAGGAACAATTGGTTATTAAATTAAAGGAAAAAATGGCAAATACAAATTTTTCTATCAGGTTCTCAGAGACCCTGAACAGCAGCTATTTGGAGTTCGTTGGGGGCAATGGCACTTTTGGATCTGAGAAAATACCATTCAGGGGAGAAATGAGTCAGATTGGGGGGAGGCAGTGAAGAGAGGAGGGGATTTTGTCAAACCAACCAAATCACATATTTGAGGAAACCACAAAGGAAGGAGGAAAAAGGTCAAGGATCTGAAAACACAAAAGTAAGAAGAGCCAGAAATCGAATCTTGATCTGGTTTAGTAGGACTGATTAGGAGAGAGTAATCATACCCCTGGTTAAGCATTCAAAGCTAGAGATGAAGAAATCAAATGCAAACTGTTAGCTACACTAATTATCTCTCATTTAAAGGAAATGTTAATACCTGTTCAGGACAGATTAAGACTTTGGGACACCAATTACAGTGATGATGATGATGGTATTTGTTAAGCGCTTACTATGTGCCAAGTACTGTACTAAGTGCTGAGGTGTATACAAGCAAATCGAGTTGGACACCGTCCCTGTCCCATGTGGGGTTCACATGTGCAATCCCCATTTTATGGATGAAGTAACTGAGGCCCAGAGAAGTAAAGTAACTAGCCCAAGGTCACACAGCAGGCAAGTGGTGGAGCCGGGATTAGAACCTATGACCTTCTGACTCTCAGGCCCATGCTCTATCCACTATGCCCTGAGTGGATGGTCAGTGGATGCCCTTAGACCATCAAATCACTCAATCAGGTCACCCTCTCTTACTTCACCTCACTGATTTCCTACTACAGCCCAGCCCACAAACTTTGCTCCTGTAGCAACAGCTTAGTCACTGTGCCTCCATCTCATCTACCTTGCTGCCAACCACTTTCCCACATCCTCCCTCTGGCCTGGAGCTCCCTCCCTGTCCATATATGTCTGATCACCACTCTTCCCACCTTGAAAGCATTATTAAGGTCACACCTCTTCCAAGAGGCCTCCCCAATTAAGCCCTCTTTTCCCCCAATCCCTCTGTCTTCTGCATCATCTGTGCAGTTAGATCTGTACCCTTTGGGCATTTGATATTTGCTCCTCCCTCAACTCCATAGCACTTATGTACATATCTTTTATTATAGATTTTAAATCATTTATTTATATTAATATCTGTGTCCCCTGCTCACAATGAGCCTACAGTTTGGAGCACACAGTAAGTGCTTAGTAAATCCATTGACTGATTGACTGATGGAAGTCCAGGAATGGTTTTTGGTGTCAGATTGCATTTAGGTACCAGGCAAGGAACTCTGCCACAGAAACAATAAAAAAGGATATTTACTTAGTGATCTAGTGATTCAACTGCCAAAATACATTGTGCCAATTGCAGGCTTTACACTTTCAGTGCAGTATTCCTCAAAATGACAGGGCTTAAAGAAATGCTCGTAGAGTTTCACACATCATGTTTTAAAGCAGTCATGATGCTGGGCAGTACCAAGTGCGATACGGATGACTAAAGGGTTCTTATGTTAGAGATGTAAAATAAGCCATGGCTACTACTAACCACAAATCCCAAGAGTTCAATCAGGTCTTTGACCTAGAAAAACAAAGTAGTCCCTGCACCCCCTCTAGGCTGTAAGCTCCCCCTCTAGATTGTAAGCTTGTTGTGGGCAGGGAACGTGTCCACCAATTTTTTTGTACTCTCACAAGTGCTTAATACAGTGCTCTAGACTCAGTAAGTACTCAATAACTATGATTGATTGATTGATCAGTAGGCTGACTGACGCACCCAATTTCCCTCAATAAGAGAAGCAGCATGGCCTAGTGGATAGAGCACAGGCCTGGGGGTCAAGAGGGCCTGAGTTCTAATCCCGGCTCTGCCACTTTTCTGCTGAGTGGCCTCGGGCAAATCACTTAACTCTGTGCCTCAGTTACCTCATTTGTTAAAATTGGGACTAAGACTGTGAGCCCCATGAAGGGACATGGTCTGTGTTCAACCTGATTAGCTTGTATCTACCCCATGCTTGGTATAGTGCCTAGCACATAGTAATCACTTAAAAATAATATTAAAAATAATTAAAAATTGTGGCATCTGTGAAGTGTTACTATGTGCCAAGCACTGTAATCCTCACTGGGATAGATATAAGATAATCAGGTCAGACACGGTCCATGTCTCTCTCCTTCTTTCCATCCTGTTCTTTCCCTCACTGACACTTTTCATGAGGTACCCTTAGGGTTCTCATGGAGTGTCTGTGGGCAAATGGGCTTCAGAAGAGAGAGAGGATAACAGCCAGAGTAAGAGAAATTTCAGTCAATCTATTGTATTTAATTAATGCCTACTAATAATAACAATAGTAATAAATGGGGTGCTTGTTAAGCACTTACTACTTGCCAAGGACTGTAATAAGTGCTGAAGTAGATATTATAATAATAATAATAATAACTGGGGTATTTTTAAGCACAACTTGTGTCAATCACTGTATTGAGCACTGGAGTAGATACAAGAGAATCAGGTTCTCCATTGGGCTCACAGTCTACAGAGGGAGGATGGGTATTGAATCCCTATTTTGCAGGTAAGGGAACTGAAGTACAATCAGGTCAAAGTCCCTCACAACCCAAGGGAGAGAGAAAACAGGTACTTTAATCCTCATTTATATAGATGAGAAATCCTAGGCCCAGATAAGTTAAGTGACTTGGTTAGGTCACAGAGCAGGTAAGTGGCAGAACCATCAGTAGAACCCAGGTGGCCCCTGACTCCTAGGCCTGCACCCTTTCCCCTAAGTCACACTGTTTCCCACAGCCAAGTGTATGCAGAGCATTGTATTACACTGTGTGCGGAGTTAGTAGACATAAATCCCTTAAGGAGTTTACAATGCAAAACAGGCCAGTCTCAGATCCAGAGGAATGGAGAAACCCATGACTGTGGGAGACAGAGATATGGTCATTTTTGTACCTTCTCCTTCCCAAATCTGACCCCCAGCATCTTACCCCTGGGAGAGGTTTAGGAATGTTAAAACTTTACAAAATTAACCATTGCAGGCCTGCCCAATAGATGAAGCTGGGAAACAGGAAATGAAAGCATGCAAAGGAAACAAAGGAAAATGAATTACTTTCTTGCTTTATTTGTAATGTTCACACTAGTTTCCATGATCTGACCACCTCTAATTAAGCCAGAGGGAAGAAAATACTAGGAGAAATGATAAAGGAGATTGAGCGAGGTAAAGAGAACAAGAGAGAAAAAGAAAGTGTGAGAGGGAGTCTGAACTATAAAATACACAAATATATGATGCCTTTCTAACCACCTTCTTGAAGGAATTCATTACACAAATACCCAGGAAAGTCCTAAGCAGTTGCATTTTCTTTCTGTACATGCATTTAATAAAAAAGTGCAATTCTGTTCATTTAAGGGACATTTTATTGTCTTTCCAAGACAATATTTATTGTCAAACCAAGAGAGGTTTGCTTGACTTTTGAAGAAAACTTTGTTATGAGGAAGTGGGCAAAGCATTTAAAAAAGTCATTTGCACAGTCAAACTGGGTTATTTGAGATCCTGAATAGCTAATTTAACAGAGCCAGGAAGAGCCTGGAGTCTAACAATTTCCAGATTATGAGAGTGGGAACTTGTAGCCCATCACAATAATGAAGTGAACTTTAAAATCAAATTAGATTCAGAGTAGTGCTAAATTATTCAAAGACTTTGCCAGTTCCATAACACAGCAAATGTTTCGTGATTCCAAGTACGGTTCCACACTTCAAATACTCTTGGAGGTGGAGTTTCAACAGCTCAAGAAATGAATATATCATTTCCACAAGTGACCTTCTCCAGTGACCTGAGCCCTTTGATTGTGCTCTAAGTAATTGTAATGGGTTCTCACAGCCTTTGGTTTATATAGTCTCTGTCATCACAGCCTACCATATAACCACAGACCTCTATAAAACTCCTCCTCCTACATTGCCATAAGTTTCCAAAAGGCAAGCATCTTGGACCACGTTTACATGAGGCAAATATTTCTAACAGTATGTTTTTTTTGTGTGCCAAAACATTTTTATTCCCCTCTGACTTGTGTGCCTAGGTGGAGATATAGCAAATGTTAGAGCTAAAGTGTAGGTATGGGGGAACCTCACCAAAGTGGAGGCGTAATCTTAGAATTTCTATCAGGATTGGCAGCTCACCCCTTACTCCAATCACCCAATAGTATTCATCGAGGTCAACTGTGTATACAGTGCTATAATAAAGCACATGGGAGAGTAAAATGGAGGTGGAAGACATGATCCCTGCTCCCAGAGATCTTACAAATCTCAAGAGGACACAAGCATAAAATTATTTAGAGATTGGAGGGAAAAGAATGGAAAGATGGATATATTGAAGAGTAAGTGTTTAAAGTGTAGAATACAAATAGTGATAAGTAAGGACTTGGGCATCAGAAGGACCTGGGTTCTAACCCAGCTTTATCACTTGTCTTCTGTGTGACCTTGGGCAATTCATTTAACTCCTCTGTGCCTCAGTTACCTCATATGTAAAAACTGGAATTAAGACTGTGAGCCCCATGTGGGACAGGGACTGTGTCCAACCCAATTAGCTTGTGTCTACCCCAGTGCCTAGTACAGTAAGCAAGTAAGCACTTAAATACCATAAAAAAGTGGTATGGGTGGTTTGCACATGTATATATGTGGAGCTGGTACCAAATTCCTGAGGTGGAAAGTGTTGCAAGACCCCAGGTTTGGACCAACCAGTATCTTCCTGGACCAGGGGAGCCTCGGTGACACATAGTAGAAGTCAAACTGCACCTCTGATCACCAAGGTTACTGTGAAAAGTTTTTTACTTAGTTTTACCAACGTGCAAGGGAGTGACACATATACACACTCACTCGCTCCACCAAGGGTCCAATACCAGTCTGCTGGTCAAGGAAGCCCATTCTGCAGATGCTTCTTCTTCCTGCTTCCAAGTGCTGCTGCCCTCTGCTGCTGCTGAATGCTGCTCTCAACGTGCTTTCTTCTTGCTGCCCTGCATGCTTCTGCTCCTCTGCATGCCTCCAGGTGGCCCCTCCGTGCCTCAAAGCAACTGCTGCCTTAGGCATGGCATCTGTGGCTCTATGTGCAGTCATTGATTGGTCCAGGCCCGTTATAATAATAATAGTAATAATAATGATGACATTTATTAAGCGCTTACTATGTGCAAAGCACTGTTCTAAGCGCTGGGGAGGTTACAAGGTGATCAGGTCATCCCACGGGGGGCTCACAGTCTTCATCTCCATTTTACAGATGAGGGAACTGAGGCACAGAGAAGTTAAGTGACTTGCCCAAAGTCACACAGCTGACAATTGGTGGGGCCAGGATTTGAACCCATGACCTCTGACTCCAAAGCTCGTGCTCTTTTCCACTGAGCTACACTGCTTCTGTGGGTAGAACAAGGAGAGAAAGCCCCACCTCCCTCCATGCTCCTCCCCCCACAGGCCAGCAGTCACCTGCCTCAGGAAGAGTGCATCAGTGACTTTGTAAAGTCCCTTCCTCGTTGTTGTTCACGGGATTGCAAACAGTCATTAAAAAGGCAGCTTGCTGTGGGGTCACCAGAGAAGGATGTGATAAGGGGAGAAGAAAACCAAATCTCTAACACCTTGCTTCAAAGAACTGAGCCTAGGGGACAATACTTCATCCAATGCTATTATCTTCATTCTGTCACAATTAATTTACATCTGGGCTCTGAGAGCAAATCACAAGCCAGTCTTGATTGGAAAATAAACTCAACATAAGGATATCTTGGATTAAAATCTTTGATAATGATGACTCATTTAATAACATTATTCACCATTTAATTCCTTCACAGAATAAACATTTGTCTTCATTCAGACAAGAGCTTCACATATTGAAAATTGTTTGCTCTAACAGGAACATCCTGCTGGAATGACAAAGGAGCTAAAGTTTGCAGAGGAAGGATTTTCTACAGTTCGTGAGCCCAGGGCTTGGCTAGAATAGTCTGATGGAACAGGATAGGAAGAGAAAGAGGGACTCCTCCTCAACCTTTCAGCTGCCTTTGACTCTGTGGACCAACCCCTTCTCCTGGAAACATCTGACCTTCACTTCACTGACACTATCCTCTCCTCATTCTCTTCCTTCCCCTCAGGCCACTCTTTAATAATAATAATGATAATAATAATGGCAGTTATTTAGTGCTTGCTGTTTTCATTCATTCATTCAGTCATATTTATTAAGTGCTTACTGTGTGCAGAGCAATGTACTAAGCGCTTGGTAGAGTACAATGCTACAATAAACAGACACATTCCCTGACCGCAACATGCTGTGTCAAGTATTATTCCAAAGCCCTGGGGTAGAAACAAGTTAATCAAGTTGGACATAGTCCCTGTCCCACAAGGGACTCATAGTCTAAGTAGGAGAGACAGCAGGTGTTTAATCCCCATTTTACAGGTGAGAAAATAGGCACAGAGAAGTTGTGATGTCCAAGGTCAAACAGCAAGCAATTGGCAGAGCCAGGATTAGAACCGAATTGTGTTGCCGAATTGTACTTTCCAAGTGCTTAGTACAGTGCTCTGCACACAGTAAGTGCTCAATAAATACAATTGAATGAATGAATGAATGAATGAATGAACCCAGGTCCTCTGACTCCTTCTTAGTCTCTTTCATGAGCTCCTCCTCTGCCTCCCACCTCCAAATTGTTGGAGTCCCTCAAGGCTCACTTCTGAGTTTCCTTCTACTCGCCATCTTCATCCACTTCTTTGGAGAACGCATTCACTCCCTCGGCTTCAACTATCAGCTTTATGCTGAAGATGTCTACCTCCTACTAAGACTTGTGAGCCCCCTGTGGCACAGGGCCTGTGTCCAACCTAATCAATTTATACTGCCCCAGCACTTAGAGCAGTGCTTCACACGTAGTAAGGTCTTAACAAGTACCATTATCATTACAATGATTATGACTCCCAAATTTACATCTCTGGCCCAGACCTCTCACTGCTTCTGTAGTATCACATTTCCTCCTTTCTTCAGGACACCTCTATTTATTGTTGCACTGACACTTCAAACTTAATATGTCTAAATCAGAAGTCCTCAGCTTCCAATCCAAACTTTGTCCTCCCTCTGACTTTTCCTTACCTTAGACAACTGCCATGCTCCCTGTCACACTTCAATAAATCCATCAATTGTATTTGAGCACTTACTGTGTAAACAGCATTATGCTTATCCTCAACTCATTGCTCTAATTATCCACATAGTCTGTAACCAAACCTGGTCAGCTCTGTCATATCAACATCTTTAGAATCCATTCTTTTTTCCCCATCCAAACTGCTACCATGCTAATCCAAGAACTTGACATATCCCACCTTGACTACTGCATCAGCATCTTCACGACCTGCCTGCCTCCTGTCTCTCCCTTCTTCAGTCCATACTTCACTCTACTGCATGGATCATTTTTCTAAAAAAAAAATGCTCAGCCCACATCTCTTCACTCTTTAAAAACTTTCAAAGGTTACCCATCAAGCTCTGCATCAAACAGAAGCTTCATACCATTGGCTTTAAATCGAAAGCCTCATGAGGGACAGGGATAATGTCTAACTCTCACCCAGGGCTTAGTACAGTGCTCTCCAAAAAGTGTTTAATAAAACTATTACTATTTTAAAGCACTCAATCATATTTATTGAGCAGTTAACTGTGTGCAGAGCACTGTACTAAGTGCTTGGGAGAGTCCAATAAAACAGAGTTGGTGGGCGCATTCCCTACCTACCTACCTACCTATATAGAATAGAGCCTATATTCTAGAAGGGGAGAAAGACATTCAAATAAATTATAGATATGCATAAGTTCCAGGGGGCTGAGGGTAGGGTGAATAATGGGCAAAAATCCAAGTGCAAGGGTGCATAGAAGGGAGAGGGAGTAGGGGAAATGAGAGCTTAGTGGGGGAAGGCCTCTGAGAAGAGATGTGATTTTAATAAGGCTTTGACAGAGGGGAGACTGATGGTCTATTAGATATGAAGCGGAAAGGAGTTTCAGGCCAGAGGCAGGATGTGGGTGGGTGGTCAGCAGTGAATGATAGATTGGTGTTAGAGGGGCTAAGTGAGTGTGCAGGGTTGTATAAGGAATTCACAAGGTAGGCTAGGAGAGGGCAAGGTGATTGAGTGCTTTAAAGGCAATGGTAAGGAGTTTCTGTTTGATGTGGAGATGGATGGGCAACTACTGGAGTTTCTTGAGGAGTGGGGAAATATGGACTGAACTTTTTAGGAAAACGATCCAAGCATCAGAGTGAAGTAAGGACTAGAGTGGGGAGAGACAGGAGGAAGGGAACTCAGCAAAGGAGGCTGATGCAGTAGTCAAGGCCGGGTAGGATAAGTGCTGGGATTAGTGGAGTAGCAGTTTGAATGGGCATATTTTAGTAATGCTGTGAAGGTAGAACTGACAGGATTTGGTGTCCAAGTGAAAGTTTGGAATTGAATGAGGGAGATGAGTTGAGGATAATGCCAAGGTTATGGATTTGTGAGATAGGGAAGATGGTGGTGTTGTCTTCAGTGATGGAAAAGTTATGGGGAGGACAGGGTTTGGGTGTGAAGATGGGGAGTTCTGTTTTGGACACATTAAATTTGAGGTGTCTGCAGGACATCCAAGTAAAGATGTCCTGAAGGAAGGAGGAAATATGAGACTGCAGAGATGGAGCAAGATAGGAGCAGAAATGTTGATTTGGGAATCATATTCATAGAGATGGTAGTTGAGGCCATAGAATTGAATGAGTTCTTCAAGGGGGTAGGTGTAGTTGGAAAATGGAAGGGGACCCAGAACTGAGCCTTGAGGGACTCCCACAGTGAGCAGGTGGGAGTCTGAATAGGAACCTTCATCCAAGACTGAGAATGAGAGAGATAGGATGAGAACCAGGAAAGGACACTGTCGGTGAAGCCAAGGTTCTGTAATGTTTCTCGGAGAAGGGGACTGTCCACAGTGTCAAAGGCAGATCTCCCTCCTCTTACCTTACCTTGCTGATCTTCTACTACAAACCTACCCCTCACACTTTGCTCCTCTAACACTGACCTGCTCACTCTACCCCCCATCTTGTCTTTCTCACCTAGACCCCTTGCCCCCATCCTCCTTCTAGCTTGAAACTCCCTCCCCCATCATATCGGACAGACCACCTCTAACCCCATCTTCAAAGCCCTACTAAAACCACATCTCCTCCAAGAGGCCTTCCCTAACTAAATGCTCATTTTCCCATCTAAACCCTCCTCCCTGTGCAGCCTGACCATTTTCATCAGTTTCCCTCAGCATTTTGGTATTCACCCAGGCCCACAGCACTTAGGTACATATCCATGTGTACTTTAATTTACTGTCTGTCTCTGTCTCTGATCTGTAGGCTCCTTGTGGGCGTGGATCATTTATACCTTCTTTATTGTACTGTACTCTCCCAAATGCTTTGTATAGTGCTCTGTATACAACAAGCGCTCAGTACATACCATTGACTGATAAATTGATTGATGAGGGCCTGAATCCTTTCAGCAGCCAGGAAATCATCCTGATACTTTCACAGTCACCCAGAGTCCCTCTCCCACTTCCTTGTTTCTCTGATGGAAACAACACACATCATTTCACTTCCTTTTTTCTCCCACTGGCTTCTGCACACAGGATCTCCCCTTTCTCTCAGGAGTAATCAGAACCTCATGCTCAAGAGGAAGTGTGAAACTGGATAGCATGCTTGGTCATTTATGCCAATATGAACCTGAGAAAAAAAAATCCCACAGGGAATACTTTAGCCAGGTATGATATCTTCAAATGTGAAGGATT
Organism: Tachyglossus aculeatus; assembly: GCF_015852505.1. Lineage (NCBI taxonomy): Eukaryota > Metazoa > Chordata > Mammalia > Monotremata > Tachyglossidae > Tachyglossus > Tachyglossus aculeatus. The sequence continues at coordinate 91,926,887 of NC_052070.1, read as the reverse complement.
ATTATGACTCAAAATTATGCAGCTCAGTTTCAAATCCAAGCACAGGGTTTGAGTATGTAACCTGCTGTGCAGTTGAATGCCAACTTCTCTCAAAGCATTCTTGTCTCCTATTTTTACTGGGCTTTCCAGCAGTATTTTCTTGTGACGGGGCAAGGGGAAATCAGCTGTAGCTTAACATAAAACAACCTAATAGGCCTTACTGATAAACTCAGAAGAAATACCTTTATCAACTGCTCAATACCTTTTGACAAAAGAGAATTCAGTCACTTCAGTGCTTGAAGAGCAGAGAATTTGCAGAGCAGAGGGGGGATGGGGGAGATTAAAGCCTAAAATTCCACCAGCCTGAAAACCCAGGCCACCAAAGTTCCAGGGTTTGCAGTTGGGGAGAGGGTGGCTGAGGGTAGGTAAGGTTCTCCTGTCCTACACCCTGGGAGTGAAGCCCCACCTTTGGAAGGACATCAGAATCCCTTGTACAACCAGTATATGCTTAGAAAGACTCTAGAAGCTTAGGCTGGTTTAGTCAGTATTGGAGGGAGGAGAGCCAAGGAGACCAATCACAAATTAACTTGGCTTTTTCTTTTCCCCCTCTGGTAATGATTTGCTTATCTTAGCCCAATTTCATTTTTGTCTCTATGGATCTTCCTTTTTCTCCTCCCCATTTTAGATTGTGAGGCTCTTGGGAGTAGGACTATGTCTTAATGAACATCCATGTTGCTCCTGCAGCCAAGCATATTTTAAGTGCTTAATACGTATCATCATATCAGTGAAAAATAAAATTAAATCTATCCTAAAGATTGATTTGAAAGGATTTTTTTATTGTAGCCTTCAGTGTTCATTCATTCAATCGTATTTATTGAGCGCTGACTGTGTACAGAGCACTATACTAAGCACTTGGGAAGTACAGGTTGGCAACATATAGAGACAGTCCCTACCCAACAGTGGGCTCACAGTCTATAAGAGGGAGACAGACAACAAAACATGTGGTCAGGTGTCAAGTCATCAAAATAAATATAAGTAAAGCTAGATGCATATCATTGACAAAATAAATGGAATAGTAAATATGTACAAGTAAAATAAATAGAGTAGTAAATCTGTACAAACATATATACAGGTGCTGTGGGGAGGGGAAGGAGGTAGGGTGGGGGGGATGGGGAGGGGGAGATGAAAAAGGGGGCTTAGTCTGGGAAGGCCTCCTGGAGGAGGTGAACTCTCAGTAGGGCTTTGAAGGGAGGAAGAGAGCTAGCTTGGAGGATGTGCGGAGGAAGGTCATTCCAGGCCAGGGGGAGGACATGGGCCAGGGGTCGACGGCAGGACAGGCGAGAAGGAGGCACAGTGAGGAGGTTAGTGGCAGAGGAGTGGAGGGTGCTGGCTGGGCTGTAGAAGGAGAGAAGCGAGGTGAGGTAGGAGGGGGCAAGGTGATGGACAGCCATGAAGCCGAGCTTGATTCATAGGTTGACAGGCAGCCACTGGAGATTTTTGAGGAGGGGAGCAACATGCCCAGAGCGTTTCTGCACAAACAGTTGTCTGTAGAGTTAGGGTAAGTAAACCTCTCAAAGAGTCAGAGAGACTGCTATAGATAAAATTGATGTAGGGGCTAATGAATGAACAATTAATGGAACATATCTGGTCCTAAAGAATGCTTTGGGGATAGAGAAGCATATCCTAATGTCCCTTAGTTCTCCAAATCATTTTTAGGAGATCTACAATATGCTTAGTATGCTTACATATGGAAATGAACAGACTCTTAATTCTCACAGTTTTTTCAAGGCAAACAGGAGATACTCTGGAAACAAGCCCGGATTACATATCTTCTGGGTGTGACCAAATGGCCCCTTCATATGGGTGGGAAACTTTAAATAGAATGGATATATATATATATATATATATATATTGTTTGTTTTGTTTTAGTAAAAAAAAAAATCCAGGAACCACTAACTTTGGAGCCCAAGTTTACCTGTGAGTCTAAGGTGAACATTCCTTTAATAATGGATCTGGTCTAAGGTATTAAAGTGTATTTTCTCCCTGCAGTTAGCACAGTGCTCTGCACACAGCAAGTACTTCATAAATATTATTACTATCATTTTCACCTGACATGACCGTCTTTGAGTACTATTGCATGTTGATCACCACACTCCTTAACAAAGGAATTCTATGTCCCTGAATTTTCACAGAACAGTACCCTAATTATATTTTATTTTTATATACTTGCAGATGCTTCCCATATGTGTGAACAGGCAGATGCCCCTTTTTGAGTTGCTGTGGTCGATATTTGTTCCAATTTCACCCGACATCTTCAGGGTGGCTACCTGGACTGATATGCACACATAATCTTCACTTTCATAGTCGACTATAAGCTCCTTTTGGTCAGTGATTTGTCTCCTCCATCTAGTACTCTCCTGAGTGCTTCATTAAGTACTCTGCACCTTCTATGAGCTCAAAACATGTTATCAATTGATGATACTGAAGGTGGATTTTATCTATAGTGTACCAGGATAACTAGAAAAGACCTTTCCCTTCTGTACACTCAGAAAAATGATCCCTTATCTCTAGTCTATAAATGCCCCATGGGCAAGGACCATGTCCATCCATTCTGTTGTACTACACTCTCTCAAGAGCTTAGTACAGTGCTATGAACAAAGTAAGCACTCAATAAACATCATTGATTGACTGACTGATTGACACTATCTGGCTGCAGGGGCTGATGCTGTTCTTGTTTTCACCTCTCTTTAATCATCATCCCTCTGAAGCACCCACTCAAGGAGAACCACTCTCCTCCTCATGGCTTCACTCCAATCTGGTTTTTCTGCTACTGTGTTAAATGGAGGATAACAGAATGTATAGCAGAGCCCTGGAAGATAGTACTACAATCAGATCCAGTCTCCAGGGCACCCCTTTCACTATGGGCACATATGGCTTTGGGCTTATCCCTCAAGCACATAACTCATGTGAGGTTTCAGGTATTTTTAACCACTTGCTTAGGCCAAAATTTTCACAATTTTCTTTCCTCCTAGGGTGAGTGAGGTGGGTTTTTTTCCAGTTTTAATAAATCCAGCCCAGTGTCCACAGACCACATGAATCCTCTAAGTCCTAGTTTTAAGATAACTTCATTTGCAGCCATGTTTCATCTGGTCCAAAGTCCAAAAGCTGGTATATACATGTGCCCAGAATCTTTGGTTGCCTGCACAAAACTGGCACATTTCCTCACAAATGCTGGAGCCACAGCTCTGTAGTTCAAGGCCAAACCCGCTTGAAAGCATATAGCTAATGGGTATCTATCAATCAAGTGTATTTATTGAATGCTTACTGTGTGCAGAGCACTGAACTAAGCACTTGGGATAGTACAATATAATAGAGTTGGTCCTCACATATTCACTCATTCTTCCCCAAAGGCTGTCCAGTGAAGAAAGTTCAGTGATATTTGATTGTCAACTTGAATTCGAGCAAAAGTAATAGAGATGTGTACTACATTAATAAGAATTATGCATGCTTTTCAAGTGTTAATATAACTGAAAAACCTCCTCATGCAATTCCTATCCTTGATCCTTCTCAGTCCAGTTTTATCCCAGCAGAACAAAGGTTGAAGGTGGGGAGATTTTAATTGAATGTATTGCTCTAGCCCTGATAATCTTTAAGGAAAGCATACTTTTTAAGGCAAAGTGAAAAGCTTAGGTAAAACTTGAATTCCTTTCATTCCAATACCATTTATGTTGGCTTTCCTTTGGTCTCTGAACATTCTAAGATTTAAAGCAACAGCATAGAGAAAACATAATTTTTCCTGATCAAACTTACTTTAATAATAATGATGGTATTTGGTAAGCGCTTACTATGAGCCAAGCACTGCTTTAGAATGTAGCTGCTCAGTGGTTACACCTGTAGCAGGTCACACCTACCTGAAAGCAACTCTTCTGGATGTAGTTTCCAGACCCATAAGACTCAATTCATTTCTCAGTTTTCGATGTAACAGTGTTTCAATATTCAGGCACCTTTCCGGTTTTACACTGAGCGCCCCCTAATGGTCACCTGATGAAACATCCCCAGATTAGACATACCTAAGTCTCACTAATACCTCGAACACCCTCCTTTACCACCTCCCAGGGTCCCGCACTTATAGGCTATGTTCTCTGGATCTCACCCCCGGCACTCCTCTGTAATCATAGATTAGTTTCCCAATCTCCTGAAGAGTCGATGAGCAGGAAGTGTTAGATTCGCCTTGCAGTTGTACAGCTGAGCTACCACATTTCTGTCCCTCTGGATGGTGCTTGGTTTGTTTGTGCCAGGTAAGGTAGGAAGATTACATCTCAATTCATTCTGTTGATGAGACCGGAGCAGTTCCGTTCACTGGGAAAGATGTGGAGGGTAACCAGTGTTTGTGAAACTGACCAAAAACCTACAAGTCAGTTGACAAAGAAACCTGCTACAATTGCAAATAACACTGTTCCCTAAAGGCTGCACTCCAATGTACGGAACTAAATAAATTGATCACTTAGAAGTTAAATGCAATTTGGAGGAAATCATATTGGGCTAAGTGAATCACAAATATTTTAAAGAGGTAACAATTTAGGGTGATGTTGTATTGCCCTCTCCAACAGCTTAGTACAGTGCTCTGTACATAGTAAGCACTCGATAAATACCATTGTTTGACTGACACTTGGTGAAAATAATTATCCAAATCACCATTCAGTTATATTTTTTCTTGTTCATCACTAGAAAACCCTATGGACAAAGGGTTTTTTGGTTTTATTTTGTTGTTTTGGCATCCCAGCGTTTAGTGCTGAGACCAAATTCTATTTCCTAGGAAGTACATAATCCAATAATGCATGCATAGACAAAGAAAACCAAATCCAACAAGACAGAATGACTTTTCGGAGTATGATAGAACTTGGTGACAATAGGGTATCAAGCTTGACAATAATACTGGGAATTTGCATAGAGTTTTATTATTCATGAGCATCCGTATCAGTTCTCATTTTACCTTAAAAATTCTAATGAAGTAGAGAGAGACAATCAATCGTATTTACCAAGTTTTTACTGGATGTAGAGCACTATACTAAGCACTTTATTTTTAATGATGTACGTTAAGTGTTTACAGTGTGCCAAGCACTGTTCTAAATTCTGGGGCAAAATAAAGGTTATTAGGTTGGACACAAGCGCTGTTCCACATGGTACTTACAGTCTGGGTAGAAGGGAGTAGGATTTAAGGACTTGGGAGAGTACAATACAACAGAATTGATGGTGAGTTCCTTGTGGGCAGAGAAAGTCACTGTTTATCATTGTATTGTACTTTCCCAAGAACTTAGTCCAGTGCTTTGCACACAGTAAGTGCCCAATAAATGCAATTGAATGAATGGAGATGTTCCCTGCCCACAAGGATCTTACAATCTAGAGGTAAAGACAAACATTAAGGAACAAATGCAATATGGAGATGTACATAAGTGCTGTGGGACTGCGGGTGGGGTGAATAAAGGATGCAAATCCAAGTGCAAGGCAGATGTTACCCCATTTTACAGAGGAAACAGAGAAAGAGAGAGATTAAGTGACTTGCCCAAGATCACCTAGCAACTCAGTGACAGAGCCTAAACTACAATCTAGGTCTCCTCTCAGACCTGTGGCTCTTCCTACTACACTAGACTGTTACAAGTTCCAGCGATAACCAGCTTTCTGAGAAACTTGAATTTAACACCGAAAGTGCATCCAGAGTAGCCTACAAGCATAAGCATCAAATAACAGCTCAAGATTTCAAAAAATGTGATCCTGAAATATGGCCAGCTCATCAGCATCCAGGCAATGCTCACTGTGTTACAGTATCACTGCGTTGGAGAAAAATGGATAGTAAGAAAGACACAAGTGGTGACTGACTAGTGAAGTGTTGGAGCATATGTAAGTGGAGGGTAGGGAGGACAAGACAAGTATTTTAAAGACATAAAGAAGCAGTCTTTATGTGATATGGCTATGGAGTTCTGGGAAGAGTATCAGCAAATAAACCAGCCTGGAATGCAGGAAGCAAGAGAAGGGGTTGTATTCCTTTAGCAGAGGCTTGAGAAGATCTGGGTACCAAGAGGCAGTTTCAAAACAGTGACATGGCAAGCTCAGAAGCCCAACAAGGATCTCTTGTCATGCTTATCATGTGGAATGGAATGTCACAGATCAAAGGTCTTTCATGCTAAACCACTATCATCTTGGGAAATGATCATATAGATCTCAATCCTATGACAGCAGTTTTTTTAGAAATAAGCTTCATGCTCTGCTCCCTGTTTAAAGATCAGAGGAGTGCTTGTTCTCTTGGAAGCCCGAATCCCCCACATATGGCCTTCCAGACTGTGTTAACGGATGTCTGCAGTAGAGAGCAGAATTGTCACTCCACCCACACGACATCCTGTTCACACCCAAATCTCAATTTAAGAATACATTAATGTTGAAATCCGTGCTTGGCTTCTTCCCTGGATTTGCTTTTGATTATATGGGTTGTGGTTTCCAAGGCAGGTCCTGCTTCAGAAATAGGCTCAAGGTAAGAGAATAATCAGGCCCCTGGTGGCTCACATCTCAACTGAGGTGCTGCCAAATTGAAAATTGTTTGTGAATTTACTGCTTTCTTAACCACCAGCTAACAGAATGAGGTTTGGAAGCCAGTCATATTTGCCCTTATTCAAGCAAGCATGGAAAATGTTGAGTTTGGTCTGAACAGACCTGGGACAATTTTCTTATGCTGGACTCTTGATTGACCTTGTACTTTGCACAACTAACATCTGCTTCTTAGGTGCTAGAGACCTCCTCTAGCCTGTTTGGGCTCTGAAAATTGTTTTGGCCACTAGGCTAGCAGTGGAGCTAAGGAAAAGGGCTTTAGGTGGCAAAACCTTCAAGATATTGTCAAACAGGTGGCCACTGTAATGGAGTTCTTGGACAGGAGGCTCAGAGCCTTCACTAGAAATAACACACTTGTTACAAGAAGATTCAAGGAAAAGTGAAAATTTCCTATGAAAAACACTTCCTCCATGCAATCACAACCAGGAACCCCATAGGCAGAAATGTGCAGGAAATGGTTTAGTGAAGAATGCCACTCATCTCTATCACCAGCCCACTAGGAGTCATGCCTTACCAAAAGATAATCATCTCCTGCTGTGTGGATGGGAATTAGGACAGAAAAGTTTTCATGAGACCCTGAACCTGCCGCCTCTCTCCATGTCAATCTCACATTTTGGTGTCTCAATTCTCTAAGTCAGCTGCCAATCATTCTCCACTATGCTCGCTGCTGTTCCCCTGATACTACAGTTCTGATGTGCTTCTGTTGAGCCAGGACCAAAATGGTGAATTAGAAAAGCATTTTGCATCTCTTAAATAACTCACTTTAAATAGAGGAAAGAACTAAAATTGGCTGGAATGAACAAATAACCGCACACAACCACATCTACCCCGGCACAAATTGGGGGGGATGTGAATGCCAACCAATCAGCCAATCATATTTACTGAAGGCTTACTGGGTGCAGAACACTGTACTAAGCCAGCTATTTCATCCTCAGTGATGCAAAACCTATTAGCTCCAAGGCAGGTTGCTTGAGTGAGAATCTAGCTAGCAGTTCTAATGCGAAAAACTCAGCAATCTCAAATGCCCTGCTGATTAGATTGTTCATCTGTGGTTGGCTCAGCTGACCCAGACAAAATGGTAATGAAGCCAATAATCAATCAATTTATCCTATTTATTGAGCTCTCACCTCCTGCAGAGCCTTGTACTTAGCATTTGGGAGAGTACAATATAACAATATAACAGAGTTGGTAAAAACGTTCCCTGCCCATGAATTTACAATCTAGATGGAGAGACAGATATTAATATAAATTATGGATATGTACATAAGTGCTATGGAGCTGAGGGAGGGGTGAATAAAGGGAACAAATCCAAGTGCAAGGGCCATGCAAAAGGGAGTGGAAAAAAGGATTTAGTTAGAGAAGACCTCTTGGAGGGGATGTGCCTTCCGTAAGGATTTGAAGAAGGGGAGAGTGTTTGTCTATAGGATAGGAAGAGAGAGGGTATTCCAGGCCAGAGGCAGACATGGGCAAGAGGTAAGTGGCAAGATGGATGAGATCGTGATACACTGAGTAGGTTGGAAACAGAGGAGTAAAGTGTGTTGGCTGGGTTGTAGTAGGAGAGCGACAGAGGTATGGTAGAAGGAGGCAAGGGGATTGAATGCTTTAAAGTATGAAAGACCACTGTATTCCTGGACTTTTCATTCATTCATTCAGTTGTATTTGTTGAGCACTTACTATGTGCAGAGCACTGTACTAAGTGCTTGGGTTTTCTCCCCTCTGATTACTACTGCCCTTGCTTGAATCAATAGATAATTGATGAGTATTTTATTGCAAATTGGAATTGACTCCCTAAATTGATGGGTCAATAATTGGCCTTCTGTGCCTACTGTCTTTGGGTGGGGGCTGGCTTGGGTCCTTTGCTCTAACTTCTGATTTTCTTTCCCTAACCCTACTTGGGGCTATCCAGAATGACCATTGTTGGGAAGCTACTCCTTAGATTATAAAATGTACAGGGTGTTCAAATAAGGCAGTCCTGTTATGAAAATGAAGGAACAATGAGACCTTAAGATTGAGGGAAAGACTCCACTTCACCCCTGGAAAGAGAAATTGAGAAATGAAAGAAAAGAATGATGGAGAAGAGGAAGGTCACTGGGGAAGAACCAAAAATGCTAGCCATTACCAGGAAGGGGCAAATAGAGAGTAATAAAATTTGAATGAATATAGGAAATGGGAGAAATGACCATTGTGCTGCTGCTACTGCTATCAATCTTGAGTAGTCCTAAATGGGATTAAAAGGGTACTTAACAGCACTTGTAGGGTTGCATTCTTCAGTCCTGCCCGGGAAGTGTGAGAATTGGTTATTTTATTAATAATAATGGTGCTACTGAAGTATTTACCCTAAGGCAGTGGGGGCTCGTCTTGTGCTGTCAAATCATTTCTGACCCATGGTAACCCCATGGACACCTCTCTCCAATGCCTCACCTCCATTTGCAATTATTCTATAGGATAACCATAGAGTTTTCTTGGTAAAAATATGGAAGCATTTTACCATTGCCTTTTTCCATGCAGTAAACTTGAGTCTCCACCCTTAACTCTTTCCCATGCCGCTGCTGTCCAGCACAGGTGAGTTTTGTTTTGTAGCAGACTGCTTTCCACTCGCTAGCCATTGCCCAAGATAGGAATGGAATGGGAATGCTTCTGCTCTAGTAGTTTCATAAGAATAATAATGATGACATTTGTTAAGTGCTTACTATGTGCAAAGCTCTGTTCTAAGTGCTGGGGAGGTTACAAGGTGATCAGGTTGTCCCGTGTGGGGCTCACAGTCTTAATCCCCATTTTCCAGATGAAGTAACTGAGAAGTTAAGTGACTTGACCAACATCACACAGCTGACAAGTGGCAGAGTCAGATTTGAACCCATGACCTCTGACTCCCAAGTCCGTGCTCTTTCCACTTAGCCATACTGCTTCTCAAGCTTCATGGCATGGCATGGCATAGTGGATAGAACACAGGCCTGAGTCATGACATCATGGGGTCTAATCCCTGGTCCACCACATATGTGCTGTGTGATCTTGGGCAAGTCACTTAACTTCTCTGAACCTCAGTTACCTCATCTCTAAAATGGGGATTAAGACTGTGAGCCCCACGTGGGACATGGACTGTGTCCAACCCGATTTTCTTGTATGCATCCCAGCACTTACTACAGTGCCTAGCACATAGTAAGCACTTAATACATACCATTACTATTACTGAGACTGGTACAGTAACCATTACTATTACTGAGACTGGTACAGTAATGGAAACTCTCCAGATGCGATCCTGAGAGGGGAAGCAGTGTGGTAGGTACAAGATAATCAGGTAAGACACAGTCCCTGTCCCACATGGGGCTCACAGTCTAATGAATAAATAAAAGAGAGAATGAGTATTGATTCCACCTTTTACAAATTAGGAAGTAGTCACAGAGAAGTTAAGTGGCATGCTCAAAGCCACACAGTAGGCAAGTGGAAGAACCAGAATTAGAACACAGGTCCTCTGACACCCAGGCCCATGCTCTTTCCATTAGGTCATGCTGCTTCTTGCATTGCATAGTGGATCTTCCCAGTGTGAGAGACAAATCCAGACAGATAGTTTCTGTCCAACAAAGGCAATAACATTTTTGTCAGACTACTTCATGGACATTTTAAAAACTGTTTAAATCAATTGTTTTTATTTCTTTATTTTTATTTCATGGACATTTTAAAAACTATTTAAATCAATCATTTTTATTGAGGACCTGTGTGCAGAGCAGTGTACTAAATGCTTGGGTGAATACAATACAATTAGTATACATGACCTTTCCCCTCATAATTTAGCAGGGGAGACAGACTCTAAAATAAGTTACAAATAGGTGGGAAAAGGATATATAAGTATGTAGGCTATGTAGAAAAGTGCCAATGGAAGCTATGAGTACTTGGGTGTTTACATGGCATAGAAGTTCTGAAAAGGCAATAAGAGGGAATATAAACAAGGGAAATAAAAAAAAATGATGTCAGAAGGGCTTTGAAAATTGAGAGTTGTCGTCTGTCAAGTTTGAAGGGGGATGGAGTTCTAGGCAGGAGGAAGGACATAAGCAAGAAGTCAGGAGTGGAAGAGATGAGAGTGAGACACTCAGGAGGTTAGCTTTAGAGGAAAAATGAGAGAGGTCTGGAGTAGAATGGGAGAAGAGAGTGGGTAAGAAGGGAGAGGTGATTCAGTGTCTTAAAGACAATTATCAAGAGATTTTGTGATGTGGAGAAGATTGAGTGAGCCCTTGATTTTGTAAGAGTAGGGTGATATGCACAACGCCACTTCAGAAAAATGATCCATCTAGCAGAATAAAGTGTGGTCTGGAAAGGGGTGAGAATGAAAGCAGGGAAGCCTGGAAGAAGGCTAATGCTCTAACCAAACTGGAAAAACATAGGGCTGTTTGAATGGAGATTAAGGGGCAGATCTCCTTTTACACTCCTAATTTTATCTTTTCCAAAGGAATAAAAACAGGAAAGACTTACTAATACGATAATAGTGGTATTTATTTAGTGCTTAATATGTGTCAAGCCCCATTCTAAGCACTGACAAAGATACAGGATAATCAGGGTTCACAATTTAAGTAGGAAAAAGTACAGGTATTGAATCTCCATTTTGCAGATGAGGAAACTGAGGCACAAAGAAATTAAGTGACTTGCCCAAGGTCACACAGTAGGCATATGGCAGATCTGGGATTAGAACCCAGGTCCTCAACTCCCAGGCCTGTTCTCTTTCCACTAGGCCACACTGCTCCTCATTGTATTCTTGTATTGTCATCAAACAAATCATTGTATTGACTTGTATTATTCATTTTTTTATTCTTCTGAGCTTGGGTGGGAAGTCTGTCTGTTCAACAACTTTGTTGTTTGGGTGAGAAGTTTGTCTGTTAAACAATTTGCTTCCTTAACAACTATTGAAAAGTGACTAGAGACCAAGACCCCACCTTCAAAAGAGTGCATTTAACCTCATTGTTTTTGTTCCTAGAGGTACATTTTTTTTATTGGTCTTGGAGGACAAGGGATAAAATAGCAAACTGAAATTCTACCACAGTACCTGACTCAACTATTGTGTATGTAAGCCTCATTTAAGGTTTGCTGAGCACTACATGCTGCAAGGATGGTGTGAGCAACTGGAACCATTAATTCCAAGTCACGTCTAAGTCTCCATAAGAATTGGAGCAGTGTGAGCAGCTATGGTAGTTAAATATATAACTAGGATAGGATAATTAAAAAGGTTGCAGGTGAAGATTATTCAGTCTGCAAAAAAATCCACAAGAGGTTTCCAAGAATTGAACTTTCAGGATTGTAGTTTATTTGTGGAGCTTAAACAGGAAACAGCTAATTATAACACTTGCCCAACTTTCTCCAAATCAAACCCATGGGGTTTAGCTCCTTGTACATAGGCGTCAACTTTGGCCTTACAATTCTTAATCCACAGTTGCCTGCCATTCTTGAGACCAGAACAATCAAGTAGACTTGGCTGACAGCTCAACAGGGAATATGGTCAGTTAGACAATCATGGTGCATTCACTTGGGTTTACAGCCCTGTCCATCCATGGAGTATTTTTTCTCAGGGTCTCTTTGCAGGGAAATTTGCTTTAGGATTAAACTACTTTAAGTGGTTTCTTTCTTCTTGCTCTGCCCATGCTAAGAGGATTTACTGAGGACAAAATTGATGAAATTCGTACTGATCTATCTTATCGTACTTTCCCAAGCTCTCAGTAGATTGCTCTGCACACAGTAAGTGCCCAATAAATACCACTAACTGATGGATCTCATCGTGATCTAAACCAACCAGCTACAGAATCACACCCAAGCAGTTTCATGACTAGCACGGAAGTGGAACTCAGAAGCCCATGTTTTGAACTGATTTCTCCAAACAAAAATCTCAAGCTTGTCTCACAGCAGGAAATATTACGCACTGCTACAGGAAAACATATTTAACAATAACTGTAAATACTTTTTACAAAAATACTTTTTCCTCAAAAATCTCCAGTGGCTACCAATCAATCTGCGCATCAGGCAGAAACTCCTCACCCTGGGCTTCAAGGCTCTCCATCACCTCACCCCCTCCTACCTCACCTCCCTTCTCTCCTTCTACAGCCCAGCCCGCACCCTCCGCTCCTCCGCCGCTAATCTCCTCACCGTACCTCGTTCTCGCCTGTCCCGCCATCGACCCCCGGTCCACATCATCCCCCGGGCCTGGAATGCCCTCCCTCTGCCCATCCGCCAAGCTAGCTCTCTTCCTCCCTTCAAGGCCCTGCTGAGAGCTCACCTCCTCCAGGAGGCCTTCCCAGACTGAGCCCCTTCCTTCCTCTCCCCCTCATCCCCCTCTCCATCCCCCTCATCTTACCTCTTTCCCTTCCCCACAGCACCTGTATATATGTATATATGTTTGTACATATTTATTACTCTATTTATTTATTTATTTTACTTGTACATATCTATTCTATTTATTTTATTTTGTTAGTATGTTTGGTTTTGTCCTCTGTCTCCCCCTTTTAGACTGTGAGCCCAATGTTGGGTAGGGACTGTCTCTATATGTTGCCAATTTGTACTTCCCAAGCGCTTAGTACAGTGCTCTGCACATAGTAAGTGCTCAATAAATATGATTGATTGATTGATTGATTGATTGATTGATTTTTAGCAGTGTTTGCTACTTTGTGAAAATATCTCCAAGGTCTGCTAGCCACCTAGAAAAATGCAGGCACCCCGCTTCTGAATTGCAAGCCTTCCTAAACGTCATCACCTGTGGCTACATGTCACATGAGTATAATGGGGAGCAACGTTACTACTGTGTAGGTCCACTGGGCAATGAGACCAGGCTGACCAGATCTTAGAAATTTGGGCTGTGAGTTCCCGAAAGAAAAGACACAATCCCTACAATAGGCAGAGAAAGGTTAGTAGGTTCAACACTAGTCTGGAGGAATTAGTTGTGGAGGAGGAATTTTCTTTAATGGTATTTGTTAAGTGCTTAGTATGTGTCAAAGACTGCTTTTAGCACTGAGGTAGGTACAAGTTAACTAGGTTGAACGCAGACTGCCCTACATGGGGCTCACAGTTTAAGTTAGACTACCTCTGCCACTATGTTATGATCTTGACCAATCCTGAGAAAGTGGAAGGCTATAATAATAATAATGATAATAATAATAATAGTTGCTAAGTGCTTACTATACAATAATAATTATTATGGTACTTGTTAACTGTTTGTGCCAAACACTGTTCTAAGCACTTGGGTAGATACAAGTTATCAGGCTCACAGTCTTAATCCCCATTTTACAGATGAGGTAACTGAGCCTCAGAGAAGTTAAGTGTCTTGTCCAAGGTCACACAGCAGACATGTGGCAGAGCTGGGATTAGAACCCATGTCCTTCTGACTCTCAGGCCTGTGATCTATCCACTAAGCCATGCTGCAATGTGCTAACAGTTGGTGTAGCTTCAAAATAATCAAATCAGACATAGTCCCTGCCCCACACTGGCTTCACAATTTAAGAGGGAGAGAACAGGTATCGAATCACCATTTTGCAGATGAGGAAACCGAGACACAGAGAAGTTAAATGACTTGCCCAAGGTCACATCAGGAAAGTGGCACAGCTGGGATTAGAAACCAAGTCTCCTGAATTCCAGGCCTGTGCTCTTTCCATTAGCTTATATCACTTCTGTAATTCCATATGATCAATGATGGCAAAAATTTCAAAAGCCTTTGAAAATCCACGTGGAAGAGCAAAATCCAGAGGGTACTTGTTGTTAATTCTTCACTATCAATCCTAGAAACGTAGATCTAAATAAACTCTCCATTTGAACATTCCTTTGAAGATTAAGCCAAGCAAAGTGAGTTTCCAACAGGTAGATGCACAAATTCCCTGTCAGAAAATCACGAAGAAGGACAATGTCAGAGTGTGGAAGCACACAACAAAGTCCTCAAAATCCATATTGCAAAACAGAATACAAATACAGATTAGAGTAGCTGCACTGAAAGATGAACAGATCCATTCAAAGTCCAACATGAGACCTAGGCCATTATAACTCCTGGATCAAGAGGACCTTGCTCGTGAGAGGAAGTATGTTTGGGGAAGGATTAACACAATGGATAATAGACTCCCTCCATGTGATCCCAGGTCTCTATCTCTCTACTGAATCTCTCAATCAATGTAGTAAAATTCCTTACCACCAGGAACCTATTAATCTTTCTGCTGCTGCTGGGGATCAGTGGAAATCTGCTTCAGTCTCTTCTACAACCTTCTTCGGATCACAAAGTATCCAAAAGAAATTTTTCTCCCATATTGACTGTCAGCAAGCTCCAAAGAGAATCATGGGTAGCAATATGCCCAACATCACACCTTTGCCCTTCTCATCTGACGTGAACTTTTGGAAGGGAATAGCCTGAGCTATATACCTTTAATGACCCACCTCAAGGCTGCCCTGGAAAGCCTACCATGAACACCTTATGATGATAATTGTATTTGTTGAGTGCTTACAATATGCTAAGCACTATATCAAATGGTGAGGTAGATACAAACTAACCTGTTCACATGCAGTTCCAGTTCCACATGGAACTCACAGCCTAAGTGGGAGGGTGAACAGGTACTAAAACCCCATTTTACAGATGAGGAAATTGAGGCACACATAGGTTAAGTGACTCACCCAAGTTAACACAGCAGACAAGTGGCAGAGCTGTGAATAGAACTCAAGTCCTTTGACTCCAAGACCTGTACTCTTTCCACTAGGCAACACTGTTTCTTTCGTCATTGCCAAAGAGTTACCAAGATTTTTGTACTCCATCACTTCAACCCCATCTTGGTCTTCCATGCGGTGGGTGTAGCTGGAGGTGAAACAAATGGGAAAATGGGCAGCCAGTAAAGTGGCAGGTTTAAAGGAGGCAATTTCACTTCAACAACATTCTTCCCACATTCTGCTCAAGCTAATGGCTTGAACCCAAACATGCTGAATTGTGACTAAATATGCTAATTTCAAATGCCTCTAAGCAGTGGACAAGGCTGAAATGTACAAGCATTGACACCAAATCCCATCCTGGAGCCTAAATTTAAAAAGGAATCAGAAGATACCTGTGTTCCATTTCCAACTGGATGTAAGATGCGCTCCTGGAGACCCTGCTTACAGTCCACCTACAAGGTGCAAATAGGGTCCAGTAATATACATTTGGTGTTGAGGAATGTCAGGCTGGCCATCAGTCATATGCCAACCCTCTTCAACCACTGCTCCCAACATTAACTAGCTAATGACTCATACTGTGTTAACTCTAATACACATGGGTTCTTAATAATTTTTTCAACCTGTCCTTTGGTTTCTCCAGGTCATCTACAACCATTCTATTGGTTTTAAATGATCCAGTTAAACATCTCCAGGCTTCTTTTACAAAACTCACCTTGAGAAATGCCAAATAGTTTTCTCAGGAAAATTCTATTTGTATATCTCTCTTTCAAACTGTCTGGCAAATCCCTCAATTTCCAATGTGTCTAGACCTTTAAACACCAGAGTATTATATTTATAGATCTTATTGCTGGGTCATCTCCTTGAGCTTCCTTCACAAGGGCAAAATAAAGTGAAATGCCACTATTTCCCTAAGTGCTACAACCAATTTTCCCTCATATAACTCCTGTGCTGGTAACTTGACAGCTTTCCAAACTTAATTATTCCACTGCTTGCTTGACCCTCATGGTTCAGAATTTTCTTTTCCTCCTCCCTCTGTTGGGCGTGAATTTTCCCTCTTCAAGCTTCAGGCCTTATTCAGCCACACTCTAAGTGAACAGCTTCCCACTGAGCTTTATGGAAGTTAGAGTTCTAATGATTGGAATACGTTTTTGAGACAATTGCTGCCTTTACTGCTCACATCTTCTCAGGACTTGTATACAACAAGACCTTGTCTTATAATGCATTTCAGTTCTGGAGGAGTATGTCACCAAGTTAGTGATAACCCCACTTCAAAAGAGCTTTAGATTACTCAAAAATTGGAGAGATAGGAGGGAACCTAGAGACAAAGGGAATTCCCTGGAACAGGATATAATCAATCAATTGTATTTATTGAGCACTTTCTGTGTGCAGAGCACTGTACTAAGCACTTGGGAGAGTACAATATAAGAAAGTTGGTAGATGTATTTCCTACCCACAACAAGCTCACAGTCTGTAATATAGTATTATGTAACGTACTATAAATTATAAAGCAAAGCATATTTTCTCATAAGTGACTTTCAATGACAACATAGAATGTTTTACTTCAGCATATCTTCTAAAACTGAAAAGGGGAACAATTTCTCTCTCTTTTCCCATAAAACTTTCCCTGAGAGTGGGAATTGGGTTGCCAAATATTTATCAGCTCATGGCTTGGCATCTGACATTCAAATTCCCTCCATTCACCCTGAGGTTCAGGGAGTTGGAGGACCTATTACACTAAGCAGCAGATTCTAAGGATATAAATTGGTCCCAGAAGACCATGGGGAAACCAAAGATATCTTAGGACATCCCTACTAGTGATACTGGATGCTGGCTTCCTTCAGTTCCACTTAAAAGATCCAGGTTTCCCTAGGCCCATAAACCAAGCCCATCTCCATGGCAACTTAAAGCCAGGGATAGTTAGAACCATTTGACATGAGTTGGGTGGCAAGACGTTACATCACTCCATTTTCGGGCTAAAGTTGTTCCTCCAGAATTTTCCCTATGGAAGCATCATCCTGGTAGAAATCCATAGATTGAAAGCCCCAACTTGTAATTTTATTAAGAAAAAGCCATGGAATGGCATGTACATTTTTTCCTCCATCTCTCTATTTCCTTCCCACCTGCCATCCCTACCGCACCTTATTACCTACCTTGTCTCTTCCCAGAGTTAATGAAGGACAGAACATCAGGCAATGATGTCACAAGTCCACCCAAATGCCACAGTCTTTCCTTCAGAAAAATCCCCAAAATGCCTAATGTTGCCACAAATGCAATGGAATTGGGAAAAAATGTGTTAAAATAGCTTACAAACATATATTCACCTTCCTTAGCAGTTTTGTATATTTGTTCACAAAATATATTTATTTTTGACCTCTCTAATTGTAAATGTTTAAATGTTTGCCTCCTCTATTAGAGTGTAAGCTCTTCATGGGCAGGGAATGTATTCCTTTGCTATTTTGCACTTCTCAAGTCCCCTAGTACAGTGCATTACACAAAGTGGGTACTCAATAAATACTATTATTACTACTACTTTCTTGGGACTTTCTAACCCTCTCTGCAATCTCCCAAAACTCTCTCCAGGAAATATGTTCCCCAAATTTGCCTCATTCTTGTTCACATGACCTACTTAAAAGAATGAGTTAGGTGTAAGAAATGAAGGGGGAAAAGCAAAGGGCCAAATCCCACATCACTATTATCATCATCATCCAAAGTACTGGGGTGCCTACTGCATGCTAAGCCCTGTCTAAAGAACTATTGGAAGGGCAGTGGTGATACAAAATAATACCAAAAAAAAAAAAAAAGTTGTCGGTGTGCCAGGCTCATCACTGTGGCAGGGTAATAAGGTCAATGTGAAAACAACTGGAAGGCACATTCCCCAGTAAACATGTGCTGAGTGAAAACGGCCCGACCTTATGTTGTAGAATCCAAACCCATTGAGTCAATTGCCGGAAAACATGACATGACCTTTCAGATTCACTGAGCATCAGCTCCAAGAGCAGGCTGCCGTGCTCTTTTCCATTTCACTGCTGCCCCCTGAGGGCCTCAAGTCACCGGAAATAATAGCTCGGTCTCAAAATCCGCACTCCTTTAATGAAAAAAAAAAAAACCACACACACATGGCATCTAGTTTGACCCTAGTGGCAGATTTTTTTTTATATGCTTAACTCAATTTCTTTCAACTTAACATCCTATATCTCTTCTTTTTTTTCTTTCATGTAGTTCTTCATATCTTTCTATGGCTTATACTTTCCCTAAAACCTTTTCAAGTCTAACTATAGAAACAGAATCCCATAAGAGAGACACCCAGTGTATTGATGTTTGTGGGGAAGGGGCAGGGAGGCTGGTGGGGAGGAAGAGACCTTCATAACTTCCGTATTCCAAGCAACAGAAAATGATAAAAATCAATCTTGTTGCTGAATGGTGGTTCTGATCCCCAGATTGAGTATGAGGTAGTCAGTCCTCAAGGAGTTTGACATTTTGCAGTCAAGTGGCCTATTGTCTTCCTTTCCACTGCATTTTTTCCTCTTTTAATCTTGTTTAAAATTCCTTTATTGCTATTTCCATTGTATATTTGAGGCCTGAGGGCTGACTGGAAATTGCTGTTATTTGATTCTCAAAATTTCATTTGGAAAAATGCAATGGGGATCATTCCCTGAAGTTAAAAGGCCCAATATTTGATGTCTAATTCCTCTTCTGTATTTGATAGAGGAGTGGGGCTTTAAAGTGAATTGGAAACCTGACCAATTTTAATGGCAGCCAATATCTGCCAGAGTTTAGTGTGCCAAGATTCTTGAACTTTAAGGAGTGGGTTACTAGAAACCTAAGAGGAACTTTGAAAATTTTGGGTGGAGATGGGATGTCGTATTGTAGAGTGCTCTGCTCACAGCAAGTTCTCAATAAATACCATTGATTGATATACTCGTATCAGTCAAAAAAAAACTTTGGAGGCAGAACCTGTAAGTGGATTTTATTGCATTCATAATGCAAGTTCTGTTTCATTTGGATCAGAGTAAGAAAACAGCATTTCCCAGCTAGCCAAATGCAATTATACTGGATGTATTAAATTCCCCATGAAATAATCCATGTAAAGAGAACTCCCCTAATGGAACCTGTTTCTATTCCATGAATAGAAGGATTAAGAGAGAGGTACAATACCTCCCAGGAACCAACAGCTACTTTCCCAGGGGTGCCAAGCATTTACATTAATAGCAGGAAATAAAAGTGATCACTAATTAGTTCCAACTATTTCTCAGCAGAGGTGCATGTATCTGATCCCCATTACTTGAATTATAATTCATAACATTTTTACTATTGCTAAGGAGTTTTATGATCACACTGAACAGTTACTTCTTATAAAAACTCTGTGGCTTGGATTGTGCCCTCCCTTTTACAGCAAAGAACCCTGGGAAGCAAGGCCACTTGTCTGAGAAAGTCACTTCAATTTGTCCTTGCTCTTCAAAATGGAATTCACTGACCTGAGTTTCCAGCGAAGATCCTGGGTTTGCTGATATCTCTCACTGATTGTGGACCATTTTCTCTGCCATCCTCTTCCCAGTAACCTAGAAAGGGGATTGAACATGACATCGGTACTGCTGCTGAGATCCTTGGCTGAAGCCTTAGTTAAGGAAGATTAGGGTTGAAAAGAGTCAAGCAACATTGTATTTTCCCATTTTAATATAAATCCCTTTCATTACTTATTTCTATTCTTGATCAACATATTGAACTTGTTTCACTCTAAAGCCACAGCTGTGATTTAGGATCATTAGAAATGTGAACAATGAGTAGTGTTCAGAGGGAAGTCAGATGGGCTACTCCCTACAAACTGGGTTAGACATTTCCACTCGTTAGTTTTGTTGTTGTTGTTGTTCATTTTATGGCATTTATTAAGTTCTTACAATGTGACAGAACTGTACTAAGCACTGGGGTAGGTACAAGTTAATCAGGTTGGACAGAGTCCCTGTCTCACATAGAGCTCACAGCCTTAATCTCCATTTTACATAGGAGGTAACTGATGAACAGAGAAGTTGAATGATTTACCCAAGGTCACACAGCAAACCAATGGCTGATCTGGGGTTAGAACCCAGGTCCACTGACTCTCAAGCCCGTGCCCTTTCCACTCACCCAAGCTGGTTGACGAGTGATAGAAGAATCTTTCCTAAGGTTATGTCATCTCTCAGAGACACTCTACTTGTCCTGAACCCACTTTCCCCCACTTTCTTGTGTATTAAAAGCCTTGGCTATTAGTTACAGCTGCACAGAGTTCTGCCCTTTGGAAGTTTGAAATTATTTGAGACTTTTGGCTGCAGCTTCTGATTTCTTTCCATTATTTTTAAGTGATGAAGTAGATAATGCCTAGCTTAACATGGCCCCACTTCTGATAATGTCCACAATAAAGCTACTTGCAGAAGCTGTGTTTCAAATACGACATTCTCCATGCCTTTTTCTTTTTTCAAATCAGGACAAGAATTGGCAGGCACTGAGACTTACACTGCTGTTTAAACTGCTGTGCCAATGAGCTGAGTATCTCACCCTGTGGGCTGACAACAATTGGCATGATGCATCACACTCTAGTAAACCTGAAGGTAGCTTATCAATTTATTTTGTGCAGCACTTTTCTCAGAATGTATTTACTCCAAGTTGCCACTTGCAGAGGTTCATAATTAATACATACATTCCTAAAGCATAAATTTCATACACATAGGCTCTAGCACTCCCTTGGCCCAGAAAGTACATTAATCTAAGGAATGTTAAGCAAACCATTCTATAATGAAAGAGAAAAAGCAAATGTACATCTGTAATCTATGGCATATAAACTGCTTTGCTGTGGAGGCTTGTTTAATGCACATTTTAATAATGATCCTTCCACCACTGATTGCAAGAGTCAGCAAAAAGTTTTTTTTAATTTTTCCTTCCCCGACTCCCCACCCTTAAGACCTGCAAAGATGTGGGCTTGAGCATTTGTCTGAGCAATATAGAAGTTAAGGACTGGTTCATGAAAAATACACCACTAATAACCAAGAAGTCGCCATTAGGATGTTCCAATTCAGTAATACTTTTTCTACCTTTCTTCTTCTGCAATGCTGAAATACCAACAAAAACAACATTAATTACAATAATGATAACTACAACAAAATCTTTTACTTGTACAGGTGCTCAAGGGATAAATCCATTTTGTATGTCGGGGGCCTCCTGTGGATTTCATTAGTTCCTCTTTTAAAATGTGTTTAACATACTGAAAGGTTTTTAAGACTATAGAGGTTTGGGCAAAATATTTGAAGTGTGCTTCATCTAGAACTAGGCGACTAGTATCATAATGTCCTTTTCAAACTCCCTTGCATTATACAATGCCATCGCAATAAATGTGCCAGCAATGCAGCTTTCCAGGCACCATCACCTCAAAGCACTCAATCACCTTGTCCCCTTCTACATCACCTCATTACTCTCCTAATACAACCCAGCCCACACACTTCACACACTTGGAAGCACCATGGTGTAGTGGATTGGGCACAGGCCTAAGAGTCCGAAGGTCATGGGTTCTAATCCCAGTTCCACCACTGGTCTGCTGTGTGACCTTGGGCAAGTCGCTTAACTTCCCCGTGCCTCAGTTACTTCATCTGCAAAATAGGGATTGAGACTGTGAGCTCAACAGAGACTGTGTCCAAAAGGATTTGCTATATCCACTCCAGCACTTAGTACAATGCATGGCACATAGTAAGCACTTAACAAAAACTACAAATTATTATTATTATTCACTCCTCACTGCTAACCTTATGACTGCACCTCAACCTTGTTTATCTCACCACCAACCCTTCACCCACATCCTTCCTCTGGCCTGAGGCACCCTCCCTCCTTAAATCTGACAGACAATTAGTCTCCCCCATTTAAAGCCTTATTGAAAGCACATCTCTTCCAAGAAGCCTTCCCTGTCTAAGCTTTCCTTTCCTCTTCTCCGATTCCCTTCTACACCACCTTGACTTGCTCCCTTTATTAATCTCCCCTCCCAGCCACACAGCACTTATGTGCTTACCTGTAATTCATTTATATATACTGATGTATGTCTCCCCCTCTAGACTGCAAGCTTGTTGTGGGCAGGGAATGTGTGAGTTTATTGTTATATTGTACTCTCCCAAGCACTTAGTACAGTGTTCTGCACATAGTAAGCGCTCAAAACATACAATTGAATCAAATTTGTTCACTCACAAAGGTAGGAGCAGTTATAAGTCACTACCACAACTTTGTTAGCTTTTTTTAGATCTCCAAAGCACATGTACATTCATTCAATTGTATGTATCGAGCACTTACTGTGTGCAGAGCACTGTACTAAGCACTTCCATTTTCTCATTTCATCCTTATGACATTCCTGTGAGGTAGGGAGAAGGGGGTAACATTCTCATTTTACACATAAGGAAATTGAGGCCTAGAGAAGTTAGGCAGCTTCTCCCTGGTTACCAAGATGATCAGTCACCAAGCTAGTACTAAAATCCAGGTCTCCCAACTCCTAGCCCTGTGCTTTTTTCCACCAGACCATGCTGTCTTGATTAACAAATCATGAAAGAACAAAGGGGCAGTTGGCCCCAGGTTTACATTGCTCTGAGGAGGCCTAAACAAGTGATACCAAAAATCCCCAGAGAGGCACAAGTACCGAATAAGACCTACCACTACAAGCCATTCCATCAGAGGATGCTGGGCTGACAGGAGGGATTGGGAGCTACAACACCCAGATAGCTAAAACAGTGATTCCATCATGAGCAGTGGAGAGATTAGAACAGCAATAACAAGGCCAAGAGAAAAGATTAGAGGAAGGTGAGGGAGAGAGAAGGATGAGGAGGGAGAAGATTACAGAGTCCTGGAACCAATGGGAAGGAAACTAGAGAGTACCTGGGGACTAGGAATCTAAGGGGCTATCTGCCAAGTCCATCAGGGGATATTATCCCACAGGAAAATCCATGGACACCTGGATCTCATCACTCTCCACATGCCTCCTGTGTTTCTATGCCCAGCAGAGACCCTACTGACGTCAAAGGGAGTTCTGCACTCAGAGACACGTAGTGGGGCATCAGAGAATGGGGACAGGCTATAGTTTCTCCACAGGGCAGCATTCTGTTGGGCTTCTCAGTGAAAGGCACAAATATTTCATTACAGAGTCCTATTGGGCTAAAGTCCCTGTGAGGGGGAAGACTGTGCAAAGCTCCAGGCCAATTGAAAAAAATGACTGCAGTTCTTTTCTTTTTTTAGTTTAACACTCAGCTTTAGCCAGACGCTGGAAGGAAGACTCCAAAGAGAGCATCTTGAAAAGATATTGGCCATCCACTGTCCTCCTAATTTAAGTTCTGTTTCTTAAAGGTCTTTATGTATGTGTTTCAAATTTCAAAATTCTACTAAAATCTAAAGAAAACACTCTTGATATTCCCCCAAGTTTTGAATAAATAATACTATTCCCAGAAAGTTATTCATTTCTTGTGAGCTAAAATATGGCTCTGGTGGATCTGGAGCAAGGGAAGATCAATACCTCCCTACATGCCCCTGGGGCCCACATCCCATCATACTCTATAAGAACACACTCTCCTCCACAGCACTGCTAGAGCCTTCCTTGGCCTCATTGTGTAATACAGAGAGGAAAAAGTGCTGCAAAAATGCCCTCAGACTCACTGCGGAGACCTTTAGCAGGCAATGAGGCTTGGACAGCAGTTCCTTCTACCCCATGGCTAAAGCAGTCCTACATTTCCAATGTGACAGTTCCACCTACTCTTAAAAAGTACATCCCACCTAGCAAGATCCCTACTATGAACTAAATGATTACATTCTCCAGTCTTGTCAATTTCCCCTTCTTCTTCTTCATTAGACTCAATATTTAAATAGCATACACAACTCTAGAAAGGACAAGGAGAAGTATTAGATGGATAAACTGGGCCTGTTATAGGCACTGTGTCTCTAATTCTGTTGGATTGTACTCTCCCAAGTGCTTAGTACAGTGCTCTGCACATAGTAAGTGCTCAATAGATATCACTGATGGAATGATTGGTGAAACTAAGAGAAACTCAGCTTTATGGAAACCTCAGGGAAAGAAAGAGATAAGACTATCTAGAGAGTCAAATTTACTTCCACAAAGCATAAACAACCTCTGGACCTTTAATATGCTTGCCTACAGTTACTCACTGGTGTTTTACTCTAGATTGTAAGCTTTTTGTAGGCAGGGAACATGTCTACCAACTCTGTTTTATTTTACTCTCCCAAATGCTTATACAGTGCTCTGCACATAGTAAACGCTCAATAAGTCTGACTGACTGATTGGTCACTCACTGGTGGAGACTGGTGTCTATCTGGTAATGCCCTAGGATGAGCCAAAATCTCAGGGATTGCTGTGTTCAAACAGATCCCCAGTACTTCAGGAATACAGCAGCTGTATGGGAACCTCCATGTTACCATATCTTCTCTTTTCCAGCCTTGTATGTGGAAGACAGAAAAAGCCCCAGAATTTTCTAGGACAGAGAAATGCCGCATGCCTTTCTGAGAAACTTCTTCTGTAGGGATGCCAATCACTCATCTGATGACATCAGTTAGAGCATGACCAATCACAGGGGAGGATTTGGGGTGGCAGGGAGAATGATCTAGGAAAGCAGGGAGAAATCCTAAACCTCAAGAGAATATGGGATGGGTGTCCACAGGTAACAGACTTATACATGTTGATAGGCATCCAAAAGGAATGGTGATTGGAAATCTGATGTTTGTCAGAAGGTTAAACTACCAGAGTAAGATATGTGAATGGTGGATCCTCAAAAATGTTATTAAGGGGAAGTTTAGTAAGGGAATTCTTTGAGTGCTGGGTAACCCTGGCTTTAAATTGGAAACAAATGTAAGTACTCTTCTCTGTTTAAATTTATTTTAGTTTATGTTGAAAAACTACCATTGCCACTAAAACCTTTAACAAAACAAATATTAGCTATCTGTTCATAGCCAAAGAGTGGGTCAGAAAAATCCGGGTGTTCTGGAGACTGCAATCCCAGGGAGGAGTTAGACTTTTGGTCCCCTTCCAAAACTCAGCAACCACCCTTCCAGGATGTAGAATTGGCTAGCTGAACCCTAAATGTTTCTTGTACATTTCCAGAGGAAAAAAAATCTAGGAGTCACTGGACGGTGGCACCAAACTCTTCTGGGGAAATATCGGGATTCCGCAAGAGAATTCTTACACCTCATCTGTAAGTTTCAAGGATACTAGGTTCCTAATGCTACAACAGGGTATCCAACCTCAAAGGGGACCTGACTACTGAGTACAGTATTCTGCACATAGTAAGTGCTCAATAAAGATGATTCATTTATTCAATCATATTCATTGAGCACTTACTGTGTGCAGAGCAATATTTATTGAGCACTTACTGTGTGCAGAGCACTGTACTAAGCCCTTGGAAAGTACAATTCTGCAACAGAGACAATGCCTACCCAACAACAGGCTCACAATCTAGAAGGGGGAGACAGACAACAAAACAAAACAAGTTGACAGGCATCATTAGCATCAAAATAGATAAATAGAATTATAGATATATACACATTAATAAAATAAATAGAATAATAAATATGTACAAATATATACAAGTGCTGTGGAGAGGGTAAGGGGGTAGAGCAGAGGGAGGGAGTAGGGGTGATGAGGAGGGGAGGAAAAGAGGAAAAGGGGGGCTCAGTCTGGGAAGGAAAGACTGAGAGAAATCTAGTTCCAGGAGAAGTCTCTCCACCTGGAGGAGGTGAGCTCTCAGTAGGGCTTTGAATTGGGGGGAAGAGAGCTAGTTTGGCGGATGTGAGGAGGGAGAGCATTCCAGGCCAGAGGTAGGATCAATCAATCAATCAATCATATTTATTGAGTGCTTACTGTGTGCAGAGCACTGTACTAAGCGCTTGGGAAGTACAAGTTAACAACATATAGAGACGGTCCCTACCCAACAGTGGGCTCACAGTCTAGAAGGGGGAGACAGAGAACAAAACCAAACATATTAACAAAATAAAATAAATAGAATAGATATGTACAAGTAAAATAAATAGAGTAATAAATATGTACAAACATATATACAGGTGCTGTGGGGAAGAGAAGGAGGTAAGGCGCGGGGGATGGAGTGGGGGAGGAGGGGGAGAGGAAGGAGGGGGCTCAGTCTGGGAAGGACTCCTGGAGGAGGTGAGCTCTCAGTAGGGCCTTGAAGGGAGGAAGAGAGCTAGCTTGGCGGATGTTGGGAGGGAGGGCATTCCAGGCCAGGGGGATGACGTGGGCCGGGGGTCGATGGCAGGACAGGCGAGAACGAGGCACGGTAAGGAGATTAGTGGCAGAGGAGTGGAGGGTGTGGGCTGGGCTGTAGAAGGAGAGAAGGGAGGTGAGGTAGGAGGGGGTGAGGTGATGGAGAGCCTTGAAGCCGAGGGTGAGGAGTTTCTGCCTGAATGTGGGCCAGGGGTCGACAGTGGGACAGGCAAGAACAGTGAGAAGTTAGCAGCAGAGGAGCAGAATGCAGGCTGGGCTGTAGAAGGAGAGAAGGGGGGTACCCCAAGGTTCAGTTTTTGGTCACCTTCTGTTCTCGATCTACACTCACTCTCTTGGTGACCTCATTCACTCCCACGGCATCAACTATCATCTCAACGCTGATGACACCCAGATCTACATCTCTGCCTCTGCTCTCTCCCCCTCCCTCCAGGCTCGCATCTCATCCTGGCTTCAGGACATCTCCATCTGGATGTCTGCCCGCCACCTAAAACTCAACATGTCCAAGACTGAACTACTTGTCTTCCCTCCCAAACTCTGTCTTTTCCCTGACTTTCCCATCACTGTTGATGGCACTACCATCCTTCCCGTCTCACAAGCCTGCAACCTTGGTGTCATCCTCGACTTTGCTCTCTCATTCACCCCTCACATCCAAGCTGTCACCAAAACCTGCCAGTCTCAGCTCTGCAACATTGCCAAGATCCACCCTTTCCTCTCCATCCAAAACCGCTACCCTGCTCGTTCAAGCTCTCATCCTATCCCGTCTGGACTACTACATCAGCCTCCTCTCTGATCGCCCATCCTCGTGTCTCTCCCGACTTCAATCCACACTTCATGCTGCTGCCCGGATTGTCTTTGTCCAGAAACGCTCTGGGCATGTTACTCCCCTCCTCAAAAATCTCCAGTGGCTACCAATCAATCTACGCATCAGGCAGAAACTCCTCACCCTGGGCTTCAAGGCTCTCCATCACCTCGCCCCCTCCTACCTCACCTCCCTTCTCTCCTTCTACAGCCCAGCCCACATCCTCCGCTCCTCTGCTGCTAATCTCCTCACCGTGCCTCATTCTCACCTGTCCCACCATCGACCCCCGGCCCACGTCATCCCCCTGGCCTGGAATGCCCTCCCTCCCAACATCTGCCAAGCTAGCTCTCTTCCTCCCTTCAAGGCCCTACTGACAGCTCACCTCCTCCAGGAGGCCTTCCCAGACTGAGCCCCCTCCTTCCTCTCCCCCTTATCCCCCTCTCCATCCCTCCATCTTACCTCCTTCCCTTCCCCACAGCACCTGTATATATGTATATATGTTTGTACATATTTCTTACTCTATTTATTTTTCTTGTACATATCTATTCTATTTATTTTATTTTGTTAATATGTTTGGTTTTGTTCTCTGTCTCCCCGTTCTAGACTGTGAGCCCACTGTTGGGTAGGGACTGTCTCTATATGTTGCCAGCTTGTACTTCCCAAGCGCTTAGTACAGTGCTTTGCACACAGTAATTGCTCAATAAATAGGATTGATTGATTGATTGATTGATTGATTGAGGAGGCGAGGTGATGGAGAGCTTTGAAGTCAATAGTGAGGAGTTTTTGCTTCATGCGAAGGTTGATAGGCAACCACTGGAGATTTTTGAGGAGGGGGGTGACATGCCTACAGCGTTTCTGGATTGATTTGTTCCTGCTGCTGAGGGGCACCAGGTGAGTAGCTTTAGCATAGTGTTTAGCACAACAATGCTGGGTTTCAAGGCCAGTGGTCAACTTCATCTCCTAACTTCCAAATCTAGCAGAGGCAGAAATGGGGGGAAAAGTTCATTGATCGGGGTGGGGCAGAGGGAAACCCACATCTCTCTCTAGAGGGAAGCAGCAATAGACCTTAGCCTGCATCCTACTTCCCTGTCCATTTCCCCCTGCCATGCCTGTCGTTCCATTGTAGGTCAGACAAGAGGAAGCCACCAACACATTAATCTTGGGAGAGGTCAAATATTCCCGGGCATGGATGGATTTCTCTTATAGGCATGAATAGGTCTTTTCTCCACATACACAGTAGTTGCATATTGTATTGAATTCCTTGTCAACAACTCTGTAATTCACTTTTGTTTTCATTGTTATATAAATACATGATGTGGACCTAGTAAAAGATAAGGAAGAAAATGCCTACAAATTTAAAGTTGTTTGGTTTTCATGAATATTTAACCGACACAAAAATAGATTACTTTGCATTTTGATTTAGCTTTCCTGAACCCTGCATATCTTCAATGGCTGTGACTTCGTATCAGGCTGACAATGAAAGAACAAGCACATGAAATAAAAAAAAAATACTAAAGGGTACATAGCTCAGTGCGTGGTGGATATATCAAAATGAAAGGCCATTGTCATTTTTTACTTGAGTATTCAAAGAGAAGATTTTTTAAAAGCAAAAGAAAATAACCTGATTTAAGTACTGCCATAGAAGAAAAAGATATATAGATATATGAAATCAGGAAAATCACATGCATACGAATTCCATCCACTAGAAAACTGATACACTGAAATAAAGAGTTCAATATGACTGTTAATATAAATTAGGTCTTTCTATATAGGACAATGAGTTGTGGCGATTCTATTCATGAACTGGTGGGCAGATTTCTGTACTATAACAATAACTATTATTATTATTTATTAAGCACCTATCAGACAATGACCGCCTGAGGCACCTTTCATAAATGAAATAGAAAAGACATAAAGAATCAGTGCTGAAGGCCTTCTGAAATGAAAGGATTCTATGCCCAATTTAGCAAAGATGGGAAAGGAAGACATTGTACTTTTCCTCTTTGGCCTATTTTATGACTCATCTCCACACTAGGGGAGATTTCTGATCTCTCTGGCCTTTGAAAAAAGAAAGTTGTATAGGAAACAGGAACTGGCTAAAGATACTTGGGACAATTAATGTATGATCATTACTAAGGAATGATCATGGCCTAGTGGAAAGAGTCTGCTAACTCTGTGATATTATACTCTCCAAAGTGCTTAGTACAGTGCTCTATACATAGTAAGTACTCAATAAATACCACTGATTGATTAATCTGACATGAGAGAAGTAGCATGGCCAAGTGGAAAGAACAAGGGCCTGGTAGTCAGACAATCTGGGTTCTCATCCCTGTTCAGCCATTTGCCTGCTGTGTGACCTTGGGTAAGTCACTTAACTTCTCTCTACCTCAATTTTCCTCATCTGTAAAATGGAAATAAAATACCTCTTCTCCCTCCTACTCAGTCTGGGAGACCCAAGTGTGGCAGGAACTTCATCTGACTTGATGATCTTGTATCTACCCCAGGATTTAGTACCATGCTTGACACAGAGAAAGTGATTAAATACTATAATAATAATGGTGGCAAAAGTCCTTCCTAAATCATCTGATGAGCTACCCTTTCCTCACTCTCTCTATACTTGAAATCCGATTTTCAAAAAATGCCTAAAGCCTCAGCCAGGGAATATACACATTTCTGAAAAAACTATCTGTTAACAAATTAGGCAGAGGAGTGAAAGGAGGAGGATTGGGAGCTCATGAGTGCTAACAAATGAAAGTGCTAAGGTCTTCAATACTTAATAAAGGGAAAACCATCAGCCAGAAAGTTGGCACACTATAAAGCCTTGACATCCACAGATAATGAGGGAGGGGTATCCACGGGGAGCTAATTTACTGTGATAAAAGGGGAAGAGAGATTGCAGAAAGCCCCATTCTAACGACACACAGCTCAAATCTGGGGAATGCTGTCATTAGTCCTGTAGTCACCTTGTTTGCCATGCTGCATTTAGTCTAAGTGCTCAGTTATATTTTCAGAAAACACCCTTGCCACCCAGACACAGAGGGAAAACCTATTTATTTCATGTAATATAAACATTAGTTCCTTATGAAAATTCCCTAGGGTGCCCAAGGACATTATTGGTCTTCAGATGTAAAGCCAGCAGCATCTAACCACCCAGAAAAACGGGGGGCTCAGGAGTCTGCAGTCATATTTTAGAGGTTTTTTTAAAAAAATGTAAATCCTGTTTTCATTATATTCCTTCATTAATAACAGGTTCTTTCCTCATCCTCAAGTCCAAAATCCCACAAAATAGCATTATTCTTCCCATTTTTCTAAACCAAAGTACATAGAAGTATCATCATCATCATCATCATCATCAATCGTATTTATTGAATGCTTACTGTGTGCAGAGCACTGTACTAAGCACTTGGGAAGTGCAAGTAGGCAACATATAGAGACAGTCCCTACCTAACAGTGGGCTCACAGTCTAAAAGGGGGAGACAGAGAACAAAACCAAACATACTAACAAAATAAATATAATAAATAGAAGTATCAGACAGAACGACTTGTTGGCTACTACGGTGGCCTCCTCTTCTGGAAGATTCTTCCTATTGCTTTGCCCAACCAGGATATAATAACAATAGTAGTATTATTATCATCATTGCTATAATGATAATAATAACTGTGGACCTTAAGTGACGACTACATGTCAAGCACTAGACTAAGCGCTGGGGTAGATAAAAGATTATTGGGGGAGGCACAGTTTCTGTCCACCTTGGGACTCGAAGAGGAAACAGTGGTTGAATCCCCATTTTACAGATGTCACCAGCTATTTAGAGGGAAAGGGGCAGGCCTGTGATTCAGGCCCCACCACAAGCACAGGTCTTCACAGGGTAATTATCTAACAGTGTTCTCCCTCCTTTTCTCCAGCCCTGATTACAGACCAAATCAAGGTTGTGTATGGGTGAGTTCCATATCACCTGACTAATGGACTGAACTGCCCCTACAGATCAGACCCTGGAACCATTTAATGTTTATATCTAAGAATGTACAGATCCTATGAAATAGATGAGGAATTTAGGTGAGCTATAAGAAAAGATTCTTTAGAGTGGACTTTAACACTGGACTAAGTCACAAAAAGGTGTTCTCATCCTCTTAAGGGTCTTTCAAAGTACGATCCACTATTTTCTCTGGAGGACTATTTAGAAGTAATCCTTCTGAAGGCAGAGAGATCTTTGAAGATAATTAAACTTAAGCAAGGGATAATGGAATAATAATAATGATGGCATTTAAGGTAGTCAACCACCTGGTTGATGCTTGTAAATTGCACAGACTTGTAAATGGAATGCTTCACTGTTATAACTCTTACCTTGTGCTTGTCCAGGACTCTTTTGTTTTCAGTCACACTTTCAAACCAAACTTTTCTCTGTTATTTTGCTTTGCTCCTGGAGTTATCAGCCTGTACCTGCTGGGCAGAGCAGATATTTTCCAATGGACCATGGCTTAAATTGCTTATAGAAATTTAATGTGCAATTAAATGCTTTGCAATTTAATGCTTTGCACATAGTAAGCACTTAACAAATACCATCATTATTATTATAGCTGATTTCCAGCCCATTCCCTGTTTGCCTGCTGACAACTTTGGCAAAAAATAGAATTTAACTATTGCTAAAGTTCTTGGAGGCTAGCCAGTTGGCAAAAGTATTGAATTATATTAAAAACAAAAATCCAGGTTTAAAAAATATCAGAAGCACCCTCTCTCAGCCTGAAATTAATCACTTAGGTTACAGGCCTACCAACGATATATTGCTTGGAGCATTGGTGGGATGGTTAGAGACTTAAGATGACTGAAAAACTTCCACTGGTTCCAACTGTGCCATTTATTTAACATTTCCTAAACCCAACTTGGCCCGAAGCCATATAGAGCAAACAGAAATAGATCCAGCCTCTGTGTCATGAGCTACTAAGTATTATTAGTGGTGAGAAAGCTCCTTTTCCTTACCTCTTCCCACTTCTCAACTCCAAATTATAATATCAGAACCACTGTCACAGTCTAGCCATGCATTTGGTGAGAAACCAACTCTCTCGAAAGATAACAGACGGTGATTTGACCACATAGGTGGTTTCACATCACATACTTCTGATGGTGACGGGACACCAGAGGCATTTCATTCTCGGTTATTGTGCTCTCATTTATCCTCCAGTGATCCAGTGTCATGAGAAGCACTGCTTTGATGTTGATAGACTGTATTCTAGGGGCTTGCTGTCTGTAATTCTGACTCCTTAATTGATAAAGTTGTTGCTGAATAATAATAATTCTGGTATTTTTTAAGTGCTTACTATGTGCCAGGCACTGTACTAAGCACTGAGGTGGATACAAGGAAATCGGTTTGGACACAGTCCCTGTTCCACGTAGCATTTGTTGAATGCTTACTCTGTGCCAAGAACTATATTAAGCACTGGGGTAAATATAAGATAATTAGGTCAAATCCAATCCCTGTCTCACATAGGATTCACAATATAGGTAGATGTATTTTTTTAAAAAAGTACTGAATTTTCATTTTCAGATGAGGAAACTGAGGCACACAGACACACAGTAGAAATTAAGGGATGTCAATTTCAAGATCTTTAAAAAAAATACTTGGTGGGTCCAGATCTCCCAGTCATAAAGAAGGTTAGATATACACCCTGTCCAGGAGTCTTCAAGCCTCTTGATTCAGTTTTCTAATTGTCTATCTATAAAATAAAGAGCAATCAGTCATTTATTGAGGGCTTGCTGCATGCAGAGCACAGTACTAAGCAATGGGGGAGAGTACAATATAACAATATGAAATGTTCCCTGCCCACAATGAGCTCACAGTCTAGGGGAAAATTATCTTAACAGAGAAAGGTTACGATCCTTCGGCCTCTGGTTTATGGGATCAGCATGCAAAAGTCAAGAACATCAAGTTCTGCTGGGACAGGAGTTCCTAATATGTGTGCATGGTTCATGGATATACCTTGGAACCTTCCTCAGATTTCAGAAATCACATCATCGTATTAGGTTTCAACTCATTATGGGAAGGGATAGTCTCTTTGTATTGTACTTTCCCAAGCGTTTAGTACAGTGTTCTGCAAACAGTAAGTGCTCAATAAATATGATTAATTGAGCAAACAACCAATGTTCAGGTGCACACTCTGGGGTATAGTAGGTCAAAACAAAGATGGCAGTTTACAAACCGGGATCTTACTTCACAAAGAGCAGCTTAGCAGTGTATGCTCACTGACTGCTCCTGGGCTTCTAGTGCTGACAGGGAGGAGAGCCCACATACCACTCCTCTTGGGCTGGCCAAGTGTCTTGTCTTGCCTTATGCTGGCGAGTCATTTCCAGCCCATAGTGACTCCATGGACACATCTCTCCCAGAACGCCCCACTTCCATCTGCAATCGTTCTGGTAGTATATTCATAAAGTTTTCTTTGTAAAAATACGGAAGTGGTTTACTTCTGCCTCCTTCAGTGCAGTAAACGTAAGTCTCCACCTCCAACTCTCTCCCATGCTGCTGCTGCCCAGCACAGGTGAGTTTTGACTTACAGCAGAATGCCTTCCATTCACTAGCCACTACCCTTGCTAGGCATGGAATGGGTATGACTCTGTTTGACTCTCCCTCCCATAGTTGAGACTGGTAGAGTACTGAAAATTCTCCAGGTGTGATCCAGAGGGTGTGGCCAAGTACACCCTTAATCAAAAGGAAACATTTAGAAGCAATAGTATCTATTAAGCACTTCCTCTTCCTGTGTGCAGAGCACCCTTCTAAGCACTGGGAAAGAATGCACTACAGGTGAATAAGAAAAGGTTTCTGTCTTTCTGGGGCTCACAATCTAGAAAGGAGGCTCACATTTGATGATGATGATGATAATGATGGTATTTTTTAAGTGCTTACTATGTGTCAAGCTCGATTCTAAGTGCCAGGGTAGATATAACCTAATCAGGTTGGACATTGTCCCTGTAACACAAGGGGCTCACAGTCTTAATCCCCAATTTACAGATGTGGTAATTGAGGCACAGAGAAATTAAGTCACTTGCCTAAGGCCACACAGCAGACAAGTGGCAAAACTTGGATTAGAATCCAGGTTCTTCTGACTCCCAGACCTGTGCTTTATCCACCAAGCCACTCCTTCTACAGCCCACCCCGCACCCTCCGCTCCTCTGCTGCTAATCTCCTCACCGTACCTTGTTCTCACCTGTCCCGCCATTGACCCCCCGGCCCACGTCATCCCCCGGGCCTGGAATGCCCTCCCTCTGCCCATCCTCCAAGCTAGCTCTCTTCCTCCCTTCAAGGCCCTACTGAGAGCTCACCTCCTCCAGGAGGCCTTCCCAGACTGAGCCCCTTCCTTCCTCTCCCCCTCGTCCCCCTCTCCATCCTCCCATCTTACCTCCTTCCCTTCCCCACGGCACCTGTATATATGTATATAAGCTTGTACATATTTATTACTCTATTTATTTATTTATTTTGCTTGTACATATCTATTCTATTTATTTTATTTTGTTAGTATGTTTGGTTTTGTCCTCTGTCTCCCCCTTTTAGACTGTGAGCCCACTGTTGGGTAGGGACTGTCTCTATATGTTGCCAACTTGTACTTCCCAAGCATTAGTACAGTGCTCTGCACACAGTAAGCACTCAATAAATACGATTGATGATAGGCCATGCTTGCTTCTCTACTTTAAGATCCATTTTGAAAGCACTGAAAGGCAGGAGAGAAGACAATGCCTCCATTCCCTAACATATTTCTAACTTTGACCTAAGCTTCCATCCCAACTTCTGATCCAGCTAGAGTCAGCAAAGCAATGCAGGCTCAGGGATGTGAATTAAATGCCTCCTTTTCTATATGTCCCATCAAATGCCAATAAATCACCCTACAGTCTTATTCTCTTGGAATGACCCCCCCAAAATTCTCAGAATTCAACTGGGATTGATGAAGGACACTAGGGATCAAGGAGTCTCAAAATATGTTTCTGAGATAGGGAGAGGGTTAGGAAGAAGCTGGGGAAGATGTAGTCTGCTAAACTTGGAGTGTGACTCATGGAATAGTGGATAAAACACGGGCCTGGGAGTCAGAAAGTCATGAGTTCTAATCCCGGCTCCACCACTTGTCTGCTGTTTGGCTTTGGACAAGTCACTTAACTTCTCTGTGCCTCAGTTATCTCATCTATAAAATGAGGATTAAGACTGTGAGCCCCACCTGGGACAGGGACTGTATCCAAACCAATTTGCTTATATCTGCCCCAGTTCTTAGTACAGTGCTTGGCACATAGTAAGTGCTTAATAAATATCACAAATTATTATTATGATTATTAAAGGATTATGTCGAATTTTACTCCCTGTGGTTTCAAAAGGAAATAGGGAAAATGGAGAGGATCCAGAAAAGATCAATAAAAAATCAATCTTATTTATCGAGTGCTTACTGTGTGCCGAGCACTGTATTAAGTGCTTGGCAGAGAAGCAGCATGGCTCAGTGGAAAGAGCAAGGGCTTGGGAGTCAAAGGTCATGGGTTCTAATCCTGACTCCACCATTTGTCAGCTGTGTGGCTTTGGGCAAGTCACTTTGCTTCTTTTGCCTCAGTTACCTCATCTGTAAAATGGGGATTAAAACTATGAGCCCCACGTGGGACAACTTGAGCACCTTGTATCCTCCCCAGTGCTTAGAACAGTACTTTGCACATAGTAAGTGCTTAACAAATACCATCATTAATAATAATATCTTCCCTCCCAAACCCTGCCCTCTCCCTGACTTTCTCAGACTGTGAGCCCCTTTTAGACTGTGAGCCCACTGTTGGGTAGGGACTGTCTCTATATGTTGCCAATTTGTACTTCCCAAGCGCTTAGTACAGTGCTCTGCACATAGTAAGCGCTCAATAAATATGATTGATGATGATGATGATCACTGTAGATGGCACTACCATCCTTCCCGTCTCACAAGCCCGCAACCTTGGTATCATCCTCGACTCTGCTCTCTCGCTCACCCCTCACATCCAATCCGTCACCAAAACCTGCCGGTCTCACCTCCACAACATTGCCAAGATCTGCCCTTTCCTCTCCATCCAAACCGCTACCCTGCTGGCTCAATCTCTCATCCTATCCCGACTGGATTACTGAATCAGCCTCCTCTCTGATCTCCCATCCTCCTGTCTCTCCTCACTTCAGTCTATACTTCACACTGCTGCCTGGATCATCTTTGTGCAGAAACACTCTGGGCATGTTACTCCCCTCCTCAAAAATCTCCAGTGGCTACCAGTCAACCTACACAGCAGGCAAAAGCTCCTCACTCTCGGCTTCAAGGCTCTCCATCACCTCGCCCCCTCCTACCTCATCTCCCTTCTTTCCTTCTACAGCCCAGCCCGCACCCTCTGCTCCTCTGTTGCTAACCTCCTCACTGTGCCTCCTTCTTGCCTGTCCTGCCGTCGACCCCGGCCCACGTCCTCCCCGTAGCCTGGAATGCCCTCCCTCCACACATCCACCAAGCTAGCTCTCTTCCTCCCTTCAAAGCCCTACTGAGAGCTCACCTCCTCCACGAGGCCTTCCCATACTGAGCCCCCTCCTTCCTCTCCCCTTCCCCATCCCCCCACCCTACCTCCTTTACCTCCCCACAGCACCTGTATATATGTTTGTACGGATTCATTACTCTATTTATTTTACTTGTACATATTTACTATTCTATTTATTTTATTTTGTTAATATGTTTTGTTTTGTTGTCTGTCTCCCCCTTCTAGACTGTGAGCCTGTTGTTGGGTAGGAACCGTCTCTATATGTTGCCAACTTGTACTTCCCAAGTGCTTAGTACAGTGCTCTGCACACAGTAAGTGCTCAATAAATATGATTGAATGAATGAGTGAATAAATAATAATAATTATTATTATCATTATTACAATACAACAATATAACAGAATTAGTTGACACATTCCCTGCCCACAACAAACTTAAAGCTTAGGGGTATCTGACCATAGAGATGGAAAACAGGCTTTAAGAAGAATGGTTAAAGGAATTAGTCATTTAAACTGGAGAACAGGTGACAGTGTCTGAAAAACTGTCTTCAAGTGTATGAAATTTTTTATCATCATTATTATTATTATTGTATTTTTTAAGCACTTAATATGCAGCAAGGACTATTATTTGCTGGGGTAGCTACCAGTTAATCAGGTTGGACACAGTCCTTGTCCCACATGGGGTCCACAGTGAGAGGGAGAGGAATTTATTCCTCATTTTACAATTGAGGAAATTGAAGCACAGAGGAGTTAAGTGATTTGCCCAAAGTCACAGAGCAAGCAACTGGAAGCACTAAGATTAGAACCCAGGTCTTCTGACTCCTAGGCCATGCTCACTAGGTCACCCTGCTTTTACAAGGAATAGAAGGGAAACTTAAGGTTTTCCAGTAGCCAGACACTCACATTACCCATATTTCAGTCCCCAGGTCCACATTCCCTGCCCACAACAAATTTACAGCCTAGAGGTAAATGACCACAGACTTTAAGCCCCTTGGAAGCAGATGTAGTGTCTTCTTATGCCTTTGTACTCTCCCAAATGTTTACTACAGCAGTAAATGTTATTGATCACAAAAGAATTTGTTAAGACACAAAGTATGTCTTGATTAAGTAATAAAACAGTGGGACAAAATAGGAGGAGGGGCTGGGGTGTTCCATCCCTGTGGCTTTGTGGAAAGAACCCGGGCTTTGGAGTCAGAGGTTATGGGTTCAAATCCAGATCTGCCAATTGTCAGCTGTGTGACTTTGGGCAAGCCACTAAACTTCTCTGTGCCTCAGTTCCCTCATCTGTAAAATGGGGATTAAGACTATGAGCCCCCAGTGGGACAACATGATCTCCTTGTAACCTCCCCAGCGCTTAGAACAGTGCTTTGCACATAGTAAGTGCTTAATAAATGCCATTATTATTATTATTATTATCCCTGGAGGCATTTGAAAACATAATAGGTGACCATCAGTCCCAGCTGTGATAGGGGCTGAAAGGTGGACCAGGTAATTTTAATTTCTTAGATTTACATTAGTAACAGTGATTCATTTTGCCAGTAGCAGACATGTCTTTCTAGAGCTTCCTGTTCATGAGATTTCCCAACGGGCTTTTCACTGCTCCAAGTTATCTGGATCTTCCAAATAAGCATCTGTTAACGAGTCCTGATGTTGGATAATCCAAAGGAAAAAGGAATTGTGTTCTTACTTTTCAACAGTGAAGGCAAGCCATTAACTGCTGGATTGTTTCCACCTTTTCACTTCATAATTACCCCAGGAAAACTAGTTTCCTTCAGGACTGGAGATGATCAGGAACACCTCTGAACTCTACTAATGATGCAAATTTACCTTTTGCAGTAGTAGTAGTCACTCAGTGGAAAGAGCCTGGGTTTGGGAGTCAGCGGTCGTGGGTTCTAATCCCGGCTCCGCCACTTGTCAGCTGTGTTACTTTGGGCAAGTCACTTCACTTCTCTGTGCCTCAGTTACATCATCTGTAAAATGGGGATTAAGATTGTGAGCCCCACGTGGGACAACCTGATCACCTTGTATCCCCCAGCGCTCAGAACAGTGCTTTGCACACAGTAAGTGCTTAACAAATACCATTATTATTATTATTATTGTCCTAAGCATGACGGAAGGCTGCTCAAAACAAGGTAGCCTAGTGTAGCCTGCCAATAGTCCTGTGGATAACATTTCACAACTGCAAATTCACTAATGGTTGCACTTACCCAAAAGACACTCCTCTCTTCTCTCTTGGGTGGGATTTAAGGGGGGATGGGAGGGGAAGGGTTTTAAAATGTCCAGCTTCCAGGGGTACTTGGGCATCTCTCCCTCTACCAGGTCTCTGCTGTTACAATACTTCAGTACACATTGCCAATATTACACCCTGCAACTCCTGTTGGTCACCCAATTCATTTTCTCCAACCTAACCTGCTAGCAATTCAAATGAATAAATCTGAATGAATCCAATGATAAATGATTTTATCTCACTAGATTGTGAGCC
Source organism: Tachyglossus aculeatus (assembly GCF_015852505.1). Taxonomy (NCBI): domain Eukaryota; kingdom Metazoa; phylum Chordata; class Mammalia; order Monotremata; family Tachyglossidae; genus Tachyglossus; species Tachyglossus aculeatus. Next base: position 91,887,640 of record NC_052070.1, on the reverse strand, counting down.
CCAGGTGGGATAAAAACTGTGTCCAACATGATTAATTTTTATCTACCACAGTGCTTAGAACAGTGCTCGGCATAACAAGCACATAGATAGCATTATAACAATAAATCATTATTTTGATATAAAAATAGACATTTCAAATATATCACTGCTTTTCAAAGTTTTGGACAGGTTTTTGGGGGTTCTTGTTGTTGTTTGTTTTGTTTCTTAATCCCTCACATCTGAATGCTGGGGTGGGATGAGTGAGTGGAAAAGAAAGGTTACTTAGTGGGTAGATTGATGTGCTGGGATACAGCAATCCTGAGTGTTATTTCCAACTCTGTCACAAACTGTAGTTAAAGAACAACAGTATTGCAAGTGTTCTTGCTCTTAGCACCTTCTAGGATGCTGGGAGGATAACTCTTTCAGGGCCTTAGGAGGTCTGAAAGATTTGGAGAACCAAATGAGCTCCCTTCTAAGTCAAGGATATGATTACAAGTCTTTTGAACTTCCAGTGAAAAACAAAGGTATGAAATCCTAAAAAAACAGCAACTGTTGGAATACAAAAAGAAAATTAAATAAGTACCACTTAGTAGTACCTGAGAGATGGATACCAGAAAAGATTTTGGTTGCTGTCATTGGATTGTTAAGGGAAGCAGAAATACCTAAAGAGGAGAATATGACAGAGAAAGGAAAACCTGGACATGAAAAGTCATAGGAAGAACTATGAAAATAGTTTGTAATTTTTTTTAAAGAAAGAAGGAAGCAATTTTGCCGGTGGTGGCTTCCCTCCTGCCAATCTGATTGAAATTCAAGTCTTATGTGACAAGAATAGCAACATGCAAAGTAGATAGCATTCAATTCCTTTCAATGGTGACATTCCATTCCACATGACTTTCATAAATTACTCAGTGCCTTCAAGAAGGGGCTAACTCGTGGACAACCTGAGACTGAGGTAGAGTAATAAATTTGAATGCAATGGGAACCGTCCAGTACCTCAACTAAAACATAGTAAAGCGAGATGGAACTGAAGCTCTAACCACAATAGGTGGATCATTTCACTAATGAATGGAAGTCTCATTTTGACAGCCTGGGCTGCTGTCCAAGGTAATTAGTTTCCAAGCCTTCAGTTTGCCAACTGAAGTGGTTGAGAATTAATAGGCCTCAAAAATATTTCTCAGGAAACAGTGTGAAAGCTGCCAACTTTGGCCATTTCCATTGATGTTGGAAAGAACAGACTAAAATTTCAGTGGGAGAAAAGAACTGAATGGAAGACATCATGAAAGCAGCAATAAGTGAAAAGACCCCTCATTCCCAGAGATGATTTTACTACTGTAGCTTTAGCCCCAGATATCAACAAGAATATTAGGCTTCTGGAGTGAACAAACAAGATAATGTGAGGCAGTGAAACTAAAACAAAACATTCAATATTTTCCTATTTAAGCAACCATTCACAGAAAACATATCAGGTACATTATTTTCTTCTGCCTTTGAAAAACATGTTCAGTGTTAACTGACAAAAAAACAAAGCATAAAAAGCAACCAAATGTGTTGGAATATTTCCTAATTCTGATAGAATTTATATGTTTCTTCTAAACATGTGAAACCTCTTTTCCAACACATGGCACTTGTGGATATTTTCCATCTTTCATGCCAGCTTATTCCGAATGATATTTTCTCGCTGAATTCCTAGTCATCAAAACACAATTAAGCAGACCAAATCACCCTGGACTTCCACCAACTATGATCAAAGAACTGAAAGTCACTCTGTACTGAAACAAAAGATGTTTGAGACCTTCCTCTCTTGCCCATACCATAACATCAGCACATCCTCCCCTCTTTCTCATATGAAGTTTCAAAGCATAACTTCTTTAGGCCATCCCAAACAATCTCCCTTCCCCTTGCTATTCACATTGACAAGAAGGGCACTATATAGCCTGTGGGATACAAAAAGAATTCCTAGCCAAGTACTAGACTAGTCCAGCAACATGGCTTAGTGGAAAGAGCAAAGGCCTGGAGTCAGAGCACTTGGATTCTAATCCTGTCTCTGATACTTCCCTGTTGTGTGACCTTGGGCAACTCACTTAACTTCTCTATGCCTCAGTTTCCACATCTGTAAAATGAAGGTTAAATTCCTGTTCTTCCTTCTACTTGGACTGTGAATCCCATATGCGACAGGGACTGTACCTTACCTGATTATCTTGTATCTGCTCCAGCAACGATTTGGCAACCTATTTCATTAGGAAAATTAACACCATCACGTCTGAGCTCCCCAAAGTCACCCCTCCCCCTTCTCCATCCCCCCTACTCGCAACTCCCTCCGCTACTTTCCCATTCTTCCCAGCAGTATCTTCAGAGGAGATCTCCTCCCTCCTCTCAAGTGCCACCCCCTCCACCTGTGCTTCAGACCCCATTCCCTCTCACTTTATAAGAACTCTCACCCCTTCCCTCCTCCCCACCTTAACTTCCATCTTCAACAGCTCACTCTCCAATGGCTTCTTCCCTTCTGCCTTCAAACATGCCCACATCTCCCCCATCCTAAAAAAACCCTCTCTTGACCCCACTGCCCCCTCCAGTTATTGCCCTATCTCCCTCCTACCCTTCCTTTCCAAACTCCTAGAGCAGGTCATGTACACTTGCTGCCTCAAATTCTTCAACTCCAACTCTCTCCTGTACCCCTTCCAATCTGGCTTCCATCCCCTCCACTCCACCGAAACTGCCCTCTCAAAGGCCACCAATGACCTCCTTCTTGCCAAATTCAATGGCTCCTATTCTATCCTAATCCTCCTCGACCTCTCAGCTGCCTTTGACAATATCAACCAGCCCCTTCTCCTCCACTGAGCCATGGCTCAGTGGAAAGAGCACGGGCTTTGGAGTCAGAGGTCAGGGGTTCAAATCATGGCTCCACCAACTGTCAGCTGTGTGACTTTAGGCAAGTCACTTAACTTCTCTGTGCCTCAGTTATGTCATCTGGAAAATGGGGATTAAGACTGTGAGCCTAATGTGGGACAACCTGATTACCTTGTATCTACCCAGCCCTTAGAACAGTGCTTGGCACATAGTAAGTGCTTAACAAATACCAAAATTATTATTGTTATTATTATTATTATTCTACATTATCCAACCTTGGCTTCATGGACTCTATCCTCTCCTGGTTCTCCTCTTTTCTCCCTGGCCATTCATTCTCAATCTCCTTTGCAGGCTCCTCCTCCCCCTCCCATCCCCTAACTGTAGGGGTTCCTCAAGGGTCAGTACTTAGTCCCCTTCTGTTCTCCATCTACACTCACTCCTTTGGTGAACTTATTCACTCCCATGGCTTCAACTATCATCCTTAGGCAGATGACACCCAAATCTCCATTTCCTCCCATGTTCTTTTTCCCTCCCTCAAGGCTAGTTTCTCCTCCTGCCTTCAGGACATCTCCACCTGGATTCTGCCCACCACCTAAAACTCAACATGTCCGAGACTGAGCTCCTTATCTTCCCTCCAAAACACTTGTCCTCCCTGACTTTCCTGTCACTATGGACAGCACTACCATCCATCCCATCTCATAAGCCCACAACCTTGGTGTCATCCTTGACTCCACTCCCTCATTCACCCCACACATCCAATCCATAACCAAAACCTGCCAGTCTCACCTTCACAATATCGTCAAGATCCACCCTTTCCTCTCCATCCAAACCACTACCTGGTTGGTACAATCGCTCATCATAACCCAGCTGGATTATTGTATCAGCCTGCTTTCTGATCTCCCATCCTCCTGTCTCCCCAGCTTCAGTCTATACTTCACTCTGCTGCCCGGATTATCTTTCTACAGAAACGTTCTGGGCATGTCACCCCCCTCTTCAAAAATCTCCAGTGGTTTTCTACCAACCCTCACATGAAGCAAATACTCCTCACTATTGGCTTCAAAGCTCTCCATCACCTTGCCCCCTCCTACCTTACCTCCCTTCTTCTATAGCCCAGCCCTCACATTCCACTCCTCTGCCACTAACCTCCTCACTGTGCCTCGTTCTTGCCTGTCCCACCATCGACCCCTGGCCCACGTCCTACCTCTGGCCTGGAATGCCTTCCCTCCACACATCCACCAAACTAGCTCTTTTCCCCCTTCAAAGCCCTACTGAGAGTAAACCTCCCCCAGGAAGCCTTCCCAGACTAAGCCCCCTTTTCCTCTGCTCCTCCTCCCCATCACCCCTACTCTGTCCCTCCACTCTACCCTTTTCCCCACCCCACAGCACTTGTTTATATTTGTACATATTTATTATTCTATTTGTTTTATCAATGACGTACATATATGTAAAATTATATTTATCTATTTTGATGCTACTGAAGCCTGTCTACTTGTTTTGTTTTCTGTCTCCCCCTTCTAGACTGTTAGCCCGTTGTTGCATAGGGATTGTCTCTATCTGTTGCCGAATTGTACTATCCAAGTGCTTAGTACAGTGCTCTGCACACAGTAAGTGCTCAATAAATATGATTGAGTGAATGAATGAATAATGCTTGGCGCATAGTAAGTGCTTAATAAAAAACCATTATTATTATTTTAATTGAAGAGAGCTGACATGTATGGAGACCCAAAGAGTGAAATAGACAGAAAGCTACATATGAAAATCCCAGAACATCAGTCCTATTCCCAAAGAAACACCAATTTTTAGGAAAGGTACCTTCAAGCAGAGCCTCTTTACACAGTAGATAGTAAGCATATGCACAATACCGAGGTTAAAAAGAAATGATCCCTGCCTTCAAGATACTTACAATAAAACAGATATACAGACAAAATAATTTACAGATAGAAGGAAGAAGGAAATGGAAAGATGGCTGATGAATAGCAGCTTAAATAGTAGAGTATGTGAATTGATATATGCAAAAATGTTTTTTTAAATAGTATTTGTTAAGCATTTCCTATGTGCCAAGCACTCTATTAAGCACTGGAGAAGTTACAAAATAATCAGGTTCGTTAGTCCATGTCACAGTATTAATCTTCATTTTACAGATGAAATTATGGAGGTGCAGAGAAGTGAAGTGCGTTGCCCAGGTTCACATAGCAGGCAGGTAGCAGAGGCAGGATTAGAACCTAGGTCCTTCTGACTCCCAAGCCCGTGCTCTATCCACTAGGCCATGCTGCTTCTCTAATATGAGTGATTGGCTGTGAGGTGGTAGAGAAGTGCTGAGATGGAAGTAAGGAGGCTAGCACACGGAACTATAAATAATGATAATAATGGTATTTGTTAAGCACTTACTATGTGCCAGACATTGTACTAAGCATTGGGTTGCATACAAGCAAATCAAGTTGTCCCATGTGGGGCTCACAGTCTCAATCCCCATTTTGCTAATGAGGTAACTGAGGCACAGAGAAGTGAAGTGACTTGCCCAAGGTCACACAGCAGAAAGGTGGCAGAGCCAGAATTAGAACCCATAGCCTTCTAACTCCCAGGCCCATGCACTATCCACTATTCCATGTTGCTTCTAAGCCCATTTAAACAATTACATAAGACATTTAATAAGGAAAAAACCCTTGGAGGAGGGAGCTGAAGATGGAGGGGGAAATCTGGGCAAGAAGAATGGCCTGAATAAGGGGCTGGGATGGAAATGATAAAAATGAGACACAGTGATGTTAATTTGGGAGGAACTCAAAGGGCAAGATAAGAGTGGGTTGTAGTGGGAGAAGAGAGGTGGTCAGTAAGGAGAGAGCTGATGGGGTATTGTGATCCCCATGTGGGACAACCTGATTCCTTGTATCTACCACAGCACTTAGAACAGTGTTTGGCACATAGTAAGCATTTAAATATCATTATTGTTATTATTATTTTAAAGCCAGTGGTCATGAGGTCCTGCTTGATTCTGAGAGAAATGGGTATAATTGAAGCTTGTTGATGAAGTGAGCAAGATATGGGCAGAATACCTTTTTTTAAAAAAATGAAGTGGGCTAGGGACAGGGAGACAACTGAAGAGGCTGATACTATAGCTTAGCTGGTATACAAAGAGCACTGTAGCATGATGGTGGACATTTGTTTGAAAATACAGGTTGAAAGTACCTTTGGGTTCAAGAGATGTTTGGAGAAATTATAGACAAGTGGTGCAAAATAGGTTACTAGATGTAAATTCAGTGGTGTAGAGGGAAAGGTTAGGGAAATTAGACATTACATCCCCACACATTAGGATGAGCATTAAAGAGGAAAACCATTATAAAGTTCATTTAAGCATCCGGTAACCATGGAGATAGAATACTTCATTAGAGAGATCATTGATCTGACCAGTAATGACGTTGCTTGTTGACAAGGATTCAACACTGTACAAGAGATGCGCATCCTCTTTTGGAGAGTAGCTGGAAAAAAATCTCCTCCAGAAGCCACCACAAATCTATAGTATTTTTCACCTTCAGTGGACAACTCGCCTAATGGCTAAACACTGATTATATTTGCAGATGTGGTGAGAGGAAAAAATGGCACAGATCTCATATTTCAAACCTCCAGGGAAGAACCAAGCAAAAGTTACAATTTCATTCACAGAATACTCCTCAGTGCTATTTTCCCCACTACACTCCAGACCATACGTTTTTCTCTAGACTGTAAGCACATTACGGGCAGGGAACCTGTCTGCTAATTCCGTTGTATAGTACTATCCCGAGCACTTAATACAGTGTTTTGCATATAATGTGTTCAATAAACACTGTTGATGATAAACACCCAAACCAAACATACAAGTTACATCCTTTCTCTCCATTGGTCTCATACTTGCAAGAATTGAGCATGGGTGGAATGGGTATCGCAGCACTGTGTTTTTATTTCAAATCCATTTATTTTTTAAAAGACTTATTTCCAGGCCATTGTAACCAGCAGAGTAGCATCCCTACATCAAAGAGTCTGAAGTAAGTAAACCCAGGGGATGATTTCATTTGATACATTACTTGGATTTGATTCAGAAGAATTTCCTGCTGACAACGTTTCAGCTGAAAAAAAAAATCAAAAAAAAAGTTATAAAAGTTCTCAGGAACAATCCAGTTTGCTGTGTTGCATGTGGTATCCTCATCTCTTCTAAATCAAAAGTAGTTTAAGAAATTTACTTTTCCACAACAATACCTTCTAGTCAGATGCTAAACTGGCAGCTGAGTATTAACCTCACATACTTAAATAGCTTAAAATGTGTGCATTTTGACATTGCCGATTTCCTCCACAGATTTGAAGTTCAAATTTATCTTCCCTTTAATCCAATTTCATGCCTAGAGGAGAGCGTGTGGAGCAGGATGTCTTTCTTAACCTTCTGATATCATTAATTATTGCTACATTGGGAGACACAGACTGGAACAAGCAGCGTTTTAAATAGAAATCATTTGTTTCTCAGCAGGGAAACTCAACAGTTTTATTTCCTAAAACTCAGACTGTGGCACTCGAGTAATCTTGTTTCATGGTGATCGTCTGCCCCATGACCCTAGTCTTTGGAGCAATCCCCTCGCTTTGGTCCCTGGCTTGGTTCAATTTGCCACCTGTAGTGGGAGGTGTCTATTTCTCCCCTTAATTGTTGAAGAAGGCTTTCTGCAAGGAAAGACCAGTCTTTCTCTGAGCTCTGGGCATTTGGTCAGACTTCCTGGTGATTTGCTGCCAGAGGAAATCCCCTAACTCATTAAAAAAAAAAATAGATTAATTGACCGGTTCAGTAACAAGTCGCCCCAGGACCCAATAAACTTTACAAAGGGTACATTCCAATTACCACTGGGCTCAGCAGGATCCCGATAAGTAAGCCAGCATAATCTTTCTCCAGTACTGAGACAATTTTAACCTCTCCTTTCCATTGATTTAAACTATTTCTGCCTCAGTTTAGGGTTTACACTTGGTTTGGTGGTTGCACGCATAGTACGGTGCTCTGCAAATAGAAAGCACTCAATCAGTGGTACTCAGTGCTTGAACAATGTACTAAGATAAATGCCACTGATTTATCAGTTCTCAGGGCCTACAACAGAGGGCTTCATGATAGCTGTTCAGATTTAGGTGGCCCAGGCCTGAAGAATGAAGTAGTCACTCATGGTTCACTTAGAGATGATCCTTTTACAAAGCCTAACTCTGCCTTGTTTTAGAGAAGTATGTGAAGTGTTGGGTTCCAGCATCCAGGAGGGACCCCACAACCCCAGCTGAGGGATGTTGGGGGTGAGTAAGGGGAACGGAGATGTCCTTGGAGCACAAACATCTGTTGAAGTTGTCCAAGTGGCTAGTTGTCAGCCTGCAGCTGGGGTTGAGGCCTTCACACTGCGAGAAGGTCAGAGAGAAGCTCAGGCTTTGGAATAAAGCCTGATTGCAAAAACAGGGAAAGAAAGCCTTAACCAATTCCTAGGAGACAACTCGAGAAGCTCAGGCAACCAAGATAAATTTGCTTTTCCTCACCAAATAAAAGTTCTTTTCAACTACTTTGCTCCTAGTCCTTTGAGCCAGACTGTCAATCCAGAAATGTTTGTGATGACTGCCTCTTTGTTCAGAAGATCACAGACAGAGGATGAGTTAAAGGATATTTCCATGTTAAAGGATAGTTTACTCTACATGGATTCAAGAAACAGAAACTAATTTAAAATTGGTGTCTTAGAAATGAAAGAACTTCACTTGTAAGATGTTTTCTTCCATCATTTTAATCCCCAACTGCTTTCTTGCTAGTCTTACTATGGCTACCAACATTTCATTTTTAGGGCAGTGGTGAGTGGGTAATAGGGAAACTTTCTGGGGTGCCCCTTCTGGGGGAGGATGAGAAATGGGCAGAAAAGAAAGGATGACACAAAGAGTCATTACATTGAGACAGTAGATATTTAACCACTCAGGTAACAATCGTAATTGTTGAAAGAAGTGCTTACTATGGGTCAAGCATTTTACTAAGTGGTGGGGCAGACACAATACAATCATACCTAGAATAGTCTCTGTCCCACATGGTGCTCATAGTCTGAGGGAGAGGGAAAATAGGTATTTCACCTCCATTTTACAGCTGAGGAACCTGAGGCAGAGAGGAGTTACATTATGACTAGGGTCACACAGTAGGCAAGTGGCAGAGCAGGGACTAGAGCATAGACCCCCTGACTCCCAAGCCCGTGCTCCGTCTTTTAGGCCCTGATGCTGCTTTGTGAAAAGGGGGGGGGGGGAGAGAGAAAGAGAAAGAGAAAGAGAAAGAGAAAGAGAAAGAGAAAGAGAAAAAGAGTGAGAGATAGAGACAGAGACAGAAAGAAAGGAGTACTGCCCAAAGGGGGCAAGATGGAAAAAGCCAAAAAGAGAAAACAGATAAAAGTCAGAAACAAGAGTGCGGAAACAAGAGAGAAGAGTCAGACATAAGATTAAAGAGAAATGGAAAGCAGAAATGTTGAGTGAAGGAGACTGGGACCAGGAGGAGGAAAGAATGAGGGATGGAAGTGGAGAGAAGGAGGCAAGAGAGGAAGGAAGAATACAGAGGCAAAGAGATAAAGTGGAGAAGGAAAGATAGAAAGATGAAAAACACTCTCCCTTTTTCACATCAATCTAGCAATAGCACTTACTTTGTGCAGAGCACTATATCTAAACAGTGGGGTACATTATAACAGTTGATAGACATAACTTCTGACCACAGCAAGCTTACAATCTACAGAGAAGCTTACAGTCTATATCAGAAGAACTCACATCCAGCAGACCACTGCTCTCCCCATCTTCAAGGCTCTTCTAAAATCACAACTTCTCCTGTTTTCCCCCTTCTGTCACTTCAGCACTTCCACCTAACCTTGGCTTCACTAGTACTTTCCACTTTCTGTTCTCCTATCTCTGTGGCTGTTCATTCCCAGTCTTTTTCGCAGGCTCCTCTTCTTCTTCCCACCGCCTAGCTGTGGAAGTCTCTCGAGGCCCAGTTCTGGGTCCCCTTCTATTCTCCATCTACACCCACTCCCATGGAGAACTCATTCGCTCCCAGGTTATCAACTACCATCTCTACGCAGCTGATTCCCAACTCTACCTCTCCATCCCTGACTTCTATTCTCTTCTGCAGTCTCGCATTTCCTCCTGCTTTCAGAACATCTCTTTTTGTATGTCTCTCTAACACTTAAAATTTAACATATCCAAACCATAACTTCCACTCAAACCCTTTACTCCCTCAAACTTTCCCATTACTGTAGACACTACCACTATCCTCCATCTCACAAACCCATAACCATGGCACTAGCTTTGGCATCTCTCCCATTCAACTAATATGTTCAATCTGTCACCAAATACTTTCGGTTCTACCTTCACATCAGTAAAATCCACTCTTTCTCCTCCATCCAAACTGATACTATGTTGATCCAATTACAGTGGCTCAGTGGAAAGAGCATGGGCTTGGGAGTCAGAGGCTGTGGGTTTGAAAACTGGCTCCACCACTTATCAGCTGTGTGACTTTGGACGAGTCACTTAACTTCTTTGTGCCTCAGTTACCCCGTCTGTAAAATGAGGATTAAGACTGTGAACCCTGCATGGGACAACCTGATTACCTTGTATCTACCCCAGTGCTTAGAAAGTGCTTGACACATATTAAGCGTTTAACAAATACCATCATTATTATTATAGAGAAGCAGCATGGCTCAGTGGAAAGAGCCCTGGCTTGGGAGTCAGAGGGCATGGGTTCTAATCCCAGCTCTGCCACATGTCTGCTGTGTGACCTTGGGCAAGTCACTTAACTTCTCTGAGCCTCAGTTACCTCAACTGTAAAATGGGGATTAAGACTGTGAGCCCTATGTGGGACAACCTGATCACCTTGTATCCCCCCCAGCACTTAAAACAGTGCTTTGCACATAGTAAGCACTTGACAAATGTCATTATTATTATTATGTATACTGCCTTGACTACTGCATCAGCCTTCTCATTGACTCTCTACCTCCCCATTTCAGTCCATACTTTCATTCATTCATTCATTCATTCATATTTACTGAGACCTTACTATATGCAGAGCACCAGACTAAATGCTTGGCAGAGTACAATACAACAATTAACTGACAAATTCCCTGCCCACAGTCTAGAGGGGTGGAGACAGACATTAATATAAAAAAAATTACAGATATGTACATAAGTGCTGTGGGGCTGGGGGGTGGGGTAAGAACAGAGGGAGCAAATTAGGGTGACACAGAAGAGAGTTGGAGAAGAGCAAAGGGGAAACTTAATCAGGGAAGGCCTCCTGGAGGAGATGTGCCTTCAATACTTCATTCTGCTGCCCAGATTTTTCTAAAAAAACCCATTAAGTCCATGTATTTCCCACTTCCCAAGAGCAACTAGCTGACCTCCCAACCTCCTGTCTCTCCCCACTCCATGCCTTACTTCACTCCACTGCCTGGATCATATTTCTACAAAAACCTTCAGAACATGTCATCCCCCTCCTCAAAAATATCCAGTAGTAACCTATCCATCTCTGTATCAGAGAAAACCTCCTCACCACTGGCTTTAAAGCACTCCATCACCTTGCCCCCTCCTACCTCACCAAGCTTCTCTACTTCTACAACTCAGCCCACATATATCGCTCCTCTAATGCTAACCTTCTCACTGTAGCCCGATCTCACCTGTCTCATCGCCAACCCCTGGCTCACATCCTGCCTCTGGCCTGGAATGCCCTCCCTCCTCAAATCCATCAAACAATTACTCTTCCCCCCTTCAAAGCCTTACTGAAGGCACATCTCCTTTAAGAGGCCTTCCCAGACTAAGCCCCATTTTTCCTCATCTTCACCCCCTTCTGCATCACCTTGACTTGCTCCCTTTGCTCTTCCCTCCCCCTCCACAGCACTTATGCATATATCTGTAATTTTATTTATTTGTATTGATATCTGTCTCCCCTCCTCCAGACTGTAAGCTCATTTTGGTCAGGGAATTTCACTGTTTACTGTTGTATTATATTTTTCCAAGCACTTAGTAGAGTGCTCTGCACACAGTAAGTGCTTCATAAATATGACTGACAATGAATGAATGAACCACTCAGAGTACCTTGATCTTACTTGCTTCATATTTTCCCTCTGGCCTGAAACTCCTCCTTCTTCAGATCCAGCAAAGCAGCACTCTCCCTTTCTTCAAAGCCCAACTAAAATCAATCTCCTCCAATTAGCCTCCTTTAGGCAGACTCATTCACTTTTCTTCATTCTATATAGTTTTCTGGGTCCTTCTTTCCTTCCAGGGGCCATGACCCTCTGGACAGGGACAGACCTCTGGGTGGGACCTTACTTCATTGATTCCCTTACAATGAAGTTTCTTATTTCATCCCTGCTTTTGAGAGCCAGATCAATCATTCAATGCAGGTGAGGACTCGGTTCAGTTACTAAGTGGCTGCATTAAAGTCCTTGCAAATTCATCTATCTTGCAAGAAAATTGTAACTGGGAGTTTGGTTCTAACAACATGCTTGGGACCCATAAATGGACTCTTCTTCAAATAACCTGGTTAAATATTATTCAAGCCTCTGTCCTGAGATGGAAGGATCGTATGGATGAATAAATTAATCACGAGGAATGATTTAGGCACATAGAGAATCAGTGTGGTCTAGCGCAGAGTTTCAGCCTTGGAGTCAGAAGGACCTGAGTTCTAATTCTGCCTCCACCACTTGTCTGTTATATAAACTTTGGCAAGTCACTTCTCTATGCCTCAGCTACCTCATCTGTCAAATGGGGATTAAGATTATGAGCCCCCTGTGGGACATGGACTGTGGTCCAACCTGATTACTTTGTATCTACTCAAGTGCTTAGAACAGTGCCTGGCACATAGTGAGCACTTAACAAATGTGGTAAAAAAAGAGAGAAATGAGTTTTGCCTTTCAGGCAATGGAGCAGCAATTTATAGGTGACTAGTCCTCTAAGGAGTTAACCCATCTGCCAACAGGCCCATTTTGCCCACAGTGAATAGTTTCCTCACTTCAAGATTTGACTCAGTTTTTATTAACCACCTACTCTTTTCTGCCTGCAGACAGACAGAGAGAGAGAGAGAGAGAGAGAGAGAGAGAGAGAGAGAATGAAAGAACTGTGTTTGATAGTGCAGAGACCTTCTAAATCATAGTTCTTGCCTTCCAGGATGTTAATGAAGTAACATTCTGAAATTCATAAGGACTTAAAATACCATTAGGAAGGGAAGGTGCTTCAGAAACCACCATATTAATGTTATATGCTATACATAGTCCCAGGAAAATTTACATTTGAAAATATTAATGGACATTCAACTTAAATCATGTAAAGGGCTCAACTGGAGACTTTCATTTTAGCCAGGGCAATTTTACCCAAGTGCAAATATTTTACTGTGAATGTATATTTCTGCCTCAAAACTGCACCAGCCACCTGGTTTGTAGTGCAATTAGCAATTTGTCCAGAATACAAATTGAATCCAGATCACCTTTAAAAAAAACGTGTGGTACAATCTACTTTCACTAAACTATTTGCCTGGTCCTAAAGAAGTATAAGAAGACATAATACAACTGGAAAAAAATTAGAAAATGTGTTTGAATACACACAAAGATCTACAATATTTTTGGTATATACTTTTATCTAGTGATGATTGCATTTAACAACATGGGACTGGAGGCCTATATATACTATTCTAGAATGGTATCATAATTTGATCAACTTTGAATTGAAAGTTGCACCATGTATCTTTTGATAGTGTGATGGAAACATGGGGATATCTTGGAGAAAAAAATCCTCAGTTCATTTTTATAGGATTCTTGAAACATTTGGTAGGGGAAAAAACCCTTTTTTCATAGACTGCCATTTATCTGCATGTTATATGTAGGAAATCATGGATAAAAGGATTTCAAGTTAACTCCTTTAAGTCTTTGAGAGGGTTTTAATTTTGGCAGTAATTTACTAGTGGTAGCTGCTTTCAATAAATTTTCCAAATTATTGTCATTTCCTATTTTCAGTTTCATTGTCACAGGATCCTGTGAGCAAGACATGATTTTGGGGACTTTATCTCATAGATTACATCTGAAAGATGGCAGAAAATTTAGAGCTACATTTTATTCAAATACTACAATTAGGATAATTGCAACTACATGAAATAATTGGACATTATTAATAAACTTTATAAGCAGCTGGGTTGCTGAAATCTATCCTCCTCCTCAAATAATATCTGATCTCATTGTCCAGCATTTTATGTTAAAAGGTACATATTTAGTATAGCAAGTAAATTAGAATAGATCTCATAATAACTCCATCTGAGTCTTTGCCAGCTGTCCTGACAATTAATGATATTTATTGAGTATCTATTGTGTACAGAGTACTACACTATGTGCTTAGGAGAGTATATCAGAGTTAGTAGGAACATTTCTCCGACCACCAGGAGCTTACAGTCCATAGGGAGAGACAGATATTTAAATAAATTAGGGATATGTATGTAAGTTCTGTGGTACTGAGGGTGGGATGAGTAACAAACAAGTGCTTAAAGGGTACAGATCCAAGTATATAAGTGATGCCAAAGAGAGAGAGAGAGTAGAAGAAATGAAGGTTTAGTCAGAAACATTAATGTTCTATACATGAAAGATGAGCCCTGCCTCATACTGTTACCACATGCCCCTATTTTTGTTTTGAAAGTATAGCCTTCCTCCACCTTGGTTTTTGCTCCCAAAGTGTTGAGCTCAGGAATGATGGCAGTATATGCAAAGACCTGGGAGGGGAATGCAATGACCCTGGAGCAATCAGTGGTGTTTATTGACTGCTTACTAAATGCACAACACTGTACTAAGCACTTAGGAGATTGCAATGCAACAGAGTTGATAAACACATTGCCTGAACACAAGGAGCTTACAGCCTAGAAGAACGTGGGAAAGGGACATAAAGGGCCTCCCCGAGGGACATAATCTGGGTTCTGTGGATTTCTAAAAAAGATGCCATATAGTGGCATTGCTTTATTTGGCATAACCTACATAATGCATATCTGTTAATTCCCAGTCAGCAAAGCCACTTCCAGCATTTGAAAGTGCCATCAGTGGTCATCCTAATTGAAGAAGCAGAATGAACTGCAACCCTAAGTTTCTCTGCTCAAGCTGGGGGAAAAATATGTGCCCCTTGGAGAAATATGTAATCTATAAAATAATTTTACCTTAGATGACCAAGAAGACTGAAAGAAGCCACTTCAAGTTATTTCCACTAAGGCCTACTATTCTACTTTAAGGTTGCTGCATGATCATGTTCTAAAAATCTGATACAATATGATACAAATTAATATAAATACTGGAGGGGGAGGAAGACATTAAAATAAATTAGGGATATGTATGCAAGTGCTGTGGTGCTGAGGGTGGGGTGAATAACAAACAAGTACTTAAAGGGTACAGATCCAAGTACATAAGTAATGCAGAAGAGAGAGGGAGAAGAGAGAAGGGAGAAGAGAAGAAAGAGGGAAACTATCATATATCAAGTATGATGCAATAGATGGATTGAATGACAGTGATTCCTCAGGAAAGGGCTGGCCTCATCCGTGTCTCCTTTTCTAAAACATTACATCAATCAATCTTTCCAAGGTCCTTCCCAGTTTCAGCCCCAGTTTTTAAAGTGCCATGTCTAGGTACGCTTCTCCCCTAAGTTTCATGTAACCATATTGCTTCACATTATTTTGTTGTCTTTCTTCCAAATCTCAAAAGACTTGTTTAACATTACATTGTTAATATCAGCCCTTGACCTTAGGGAGTGAATTTAAGCAGGTACTCAAAAGCATGTTACAAACAATAAACTTGATTTTCAAGTATATCTTTCACCTGAGACACAGAGAAATAGCTTTTCTACCACCACCCTGTGCCTTTCAGAACTGTTCTACCAAAAATAACAAGAATACTCACCCACAAATGAGGTTGCATCAAAAGATGAGAACTGTGAGGAGTCTGACTTCAAAATGGGCCAGCAGATGTAAAAACCCTACTGCTGCCTCCTCTCATTCTCCTGGAATCTATGCTCATATGAGCGTATGCATCACTGCTAACAAATTGGGTAGGAACAGACAATAATAACTACTTTCAAGGGTCCCAAGGCAATTGGTGAGTCAGTAGGTGAGACAGGTGCATGCAATTGTCAATGGGAAAACCATCCATCCACAGTTCTTGCAAACCTGAAATTATGAAGGAGAAAGGATCACATAAAAACAGGATTTATGTCAAATGTGTTGAGAAACTAGAAACAATAGGCAAAATACTTAATTCCCTCAAAGAGGATCTTAAATTCAAGGAGTCAAGTGAGTCACAGACTGACACAGATGAAACATCTGTCCATGACCTGATGGTTCAAGACTCTTTTAGGAACATTTCATGGAAATTATATCAGTCTTACAGTGAAGTATGGAATAATTCTTTTAATTTGAACTGTTTTACGGCTAGTTGTCATCTATGGAGAAATGGAGAAATGGAGAAAACTGAGAAGTCCTGTAAAAGGGTGCTAGGTGCCTTTCTAATGAATGGTAGCCTTGGAAAATACAGCTATTTCAGTTGTTAAAATCAAGGGTATTTTGAACCAGTAGTGTGTTTACATGAGTTACTAATACGTATTATCCCTTTTTTGATTCATCATTTAAAATTAGAAGTGGAGTTCCACAAAAAGTGTGTTTTGAGTAAGAAGGATGTTGGTTTCTCTCAGGTGACAGGAAGATTCTGAGCCAAAGTCCATTTATCACTCCTTTGCCCATTGGATAATAACAATAATTATTGAGCGCTTATTACATAATCTCTGAAAAGCATCTTAAAGAAAATAGAAATGAATTGATAGCACACATGCAGTAAACTGGGTCAAGGCTAGTCAGAAGCCTTACCTACAAACACCCTTACAACATTATTACTACATTTACACCAGTTTAGGTTCAGCTTTTTTAAAAATTTAATTTCAGCTTCAAATCCCATTTGCTTTGCTTTGTTAGCTTAAGACTCTTAGAGGTTAAAGAAAATATAGGCCAATGAAAATAGCATTGTAACAAGAAATTAATTGCATAAAATGTTTAATATGACAGGGGACTACATAAAACCCTATTATATTTCTTTACTACTTTACTTAGGATTCTTGGCTATGACTATATTCAAAGGCCAGGGCAACCTCCCAGGGTAAATTGCTACATTAATTTGACATTTCTGGCATCAATTAACCACACATTCAGCTATTTTCTAAAGTGTTTTTTTTTTAATTTATGATAAGGTTATATATTCAAATAGGCATTCAGACATGTTGTAGATGCTGCTATTCTTACATTTTCTGACTGGAAAATGGCAGGAGTGTCAACTCACACCTGGAAGCACTGGGGAAGAGTTTAGGAAAAGTAGCAGAAATTCATAACTAGCTAAGAAAAAGGGAAAGTGGATTTTAGTTCCATTTACCCAAATTATTAGACTCTATATGGACTTTCAGGATCTGGATCTGGAAAAGGGAAAGTGGATTTTAGTTCCATTTATCCAAATAATTAGACTCTATATGGACTTTCAGGATCTGAAAAGCTTAAATCCCATATTATGATGTTTAACTGAAAATTAAGGGAGACCAAGAATGGTTTTGAGCATTAGCAGGAATTTAGTAGTACATCAACCCCTGCTCGGGAATGATCCCTCTGCAATTTTGCCAAATCAATAATGATAATGGTTTAGTGGATAGAGCACCAGCCTGGGAGTAATGAGTTCTAACCCCAGCTTCACCACTCTTCTGCTGTGTGGTCTTGAGCAAGTCGCTTAACTTGCCTGTGCCTCAGTTACCTCAACTCTAAAATGGGGATTAAGACTGTGAGCCCCATGAGGGAGAGGGACTGTGTCCAACCGGATTTCCTTGTATCCACATTTAGTACAGTGCCTGGCACATAGTAAGCGCTTAACAAAACCACAATAATAATAACAATAATGGTATTTGATAAGCACTTACTATGTGACAAGCACAGTACTAAGTGCTGGAGTATATGCAAGATAACCAGGTCCCACATGGAGCTCATAGATACAGTAGGAGAGAAAACAGGTTTTGAACCCTCATTTTGCAGATGAGGGAACTGAGGCACAGAGAGGTTAAGTGACTTGCCCAAGGTCACACAGCAGGTACTCAACTCATCTCTCTCATTCAGCCTAATTCAATCTGTCATTAAATCCTGTCAGTTCAGCCTTCACAACATCACTTAAATGTGCCCTTTCCTCACCATCCAAACTGCTACCAAATTGATACAGGCACTTATTCTATCCAACCTAGAGAACTCTATCAGCCTTCTCGCTGACCTTCCTGCCTCCTGTCTCTCCCCACTCCAGTCCATACTTCTCCCTGCTGCCCAGATCATTTATCTACAAAAATGTTCAGTCCATGTTACCCCACGCCTCAAAAACCTCCTGTGGTTACCCATTCACCACTGCTTCAAATAGGCCTTACCATCAGCTTTAAAGCACTCAGTCACCTTTCCCCTTCCTATCTCTCCTCATTGCACTCCTATTACAACCCAGCCCACACACTTCGCTCCTCTAATGCCAACCTACTCACTGTGCTTCAATCTTGTCTATCTCACCACTGATCTTTTGACTATGCCCTGCCTCTGGCCTGGAATGCCCTCCCTCTTGTAGCTGACAGACATTTACTTTCCCACCCACAAAGCCTTAATGAAAGTACATCTCCACCAAACGGCCTTCCTTAACATGCTTATGTGCCATACTTGCAATTGGATTTGCTCTCTTCATTCACCCCTCCCTCAACCCCACAGTACTTATGTCCATATCCATAATTAATTTATATTAATGTCTGTCTCCCCCTCTAGACTGTAAACTCATTATGGGCAGGGAAAGTGTCTACCAACTCTGTTATACTATACTCTCCCAAGCACTTATTAAGGTGTTCTGCACACAGCAAGCACTCAAAAAATATGTTTGATTGATTAAAGTATGTGGAAGAGCTGGGATTAGGACCCAGGTCTCCTAACTCCCAGCCCATGCTGCTTTTAGCAACTTTCTACTGTCAGCCATTCCAATACCACCATCTTCAGACAGTCCATGGTATTTATTGAGTACTTACTCTGAGCTAAACACTGTACAAAGCATTTGGTAGAGTACAAGAGAGTTAGTATACATGATCTCTGCAGACCAAAATCCTCTCATGCAGGCAGGCCTGATTTATTTTTGGCAGAAGATAATTTAATAATAATAATGATGGCATTTATTAAGTGCTTACTATGTGTCAAGCACTATATTCTAAGCACTGGGGTAGATACAAGCTAATCAGGTTAGACATAGTCCCTGTCCCACATGGTACTCACCACCTTAATCTCCATTTTACAGATGAAATAACTGAGGCACAGAGAAGTAAAGTGACTTACCAAAGGTCACACAGCAGACAAGTGGAGGAGCCGGGATTACAGCCCAGGTCCTTCTGACTTCCTGGCCTGTGATCCATCCACTAGGTCAAGTGCAAGCAAAAGACCAGCTAGGAAGGGGGCCTCAGTTTGAGCCCTCTATCAGTAACCACCAAGCATCAGGGAAAAGCAAGGACTAACAGAAGGAAGTAGCAGAGGAAGCAGAAGTAGGAAAGAAGCATTCCCTTAAATCAATCAATCAATCGTATTTATTGAGTGCTTACTGTGTGCAGAGCACTGTACTAAGTGCTTGGGAAGTACAAGTTGGCAACATATAGAGACGGTCCCTACCCAACAGTGGGCTCACAGTTTAGAAGGTGCAGATGAGAGGGAAAGGGTCTAATATAGGGCAGATCTTGTGAGCAGATGATAGGAGTAGGGTATAGAGTTGAGGAGAACGGGGAGGAAGCCAAAGCCTTGGAATATTAAGCAACACTGGGGTGTTATATTGTATATTGTACTCTCCCAAGTGCTTAATACAGTTCTCTGCACACAATAAATGCTCAATAAATGCCCCTGATTGTCTTAGAGAAGCGATTTGATATGGGACCATCAGTGGGGAAAAATAAGATTAGCCTAAAAGAAGGAAGGAGAAGCAGTGTTGCCTAGTGGATAGAGAAGAGCTACAGGAGTCAGAGAACCTGGGTTCTAATCACTGCTCTGCTACTTGTCAGTGGTGTGACTTTGGAGAAGTCACTTAAATTATCTGTGCCTCACCTCATCTGTAAAATGAGAACTAAGACTGAGAGCCCCATTTGGGACATGGAGTGCATCCCATCTGATGAGCTTGTATTTTCTCCAGTGTTTATTACAGTGCCTGGTTCATAGTAAGCACCAAAAAAAATGTAAAAATATCATTTACATATACATATATACAAATATATGTGTATATACAGATATACACACATGTCCAATAGTTACTCTTCTTAAAGTAAACAAATCAGGACATACTATAGAAATGCACAAATACACAAACTGACTACTCTTCCCTATAAGGAAACACAGCCTTTACCTGACTTGATTATGGAATTTGTAGAATTATGTTAATAGACAGCCCAGCCCACAAAGGGACTTTCAAGGAATAGAAAACAGCCTTGTGCTCTTTCACAAATTCAAGAAAAACTCTTTGGGGTTAGATTAACATAGAAATTGTAGTGTTTGATTCATTCATTCATTCATTCAATCATATTTATTGAGCACTTACTGTGTGTAAAGCACTGTACTAAGCACTTGGGAAGTACAAATCAGCAACACATAGAGACGGTCCCTACCCAACAACGGGCTACACAGGTGATTTTTTTTCTTAGATTTATAGAGCACTCTTTCTCTACAAATTACCATGACACTTAGGATATAACATATTTTTTCTTCCAAATACTTACTTCTCCTGGTTTTTCATTTTAAACTACCTTATACCATTTCATAAATGGGAGTTCTTAATTGATATACCTTCTTACAGACCTGGTGTTTTAAGTGGGAATGTCTTTTGTTCAAAACTCAGCTAAAGCTTAATCTGGCAAAATTTAAAAACATGTCCAATTTTGTTCAAATATAGAATTAATTTTCAAAGAATGCTTTTCACTCTTTAAGAATTAAAAAATCTTACTTTGTTGTATGGGAAATATTCCCCCCAAGATAAATTCAGTTTTCAACATTAAATGTGACTAAGCCAACTTTGAAAAGCATTGGTTAAGAAATAAAGAAGTTTGAAAGGAGTGAAAAAACACATTACACATGTGCATTACATCAAATCTTTAATTGATTTAAGTGTGTACCAGGTGGTCAAGCACACCAGTATATGCATCTGGAGATCTTCATACCAATATAAGCTGTCCCCTTCGAACATTTATTTCTGTTATTAGACAGTCAAACTAAATTGTCAAATGCATTAAACCTTAATGTGTGATGCCACATGTTGTTTAAGGTTGGAGGTAAATGTTTTCAATCCATTTATTTTAATTTGATTCAAAGTAGAAGCACTCCAGAACACCATTTATTTTCCCTTTGTCAAAAGGCAATGGAAACATTTTGTCTTGGAGAACATTTTCATAATATTATAGGCATTATTTGCTCTTGCTAGTCCTATAGACTGTGACCTCCACATTGATCAGGGACTCTGTCTGACCTATCTTGCCCCCCCTTCACCCCCCCACCATGCTTAGTACAGTGTTCGACAATTAGTAAGACTTTAAATGCTGTTATAATAATAACTATTTAGATTTTTCCCCATGTTAAAACTTAAGGACCATTTGAGGCCTCCATTTATGTGTGGTTCTGAACCCAGGTAGATAAAAGTTTATGGCATATAGTAATCCCAAGCACAAGCTCTGCATTTCCTGAAGTATGTTAGGGTTATTTAGGGAATTCTAATGTTGCTTGTCATGTCTTTTATGGACGTTAAATCTCCACTACAATGTTGGTTTAACCAAAGAGATTACAGTTAATTAAGGGTCACCTTACCCCAGGGGAGATGTGGAGGAAACTCTGTAATTGAATTTACTTGAATAGCCCAAGGTGTCCTTCTCTGATTGCTATTCCTGAGATCCCTCTTTCCTCCCTGCAAAACTTTTCTGCTTGGGAATCTGTCATTACCCAATGAACTTGTTCATCCAGAAAAGCAGTCCAGCATTTATACTGATTGAGATGGAGTTGGTCTTTTTTCCCCCAGCCCTGCCTCCCTCATGCCTTAGCACAGGAAAAAAACAGGGGCGCTGACTGAATGAAGAGGATACTGATTTAATACAGATTGGTTTAACCACTTTCTTAGATTTTCTTTAAAAATGCTCCAGCCTATTCACACAATCTCTTATTCCTGTCCTCCTTATTAATGGGAACTGTTTATCAGCATTAAATGTTTTAAATATATTCGGGAAACTATAATGTCCAGACTTCAGATTACACCTGAAGAACAGGTAAAGAGATTACTGAGCCACAGAAAGAGTTGATATTTGAATCTTGGTGTCTGTGATAGTCAGGCTCAAAGTGTCTTTGAAGTGATATGCAGACTTACATAATGCATAATAAAAGGAATTTCAACTCAAGTAACTTATGGTAATTGACTCTTGCTCACATACCCTTTCTTAAAACCCAGGAAGATCAGAGAGCTCAGCTTCAAAATGTGAAATTCTGTTTTTCAGAATGTTGGCAGAATTCACCTCTAAACCTGATTTTATCTTCCTCTTTGCAGACTCCTAGGAACCAAGAGTCTTGCAAGAACTGCACTTTCTATTTAAATCATCCATAAAGCTAACTTGCTCAGAACTCCACATAGCCTATTATTCAATATTACACCAGCTATGCCAGGGGGTGTGAGGGAAGAAGGAATTACACCCTATATTCCATATCAATGAGCTGAAAAGGAAGTTCGCATACATTTTTTTGGAAATTAGAATTGTAAACATACATGAGGTCCCAATCTCCATGTGGAAGTTCCTAGCATAACATTTATTTACTGAATTACTGAAAACTCTTCCTTGGAGGGGACATTTTTATGAGGGTAGAAATTTAGGTGGGGTATTTTATATTTTCATGACCTTTCTGTGTTGTTGGAGCTAAGATCAAACTGCCTTTTTCCTAATTAAAACAAGAAATCTGAAAATGGTTTCCATGTTCAATAATCCCAAACTAGGAAAAACTTTGTGTAATACCACAGCTGCCTTATGTAATCTAGCAAATCTTTGATGTTTAAATTGATCCTAGTGAATAGAGAGGAGCATTTCTGCAATACTGATTTTCTCTTTATTTTAGGTAGGTTCATTCAAAGGGCAAAATATATAAGCATTCAGCTTTTGACCCCACTAGCAAATATTTGATGTATGAATTAAACTGGACAGGGCTTTGCCAGAAGCTCTGTTTATGTTTTATTTCCAGGATGATTTTTTTCCCAGCATTTAATCACTTAAATGGAAGGAGATAAAGACATCTCTGACAAATTATGTTTATTGAACTAAATATCAACCAGGAAAATATTTTTTCATACATGACAAGTATTTATAAAGGGTTTGGCACACTATGTATCAGCAGATTCTATTTTTTTTTTTCTGGAAAAAAATTACCCACCATGTTGCAAATCTAGGAGCTACTACTATTGTCCCAACACTGCACACAAGGGTGAACTCAGAAGCAGAGGCAGAAAGATAAGATACATGAAAGGAAAAAAGTCACATGAAGTGTGATCAAGGATTATATGACACAGTTTCTTTCTTTGATTACCCTTCTTTAGAAACACGAAAAAATGTCTACAAAGAAAAAACGTTAGAGCTCATTCCTGAGAGTCAGAGGACCTAGGTTCTAATCTTGGCTCAGCCATTTGCCTGTTGTGTGACTTTAAGTAAGTCATTTAACTTCTCTGTGCCTCAGTTACCTCTTCTGTAAAATGGGGATTCAATAGGAGATTCCTCCTACTGAGGCTCTGAGCCCCATGTGGGGCAAAAACTGTGTTCAACTTGATTAACTTGTATCTATCCCAGCATTTAGTACACTGCTTGGCACATGTAAAGTGCTAAAATGCCACAATTGTTTTATTATTATTATTATTATTCTAGGAAATACTATTAACATTTCAAAAGAGGAGGAACTAATACCAACCAAACTAAGCATTAATAAGGATTAATAAGCATTAATTTTTGGTGAAGGAAGGAAGAAATGGAGGGAAATGATCTTTGGACACCAAGGAAAGAGAGGGGATTAGAAAGAAACCAGCAGATGCTAGAAACAGAAAACAAAGAGTCAACATCAGTCAATCAATTGCATTTATTGAGCACTGTAGGCAGAGCACTGTACTAAGAGCTTGGGAGAGTACAATATAACAGATTCCCTGCCCAATATGAGCTTGCAGTTTAGAGGTATCCTACAATCCAGGAGTCCTAGATTTCTACACAATCAGGCATTATGGCTCATATTCACATGATGAATTAGCATGAGGAAAGTAGTGTAAGGGACTTGATGCACAGTCAAAAAAAATTGGACTTATCACTCTTGACATTCACCCTAATGTTCAGATAATCCCTCAGCACGACAACAGAAAGACATTTTCATTTTTTAAAAGTTTACAACCACTCTCCTATTGCACCAGGAAGCCAAATAAATTTAAAAAAAAAAAAAACCTTGAAAGATCTACTGGGTTATTAGACTTAAATGATGAAAGAAGATCAACAAATTCATTCATTCATTCAGTCATATTTATTGAGCTCTTACTATGTGCAAAGCACTGAACTAAGAACTTGGAAAGTACAATAAAGGAATAAAAAGAGACAATCCCTGCCCACAATGGGCTCACAGTCTGGGGGGGGGGGGGGGGGGGGGGGGGAAGACAGACATCAATACAAGTAAACAGGCATTAATATAAATAAATAGAATTATAGATGTGTACATATATACATAAGTGCTGTGAGGAGGGGAGAAGGAGGAAGACCAAAGGGAGCAAGTCAGTGTGACACAGAAGGGAGTGAGCTGAGGAAAAGTGGTACTTAGTCTGGGAAGGCCTCTTGGAGGAGGTGCACCTTCAGTAGGGCTTTGAAGGGGGGGAGAGTGATTGGAGGATTTGAGGAGGGAGGGCACTCAGGCCAGAGGTAGGATGCAGGTGAGGGGTCAGCGGCGAGAGAGGCAAGATTGAGGCACAAGGAGAAGGTTCATTCATTCATTCATTCAATCGTGTTTATTGAGTGCTTACGGTGTGCAGAGCACTGTACTAAGCACTTAGGGAGTACAAATTGGCAACATATAAAGACGGTCCCTACCCAACAACGGGCTTACAGTCTAGAAGGGGGAGCACCAGAGGAGCAAAGTGTGAGGACTGGGATGTTCAAGGAGAGAACGGTGGTGAGGTAGGAGAAGGCAGGGTGATGGAGAGCTTAAAACCAATAGTGAGGAGTTTTTGTTTGCTATGGAGGTGGATAGACAACCACAGGAGATTTTTGAGGAGGGGGGTGAAATGCCCTGAATGTTTCTGTAGGAAGAAAATCTGGGCAGCGGAGTGAAATATGGGCTGAAGTGGGGAGAGGCAGGAGGTTAGGAGGTCAGAAAGGAGGCTGATGCAGTAATCTAGGTGGGGTAGGGTAAGTGATTGTACTAACATAGGAACAGTTTGAATGGAGAGGAAAGGGCAGATCTTGGCGATGTTGTGAAGTTGAGACTGACAGGATTTGGTGATGGATCGGATATGTGCATTGAATGAAATAGCAGAGTCAAGCATGACAGTTGCAGAATGGAAAGATTTTAAGAAGTGCACAAGAAATAAAAATGGTGAGCAGACAACATTTTGCAACAATACCATCCTCCCTGTTTCCAAAGCCCGTAACTTAGCATTATCCTTGAATCATCTCTCTTTCAACTCTCACGCTCAATCTATTTTTAAATCCTGTTGGTTATTCTTTCAAAATACTATTAAAAAATGTCCTGGATCTACCATTTCCTCTCCATTCAAATGGCCACCACCTAGTCCGGATACTCAACATATTCTGTGACATTGACCTCCCCATTCGTCTCCCTGCCTCCAGCCTCTCCCCTCTCCTGTCTGCACTTCACTCGGCTACTCAGATCATCTTTCTAAAAATTATATTCTAAATACATCTTTCCATTCAAAACCTTCCTTCTTCACATTAAACAATTTTCTAAAAATTGACTTTAATCAACCAATCATATTTATTGCCCGCATACTGTGTGCACAGCTCTCGACTAAACTCTTGGGAAACTACAACACAACAATATAACAGACATAGTCCCTACCTACAACGAGTTTGCCTCTTGAAGATAATCCATGAAGCCCCTTCCTCTTACTTTTCTATTCTCTTCACTCATCCTACCTCACATTCTCTGTCCCTCCCACCCTCACCTTCTCACTGTGTATCGGTTTTGGAGTTGGGGTTTTTTTAATGGTATTTGTTTAGCATTTATTAGTGTCAAGCACTGTTCTAAGTGCTGGGGTAGATACAAGTTTATCAGGTTGGATTCAGTGCCTGTCCCACAGGGAGCTCACAGTCTAAATTGGAAGGAGGAAGATTTAACTCCCATTTTATAGATGAGGAAACTGAGGCACAGAGAAGTTAAGTGACTTAGTCCAGGTCACGCAGCAAGCGATAGCAGAGTCAGGATTAGAATCTAGGTCCTCATGCTCCCAGGCCCATACCCTTTCCACTAGACTATGCTGCATATCTCATTCTTTACTGTTCCTATCTGCAGTCCCTGACTCATGACCTTTTTTCTTCCATAAACTCTCTCCTATTTTGAATCTGTCAGACCAAAATTCCTCTCAACTTCAAACCGCTTTTAAAATTCTATATAATGAGAAGCAGGCCAAATGAAAGATCATGGGCCTGGAAGACAGGAAACCTGTAATCTAATCTCACTCCATCACTTCCCTGCTGTGTGACCTTGGGCACCTCATTTAACTTCTCTGGGCTTCAGTTTCTTCATCTGTAAAATGAGGATTAAATATCTGTTTTCCATCCCCATTAGACTGTGAGCTCCAGGATCTGTTTCTACTCCATATAGCACATGTACTGCATGCTTTATTTATCATTCATTATATTTATTTATTTATTTACTTATTTATATATGTATGTACGTATGTATATTAATGTCTGTCTTCCCTGCCTGAATGTGAGTTCATTGTGGGCAGAGATGTGTCTATATGTTGTTATATTGTACTCTCTCAAGTGCTTAGTACAGTGCTTTGCACACAGTAAGCACTCAATAAATACAAATGAATGACTGAATGAATGAATACTTGGTACAGTGCTTAGTACTTAACAAATATTATCATTATTATATGCTCCAGGGGGCTTTCCCTAATTAATTTTTCCTCCTAGGTCACTTCCTCCCTACTATGAACTCAGCACCTTTGCTCCTCTTCAGCACTTTTGCTCTCATTACTTCCTACTGCATTTTTGTACATACTGTTTTACAGATGCAACTGGGGGGAGAGCAGAGGAAGCAAGTCAGAGCAATGCAGAATGGAGTGGGAGATATTTAATCCTCAAGGCCCTACTGAGAGCTCACCTCCTCCAGGAAGCCTTCCCAGACTGAGCCCCCCCTTCCTCTCCCCCTCCCCCCCCATCCCCGCGCCTTACCTCCTTCCCCTCCCCACAGCACCTGTATATATGTATATATGTTCGTACATATTTATTACTCCATTTATTTATTTTATTTGTACATATTTATTCTATTTATTTTATTTTGTTAATATGTTTTGTTTTGTTCTCTGTCTGCCCCTTCTAGACTGTGAGCCCGCTGTTGGGTAGGGACCGTCTCTATATGTTGCCAACTTGTACTTCCCAAGCACTTAGTACAGTGCTCTGCACACAGTAAGTGCTCAATAAATACGATTGAATGAATGAATGAATGAGACGAGGAAAAGTGGGGTAAGTCTGCAAAGGCCTCTTGGAGGAGATGCGCCTTAAGTAAGGCTTTGAGGAGGGGGAGAGTAATTGTCTGATGAATTTGAGGATGGAGGGCATTCCAGGCCAGAGGCAGAACATGGGCCTGGGATCAGTGGCAAGACAGGTGAGATTGGGGCACAGTGAGGAGTTTAGCACCAGAAGAGTGAAGTATGCAGGCTGGGTTGAGGAAGGAGAGAAGCTAGGTGAGGTAGGAGGGGGCAAGATGATGGAGTTCTTTAAAGTCAGTGGTGAGGAGTTTTTGTTTGACATGGAGGTGGATGGGCAACAACTGGGGATTTTTGAGCAGGGGGTGGCATGTTCTTAATGTTTTTGTAGAAAGATGATCCGGGAAGTGGAGTGAAGTAAGACAGACAGGAGGTTGGGAGGTCAGCAAGGAGGCTGATGCAGTAATCTAAGCAGGATAAGATGAGTGATTTTTATTAACGTGGTTGCAGTATGGACAGAGAGGAAAGGGCAGATTTTAGTGATGCTGTGAAGGTGGGATGGACAGGATTTGGTGACAGATTGACTTAGAAGAGTCAAGGATAACACCAAGGTTACAAGCTTGTGAAACAGAAAGGATGGTGGTGCCATCTACAGTGACAGGAAAGTCCAGGAAAGGATAGGGTTTGGGTGGGAAGATAAGGAGCTCTGTTTGGACATGTTAAGTTTGAAGTGACAATACAACATCCAAAGAGACGTGTCTTGAAGGCAGGAGGAGATTTGAGCCTGGAGAGAGGGAAAGAGAGGGAAAGAAGAGGACATGTACATTTGGGTATCATCTGATTAGAGATGGTAGCTGAAGCAGTGGGAGAGAATGAGTTATCCAAGGGAATGGAAGATGAGGAAAAGTGGGGATTAGTCTGGGAAGGCCTCTTGGAGGAGATTTACTTTCAGTAAGGCTTTGAAGTGGGGGAGAGTGATTGTCTGTTGGATTGGAGTGTAGATGGAGAATAGAAGGGGACTTAGAACTGAACCTTGAGGGACCCCTACAGTTAGGGGGTGGGAGGCAGATGAGGAGCCCACAAAGGAGACTGTGAATGAATGGCCAGAGAGATATGAACTAGGAGAGGACAGAGTAAGTGAAGCCAAGGTTATAATGTTTCCAGAAGAAGGGGTGGTCCAGAGTGTCAAAGGCAGCTGAGAGGTTGAGGAGGACTAGGATGGAGAAGAAGCCATTGGATTTGCTCTTCCCACCCTCTCCCAGCCCACAGCACTTAGGTATATATCTGTAATTTTATTTACTTGAATTGATGTCTGTCTCCCCACCCCCACCCTACACTGTGAGCTCATTGTGGGCCGGGAATGTCACTCACTGTTTATTGTTTTATTGTACTTTCCCAAGCACTTAGTACAGTGCTCTTCACACAGTAAGTGCTTAATGAATATGATTGGTTGCTTTATTGATTGAGCACTTCTCCATCCTATTTGTAAATGATTTTTTTTCTGTATCCCCTGATAGATTGTGAGCAGAGATCATATTTCTTCTATTATACTCTCTAAACACCCAATAAAAATTATTGATTAAATGGAAGAAGGTGGTAGGAGAAACCTGAGCACTGAACAGTGAACAGGTATTCATCAGAGGTAAAAATTTCATAGTACTGAGAAATACTGACCTAACTCCCTAAGGTGATTTTTCAAAAACTTCTGAACAAAAGTTTTGGTGTTTTATGCCAGAGCCTGAAGCAAATTACTAAATTTCATCTAGACATCTTGCTGAAGAAAACTTTTCTCAGCTTTAAGTAAATGATGCACTTGTGAAGGAAGGATTATAAACTTGTGAGTCAGGAAAATGAAGAACTTAAGTCACTAAGTATAATTTAGGCTTGATAGAGTCATCATTGGAGAAGGGGATCTAGGAGATGAATTTAAGTGATTGAACAGACTATTAAGTAAATATCACACGTAACCATCACAGCCAATCATAAATACCTAGCTTCAACCCAATAGCCCAGCAGTGGAAATTTTCATCACACAAGATTGTTAAAAAGAAGTCTTTCTTTGTAGCCATTTGACTATATTATCAGCTGAATGAGCTTCATTTCCCAATCATTCATGATTCCTTTAAACCTACATGCCACTGTGCTACTTTTGGATTTGAGAAACTCCCCACAAAAAGGAAATTAAGTGAATACTATTGGAAACAAGCAGCGACCTGTTCCACAGTTTGGTTATTTAGCACTGATTATTAAGAAAACTGGTGTCTCTCAATCTCAGCACAATCAACATCATGATATTATGTAAGAAGTGACATTTTGTAGGAAGGTAAGAATAAAAGAAGCAAGATTTGAGTTTTGCTCCATTTAATAATAATAATAATAATAATGGTATTTGTTTAGTACTTACTATGTGCCAAACACTGTTCAAAGCGCTGGGGTACATACAAGGTGATCAGGTTGACCCATGTAGGATGCACAATCTTAATCCCCATTTTACAGATGAGGTAACTGAGGCACAGAGAAGTTAAGTGGCTTGCCCAAGTTCACAAGCAGACAAGTGGCAGAGCTGGGATTAAAACCCACATCCTCAGACTCCCAAGCCCATGCTCTTTGCACTAAGCCACACACTTCCTTTCCTTAAGAAAGAAGGGTATAGTGAAATACTGGCAGAGGGCCTGCACCAGGGTTTTTCTGTAACCCCTAATAAATTGCAAGTTCTTTTGGTGGAACGATTATGTCACTCATACTTTTTTTCCATTTCTAACAGCCAGTAACTCAGTTATCTGCACAAAGCTGGTTCTCAATATACACTTTTATCAAAAAAAATCCTGTCTTCATGACTTCATCCTAATATTTTCCAGTCCTCATGTTAAATTTTGAAAAGAATGAACAAGGATTTTTTATGACATTCGTTAAGCGCTTACTATGTGCAGAGCACTGTTAACCAGGAATATTAGGAATACTGTAAAGGCTTTATGTAGCTGCTGTGACCTCATTCTCTGCATTTAGATTCTCCTGTGCTCTTACCTGCACATAGGAAGTGCTCAATAAATATGGCTGATTGATACACTTGCTTTATATAGATATGACCACTATGACCTCACTCTCCCCCATTAGATTGTAAGTTCCTTGATAATCATAATGATGACATTTATTAAGTGCTTACTATGTGCAAAGCACTGTTCTAAGTGCTGGGGAGGTTACAAGGTGATCAGGTTGCCCCATGTGGGGCTCAGAGTCTTAATCCCCATTTTACAGATGAGGCAACCGAGGCACAGAGAAGTTAAGTGACTTGACCAAAGTCACACAGCTGACAAGTGGCAGAGCTGGGATTTGAACCCATGACCTCTGACTCCAAAGCCCATGCTCTTTCCAATGAGCCATGCTGCTTCCCACTTCTTCCTCCTTCCCTCTTCTTAGAACCCATGTCCTGACTCCCAAGCCTATGCACTTGGCCCTAGGCCATGCTGCTTCACTAGTACAGCACTTACTAAGCACTTAACAAATAGCATCAAAAACAAAAAGCAACCAGTGAAGGGAGGTGGGCTTAATGTCTCCCACTCTGAAGACTTTTTGGCAGACAGAGGTCCCTGGGGGACAGGGGTGGGGAGGATGCACAGGGTGGCCAGTGAAGAGAAGCCAGGCAGAAGACAGGGACTGTGTCCAACCTGATAAGCTTGTATTCACCCCAGTGCTTAGGATAGCATCTGGCAAATAGTAAGCCCTTAACCAAATACCACCACCAGTGTGTTACCTTGTTTGCACCCCTGCACTTAGAACAGTGCTTGACCCATAGTAAGCACTTAACAAATAAGCTCTCTAGGCTGTAAGCTTGTTGTAGGCAGGGAATGTCACTGAGAAGCAGCTGGTGCGTGTAGTGGACAGAGTCTCAGACTGGGAGTCAGAAGGTCATGGGTTCTAATCCCCGCTCTGCCGCTTGTCTGCTGGGTGACCTTGGGCAACTCACTTCACTTCTCCGGGCCTCAGTTCCCTCATCTGGAAAATGGGGTTTGAGACTATGAGCCCCATGTGGGACAATTTGATTACCTTGTATCTACCCCAGCACTTAGAACAGTGCCTGGTACATCGTAAGCACTTAATAATAATAATAATAATAATAATAATAATAATAATAATAATAATGGTATTTGTTAAGCGCTTATGACATGCCAAGCACTGTTATAAGCACTGAGATAGATACAAGGTAATCAGGTTGGATCCAGGCCCTGTCTCACCTAGAGAAGCAGAGAAGTACCTAGAGAAGCAGCATGGATCAGTGGAAAGAGCCCGGGCTCGGGATTCAGAGGTCGTGGGTTAAATCCCACCTTCACCACTTGTCAGCTGTGTGACTTTGGGCCAGTCACTTGACTTCTCTGTGCTTCAGTTACCTCATCTGTAAAATGGGGATGAAGACTGTGAGCCCCACTTGGGACAACCTGATCACTTTGTATCTCCCCCAGCACTTAGAACAGTGGTCGGCACATAGTAAGGGCTTAACCAATGCTATCATTATTATTATTACCTGGGGCTCACAGTCTTTATCCCCATTTACAGATGAGAAGAAGCAGCATGACTCAGTGGAAAAAGCCCGGCCTTTGGAGTCAGAGGTCAGGGGTTCAAATCCCGGCTCTGCCAATTGTCAGCTGTGTGACTTTGGGCAAGTCACTTAATTTATCTGTGCCTCAGTTCCCTCATCTGTAAAATGTGGATTAAGACTGTGAGTCCCATGTGGAACAACCCGATCACCTTGTATCACCTTGTCCTCGTAGGACAACCTAATCACCTTGTATCCCCCCCAGCGCTTAGAACAGTGCTTCACACATAGTAAGCACTTAACGAATACCACCATTATTATTATTATTATTATTATGGGTTCAAATCCTGGCTCCGCCAATTGTCAGCTCTGTGACTTTGGACAAGTAATTTCACTTCTCTGTGCCTCAGTTCCCTCATCTGTAAAATGGGGATCAAGACTGTGAGTCCCATGTGGAACAACCTGATCACCTTGTATACCCCCAGCACTTAGAACAGTGCTTTGCACATAGTAAGTGCTTAACAAATACTATTATTATTATTATTATTATTATTATTATGAAGTCACTGAGGCCCAGAGCAGTTCATTCAGTCATATTTATTGAGCACTTCCTGTGTGCAGAGCACTGGACTAAGCACTTAAAATGGCTTAACAAATACGACCTTTGCTGTATTGGCCTTTCCCACAGTAAATGGCCCGAATGAGTGAATGTGAGCAGGGAGGGCCAACCCCTTGGGTGCCCCTTCCCCCATGTCCCCCGGGAGCGATCATGACCTTTTATTATTATTATTACTATCATAGTATTTCATAAGCATTTACTATGTGTCAGGCATAATGTCTAAGCTCTGGGGTAGATAAAAGTTAATCAGGTTGGGCATAGTCCCTGTGTCAACTGCAGACTCTAATTAGTGCCTTCTAGGTCTGTTGCATTTCCAGGTGCTAAGTGCAGTGCTCTGCACTTTGATGGGTCTCAATTAATCCATCAATCAATGGTAATTATTGAGTGCTTACTGTGCAGAGCCCTGTATTAAGCATTTAGTGTTGTACTAAGCTCAATAAAAGCTACTGTCAGTTTTATTGTTTCACAAGGAATTTCAGTGAATTTAACAGCTGTGTATGAAGGAGGCCAATAATTAATCAGTCAATTGCATTTACTGAACACTTACTGTATGCAGAGCACTGTACTAAGTGCTTGGGAGAGTACAATACAACTGGGTTGGTAGACATGTTCCCTGCCCACATTGAAGGGACACAGAGATTAATATTAATAAATAAATTATGGATAAGTACATGAGTGCTGTGGGGCTGAGGGGACAGTGAATAAAGGGAATAAATCAGGGCAATGCAGTAGGGAATGGGAGAAAAGGAAATGAGGGCATAGTAAGGGAAGGCCTCTTGGAGGAGATGTGCCTAGTCATGCAAAGCCAAAATGAGAAAATAAGAGAGTTAATGAGAGTTTACAGATAGTCAATCAGTCAATCAATCAATAACATTTATTGAGCAGTTACTGTATGCAGAGCACTGTACTATGCACTTGGGAGAGTACACTATAACAGTGTAGCAGACACATTCCCTGCCCAAAATGAGTTTACAATCCAGGGGTGGAGACACACATTAATATAAATAAACTATAGATATGTACATAATTGCTGTGGGGCTGGGTGGGGGGGGAATGAATAAAGGGAGCAAGTCAGGGTGAAACAGAAGGGAGTCAGGGTGAAACAGAAGGGAGTGGGAGAGAAGGAAAAGAGGGCTTAGTCAGGGAAGTCCTCTTGGAAGAGATGTGCCTTCCATAAGGCTTTAAAGTGGGGGACAGTAATTGTCATATAAGAAAAGGGAGGACATTCCAGGCCAGAGGCAGGATGTGGGTGAGAGGTCAGCAGGAAAATATATGAGATCAAGGTACGGTGAGTAGGCAGACATTAGAGGGTGAAGTGTGCAGGCTGGGTGGTAATGGGAGAGTAGTGAGGTGAGGTAGGATGGGGCAATGTGATTGAGTGCTTTAAAGCTGATGGTAAGGAGTTTTTTGTTTGATGCAGAGGTGGATGAGCAACCACTGGACATTCTTGAGGAATGGGGAAACATAGATTAAACACTTCTGCCAAAAAAAGATCTGAGCAGCAATGTGAAGTATGGACTAGAATGGGGAGAGACTGGAGTGGGGAGAGATAAAAGGCAAGTCAGCAAGGAGGTTGATACAGTAATCAAGGCAGAATAGGATAAGTGCTTGGATTAAAATGGTAGCAATATGGATGGAGAGGAAAGGACGGATTTAAGTGATGTTGTGGAGTTTGAATTGAAAGGATTTAGTGTTAGATTGAATATGTTGGTTGAACGAGAGAGAGGACTCAAAGAAAATATCAAGGTTATGGGCTTTTGAGATAGGAAGGATGGTAGCACTGTCTATGGTGATGCAAAAGTCAGGGGTAAAACAGGGTTTGGGTGGGAAGATAAGGAGTTCTGTTTTGGACAGGTTAAATTTGAAGTGACAGCAGGACATCCAAGTAGAGATGTCTTGAAGGCAGGAGAAAATGTGAGACTGCAGAGAAGGAGAGATATCAGGGCTGGAGATGTAGATTTGGGAATCATCCTCATAGAGGTGGTAGCTGTAGCCTTGTGAGAGAATGAATTCCCCAAGTGTGTGGGTGTAGAAGGAGAATAGGAGAATTGAATCTTGATGGACACCCACAGTTAGGGGTGGGGAGGGGTTGCTTGGAAGAAAACTGATAGAGGCTGGCTCAAGAGGAGGGGGATGAAGGATGGTGCTGGAACAGGATGACAGGGATGGGGTGGAGTGGTGGGAATGGCCCAAGGGGTGGGGAGCATTCAGAAAGAGGAGTGGGAGGATGGGGTGCATTGGGATGGGAGGTCTGGGATGGTCTGACTGGAAAGTGGGGACTGAGGGCTATTGGCAAGATCAGGGAAGTTAAAGGGTCATAGGAAAAATAATCATCCATAACTGGCTGTCAAAGTACAAAAAAAAAAGAGTTCAGGGCAAAAATATTCTCTCTCCACCTAGCGTGGCACTTGTGTAGAGGTGAAAGATTTAGAAAGCAGCTAGATCATTCATTCATTCAACCATATTTATTGAGTGCTTACTTGTTCAGAGCACTGTACTAAGCACTTGGGAAAGTACAATACAACAATTAACAGACACATTCCCTGCCCACAATGAGCTTACAGTCTAGAGGGTGAAGGTCTCACAGTGAAAGTGCACTGAACAGGAAACTATGCAAAGGTTTTTCAAAAGATAGAAGGAGGTTGTTCCGGTCACCCTGATATCACTATCAACAGTAATTCCTGCCTGGAATTGATACCAATATATAGTGCTCTTTTTTTAACCTAGATGAGATTCTTCACCTATTTTCTCCTTTATTCCACCAACATTTTTCTGCATTTAGTTTAGTGTTCTCCCTCTTTCCCTGTTTAGGGTCCTTCCCCCTTCCTATTAAATTTGTCACGAAGAGCTCTTCCTGACTCTATGAAACAATAGCAGATAGACTCCTGAGGGCTGCCTAAATACTGAGATTTATAGCTTGCTCTCTGAACCAGCAGATGCTACACTGTAATAGTCTCCTTTCATATAAATTTCAAAGGTGAGCAATATTTATCAGTTCAACCAGGGCCAAGGGCTGACATTAAGCAAATTTCAAGGGTTATTTGAAGTTAATTGAGGTTTAATCATGTAATGGTTTTATAAGTAGTCACAGTGTTTCTGTTCCAAAGAAGCTACACTTAATTAAAAAAAAAAAACAACAGAAAAAGAGCATTTATCATGCATTTTGGGTCAGACAAGGAACTTTCTTCCTCTGTGGTTGGTGATGTGGGACAGGGGTCATGAAGGAATAAGAAATGTTCTGGATAAACACACAAATTATCCTAATGCACTGAACTTCTGTCTTTTGGGCAATGAACTGGAGTCCCAGCTGGAGACAGACTCCAGCAAAGACAGCAGTAATTTTTTGCATTTTAGTCCTGTTGACTTTTGGTACTTCTCATCAGTGGTGAGATAGATGCTTAGCCCCAGTGGTTTTTAACAAGGAAACGTCTAAGGTTTTCCACATTAATGGAGCCAGATTCAATAAATGTATTCAAAAGCAGATGGAAGCCCTCAAATGAAATATCTGGTTTAGGAGTTCATGTAACTTCCATCAGCCCCTCTCTATTGAATCCTGAATTTGTGGTCCATTCATCTTTTTTAAGAGGAATGACAAAGAGTAGAAAATTCCAAACACCGTATCACTACACCACACCCTCAGTTATCAGTAGCACTAGAAAGACAACGCAGATTCCTGCCGTCTTCTACTACTGTGACCAGATGGTCATACTTCCTAAATAATACCCATTTATAATGCTGTTTGGGTTATTATGAGGATGGATTCAACAGTTTCGCCTAAGCATTTTGATCTTTTAGGAGTAAAAAGGCTATAAAAGAATAAAGTACCAGATGCATTTATGTTGCTTCTTTCCTCCAAATAGCCTCACTCGCTTTCACGTTTATTATTGGAAGCATCCCTAGGGATTTAGTCCTATTTTACCACTGAGGAAAGTGCCTTGTGTGACAAACCATGATCATCAACAAGAGGGGAATGTCTCCCACTTGTAACTAGATTCTCTAAAATACTCGGAAGTAAAACAGGAAGGGAAGAATGTTCTCTCTAGGCAGAGATTGCTCATAAAGTGAAACCATATACTAAATGGAGTTGCCTTCACAGCAGCTTTTAAAAACCCTTACATCGAAACGATCAGATTTATCCTATCCTTTCCTGCCTTAACTCAGCCCTCTCTTCTGCCAGACAAAACTATTTCTCCTCCCTTATTGACACCCATGCCCATCACCCCCGCCAGCTCTTCCGTACATTCAACTCCCTTCTCAGGCCCCCGGTTCCTCCCCCTCCTCCTTCCCTCACCCCCAAC
This sequence comes from Tachyglossus aculeatus, assembly GCF_015852505.1. NCBI lineage: Eukaryota > Metazoa > Chordata > Mammalia > Monotremata > Tachyglossidae > Tachyglossus > Tachyglossus aculeatus. The sequence goes on along the minus strand of NC_052070.1, from coordinate 91,850,629 downwards.
GATCTGGCCTCCTACTTCATTAACAAAATTAAATCCATCAGGTCTGACCTCCCCAAAGTCTCTTCCCCCCTTTCTCCAACCTCCCGGCTCTCAACACTCTCTGCTACTCTCCCATCCTTCCCAGTGGTATCCTCAGAGGAACTCTCCTCCCTCTTCTCAAGTGCTACTCCGGCCACCTGTGCTTCTGACCCCATTCCCTCTCATCTTATGAAATCTCTCGCTCCATCCCTTCTCCCCTCCTTAACTTCCATCTTCAACCGCTCACTCTCCACTGGTTCCTTCCCCTCTGCCTTCAAACATGCCCATGTCTCTCCCATCCTAAAAAAACCCTCTCTTGACCCCACCTCACCTTCTAGTTATCGTCCCATATCCCTCCTACCATTCCTTTCCAAACTCCTTGAACGAGTTGTCTACACGCGCTGCCTAGAATTCCTCAACAACAACTCTCTCCTCGACCCCCTCCAGTCTGGCTTCCGTCCCCTTCATTCCACAGAAACTGCGCTCTCAAAGGTCACCAATGACCTCCTGCTTGCCAAATCCAACGGCTCATACTCTGTCCTAATCCTCCTCGACCTCTCAGCTGCCTTTGACACTGTGGACCACCCCCTTCTCCTCAACACGTTATCTGACCTTGGCTTCACAGACTCCGTCCTCTCCTGGTTCTCCTTTTATCTCTCCTGTCGTTCTTTCTCAGTCTCTTTTGCAGTCTCCTCCTCCCCCTCCCATCCTCTTACTGTGGGGGTTCCCCAAGGTTCAGTGCTTGGTCCCCTTCTGTTCTCAATCTACACTCACTCCCTTGGTGACCTCATTCGCTCCCACGGCTTCAACTATCATCTCTACGCTGATGACACCCAGATCTACATCTCTGCCCCTGCTCTCTCCCCCTCCCTCCAGGCTCGCATCTCCTCCTGCCTTCAGGACATCTCCATCTGGATGTCCGCCCGCCACCTAAAGCTCAACATGTCGAAGACTGAGCTCCTTGTCTTCCCTCCCAAACCTTGTCCTCTCCCTGACTTTCCCATCTCTGTTGACGGCACTACCATCCTTCCCGTCTCACAAGCCCGCAACCTTGGTGTCATCCTCGACTCCGCTCTCTCATTCACCCCTCACATCCAAGCCGTCACCAAAACCTGCCGGTCTCAGCTCCGCAACATTGCCAAGATCCGCCCTTTCCTCTCCATCCAAACCGCTACCCTGCTAATTCAAGCTCTCATCCTATCCCATCTGGACTACTGCACTAGCCTTCTCTCTGATCTCCCATCCTCGTGTCTCTCTCCACTTCAATCCATACTTCATGCTGCTGCCTGGATTATCTTTGTCCAGAAACGCTCTGGACATATTACTCCCCTCCTCAAAAACCTCCAATGGCTACCGATCAATCTGCGCATCAAGCAGAAACTCCTCACCCTGGGCTTCAAGGCTCTCCATCACCTTGCCCCCTCCTACCTCACCTCCCTTCTCTCCTTCTACTGCCCAGCCCGCACCCTCCGCTCCTCCACCACTAATCTCCTCACTGTACCTCGCTCTCGCCTGTCCCGCCATCGACCCCCGGCCCACGTCATCCCCCGGGCCTGGAATGCCCTCCCTCTGCCCATCCGCCAAGCTAGCTCTCTTCCTCCCTTCAAGGCCCTGCTGAGAGCTCACCTCCTCCAGGAGGCCTTCCCAGACTGAGCCCCTTCTTTCCTCTCCCCCTCGTCCCCCTCTCCATCCCCCCGTCTTACCTCCTTCCCTTCCCCACAGCACCTGTATATATGTATATATGGTTGTACATATTTATTACTCTATTAATTTATTTATTTATTTATTTTACTTGTACATTTCTATCCTACTTATTTTATTTTGTTGGTATGTTTGGTTCTGTTCTCTGTCTCCCCCTTTTAGACTGTGAGCCCACTGTTGGGTAGGGACTGTCTCTATGTGATGCCAATTTGTACTTCCCAAGCGCTTAGTACAGTGCTCTGCACATAGTAAGCGCTCAATAAATACGATTGATTGATTGATTGATTGATTTAGGGGAAGGCAAAATTTTCAGGGACAGGGCTAAAAAATGGGAAAGATTGAACAATTGTACAGGAAGCTGTGCAGATGGAAAATATAAGTAGGATCCAAAGAGATTTGGATAAATATGTAGTTCTGCATTTGACCGCCACAGTTTGTGTGAATTAATGGGTAGAACTACCTATTTTCCAGCAGTTCATTCCATGAGGCACCTCTGATCTGTGGAATGGCTTAGGTGCCACATTTCAGCACCATCTCAGGTTTGGTCCAGGCTGGGGAACAGTCTAAACAACAGTAACTGGAACACTACATAATTCTCCTTTTGAAACCCCAGGAGACAGAGAAATATCAGATTGTCTCGAAGTCACCTGGTTTGAGCCAATAAGGGGCCACCATTAACCATCCCCAGTTTGTGGGGAGGGGCTGTTTCAGAGATCATCAATCTAGCAGCCACTTTTATGGCCCACTCACACCATCTCTGAAACACTGAGTGACTGAGTGATAGTGGTATCACCACTAATGTCACTTGCCCCATAGCCTGTCTGGAAGAGGGGAAAGAAAGGGTCTCAGCAGGGCACAAGTGACAGTGCCAATAGCAAATGCCAAGGTCACATCCTTACCTAGACTGGGCCTGAGGCAAAAAGACAAGAAATTCAGGCCAAAATGGATCATTTTTTTTCTGTCCTGGCAGGAAACTTCTATCTGTCCAGAAAAGCCATTTCGGCTGTGGTGATGATGGGAGGAACAGGAGCTGTTACACCGTTGCCACCACCAACACACTACCACCATAGTCATGTGCTTCTGTCCCATCACCTCGGACTCCTATTGGTTCCCACCTTTGACCTCTTGGAGAGCAGGATAGAAGAAAAGATCCTGACTATCCTGTCTAAAATCGAACAGTGGGTCATCTTCGCTTATACTTCAAAATCCTAAGAGCCCTAGAGTTAAACAATTACCCTGATTATTCTCCCTGATTTCCTGTTTGCAGCCAGCTTGTGTTTACTCTGGGCAGCGAATCACTGTCAGGGTGGCATTGCTTCTCTGTCACCATTCCTTTCCCTCCCACCATGGCTCCCGAGGGAGCTGAGTCATGGCAGCCATACTGATAGCACAATCCCAGGCCATATCAGTCCACCATTCAACTCTAGCACTTACATACTGCTTTATACCCACGCTCAACATTTATGTATACATATTTACTCAGGTGTACTTTCAATTTATTTTGATTACTCTGTAAATTGATTTTTAACACTTTTGTAAGCTTGTCACCCCAGTAACTGTGTCAGCTCCTTGTGGATAGGGAATGTATCACTTGCTTGTTCTGGACTTCCCACACACTTAGTACAGTGTATCGCACCCAATACATGCTATTACTATCAGTCACTTGTATTTATTAAGAGTTTACTGTGTGCAGAGCACTCTACCATAGGCTTAGGAGAGTAGTGTGGCTCAGTGGAAACAACATGGGCTTGGGCGTCAGAGGTCATGGGTTCTAATCCCAGTTCTTCCACTGATCAACTGTGTGACTTTGAGCAAGTCACTTAACTTCTCTGTGCCTCAGTGACCTCATCTGGAAAATGGGGATTAAGACTGTGACCCCCATGTGGGACAACCTGATTACCTTGCATCTCCCCCAGCGTTTAGAACAGAGCTTGACACATAGTAAGCACTTAACAAATGCCAAAAGTATTATTACCATTATTATTATTCAACAGAGTTGGTAGATGTGTTCCCTGCACAAAATGAGTTTACAGTCTAGAAGGGAGTTTACAATCTACAGTCTACTACTACTAGAATCACCAGCAATGCCCATCTGCTGCAGCCTTCATTTTTAGTGATATCTGTGGAATGCACTGTACTAAGTGCTGAGGTAGATACAAGATGGATCTGGCTGGACACAATCCATGCTGTAACTAGGACTCACAGTCTTAATCCCCATTTTACAGATGACAGAACTGAGGCACAGAGAAATTAAATGACTTGACCAAGGTCACACAGTAGACATGTGGAAGAGCTGGGTTTAGAAACTAGGTCTTCTGATGCCCAGGCCCATGCTCTTTTCACTAAGCTGTGCTACTTCTCAAAAACACACTCTCAAATGATTCTATGGGTCCTGGGGTACACACTCATATAGGAGCATGGCATTACTATTCCCCCTCACTTAAGGCCACCTAAATGTCCCTATGTGGAATTTAGTCTGTCCTGAAATTGAGAAGAACACTTTGCTTCAAGACCTAAAGCTCCAAATTTGCAGATAACATTATATAGCCCAGCTCTAGTAAAGTGCCATGAATTTTCCAATAAAACAGCATAATGAGAAACAGAAGAGGCTCCGCAACCTGTCTGCTGTGTGACCTCGGGCAAGTCACTTAACTTCTTGGTGCTTCAGTTACCTCATCTGTAAAGTGAAGATTAAGACTGTGAACCCCATGTAGGACATGGACTGTGTCCAACCTAATTAGCTTGTATCTACCCCAGCATTTAGTACAGTACCCAACACATTGTAAGCACTTAAGAAATACCATTATAAAAAGAGTTTAATTTTACTCTTAGTTTGGCCATTAATTACTTGCTACTTTGTGTTGGGTAAAGAAAACTTGGAAAAAAACATTATTTTGAGAAACACAACCCCCTGGTGACTAACTTTCCCCATCTGTAAAATGGAGATAATAGTGTCTCTAAGGGACTTGAAAAGATTACGTGTTTGAGGGCTGAGTTTCTCACTCTATAAACCCAAAGCAGTGTTTTGGCAGCGTTGCTAAGTAGTCCTTAATGGTCACCCAAGACCAAGACAAAGGCTCTTCCTCACCACCAGTCTTCAGACACTTTAAAGAAAGACACTTTTGGCATATGTTCAATAAAAAAGCCAGAATTTACCATTATATAGCATAGCACTTCTCATCCAGAAAATAACTGTCCCTTGGGGAAGTTTTACAAGCTAGACCAGTGTGAAACAGCCTCCTGAATCACTGAAGTCGTCATTAGTCTAACTGGTTTTCAGCACTTAAACAACAACCAGTACCATTCTGAGCTCCTAACAAAAGGTCCTGGGGACCTCAAAACAAAATCACTTTTCACTTTTATTCTTCAACAATTGTCTTTTTGAACACCCCCCATCTTATCTTATCCTTAGCACCCACTGTCTCCCCATTTAGTTCTAGAGTACCAAATCAAGGATGAGATGTATCTGGATGATTTAAAACATGACCTCGTCGATGTCTCTCTTTACTCTAGTGAATATTGCAGCACATCATTATATATTTGTGAAACAAAACTTGTGGGAGCAAAGAAATGGATTTTAAACTTGACGTGTTTGAGAAAATCAAGGCCACATTTTCTCTAGGTTAGTATTATTGATTACTGACACCTAGAGGTCTGACACATAATCAATAGACCCCCTGACCCATATATGTGACACGGTCTGTAGGGACTTTAAAAACAAGAAGTGAACATGGCAGCTCTGATTCAAGCTTTTCATAGAAAAGAATTACTTTTTTTTTCCTTTTGGAAGACAAGCCATTTCTCCTCAAATTCCTGCAGCCATCTGAGGAACAAGTAATAAGAGGCTGTGTTCATTTCTACTGCCTTATTTTCATGCAAACGCACCAAGTCAGCCATTAAGGCAAGTTGCCAGATGAATTTTTGTTTCTTTTTCACAGAGCTAGAGGCTATAGAACCATCTCTTAGAGAGACACCTCACTGTAGGGGAAGGGCTTTTGAAAATGATGAGATGACTTCCAAGAAAGGCGGGGTGGGCTAATATGAGATGAGGAAAAGGACAGAACAAAAAATCTTACAAGGGAACCTCAGGAATGGAACTACTTTAGTTCAAACCACCAACAGTAAAGTCAATTCCCTGTCACAAGTGGAGAAGTAAGCCAAGGGATTGAGGCAAATAGGTGAGAAGTAGCAAGGGATCTATTGTCATGGGATGGAAAGCCCAAGGAACAGCACTCTGCCTCTTTGTCACTCAAACATCTATCTACTTCTGGCCCATTTGGCCCTTGGAGGAACTGAAAAGGGACTAGAATCGATATAGGGATCCAATATGCTCAAGGATAAGCCCAGGACGGAGTCAATGTTAGGCACAACCAGACTTCTGAGACTTTCCTAGCATCTACCATTTTCTCTGAACATGCCCAAAATGCTGAGAAAGAGGGGAACAATCAAATCCTCTCTTCAGAACAGAAATTATCCTTTCAATATTTTATTTTCTAACCTGTTTGTAAGTAGCTGGAAAGTTTCAAGCTTACTTCATTCACAGTTTAAGACTGAAAGTAAATTGTTTGGATCATTTGAAATTGGTACTGACAGAGCAGATACACACACCCACACACACACGCACACACCCTCATCTGCAGAATTCCCAGCTGAAGCCCAATTTAGAGAACAGCACTGAATGACCCATCAACACGTTAGAATTGAGCCGAAAGAAAGCAACAAAATTGGGCAGAAAGAGGAGCAAACCAGAGAGTGTTGACAGCTTTTTTTTCTGTTAAGGAATCTCGATTCAGATGGTGTCCTTCTGTTAGGAGTTTCCCAATCAGGGGATTTAAACTCAATAGCCAAACATCTGGTAAAACTAAGTCTGTAACTTCTGGATTTTTTTCCCTCCACTTCTTAAATGTACATGGACACAAAGAGAATATTCTGGTTACTGGAAATTGAGTTGCAGCTTTGAACTACAGAATTCTTGCCACAAAATTAATCTTGACATTACTGTAAAAGAAAAGAAGAAACCCTGAAGGTATAAAGAAAAGGTTCCAAATACGAGTAGAAAAAACTCACCTTCTGATAGGCACAAGCAATCCTGTTATACATGTTTTCATTTTCTAACGCATTTTAAATCCAGTTTGACCACCAATGCCACGCCCCTCCCAGGATTTCTGGCACAAGAGAATCCTGGAAGTTTAAGTCAATATCCACTAGGCTTTCTGTTCAGCTTCCCCTTGGAGACATCCCATAAGCAGAAAACTGTAATAGTTCTTCTGGGTTTCCAAAGTGACCAGTCATTTCACGGGGTAGAATATTTACTTAATATACTTAGACTCACCAGAAAAAAATGTGCCATTCAGCTCCAAATTCTAGGTGAAAGAATGCCCAGAATTAAAGAATGCTACAGCTTCATGTTGTCCACTCACAGCTCTACTAACACGCTCCAACTTTCCAACTGTGATGAGCAAGCAATGGGGCCACCTCCCCGCCACCACTCCAACCTCTGAGTTTGGATAGTGAAGACAAAGCCATTAGCTTCATCTCCACAGCTTTTCAGACAAGATGGGTAAACCTAGCAAATCTTCCCTGCCTACGCCTAACATGTGGAGCTACCCAGGTTCCAGGTTCCTTCTCAGCAGCCTGGCCCAAGACTAAGGTGGGCACTGAAGGGGACAAGCTGAAAGCATCCCGTGTCCTCACTAAGGTCTGTGACCCTGTCAGAGGCTTCTCTGCCCTCCCAGTTCCAGGCCCTATCAGGAGTTCTGAGCATGAGCTGAGGGTCTCTGTCACCTTAGACTAGGGCCCAGACTTGGTGGTCGTCGGGGGATGGTATAGGACTCTACACCTCTGAAAGGCTGCAGCACTTACCAGAGCCTTCGTGTTTTGAGTTCTAGAACTGCCCAGGGTCTTTTTAATGTCCTTATTGGGCTCCAGGAAGTTAGTATTATCATTGCTATCACCATCTTGTTTAAGTGTTTAGTATATGCACTTTGTACATTAATTGTTGGGATAAGGGTACATGAAACTCATCCATAACTGGTCCACACTGGGCCCCAAATCTAATTGGGGGAGGACAGACAGAATCCAACAATTAAAGTATAAACTGCACAGGCTTAAATGAAATAGTTACAAATGTTGTGAATGATGATGATAATGATGATGATGGTATTTGTTAAGCACTTACTATGTGCCAAGCACTGTTCTAAGCACTGAATCCAGGATTACCCAGCATTCTGCATTCCTGGAGATGGACTATGGGTTGATTTGGCTTACTTAGTACAGTGTTCTACACACAATAAGCGCTCAATAAATATGATTGATTGATTGGGGTGGGAGAATGGAAGGAGCCACTGCCATCAGGTCACCTCTTCCCCACCCTGTGCCTGGCTCCAGTGACACTCAAAGGCATCTGGCAAAGCCATTGGAGAAGCAGCACAGTGTAGTGGATAGAGCACAGTTCTGGGAGTCAGAAGGCCATGGGTTTTAATTCTGGCTTTGCCACTTGTCTGCTGTGTGACCTTGGGCAAGTCGCTACTCTGGGCCTCATTTGTAAAATGGGGATTAAGACTGTGAGCCCCACAAGGGACAGGGACTGTGTCCAACCTAATTTGCTTGTATCCACCCCAGTGTTTAGTACAGTGCCCGGCACATAGTATGTGCTTAACAAATACCATAATTGTTATTATTATTATTATTTTCTGGTGCCCCCATAGGAAGCCAAGGTAAGGAATATGGGTCCCTAGCAGCCATACTTCCTCAGGGCCCCACCCCATGGATGACACCATACTAAAATGAACAATGTCAGAGGGCCGCCAATGGGTATGACTGGGGACACATGGAAGAGTGGCTTTTTACCAGTGTCTTCAGCAGGACAACCACCTGATCATAATCCCAACAAAAAGGCAGGCGCTGGGAGGGCATCACCCAACTTTTGAAGATTAATTTGCCAATAGTTAGCAGGTAGCGCTAATCTGTGGGGCGGGCTTATACTATATTGTTCTAAGGGGAAATTATTGCCCTCGACCAGTTCATTTCCACTTACTGAGAGATGAAAGAAATCTCAGCACTGATTCCAAACCTACTGTGAACCCAGATGGAAGGACACAATCTAATCCACCTTCCAAATTCTGATCTCAAATACCAACAGTGGTGAGGATTACCCCCACAACAAACCTAGATCTGATTTAATGTGCAAATGAATAGATCTCTAAAGATAGTTCTCTTATTTCTGGAACTGATCATTTGCTTCTCTCAGGAGTTCATGCTGTTCAATGATATTGCAAAATGGCACCTAATCAGAGATAGCAGTCAGAAGAAGGCTACTGAGAAACGGGGGACCCGTCAGTCATTCTACAACACTGCTCTCATTGCCAGCTTTTGTGTAATGTGGGAAATATTTCCATTCTAATAAAAAGCTTTTGAGACCCGAAGGAAGTTTTTATTGAATCAGTGAAGCATGCATTCTTAATACACATAATGCACTGGGGTATGTGGGATACTCAGGGTGAGCACAATTTAGCTCTGCTGGATCTCCTTTGTTATATATTCCTTTCCAAAATGTGCCCACCTCCCTTTCCTCACTAGTCCCTGATGATGCCAGAAGGCTTTTCACAGGACCAGTGGGGAGCCAGTCCTCGATTCCTTGCCAAGCTCCAAATTTGATCTTTTCATTCCACCTACTTAGATTTCTTCCTGCAATTTCAATTGGAAAGCGTTTCCTTCATTCCCTGGACCAAATCCCAGATAAACAGAGGGAGGTATTTTAAACAGATGACATTCTGGACACCAAAGATGAATGCTTCATTTGGTGAAGGGTAAAATGATGACAATGTAGCAAGCGGGCTTTCAGAAACAAGGATTCCATCTAATCAACACACACAGGAATCCCTTTCTCCCTCTAGCCACCCCCACACTCCAGTAGCCATTCTGGATTGTGGGACAGCTCTCAGGCCTCCTTGGCTGCCCTTTCTCTGGGGGCACTACCTGTAAATCAGGACAGCCAATCCCAAGGCACAGAGTCAACAGTCCAGGCATCTTCTTCACCCCTACTTTTGCGTGACATACTTGAATTTCATACACTTCAATTTTGTATATTATATGCAAAAAACATAAAATAGGTATCTTTATTCAGGAATTGGCAGTTAAGAGACTCGGAGCTGACAAGAGACAGAGGAAAGGAAAAAATTGGAAAGCAGTGGGACCTAATAGAAAGAGTATGGACCTGGGAGCCAGAGAACCTGGGTTCTAATCCCAGTTCTACCATTTGCCTGCTGTGTGATTTTGGAAAGAACACAACTTCTCTGTGTTTTAGTTTCCTCAACTGCAAAATGGAGATTCAATATCTGTTCTCCTCCCTACATGACTGTGAGCCTTGTGTGAAAGGGATTGTATCCAGCCTGATTAACTGGTATCTACCCGAGTGCATACAACAGTGCTTGACACATTGCATTTCCAAATTCCATAAATTAAAAAAAGGGATTTGGGTTTTAATACCAGGTCCACCATTTGCCTGCTGTAGGACCTTGGGCAAGCCACTTACCTTCTCTGTGTCTCAGCTTTATCATCTGTAAAATGGGGATTAAAAACTTATTTTTCCTCCCTTATACATTATGAGTCCCTGTGTGGGATGGAAACTGTGCTGATCAATGTATAGTTGTCATATAGTAAGCACTTATTAAAATTACATCTCCTCCAAGAGGCCTTCCTTGACTAAACCATCATTTCCCCTACTTCCTCTCCCTTCTGCTTTGCCCTGGCACTGGGATTTGTACCCTTTATTCACCCTACCCTCAGCCCCACAGTATTTTTGTACACACCTGTAATTAATTTTAATGTCTGCATGTGCGCCTTCCCCCTCTTGAATTTAAACTACCAGTGGGCAGGGAACATGTCTACTAAATCTGTTAAACTGTACTCTCCAAAGTGCTTGGTACTGTACTCTGCACACAATAAGCACTCAATAAATGCTTATTTATTTAAATTTATTTAAATAAATAAATTCTATTTATTTATATTGATGCCTGTTTACTTATAATGATGTCTTTCTTCCCCCTTCTCTAGACTGTGAGCCTGTTGTGGGCAGGGATTGTCTCTCTTTATTGCTGTATTGTACTTTCCAAGTGCTTAGTACAGTACTCTGCACACAGTTAATACTCAGTAAATATGATTAAATGAATTAATGATTGACAATTACCAAAATTATTATCGTGTGCACTTATGCAGCTGGAGTAAATACCTCAGTACCCAAGATTTTGCTTTATATAATTGTTTGATTCTGGACAGTGCTAAAACTCATCTTTCCTTCTCAGGGACCAGGGGTTTCAGTGGATCAATCAATCAGTCGTATCTATAGAGGGATTTCTGTGTGCAGAGCACTATACCAAGTGCTTGGAAAAGTACAGCACAACAATATTACAGACATATTCCCTGCCTACAATGAGCCAGAGGAGCAAAGTGTGAGAGCTGGGTTGTAGTGGTAGAAGAGAGAGGTTAAATAGGAGAGGGAGAGCTGGTTGAGTGCCTTTAAACTAACCTCCATCTTCAAAGTTCTTGAAAACATACTTAACCTAAGTTCAGTAATTTTCTAATGCCTCTCATAAGTTGTGATGCCTCTGTGTACTCAGCTATGCCCCTTACCAGAACTAAGTTCCAAAAGAGGACAGGCCTCAGGATTTCATTCAACACAAGGCTCTAGGTCTCATCCCCAAGACACACATCCACAAAAAAAAAAAAAAAAAAATTCCCCAAGAGCTATTGTCTGACCCTCTTATGTATAGCTGCAAAGCCTCATACAGAGGCACTTAGGCTTAGAATGTCTTGATTTCTCATTGCATACGACTTGATTTCTGATTCTATGTCCTTTGTTGGATTTAATTTTCACAAGTGGATTCATGTGGTTTCTATTCTGTGATGTTTCTCTCTCCCTCCCCAATTGTCCATCAGTGGACAGCTTGATGCTCAATCTCTAGTACAGTGCTCTGCACACAGCAAGCACTCAATAAATACCACTGACTGATTGAAACTTTGTGAAATGCTAAGTGGATTTCAGAACAAAATATGATTGCTCATTTTTGTCCATGGGAAAAAGATACATAACCAGACAATTGAAGGATATTTTCCCTGTCTGATTGTTACCATTCCTCCCAATGCACAATTGAACAGGTACCCTTCTAAATCCCCCCGGAATGTCACCCCCTATTGCTTAGAGAAGCAGTGTGGCACAGTGGAAAGAACCTGGACTTTGGAGTCAGAGGTCATGGGTTCAAATCCCGGCTCTGCCAATAGCCAGCTGTGTGACTTTGGGCAAGTCACTTAACTTCTCTGGGCCTCAGTTACCTCATCTGTAAAATGGGGATTAAGACTGTGAGCCCCCTGTGGGACAACCTGATCACCTTGTAACCTCCCCAGCGCTTAGAACGGTGCTTTGCACATAGTAAGCGCTTAATAAATGCTATCATTATTATTATTATTATTATTATTATTATTCTTTCTCTGTGGATACGGCTGCTTTACAACTTCCATCCCAACTGCTGGATATCACTAATAAAGCCATTCTTTATTTTAAACCAAATATCGCACTTTTATTTTGTTTCTGCATTTAGCAGGCACCTGTGTTTGAGTATATGATAAGCATGCACATTGCTGAAGTTTGAAGCCTCATAATTAATGATAGCTTCCGGGCAACTTTCTTTGATCACATCACGCCAGTTTCAAAGCATTGCTTTACGGGCCACCGCTCCCTGTCTGGTTCCCCCAGACAGGGCCAGATTGGCGCTATCCAAAAAAGCCACATTTCCTTCATGGAACCCCATGTTCCATGAAGGAAATCTCAGAGCCTCCACTCTACTGAGTTTAAAGCGCCGGCAGAAAGCTGCAGCAAAGTGCAATAGTGACATCTAGCGGTATTCTCGGAAATCAACGGCTGAGCATCCGACACACCCTATGTAGCCGCTTTGGCGATCAATGTTTCAGGACATGGAATCTTTTAACCATAATGAAAATGTGATCTTGACTCATTTAAGGTCACATTACATTAATACGGTCTTCAAAGCTTTTTTAATAATACAATTAACTACTGCTGCCGAACCATTAAGAGAATTAAAGACCAAAATGCTTAAGGGGTTTTGACCTATTCAATTTCAGTTTTCAATAATAACCTCAGAGCAACATCACATTTTTTTTAACACTCTCAACTTTCAGATGCATAATTCCTTTACACGCCCCACCAGAGCACTAGAATGACTGTTTTCCCAGAGTGTTGAATGAGAGAGTACTCTTCCAGATGTGATTAGCAGCTTTCCCTCAATGTTTTATAATAATAGGTCATGGGCCAGGCTGCACTCTAGCAGGGGGGAAATAAAAACATTAATTAAGAAAAGACCGTTACCAATATGTTGTAAATGCATTAATCTAATTTTGGTGTTTTGTAAAGTGTTACAGAGCATGAAGGCATTAATCTACCACAGTGGATTTTCTAAATCTATGTCTTGCTCTTTTTCAAGCCTAGTAGCTATTTAAAGCTTGACTGCATCTTTGTAAACAATTGCAAAGCTTAAAAGGCATTATTAAAGTCCTGGTGGTTTCCAGATTCACTCCTGTATACAGTAATCTAATTTTTTCTGCTTCACTGACCCAGTCCCTGAAACTAAATTATTTTACCCCTTAAAAGACCAGTAAAGATTTGGGGAACAGAGCAGAGAAAGACAACAGATTTGGACAGAGAGCTGGGTTTGGATCAATTGATGTACAGAGAGGTGACAGGGACAGTCTCCATGCAAATTCCAGAAGGCTCCATCAGCCGAGCTACAAACACAGAAAGGTGAGCAAGATCTCCTCCAAGAGTTTGCCAGGGATTGTGAACAATAATCACAGTAAATACCTGTTCTCCCTCCTACTTAGACTGGGAACCCCATGTGGGACAGGGGCTATATCCACCCTGATTAATTTATATCTATCCCAGTATTTAAAACAATGCTTGACACATAGTAAGTGCTTAACAAATGACATAATTAAATGCCATAATTAATGGAAGCAGGGTGTGCTGACTGAAGCTTCTAATCCCAAATGCGTGGCATGTCTGCTTTGTGAACTTGTGCAAGTCACTTCACTTTTCTGTGCCTCAGTTCCTCAACTGTAAAATGGAGATTAAGACTGTGAGCCCCATACATAGACCGTGTCCAAACTGTTTAGCTTTTAGCTACCCCATCACTTAAAATAGTGTATGACACATAGTAAGTGCTTAAATACCATTAAAAATGTATGCTGGGCATTAAATATAGTTATAACCATTTAGATAACCAGGTTCAACCTTTTAAGGGGCATACACATCTCAAAATGGATCATTTTTTCAACACCATACAATATTTAAATGTATCACTTTTATGGCACATTCAACCCTGACTGGTGGAGGGAATCCAGTTGGAGGAAGACAGTTCTAATTATGTCTGCTTGTCCTTTTTTTCTGGCTTTCCCTGCTACTTCCTGATATTTTTCCCTGGGCACCTACTCAGATTCTCCGATGACCCTGTATCACAGGCTTCTAGGCTGCCACAAAGATATCATGTATCTCCAGTCTCTTTGGTTCTGATTCATCTGTCTGACATTTTTCCATTCAAATTTGGAATCATGGTGTTGCCACCATCTTGTTGATTCCTCAGTTCCTTACTCCATTTTAATGTCCCTCATATACAATCCTCGAATGTAAGCAGAGAAGAAAATAAATTGGAGTTGTTTGTTGGATCAATAGATGATATTGGCAGCACAAAGCATGGGAATTCAGAGTTCACCATTCATGAATATTGTTCTAAGGACTGCATAGGAAAATGGAGAGAGAAACATCAGAAGGTTGAGTGAGTAGAAAAGGAATCTGCCAAAAAAAAAAAATTATTCAGTGAAACGTCTCATTCCAGTATAGGTCTAAGCCGATCTGCCACTATAAGCTTGGGTCTTTGATTCCTGTCAAGACTGCAGTGTTCAATGGAAATCATCATTTAAAAAAGCCTTGCACTGACGGTAAGCTGGTCTTCTGAGGAAACTCAAAGCATTTTACGAACTTTACTTCACCCTTCTGTTATTAACACCATTTTACCACAGAGGATCTGAGGTACGAGAAAATGAAAACTGCCCCCCAGATTAGATTGGCAGGGTTGAAGGCAGAACCTGTTTCCCCACATCCATCCCCAAACTGAACTTTTGCTTCCATCTAACTCACAAAGGATTTTTTGTTCTTTAACTTTCCTAAAGAAATGGTGTGTGCTAATAGTTGTAGTAGTAGTAACAGTATGTACTAAGAAATGGTTTCTAGACTGTGAGCCTGTTGCTGGGTAGGGACCATCTCTATATGTTGCTGACTTGTACTTCCCAAACGCTTAGTACAGTGCTCTGTACACAGTAAGCACTCAATAAAAACGACTGAATGAATGAATGAATGAATGGTGAGTGTAGTAATAATAGTATGTATTAAGCACTTGTTGTACTATGCTAAGCGCTGGGAGAAAATGCACAGGTAGGAATTAGACACAGTACCCAACCATTGAAGGCTCACAATTTTTCAAAAGTTAAAAAAAAAATTTAAAACACCAGTGACCCCCTCCACCAATTCTAAGAAGAATGGGTTGTCCCAAGGAAGGATGGAAGTGAGGCAGATGAATGGCTATTCAGCTGTGAGCTTGATGTTTGCTGGGAATGTATCTGTTTATTGTTACATCATACTTGCCTAAGTGCTTAGTACAATGGTCTGCACACAGTAAGTGCTTCATAAATATTATTGACCGACTGATTACTAAAGAAGACTCCAGACCTACAGCCTGGGGGACAGAGGAAAATGGGAGAGGCAGGGTCATGGCTGTTGGTGATCAGAGGCAGCAGACAGCAGGGGTCTGCAGGCCAGAAAGAGGGCAGCGCTGTGCCACCCAGTTCCCCCGTCCATGGCGTTGCCTTCTGCCACCACCCCCTGCCACCTGCCTGTCACTTTCCACACCCCAGAACACCTGTTCTGGGATGCAGGTTGCTATACTAGAGCTGGGTTTCAGTCAATTCCAGCTCTATTTGAGTGAATAAGCTGTTCCATGCCCTAGTTGGAATCAGATCAAACCTGGGCTCATTGAAGGGGTTATGTGCCTAGGAGCTGTCAATTCCAGAGACCCCCAAGCAGCAGGTTCTGAAGCCAAGACCCTATGGAAACCAGTGGTTCTGGGGCCTAGGTTTGCAGTTTTGAGGCATAGGATTATCTCAGACATTGTGGAACCAGCCTAAACAGTCGCAGGGTCCTCTAGTTCAGGAATGATCTGGACTAGATTGAATGAATTAATCTGGGGTGTCTACCCTCCGGAAATTCCAGGACCAAACTGGTTCGGAGCTGGTTCCAAAAGATTCAGATTCACTCAATCTTATTTATTGAGGTTTTATACCTTATCCTTTTCTAACCCCCTATTCGGGTACACTCTCTAATGTGAAAGGCAGCTGACCTTGTTCAGGCAGCTACTCTAACTCTGCTCACGCAGTGCCCATGAGAAGCGGCGTGGCCTGGGAAAGACTATGGAAAAGAGCATGGGCCTGGGAGTCAGAGGACCTGGGTTCTAATTCTGACTCTGCCCCTTAGCTACTGTGTGAATTTGGGCAAGCTCCTTAACTTCTCACTGCCTCAGTCACCTCATCTGCAAAATGGGGATTAAGACTGTGAGCCCCATGTGGGACATGGAGCGTGTCCAACCTGATTATTTTGTATCTACCCCAGCATTTAGTATGCCTGGGACATATTAAGTGCTTAACATACACCATAAAAAGCCCTCCAATTTACTTTTAAATTCATGAGAGTCCACACTGGCAATGCAACATCCATTTCCTCTTCCTTCCCCTTTGCTTCCAGCAAATAGTGCTGAACACTCTGGTCTCAGGGAGGTTCCAAGACAAGCTATTACTTAATACATAAATCTCTCTTTTGGTACAGTTTAACCATATCCTTCTGGAACCTGCTATCCAGAAGGAAGATCCTTCTGGACTCCTGACAGTAAGTGCTGGGCTCTGTTTAGGATATGTAGACAAACTGAATTAGTCATTACCCGTTGTGGAAAATGCCCAGATCACACTCCTTGAGAACACTAACTCAAAATGGATTGTTAAGAGATTGTAAATCCCTTCTCCCCTCCTCAAAAATCTCCAATGGCTACCAATCAATCTGCGCATCAGGCAGAAACTCCTCACCCTCGGCTTCAAGGCTCTCCATCACCTCGCCCCCTCCTACCTCACCTCCCTTCTCTCCTTCCACAGCCCACCCCGCACCCTCCGCTCCTCTGCCGCTAATCTCCTCACCATGCCTCGTTTTCGCCTGTCCCGCCATCGACCCCCAGCCCACGTCATCCCCCGGGCCTGGAATGCCCTCCCTCTGCCCATCCGCCAAGCTAGCTCTCTTCCTCCCTTCAAGGCCCTACTGAGAGCTCACCTCCTCCAGGAGGCCTTCCCAGACTGAGCCCCTTCCTTCCTCTCCCCCTCGTCCCCTTCTCCATCCTCCCCATCTTACCTCCTTCCCTTCCCCACAGCACCTGTATATATGTATATATGTTTGTATATATTTATTACTCTATTTATTTATTTACCTTACTTGTACATATCTATTCTATTTATTTTATTTTGTTAGTATGTTTGGTTCTGTTCTCTGTCTCCCCCTTCTAGACTGTGAGCCCGCTGTTGGGTAGGGACTGTCTCTATGTGTTGCCGACTTGTACTTCCCAAGTGCTTAGTACAGTGCTCTGCACACAGTAAGCGCTCAATAAATACGATTGATTGATTGATTGATTGATTCCAGTTGACAAACTCCAGTACTATTTCCCTAATTTCTACCTTACTCCTTGGCAGCCTTAAAACAAATCCTGTAAAATCAAACACCTAATTGTCAATCAATAAGAATTTATCCTGAGGGTCAGGGAGAGGTGATTATCAAGTGTTTAGAGGGTACAAATCCAAGGGCAAGGGCAATGCAGAAGGGAAGGGGAGTAGAGGAAATTAGGGTTTTGTTGGAGAAGTCCTCTTGAAGAAGATGTGACTTTAATAAGGCTTTGAAAGGGGTGTGGAGGAGGCCTGGAGAGCAGTGGTCTGTTGGATATGAAGGGGAGGAAGTTCCAGGCTAGAGGGAGGACATGAGCAAGGGGTTGGTGGCAAGACAGATGAGATCAAGGCACAGTGTATAAATTGATGTCAGAGGAGTGAAATGTGCAGGCTGGGTTGTAATAGGAAATCAGGGAGGTAAGATAGGAGGGGGCATCTTAAAGCCAGTGGTAAGGAGTTTCTGTTTTAATGGGGAGGTGGAGGGTCTTGAGGAGTGGGGCGATGTAGGTTGAAATTATTTTAGAGAAATGACCTGAGCAGTCGAGTGAAGTATGGCCTGAAGTGGGGAGAGACAGGAGGCATGGAGGTCATTCTGGAGGCCAATGCAATAGTTAAGGTGGGATAGGATAAGTGCTTGCATCAGCATAGTAGCAGTTTGGGTGGAGAGGAAAAGGTGGATTTTAGCGATGTTTTGAAGGTTGAACCAAGAGGCTTTGATGACAGATTGAATATGTGAGTTGAATGAGATAAATGAGTCAAGAAAAATGCCATGGTTCCAGGCTTGTGAGACAGGGAGAAAGGTGGTGCTGTCTACAGTGATAGAAAAGATAAGAGGAGGATAGGGTTTGGTTGGGAAGATGAGGAATTCTGCTTTGGACATGTTCAGTTTGGAGTGTCAGTGAGACATCCAGATAGAGATGTCCTGAAAGCAGGAGAAAATACCAGACTGCAGAGAAGGAGAAAGGTCAGGGTTGGAGATGTAGATTTGTGAATCATCTGCATAGAGATGGTAGGTGAAGCAGTGGGAGCAAATGAGTTTTCTGAGTGAGTCGGTGTAGATGGAGAATAGAAGGGGGCCCAGAACTAATCCCTGAGGGACTCCCACATTTAGGGGGTGAAAGGCAGAGGAGGACTGAAAATGACCAGCCAGAGAATTAGGAAGGGAACAAGGTGAGGGCAGTGTTAGTGAAGCTGAAGTTGGATAATGTTTCCAGGAGAAGGGGGTGACCCATAGTGTCAAAGGTAGCTGAAAGGTCTAGGAAGATTAGGTTGGAAAAGAAGCCATTGGATTTGGCGAGAAGAAGGTCATTGGTGCCTTTAGAGAGGGCTGTTTCCATAGAGTGAAGTGGGCAGAATGCAGATTGGAGGAGCTTAAGGAGAGAATTGGAAGAAGGAAGTGGAGACAGCAAATGTAGACAACTCTCTCAAAGAGTTTGGAGAAAAATTGTTGGAGGCGAATGGGGCAAAACCTGGGGGGAGCCATAGTATTTTTGAGAGTGTTTTTGTTTTTACAATAGGGGAGACCATGCTTGCAAGCACTGGGGAAGAAGCCATGGGAAAGTGAATGGTTGAAGATGGTGATCAGGGGTGGAAGAAGGGAGGGGACAATTGTTTTGATAAGGTGTGAAGGATGGAGTCAGAGGTGCAAGTGGAGGAGGTAGATTTTGAGAGGAAGTGAGACATCTCTTGTGATGCCACTGGAAAAGATGAAAGAGTTGAGGAGGGGGCAGGAACTGGAGAGAAGTAGGCGAGATTTTAGAGAGATCGTACCTGATGGTTTCAGATTCATCTGTAAAATACATGGTTGGGTCATTAGGAGAAAGAGATAGTAAAGGGGGTGGGCAGGGTTAATTAGGAGACATTTAATTGTCTAAAATGGCTGGTGAGGCCAAGAGGCACAGCAGTCAATAGGATGAAGGAATAATGTTATCAGGTGGAGGAGAGTGCTGAGGTAAAGCAAGTGAGTATGTATTTGATGAGTTCGACCTGATGTATGGATTTCCTCTATTAGAGTGCACCACAGCTCATGCATAGTAGTGGAGTACAAGGGGAGCACAAGCACTTAGTACAGTACTCTGCACACAGTAAACATTCAATAAATACCACTGATGGATTGTCCGCTT
Organism: Tachyglossus aculeatus; assembly: GCF_015852505.1. Classification (NCBI taxonomy): domain Eukaryota; kingdom Metazoa; phylum Chordata; class Mammalia; order Monotremata; family Tachyglossidae; genus Tachyglossus; species Tachyglossus aculeatus. The sequence continues at coordinate 91,830,971 of NC_052070.1, read as the reverse complement.
CTAAGGGGACTGAATCCTTCCGGCAGTGTGCACTAAATATAAACTTTCTCAGAAAGCGGTACAGAAACTTCCCATGCCTCTTGGTAACCATATCTCTTCCTAATCTTTTCCCTTATAATTTTGATGTTTTTGTTATGTGTTTCTGAAAGTCATTTCGGGAACAGAAAGGAGGTCAGCCCTGCAAAGGCGACATGTCATAGGGCTTGGCCTCTTCTGAATCAAGCACAAGAATCAAAATAAGATGTTTGTGCTTCAGCCCTGGGATCGGCAAGGCAATCTCAACTTTCTTATTTCTTATGCAGCCACAAAATGACTGCATGATTCACACAAGAGCAAAATTTCCTTTTAGGTGAAACATATTCCAAAGCAAGGTGAGATATTGGAAAATGACAGTGAAGTGGGAATCATCAGACTCCAAAGTCTGTGTGTGTGACCCTGGTGTGGACATCTAGTCCAGCTAAATCACTTATTATATTGATATTTGTAATAATTCAGCTAAGGAAGGGACAGTTAAGGCCTAATGTAAAAAGGGGATTTTTTAGGGTTGTGTCATATGCTCCCAATCCTATTCTCCATAACCCCAACAGGTTTGCCTCCTGCTGTTTCCCTGCCACCATCTCCCCTTAGTCTGTGCACCTGGGCCTACTATAGCCAGCTTTGTAAAACTCATTTTAGTTGTTGTTGCTGTTAGTTGACCTACATATATTCAAATGATTTAAATTTGTGTTTTCAACTTGAGCTTCTTTTAAGTGAAGACAATGATAAAATAGAAATAAGTAAAATTGCAGTATTTGTTAAACACTTACTAAGTGGCAAGCACTGAACCAAGCACTGGGGTGGATACAAGTTAATCAAGTCAGATACAGTTCCTGTCCCACATGGAGCTCATCTAAGGGGGAGGGAGAACAGATATTCAATCCCCATTTCACAGATGGGAAAAGTGAAGTTAATTGACTTGCTCAAGGGCACATAGAAGGCAACTGGCAAAGTCAGAATTTGAAATTGGGTCCTATGTCTGGCTCTTTACCCCTTTTTGTCTGACTCCCCAGCCCACGCTCTTTGTACTAGGTCACAGTAGTTATCCAGAGAGAGTTAGTACACCTTTTTTCATCTTGACTGAGAGCTCCCTGTGGGCAGGGAATGTGGCTACCAGTTCTGTTATACCGTACTCTCCGGAGCTCTTAGTACAGTGTTCTGCATGCAACAAGCATTCAATAAATAAGGTTGATTGGTTGACTGATTTATGGCCAGAGAGTAGATTACTCATCTACAGCACCACAATCCTTCCTTTCTCACAAGCCCATAACCTTGGAACGATCCTTGACTCCTCTCTCTCATCCAACCCCCATATTCAATCTACCACTAAATCCTGTCAGTTCAACCTTCACTACATTGCTAAAATCTATCCTTTCTGCTCCATCCAAACTGTTTCCATGTTAATCCAAGCACTTATTCATTCATTCATTCAATCGTATTTATTGAGCACTTACTGTGTACAGAGCACTGTACTAAGCACTTGGGAAGTACAATTCATTAACAAATAGAGACAATCCCTGCCCACAATGGGCTCCCTACCCTGCCTTGTTTACTGCATCAGCCTCCTTGCTGACCTCCCTGCCTCCTGTCTCTCTCCACTCCAGTCTATAATTCATTCTGCTGCTTGGATCATTGTTCTACAGAAGCACTTAGTCTGTTTCCTCACTCCTCAATCAATCAATCAATCATATTTATTGAGCGCTTACTGTGTGCAGAGCACTGTACTAAGCACTTGGGAAGTACAAGTTGGCAACATATAGAGACAGTCCCTACCCAACAGTGGGCTCCCTACCCTGCCTTGTTGACTGCATCAGCCTCCTTGCTGACCTCCCTGCCTCCTGTCTCTCTCCACTCCAGTCTATAATTCATTCTGCTGCTTGGATCATTGTTCTACAGAAGTATTTAGTCTGTTTCCTCACTCCTCAATCAATCAATCAATCAATCAATCGTATTTATTGAGTGCTTACTGTGTGCAGAGCACTGTACTACGCGCTTGGGAAGTACAAGTTGGCAACATATAGAGACAGTCCCTACTCAACAGTGGGCTCACAGTCTAGAAGGGGGAGACAGAGAACAAAACCAAACATATTAACAAAATAAAATAAATAGAATAGATATGTACAAGTAAAATAAATAAATAGAGTAATAGATATGTACAAACATATATATATATATACAGGTACTGTGGGGAAGGGAAGGAGGTAAGACGCGGGGGATGGAGAGGGGGACGAAGGGGAGAGGAAGGAGGGGGCTCAGTCTGGGAAGGCCTTCTGGAGGAGGTGAGCTCTCAGCAGGGCCTTGAAGGGAGGAAGAGAGCTAGCTTGGCGGATGGGCAGAGGGAGGGCATTCCAGGCCAGGGGGATGACGTGGACCGGGGGTTGACTGCGGGACAGGCGAGAATGAGGCACGGTGAGGAGATTAGCAGCAGAGGAACGGAGGGTGTGGGCTGGGCTGTAGAAGGGGAGAAGGGAGGTGAGGTAGGAGGGGGCGAGGTGATGGACAGCCTTGAAGCCGAGAGTGAAGAGTTTCTGCCTGATGCGCAGATTGATTAGTAGCCACTGGAGGTTTTTGAGGAGGGGAGTAACATGCCCAGAGCGTTTCTGGACAAAGACAATCTGGGCAGCGGCACGAAGTATGGATTGAAGTGGGGAGAGACACGAGGATGGGAGATCAGAGAGGAGGCTGATGCAGTAGTCCAGACGGGATAGGATGAGAGCTTGAACGAGCAGGGTAGCAGTTTGGATGGAGAGGAAAGGGCGGATCTTGGCAATGTTGCAGAGCTGAGACCGGCAGGTTTTGGTGATGGCTTGGATGTGAGGGGTGAATGAGAGAGCAGAGTCGAGGATGACACCAAGGTTGCGGGCTTGTGAGACTGGAAGGATGGTAGTGCCATCAACAGTGATGGGAAAGTCAGGGAGAGGGCAGGGTTTGGGAGGGAAGACAAGGAGTTCAGTCTTGGACATGTTGAGTTTTAGGTGGCGGGCAGACATCCAGATGGAGATGTCCTGAAGGCAGGAGGAGATGCAAGCCTGGAGAGAGGGGGAGAGAGCAGGGGCAGAGACGTAGATTTGGGTGTCATCAGTGTAGATGATAGTTGAAACCGTGGGAGTGAATGAGGTCACCAAGGGAGTGAGTGTAGATCGAGAACAGAAGGGGACCAAGAACTGAACCTTGAGGAACCCCCACTGTAAGGGGATGGGAGGGGGAGAAGGAGCATGCAAAAGAGACTGAGAATGAACAACCAGAGAGATAAGGTCCTCAAGAACCTCCAGTGGTTGCCCATCTACTTCTGCATCTAACAAAAACTTCTTACTATTGGCTTTAAAGCACTCAGTAACTTTGCACCCTCCTACCTCATCTCACTACTCTTCTACTATAACACAACCCACACGCTTTACTCCTCTAATGCCAACCTACTCTACCTCAATCTCATCTGCCTCACTGTTGATCTCTCTAAAAGTGTGTGGGCTGGGTTCTAGTAGGAGAGTAGCGAGGTGAGATAGGGAAGGTGATTCAGTGTTTTAAAACCAATGGTAAGGAGTTTCTGTTTGATGTGGAAGTAGACGGGCAACCCTGAAGATTCTTGAGTGGGGAAATATGGACTGAATTTTTTTAGAATAATTATCTAGGCAGCAGATTGAAGAATGGACTGGAGTGGGAAGAGACAGGAGGCAGTGATATCAGCAAGGAGGCTGATGCAGTAGTCAAGATGGGATAAAATGAGTGCTTAGATCAGCATAGTACCAGTTTGGATGGAAAGGAAAGGGCAGATTTTAGTGATGCTTTGAAGGTTGGACAGACAGACTTCAGTGACAGATTGAATATGTGGGTTGAATGAGAAAGATGAATCGAGGATAATCCCAAAGTTCTGGGCTCATGAGACAGGAAGGGATGATGATGCTTTGTATACAGTGATTGGAAAGTCAGGGGAAGGGCAGTATTTGGATGGAAAGCTGAGTGTTGTTTTGGACACGTTAAATTTGAGGTGTCAGCAGAGATCCAAGTAGAGATGTACTGAAGGAAGGAGGAAATATAAAACTACAGAGAAGGAAGGAGATCAGGGCTGGAGATGTAGATTTAGGAATCATCCACATAGAGATGGTAGTTGAAGCCATGGGAGTTAATGAGTTCTCCAAGGGAGTGACTGTATAAGAAGAATAGAAGGGGACCCAGAACTGAGCCTTGAGGGACTCCCATAATTAAGGGATGGGAGGTAGAGAAGGAGCTTGCAAAAGAGACTGAAGCCCACAGAAAGGACCGAGAATGAGAGGCCAGAGAGATAGGAGAACTTAATGTAAACTGAAGAACTAGTAATTATAGGAGTAGTAGTTAAAGCTGATTCTTGACAGATCCCACACTCTTTCCACCCAGAAAAGTAATCCTTAAATCTAAGGCTTACCTGGGAATTTACAAAGTTGTCAGGAGAGGAAAGGATTTCACTTTTAATGAAACAGGGTAAAAATAATCCATCAAAAAATAAGCATATTGATCAGAAGAGTCACGCCAATTACCTATGGGGAGCTGTTTCTATTAAAGATTCTGGGAAAATGCTAGCAGGAAGAAATCTATTCCTCAGTAAATCGTTCTAAAATTCCCACTGATCTGATCTTTTAACATTCTCTCACTTTTTTGGACTTGACGCCTACCATTTGCTAATCTCTTAGTCTGCTGCAGCAATGACATGTATATAGTAAACATAAAAGCCAGCTGCTTATGTTAGTCCATTCACTTCTTCATATTGAAAATATGTTAAAATACCAAGTTTGCTGCCTTGCCTGGTCACTGAAAACCTATTAAGCGTTTAAGATTTTGCTTTGCATTAGACTGCCATCTTGTGGCAATATGAAATATATTACCTGTAGTTACCGATCTGCAAACCACCATGTAAAAACTAAGCAAAGCACTATATATGCACTTAAGAGTACAATAGAGGTATGAGATAATGCCTTTCCTCCATGCATTTACAGTCAATCAGGGGAAGATACACATGAAATTATAGCTAGGAAAAATAGAGAATGGAAAGATGGATAAGTGAATAAATATGTGCTTAAATCATGGTGAGATAGAGAAGCAGCATGGCATAATGGATACAGCACGAGCCTAGGAGTCAGAAGGTGATGGGCTCTAATCCCAGCTCCGCCACCTGTCTGCTATATGACCTTGGGCAAGTCACTTCACTTCTCTGAGCTTCAGTTACCTTATCTGCAAAATGGGGATAGGGACTGTGTCCAACCTGATTTGCTTGTAATCACCCCAGTGCTTAGTACAGTGTTTGGCACATAGTAAGTGCTTAACAAATACCATAATTATTATTATGGTGTACATACATTGCTATGTACATAAGTACTAGGAGTGGCTGTGAGGGCATATGTGGATCAAAAAGCAACAAGATAAAAACGTGCCTCATTTTACCTGAAACTCTTGTTAAAGATGCTTGTGCAACAGCCCAGTAAAATAGAAAATGGAACTAATGGGTCATTTGAGAAGGGTGCATGGCCATGTGGAAAGAGCATGGTTTGGGAGACAAAGGATCTGGGCTCTAATCCTTCTCCGCTACTTGCCTGCTGTGTGACCTTGCACAAGTCACTATATATTGTAAGCTCATTGTGGGCAGGGAATGTGTCTGTTTATTGTTGTAATGTACTCTTCCAAGTGCTTAGTACAGTGCTCTGTACACAGTAAGCACTCAATAAATATGATTGAATGAATGAATGAACATGACTTCTCTGTGACAATTCCCTTGCCTGCAAAATAGGGATTCAATACCTGCTCTCCCTCCTACTTAGACTAAGTGCCCCATGTGGGACCTGATTATTTTGTATCTACCCCAGCCGTTATTACAGTGCTTGGTACATAATAAGTGCTTAAAAAATTTTTCATTATTAATATTAGCTAGACCTCAGAATCAGTGCTTAGAACAGTGCTTTGCACATAGTAAGCACTTAATAAATGCCATTATTATTATTATTATTATTATTAGATAGGACTGGTTCAACTCTCTGGGGGGAGTGAGGCTAGATTTTCTGGTACTCCCTTTATAGAAGTTTTCTTTCTAGTTTAAAACAAAATAACCAAATTTCTGACATTAAGGATGTTCACACTATATAAAAACCTGACTTTTAATTAACATGAAGCCATTGTGAGGCCACATTTCAGATTAAAAAATGTATAGGCCATAATTTTTATTCAAAACATATAGCTTCTTACCTTAAAAAGCTATCATAAGTACACCCATTTTTTCCACATATATAATTATGGATTTATTTTTTCAGGCTTCCATGACCCCCCTTATCCCAGGACCTTTTGCTCCAGCCCCAAAAGCCTCTTCACTAACATGACTCAGTTCAGGGACTGCAGGGTGAACCTTAAGATCAACTTAGCTGACTTCTGGAGTGAAATATAATGCTCATACTCATTTGAAGATTTGAGCAATCTTTTCCTGTGATGCAATAATTATTTCAATAGGTTTATCACTGAATTTCAATTTTTACTCACCCATATGCACATCACTTCTCCCCATGGTCCTGGTGTCCTTTCATTTAATTGTACCATATTTACTTTGGCAATTCATGAGCTTTGCCATTACTGGCTAAATCAAATGGTGAAACAATAGTGAACCACAGAATCCAACAGATGGAAAAAGGCACTAGGAGGTCATTAACAAGTAGCCTCCAGGAAGGGTTGTACTTATTGCTCCCAAGACCTCATCACTTCTAATCAGTGGGTAATTCTCCATTAAAAACCTCAAATACCCTTTCACAGGTAAAAGAACATATTTTGGTTTCTTAACCCTCCACATTCCCCCCACTTTTAACCTTTTTAACTGTTTTTTTAACAGAAATCCTTTTAAACTCATCTGTTTATAGTATTAGAGCAAAAAGTAGGTGAAGGGAACATCAGAGGTGAGAAATTTAATTTGGAACAGTATAAAGGGCAGAGGGGAGATACAAAAACAGAGAAAAGCAAAGGAAACATTGTTCCTACTAGGTTCTAACTTTTTCTAAATTACACAAGAGTCTCAAAGAGTTTTTAGAATTTATATTTAATTTACATTAATGTTCTGTCTCTCCCTGTAGACTGTAAGCTCCTTGTGGGTAAGGAATGTGTCTACCTACTCTTTTGCATTGTATTTTCCCAAAGGCTTAGTATAGTGCTCTGAACACAACAAGTATTCAATCAATCAGTGGTATGTATTGAGTGCTTATGTTCAGAGCACTATATAAATATCATTGATTGAGCAAGTACTGTAATATTAATAAAAAGAACGACATCCCTATAATTTGAAGTATTTATACATGAGGCCTTTTGGCAGAGTGTGGAATTGTGTGTGTGTGCATGTACATCCCCTTATGGAAGGGAGAGGGAGGAGAGAGAGAGAGAGAGAGAGAGAGAGAGAGAGAGAGAGAGAGAAAAAAAATCTTGCCTCATTTTCAAAGAAGGAAACAGACAGAGGTTAAGTGACTTTCCCAGAGCCACACAGCAGGCCAGGGGCAGAAGTGACACTGAAATACAGGTCTCCTGACTGTCAGTCCCATGGTCTTTCTACTAGACCATGCTGCCCTTCACTAGGTATATAAAAACCCACAGTATTCCTATAACAAGACTTTAACATTCTTGCAAAACCTTACACTAAGTAAATTTGCTCTTTGGTACTTAATCATTCCAGTGCTGAGCATATGCACACAAGCAGTTTTTTGTGCAGTAAAACAAACCCAGATAGGTTTGCACTGCTGGAAGAATGGACTCTAGTTCCCAACAGGCTGCCAGCAAAAATGTACAATGAAAATAAGGTTTAAGGCAGAAGTGAATACATTAAGTAATCCTTTTTTAAATATTTAAAGAAGTAATTGTTTTTACTAAGTGCTTACATCATGCTGGGAAAATATTCACGGATGAGAATTAGAATTCCTGGCCTTCATTGGGCTGCCAATCTAAGAATGAAAGGGGGAAAGAGTCCTCAAAATCAACATAAAATATGGGGGGTAGGGATAAATACAAAATTAAATAGACTAAAAGGGGTACAAAACTATGGCTAGGAAAGCAGAGTTTCAGGTTTACAGTCAGTGACCACAACTGCCGCTGTCTTCCTAAACTGGCCTGGCATAAAGAGGCCTTGAGAATTTGGGGGTTTTACCTTACTGCCCCTGTCTCTTGTTTGCTTTCTTTGTGAAATAAAGAAATGAAGTAGAGGAATACCTGGAGTACCCTCAAAACTACCAAGATAGTGCTTATATGAAAGTGGATGCTCCATCAGTAACTACCTCCTTTCATTGTTTGTGCAAGAACCTCCCCAAATTGTTCCAAGTGATTGGAAAGCCTTCCTTCATGCACTAGAATATACTTTCATCTTTCATCACTGGATTTGGAATTGAGAGAAACTGGCACTTAACCAAGACCCTCAGGAACCAGATGTTGAAGGGACATGGATAAGCTCCCAGCCAAATGGGCTTAGATATACATTGTGGTGTTTGTTAGGCACTTACTGTGTTTCACACATTGTACTAAGTGCTAGGGTGGTTACAAGCAAATTGGGTTGGACACAGGCCTTGTCCCTCATTGGGCTCACAGTCTCAATCCCCAATTCACAGATGAGGTAACTGAGGTACAAGATGAGACAACTGAGGTACCTAAATGTAAGAAAAATTAGGGATGTTAAAATACTCATCCCTAATGGTGCAGATGAATGTCAAGGAAGGAAATCAATCACATTTTTCACAGAGCTCTCTTTAGCATCAAAGATAGAATACTGGGCTGGAACTAGGTACTCTCAAGTCACTACCATGTAAAATTCTACAGCCACCTAATGAAGCCTTTGAGAGCTTCTAGAAAGATTCCTGATTTTGATCCTAGAATACCTAGTTGATTGAGGTTTAACATGCAGGATGAAATCTTCAGGCCAAGAGATTTATTCTTAAATGGTATCACTGCAAGTGAGGTCAGTAATTTGAGATGAGCTTGCCAAAGTTTACAGAAAACAAAGCAAGGAAACAGAAAGAGGATAACTCCTAGCTTGGGGGATTTTTGCTTTCAGCGTTTTTCTCTATTTGTTTCAGAGACATGTTACATATCGGGGAGCAGCATGACCTAATTGATAGAGCAAGGGCCCGGAAGACAGACAGACCTGGCTTTTAATCCCAGCTCTGCTGCTTGCCTTCTGTGTGACCTTGAGCAAGTTGCTTCACTTCTCTGTGCGTCACTTACCTCATCTGTAAAATGGGTATTCATTCATTCATTCAATCGTATTTATTGAGTGCTTACTGTATGCAGAGCACTGTACTAAGTGCTTGGGAAGTACACGTTGGCAACATATAGATTCGGTCCCTACCCAACAGTGGGCTCACTTTGAGCCTCATGTGGGACAGGGACTGTGTCCAACATGATTTACCTGAATCCACCTCAGCACTATGTATGGTGCCTGGCACATAGTTAGTGTTTAACAAATATCACAATTATTATCATCTACCCCAGTGCTTAGTACAGTACCTGCCACATAGTAAGTGCTTAATAAATATCATAAAAAAGAGGAAAGCCATATGCTATCAGTAGCATTCTGCAGTACTGAAACATCAGCATCTTTGCCAAAATCAGGCCTTTGGAGTATAGAATGGAAACTTTCATTCATTGTCTGCCATGGGTTGTTCCTTGAGATTCATCTGGGAATGATCATCATATTTTACACATGAATCAGATGCAGTTTGCTAAGATTTGAATTCTTTACCAAACCCGACTATACATTTCATTCTGTCCTTACCATTCATAAGTTCACTGACATCTAAATATCTACCATTTTGTTTCTTCTTTCCTGTTGGTTTGTGCCATGTGATAGAACTTTCCTCCACTTTGAAGAAGATGTTCCCAACAGTGAGACCATATCTGTGAGAGAAATTGTCTTTTTCCATGAAAATATAGTTCTGAGGCTCTCTGCTCCTTCCCATTGAGGCAGGAATCACTCAGAAACCAATCCCTCAGAAACCAATGGTTAAAAGGGGAGAGGTATGCCCTGCTTCCAGTCTGACAAATAGTTGTATTGTTTTTGCATAATGGTGATTATTTGTGCAGAGTTAAGTTCTCCAGAAATTTGGTATGAGAAGTCACATTCAAAACTGACCCCAAAGACACATGGAAGAAAATGGAAACCAAGTTCTGCACTGAGAACTTACACCTGATTTACTGATCCAAGGTCTTGGCCAATGGGGGCAACCCAGATTTGCTCAATCCCTATTCATTCAATTGCATTTATTGAGCACTTACTGTGTGCAAAGCACTGTACTAAGAGCTTAGGAGAGTACAATATAACAGACACATTCCCTGGTATCGAAACAAGAACTTCATTAACTGAAAAAAAATCCCCTTTTGTTCAAACATTTCATATTACCAAACTAAGCCAGAAGGACAAAAACATACCCATCACGAGCATCAGCAACAAAAATCATGTTTATTGAGCACCCAGTATGTATATGACAATGTCCTTGGTCCCAAAGGAATCTGTCACAATGCAGGATAGGTATAGTTCTATCATCAAAGAGCTAAAAAGTATTATTTTCTTCAGTAACATTGGCAATCATGCCATTATTCCCATTTTCCCCTTTTTCTTGAGTAAAACCACTTATTCTATCATTGATTTCTTTGATCTTGGAAAGGAATTGCAATTCAACAGATAAATCTATCAGTTACTAAGTGAATAGCAGATGAATGTTGATTGTTGATAGTACTTAATTGAACCATAATTGATGCAATATTCATTGTCCTGACATTGAACCTGTGGAATTTACTGGCACTCAGGAGGTGGTTTCATTTGACTCCAGAAGCTTTTTTTGTAATGCCAAAAGCACCAATTGGTATAACATAAAAGTAAGTGTTACTGAGACATCAGTTACTTTTCCTCAGGGAGAATCCTTTTATTGCACCATAACTTCAGAGATGCATCATCAGTTATTTTTCTGTTTACACAACAGAGTACTAAACATTAAGGGCTCCATTGGACATTATGCATAATAAACAATCTACCTTGAATGCCATATTTACCTCTTAAATTTTGGTCCTAAAATGTTTTGCCCCCAAATTTAAATTCTCTTTATGTCCTTCTGTTTCCTTCACTCTTCGCCTGCAGCAAGGTAAAGATTTTTTTATTTTTTTATTTTTTTATTTCTGAACACTATGATAGTATAACACTATCATAGTATTAAACGTTGATACTTTTCCCTCTGGAGACTCTAACAGGACACCTATCTTTATACCACTGAACTGGTACTAAAATAATTGGCCACAAACTCCAGTCAGGATTCTAGTTTATAACTCTGACCATAGCCAAACCAAATTCCCAAAGTTGACAAGATTAAAGTTGAGATTTAATCAGTATCATAAATGGGAAAGGATAACATAAAATACAAATGTTGAGATTTACATGGTAATATTTAAAGTCACCAAGGTTTGAGATTGCAAGGGACAAACTGGTAATCTGATGTTCAGGCATCATCATCTCCTTTTGCCATTTAGCTGCCTGAGAGCTTGCTTGGGAAAATGACTGGAAACAGCATTTGTCTTAAAATAACCTCCAAATCAACTCACCCTAGCTTCCCTTTTACTCCAAGTCTTGCTTAAACAGAGAAATATTTTGCCACCTGAAGATCTCTTTTAACTGGTAATAAGGAAACAGACATGCACAGCACACAAGGCCAAAGTCCAGCCAACTGCCTTCTCCTAGCTTCTGCAAGAAAACTTGGCCCTGCCCCAAGGAAAAAAGAGCTTTCTCACTGTTGGCAGAGGAGTTAGCCTCCTCCCAGAAGGTCTCAATGGTGCCTGGGAAGCACAGATGAGATCAGTTCCTTTTTTCTGTGTGGTTTGTAATCTGTGCTTCCTTCCCTGCAGTTCTCCTTTCAGGCCTCCTTGGAATTTTTTTTTTAAACAAGGACCTAGCTCTGGCTGTGAACTTGCTCTATATCAGATAGGAGTTCAATTCTCCCTTCACACTGGATAAAGTACCTTCCCTAAACCCACAAGGAGGAACTGTCAGGAGATTGTGGTACCTTACTCATATAGCCTCATTGACAAGGCTTGCTAAAAGGGAAAATTATTCTCCACCTGCCCTCAAACTTCAGGAACCAGCTGGATGGTCTTGCTGCAACTACCCCACATTGGGAAGTGAAATAGCCTCATAACAGCCAGGAGATTACCGGCCACCCACAGTCACTAATCCCAATCCAAGGAGATGCCATTCTCCTCTTGCCACCTAACCCCAAACTGGCCTACCAGGGCAGAATTCAGCCTTCTCTGGGGGAGGGAAGGAGAGGAGAACAGTCTGAATTGTTATTATTGCTGGCATGAAACCTGATTCTAAGAGGAGTAAACTGTTTATCTGCAAAGTAGTTGTTTTTCAGAGAAATGAAATATATCTTTGTATGTCCTCAGGTTCATTTAGGAAACTCCCTCTGCCAACTGTTGATCTAAAATTGTTCATCTACCTTCACAACAGAGAACAAGAGAATTATGTAGGAGTTCTCTCTCAGTGGATACTTTACTCCCTGAAAGCCAGGCAATTAGTATTATCATCATAAAACCACATATTTAGTGCCAACAATGGCCAAAAAAATTAAAACATATTCTAAGCAAACCCTGCCCAGTAGGTTTACACTTTGAGTTAGACAGATGGCAGAACACAGAAACAAGGAGAGAACATATGTGGGACTGTTTCTTTTTTGGAAAGTTTACTGAAGAAAAAATTTGTAAAAGTGGTCTTTTTTGAGAAAAAGGTCATTGTATTAATTTGACTAACTTTTCATGAGCTGGTGCTTTCCCCAGTATTAACAAGAAAGAGGTTTCCAAATAAATATTTTCTTACATCATTACCTATAAATTCCAAATTACTTCCTGCTAAACCTCACCTACAGCCCATTAAAATCATTTTATACATGGGGGAAAAGAGGTACCTACTCCAATGTAATAATTTGTTTGCAAATGGACAAAATCAGCAAAACATCAGAGGAAGAGAAGAAAAGATGCAGACAGTTTCTCATCAAGAAACAATCCAATTCTTGCTAGGTTTTTGAGGTGTAAGCGATTTTATTCTGTCATATTTGGTGGGGGGGGGGATTATATAATAAATTAAGGATCGGGCCTGATATGTTTTGCATCCACATAGTCAGTTAGAGCTGCTCCTTCTGGACTCCTCTTTGAGTTCTGGCCAAGTGGAGTATTAACAGAATCTTGATTAAAATCCTCTTCTTCGGCTAACTTCAGGGTGACTTCATTGCCTTCCCTTACTATAAGCTTGTAGCTATTCTTTGTTTCTTATGTTGTTTTCCTACTACCTTTGCTCTGGAAACAGAAAATACACAACAGAGAATTTCAATCAAATATTATAACAAGACTTTACAAAAAAAGTAACAGACGAAAAATCCAACTTGCATCTGGTTCAAAAATCCAATTTTGCAGTTATAGGCTCAATCTCCAAAGAGGTAAACAAAGTCAGACACCTCCATCATACACAGCCTTGTATCTCTCAAAATTTATTTTTCCAGTCAACAGTAGCAACCCATTGAAAATAATGGTGATAATGTGTCATCACAGACTGGGGAGAGAACTAAAACAAATCTATCCAATGTGGCTGTGAATTGAACATTTTGAAAACAGGTCATGTTTTATTTGTGTACACAAAACTATAGAAGTTGGAAAATTCCCTTTTAGACACTAGATTAGCCTTAGAAGATCTTAATACTTTAAAAGATAATTGGGTCTTGCGCATGAGATTAGATCAATCTCCATGCCCTATACTCAAAGATTTTCACTTCACCAGTGAGTCGAAAGTGTTTGCCATGCATATTCAATTTACTTCTTATCACAGCGTATTTACAGATATCTAAGAGAAATAAACTCTGTCATACCGATCCTTATCATTCTTACCATCAGAGTACATCAAAAATTACCCTATATGAGAATGTCTTGGCCAATGCAAACTACTAAAATAGGGCAAGCAGCTCTGCAGGGCAACATCTTTCAGGACTTGAGCAGAAAATCAGATTCAGTGCTAGTTTGTACCTTGATTCCATTCCATCCTTACTCTAGACGTACGGGTGCTCACCTTTACTGACTTTTTGATCAATGCAAGGATTTAATAGAATGAAAAATTGATGAGATGAAACTAATCTTATCTACACAGCAACCAAATCTTGCTTCTATTTGATTAAAAGTATCCAGTCCAGATAGAATTTAAGATTCATACTTTCTTGATATTCCAGGGTTTATAGCATTATTACAGACTTCCAAGGGTATTTGTTTTGTTCCACTGTGGTAATGGCTTATCAATCTTAGAAAACAGAAGCATGAATAGTTTAATTATAATGGTCTTTCTGACCACAGCCTCCCCATGTAATAGAGATGAGGAACGTAAATCAATGGCACAGTGCCAGGGTAAAACCCTTCGTTGTTTATGGATCAGTCTTTCAGAATCAGGGCATCATAATTACAAAAACAGAAATCATAAAATGACAAATTAATCAGTGTACCTTATTCATTTCTCCATTATCTGTCTGTGTTCATCATCTTGAGATCTGTTTGCATGACAGCTCTCTTTCTCATCTGATGTTGTTTGATGAGCTCTACTCCCTGAATGTAAGATTGTAATGAAACAATGTAGTTATTTCCCTGAAGGCAATGGTGGATCTATCAAAGGGATTGATACGTTTGTAAGCCTTAAGAAAGCATTTATCTCCACAACACATTTTTATTCTTCTGCTCTTTCACCCATGTCATTTAAAAATAATGATGATGATGATGATGATGATGATGATAATAATAATAATAATAATAATAATAATAATAATAATAATAAATTGGATGATGGTATTCTGTGAAGAAAAATTGACCCATTTTTCAAAGTGGGGAATTTCTGTAGGATGCGCTGGGGTTTTGTGGAAGTACGACAGTGTAATATTTGCTCTCAACTAATTAATCAATAGTACTTATTGAGTGCTTACTATGTGCAAAGTTGCTTGGGGCAGTACGATACAATAGAGTTGGTAGACAAATTATCTACCCACAACGAGCTTTCAATTTGTTTCTAGGGGAAGAAGACATTAAAATAAATTATGAATAATAATAATAATAATGGTATTTGTTAAGCACTTACTATGTGCCAAGCACTGTTCGAAGCACTAAGGGTGTGGGGGAGATGCAAGGTAATCAGGTTGTCCCACGTGGGGCTCACAGTCAATCCCCATTTTACATTTGAAGTAATGGAGACACAGGGAAGTTAAGTGACTTGTCCAAAGTCACACAGCTGAAAAGTGGGAGAGCCAGGATTAGAACCCATGACCTCTGACTCCTAAGCCCATGCTCTTTCCAAGGAACCACACTGCTTCTCATATGAACATATGAATATGAACGTAAGTGCTGTCGAGATGATGGTGGGGTGGATATCAAACACTTAAAAAGTACTGATCCAAGTGCAGAGGTGTTGCAGAAGGCAGAGAGTTAAGTGATATGAAGGCTTAGTCAGGGAAAGCCTCTTCGAGGAAAGGTGATTTTAATAAGGCTTGAAGGTGGGAAGAGTGGCAGTCTGTTATATATGAAGGTGGGAGGGGGTCCTAGACAGAGAGAGAACACGGGCAAGGAGTTGGTGGCAACACAGATCCATACTCCATTCTGATTTTTCCTCAAAAATGTTCTGACCATGTTTCCCCACTCCTCAAGAAACTCCAGTGGTTGTCCATACACCTCCACATCAAACACTTCTCACCATTGGCTTTAAATCACTTAATCACCTTGCCCCCTCCCTACCTCTACTTGCTACTCTCTTACTACAATCCAGCCCACACATTTTGTTCCTCTAATACTAACCTTCTCACTGTACCTCCATCTCATTTCTCTCGCCACTGACCTCTCACCTACATCCTACCTCTGGCCTGGAACGCCCTCCCTCCTCATATTGGATAATAATAATAATAATAATAACAATAATAATAATAATGGCATTTATTAAGCACTTACTATGTGCAAAGCACTGTTCTAAGCACTGGGGAGGTTACAAGGTAATCAAGTGTCCCTCGGGGGGCTCACAGTCTTAATCCCCTTCTTACAGATGACATAACTGAGGCCCAGAGAAGTGAAGTGACTTGCCCAAAGTCACACAGCTAATTGGCGGAGCCGGGGTTTGAACCCATGACCTCTGACTCCAAAGCCCAGGCTATTTCCAGTGAGCCACGCTGCTTCTCCCAGTGATGCCACTGGGAGGTCCAGAAAGGCGGGGGGCCTCCTCCCGCCTCCCCTCCAGCCCCCCCCCCCCCCCCCCCCCCCCCCACGGCTCCAGCTGCCCCTTCTTCACCGCTGCCTGGAGAGCCTGTCCAGCTCCCACTGCAGGCTGTCCATCTTGTCACCAAAGTCCCACTTGAAGAGCCGGTTGGATAATTGCTATCCCTCACTTCAAAACCTTATTGAAGGTACATCTCCAAGAAGGCTTTCCTGACTAAGCCCTCCTCTCCTCTAACTCTCATCTGCACCACTCTTACTTGCTCCTTCATTCATCCTCCCTCCCATCCTCACGGCATATATGCATAAATATGCATATATCTGTAATTATTTATTTATTTATATTAACGTCTGTCTTCCCCTCTAGACTGTGAGCTCGTTGTGGGCAGGAATGTGCCTGTTATTATAGTGTACTCTCTTGAAGTGCTTTGTATAGTGCTTTGCACATAGTAAGCACTCAATAAATACAAGTGAATGAATGAATCGAGGTACAGTGTTTAGGTTGACAGCAATATATGACCAGTGTCTCTTCTGAATCTACAGCTGAAGAATTAACAATCCCATGAGGCCAGCTCCACCACTTGTCTGCTGTGTGACCTTTAGCCTCGATAAAAAATGGATGTGGAATATTGATTTGATGCAATTGTACTGATAATATTAACACTAATAATTTTAAATATAAAAACCGTAGTTTACCACTGTTGCCACTAGGTGAAGCCACACTACCTTGCAAAACATGTACTGCGTTATTTAAAATTGTTCTAAATTCAGTTGCTGGGTTTGTATGGGCTTTTTCAGAAAGACACTGTTATAAAAATTGAAACTCACAGTACAAGAGTAATGTTTCCACCCCATCTACTGAGACCTAAATTTAAGTGGGGTAGCGTAGCTCAGTGGAAAGAGCACGAGGTCTTGGGAGCCAGAGGTCATGGGTTCTAATCCTGCTCTGCCACTTGTCAGCTGGGTGACTTTGGGCAAGTCACTTAACTTCTCTGTACCTCAGTTAGCTCATCTGTAAAATGGGGATTAAAACCGTGAGCCCCACATCGGACAACCTGATCAGCTTGTATCTTTCCCACAGCACTTAGAACAGTGTTTTGCACATAGTAACCACTTAATAAATGCCATCACCTTACTTTCTCATTAGAATTTTGGGGAAAATACCCAGTTATGTGATCAGTCCAGGTGGAACCAGTTGAAGGTAATTATTTAGAATTATGGTCACATACACACACACACACACACATACACACACACACACATGAACACATCCCTCATTTTTTATTACCAGCCAAGTTTCTTCCTCTGAAGATGACCATTAAATATTTTCTTCACATTAATCCAGAAACAAAAAGATTTCTAATAAGCTTTGGATCATAAATGCAGAGTATTTAGAAGTTCCTTTTATTATCATTTTACTACCAAATAAACATGTGTTTTATGGCATTTATTAAGTTCATACTATGTGTAAAGCACTGTTGTAAGTGCTGGGGAGGTTACAAGGTGATCAGGTTGCCCCACGGGAGGCTCACAGTCTTAATTCTCATTTTACAGATGAGGTAACTGAGGCACAGAGAAGTTAAGTGACTTGCCCAAAGTCACACAACTGACAATTGGTGGAGCTAGGATTTGAACCCATGACCTCTGACTCCAAAGTCCATGCTCTTTCCACTGAGCCACGCTGCTTCTCAGCGTTTTCACTATGTATTTTCACTATAGTTCATTTATATCATTAAATTTCATTAGAACAGATCCTTCTCTCTACTTTCTCCCAAATGCAAGAATCTGATAGTTGGAGAGAGAAAACAGTCAGATGTTTTGGTCCTTACTGGAGAACCCAGCTCAGTCCATGGACTGGTGTGGTCCAGGGCTCAGAAGGGCCACAAGCTTAAACTGGCCTATGTTCTCCTAGTTCTGTTCTCGAGTGAAGCAGAAGGATATCTCTGAGAGGTGGCAATGGGTACGAGGACACCACCTTGTGTATATAAAAATGGTATTCGTTAAGTGCTTACTTTGTGCCAGGCACTGTACTAAGCTCTGGGGTGAATACAAGCAAATTGAATTAGACACAGTGCCTGTCCCATGTGGGGCTCACCATCTCAATCCCCATTTTACAGATGAGGTAAATGAAGGTCAGAGAAGTGAAGTGACTTGCCCACAGTCACACAGCAGACAAGTGGTGGAGCTGGGATTAGATCTCATGACCCTCTGACTCCCAGGCCAATGCTCTATCCACTACGCCATGGTGCTTCTGCATATGCAAGCCCTGTGCATGCCAGGACTACAAGACCCAGGAGCCTTCAGGAACCAGCACACAACTGTGTACAACACCTTCATTCATTTTCATTCATTCAATCGTATTTACTGAGCGCTTACTGTGTGCAGAGCACTGTATTAAGCGCTTGAGAAGTACAAGTTGGCACCATATAGAGACGGTCCCTACCCAACAACAGGCTCACAGTCTAGAAGGGGGAGACAGACAACAAAGCAAAACATGTGGACACCTTACACCTGGGCTACCTCCCCACTCAGAAGAAATAGCAGACTGCACCAGCTCCACCCAGTACTTCAAACTCCAGACTGTAAATTCCTTGTTTCTGGGCAGGGACTGTATCTACAACTCTGTTGTACTCATCCAAGCACTTAATACAGTGCTCTGCACATGGTAGTGCCCAATAAATTTTCATTCATTCAATATTTATTGAGAGCTTACTGAGTGCTCGGAAGACTACAATGCAACAATAAACAGACACATTCCCAGCTCACAACAAGCTTACAGTCTAGATGAGGAGAGAGACATTAATTTAAATAAATTAATCTATATCTACATAAATAAATACCAAAGATCGATTGATTCGGGCCAGGTACAAGTCTGCACTCCCAGAGCTCAACCCTGACCCAAGTCACAGCCTGTGCCACATTAAATAAATCAATTATATTTATTGAGCATTTGCTGTGTGTAGAGCACTGTACTAAGAGCTTGGGAAAGTACAATACTACTTATTAGTAGATACGTTCCTTGCCTACAGGCTAGTTTACAGTCTAGCACCGTTGAATAGGCACAGTTCCAAAAATTTACACGCAGGTTTAAGGACAAAAGTGACATCTCTTTGCACATTCTCCTCACTCAGGAGGATTGGAAAGCCTTATAATGCTTAGGGAACATTTAACTCAAATGTGACTGGCAATCAAAGTTGTATCAATTTACATAAAATTTAGCATATTTGTTTCAGTGAGCAAAAGTGAGACTGCCTAAACATGTAAGCTCATTGTGGGCAGGGAATGTGTCTGTTTACTGTTATATTGTACTCTCAGGTTCTTAGTACAGTGCCCCGCACACAGTAAGTGCTCAATAAATATGACAATGTAAAGAAAAATATTTGAATATTTCTTCTACTTAAAATATAGCTTGGAGTTTTCTGCACTCGAGTGGTGTAAAAATAACAATTCCATATAGGACATCCTCCAGCACAAACTGCTCTGTTTTTCTGGAGGAAGTCCTATATGGTATTTTTATTTTTACACCACTTGAATGCAGAAAATTCCAAACCTAATAACCAGGAACAAAGGAAGGATCACACCTCTTGTTGGTAAAGCATAAAATGATCCAGGAGAGGGATAATTAGGATATGAATTTAACTTATGTACCAATGGGATTTACAAGTCAGGGAGCACTTAGGCCCTGAATATCTTCAAGTGAATGGCAGGAACTACTGGAGGCTAAAGAAAAAAAAAAAAATAATATATCACTGTGAAAAACTCATTGAGGACAGAGAAAGTGAGTTCAGTGGCCTGATCTCTGATTGGTCTTTCAGACCACACATCACAAACATGGGGACAACCTGAAATGACTCTCAGACTGTCAGGCTGATTGTCAGAACAACGAGAAGCAGTGTGGCTCAGTGCAAACAGTACAGGCTTTGGAGTCAGAGGTCATGGGTTCAAATTCCGACTCTGCCAATTGTCAGCTGTGTGACTTTGGGCAATCACTTAACTTATCGGTGCCTCAGTTCCCTCATCTGTAAAATGGGGATTAAAACTGTGGGCCCCACATGGAACAACTTGATCACCTTGAATCCCCCCAGTGCTTACAACAGTGCTTTGCACATAGTAAGCACTTAACAAATACCATCATTATTATTATTATTATAAGGTGGTAGGTGGAGACCTTTCAAAAGTGAATTGAAGTCAATGATACATATTTACTGAGTGCTTACGGTGTGCTGAACGCTGTACTAAGTGCTTGGGAGAGTTCAATACACCACAATGAAAAGAAACTCTTTTTCTTGAACTTAATCATACAGTAATTAGCAGAGGGAGTGAAACAGTGAGAATCTAAACTTCAGACTCAATACTTAGAGAACCTCAGTGAGTTTTGGTAATAAAGGATTAACTTGTAATAATAAAGAAACCTCCCATGGTTAGCCACCCACCTCTGCATCAAACAGAAACTCCTTACCATTGGCTTTATAGCAATCAATCACTTTGTTCACTCCTACCTCACCTTGCTGCTTTCCCTTTACAACTCAGCCCTCACACTTAGCTTCTCTAGTGCCAACCAACTCACTGTAGCTCGATCTGGTCTACCTCACCACCGACCTCTCAACCACATCCTGCCTGCAGCCTGGAATGCTCTCCCTCTTCATTTCTGACAGACAATTACTCTCCCCACCTTCAAAGCCTTATTGAAAGCACATCTCCTCCAAAAAGCATTCCTGACTAAGCCCTCATTTCTTCTTTTCCCACTCTTTTCTGCATCACCCTCATTTGCTCCCTTTATTCACTCTTCCCTCAGGACCACAGCATTGATATACATATCTTTAATTTATCTATTTATATCACTGTGTCTCCCCCTCTAGACTAAGAACTCTAGAAGCAGCATGGCATAGTGGATGGAGCACGGGCCTGGGAGTCAGAAAGTCATGGGTTCTAATCCTGCCTCTGCCACTTGTTTGCTGTGTGACTTTGGGCAAGTCACTTCACTTCTCTGGGCCTCAGTTCCCTCATCTGGAAAATGGGGGCTGAAACTGTGAGCCCCATGCAGAACAGGGACTGTGTCCAAATGGATTTGTTTGTATCCACCCCAGGGCTGAATTTAGTGCCTGGCACACAGTAAGTACTTAACAAAAATACCGCAGTTATTATTATTATGAGAAGTAGCGTGGCTTAGTGGAAAGAGCATGGGCTTGGCAATCATTCATTCATTCATTCAATTGTATTTATTGAGCGCTTACTGTGTGCAGAGCACCGTACTAAGCACTTGGGAAGTAGAAGTTGGCAACATATAGAGACGGTCCCTACCCAACAGTGGGCTCACAATCTAGAAGGGGGAGACAGACAACAAAATAAAACATATCAACAAAATAAAGTAGAATATGTAAATATGTACAAGTAAAATACAAAATAAATAGAGTAATAAATCTGTACAAACATATATACAAATGCTGTGGGGACAAATGCTGTGGGGAAGGAGGTAGAGTGGGGGGGATGGGGATGGGGAGAGGAAAATGGGGGCTCAGTCTGGGAAGGCCTCCTGGAGGAGGTGAGCTCTCAGTAGGGCTTTGAAGGGAGGAAGAGAGCTAGCTTGGCGGATGTGCGGAGGGAGGGCATTCCAGGCCAAGGGGAGGACGCAGGCTTGGGGTCGACGGTGGGACAGGCGAGAACGAGACACAGTGAGGAGGTTAGTGGCAGAGGAGCGGAGGATGTGGGTTGGGCTGTAGAAGGAAAGAAGGGAGGTGAGGTAGGACGGGGCGAGGTGATGGAGAGCCTTGAAGCCGAGAGTGAGGAGTTTTTGCCTGATGCGTAGGTTGACTGGTAGCCACTGGAGATTTTTGAGGAGGGGAGTAACATGCCCAGAGTGTTTCCACACAAAGATGATCTGGGCAGCAGCGTGAAGTATAGATTGAAGTGGGGAGAGACAGGAGGATGGGAGACCAGAGAGGAAGCTGATGCAGTAATCCAATCGGGATAGGATGAGAGATTGAACCAGCAGGGTAGCGGTTTCGATGGAGAGGAAAGGGCAGATCTTGGCGATGTTGTGGAGAATCAGGGGTCATGGGTCTAATCCTGGCTCCGACACTGTCAGTTGTGTGACTTTGGGCAAGTCACTTAATAATAATAATAATAATAATAATAATAATGGCATTTATTAAGCGCTTACTATGTGCAAAGCACTGTTCTAAGCACTGGGGAGGTTACAAGGTGATCAGGTTGTCCCGGGGGGGCTCACACTTTTAATCCCCATTTTACAGATGAGGTCACTGAGGCACAGAGAAGTTAAGTGACTTGCCCAAAGTCACACAGCTGACAACTGGCAGAGCTGGGATTTGAACCCATGACCTCTGACTCCAAAGCCCACGCTCTTTCCACTGAGACACGCTGCTTCTCCTGTGCCCCAGTTACCTCATCTGTAAAATGGGGATTAAGACTGGAGCCCCACATGGGACAACCTAATTATCTTATATCTATCTCAGCACTTAGAACAGTGCTTGGCACATAGTAAGCACTTAACAAATACCGTTATTATTATTATTATTATTATCATCATCATCATCATTATTATTAATGTGGTCAGGAAATGTGTCCACCAACATTTTTGCACTGTACTCTCCCAAGCACTTAGTACAGTGCTCTGAGCTCAAGCCTGGGAGTCAGGAGGCCCTGGGTTCTAATCCTGGCTCTGTCACCTGTTTGCTGTACAACCTTGAGCAAATTACTTAACTTCTCTGTGCCTCAGTTCCCTCATCTGTAAAATGGGGATTAAGACTGTGAGCCCTATGTGGGACAGGGGCTGTGTCTGAGTGATTATTTGTATTATAATAATAATAATAATAATAATGGTATTTATTAATTGCGTACTATGTGCAAAACACTGTTCTAAGCACTGTGGAGATTACAAGGTGATCAGGTTGTCCCATGGTGGGCTCACAGTCTTAATCCCCATTTTATAGATGAGGTAACTGAGGCACAGAGAAGTTAAGTGACTTGCCCAAAGTCACACAGCTGACAAATGGCAGAGCCGGGATTTGAACCCATAGACTCTGACTCCAAAGCCCATGCTCTTTCCACTGAGCCATGCTGCTTTGTATCTACCCCAGCACTTAGAACAGTGCCTGGCACATAGTAAGCACTCAGCGAATGCCATCATTATTATTATTAATGGCTTAGTACAGTGCCTGTTACATAGTAAGTGCTTAACAAATACCATAATTATTATTGGTAATAAGTGCTCAATAAATACAACCGATTGCTAGAGGAGATGATCAAGGCTAAGTAGGAAAGGAAGAGTTATCTCAGTGCTTTAAAGCCATTGTTAAAGAGTGTCTGTTTGATGTGGAGATGGATGGGCAACCATTGGAGTTTCCTGAGAGGTGGGGAGATGTGCACAGAATGATTTTTTAGAACAATGATCCAGGCAGCAGAGTGAAGAAAGGACTGGAGTGGGGAGTGAATGGAGGCAGATGCCATAGTGGTATGATAAGTGCTTGGATTAACGTGATAGCTGTTAAGATGGAGAGAAAGGGACAGTTTCTAGAGAGATCCTGAAGGTAGATGTGACAGGATTTTGTGACAGACTGAATATGCAGGTCAAATTAGATAAAGTCAAGGATAATGTCAAGGTTGTGGACTTGTGAGACCAGGGAAATAGTGATATTCTCTACATGATGGGAAAGACAGGAGGATTTGGGTTGGAAGATGAGTTCTATTTTGGACATGTTACATTTCAGGTGTCAACAGGGAAGGTACAAGAGCCAATTAATATTCACTAAAACTCTATATGTCCTCACAGAGCAAGGCATTGCCATTATTACAAAGCCATACAGCCCTCTTTGACCAAAAGGCTTGAGGCACTGGGCTTTAGATAGTGGAAGGCCAGCCATAATTCCTTCCAAGTATGTCAATTCCTACACAGTCTCCTCTGGTGCCAGCAGTGGATGCCAACTGTGTCAACGACCTTGGGCAATGCAAAGGCCAAAGACTTCCTGCTGAAAATGAAAAATCTGCTGAAATCACTCCCATCTCCTTGACCCAATTTCAGCACTTTGCAATTGAGAGACACCAAAATCCAGCTGGCCCGATTTCCTGGATGTTTCATAGCAACCAATAATCCACCTGGCTCAAATGATGTGATCCAGGGAGAGATAAGCAGCAAAACATTTAAACACCCTAGATCACCATTGAGACGAATTAAAACTTACCTTCCCCTGGGCCAGATCTGCTGTCTACATCAACTTTAATGACTGTGTTAATGCATATGTTAATCCTAAAAACATCTCATTTGGGCTCTAATTTTGGCCCTCTGTCCCAAAGCCTTGGTTGTCTAGGGGATGCGTCTGTTTCTAAAAATTGAAAGCGTGACGGGATTGAACCCTCATTTGTTTTTTCCATTACTACACACAATAAAAGGAGGGTTTGTTTTGTTAGGAGATTTCATCAGCAGTAATTAACCCTCACTTTCCAATCAATTAAATTTACAAGACAAAAGTTCATACTTTTCACTTTAACTCACCGTCTGACAGCCTTGTTCCAGCTGGATCTTTAGCCAGATGCTCAGACGCTGGCCCCAGTCCCCTGGTGCCTCCACCTCCCACAGTCGTTTTTGCTCATCTGGATGGGTCAGCAAGAATCTCCGACAAACTCAGAAGGAATCAAAGGAGGGAAAAGAGCTCATGAACTGAGGATCATAATCAATGATCATAGTAAGTGTACTATTTTTTTAAGTGCTTACTATGTGCCAAGTACTGTACTAAGCTCTGAAGTAGAAACAAGATAATCAGGTCGGACACAATCCCTGTACCCACGGTCTAATTAGCAAGGAGCACAGGTATTATAACCCCACTTTACAGATGAGAAAACTGAGGTGGGGAGAAGTGAAGTGACTTGCTCATGGTCATACGTGCATGGTGTGGGCTCTGCTTTGCGCACAGTAAGCACTCCATAAATAAGATTGAATGAAAGGTGACAAAACCAGTATTAGAACCCATCCAACTGACTCCCAACACCAGGTTCTTTTCACTAGGCCCCAGACATGAGTTCAATCAATCGTATTTATTGAGCGCTTACTGTGTGCAGAGCACTGTACTAAGCACTTGGGAAGTACAAGTTGGCAACATATAGAGATAGTCCCTACCCAACAGTGGGCTCACAGTCAGGCTACCTTTGGTATGCTCATTATTTGGCTCTCAACCAATAAGCAGCAGCAGCAGCAGCATGTTTCCCATTTGTGTGGCTTTACCTCGGTACATAGCATCCGAAATAGGGTAGCTGATCCCAAGGGCATCTTCAGACACAAAAGACTGGCAGAAATCATTCAGCATTGTGATCCCCAGGCCCTGTCCTCGGTATTTTCTCCTGATGAAAGCAGTATCCAAAACTGGCAGTTGATAGCTTTCACAGGTGTTGTTCCCACAGAGACTTCCTGGATTTGGACAAGAAAAGGTCTGTGTACTTAGAAAGACCATTTGAGCATCAAAACCCATGAAGACTCCTCAAATACATCAGTTTCTTGGCTCAGTCAGTGCCCAGGGATGCTGGTAATGCACTGGTAGTCTGTAGAGATTTCATAACCAAAACCTCCAGAGACAAAAATAATACTTTCAGTTGTACTTATTGAGTGTTACTGTGTGCATAACACTGAACTAAGAGCTTGGGAGAGTAATAACAATAAAAATTATAGTATTTATTAAGTGCTTATTATGTGCCAGCCACTGTACTAAGCACAGGGGTGGGTACAAGCAAATCAGGTTGGACACAGTCCCTGTACCACATGGGGTTCACAGTCTCAATCCCCATTTTACAGATGAGGTAACTGAGGCCCAGAGAAATGAAGTGACTTGCCCAAGGTCACACAGCAGACATGTGGCGGAGCAGGGATTAGAACCCATGACCTTCTCACTCCCAGGCCTGTGCTGTATCCACTCCGCCATGCTGCTTCTCACACAGGGTACAATACAATGGTTCTGGACAATAGGTAAATTATGCAACTATTTCACTGCAAACACACATTCATTCATTCAATTGTATTTGTTCACCACTGATGACAAGGGCCACCCCTAGGTTTGGGAAATTGTCCTGGGCCTATGCAACAGGGTACTCTGCAATTTCCAGCCAACTGGGCTCTGGAGAGATACTACCATGAAGGGCCATCAACCTTTCAAGGAATAGTTTTTATTTAGCATCTTCAATGTCTGAACTATGACACAAAGCATCTGGGAGAGTAAATTAGAGGTAGAACCCAAGATCCGCACACTCAAGGAGCTAACAATAGAGGAAACAGGTATTACATAATTTACAATTATCAATCAGTGGTATTTATTGAGTACTTACCGTGTGCAAAGCCTTTTAGTAAGTGCTTTGGAGAGTAAAATACAACAGAGTTGGTAGACATGTTCCCTCCCAATGAGCTTACAGTCTAAAGGGGGAAATAGACACTATAAATAAGCATTTTGTAATACATAATTTATGGATGTGTACCTAAGCTTGGTGGGGCTGAGGGTGGGGCAAATACCAAATGCCCTAAAGGTCACAGATCCAACTGCATAGGTGACATGGAAGGGACAGAGAGCTGGGGAAAAGGGGGCTTAAGCAGGGAAGGCTTTTTGGGGATTTGAACTTAATAAGATTTTGAAGGTGGAGAGAGTAGTGCTCTGGCATGTACGGATGGGGAGGGAGTTCTAGGCCACAGGGAGAACTGTGGGAAAGTAGTCAGCTGTGAAATAGATGAGATTGGGGCACATTGAGTAAGCTGGCACTAGAGAAGTGAAGCGTTTGGACTGGGTTGCAGTAGGAGATCAGTTAGGTAAGGTAGGAAGGGACAAGCTGATTGAGTGCCTTAAAGCCAATGGTAATGATTTTCTGTTTGATGCAAAGATGGATGGGTAACCACTGGTGATTCTTAACAAGAAGAAGTGCTCAAGTAAACCATCGGAGGGTTTGAGGAGTGGAAAAACATGTGCAGAATGGCATTTTAGAAAGATGTTCTGAACAGCAGATTGAATTATGGACAGGAGAGAATGGAGGTAGGGAGCCCAGTGACAAGGATGACAGAGTAGGCTATTTAATAGGAAGGAATCGGGAGAGGAAGAAAAGTCAGGATTTAGCAAAAATGTGAGAGATGAAAGAGAGAAATAAATCAAGGGTAATGCCAAGATTGGGGGCTTTGGAAACAGAGGATGCTGATATAGCATGGCTCCGTGGAAAGAGCATGGGCTCAGGAGTCAGAGGTCATGGATTCTAATTCTGGCTCCGCCACTTGTCAGCTGTGTGACACTGGGCAAGTCATTTAACTTCTCTGAGCCTCAGTTACCTCATCTGTAAAATGGGAATTAAGACTGTGAGCCCCACGTGGGACAACCTGAGCACCTTGTATCCCCCCCCAGTGCTTAGAACAGTAAGCACTTAACAAGTGCCATCATTCTTATATGCTCTTGGATCTGGTCCTGTTTAGCATTTTATATTCACCCCATGCTCAGCCCCACAGCACTTAGGTAAATAGCCATAATTGATTTATTTATTTCAATTCTGTTCCTCCACTACACTGTCAGCTCCCTATGGGCTGGGAACGTTTCTACCAACTCTGTTGTACTATACACTCCCACGTACATAATACAGTGTTCTGCAAATAGTAAGCACTCACCAAATACCATTGATTGATGACGGATTAATATTGCAAACTGCAAAGGAAAGGCTAGTTGAAGGAGAGGATTTTGGAGGGAAGACATATTGAGCTTGAGGTGCCTGCAGGATACCCATATAGAGAAATGCAAGATTGCAGATAGGGAGAGGGGGTGGGGCTGGCGAGGTGGATTTAGGGGTCATCTGAGTAGACATGGTAGTTGAAGCCATGGGAGCAGATGAGCTCCCCAAGGGAATGACTATAAAGCGAGATAAGCAGGAAACCCATGACAGAGTCTCAAAGGATATCCACAGTTAGGGGATGAAAGGTGGAGGATGATCCAGAGGAAAAAAAAAAGAGGAAGGAAAACCAGAGAGGTAAGACATGAACCAGGAGAGATCAGGTTTGGTGAACTCAAATTAGATAGAATCCCAGGAGAAGGAAGTGGTCCTCAGTGTCAAAGGTAAAGGAGAATTAGAATAGAGGAGTGACCATAAGATTTGGCATGAAAGAAATAATTGGTGAATTTAGAGAGTGAGCTTTCAAAGAGTGGACGGAAACAGAATGCAGTGGGTCAAAAGCTGGAAGAGAGAAAGTGGAGACAGTGGGTATATTCAACCCATCTGTGGAATTTGAACAGGAAAGAGAGCAAGGAAATGGGACATTGGCTGGAAGGCCCAGTAGGATTCCTGTTCTACACATAGCCTTTAAGATATGGTTATCTCCCATCCCTTAAAGTACAATAATCTCCTTTATCTCATCCAATGTGGAATGTCTCTCAGTCATAGTGATGCAAACTTCTTGTTTGAGAACCACTAAATTAAAAACAGGGATCAAGCAGCTCCTACTTCAAGCCAGTCAAAAGAGGAGCCATTTTTAAAAACCAACTCCAGAAGCAACAGGGGCATCACATTTGGGTTATATGACCCCATTCATTCATTCATTCATTCAATTGTTTTTATTGAGCATTTACTGTGTGCAGAGCACTGTACTAAGCACATTCTAAGCACATTCTTTCTGTTGTCTTCACAGGACAAACAAGTTTCTACAACAGTGAACTGTAGGTCCAAACTGGGGAAGCCAATAGGATATAGACAAAATAATAATATCTGATTTTACACAGTGCTTTTATTTCCAAAGGCTGTCACATAACTTAGGTCAGTTTTGTCCTCAAAAGGAGAAAAGTGAAGATGGGGAAACAGGCCTGAAGCGGTTCAATGTAGGCAAGTAACAGACATGGGACTAGGCACTTCTCATATCTCATTTGAATTAAACCAGGAATAGGGGATCCTCAAGAAAACATTCAAAACTTCTAAGTACATCCAGTTCTCCTAAAACGTGGGGGGTTGAATTTTTGCAAAAACTCACATTAAGGAGAACTCCTAGGGGCCATAACCTCTATGCCTGAGGCTGCACACTTGCTCCTAAACCATTTCTTGAGATAGTGCGGGGCTGTGTATCTAAGAAGGCTCACACTGTCAAATGCAGGATTCCAAACTTTCCAACTCTG
The DNA here is from genome assembly GCF_015852505.1 of Tachyglossus aculeatus. Taxonomy (NCBI): domain Eukaryota; kingdom Metazoa; phylum Chordata; class Mammalia; order Monotremata; family Tachyglossidae; genus Tachyglossus; species Tachyglossus aculeatus. Next base: position 91,801,569 of record NC_052070.1, on the reverse strand, counting down.
TTCTTGGCAACACTGCAGTGAAAACCTGTAGTATGGCTGGACTGAACACAAGTACGCATTTCTGACTGAGTTGCACAGTACATGGTAACAGGTTTTGTTGAAGATCTGATTTTAAGCCATTATTTGAGAAAGTGTCCTGAAGAAACTGAGGGGAATCAGAAGGTTGTAATTTCCATGATCTGGAGCAAGTAGGAGACCAAGAAAAATATAATAATAATAATAATAATAATAATAATAATAATAATAATAATAATAATAATGGTATTTGTTAAGTGTTTACAATTTGCCAAGCACTGGGGTAGATACAACCCAACGCTTAGAACAGTGTTTGGCAAATAGTTGTCCCACATAATAATAATAATAATGGCATTTATTAAGTGCTTACTATGTGCAATGCACTGTTCTAAGCACTGGGGAGGTTACAAGATGATCAGGTTGTCCCGTGGGGGCTCACAGTCTTAATCCCCATTTTACAGATGAGTGAACTGAGACACAGAGAAGTTAAGTGACTTGCCCACAGTCACACAGCTGACAGTTGGCAGAGCTGGGATTTGAACCAATGACCTCTGACTCCAAAGCCCATGCTCTTTTCCACTGAGCCACACTGCCTGTTCTCTCCATCCAAACTGCTACTATGTTAATCCAAGCACTCATTCCATATTTACTACTCCTCAGGCTCTTTGCTGACCTCCCTGCCTCCTATCTCTCCCAACTCCAGTCCATATTTCACTGTACTGCCTGGATCATTAAAAAAAAAAAAAGGCCATGTTTCCCCATTCAAGAACCTCCAATGATTGTTCATCCACCTCCAAAACCAGAAATTCCTCACCACTGGATTTAAAGTCTTCAATCACCTTGGTCCTCACATCTTATTTTGCTGATGTCCATGTCCTAGTACAACCCAGTACACTACTTCACTCCTGTAACGCCAAAATAACGACTTTTACCTTGACCTTGGGCAGATATGCAAACTGAAAAAGAAAATGGGAGGGGTGCCAGGGTTTCAAATCCCACCTCTGCCAATTGTCAGCTGTGTGACTTTGGGCAAGTCACTTCGCTTCTCTGGGCCTCAGGTCCCTCATCTGTAAAATGGGGATTAAAACTGTGAGCCCCCCATGAGACAACCTGATCACCTTGTAACCTCCCCAGCACTTAGAACAGTGCTTTGCACTTAGTAAGCACTTAATAAATGCCATTAAAAAAAAAGGGAAATGGAATTTCCCTTCTCTCCTGTTACAATGATAGATATTATATTTTAACACATTTACTGCTCTTTATTGAAATACATAAAAATACTCAGTTCTAATGGTGGCCTTGAAAAAATCTAATAGTATGGAGGAGGGTCTTATCCTAGACCTCTTCAACATATGGAACACTTGGGTGATGCCACAAGACTTTAAAGACGCCAACATCATAATCGCCATTTTGAAAACCATGGAAATTGCAGGCAAGATCCAAACCAGAATCCTTCTGAACAGTCTACTGAAGCAGTATGGCCTAGCTGAAAGACCATGTGCCTGAGAGTCAGAAGGACCTGGGTTCTAATCCCAGCTCTGTCATTTAAAATCACTTAACTTCTCTGTGACTCAGTTACCTCATCTGTAAAATGGGAATTAAGACTGTGAGACCCATGTAGGACATGGACTATGTCCAACCTGAACAGCACATAGTCCGTGCTTAATACCAAAAAAAAACAAACCCCAAAACAAGCTAAACTGTGTAAGAAAAGCAATTTGTAGAGCACAAACAGTTTGGACTAACGCAAAACATTTCTGTGGAATACAACAATTTGTGAGACTTCCAGAAAGAGCCCTAGACCAAAACTCCATAAAGTCAAAAACTCCCTTTCTTTTAATAAAAATAAAATTCCCAATTTTTTTTAAAGTGATAAAGCTGACAGGAATTTTCAAAAGAAAACGCAGTAAAGTGACATGAAAAATAAATGATCAATTTTGAATCTTGGGAAAAGCGGAACAAAGCCCACAAGAGATAAATATTTCAAGCTTCCCGGACTGACCTTGGCAACAAATTAACTAAAGAGATGGTTGGTTGGGAAACTATGAAGACTATGAAGAAAAACCATGAGAAAGGAAGATGTATCCAAGTCTGGACAGTTGGAATGTGTACACAACTTAAATATTGTTTAAAATCTAAATCAAACTCTAAATTACCAAAGAGAAATATTTAATTCAGGTAATGCTGCACTCATAGTAGTGCACTGTAGAAACATATTTTATTAAAACCAGATTTCACAAATCCTAAATATGTATATTTACAAAAGAGTGGCTTAGAAATGTTTTTAGCCTTTCAAAACTATTATAGTAAATAAAATAATACCACATTAAAACAACCACTCAACTGTTTTGCAGAAATTAACAGGTTCCACCATCCTAACCAATCAATGGTATTTATTGAATGCCTACTATGTACAGAGCACTGTACTAAGCACTTGGGAGAGTACAATACAACAAAATTAACCGTCACATTCCCCGTCCTTAACGAGCTTAACCAGTCATAATGCTTTAAAAATATTCTCATGACCTAACCTTATTACCAAGGCCTAGCTGTCTTCTGAGGTAATGTCTATAAATCTTGGCATTGGATACTTTTTTTTGCACCACATCAGATATTAGCTGTAGCATTTTCCCTTGACAATTAATTGGGAGCAATAAAGAAAAGGAACTTAAGGAAAGGCATAGTGGTAAAGTCCCTGTGATATTGGCGCTTTAAGGTTTTTGGAAAAATATCTCAAGCCCAATCAATTAAAGAGATGTATTTTTTATCCTAACCCCAGGTTGAGAGAGGTTCCTATCTTACTTTCATTACATGATAAGTGGTCTAATTGGAAATCATCTGTTTTAGAAAATACAGTTGTTCCTGAAGGGTTCCTGCAAATTAATTCTGGGGCAAAGGGAACTTTCCATTGTCTTTAAAAGCAGTCAGTATGGTTAAATCCTTATAGGTCTCTGCCTCCAGGTGAAGGAATGGCTTGGGACAATAAAGTTATCACCTCCGGGGGTTATTGATTACTTCACCTTTCATTTTGAGAGTGTAAAAACCAGCAGCGTCTCCATTCTTCCAGAAAATTTTTGCATGTTCCTTAGCAGAATGAGGTAAGAAAAACATGTCATCATTCAAATTCCTCTCCAATCGTCCAAAAATGACATGGTTCAGAATGAAAAGGACAATCCTTTCTGTGAATGACTGAACCTTCAAGGAAACAAAAAGGCCAAATTACACCTGAGAGAAATGAACCAATCAACTTTGCCTTTAGAATAAGACTGCTCGTGTGTAATTTAAATCACTTCACACCTCTGGGACTTGCAGAAAAGCCAATACAAGGGTTGAAATGCCTAATGAAAGCACCTCCCAGGTAAACAAAGCAGCATCCTGATCCTTATTGTTTGGAATGTGTTACACAAGCAAAGCAATGAAATCATCTCTTCCACCTAATTTTCCTGTTCCAGTTGATACCACCAACCATTCTCCCAGTCTCTCGAACCTGCAACCTAGTGCCGATCCTTGATTCCTTTTTCTCCTTCGACTCTACATTCAGCCTGTTACTAAATCTTATCAGATTTTTCCTCACCAATATTTCCCAGGATCTATACCTTCTTCTCCAACCAAATGATTACCATCATAATCAAGGTAATTGTCATATTCCAGCATAGTTAAAACACCAGCTTTCTCACTCAGTCTCCCTCCCTCTAGCCTTTCTCCTCTCCAGCACGAACTTCATTTCACTCTCTGGATTACTTTCCTAAAATGGGGTTCTGCACGTCTCCCCCGTCTCCATAAACCTCCACAGGTTACCCCTTCCTGTTGGCATTAAGCAGTACTGCCTGGACATTGGGTTTAAAGTGATCCATAAGTGCTTAGTACAGTGCTCTGCACACAATAAGTGCTCAATAAATATGATTGAATGAATCCATAAATTCTCTTCCTCCTTCCTATCCATTCTTCTTCTACTACAACCTACTTTACTCTCTTTGCCATTTGTCAGCTGTGCGACCTTGGCCAAGTCAATTAACTTTTCTGTGCCTCAGTTTCCTCATCTGTAAAATGGGGATTAAAACCTACTCAATCCTGCTTGGACTGTGAGCCCCATGTGGACAGGGATTATGTCCAACCTGATGATCTCAAATTTACCCCAGCATTTAGTAAAGTATTTGGTCTCAGTAAGTCCTTAACAAATACCACCATTATTATTATTATTATTTTTTGTTACCCTCAAGCTACCCTGAGTCTTTTTTCTCATCCTTCTGCCACCATCTAGCTCATACCTTTCCCTCTTCCTGGAACTCTCTCCCCTTTCAAATCTGACAAACCTCAACTCTCCCCAAGTTCATAGCCCTCTTATAATCATATCTCCAAGACTCCTTTTCCTGATTGATATCTAATGTCCCTGGATCATATTCCCCAAATGACACTGCTACAATTGTATGTCACTTAACTACTGATGTGCTCACAAACTGTTAGCACATATGTCCCTATCATACATACTTTATCACATAAGCACAAACTTATTTACTTAACAGTCTTTCCTTCTTTATCCTTCCCGTAAATATTTTAGTGCCTGTCTCTCTGCCAAGGCTATAAGTTTCTTGAGGGCAGAGATCATGTCTGTTTCCTGCATTCACCCAAATCTTTAGTGCGGTGCTTGTTACAGAGTATGTACTCGATAATTATAGGTAGATTTGACAATGTCAAGATTGGAAAACTGTATACTCCTACTTTTAGGAGTCTATAAGATATACTTTGTCCATGGTGATGGTGACATTATTTGTTAAGCACTTACTATATGCCAAGTTCTGCACTGGGGTAGATATAGCATAATTGGGTTGAATACAGTCCCTGTCCCACATGGGACTCTCAGTCTAAGTAGGAGGGAGGACACATATTTTTAATGGTATTTGCACCAGGCACTGTACTAAGCACTGGGGTAGATACAAGATAATTAGGTTGGACACAGTCTCTGTCCCACTTGGGGCTCACTGTCTTAATCCCCATTTTACAGATGAGGTAACTGAGGCACAAAGTAGTTAAGTGACTTGCCAAAGATCACACAGCAGACAAGTGACAGGATTGGGATTAAAACCCAGGTCCTTCTGACTGCAAGGCTCTTGCTCTAACCATTAGCTCATTCTGCTTCTCTGTACTGAATTGAATACTGAATGCACATATTGCATGCCCATTTTACAGATAAGGAAACTGAAGGCCCGATAAGTGAAGTAACTTGCCTAAGTTTACATAGCCGGCAAATCAAGGAGTCAGGAATAGAACTGGATTGGGAGACCCAGAGAAGGCAGCAGAGGGTACTAATCAATCAATCAATCAATAGTATTTATTGAGCACTTACTGTGTGCAGAGCACTGTACTAAGCGCTTGGGAAGTACAAGTTGGCAACCTATAGAGACAGTCCCTACCCAACAGTGGGCTAGTGAGAAAAACTGTGGTATTTGTTGAGCACAAACTTTCAGACAGAACTACCACCATCAAACTTTATGTCCATAAGAAGCATCTTCTACACCCTACAGGTGGCTTCATCCTACTTTCCAAAGGGAAATAGTTAAGACCCCCCCAGAGAGAATGATACTAAACTGATCTCTGGCCTCAATCAATCAAGCAACCAGTGATATTTATTGAGCACATGCTTTGTACAGAGTACTGTACTAAGCACTTGGGAGAATACAGTGCACTTGGTAGACACAATCCCTCCTCTCAAGGAGCTTACAATCTACTGGCTCAAGCCACTGCCCAGTAGGGCTGCCTTTCCCTCCAGTCCCCTGCTTATGTCAGTCAAAGGGTCACCCTTTCCAGGCTCAGAGAATCATGCTTTACCTCCTGGCAGAGGGAAAGATTCTTTCATTCCAGAAACTGACCCCAACAAATAGGTCCCCTAATTCATTCACTCAATCGTATTTATTGAGCGCTTACTGTGTACAGAGCACTGAACTAAGTGCTTGGGAAGTACAAGTTGGCAACATATAGAGACAAGCTCACAGTCTTAACAATGATGATGGTAGCTGTTAAGCACTTACTATGTGCCAGACACTGTACTGAGCTCTAGAGTTAAGGGGAGGGGAATACAAGCAAATCAGGTTGGATACAGTCCCTGATCCCTTTTGGAGCTCACAGTCTTAATCCCCATTTTACAGGTGAGGGAATTGAGGTCCAGAGAAATGAAGCAACTTGCTCAAGGTCACACAACAGAGGAGTGGTAAAGCTGGGAGTAGAACCCAGGTCCTTTTGACTCCCAGTCCCATGCTCTAGCCACTCAGCAGCACTGCGTCTCTTCTCAATGCCCTGCCTTGGGCTAACTGCATCGTTTCCCCCTAAGTAGCAGCATCTAGAGAGGTGCAAAGGAAATGAACATCCCAAATCACAAATGGAAAACTTTATAAAGATCCACTGCGCCCCCCAGAAAGTAGACAGTCATGCTGGAAGAAGACAAAAAAAAATTACACTTTTAATGAAGTTTCGGTTCTGAGAATATGGGAACTTCATATTCTGTTCATATTCATGAGCATTTGTAATGTTGTTCTAAAAACAGGTCTTCTAACCTTAATCAGCCCTTCTCTAGCAGGATCAGATGTTTTCATGATATCTTCTATTGGCCACCAGGAATGATTCAGGTAAACTGCCAAAACTGGAGAGAAACCAGACAGGGGTGATTCAGCAAGCAAATTCAGCCTCAAGGAAGCAATTTAATCACAGAGCTACTGGTGACTGCCAAAGAAAGATTGCTAGCTATGAAATGGATACTGATCAACTCCCTTCTCAGGCCCCCAGTTCCTCCCCCTCCTCCTTCCCTCACCCCCAATGATCTGGCCTCCTACTTCATTTACAAAATTAAATCCATCAGGTCCGACCTCCCCAAAGTCACTCCCCCCCTTCTCCAACCCCCCGGCTCTCAACACTCTCTGCTACTCTCCCATCCTTCCCAGAAGTATCCTCAGAGGAGCTCTCCTCCCTCCTCTCAAGTGCTACTCCAGCCACCTGTGCTTCTGACCCCATTCCCTCTCATCTCATGAAATCTCTCACTCCATCCCTTCTCCCCTCCTTAACTTCCATCTTCAACCGCTCACTCTCCAAGGGTTCCTTCCCCTCTGCCTTCAAACATGCCTATGTCTCTCCCATCCTAAAAAAAACCCTCTCTTGACCCCACCTTACCTTCTAGTTATCGCCCCATATCCCCTTGAACGAGTTGTCTATACACGCTGCCTCGAATTCCTCAACAACTCTCTCCTTGACCCCCTCCAGTCTGGCTTCTGTCCCCTACATTCCACGGAAACTGCCCTCTCAAAGGTCACCAATGACCTCCTGCTTGCCAAATCCAACAGCTCCTACTCTATCCTAATCCTCCTCGACCTCTCGGCTGCCTTAGACACTGTGGACCACCCCCTTCTCCTCAACACGCTATCCGACCTTGGCTTCACAGACTCCGTCCTCTCCTGGTTCTCCTCTTATCTCTCCAGTCGTTCATTCTCAGTCTCTTTTGCAGGCTCCTCCTCCCCCTCCCATCCCCTTACTGTGGGGGTTCCCCAAAGTTCAGTGCTTGGTCCCCTTCTGTTCTTGATCTACGCTCACTCCCTTGGTGACCTCATTCGCTCCCATGGCTTCAACTATCATCTCTATGCTGATGACACCCAGATCTACATTTCTGCCCCTGCTCTCTCCCCCTCTCTCCAGGCTCGCGTCTCCTCCTGCCTTCAGGACATCTCCATCTGGATGTCTGCCCGCCACCTAAAACTCAACATGTCCAAGACTGAACTCCTTGTCTTCCCTCCCAAACCCTGCCCTCTCCCTGACTTTCCCATCACTGTTGACAGCACTACCATCCTTCCCATCTCACAAGCCCGCAACCTTGGTGTCATCCTCGACTCCGCTCTCTCATTCACCCCTCACATCCAAGCCGTCACCAAAACCTGCCGGTCTCAGCTCCACAACATTGCCAAGATCCGCCCTTCTCTCTCCATCCAAACCGCTAACCTGCTAGTTCAAGCTCTCATCCTATCCCGTCTGGACTACTGCATCAGCCTTCTCTCTGATCTCCCATCCTCATGTCTCTCCCCACTTCAATCCTTACTTCATGCTGCTGCCCGGACTGTCTTTGTCCAGAAACACTCTGGGCATGTTACACCCCTCCTCAAAAATCTCCAGTGGCTACCAATCAATCTGCGCATCAGGCAGAAACTCCTCACCCTCAGCTTCAAGGCTCTCCATCACCTTGCCCCCTCCTACCTCACCTCCCTTCTCTCCTTCTACAGCCCAGTCCGCACCCTCCACTCCTCTGCCGCTAATCTCCTCACCATGCCTCGTTCTCGCCTGTCCCACCATCGACCCCCGGCCCATGTCATCCCCCTGGCCTGGAATGCCCTCCCTCCTCACATTCGCCAGGCTAGCTCTCTTCCTCCCTTCAAGGCCCTACTGAGAGCTCACCTCCTCCAGGAGGCCTTCCCAGACTGAGCCCCTTCCTCTCCCCTTCATCCCCCTCTCCATTCCCCCAACTTACCTCCTTCCCTTCCCCACAGCACCTGTATATATGTATATATGTTTGTACATATTTATTACTCCATTTATTTATCTTACTTGTACATATATATTCTATTCATTTTATTTTGTCAGTATGTTTGGTTTTGTTCTCTGTCTCCCCCTTCTAGACTGTGAGCCCACTGTTGGGTAGGGACTGTCTCTATGTGTTGCCGACTTGTACTTCCCAAGCGCTTAGTACAGTGCTCTGCACACAGTAAGCGCTCAATAAATATGATTGATTGATTGATAAACATTCAAAGCACCTGGAAAAAAATGACTTCTAAATTCAGTCAGGATCCTCACCAGATAACAGTCAGTGAGTCAGTCTTATTTATTGAGTGCTTACTGTGTACGGAGCATTGCATTAAGCACTTGGGAGAGTACAATATAACAATAAACAGGCACATGCCCGGCCCACACAAGCTTAGAGTCTAATCCCACTGTCTCTTGCAAGCAATCTGGTTAGAAAAAGACAGCTCCAAATAGTCTTCGAGTGGATAATGAAAAGATAGTAGCAGTAGTAGCAGCAAGAGAAGCAGCGTGGCTTAGTGGAAAGACCATGGGCTTGGAAGTCAGAGGTTGTGGGTTCTAATTTTGGCTCAGCCACTTGTCAGCTGTGTGACTCTGGGCAAGTCCTTCCACTTCTCTGTGCCTCAGTTACCTCATCTGTAAGATGGGGATTAGACTAAGTGCCACATGGGACAAACTGATTACCTTGCATCTATCCCAGCACTTAGAACAGTGCTTGGTACATACTAAGCGATTAACAAATACTATCATTATTATTAGCAATGGTATTTACTGATTGTCACTGCATGCAATTTCACTGTATTAAGCTCTTAAGGTCATTCAAAACTACCTCATTCTGGTTGGACCACTGGATGACTGTGATTGTTGAATTAATTTACTAATACTGCAAGGAGCACTGCAGTTTTACCTGAATCTCTAATCCAACAGAGCCAACCTAAAAAGTTCTGATTTCATGTACCCCATTTGTTCATGGTGTTATTGTTTTTATAAGATTTAGTAAGACATTGATATTTATATGCCCTTACTCTAACATAATTCTCCACCTACAGAATGCAAAGTCCATAACCTAATGCATGGATATCTATATACCAGAACATATCTTTAATCTGATAGACGAGTACACACTAGCTGATGAAGCACTTTAGGACAGAAGAATATATATTTTTATTACATAAAATATTTTCCACTAACTATACTCCTTCCCTATGTTATTCGTGAGGCCCATAGAGTAAGGATTGCTTTTTTTCCTGACATTATAATGGGAATTAATAAAAGTTGTTCTCATTGTTACTCATTCCATCAAACAAGAAAATATATTATGATTGAGTTTCATGTAATGCTTTATAGCTTCCCATTGCTCTGTAGAGCAGTGAATAATTTTGAAAGTTAATACTCCAAAATGGACTTCACTATTTAAAGAAATTAATTTCTGTTGACAGACATTCAGCAATAAAGACCCTGAAGTCCAAACATATTGAACAACTCAAAAAGCATTAATCAACCTGCTCAACAAACCCTTGGAAACAGAACCAGTATTTTGCACTACTCTGGGTCTTGCTCAATGATGTGCATAGGTGAGTGATTATATTTATGGTGTAGTGGATAGAGCACAGGCCTGGGAATTAGAAAGTCATGGGTTCTAATCCTGCCTGTGCTACTTGTCTGCTGTGTGGCCTTGAGCAATTCACTTAATTTCTCTATGATTCATTTACCTCATCTGTTAAATGGGGATGGAGCCCCACGTGGGACAGGGACTGAATTTAACCCAATTTGCTTGTATCCACCCCGATGCTTATTACAGTGCTTGGCATATAGTAAGTACTTAAACACCACAATTATTATTATTATTATTATTATCGCTCTCTAACACACATTGCACAAGGTCAATCTTGACATACACGTGACATGGAAAAGATTGTGGGTTATACATTAGTATTATCAGTGATGTTTACACACAGATAATTTTCTTTTGTGTTCAAATAATGACATTCATTAAGTGTGAGCTGTAAGTGAGGCTAATAGTAAGGGGCTGAAGTGCCACTTCCACACCACGCACATATAAATATGGCCCTTTGCTGTACTGTTGCATTTGTCATCAACAGATCTTGGTGCCATTTTTGTTTCTCTTTGATGTCATGATGCCTCCCAAATCCTCAGTTCCAAGACAGTCCCCCCACTTCGACTGTTGCACACCAGGCTCATCTGCCTTTGCTGCTGTCTCTCCCCATCCTGAAAGCACTTACAAGTGTAACCTATATACCCTATTACTTAAGCACTAAATTATGCCCTCGTCCCCTTTTCCTTTTTCCACCTACTGGTAAATTATTTTAGCATCTATCTACATCACTAGATTGCAAGCTTTTGATGGCAGTGATCATGTCAACTAATTTGATTATACCTTTCCAAATACTAAATATGGTGTTCCACACAAAAAAGGCACTTAACAAATATGATTTATTATTAACGCTTTTGCTTCTCTGTGTCTTTAAAGAATTTCTTCTGTCCACTTCTTTACAGTTACCTCATTTCAGCTCACTTATCTTTCAGCCAAATGGGAATTTGGAAGGAAGTGGGCTCAAACATAATATTGAGGATCACTTTCAGGGGGTGGCTACCAATTACTCCTTCTCAGCCTAAGACACAACACATGACATTTTATCAAATTCAGTACCAGTGAGTTTTCTTTTGTCTCTCTATCAGGGATGAGAGAATGAGAAATGCCTCTGGCCTCACATAAGACCTGAGGAGACAAAAAAAAAATGCAATTCTAACTAATCTTGATGAATCACCAAAGAAAGAAGAAAGTGGAGAGTCACCCACAAAGTAAAAAAGGGGCAAAAAAAGTTACACAGATAAGAAATGGACGATGACTGCATAGCTGTATCCACTGTAGTAAAACAGCAGGTTGTCAGAGTGGACTATGAGCAAATATGAGTCAGAAGTAGAGTTATTCAAAATGTACATATACTACTGTAATACATTGAAAGGAGAATGGCACCCAAGAATCATGAGTGCCCTTCCACTGTACTTGTCGCTGGACAGGTTCCCTGGAATTGGTGATTACTTTGATGTCTGTAAGCTCACAGTGGACAAGAAACTTGATTGCCAACTCAGTTGTACTCTCCCAAGTAATCTGCATCTCCTAAGTGCTCAGTAAATACCACTGATGATATCTATATGTTGAAATGATGTGGAGAAATTGGAGAGGATCCAGACAGCTTAAATCAAAGCTAGTGAACTCAGCTATAAGGAAGCACAGTCAAGGTGATAAAACACTAGAACAGACTGTGAACTCTCAATCACTAAACTAGGGTGTTAGTGGCTAGGGGTGATTTAGCTGTTTACCTGCCTAGAAGTATGGGATCAAAGCGAATAGCCTTGAGATCCTTCCCAGATGATCCCATTTCATTTGTTTGTCCTGGAGACCACCAATTGGCCCATAATGATAGGATTTTAAGCTCCTAAAAGCTCAGGTTATTTCTTAGTTAATACAGTACTATGAAAAGCAAATTTAGGTATGTACTGGAGTGTAATTTTAGAGTGAACAGTAGAAGAAAAAGTCATAACAATTATACATGCCAAACTTTAACACTAGGTCTAATTCCTTAAATAGTATTCGATGACTGAAAACTTTCAAGGAGGCATCTGATGCATTCTTCGGCATTTACCCTTGCCATTCTTCCTTTCCAAGTACATGCTGCCACTGTTCCCACTCACATCCAAAAAAAAAAAAAAAAGGTAGGAAAAGGGGGAGCTCCTTGAGAACAAAGTGATATGACATCCCTCCACATGCAAACAACACATAGGGGAAAAACTGGAAACGCTCTGGCGGCAGATGACACAAAAACATTCCAAGGAATTGCATGACTTTTATGCAACATTCACTGAGCTATTCAATAATTTAAGGAGAAGGAAAAAAAACATGTTCGTTGACATAGCAACTGTCACATCACATTACTCGGGCTTCCATTTCCATACGGATGCCTTCCTTAAAGAAAAACACTTCCCAGATTGCAAGGGAATTTATGCACTTTTTTTTTATAAAGTTGGAGGAAACATCTGGTTCACAGTAAACGTGTTTGGGCTTCCCGGGTTTTTTTCATGCCATATTTTCCCCCCCAAAGCAAAATCTTTCACAAGTTGTTGCAGGCCTAACTTTCATGTAGGTGAGTTTCTCCTCACCTACGCCCTCCCACCTTGCCTTTGCCACAGGATTCCTGTGAATAAAGGAGAAAAGGGGAATACGTGGAACAGCTGGTAATTGTGGGAAATGTAAAATGTCCTAAAGCATTCCTTCTTGGAATGATCACAGAGATACAACAAAAACATCTTCAGTGATGTGGAATTAAATAAGTTTCTAAACAAGCTGCAGTTGCAATTATGTAAGATTTTCTCCTGAAGTCATATGAGGAAAGGATCACCCCAACACCGCCCCCCACCACCGACCCCAATTCCCCTACTAATGACCAGAGCTGCTTTTGATTTGCAATTTTACATTTGCCACACACTGAACATTCCTAACTATATACGTAGCATGTTTCTACTTGCATTTGGCATTTAAGAAGCACCTTCGCTTACACGTACACAAGAAATAAACTGGAATTTCAGACAGTACCCGGCATATGGTCTCCTCCATGCATCTTTTGTTTTTGGCTAATTGAGCCATGAATCTGCATCCATTTTCTCTTAGGTTTGAACTGCAACGTTGTTTTTGCAATGAGCACAACTTCTGTGAGAAAGGACATGAGTGTCCCCTCCATTTGCACTACAACACCTCTGTCTCCTCTGTCCCCTGACCCTTAATAATAATAATAATAATAATAATGGCATTTATTAAGCACTTACTTTGTGCAAAACACTGTTCTAAGCGCTGGGGAGTTTAAAGGTGATCAGGTTGTCCCACGTGGGCTCACAGTCTTAATCCCCATTTTACAGATGAGGTAACTGAGGCACAGAGAAGTTAAGTGACTTGCCCGAAGTCACACAGCTAACAAGTGGCAGAGCTGGGATTTCAACCGATGACCTCTGACTCCAATGCCCGGGCTCTTTCCACTGAGCCATGACCCTCTGTGCTCCAGTTTTTTCCCTTTTCTAGATAATAATACTTGTGATATTTGTTAACAATAATTACAATAATTGTGGTATATGTTAAGCGCTTACTATGTGCCAAGCACTGTACTAAATTCTGGGGTGGATTCAAGCAAATTGGGTCAGACACAGTCCCTACCCAACATGGGGCTCACAATCTCAATCCCCATTTTACAGATGAGGGAACTGAGGCATAGAGAAGTGAAGTGACTTGTCCAAGGTCACACAGCAGACATGTGGCAGAGCTGGAATTAGAACCCATGACCTTCTGACTCCTAGGTCCATGTTCTATCCACTACACCATGCTGCTTCTCCAGTGGCAGCATGAGTCAAGTGCTTACTATGTGCCAGGCACTGCAGTAAACTGCACTTGGGCAGGTACAAGATAATCTAATCAAACACAGTCACTGTCCCAGGAAGGATTCACAGTCTAAGGGGCAGAATAGATTTTTAATGGTATTTAATTATATTCAATGGGTATTTGTTAAGGGCTTGCTGTGTGTCAGGCACATAGCAGTGTGGTCTAGTGGATAGAGCGGACTCCCAGGCCTGGAAGTTGGACCAACCTGGGTTCTAATCCCAGCTCCACTACTTGATGCTGTTTGAGCCTAGGCAAGTTGCTTAACTTCTCTGTGCCTCAGTAACCTCATCTGTAAAGTGGAGATTAAGACTGTGCGCTCTATGTGGGACCAGGACTGTGTCCAAACCAATTATCTTGCATTTACCATAGAGCTTAGTACAGCGCCTGGAACAAAGTTAGTGCTTAAGAAATAACAATAACCACAACACTGTTCTAAGTATGGGGGTAGATACAAAATAATCAGGTCAGACCCAATCCCTGTCCCATATGGGGTTCACAGACCAAGAGCAAGAGCAGGTATTGAGTCCTCATTTTGCATTTGAGGAAACTGAGGCCCAAGGAAATTAAATGAGTTGCCCAAGGTCACACAGCAGATTTATGTCAGAGCCGGAATTAGAACCCAGATCCTCTGAGTCCCAAGGCCATGCCCTTTCTACTAGGCCATTCTGCTTCCCATTTTACAGCAGAAACTTAGCCAGAGGGAAGTCAAGTGATTTGCCCAAGGTCACACCACAGGCAAGTGTTGAAGCTAGGATTAGAACTCAGATCCCCTGAGTCCTAGGCCCATGCTCTTTCTACTAGACCATGCTGCCTCCCAACTAAATTAACCCTAGGGACAGCTGCTTTTGAGCTGTCCAGTTTTCCCTTCCTGTTTGTGGCACTACCACCCTGCCCCAGCCAAAGCTCTGAGGACATAGGCAGGGATGGGGGAATGGACAGTGGCAGCAGTGACACCATCCTGGTCTGTCTCCATTCCCCATTCCCACAACTTTGGCTAGGACAGGGAAGTGGGGGTGAGGGAGAGGTGGGGTGCTGCATTTGGCTATGCAGGCTGAATGCCTCACACTCTGCAGTTGTGGAGGCTGGCATAACAGAGTTAGCTCTTAAAAAAGGAAAAAGAGAAAGGAGCATGGGAAATGAAATAATAACAATAATAATAATAATTGGGCTATTTGTTAAATGCTTATTATGGGTCAGGCCCCCTCTCAGGATCGCAACTGGAGAGTTTGCAGTACTCCACCAGTCTCGGCTAGGGAGGGAGATTCAAGCATATACATACCCATTCCATTTCTAGCTTGGGCAGTGGCTAGCGAGTGGGAGGCAATCTGCTACAAGTCAAAACTCACTGTGCTGAGCAGCAAGGCATGGGAGAGAGTTGAGAGCAGAGACTCAAGTTTATTGCATGGAAGGAGGCAATGGTAAACAAGTTCCATATCTTTAATCAAGAAAACTCTATGGATACACTACCAGAACAATGGCAGATGAAGGTGGTGCATTCTGAGAGAGACATGTCCACGGAGTCACTATGGGATGGAGACGACTCAACAGCGTAAAGACAAGACAAATGTGCCAGGTGGTGGGGTGGATACAAATGGGTACAGCCAATCAGGGTGGAAGCAGTCCTTGTCCCGCATGGGGCTCACAATATCAATCTCAATCCCCATTTTACAGATGAGGTAACTGAGGCACAGAGAAGTGAAATGACTTGACCAAGGTCACAGATAAGTGGAGGATCTGGTATTAGAACCCATGACCTTCTGACTCTTAGGTCCGGGTTTTATCCACTATCTACTACTCAGAGATCTTGGTTTGGTATCATTCATTCATTCACTCAATAGTGTTTATTGAGTGCTTACTGTGTGCAGAGCACTGTACTAAGTACTTGGAAAGTACAATTCGGCAACAGATAGAGACAATCCCTATGCAACAACAGGCTCACGGTCTAGAAGGGGGCGACAGACAACAGAACGAAACAAGTAGACAGGGTCGGGTGGAAGAGAGATGTGAAAATCTCAGGGAAAAGCTAAGAGTTTGGAGGGGACAGGAAGAGAATTGATTTATCTGCAGTTGATTGGAGGTAATATTTTCGGGGGGAGACAGAGGAGACAAACATGTTGGGCTAAGTCAGAAAATACAGCAGGACATAGCCATTAGGTGCTCACCTCTTCAGGTGAATGTAACTCAGGGTAATTAATGGTAACCTAATCATCTTTTCTACCTTCCTCTCCCAAATTTATCTCTGCCATGTTTCAGGCACTCATTCATACATCCATTCAGTCTCACCATTCAGGTATTCTCACATTTAGGGGTGCAGAGAAAAGTTCTAAAACCCTTGAAATGAACAGCAGATCATTCTTATGTACTTTGCTTAAAATTCTCAAAAGGAAGGTTGAAATGCTGCATTATAGTACTTATGTCTTGAACCAAATCCTGGCTAGTGTTAACTACTTGCATCAGGGAACTTACAATTAGAGATGTTTTTCATTTGCTCTCAGGGCTTTCGGAAGTAGCTGTGATGAGTACCATGAACATATCAATAATTAAGTTGTATACATTCCACATACTTACTGAATGGCTCTTGGCTTTTTCATTTCCTGTTTCTGTGTGGCCATAGTACGCATAACTTTTATAATAAAATTAAAAACAAAGGCCCTTAAACAGTCTGCAATGTTGAAGTTAAGTTCACTTTTTTTGGAGGGGAGGGTGGTGGCAAAAACATGAAAGGCTACTCAAACTTTGACATGTCTCAATTAAAAAATGCCCTTATGAAAGCCCTCTTCTATGCCTTCATCACGTACTATTTTTTAAAGTGTGTGTTGTTAATATGTTTGCTTTTTCTAAACCATGAAAAAAATCAAACAACAAAATAACCTGCCACGTTGAAAAAAACCTTTGGAAACCATACAGGGTTACTAGGTCTAAGAAAAGCCCATAGGAAAGTTTTCTAAAGCTCGTGAATATTTATTAGGGAGCACATTCTTGAGAACAAAAAAAAATAGAGTATTATGTAAAGATACAAAACATATTTATAAAAGTCAGTCATGTGTTTACATTATGTAAATCCTTGGGAAAGACCGCTAAAATTTAATTAAATATCTTGAAAGCAGGGATTTGCACATTTTGGTAAAATCATCCATCATATGATGTTTTTGAAGTTTTTCTGCTCTCTCCCCAAAACACAGTTCCTGCATACTTCACTCTGTGTTTGCTCTCCAGATTTTACAGTACCAAAGAGCACAAATGTATTTTACACTTAGAAATTCCAAACTTTGGAATAGAGCAGAAAAATTTGCAACCTTGGGATAGAGCAAACTATTGGGTTGCCTATGTTAACAGCCTACACCCTGAGCAACAGGATAAGCCAGAATTTGAGTATTTCTACACACAGGGCCAAAATCTCCCCATAATTCTACCTTTTAAGACAGTAGCTCCAGGGAAAAGTCTTCCAGGGATTCCAGGGATTATTACTCTATTTATTTATTTATTTATTTTACTTGTACATATCTATTCTATTTATTTTATTTTGTTAGTATGTTTGGTTTTGTCCCTTTTAGACTGTGAGCCCACTGTTGGGTAGGGACTGTCTCTATATGTTGCCAACTTGTACTTCCCAAGCACTTAGTACAGTGCTCTGCACATAGTAAGTGCTCAATAAATACGATTGGTTGAGCAGTGTGGCTCAGTGGAAAAGAGCCCGGGCTTTGGAGTCAGAGGTCATGGGTTCAAATCCCGGCTCCGCCACATGTCTGCTGTGTGACCTTGGGCAAGTCACTTAACTTCTCTGAGCCTCAGTTACCTCATCTGTAAAATGGGGATTAAGACTGTTAGCCCCACGTGGGACAACTTGATCACCTTGTATCCACCCCCAGTGCTTAGAACAGTGCTCTGCACATAGTAAGCACTTAACAAATGCCATTATTATTATTATTGATTGATTGATTCAAAGCTCCAAACGTGTCCAAATTCCCTCTACAGTAAACCAAGCTTGGTTTGACACTCCACTTGGAAGAAGGGAAGACTGTCTCACCACTTCACCAAAACATTCAGTCATCTTGCAAGCTAGACATTAGTTTCACCCTCCAAAGGCAGAAAAATCTCAATGACCAACCAAGCAGGCAATTGATGGTAGCTATTGAGCACTTACTGTGTGCACAGTACTATACTAAGCACTTGGGAGAGCACAATATAAGAGTTGGTAGACATGTTCTGTGATGATAGACACATTCCCTGCCCACAGTGAGCTAACATTCTAGTGGGGGAGACAGACATTAATACAAATAAATTTAAAATACGGACATAAATGCTGTGAGGCTGAGGGTGGGGAGAATACCAAGTGCCTAAAGCGTACAGATCCAAATCAGTCAGTCATATTTATTGAGCACTTACAGTCTGCAGAGCACTATACTAAGCGCTTTGGAGAGTACAATAACAATAAACAGACATATTCACTGCCCACAACAAGCTTACAGTCTAAGAAGGGGAGACAAATGCACAGATGATGCAGAAGGGAGAGGAAATCAGGAAAAAGGCTTAATTGGGGTAGACCTCTTGGAGATTTGACCTTAAGAAAACTCTGAAGTTGGGGAGAGTGGTAATCTGATGTATGTGGAAAAGGAAGTAGATCCAGACAAGACTGAGGAAGTCGGAAAGGGGTCAGTGGTGAGAAAGACAATATCAGGTCACAGTGAGAAAACTGAAACTGAACAAACTGTGTGGGTTGTGTGGAAGGATATCAGTGAGGTAAGGTAAGAAGCCACACGCTGATTGAGTGCTTTAAAGCCTATGGTAAGGAGTTTCTGTTTGATGTGGAGGTGGATGGACAACCACTGGAGGTTCTGGAAGAGCGAGGAGATATGGGCTGAACATTTTTTCAGAAAAGTGATCCAGTCAGCATCCGCGGCATCTTCGTCATCAATGGAATTTATTGAGTGCTTACTATATGTAGATCACTGTACTAAGCACGTAAGAGAACACAATACAATAGAGTTGGCAGACACTTCCCTGCCCACAACAAGAGAAGGAGAGAGACATTAATATAATTTATAATATGTAGTTTAAACAGCAAAATGGCCTAGTGGAAGGAGTACAGGCCTGAGACTTAGGGGATCTTGGTTCTAATGTTGGCTCCTCCACTTGTCTGCTGTGTGACCTTGGGCAAGTCACTTAACTTCTCTGTGCCTCAGTTACCTCATCTGTAAAATGGGGATTAAAACTGTGTGTCACAAGTGGGGCATGGATTTTGTCTAACTTGATTGGCTTGCATCTACCCCCAGCACTTAGTACAGTGACTGACCCATTGTAAGCATTTAACAAATACCATTAAAAACAAAAGTGATAACCTTACCCCAACATCTGTTGAAATATTAACTAATGCCCTAGGATTTGTAACAGTGGGAACACAAGGTGACTGGCTGTGAGGAGAACAAATTGCAAAGCATTTATTTATGCAGCATTGCCCATGCAAAATTTTGACTTCTAAGCACCCTAATATGTCAACCAATCACACTATGGTACTTACTGAACACTTACTGTGTGCCGAGCACTATACAAAGCACTTGGGTAAATACAATATGAGTTGATAGCCACATTCCCTTTCCACAAGGAACTTACAGTCTAGCAGGAGAAATGTGCATTAAAGGTCATATATGTACAAAAGTGCTATGGGGATGAGGATGAGGTGAATATCAAGTATTTAACGGGTACAGATCCAAGTTGTTATGGATTGGGAATGTGTCTGCTAATTCTACTAATTCTTAGTAGTAGCGCTTAGTCCAGTGTTCTACACATAGTAAACACTCAATAAATACCACTGATTGATTGAGAGCAACTAGGGGAACTAAAGGCTTATTTGGGGAAGACTTCCTGAAGGAGACATGATTTTAGTAGGGTTTTGAAGATGGGGAGGGTGGTGTTCGGTCATATAAGAAGGGGGAAGGAGTTTCAGGTCAGAGGGAGGATATGGTCAAAGAGTCAGCAGTAAAATAGAAGAGAAGGAGGTACAGTTAATAGGTTGGGATGAGAGGAGCAAAATGTACAAGTTGGGCTGTAGTAGGAGATCAACCAGGTAAGATAAGAGTAGATGGTTGAGTGTCTTACGGAAAATGGTAAGGAGCTTCCGATGCAGAGGGGGCTGGACAATCATTGGCAGTTTTTAAGGAGATATGGATGGAACCGTTTTTTAGAAAAATGATCTGGGCACCAAATTGAAATTTGGGGTGGAATGGTGAGAGACAGAAGGCCAGGTGGTCAGCAAGGAGGGCATGCATTTAACTAGAAATGGGCCTTTAATGCACAGGCCAGGCATGGCTCAAAATGGAGAGCTGGGACTGTATCACCTTTCCAAGTCCTTCACTCTACAGAACTGAAAGGGCTTCATGAATGGACTGTAATTACAAACAGAGAAACTGAAAGCTAAAGAATCTTAAATGACTTCCTGTGCCTTCATTCAAATCAAAAGGTAAAGGCCAAAGTTCCTCATATGCAGTCCATCATACTACCTAGTAAACAAGGACAATGCTCTGACAATGGTCAATAATGCAACAAAGATGCAATTATGGAAATCACGTATACTACAAATATACCAAGTGACACCTGTCTCTTCATTAAAATATTAAAAGTGGGTGTTCTTAGTCCCTTGGCTATATTACATCTACAATCTGAAATCAAAACTCCCAAGCCTGCTCTTAAAATATATTGACAAATACTAACCTTTCTTTCTGTCTTGGGGATTAACCAAAACCAATATTTTTGAGTTAGGTTCGTCACGGTACACAGGAATGAAGCAAATGGAGAAATCTTCAAGTTTCACCTAAAAAAGGAGAATAACCATTTTTTCATCCATTCCACAAATACTCATAATGTTTAGCCATGGGAGGAACAATCATGCTAACTCATTAACAGATTCATTGGATAGACCATAGTTAAGCTGTTTAAAAAAAATAAAACAATCACTTCCTCTCGACTAAGCCCAAGGAATACTCTAATACCATACCTCATCTCTTTGAAAATGCCAATCTCTCCCTTTTCCAGCTACCAAACTCTTCATTTCTCCCCACTGACTAGAAGGCCCATCTTTTGAAAATACAAAACAGTTTGCAGCAAAAAAAGCCCCCAAAAAACAAAAAAACAGGACTCACACCTTAATTTTTCTTCCACTGTCTACTCTAAAACTAATCGATTAGGAAGTTCATGAACAGCAGTGGGAAGCAGAGAGGCCTATTGTAAAAAGCCCGGGTCTGGTGTCAAAGTAACTGGGTTCAAATCCTACCTCTGCCACTTACCTATTGTGCGACCTTGAACAAGTTACTTAACTTCTCTGGGCCTCAGTTTCCTCATCTGCAAAATGGGGATTAAATACTTTCACTCCTTCCCTCAGACTGTGAGCCCCATGTGGGGCAGGGATTGCATCTGACCTGATTACCTTATCTCCATCCCAATGCTTAGTACAGTGCTTGTAACATTGTAAACATTTAAATTATATTATTATTACCATCAAGATTTTAACATCTTTGAGAGCAAGAACCAAGTCTATTTACTGTGTTGTACTCTCCCATGAGCTAAACTTTTCCAAAAACCTCAAGTCCATCAGTCCTTCTAGTTTCTGAATTCTCCCAGCCAGCAAACCAGTTCTTTGCATAAGCCCCACCTGTACCAAATAGAAAATGGCATAATTCTTTCACAATACTGCAAATGACTTGTGTTACTTATCTGCCTCTCCACCAAATGCAGCATTTCCTGTTTCAGCCCCTGAAAAGTTAAGATTTAGCTCATGCATAGGAACCGACTTAAAAGAGATAATACTGTTTGGATTTTTTTTGTTTGCCTCCCTCAGCCCCATTGCACTTATATATCAATCAATCAATCAATCAATCGTATTTATTGAGCGCTTACTATGTGCAGAGCACTGTACTAAGCACTTGGGAAGTACAAATTGGCAACACATAGAGACAGTCCCTACCCAACAGTGGGCTCACAGTCTAAAAGGGGGAGACAGAGAACAGAACCAAACATACCAACAAAATAAAATAAATAGGATAGAAATGTACAAGTAAAATAAATAAATAAATAAATAAATAAATAGAGTAATAAATATGTACAACCATATATACATATATACAGGTGCTGTGGGGAAGGGAAGGAGGTAAGATGGGGGGATGGAGAGGGGGACGAGGGGGAGAGGAAGGAAGGGGCTCAGTCTGGGAAGGCCTCCTGGAGGAGGTGGGCTCTCAGCAGGGCCTTGAAGGGAGGAAGAGAGCTAGCTTGGTGGAGGGGCAGAGGGAGGGCATTCCAGGCCCCGGGGATGACGTGGGCCGGGGGTCGACGGCGGGACAGGCGAGAACGAGGTACAGTGAGGAGATTAGCGGTGGAGGAGCGGAGGTTGCGGGCTGGGCAGTAGAAGGAGAGAAGGGAGGTGAGGTAGGAGGGGGCGAGGTGATGGAGAGCCTTGAAGCCCAGGGTGAGGAGTTTCTGCCTGATGCGCAGATTGATTGGTATATATACATATCTGTAATTTATTTATACTACTGTCTGCCTCCCCCTCTAGACTGTAAACTCATTATGGACAAGGAATGTGTCTACCAACTCTGGAATAGTGTTCTACGCACAGGAAGTGCTCAATAAGTCCGACTGACCGGTTGATTGACTCTCACTGCAGAAGAGACACACAGGACACTACTGGCAGGGAATGTGCCTTTCTTATCATTTGTGTCATCTGTGGATGATATGATTTTTTTCCTACCCATAAGCCAAAACATCATTAACAATACTGTGGAGGGACCAGGCTTTTACTGCTGTAGTCAGTGGTCAGTTCTTCCCATAATAAATCCTGTTTTGTGATTTTTGAGAGTTTTGGGTTTTTTAGAAAAGGAAACTACACAGCCAGTTGCACTTAGGAGGAAGGTTTCTTATGTATGGTCCCTATGGATTCATGTGCAGTATCATCTTGTTGCTTTACAGATCATCAAGACCCATG
Source organism: Tachyglossus aculeatus (assembly GCF_015852505.1). NCBI lineage: Eukaryota > Metazoa > Chordata > Mammalia > Monotremata > Tachyglossidae > Tachyglossus > Tachyglossus aculeatus. Next base: position 91,778,584 of record NC_052070.1, on the reverse strand, counting down.
CAGCTCTTTGCATTTTCATCTGTAAAGGTTCCTAGAAAAATGGATTCACATTTCCTGAAAGCGCAAGTATTTTTTAAAGGTTAATTTGGTAGGACCCTGTCCAAGTGGAAATTTTTTTTTAAAGTAAAGCCTATTTGTTGTTCGAGGCTGAGATGTACAGGACACACAAGATCTCCCCAGTCTCCTCCATTCGTGGCTAAAAAGGTCTCACATCTCAGCTTGGGAGACAAAGACCAGTGACTTTGGAGGTAGGGAATGGCCTCACCTTAAACAGAGCTCTTTGAAGCTCCGAGCTACATTAAATGCCACATGGAACATGTGACGTCAAAACTGGCTTTAAAAAGGGAACTAAAAACTATCTATTTTTAGAAACCTCTATAAAATTCTTAGAATGTCTTTTAATGTTTTTCAGTCACAACTTTGCCATTCATGGTAGCTGTGCTATTTTGTGGTACTGTGGCCAATGACATTAAAATGAACTCATTACATCCAGAATATTGCAAATAATGTTTATGGTTAAAGCCACAAAGAGGAGAGCCCTCCGAAATTAAGGGTGGAGCTTGCTTCATCCTCAAGCGACTCTGCCACCTAGATTTTAGGCAAGCAGCTCAGCCAGTGTTACCCATACCCAACGTTTCCTCCCCTCAACCTTCTCAAATTCACTCAATCATTCAATCCTATTTACTGAGCGCTTACTGTGTGCAGAGCACTGTACTAAGCTCCTGGAAAGTACAATTCAGCAACAAATAGGCTCACAGTCTCAAAGGCCCAAATGGGTGAACATACAGAAACTCTGCCACGGCAAGTTAAGAACTCTATAAGAGATTTTAGCATGGATTTCTTCTTTTATGGACTCGTTCTGTGTCAGTTTAGCAAGTTAGAAGTTGGCTCACTAGAGGGCACTCCAAGAGTGTCATGTTCTTAGCCTCCCTTCCCAGGCAAACAACGTGAAAGCTTACCCCATGTGAACTGGCTCCTTCTGGGAATGACTACAAAATATTTGTTTCCAAAATTGCAAGGAAGCCACACTGTAAGTTGCACAAACCATTGTTTTAATTAACTCTGGGAGGGCTCCAGTACAGTGAAATAAAATCGTATCTTGATCAGCCAAACTTTTGAGTCTTTCAGAAGTAGCTCCAGCTGTTACGACAGTAATCATCTCCGATAAGAATCTGTATGTCTGGACTCTTATACATTCAAAACTAAGATCGCTCTGGGGAAAGAAAACTCAACTGGTGCCTAGAAAGGAAATGGACTAGTTTGTGGTAATAGTAGAGAAAAAAAAGCAAACCTTCCTTATGCCTCTAATGCAGAACATAACTAATGCACTCTTTCCATAAGATGTGAAATATTCCCAATGCTGAAGCATTTTATTATCCTTATACAGAAACTCACTAATAAATCAATAGCCAGATTGGGATTTTCCTAAACTTTCCAGCATCCTGAGATTGGAACTGACACAAATAAGCTTCCAGCTGCTCTCTATCACTTTAAAACTTGTTCTTCCACTTCCATGAGGGAGCATAGTCACCCCATGCTCAGTGATCTGGGATTTGTGGTACATCCACCACAGAGTGGTTGTTTTATTGTGGGTGGGAACTCTAACACCATCACATGTCCTCCTCATTCCCCCTTACAGTCATTATGAGGGAATGGGAAGGCTCCCAAGAAGGGGGTAACATCCAGATGTAGCCGGGATTCAACAAAAAATAATACGGTCTATCTTTCTCCCCCTCTAGATTGTAAGCTCTTTGTGGGCAGGGTATGTGTCTGCTTATTGTTTTATTGTTCTGTCCCAAACACCTAGTATAATGCTCTGCAGAAAGTAAGCGTTCAATAAATATTATTGACTGACAATACACAACCTTGGTCCTTGCCCTAGAAAATGGCATGTAAGGAACTTAATAGCATTACCTTCTGTCCAGCAAACACTAGGCAGAATTCTGGAGAAGTAGCATTGCGCTCTCCAAGCTTTGAATAGTAGACTTCTGCGGCTTCCTGCATCTTTTGAGCATTATCTTCCAAAGTATCTACTGGGTAAGAGAGGGCTAAAGAGAAAACACACAAGAATCTAGATTTACTTCCGTTAGGAGTAGAGTAGATGTCAGGGCTGAAAAGAGACAAATCTTTCATTGGGTCTTCATAAATAGTCTTTACTTGGGAAAAAGAGAAGAGTACATCATCATCAATTGTATTTATTGAGCGCTTACTATGTGCAGAGCACTGTACTAAGCACTTGGGAAGTACAAATTGGCAACATATAGAGACAGTCAACAGTGGGCTCACAGTCTAAAAGACATGAGTACATGACGGAATAAAGAAGGAACCACATTAACCAGGAAGATTTTGAGTTGTATACATTTTTTTCCAGGGATGCCTGCAGAAAACAGAGCGTTCTATTCAAGGGAGAAATTTCTACAGTAATCTAAGAATAAAGTGGGAGGGCTAACTCACCATTTCTTACTATTTGGACTAAAGTACAAGCTTCCTTTTATCTCTCGGTCTTTAATTCTACCATCCAAATTCAGCCTATTTACTTTTTGATTTACAGAATTTCTCCCTCTAGTCATCTCCAGTAATCATATTAGTCATCATTCTAGATCAATCAGTCAAAAGTGTTTTTGAGTAGTTACTGTGTGCAGAGCACTGTACTAAGTGCTTGGGAGAGGACAATGCAATGACACATTTCCTGCCCATAACAAGCTTACTCTATCTACTAGATTGAATTTACTGAATTCTTTCTGTGTATGGAACACTGTACTAAGCATTTGTGAGAGTACAATACAACAGGGCTTATAGATACGGTCCCTGCCCCCCAAAAGCTTACAATCTAGAGAGAGGGATGGAAGACATTAAAATAAATACATAAATGGCAGGTGTGAATTTAAGTAATGTGGGGCTGAGGGTGGGGTGAATATCATATGCTTCAAGGGTAAAGATCCAAGTGCAAGGTAAAAGGGAAGAAGTCTGATGATTACTTTCAGCCCAAAAGCAGCACTGCCTTCTAACTCCACTTCACCTCTACAACTCAGGAGCCCCACTGCAGAAACTGACAGGGCTCAGGTTTTTGGACAAGGAGTAGGCTTAGCTCACTAAGCCAGCCATGCATTTCAGTTCAAAAATGGCTAAAGGCTGCAAAAAAATGGTACTGTCCCAAAAAACCTTTTTTGGCTCCTCTTAGATGTAGCAGGACCCTCACAAAATGTAACATATACACAAGCTTGAAGAAATGCAGTGCTATTCCCGAGAATCATATGTTTTTATTTAATTGGACTCACCCTCACCACTTCTTTTTCCTCTGACATCCTGGGCCTTTCTGTGCCAGTGGCTATCTATATGGCTGTCCATACTGAGCCTCCAGTTCAATTTCTTCACCTTCCTGGACCTCTCTTTCCCTTTGGCCCATTAGTATGACATAAGCATCAATTGGTAAGGTGCAGGAGTTAGAGCCCCACAACTACCACGGGGCATGGACAACCCCCAACACCATCTTTTTCGTGAGTTTGTCATCCAGTCCCTGACAATAATTATCCAAACAAAAATTTCCACCACCTAGCGCCCCATGTCAAAGACTGGTCTTGTAGCTTCCATTTTAGGATCCAGTATTAAAATGTATTTGGTGCACATTAGTATCTAATGAAAACACATGTAGGAACAAAAGTATCCCCTGATTCAAACCAAGCAGCTAAGAAGGGAGAGAATGAAGCTTCCTGTTGTTCCAATAATGGACTCACTCCAAATCTTCTAGACTGTAAGCCCAGTGTGGGCAGAGAGTGTCTGTCTTTATTACTGAGTTGTACTTTCCAAGCACTTACTACAGTGCTCTGCACACAGTAAGCGCTCAATAAATCCGATTGAATGAATGAATGAATCCACCCTATAACAAGTAGCCATGAAAAGATAATTTAACATTCTGTAAATGTTGGAATGGCTCCTCACAAATACACCCATTTATGCCTACTTGCCTTCCCCACTAGAATGTAAACTTAATGAGGGCAGTAATCCCATTTTCCATTTCTTTTGCACATCCCTCAATGCCTCAGAGCATTTAACACACAAGTACTGAAGTACTGTTGATATGGATATTGAGAATTGGTGATGAGACTGAAGTGCGGGTGCCTTAAATGTCACCCATAAAGACAAAAAATATTCCAGCCTTCTCAGCATGCTTACCTTCCAGGAGAAACCCAAGGACAAAAACGAATTAGATCCACCGCCTCAGCATTCTAAATAGTCAAGTAAATGGTGGTGTTGGGACAAGCTCTCCTAAGACAGGGGCCCTAGGAACTTTGCTACTAGGAAGGAAAGTATGATTTGTCCTCTGTCCCTCCCAATTTTCCCACATCCCTGCCTTCCTTTTTGGGTGGGACCAGAAGTTCAGCAGCAGGGGAAAGAGCTGGAAATCGGGAAGCCATCCCAATCTCTGGCACTGAGCACTTTATAACGAAGATTGGTCTGGGCATCAGAGTACAGATGCCTTCTTTTCAAGACTACCTGGATGAAAACCAGACAGGCGGCAGCCTTAATTGTAACTTGCCTTTGGCAAGAGGTAATTTGTATAGCTGCTTTACATGTTTCAAAGAAACACCTCTACAGGCAACATTTTAAATTGACAATCCTCAAAGCAAAACAAATTCTTGACTGGGTTAACGAGTGGCGAGGGCGATCCCCCAACTCCAACCTAGACCAGGCAGGTGCACATCCACAAGCAGACACCCCATGCCCCCATCGCTACCCTGATCTCCATAAAGCCTGACACATTCATTCAATCATATTTGAGTGCTTACTGTGTGCAGAGCACTGTACTAAGTGCTTGGGAAGTGCAAGTTGGCAACATATAGAGATGGTCCCTACCCAACAATGGGCTCACAGTCTAGAAGACTGTGATACATGAATATTATTCATGGTCTCCTGTATCCTGACTGGGATGAAGCCAGCCCTGGGCAAAGCTTCCTTCTGCATTCTGTTCATGCCGAGAGAGGATAAAATCCACAGGCTGCCACAGCCTGGCCTGAGCAGCTGCGTGTTAGGGGTAGCCACACCCCGGCTCCCTCACCGCACCCACCATGTCAACTGCAGGGTCGATCTCAACTGCCTTGCCCAGCAGGTCTGTCAGGTGCTTCTCAGTGGTTCATAAAAGTTCAACAGGGAGGAGCTGGTTCTTTGCTAGGCCCTCCCATAGCATATTTCCACTAGGACAGCAGCTTGGCCTTGCGAAAGGTATATGGGCCTAAGAGTCAGAGAACCTAGGTCCTAATCCAAACTATGCCATTTAGCTGCTGTGTGACCTTGGGCAACTCACTTAACTTCTCTGTGCTTCAGTTTCCTCAACTGCAAAGTGGGGATACAATATGTTTTCCCTCCTACTTAGACCGTGAGACCTAATTAACTTGTATCGACCCCAGCATTTAAAATGGTACTTGACAAATATTAAGTGCTTAACAGATGCCAATAAAAATACACACACACACACACACACACACACACACACGGTCACCCTCCGGCTGCATCTGACTTTAAAAATCCATTTTGGATCCCGTCATCGCAAGAGTTGAATCACCTCACAGGTTTGAAAATGAGTTATTATTGATCGGTTTGGAAGTTTGAACTATAATCATCTGTAGAATCAATTATAATAACATACCCATCTGAATGGTGTACAAAACATTAAAAGTTTTTTTTTCATAATTTGTGATTGTGAAAAAGACATACCCTGGCATAATGCATAATACTTCATAGTTTTCTTAAGTAATTTTTAAGACATTAAAACATTAAACTCCATCCTTTAAACTCGGTGTAAAAACAAACCAACAAAATCTACAAAGACCTCTGAAATCAATCACTGTGCCTGTCATATTATTATTGTACTCTCCCAAGCGCTTAGTACAGCACTCTGCATATAGAAAACACTCAATAAATGATTGATTTTTGACTGCTACTTTTAAATTTGTGTATTTCTTTCCATATGGGCCTATTTTGAAGATTTGGAAACTTTAATTATGAATTGTGTGTTTTCTCCCTCTCCTTGCTCAGCTGTGCCGGTAAACGTTGCCAGGTTGTCAGTATAAATTAATTCTCATAAACAACAATGCAGGCTGGAATGAATTTGGGGAAAGAGGAACATTTTCTAGAATATTTTTAACAGACACAAAATAATGTGACACATTTGCTAGTTTTCCTTTTAAAGGGCCGCTTTCAAATGAATTCCTGAGGCTGGGGCCATCTCAGCAACTTGGAATGTGGAGACTTAAAGATTCCATATAACTAAAGCAAGACCAGGTTTTTAACCAATTAAATTACGGGATTTCATTAAATAGTTTTATCATATGCAGCAGAAGCAAAACAGTCCATTTGTTCCAAAGATCCAACCAAAGTTGAGCATTTTGAAAGGGCAATTGCACAAAGGGATACCAAGCTGAAAAAAAGTCATAAAAGGGGGCCTCAGCAGCGGCAGAAGAGGTACCATATAACCATAAGGAGGGTAAATTTAGAAACGAGAGGCCTATTGCGTGGTAAGGATTCCAGACATTCCAACATTCACATATTGCTGCAGAACTGAAGCGTTGCCATCTTCAACAGCCAGAACTGGTAAACAAAGTCATTACATCACCTAGACTGCAATTCAACAGCAGCAATGACGGAAAAGAAGTTTTAGGTAGGATCACCTTGATTCACTCAGGCAAATGAGCTCCTGTCTTTGAGGGGGTGGGAGGGGATGAAGAGCAGGCACAAGAAACCTCCAGCTAAATGGATTGATGAGTTACATTTGTAATTGTTCAGATTTCTTTTTTAAGCTTGAGATGCACCCCTTCTAAAATTTTCTACAGATGTTCTCATCTAAAATAGTTTGGGTACGTTTTTGGAAAATTTAGCGCTTGTGAAAAAACGAGACTCCTACATAATAAAAGTTGAACAAAACACATGCCGATGCCTCAGGTTCTCTCGGCTTACTTGCTGAGGTGGCTGAGACATTTAAAGATTGACCTGAAACACACCTGCTACTTCAGTTCTAAATCCACACATACCTCCAGCAGGGACCAACCTTGCTAGTCCTGATTATCTCTTTCCTCAGCTAACCATGCTTAGTTCCAAAGTGCCTTTCTGAAATAAACAAAGACCTGAAAATTTTACACATTTACTGAAGGCAAAACTGAGACTGCCAAACTCATTTCACTGATGATCGAAGACAGATTTGACTTTGTGTTTCCAGATGTGAGAAGTGAACATGCCTTAATGGGTTGAACGGCACAGGAAAGATTTTTCCAACTCCAAAAGAATGCAATCTTTTCAGTATGAAGTAAATTGCTTTAATGCAAAAATATGAAGTTGAAAGGAACAGTTACTTCTCTAATGAATTTCAGACTATGGAATACCTAGTCAAAGACACACAACAGTCATACTTCAAACAAAGATAATGAACTTTAAAGATAAACCTAGATTCTTCTAGGAACAAATTCATCAGTAACCTGAAATTAGGAGGATATAACATGATGCTAATATTTCAGCAGTTTTAATGTTGCCCTGATTTTCAATGCCTTCTTAATAATCCATTAACTATAGGATTATTTTATGATTATTTTTTCATTGACTAGTAAATTAGTTTCTACTTCTGATGAACAATTACCTTTCCTGTAAAAGATTATAAATAAAATGACCAAGATCTCTAAACTGATGTATCCAAATGGAGTGATTGTATCCCATTTTACATCGTTTGCATAGCCCACAATTATTAGATTTCATTGATCTGCTTTCACTTAGGCAATGAAATCTCCAAATGTCATATCTCCATTCATATACTGTGATAATCTTCCATTTTCACAAACAGATAATCGGATCTCTCCTCTTCAGACATGTCAGTCAGATCACTGAAGTGCTTTAAACACCAACCATGTGTTCAAGAACTTGTACTCACTGCAACTCTTTATACTACATCCACACTGCACAGAAGTAAGAGGCAGGTATCAGGATAGTTGAGGTGGTATGATTACAAGGTTGGTGGGGGTGACACATGGGTTTTTCTGTCTCAGTTATTTGCCAGGGGAGATCCAGATTGAATTTCCATAGTTAGATCCTATAACTGACTCCTATAACACAGGCTCACTCAACTTCCAACATGAGAATCAAAACTGGAAGAGACGACAAACTGCCCAGCAGCAAAGAAAGGCTAGAGTAAACCCCTCTAATCGGCTCTATCCTTTGTGATTACTGTAACTTATTCCACTGAGAGATTCCAGAAATAGAAAATAAGCAATTATTCTGCCATTTTAAAGGCCCCATCTGCTGCACAGATTCTATTCAAAACCTATTATAATGGAAACATTTTATTTTATTTTTCCAACAACAATGATCATCATTGGTATTTATGTAATAGCTTTTCTCTAAAATAACTCAAGGAAGAATATAAATATTACCCTCACAACAAGGTAGAAAAAAAATTACAAGACTGGATTGCCTCTGAATACTTTAAAGGAATCCATGCTACAGATTGATTTTCATGATTATCTTTTTGTGAAACTACTCTGAGCAATTAATTTTTTAAAGGGAAGACAGACTGCACAGCGTATTCTCATTCTTCAACAGATGAGCAGAATTAACACTGAATAGATGAAAGCTTTATAGAATGCTTCCAGGTGGTGGTAGTGAGAATTTTATTCCCAATTAAATGACAGCCTGTTTGCTGTTATCCCTTGCCTCAGAATAAATCAGCTTTCTGAAATCCAAGATGGTAAAATACACAGATGATTTTGGGGAACAACCCTCCTGCCTACTCCTGCTACCACCTCACAGAGGCTTTCAGAATTGATTCTCTTCTAACAATATTGTCTTTTAGCTATAAAACAGCAATACATCCAATATGTTGAACTTGGTAGTCAGGAGACTGATACATAGGAGTTTGCCACAGGATAGGAAATGACGTAGGCCAAGCTGAATTTCCCACTGCACACTCAGAGAAGAGGGGGGCTTTGTCTTCAAACGGCAGTGTCAGGTTCAATAGCCCCTACTCCTTGACTATGAACTGATCGAGCATGTGGTTTCCATTAGGATGCCCTATTTGTTTAACCTTTAAAAGGAAGGAAGAGGTCTTTGGCACACACTCAGAAAGACATACAAAACCTGGCTTTTTATATCCTGAAGTCAGTGGAGCAAAAATGCATTAAGAATGCCTCGTTCTAATTTCACAAACTCCATAACAGTGTGTAGTGGTCCTGAGACTGTGGAATATACCCCGGGGTGTCATGTATGTCCAATCACTCGATGGTGTTTGAGCGCTTACTGTGTGCAGAGCACTATACCAAGTGCTTACAAAACACAGAAGCCCCAAAACACATACTATACATCAATCTCAAAAAGTGTTCCACACCACTGCTTCTCACTCAGTCACAGAGTGGTCTTTCTTGGAATTCCAAAAAAGGTATTGGTTGTACTGGACTTTTAAAACTTCAATCCAAAATTTCATATAAGCTGTAAATTCGTTATGGGCAGGGAACATGTTTACCAACTCTGTTGTACTCACTCAAGGGTTTAATACAGTGCTTTGCACACAGTAAGTGCTCAATACCACCGACTGATTGATAGATATATTCTTAGCATTCAAACAGTGAAGAGCTCACACACCAAAATAAGACTTCTTTCTAAAGAAGCAGTATGGCCTAGTGAAAAAAGCAAAGGCCTGGGAGTTAGAGGACCTGGGTTCTCATCCCAACTCTGCCAATTGGTTGCTGTGTAACCTTCGGCAAGTTGCTTAACTTCTCTGAGCTTCAATTTCCCCAGCACTCAGAACAATGATTGACACATAGTAAGCTCTTAACATTTATGATGATAATGGTAATAACAATCATGTTAATCATGATAAAAGTAACCTCAGTGAAAATAAAGGAACTGTGTATGTTCAGGCAATAAATGATGGTAATTTAAGCTCTGATTAAATTTCTGAACAGTTTGGATAGCTAAGTTTTATTTAAACAGGACATACCTTTGTAAGCTCCTACACTCCTCAAATGGACCAAGATGGAATGGGGTGATTCAACCCAAACTCAGCTATAGAATGGAATATCCCGCATTCAAGTGTTAAAGCTTTTTTCTTATTCACGATAAATGTGTGATAAAACCCAAATGGGATATGATCTCCCCATGATGCCCCACATTTTGTTCAATAGTATGGGAACTGGATTCTGTTATCATTTGTGCACAGCAACAATAATAATAATGCTTATGGTATTTATTAAGCACTTACTATGTGCCAGGCACCGTACTAAGCACTGGGGTGGATACAAGCAAATTGGGTTGGACACAGTCCCTGTCCCACATAGGGCTCAGAATCGCATTACAAAGAGGGGACTTCATTGCAGCCCGTCTTGGGCAGGAATCTTGTCTGTGTCCTGCTCTCAGGCTATCTGTGGGGAAGCTACCCCTCACCCCACCTAGTTCCAGCACAAACGATGAGTCCTAAAGGTATCCACCTTTACTGGTGCCAATACATTAACTTCCCTGGACAGCAGCCATTTTGAAAATTACCATTTGGGGACACTTGGAATTTTGTTCTTAAAAACCTACAGCGATGATCCAAAACTGACTTTTCATGTTTCCATGCTTAACTGGAAGTCATTATGAATCTACAGCTTTGATTTTTGTAAAAAATAAAATAAAATCCATCCCCTCAAAACCACTTTGTTTCAGTGGAGCTCTGCAATTAGACAGGAAGAGGCAGTATAAAATGAGGATTATGAGCACTTTAAGTCAAAAGAATCCCAAAAGAAAGAGAATCATACCAGTGCCAGGTAAACAGACAGCATAAGTTGATGAAAACAAGGATCCTGGCCCGTACTCCATTGATTTGGTTCTGTGCCAACCTGAGCTGACAACACAGATTCAGGTCCTAAGGTACCTCACCAGGGCAACCTACAGCAAAGATTTCCCAGCCAGACCTGCAGAGTGCTCTCCAATGTAAAATTCCCTATCAGTTCACTACAATCAATCATCTTTATTAAGCACCTACTGTGTGCAGGGCATTTTACTAAGTGCTTGGGAGAGTACAATGTAATGACTGGTAGACACACTCCCTACCCATGACAAGCTTACAGTCAAAAACGGGAGGAAATATCATCTGACTTCCACTGCCCAAGAACCAGGCATTGCCCAATGCTGGCAAACTCAAAATGTGGGTGTTGTGAATCCCTGATTCGTACCAACCAGGACCATCCTGAACCTGGGGAGCCTCAGTGACTCACACCAGAGTTCAAACCACACCTCTGATCACCCAGGTTACTATGAAAAGTTTTTTATTTAGTTTTACAATGTGCAAGGGGTGACACATGCACACATTTATTCACTCACTCCACCACCCAAGGGTCCAACACCAGTCTGTGGTCAAAGGAGCCCATTCTGTCAATGCTTCTTTTCTCTGCTTCCAAGTGCGCTGCCTTCTGCTGCTCTCCAGCATGCTCCTGTGCTTTCACACTGCTTCCAAGTGCCCCTTCACGATTCAACGTGACTGCCTTTTATCTGCTTTAGGAGTGGCAGCTGTGGCCTATGTGGCAGTCACTGATTGGTCTAGGCCTGTTACTGGGTAGAACAAGGAGAGAAAGCCCCGCCTCCCTCCATGCTCCACCCCGACAGGCCAGGAATTACCTGCCTCAGGTAGAGCCCATCAGTGGCTTCACGAAGTCTGTTCCTTGTTGCATAAGGGATCACAAACAGTTTCTAACAAGGCAGCTTGTTGTGGGTCCTCCACAGTGGGTGGGGCTTCCTCCATGACTCCATGTAACAACAAAACAAAACCTTTAGGAATGAAGTCGAGAAACAGGAATACCCACAGCAATGAGCAGCAAAGTGATAAAATGGAAAAGTTTAAAGAAATAGCAAAGAAATGCACGTGGGTTTGAAGCAACAATGTCTGAATATTAGAATTCACTCTGCCCTTTGTTTCATCTTTGGCTGTTGCGGTTTGTTAGGTCCTTGCCTGCCTTATCTCTAATGATGATAATAATGGAGTCTCCTGTCAAAAAAATGATGGACGAGCCTCAGTCTTGTCCCAAAGGCTTCTGAGACAAAGTTGCCCAAAGTGTAATGAGCAAGAAGGTAGGTAGAGGTGCAGTGCATTGTGAAGCACACACAAATGGTCTTTTTATGCATTTTCAGCCAAAGTGATCACAACACATTATGCTGATGCGGTGCAGCAAATCAATCAATCAATCAATCAATCATATTTATTGAGCGCTTACTGTGTGCAGAGCACTGTATTAAGCGCTTGGGAAGTACAAGTTGGCAACACATAGAGACAGTCCCTACCCAACAGTGGGCTCACGGTCTAGAAGGGGGAGACAGAGAACAAAACCAAACATACTGACAAAATAAAATAAATAGAATAGATATGTATAAGATAAATAAATAGTGTAATAAATATGTACAAACATATATACATATATACAGGTGCTGTGGGGAAGGGAAGGAGGTAAGGCGGGGGGGTGGAGAGGGGGACGAGAGGGAGAGGAAGGAAGGGGATCAGTCTGGGAAGGCCTCCTGGAGGAAGTGAGCTCTCAGTAGGGCCTTGAAGGGAGGAAGAGAGCTAGCTTGGCGGATGGGCAGAGGGAGGGCATTCCAGGTCCAGGGGATGAAGTGGGGCGGGGGTCAACGGCGGGACAGGCGAGAACGAGGCACGGTGAGGAGATTAGCAGCAGAGGAGTGGAGGGTGTGGGCTGGGCTGTAGAAGGAGAGAAGGGAGGTGAGGTAGGAGGGGGCGAGGTGATGGAGAGCCTTGAAGCCCAGGGTGAGGAGTTTTTGCCTGATGCGCAGATTGATTGGTAGCCACTGGAGATTTTTGAGGAGGGGAGTAACATGCCCAGAGCGTTTCTGGACAAAAACAATCCGGGCAGCAGCATGAAGTATGGATTGAAGTGGGGAGAGACACGAGAATGGGAGATCAGAGAGAAGGCTGATGCAGTAGCCCAGATGGGATAGGATGAGAGCTTGAACGGAAAAGCCGTATTAGCAGAAGGGGTTGCCTTAGTAGCTGCTGCAGCCTTTGCTGCACACACTAATCAAGTATCTCTCTGGATGCCTACTGAGTGTGTCCACCTCATGGAACACCCAGTTGGTCCTATTGTCAAAAACCTGAACCACTTATGGCATAGTCCTCCCTAGTACTCCCCTGCTTCTGGCTGTTACATCTCCTATTTCAGTGACATGTGGGTGAGACTTTGGGAGAGACCCTATAGGATCCTCTCCAAAACCATGAAAACTAAGCATTGAAAGGAAGAAAAAAAAATGTTTGGGAGCACGCAATAAATACCAAGCTGTTTCGTAACAGTCCCAAGGTAGAGCCGGCTACCAATTTGCCAAGGAAGATTAATGTGGAGATACACTAAAGAGTGCCAAAATTTGTGACAATTAATCCATATTTTCATCAACAAATTCAAATAAACACTTATGATAACAATAATGATGATGATATTTATTACAAACTCACTATATGCCAAGCACTGTGCTATGTCCAGGGATAGATACAAGATAATGAGATAGGATCCAGTCCCTGTCCTTCTCAAAGCTCACAGTTTAAGAGGGAGGGAGAACAAATATTTTATCACCACTTTTCAGATGAGAAAACTAAGGCATGGAGAATTTAAGTGACCTACCTAAGGTCACACAGAAGGCAAGTCATGGGGCTGGGACTGGAGCTCACAGTCACATGCTCTTTCCACTAGGCTATACTTCCTCATAGGGTGCTGAGTTGAAGATGAAGAGAAAACAATATGGGATCTCTCTGGGGCCTTGGATTCATAATCAAGGCACTGAACAAGACACAACTGATCCATTAGCAAAAGTTCCCATAGTATAGGAAGACTTTTTCCATCACTAGCATGAAGCACCTGAAACACACCAGTTTCCTAATTACTAGGTCTCCTTCTTTCCCTTAGGTTAGTAGGTCTACTAGAAGTAGAGGCAATGTGGCTAAGAAGAAGGACCATGGGACTGAGAATCATCAGACTAGGGTTCTAATCCCAGCACTGCCACAGACTTCTGCTGTGTGACCTTGGACAAGTCACAACTTTCTGGGCCTCAGTTTCCTCATCTGTAAAATGGAAATGAGGATCCTGCTCTCCCTACCTCCTAGATTCTGAGCCCAGGACAGGGACTGTGTTCAACATCATTATTTTATATCAATCCCAGTGCTTAGCACAGAATTAAGTGCTTAACAAAATACTATAATTATTGGGAGATGAGTTGACAACCACAGAGAAACTTGAGAAACTAAAAATAAACAAGAGTGGTACTCAAGATTAAGCAAACTGCAATAGAAAGATATACTTCAGGAAAGAAATTAAAGGGAATTAAGTCCAGACAGAATGACAGACTAGGAAGGAAGAATTAAAATCCAGATGTGTAGAAGGTAGAGTATTCCAGGAGACAAAGAACAGAAAATTACACTTTTCCTGAAAAAAAATAAAAGAAAAGAAACCAAGGATATAGTTTGTGGCTGCAGGACTGACTATTGTTCATCTGTATATGAACAAGAAGAGATACCAAGAAAAGAGATCTAAGTAGCCAGGGAAGAGAAGATGAACTGTGGTATCAGTTAAGATTGGCCAGGAAAAGATTAACTCAGAAAAGAAAATTTACGCTAAAAGGTTTCTCTTCACTAGAGAGAACTATTAGGGTAAGGCATGGTCTCCCGGGTGGTCTAAGATCAACATATAAACCATGATGAAAAATATTGGAAGTTTATGATGGTGATCAAGAGAGAGAAACTGATTTGATTTTTTCAGTTAATTTTCACGTTTGAGTCTGGGATGCTCGCAAATCTCTTTTTATGTTAAAAACAAGGATTTGTCAAAGTACAATAGCTTTTACCTTAAACAACAAGATTTTGCTGCTTCTTCCTATGATCAACCCCATTTGCAAATCCTGCCAATCATCCCATCTTCCAGCCATCAAACATTACCTATAGTATATAGTTATATAAGCTATCGATGGTGCTGGGCTAGTTTGGGGCATTTAGGTGTTTGTCCTTTTACCCCACCCCCAGGGGCTAACCCCCACCTGGCCAGGAACAAGAGGCAAGCTGAAACCTACCACAATTACCAAAATACCACTATTATTATTACTTTCCTGAGACAAATTTCACTGGGAAGATGGTGGTGATTTGGCCCTGCCTGGAGTCACAAACTGCCCAAGGACTCATCCATCCTCACAGTAATGAACAGTTCTAGTTTTTGTCCTTGTTCAATTTATTTCAGGGATTTTCTCTGTCCCCCAAACCACTTTATCAAATTCACTGAACACTTACTCGGTGCTAAGCGCTAGGGAGAGTACAATGTAACAGAGTTGGTAGACATGTTCCCTGCTCTCTTCAGAGCTTAAGC
This sequence comes from Tachyglossus aculeatus, assembly GCF_015852505.1. Lineage (NCBI taxonomy): Eukaryota > Metazoa > Chordata > Mammalia > Monotremata > Tachyglossidae > Tachyglossus > Tachyglossus aculeatus. The sequence goes on along the minus strand of NC_052070.1, from coordinate 91,763,225 downwards.
TCATTTGGGGTGCACCAAGACCATGTCTGAATAGTACCTAAATATTCTTTTCAGTGATGGGTACAGAGTTTCTTACACTGTGAGTATTTGATAAATAATCTTGATTGATCTGGATAAAATCATAATCTCAGATATTATCAAATATCATTCACTGAGCATCCAATGGTCATAAAAGCCTACGTGGGCCAGGGCTGCTCCACAGGTCCTGAAGAAAAGTCTTGAAGATATCCAAGGAAATCTCAATGAATGCTTCCTGAAGCATGCACATACCTTACTCTCTCTCTCTCTCTCTCTCTCTCTCTCTCTCTCTCGACGCTGAAAATATGAAGCCTCTACATGAGTGGATATGTGCATGAGTGTGACATATAACTAGAACTTACTTGTATTTTCCACTTTAACCTAGAGGTACAGTGATTGAGCAAAAGGGAGAATCCAAACTGACAATTCTTGTTCTCCTTCCCAGTCTCATTCACTGACTCTTTACCTCTCTACATGCTCTGTTCTGGGTTCCTACTCTTCTCTCTCAACACTCACTCTCTCAAGGAAGTTTATCCATTCACAATGCTTCAGCTACCACCTCTATGTAGGTGATTCCCAAATCTACCTCTCTAACACTGTTTTCTCACTATTCACTCTTGGGCCTTTTTCTTGCCTCCAGGACTTCTTTACTTAGACATATCGCAAACTGAACTTCTCATCTTTCCTCCTCCCAACTTTCCCATCTCCGTTGATTACACCACCATTCATTCATTCAATCGTATTTATTGAACACTTACTGTGTGCAGAGCACTGTACTAAGCTCTTGGGAAGTACAAGTCGGCAACATATAGAGATGGTCCCTACCCAACAATGGGCTCACAGTCTAGAAGGGAAAATATTTATGGGGAATTAACTGGGTGCAGAATTCTCTGCTAAATGATGATGATGGTATTTGTTAAGCTCTTAGTATGTGCCAAGCACTGTTCTAAGCACTGAGGTAGTTACAAGTTTATCAGGTTGTCCCACTTGGGGCTCACAGTCTTAATCCCCATTTTACAGATGAGGTAACTGAGGCACAAAGAAGTTTAGTGACTTGCCCAAAGTCACACAGTTGACAAGTGGCGGAGCCAGGATTAGAACCCATGACCTCTGACTCCCAAGCCCGTGCTCTTTCCACTAAGCCACGCTGCTTCTAACCCCTGCCCCTAAATCCCACAACTCTTGGTGTCAATCTCATGGTCTCATTGTCTTTCAATCCTCACATATAAGCTAATTCTGCTAATTCTCCATCTTGCTCCCTTGCTCTCCACCCAAACAACCACCGTCCTGATTCAAGCACCCACCGCATCACGGGTAAACTATTGTATCACCTGCTCATTCCTTCCGTCCACACTCTATGCTTCTGCCCAGATCAGCTTCCAGAAACTTTCAGCATTTTTCCTGTCTCAAAACCCCTCTGTTGACTGCTCACCTTCCTCCGATTCAAACACAAACCTCCCCCTTCACCGACTTTCTCTACTTAACATACCAGCTCTTTGTACCCATTACCCCATAGCTCACTAGCTTTGACACTCCCACTCTCAGTTCCTAACGGTACCCTGCTCTCATCTCACTCACCTCTGACACTTTGTTCACACTTCTCCTCCAGGCTGGAACCCTCTCCAACCCCCAAAATCCACCTGACTTTCCCACTTTAAAAGTGCTCCCCAAATCCCACCTCCTCCAACGAGACTTGCCTGATTAATTCCCAATACCCTCTCTTGTACTTATGTACTTCTTTATTAGGATTCCTTTGGCTGTAAATATTTTTGTGTCTCTCTCCTCTGTTTAGAGAGTAAGTGCTTTTAGGCGGGGAACAAGCCTTATGCTTCTGCTATGTTCTGTCTCAAATGCTTACTATAGTGCATTCACTTAATGAGTACTCAAATATCATTACTAATGTGTCTACTTTTCTTGCCAAGGTAGTTGTGGTTGACAAAGAGGAAAGTGGTAGAGAGAGACCTGATCATTAATGAAATGGATGAAATGAAATGGGAAACTAATTTTGAGATTGTCATGAGAGAAAATTGGCTCCCTGAAGAAGTTTATTGCGAGTGATCATTCTCGGGGATAAAAAAAAAATTAAGCTTTTAGAACAGGAGATGAGAACAACAGAGATCTGGATTCCTATTTAATTTGTTGATAAAAGAGAGCTTCAGTAACACAGGAGAAACACCAACAAATTTATGGAACCAGAACCCAGGGAGGGCTAGTATCAGACTATCGGAGCCTCATCCATGTTAGAAGGAACAGCCACAACAGATGACTCTGAAGGGAAGAAGGCGCCATTTTGTGTCTGAGAAAATAAGGAAAGCTGTGCAACTTTGCCTTAAATTAGTCAAATATTTATGGATAATGATGGGGAAAAGAAATGCACAGTGGTACATGTGATACTAGAGGTAAGACAGTAATAAATATTGGAGGTGAACCCCAGGGTTATTTTCTTTCTCTCCCAGGGAATGATTGGAAATGGGAGAGAAGAAAGGCAAAGATATACTAGAAGTAACTGGAGTTGGGTGTCAAAAGTAAATGAGGCATCCAAGTTTTGAGATCTTTTTATCTTTACTAGAAAAAAAAATGACTCCCCAAAGGAATTTGTGGGGTAAGAAATGGATGCTGGAGTTGTGGAAGGAAGCTTTGTGCAGGTGGGAAAATCCCACATCTTCAAGAGGTTCCAAAGTAATATAGAAATATTCATTTATCTATTCATTTTCATTTTTTCTAAAGCAATTTTCATTCCACATAAAACTTAACTGCTTTGACAAGAATTCTATACCTGTGGACTAGTGGGAGCCAGCATTCAAAGATGGATGAACCCTGTCTATAGCGATTAGAAATGGGAGGATTCATACCAGAAGGTTCAACATGATTATGAAATCAAGAAGAAGAAATGAAAATGGCAGCAGGTACTTAAAGTCATAATGGTGACTGCGCAGGAAGGCACGAGGTTTACCTGCGCACCCTGTGGAAGAGATTGTGCATCACAGATCATCATCATCATCATCAATCGTATTTATTGAGCACTTACTATGTGCAGAGCACTGTACTAAGCACTTGGGAAGTACAAATTGGCAACATACAGAGACAGTCCCTACTCAACAGTGGGCTCACAGTCTAAAAGGGGGAATCTTAGATCAATCTTAGCAGTACTTGCACACAGATAGAATCTCACCATCAGAAACATCATCTTCAATTTTGAAGGGGATATGTATGTCTTTCTACACACAGACAGACAGACAGACACACACACACACACAAAAAAAAAACAATTCAAAGAGATGAGGAAGAATATTTCTCTTAGGGGAATGGATTTGTGAGTAGAAGTTAGAAGGATGATTTAGTCATTTCTGATAGTAATAAATGAATTGATCCTCTTTTGTTTACACACAAATGACGACAACCCAATCCGAGTTTCCTTCTGTGATCCTTTACCAGAAGGTGCTTGGCTATAAATTTATACCAATCACAAGTCTCCCAATGTCTCCACATTATTTGTTTGGGTAATTTAATGAAACATATTCAAATGTGATTCCTAGTCATCTCCACTTTTTTCAAATGCTTCAGAAAGGCCTCAGTGGGAAGAAAGAAGGAAGAGCTACATTGGTTTGGTGCAATAGCCAGAAATTTTAAGTCTGTTTTTTGGGGGGTTCTATTGTGAGGAGGAAAAAAATGGCATCACTATGGGTAAGGGTGCAGAGGTTTTGATTCAAGTGACTTGTGAGGAAACCAAGCACTAAAGCTAGTCAGAGAAGGGGCCCAGTGAGACTGAGACATCCTATCAAATAGGAACGGTAAAGGAGAGAGACAATAGCAACACATGCTTGATTTGAACATTCAGGTTTTGCTTACTCGCTATAGCACATCTCCAAGCTTGCTGTTCTAGCCTGCCTTGGAAAAAAGAATCTGCCATCTAGGAGCAGAGCCTATTAAAAGGCATAATGTTTCTTAACAGCATCTGCTATGTACCAGTAAGCATTACTTAAAGAACACAGACCTTAAATTGCTACCAACAGTATACTTATCTGAAACTGCTGCAGGGCGATCTTTATGCTTTTGCTGGGGTTCGACCACATGACATCAAGGGAATTTGGCTAATACATTTTTATTTAATTTACTTCGAAGTTGTAACAGCACAACTAGGAGATGTTTTGTTAGATCTATGAAGCTGTTCTTGAATTTCACAGGAATGAATTACAAGGAAGAATTACATCAGTGTAGCTGCTTGCCATCTGTTGATGGCAATGCTACTAAGACTAGTCACTGGACCCTCATTTAAAAGGTTAGAGGCAGTATGCAAGTAACACTTTCATCTCAAAAACACAGCAAGAGACCATTACTTTCTGACTAGCTGAGGCTGGGCTTCCCAATCACTTTGTCCCTCAATTCTGCATGTTGGTGTATTTGCCATCACAATTTCCAGAAGCAAAAGTTGAGAAGCACTGTGGTCTGGTGGAAAGAGCAAGACCTGGGAGTCAGAAGACCTGGATTCTAATCCTGACTCTCCCACTTGCAACTCATGAGGATTAAGACTGTGAGCCCCATGTGGGAGAGGAACTGTGTCCAACCTGATTAGACTGTACCTACCCCAGTGCTTAGACACATATTCATTCATTCATTCATTCAATCATATTTATTGAGCGCTTACTGTGTGCAGAGCACTGTACTAAACGCTTGGGAAGTACATCGGCAATATATAGAGATGGTCCCTACCCAACAATGAGCTCACAGTCTAGAAAGGAGAGACAGACAACAAAACATGTAAACAGGTGTCAAAATTGTCAGAACAAATAGAATTATAGCGATATGCACATCATTAACAAAATAAATAGAATAGTAAATATGTACAAGTAAAATAAATAGAGTAATAAATCTGTACAAATATATACAAGGGCTGTGGGGAGGGGAAGGAGGTAGGGCTAGGGGGGATGGGGAGGAGGAGAGGAAAAAGGGGGCTCAGTCTGGAAAGGTCTCCTGGAGGAGGTAAGCTCTCAGTAGGGTTTTGAAGGGCAGAAGAGAGCTAGCTTGGCAGATGTGTGGAAGGAGGACATTCCAGGCCAGGGGAAGGATGGGCCGGGGGTCGACGGAGGGACAGGTGAAAACAAGGCACAGTGAGGAGGTTAGCAGCAGAGGAGAGGAGGGTGCGGGCTGAGCTGTAGAAGGAGAGAAGGGAGGTGAGATAGGAGGGAGAAAGGTGATGGAGTGCCTTGAAGCCGAGAGTGAGGAGTTTTTGCTTGATTCATAGGTTGACAGGCAGCCACTGGAGATTTTTGAGGAGGGGAGTAACATGCCCAGAGCGTTTCTATACAAAGATAATCCAGGCAGCAGAGCGAAGTATAGACTGAAGTGTGGAGAGACAGGAGGATGGGAGATCAGAGAGGAGGCTGATGCAGTAATCCAGTCGGGATAGGATGAGAGATTGAACCAGCAGGGTAGCGGTTTGGATGGAGAGGAAAGGGCGGATCTTGGCGATGTTGTGGAGTTGAGACCGGCAGGTTTTGGTGACAGATGGGATGTGTGGGGTGAACGAAAGAGCAGAGTCGAGGATGACACCAAGGTTGTGGGTTTGTGAGATGGGAAGGATGGTAGTGCCATCTACAGTGACAGGAAAGTCAGGGAGAGGGCAGTGTTGGGGAGGGAAGATGAGGAGTTCAGTCTTGGACATACTGAGTTTTAGATGGCGGGCAGAAATCCAGATGGAGATGTCCTGAAGGCAGGAGGAGATACAAGCTTGGAGGGGGGGAGAGAGAGCAGGGGCAGAGATGTAGATTTGGGTGTTATCAGCGTAGAGATGATAGCTGAAGCCATGGGAGTGAATGAGTTCACCAAGGTAGTGAGTGTAGATAGAGAACAGGAGACCAAGAACTGACCCTTGAGGAACCACTACAGTAAGGGGATAGGAGGGGGAGGAGGAGCCCGCAAAGGAGACTGAGAATGAATGGCCAGGTGCTTGACACATAGTAAGTGCTTAATGAATACAAATCATTATTATTATTGTTATCATAATTATGGTTGGAATCATATCAAGCTGAAAACCCCTCATCCTGTGCCTACCAAGGCATATAATAATAATAAAATAATAAGAATTGTGGTATTTAAGCGCTTATTGTGTGTCAAGCACTATGCTATGCACTGGGGTAGATTGTGGTAATTCGGCTCTTACTATGTATCTAGCACTGCACTATGCACTGGGGTAGATATGAGGTAATCAGGTCACACATGGGGCTCACAGTCTAAGTAGGAGGAAGGACAAAATTTGAATCCCCATTTTACAGATGAAGGAACAAGCCCAAAGGAGTGAAGTGCCCAAGATCACACAGCGGGAAGTCGTAGAGCCGGGATTAATACCCAGGTATTCTGACTCCTAGGCCTGGGCTCTTTCCCTTAGGCCATGCTGCTTCTCAAACTTTCCGCCAATTGTTTAGTTGGTGGCTTCCTAGGCTTACCAGCCTGGGTTATTAAGAATGGCATCTAAAATTTCAACTTACATTCACTTCTCCAGAAACATGGTGGTTACATTCATGACTAGCCTCTCAGTAAGGAAAATTTGCATTATAATACAAACACTGCAATCAACCCCTCATACTCGATCATTGCACTCTGTCCAGATAGACACATGTGCTTCTTCTTGGTTACATTTTACCCACATGTGGAGGGGATGTTTTTCCATCAACACATGCCTGCCTGTGTAGAACAGAATGTGATATTGGAAGAAATGGTTGTGCGCTGGTGTCATTCTTGAAGATGTGGGTGCCATAATGTGAGTTTTCTTTAGCACGAAGTTCTTCCAGAGTGTGGTTATTCATTTTAGGAGGATTGCTGTAGACTGATTTTAATAATATGTGCTTACTCTGTGCCAAGCACTCTATTAAGCTCTGGGGTAGATACAACATAATCAGGTTGGACACAGGGGCCAGAAAGGTGCCCCACATAAGACTCACAGTCTAATTAGGAGGAAGGACAGGTAATGACTCCCTGAGGAAAGGAAACTGAGGCCCAGAGAAGTTAAGTGACTTGCCCAGGGTCACATAGCAGACAAGTGGCAAACTCAGGATTAGAACCCAGGTCCTTCTGACTCCCAGGCCTGTGCTCTGTCCATTAAGTCATGAACTTTACCACATAGACACTCTCACAAAACCCCTCTTAAGTGCCTATTACTTGTACTTCTTAACTGAGGGAATGTTCAGGGTGGAATAAGACAGGAGCTGTACAAGGGGGAGAAAGGATAAACTATTTTTAAATTGTTATTCAATGAAAGTTACAGAGAAGCTAGAAGCTGACCTCAATGAACATAAGGGCCTTTTTTTCTGCTACTGCTTACCAACTGTTGTTTAAATGAGTTTAACCTAAAGGACGTTGAACTAGAAACAAGATGGAATTCTGGGCAACCAGAATGAAATTAAAAATGCTGAAATCTGGTCCAAAAGAGAAATCAAACATCATTTTAGAGCCATAATGATCCAAGAAAATGTTTACATCAGCCTCGCAAATAGTTTTCAGAAAATATTTGGCTTGCAAAATTCCTATTTGGCCTGCACAGTTTTCATTGACTTTCCACTGATTCACCTTCATCTCCTCCAACTAGTCCTGAAAGGATACGAACCTGAAGCAAATGTACCATGTTCTCCTCCTCTCAAAACCAATTCCCATTTAGACCAAGCCATAAGAGAATATTGTAGGCAAGAAGGCACCAAGTTTCTCAAAAGACTCCAACCATCCATATGGTTTCCTAAACCCTCCATATTTCTTCTAACCCTGGGGAAACAATAATAATAATTGAAAATACTAATACTAATAATAATAATGATATTTAAGCACTCACTCTGTGACAAGCACTGTACTAAGCACAGGGGTAGATACGAGATAATCAAGTCCCACATGGGGCTTACAGCTTAAGTAGGATGGAATATGGGTGTTGAATCCCCATTTTACAGACGAAGTAATTGAGGCATAGAGATGTTAGGTGACTTGCCCAAGGTCACACAGCAGGCAGGTGATGGAGCCAGAATTAGAACGCAGGTCCTCCTGTGCTCTTTCAACTAGGCCATGCTGCTTCCCACGGTTCCTCCACATAACCTAAAACTGAAGAAAAGAAACCCACGTGGCCTTCACCTGGTGATATTTCAATAAAGATCACAAAAGTGAAAGATGTAAAAAAAAGTCAGTATCATTATGACAAATTTTTGCCCTCTGTAAAAGGCCAAGAGAAAAAAAAGAACAGCACAGTTACACTCAGATGTGAGCTACCCACAGAACCACTTCTGGTAAACCTAGACCTTTAAAGAAAGAAAGATCACCCAGCTGACATAAATACTAGCATCTTAGGTTGCAAAGACCAATGAACTTACCTTATGGACTTAAGAAAAATAGTTATAGGGTAGCCCAAAGATGGAAATTCAGATGCTGAACTAAAGTGTAGTTATCAGCCCTCGCCTGGATGTGAAGCTTTTCCAGGCTTTTTCATCAAAATACAAAAGATTCATTCAAGTTTCTCTTTTTGGAAAGATGCTACAAACACAGGGTCAATGGCTCAGTTAGTTTCAAATCTAATCCATTACATGATATCCCATTTGGGAATGATTAATCCTCCATTGCTGTCGGTCATTTTGGCCATCAGTGGACTATCTCAGTTCAAGAAAATGCTGAAAAGAGACAAGGAAAATCCTAGAAGGATAATCAGCCAACTACACTCTTCCAAATATGAAGTTACCCAACTCCACTCTAAACGAAAACATAACAGTAAGTGGACCAAGCACAAATTCAAGACAACAGCTCATCAATTTATTCCTGGAACAACCCCTGACTCACAGGGTGAAGCACTTACCATCTCTCTGCCTCGATTTCCCCATTTTGAAATGTGAAGAATTTTGTTTATGAAACACCAGTAAGACAAACTAATATATTGCCAGAGGGGGATGCTCAGGAACTGTTTCTCTCACTCTTCCATCATGCTGTGATAGCTCTTTGTCCTGGGTTGTCTAGCCCTCGAAAAGCTAGTTTAACAATTGTTTCACACGCATATACTTCTTCATACCTGTAATCTGTACTCCTTAATACCACTTGTAAATTGCACAATTAAAAAAAATCCTTTCTAGTTAGAGTTCTCATCCTGTAATCATTACACACCAAAGGAAATAAATATCCTATCACAGATTCCCATTATGGGAAAAAAAAAAGGGGTTTGTAAGTTTTATTTTTCTCTTCTCAGTAAAGCCAGACACAAGATAGCAGCCAGGTTTGTTTGGCTTAGTTGTGGGAAAGAGAAGCCCTGTCCCTTTCACTCCATTACTTCCTTGACTAAGAGCAAATCCTTCCACATGAAGGCTGGGAGGGGGTTCTGCTTTTGGAGATTTCTCTCATAAGTGACTGTAGTGCAGAGGGCACTTGGACAGAGGAAAGGAAGAAGCAGAAACCAAAAAGGGAGGAAAAGCCCTTGATAAAATGTTCCTGCCAAGGATCATAGCTAGCAAAAGGGGTGGAAAATTCCTGTATTGCAGAGGGGAGATCTCCAGATGGAGAGCTATTCTTTTGAGCCAAGCAACATGGGGAACCGGGAGTACTGGATGCTGCTGTGGATGGAGCACTAGATAAAGAATCAGGAGACAGTTTCTCCCCAGCTTCCCCCAGTGACTCACTCTCTCATCTTAGGCAACTCACAACTTCTGCTTCTGTTCTTAATCTGTAAAATAGGGAAAATCATACTGGTCCACCTCAGAGTGGTATTGTAAGGACTAATTAATGGGGGTAAAACACTTAGAAAATATCAAAGATCTGTAGAAACTCTGAGAAACTCATTTTGTAGGTCTGTGGATAGCCTGGTGCATATGTTCTGAACCCATTAGAGACTTTGTAAATCACAATATAAAGCTTTGACACACATCAAGGAATGCTCCAAGAGGTTTGAAATGATGGCAGAGAAAAAAAGACTATTTCAATCGGACATTTACATTTCCTTCTCCTTGCATAACCAGTAGCCTTAATATATTTTGTCTAGTGTCAAAGGGTCACAGTAGGGCACAATGGGACTAACAAGAGGCATCACGAGGGGAAGCAGCGTGGCTCAGTGGAAAGTGCAAGGGCTTTGGAGTCAGAGGTCATGGGTTCAAGTCCCAGCTTCGCCAATTGTCAGCTGTGTGACTTTGGGCAAGTCACTTCATTTCTCTGTGCCTCAGTTACCTCATTTGTAAAATGGAATTAAGACTGTGAGCCTCAAGTGAGACAACCTAATCACCTTGTATCCTCCCCAGTGCTTAGAAAAGTGCCTTGCACATAATAAGCGCTTAACAAGTGCCATCATTATTATCATTATTATTATTATTATCATCTGCACAGTAGTGCATGCAACACAGTTTACCCCTTCAGTTGATAATCATAATAATAATAGCATTTATTAAGCACCTTACCAGGTGCAAAGCACTGTTCTAAGCACTGGGGAGGTTACAAGGTAATCAGGTTGTCCCACAGGGGGCTCACAGTCAATCCCCATTTTACAGATGAGGTAACTGAGGCACAGTGAAGTTAAGTGACTTGCCCAAAGTCACACAACTCACAATTGGCATCGCTGGGACCTCAACCCGTGACCTCTGACTCCAAAGCCCGTGCTCCTTCCACTGAGCCACAATGCTTCTCTAGTTGATGTGAAGCATCCCATTGCCGGGCATTCCTGATCTGTCTGCAGGAATCAATATTGCTTCCACAAACAAAAGCCCGTTCATCCCGCAGATGTAGGTCTAAGTAAAGGTCTGTTCCCTTGTTATTTAGTGCTCATGAAAGGCTGAGTGTCAGAACAGTATTCGCTTCCATGAGGTTGTGAGGAGATGATCAGGGAGGAGCTGGGGCTACCGAAAGCAATTTCTCCTGCTGCCTAGAAGGGGCCTTAGAGCCTGGAAACCTCTAAGGGGTTATCCTCAGCACAAACCTTTCCTTCCAGAGGCACCAGGGGTGGGCCTAAAGAACGTCCAGTCACTCTCTTCCTCCCACACCCAAGCCCACTTTGATCCTACAACCAGGGCTGGGACCTGCTCCACCCAAATGTGAGAAGCAGCATGGTCTAATGGATAGAGTTCAGGTCCTGGGTTCTAATCCCGGCCCTGCCACTTGTTTGCTGTGTGACCTTGGGCAAGTCATTTCACTTCCCTGTGCCTCAGTAACTTCATCTGTAAAATAGGGATTGAGACTGTGAGCCCCATGTGGGACAGGGACTGTCCAACACAATCACATTGTATCCACCCCAGTGCTTACTGCAGTGCCTGGTACCCATTAAGCGCTTAACAAATGTCACAGCTATTATTATTACTATTATTAGGGTGGAATAAAAGCACTCCCTACACAACTGCCACCTGCAATTTTCCCTGACACTTCCACCCAGACTGCTCCAGTTCTTCACACTGCATTTCCCACCTTCTAAAACTGGGAGAGGTAAGGGAGAGGAGAAAGAAGGGCAATGGGGTGAGAAGGCAGGTTAGAAAGGGCTCTGCATAAGGTGGATTCCCACCTCCTGAAACAGCATTGCAATTGGCCTGTCATTTTGGAGATAGCATCGTCAACAGCATTCGCATCAACAGATGCATCATGTGCAGGGCATCCTGGTTGGTGCTTAGAAGAGTACAATAGAGTAAAAAGCCCTGCCGCTGCCCTTGAGGAGGTTACAAACTAAATGACTCAGCATGGAAAAAGCACAGCCAGTCAGTCAATCGTTTGGATTGAGCGCTTACTGTTGTGTAGAGCCCTGAACTAAGCACTTGGGAGAGTACATTTTACTTCTCTGGACCTCAGTTCCCTCATCTGTAAAATGGGGACCGAAACTGTGAGTTCCAGGTGGGACAGGGACTGTGTCCAACCCGATTTGTTTGTATCTACCCCAGCATTTAGTACAGTGCCTGGCACATAGTAAGTGCTTAACAAATGCCATAATCATTATTACAACACAACAACAGACACACTCCCTGGTAGTCTCAAGAGACTTGGGTTCTAATCTTAGCTCTGCCACTTGCTTGCTGTGTGACCTTGGGCAACTCACTTACCGTCTCTATGCCTCGGTCTCCTCCTCTGTAAAATAAGGATGAAATACCCATCTCTCCCCCTAGACTTGAGCCCCACATAAGATTGGTCATCTTGTAATGAATCTATCTCAGCGCTGAGGACAACGCTTGGCAGAGACTCAGTGCGTAAGAAATAGCACAATGCTCATGATGCGAGGGGCTGACTGCCCGGGCGCGGGTGGTGTCCCAGGCTTCTTCCCATTGGGCATTTTGGAAGTGGTAGATTCATTCATTCATTCAATCAATCGTATTTATTGAGCACTTAATGTGTGCAGAGCACTGTACTAAGCGCTTGAAAAATACAGTTCAGCAACAGAGACAATCCCTGCCCACAACAGGCTCACAGTCTAGAAAGTAAATATGATTAATTGATTGATTTGTGGAGGCCGGGACCAAGCCAGTGCTTGGCACATTACAAGCACTTAATAAGTACCATCATTATGATGATGATGATGATGAAGATCCGACTCCCAGGATTGGGCTCTATCCACTAAGCCATATTGTCTCCATGAGAGCTCAGTTCATTGTATTTATTGAGAGCTTACTGTCTACGAGCACTGTACTAAGCGCTTAGGAAGTACGACATAATGGATAGAGCACGGGCCTGGGAGTTAGAAGGTCATGGGTTCTAATCCAGGCTCAGTTCCTTGACTGCTATGTGACCTTAGGCAAGTCACTTCACTTTTCTGTGCCTCAGTTACTCATCTGTAAAAAGGGGACTAAGACTGTGAGCCCTATGCAGCTACAGGGACTATGTCCAACCCAATTTGCTTGTATCCACCCAGCGCTTAGTACAGTGCCTGACACATAAGTGCTAAACAAAAACCATAATTATTATTATTATTACAATTCAGCAACAAATAGACACAATCCCTACCCATAACAGGATTGATCGAGGTCTAGAAGGGGGGAGACAGGCATCAGAACCAGCCCGTTGTTGAGTAGGGATTGCCTCTGTTGCCGAATTGTACTTTCCAAGCACTTAGTACAGTGTTCTGCACAGAGTAAGCGCTCAATAAAGACGACTGACTGAATGAATGACTAAACAGGCATCAGTCACATCATTATGAATCAATAGATGGTCCGGGTCAGGCTGTTGCTGTATTGTACTTTCCAAGCACTTAATACAGAGAAGCAGCGTGGTACAGTGGCAAGAGCCCCGGCTTGGGAGTCAGAGATCATGGGTTCTAATCCCTCTCCACCACATGTCTGCTGTGTGACCTTGGGCAAGTCACTTAACTTCTCTGAACCTCAGTTCCCTCATCTGTAAAATGGGGACTAAGACTGTGAGCCCTATGCGGCTACAGGGACTATGTCCAACCCAAATTGCTTGTATCCACCCAGCGCTTAGTACAGTGCCTGACACATAAGTGCTAAACAAAAACCATAATTATTATTATTATTATAATTCAGCAACAAAGAGACACAATCCCTACCCATAACGGGATTGATTGAAGTCTAGAAGGGGGGAGACAGACATCAGAACCAGCCCGTTGTTGAGTAGGGAGTAGGGATTGCCTCTGTTGCCAAATTGTACTTTCCAAGCGCTTAGTACAGTGTTCTGCAAGAGTAAGCGCTCAATAAAGATGACTGAATGAATGAATGATTAAACAGGCATCAGTCGCATCATTATGAATCAATAGACGGTCCGGGTCAGGCTGTTGCTGTATTGTACTTTCCAAGCGCTTAATACAGAGAAGCAGCGTGGTTCAGCGGCAAAAACCCGGGCTTGGGAGTCAGAGATCATGGGTTCTAATCCCTCTCCACCACATGTCTGCTGTGTGACCTTGGGCAAGACACTTAACTTCTCTATATGTTGCCAACTTGTACTTCCCAAGCTCTTAGTACAGTGCTCTGCACACAGTAAGCGCTCAATAAATACGATTGATTGATTGATTGATCCTCTGAACCTCAGTTCTCTCATCTGTAAAATGGGAATAAAGACTGTGAGCCCCACGCAGGGCAACCTGATCACCTTGTATCCCTCCCCCACCCCCTGCCGCGTTTAGAACCGTGCTTGGCACATAGTAATTGCTTAACAGATGGCATTATTATTATTATTACTATTACAGAGAAGCAGCGTGGCTCAGTGGCAAAAGCCCGGGCTTGGGAGTCAGAGGTCATGGGTTCTAATCCCGCCTCCACCACATGTCTGCTGCGTGACCTTCACTTCTCTGAGCCTCAGTTCCCTCATCTGTAAAATGGGGATGAAGATGGTGAGTCCCCCCCCCGTGTCACCTTGCATCCCCACCCCCAGCGCTTAGAACAGTGTTTGGCACATAGTAAGCGCTTAACATGTGACATCATCATTGTTATTATTCTTATTACAGTGCTCTGCACACAGTAAATGGCGGACAGGAGCGGGGAGGACGCCCAGCAGCCGGCTCCGGGGCGCTCGGAGAGCCAACCCCCTTTTTCCCTTTTTCCTCTCCACCTTCCCCTCCCCTCAGCACTTGTACCTATATATATATATATATATATATGTATGTATATATATATATATTTGTACAGATTCATTACTTTATTGTACTTGTACATATTTACTATTCTATTTATTTTGTTAATGATGTGCGTTATAGCTATAATTCTATTTGTTCCGACGATTTTGACACCTGTCTACATGTTTTGTTTTGTTGTCTGTCTCCCCCTTCTAGACTGTGAGTCCGTTGTTGGGTAGGGACCGTCTCACTATGATGCCAACTTATACTTTCCAAGCGCTTAGTGCAGTGCCCTGCACACAGTAAGCGCTCAATAAATACGATGGAATGAATGAATTTGAATGACTGAACGAACGAATTCTAGACTGTGAGCCGGTTGTTGGGTAGGAACCATCTCTCTATGTTGCCGACTTGTACTTCCCAAGCGCTTAGTACAGTGCTCTGCACACAGTACGTGCTCAATAAATACGATTGAAGAATGAATGAATGAATGACAAATTGAATGAACGAATCAATGAACGAATTTTAGACTGTGAGCCCGTTGTTGGATAGGGACCGTCTCTTTATGTTGCCGACTTTTACTTCCCAAGCGCTTAGTACAGTGTTCTGCACACAGTAAGTGCTCAATAAATACGATAGAATGAATGATTGAATGAATGACTGAAATTGAATGAATGAATAAATGAACGAACTCTAGACTGCGAGCCCATTGTTGGGTAGGGACCGTCTCTCTGTGACTTCCCAAGCACTTAGTCCAGTGCTCGGCACACAGTAAGCGCTCAATAAATATGATGGAATGAATGAACGAGTGCTTAAATGACTAAATGAATGACTGAAATTGAATGAATGAATCAACAAACGAATTCTAGACTGTGAGCCCGTTGTTGGGTAGGGACCGTCTCTCTACGTTGCCGACTTGGACTTCCCAAGCTCTTAGTCCAGTGTTCTGCACACAGTAAGTGCTCGATAAATATGATGGAATGAATGAATGAGTGCTTGAATGAATAAATGAATGACAAATTGAATGAATGAATCAACGAACGACTTCTAGACTGTGAGCCCGTTGTTGGGTAGGGACCGTCTCTCTATGTTCCCGACTTGGACTTCCCAAGCGCTTAGTCCAGTGCTCTGCACACAGTAAGCGCTCCATAAATATGATGGAATGAATGAATGAGTGCTTGAATGAATAAATGAATGACAAATTGAATGAATGAATCAACGAACGACTTCTCTAGACTGTGAGCCCGTTGTTGGGGAGGGACCGTCTCTCTACGTTGCCGACTTGGACTTCCCAAGCGCTTAGTCCAGTGCTCGGCACAGAGTAAGTGCTCAAAAAATATGATGGAATGAATGAATGAGTGCTTGAATGAATAAATGAATGACTGAAATTGAATAAATGAATCAACGAACGAATTCTAGACTGTGAGCCCGTTGTTGAGTAGGGACCGTCTATGTTCCCGACTTGGACTTCCCAAGCTCTTAGTCCAGTGCTCTGCACACAGTAAGCGCTCCATAAATATGATGGAATGAATGAATGAGTGCTTGAATGAATAAATGAATGACAAATTGAATGAATGAATCAACGAACGACTTCTCTAGACTGTGAGCCCGTTGATGGGGAGGGACCGTCTCTCTATGTGGCCGACTTGGACTTCCCAAGCGCTTAGTCCAGTGCTCTGCACACAGTAAGCGCTCGATAAATACGATAGAATGAATGAATGAATAAATGAATGGGGGGAGGGGGGGGGTGATAGGACGGACCCGGTCCCCCGGCTCCCCCACCCCCGGCCCGGCCCCCCAGGCTCACCGGCCCCCGCTGCTGCCGGCTCGGTCTCCATGGTCCCGGGAAGCGGCGCGGGCTCCGCTCCGACCCCCGAGCGATGATCCGGTCCTGCCCCGCCCCGCCCGGCCCCGACCTCCACCCACCCCCCTAGACACACCTGCCCCCCATCAATCAATCGTATTTATTGAGTGCTTACTGTGTGCAGAGCACTGGACTAAGCCCTTGGGAAGTACAAGTTGGCAACATATGGAGACAGTCCCTACCCAACAGTGGGCTCACAGGCTAGAAGGGGGAGACGGACAACAAAACCAAACATATTAACAAAATAAAATAAATAGACTAGATATGTACAAGTAAAATCAATCAATCGTTTATATTGAGCGCTTACTGTGTGCAGAGCACTGTACTAAGCCCTTGGGAGGTACAAGTTTGCAACATATAGAGACAGTCCCTACCCAACAGTGGGCTCACAGGCTAGAAGGGGGAGACAGAGAACAAAACCAAACCTGTTAACAAAATAAAATAAATAGACTAGATATGTACAAGTAAAATCAATCAATCGTATTTATTGAGCGCTTACTATGTGCAGAGTATTGTACTAAGCGCTTGGGAAGTACAAGCTAGCAACATATAGCGGCAGTCCCTACCCAACAGTGGGCTCACAGGCTAGAAGGGGGAGACAGAGAACAAAACCAAACATATTAACAAAATAAAATAAATACAATAGATATGTACAAGTAAAATCAATCAATCAATCGTATTTATTGAGCGCTTACTGTGTGCAGAGCACTGTACTAAGCGCTTGGGGAGTACAAGTTGGCAACATATGGAGACAGTCCCTACCCAACAGTGGGCTCACAGGCTAGAAGGGGGAGACAGAGAACGAAACCAAACATGTTAACAAAATAAAATAAATAGAATAGGTATGTACAAGTAAAATAAATAAATAAATAACTAGAGTAATAAGTATGTACAAACATATATACAGGTGCTGTGGGGAAGGGAAGGAGGTAAGACGGGGGGGGATGGAGAGGGGGACGAGGGGGAGAGGAAGGAGGGGGCTCAGTCTGGGAAGGCCTCCTGGAAGAGGTGAGCTTTCACTAGGGCCTTGAATGGAGGAAGAGAGCTAGCTTGGCGTCAGTCACTCGTCAGAGAAGCAGCGTGGCTCGGGGGCAAGAGCGCGGGCTTGGGAGTCAGCGGTCGTGGGTTCTAATCCCGCCTCCGCCGCTGACCAGCTGTGTGATTTTGGGCAAGTCACTTTTCTGCGCTTCATTTCCCTCCTCTGTAAAATGGGGATGAAGACTGTGAGCCCCACGTGGGATAACCTGATTACCATGTAATTTTAATAATGGCGGCACTTGTTAAGCGCTTACTATGTGCAAAGCGCTATTAAGCGTGTTACTATGTGTTAAGCGCTGGGGGCGGGGACACAAGGTGATCAGATTGTCCCACGTGGGGCTCACAGTCTTCAGTCCCATTTTACAGATGAGGGAACTGAGCCTCAGAGAAGTTGTGACTTGACCAAAGTCACAAAACTGACAAGTGGCGGAGCGGGATTAGAACCCATGACCTCTGACTCCCAAGCCCGTGCTCTTTCCTCGGAGCCACGATGTATTTTTCCCAGCGGTTAGAACAGTGCTTAGCACATAGTAAGCGCTTAACAGATGTCATCATTATTATTATTATCATTCATTCATTCGTATTTATTGAGCGCTTACTGTGTGCAGAGCACTGTACTAAGCGCTTGGGAAGTACAAATCGGCAACATATAGAGACGGTCCCTACCCAACAGCAGGCTCACAGTCTAGAAGTCGTAAGCGCTTAACGGATACCATTATTATTATTATTATTATTATTATTATTATTATTATTATGTACCGGACACTGTACTAAGCTCTGGAGGGTTCAAATTTCCGGCTCCGTCACTTGTCTGCTGTGACCTTGGGCAAGTCAATTCCCCTCTCTGGGCCTCAGTTCCCTCATCTGTAAAATGGGGGTTGAGACTGTGAACTTCATGTGGGACAGAGATTTTGTCCAACCCGATTTGCTTGTATTCATTCATTCATTTCATTTATTCAGTCGTATTTATTGAGCGCTTACTGTGTGCAGAGCACTGTACTAAGCGCTTGGGAAGTGCAAGTTGGCAGCAGAGACGGTCCCTACCCAACAGCGGGCTCACAGTCTAGAAGGGGGAGACAGACAACAAAACATATTAACAAAATAAAATAAATAGTATAAATATGTACAAGTAAAATAGAGTAATAAATATGTACAAACATATATACATATATACAGGTGCTGTGGGGAGGGGAAGGAGGTAAGGCAGGGGATGGGGAGGGGGAGGAGGGGAAGACGAAGGAGGGGGCTCAGTCTGGGAAAGCCTCCTGGAGGAGGTGAGCTCTCAGCGCTTAGTACAGTGCCTGGCACATAGTAAGTGCTTCAATATCACTATTATTATTACTGTGCGTGGAGCACTGTACTAAGCGCTTGAGAGAGCACAGCTGAGTTGGTAGGCACATTCCATCTAGCGCTTAGAACAGTGTGTTGCACATAGTAAGCGCTTAATACCATCATTATTATTATTATCCTGACCAAGCCTCCCCACTGTGCCCGGGACCCCACTTCAGGACTCGGAGAGAGTGAAAGGATGACTAGACTGCAAGCTCATTGTGGGCAGGGAATGTATCTGTTTATTGCTCTATCATTCTCTCCCAACTGCTCAGTACAGTGCACAGTAAGTAGTGAAAGACCCTAGCCTGGTTGCTGGTCGTGGGCAGGAAATGTGCCTACCAACTCTGTTGTATTCTACCTAGAGTCTACAGCCTAAAGAAAGTCCTCCTCTCTTTCTCATTCATTCAGTCGTATTTATTGAGCACTTACTGTGTGCATCATCATCAATTGTATTTATTGAGCGCTTACGGTGTGCAGAGCACTGTACTAAGCGCTTAAGAAGTACAAATTGGCAACATATAGAGACAGTCCCTACCCAACAGTGGGCTCACAGTCTAAAAGTGTGCAGAGCACTGTACTAAGGAAGGAGGGCAGGGATTAAATCTAGACTGCAAACTCACTGGGGACAGGGAATGGAAAATGTGTCTACCAACTCTTACATTCATTCAATCACATTTATTGAGCGCTTACTGTGTGCAGAGCACTGTATTATATTGTACTCTCCCAACCACTTAATACAGTGTTCTGAGCAGAAAGCTCAGTAAATACCAGTGATTGATCAAGGACTCGGGGGCAGTGAACAAGAGTAGAAAAGGGTTAGTTGAGAAGGAGGAAAAGAGTGGTAAGAGAAGATTAGGGGCAGAGAAGTTGGAGGGAGTATGTCAGCAGAAGAAGATGTGCGAGGTTGGGAGAACGAAGGAGGGGCTTCATTCGACTTCATGATTGAAGCATTTTCCAGGCTTGATCAATTTGGGAGTGCCCTCAGATGGGCCACAGTATTTGCTACTTCTAGGGAGAACTTCAAAAAAATATGAATCAGTCTAAAGCAGGCCCAGGGTTAATACTCCATGTGGTCATCACCACCTGTTAGATTTCCAAAGGATCAAAAGCCTAACGGCATCTTTCAAATCCCCACCCATCCAGGAGCAGCTCCTCCTCACTCAACCCATTCTCCCCAACTCTCCATGCCTGGAGCCTGCCTGATTATTATAATGGTACTTGTTAAGTGCTTACTAGTGTTCTAAGAGCTGGGGTAGATATAAGAATCAGGTTGGACATGGTCCCTGCCCCACATGGGGCTCACTGACATGGGGGTGGGTTAGGGGAGGAGGGAACTTTGGAACTCCTTGGTGGGAACAATCTCCAGGTGACCCATCAGTTCAGAACTGACTGCTGCTCTTTTATTACTCAAGGCTTCAGCTGATTCAAACTAGCTGTTAATGAGTTTAATTTGGGTGAAGAACACCTTGTTCCAGTCAAACCCAGAGAATTTGTGAATTTCTAAGGGAAAAAAATAGTAATAATGTATTTCAGCTATGGGATTTTGAGATATAAAATTATTGCTTTCACTCTAGTGGCATTTGAGAGCCTAGTAGAGATGATTCTGAGTGATGTCATGTTCTTTCTCCCATTTGAGGTGAGGTCTTGCTGATAGAGATGATTGAGACATTTTAAAGTGGCATTAAGGAACTCTAGCAATAGTTAGGAAAACACATTTAATGGAGAAATTAAAGTCCCTCCTCTAAATATTGTATAGAAAATTTGATCTCCAGGTGACCCGTGAGTTCAGAACTGACTGCTGCTCTTTTATTACTCAAGGCTTCAGCTGATTCAAACTAGCTGTTAATGAGTTTAATTTCGGTGAAGACCACCTTGTTCCAGTCAAACCCAGAGAATTTGTGAATTTCTAAGGGAAAAAAATAGTAATAATGTATTTCAGCTATGGGATTTTGAGATATTAAAATTATTGCTTTCACTCTAGTGGCATTTGAGGGCCTAGTAGAGATGATTCTGAGTGATGTCATGTTCTTTCTCCCATTTGAGCTGAGGTCCTGCTGATAGAGATGATTGAGACCTTTTAAAGTGGCATTAAGGAACTCTATCAATAGTTAGGAAAACACATTTAATGGAGAAATTAAAGTCCTCCCTCTAAATATTGTATAGAAAATTTGATCACTAAATAAAAGCACCATTAATATGGAAAGTTTGTAAATGCCTTAATTTTACTGTCTCTTGAGAGATGAAGTGACACAAAGTTTCACACAAACAGGGGATGATTTTCCAAGAGATGTGGCCCACATTAATTACAAAAAGAACTAGATTTTCTTTTAATGCAAGCTATCATTTTAGCTTTGTCCACAAACAACTGTGGTCTGAACAGGGAAATATGAAGTATTATGAGAATAACAAGGATGGGTGTGAATAATGGAGAAAATCAAAGGGGCTTGTTTTGAGAATTGGTAGCATCAGTGGAGGTCTTAATTTGGTCAAAGGTTAACGATGTGCTAAACAGCCGAATTAAACAGGTGTGCTTAAGTGATCGATATTTTGAATCGGGGAGAACCATCATTTTGAGTCCATCAAGAAATTGATGGTATTTATCATCATCATCAATCGTATTTATTGAGTGCTTACTGTGTGCAGAGCACTGTACTAAGCGCTTGGATTAGTGTGTGCAGAGCACTGTATTAAGCACTTGGAAGAGTACAAACCAACAGACACAATCAATCAGTGGTGTTTAATGAGTGCTTACTATGTGCAGAGCACTGTATTAAGTACTTGGAAGAGTACAAACCAACAGACATAATCAATCAGTGGTGTTTAATGAGTGCTTACTATGTGCAGAGCACTAGTACTGAGCACTTGGGAGAGTATAATACAACGGAATTAGCAGAGATGTTCCCTGCCTATAATGAGCTTACATTCCAGAGGGGCAGGCAGACATTAATGTAAGTAAATAATTTCTGATGTAGATTTTTCTTCCAAATACAAACCTTTAACCAAACTTTTGAAAGATAAATTTAACAAATTAAATTTCATTTACACCCATAGCTTAAAATGCTTTGTAAATCAAAATGTTATTTTGCAATATTTGTCAAATAAGCTCATAAATCTCTTGAATGCTTTTCTTTAAAGGAAGAAGTAACATTTTGTTAATAAGAAACTTAAACCTACTGAATTGTAATGATTGTTTCAAGATATATAGCATCTATACATTTTCCATTTCCTGGCAAGAAATCTTGTTTTATTTTTGATTTGCTAGTATTTTGTAAAATTCTATCATCCTCCCATAATCCTGAAGTCAGATATTTGTTATCAGGTGTCTCTGTGAAACCCAACTTCTCTATATATCCACAACTTCTTTAGTTGGAGATTAAGAGTGTGAGCCCCATGTGGGAAAAGGACTGTGTCCAACCTGCCTACCTTGTATCCACCCCAGCAATTAGAACAGTGCTTGGAACATAGTAAGCACCTAACAAGTATCATAATTATTTATTAAATAGAAAAAATGTAATTTTTATCTGTTTTTCACCTTAGTAGCAGATGGGTGGGTCAGAGCGATTAAATACAAAAGTAGAAATATGCCATACAGAAATTCTAATGGACCATGTGCTCTCATTTTGCTCTGGTGAGGAATTATATACAACTAAGAGAGTGTCCTTAAGTCAATGGGGTTGGAGAGTCTAGGTAAACCTGTAGTGCAGATATTCCTTTCCTGTCAAACTGGATCCAGGCTTTATGTCAACAGCTGCTTGATTTAAATTGTGGAACCAACTGCTTTCATGGTTGAATTTCTTTTCTTAGTTTTTGACTCCCCCAAAATGAGACTCTGTCAAGTGTAGCTTGAGTTCTTGTGCAGCATCCAAAGAAAACAAAAGCTTTAAGTGAATAAAGGGCCATGTTATTGGAAGCATATACTGGCAAACACCATTTTACACCTGTGCACCACTGTAAGCCTACAAGAAACACCTTGGGGCCAATTAAATGGACCAACTATGTCAGCCATTATTTTAGAGCCATTTAAAAACACTGTTTGGAATCTATTTTTGGAAATGGCCCCAATTAAGCGGGTGTCCTTTTTATCAGGGGGCCAATTACATAGATGATGCTGCATAATCATACCATGTAATATGCAGTTTAGAACATATTAAAAGTGACACCGCTTTTAGATCTTTCAGTGGACCCAATATTTTTTAAATTATCAACAAATGGAAGAGAAATTTAGGGTATTGTTTGCACTTTTCCTTCAAAAAAAAGTATTTCAGAACGCAATGGCTGTTGTACAATATATCTAATTGCTGCCAAAAAGTAAAACCATCCAGATGGTTAAGTATTTAATACAGACTCACTCTAATAAAAAATAGGGTGTAGCAAAACAATTGCCTGCATAACAATCAAGTCTGTTACCACAATGCCTTATTTCTTCACCATATTGCGCATAACTATTTCCAAAAATTAATCTAATTTTGGTATAGAGTACTTGCATGCTCATAAGTACATTTTTTCCAACTATCCCCTGCCTCCCTCCATCAAAATCCCTAAGAAATACATCATAGTTATATGCAGCACAGTGGACAAACTCAACAATGATTACGGTATTTGTTAAGCACTTACTATGAGTCAAGCCCTGTTCTAATTGCTGGGTTAGATACAAGTTAATCAGGTTAAACACAATCCCTGTCCCACAAGGGGCTCACAGTCTAAATAGGAAAGATGACATGTATTTAATCCCCATTTTACAGATGAGGAAAGTGAGGCACAGAGAAGTTAAATGACTTGATCAAGGTCACACAGAAGGGATTTGATGGAGTCAGGATTAGAATCCAGGTCATCTGACTCTAATGCCCATGATCATTCCACTAGGCCACGCTGGTGATGAATATATTAAATTCACCATTTCTATACTATAAAGAATGGACCAATATTACCAAGGAAGGCTATTTTTTTTTAATCACATCCTTAAGTCTTTAGAAAAACGGAACTTTTTGTTGGGCTCCCAGTATTTCTACGTTCAAGTAAACATTTGGATTTATAGGCTCCTTTTTATTCTTTAGCCTATATTATGGCCTTTTTCAAAAGATAGAGATAAAGTAGCATCTACTTGAGAAATCATCTCTTCCTACTACAAATGTCTCCCAGTCATTTGAAAAAAATTTACAGTAGAAAGGAATCCAAGAAGATCTGTCTTTAAATGGTTCCTCTCTTCCTCCAGTAGGGACGAAGATATTTTGGAACCAAATGAAAGGAAACTCCAGCAGAACATTGCCACAGATGCCGTAATTCCAGCGCTCTCATTTGGAACGGAAAGAAGAGTGATTCTGCATTCAGCAGCTAAATTTCATGGATCCACATTCCAGCACTGTGGTTGTGACTGGTAAGATTTTTTTTTTTCGTTTCCAATTCGTTGCTGCTTTTAGCTGGTCAAGGAATGTGCACATGCCTGATCTTTGTCAAACAGTTCCCTGAGGGGGAAAAGAGTAGCAACTGGTCATACTAAAATTCCTAATGGAAAATAACTCACTGTTAATTCTTTTTAAGAAATAGAGGGACAAAGGAAGATTTCTCTCTTTTTAATGCCAGCCAGGTCAGCTTCCTTCTGGACATTCTCCTCCCTTCCTAAGCCAAAGTAATTGAAGTTCACCAGTCAAGACTAGTAGTAGATAAGAGTTACTAGGGGGAAAGCAGGAAGTCTAGTTTGCATCATAATGCTGAAGTCAGGATCCATAATTAGAGGGTCTCAGTTCCATGGCAAGATAAGGGAAATATCTCAGAGGGTACAGAAGGTACAGCAGCCTCATTACTGCTAAACTCAGCTATTTAATTATATATACACCAATGGGGCATGTCTGAACAAGCAGACTGGATGCACATTTAGAGTCCTCTGTAGGAGGTTCTGAATCCCAACCACAGTCTTACCGGTTAAAAATTCCACAGGCTAAAGGTTATAAAGGTTAACTCTGAAGCAATTAGTTTCTGACTCTCGCTAATATACCTTCATGGAGTCCTTCCTAAATTGGTAGAGAAGTTGAGTAAATTTCATTCAGTGCTTCACAGAAGGTCATCTGAGGACTTACTGATGAGGTCTTTGTTAGGAATTCTTCAAAAAGATATGTACCATATTGTTTTCAATTAAATACACTCTTTTCTATTTAAAAATCTTTTGAATAGCAAATAGTTACCATTCAATCAAATTGAATAGAAGTGACAGGGCAACTTAAAGACACAGTTATAGCATATATTTCTTTCCCCTGAAAAACCAAGCTAATTCCTCCAGCATACTTACTTATTTTAACCTTCTAACTTTTCTGTATTCTGCATGTGGTCCTTTAGGAATGAACTCACACAGGTTCAAATAGCTTTAGAGTGCCTGAAGAAGATGATCTGCATCTAATAGATGCATGTTGTCCTTGGCATGAGTGTTTTATGGACAGAGAACCATCATCACATGCCTCAGAATCACATTTACACCTGCTCATGAAGTGAAACCCGAGCCCTCTGGCAAGAGTGCTTCGTTGTATGATAAAGCACCTAATACTCCACCGCTTAGATATGCCCATTGCCTTTGATAACCCAGAATCTCTTTAGTGAAATGCCTTGGCATTGCCAAGGAGCAGCAGAGTGTTGTAAAAAGTTGGAAATGCTTGTATTTTCATTTAATTGGATTTCCTCTGTTCTCCCTTTACCAAAATAACTGACACTATGGCAGATGGTGGAAAAACCATGTCACAAGTGCATGTCAAAAGAGTGAGTCGGGTCAAGACAGCAGTGATAACCCCAGAGTGGAACTAACCCATCAAGCCCGAAAACCTTAAGAATGCACTAGAGAGGTCACTTAATGCCAAGGGTTATTTTTCAGACAGCAGAGTCCCACTGTAGTTTTCCCTCTGGAAGACAGCCAGGTTCCAAAATACTGTAAATAGAGCTACGGCACAGGCTTCCGATGACGAAGCCAGAAAGATTTTGGATCTCGGTTTCACACAGGTATGGAAGTGCAGGAAAAGAAAAAGATCATGACTTTTGTCATGGCCCAAACAGTCCTCCCACAAGTAATTTTGCCCAGCACAGATCCTATCCTCGATTAACCGTCAACACTGAAAAGGACAAATGCCAGAACCTATTTGGATGGATACGAGTTATGAACTTTGGTGTCAATTTCTTTGTACTATATTCCACTCTGCAACTTACTTTACCCCAGTCTAATTTTTACTCATTCATTCGATCGTATTTACTGAGTGCTTACTGTGTGCAGAGCACTGTATTAAGCGCTTGGAAAGTACAATTCAGCAATAGAGGCAATCCCTGCCCACAACGGGCTACAGCCCTTATGTATATGTTTCTGTAATTGAGAGAATTCTATGTCCTGCATGTCTTGCATTCTATGTCTTGCATCTGAACTGCAAAAAAAGTCAGGGTTCAGGTGGAGAGTTGCAAAATGAGAATAATTATGGATTCAAGCAGACACTTTTTTCCTACTCCAGTTTCACCTTTTCAATGCAAAGACAAATAGATGTTTAGAAAAACAGAACTAATAAGCATTGTACCTACATTTCTGAAGTTTAGGCAAGGAGACACAAAGCAGTTATCAAAGATCATCTCATTGAGTCAGTGACAGAGGTGGGAATAGAGGTCAAACCAGCTGTCTGTCCCTTAGGCAACCTAATGGCTGAGAATATTTTGGACAGGGCACATGTCTGCAGACTCTGTTGTATTGTACTCTCCCAAGTGCTTAGTACAGTGCTCTGCACATAGCACTCAATAAATTCCACTGACTGATATGTTGGTCTAGATGCCAAGGGTCACCTTAATGAGGTAAGCATGGGTTACCTTAATGAGGTAAGCATGGGTTGGAGGTCTGGCTTCCACAGTGAGAATAAAACCATATGGAGAAATTTCAGTCAGTTCAGAGATGGGAAAAACAGTTCTGTCATTCAGTGTATCTTTCCACTTCCTTCCTGTCCCCAATAACAAACTTTTATCTCTGCCTTCTGCATACTTATTCTCAGTATTATTAAAGAGCTAAATGTGTGCCAAGCATGGTATTACATGCTAGGGTACAGATACCGGGTAATTAGCATGGATACAGTTTCTGTTCCACATGGGGCTCACAGTCTAAGTAGGAGAGAGAGACGGTAATGAGTCACCCTTTACAGATGAGGAAAATGAGGTCAGAGATGTTAAGGATGTACCTAAGGTCACACAGCAGGCAAGTGGTGAAGCTGAGAGAAGCAATGTATCCTAGTGGATGGAGCACGGACCTGGGAGTCAGAAGGTCATGGGTTCTAATTCCGTTTCTGCCACTTGTCTGCTGTGTGACCTTAGATAAGTCACTTCAATCAATCAATCAATCGTATTTATTGAGTGCTTACTGTGTGCAGAGCACTGTACTAAGCGCTTGGGAAGTACAAGTTGGCAACATATAGAGACAGTCCCTACCCAACAGTGGGCTCATAGTCTAGAAGGGGAAGACAGAGAACAAAACCAAACATATTAACAAAATAAAATAAATAGTATAGATATGTACAAGTAAAATAAATAGAGTAATAAATATGTACAAACATATATACATATATACAGGTGCTGTGGGGAAGGGAAGGAGGTAAAATAGGAGGGATGGAGAGGGGGAGGAGGGGGAGAGGAAGGAGGGGGCTCAGTCTGGGAAGGACTCCTGGAGGAGGTGAGCTCTCAGGGCCTTGAAGGGAGGAAGAGAGCTAGGTTGGTGGGTGTGGGGAGGGAGAGCATTCCAGGCCAGGGGGATGACGTGGGCCAGGGGTCGACGGTGGGACAGGCGAGAACGAGGCACGGTGAGGAGATTAGCGGCAGAGGAGTGGAGGGTGCAGGCTGCGCTGTAGAAGGAGAGAAGGGAGGTGAGGTAGGAGGGGGAAAGGTGATGGAGAGCCTTGAAGCCCATGGTGAGGAGTTTCTGCCTGATGCGCAGATTGATTGGTAGCCACTGGAGATTTTTGAGGAGGGGAGTAACATGCCCAGAGCATTTCTGGACAAAGACAATCCGGGCAGCGGCGAAGTGTGGATTGAAGTGGGGAGAGACACGAGGATGGGAGATCAGAGAGGAGGCTGATGCAATAGTCCAGACAGGATAGGATGAGAGCTTGAAGGAGCAGGGTAGCGGTTTGGATGGAGAGGAAAGAGCGGATCTTGGCAATGTTGCAGAGCTGAGACCGGCAGGTTTTGGTGACAGCTTGGATTTGAGGGGTGAATGAGAGAGCGGAATCGAGGATGACACCAAGTTTGCGGGCTTGTGAGACGGGAAGGATGGTAGTGCCGTCAACAGTGATGGGAAAGTCAGGGAGAGGGCAGGGTTTGGGAGGGAAGACAAGGAGTTCAGTCTTGGACATGTTGAGTTTTAGGTGGCGGGCAGACATCCAGATGGAGATGTCCTAAAGGCAGGAGGAAATGCGAGCCTGGAGGGAGGGGGAGAGAGCAGGGGCAGAGAGGTAGATCTGGGTGTCATCAGCATAGAGATGATAGTTGAAGCCGTGGGAGCGAATGAGGTCACCAAGGGAGTGAGTGTAGATCGAAACAGAAGGGGACCGAGAACTGAACCTTGGGGAACCCCCACAGTAAGGGGATGGGAGGGGGAGGAGGAGCCTGCAAAAGAGACTAAGAATGAACGACCAGAGAGATAAGAGGAGAACCAGAAGAGGACAGAGTCTGTGAAGCCAAGGTTGGATAGCGTGTTGAGGAGAATGGGGTAGTCCACAGTGTCGAAGGCAGCTGAGAGATCGAGGAGGAATAGGATAGAGTATGAGCCGTTGGATTTGGCAAGCAGGAGGTCATTGGTGACCTTTGAGAGGGCAGTTTCCGTGGAATGTAGGGGACGGAAGCCAGACTGGAGGGGGTCGAGGAGAGAGTTGGTGTTGAGGAATTCGAGGCAGTGTGTGTAGACAATTCGTTCAAGGAGTTCGGAAAGGAATGGTAGGAGGGAGATGGGGCGATAACTAGAAGGTGAGGTGGGGTCAAGAGAGGGTTTTTTTAGGATGGGAGAGACATGGGCATGTTTGAAGGCAGAGGGGAAGGAACCAGTGGAGAGTGAGAGGTTGAAGATGGAAGTTAAGGAGGGGAGAAGGGACGGAGTGAGAGATTTCATGAGATGAGAGGGAATGGGGTCAGAAGCACTGGTGGCCGGAGTAGCACTTGAGAGAAGGGAGGAGAGCTCCTCTGAGTGTACTGCTGGGAAGGATGGGAGAGTAGCAGACAGTGTTGAGAGCCGGGGGGTTGGAGAAGGTGGTGGGGGGGGGAGTGACTTTGGGGAGGTCGGACCTGATGGATTTAATTTTATTAATGAAGTAGGAGGCCAGATCGTTGGGGGTGAGGGAAGGAGGAGGGGGAGGAACCGGGGGCCTGAGAAGGGAGTTGAATGTACGAAAGAGCTGACGGGGATGATGGGCATGGGTGTCAATAAGGGAGGAGAAATAGTTTTGTCTGGCAGAGGAGAGGGCTGAGTTAAGGCAGGAAAGGATAAACTTGAAGTGAATGAGGTTGGCATGATGTTTAGACTTTCGCCAGCAGCGTTCGGCAGCTTGAGCAAAAGAGCGAAGAAGGCGGACAGTGGCAGTGATCCAGGGCTGTGCGTTAGTGGTACGAGAGTGGCAAAGAGAAAGGGGAGCAAGTGAGTCTAGCTGAGTAGAAAGGGTAGAGTTGAGCGCAGTAATCTGATCATCAAGATTGGGTAGAGAGGAGAGGGAGGCAAGGTGGGGTGTGAGGCGCTCAGAAAGATGGACAGGGTCAAGAGAGCAGAGATCTCTGTGAGGGAGTAACATGGATTTACAGGGGAAAGGAGTGTGAGTGAGGAGGCAGGTGAGAAGATTATGATCAGAGAGAGGGATTTCAGAGTTGGTGAGGGTGGACACAGTGCAGCGATAGGAGATGATGAGGTCGAGGGTATGACCAAGTTGGTGAGTGGGTGAGGTGGGGTGGAGCAAGAGGTTGGCAGCATCAAGGAGAGATAGAAGGTGGGCGGCAGAGGAGTCATCAGGGATATCCATGTGGATGTTGAAGTCTCCGAGGATCAGAGTGGGCATGGAAAAGGAGAGAAGGAAGGTGAGGAAGGGGGTCGAAATCGTTAAAGAAGTTGGAGGTGGGGCCGGGGGGGGGAGGGAGTAGATGACGGCTACAAGAATCTGGAGGGGGTAGTAGAGGTGAATAATGTGGGGTTCAATGGAAGGGAAGGAAAGGGAAGGGGGAGGAGGGATAGTGTGAAAGCGACATTGCGGGGTGAGAAGGAAACTGACACCTCCTTTTCCGGTGAGTCTGGGGGAGTGGGAGAAGAAGAGGCCTCCACTGGAGAAGGCAGAAGAGACCGTGTGGTTCGGAGACAACCATGTTTCAGTTAGGGCGAGGAGGAGTAGAGAGCTGGAAAGGAATAGGTCCAGGATGAAAGGGATCTTACTTAAAACGGAGCGGGGGTTCCAGAGGCCACACTTGACAGCATCTGTCGAGGGAGGGGGAAGGGTGCGAGGGGTGGGGAGGGTTTGGATTGGGATGAGTTGGCGGGGGCCTAGGCGGGGAGAGTGGGAAGAGGGGTGGCGATGGGAAAGGAGAACTGGGATGGGGTGGGGGTGGGGAGGAGGGGAGGGAGGGGGTTGGGAGGGAGGAGTGGAGGATTGGCGCTGGTACAGAGGGATCCTTGGTAGGGGGTGAGGGGGAGTGGTCTTGGTGGGGGAGAGGGAGGGAAAAAACTGGGTGGGAGAGGGGAAGGGGAAGGTGAGGAATGGGAATGGCAGTTGGGAGCGAGGGAATTGAAAGTTCATGGTGAGGTCAGCAAGGCAGTGACAGTACAGCGGGAGGTTAACAACTGAGATGCAGAAGCGATAAAACAGTAGCAATGATATAAATAGGCGATGGCATCACTGGGGGTAGTTAACGATTAACATGCTATGGCAATAATAAAATTGGCAGATAATGATGTCACAGAGAGCAGATACAAACTATTATGCGCTGGAGTAGGGTGGACCTGTTAAGGGGGCCAGGGAGCAGAGATACCTGGGGAGAGGAGTGAACAGCCAACTAGCATGGGAGAGCTGAGTAGGTGCGAATAAGGTTGTCCGTTAATGTAACTTGGTGATAACAAGGGCCTTTTTTCAGGGGGCGGGGGGCGGGGAGAGTCAGTCAGGTCCAGACCGGGAAGGGGGGGATGGGGGACATTTTAAGGAAGGTCGCTTAAGTGTGTGTGTGTGGGGGGGAAGCAGGGGGCGTCTATGGGGGCACTCTGAGGAGAGGAGCCTTCCGGGAGCAGCAGGGGCCACGCGGTGTGATGGCGGGAGGGCCTCTCGGGAACTTCACTACTCTGGGCCTCTGTTCCCTCATTTGTAAAATGGGGATTAAGACTGTGAGTCCTATACGGGACAGGGACTGTGTCTAACCTGATTAACTTGTATTTATCCCAGTCTTTGACTAGTGCCTGGAACATAGTAAGTGCTTAGCAAATACCATCATCATCATTAGAATTCAGGTCTTCTGATTCCCAGGCCTGGACTCTTTTCACTAGGTCTTGGTAATGGAACAAAGGACCCCTACTTCAGCCTGAGGTCATGAACAGTGAGTTCACATACCGTGGCTTGATCCATTTGACCACTACTAAACACCTCCCAACACAGCTTAAGAAATGATTTCCCATGCTGCTGAGTTCAGTATATTCTCCACAGAGCACTTTTGGCTAATGGCCTTTAGTTTCTAGACAGCAGCGTGGCTCAGTGGGAAGAGCACGGTCTTTGGAGTTAGAAGTCATGGGTTCAACTCCCGGATCCGCCAATTGTCAGCTGTGTGACTTTGGGCAAGTCACTTCACTTCTCTGTGCCTCAATTACCTCATCTGTAAAATGTGGATTAAGACTGTGTGCGTCCCAAGGGGCAATCCGATTACCTTGTAACCTCCCCAGCACTTAGAACAGTGCTTTGCACATAGTAAGTGCTTAATAAATGCCATCATCATCATTATTATTATTGTTATTATTTTAAAGCCATAGACTAACCCACCCCCACCCCCCCAACAACCAAAGCCTTGGGCTGGTTGTCTAATGGGCAGAATACTCTTAAATTTCCAGCTCTGTCACTCCTTTGTGGGGGTACCTTGAGGAACCCGCTGTTCCTTAGTTCCCCCACCTCAGGCCAGCCCTGCATCCCACTTGCAGAGTAGAAGAAGGATACAGTAGAATACAAATGTACCCGGTTTACAAGGACTATGATTAGAAGGCTCAGTTACCCCCTGGGAAAGAGGCAAGTACGGAATTCCCACAAGAATCGAAATGGCATATGATCATGTTTGAGAGACGCAAAGCTAAAGCAGCAGAGCAGAAAAAAAGGTTGAGAAAGATTTACAAGAAAATAAATACGCCCAAGTGTATGCAAGCACATAGGCCAGACATATAATCCAATCCCTGTCTATTGGTGTGCAAACAGAGTCTAATAGTAAGTTTTCTTTGGTTTCAGGTTTTGGTCCCTTTCGGCAACACCTTGTTAATTCCGGCTGGGAAGCAATGAAGGTAAGCAACATCCAAACACTAAACAACCCGAGCCACATAAGCTAAGGCCAAGCTCATGCCTTTCATTTCCCCTGGGAAACCTCTCTCCGCTGCCACTGGCCCAGTGCAGTCACTTCTGAAACATAATCCTAAGAGGGAAGGAAGAAAAACAAACAGGCTGTGCCTTATTGACTGAGTGAAAGATGAGAAATGCATTTACTCTTTATTCATAAGGCTGTTTTTTAGATCTACCTTTCAAAGTAACTCTCTCACACTCCTTACAAAGTTGGCCTTATTCCTGCTCCACTTAATAACTTTAACCTTTGTCATAAACAAACAGAGTTAATGGGGCAGATCATGGTTGAACTGAGGAAAAACACTGTTGTTGTTTTTAATGCGTGTGGAAAGAAATCAGCACCCCAAGAAAAAGCCCAGAACTGCATACAGTGGAGAAAGGTGGCAGTATGGCCAAAGTATACATCTGACCATTTCTTCTTGCTCAATTTGACCCCAGGCCGAAGAACGTGGTATCACTTAAGACTTGATAAGACCGTGTGCTGCTCCACTAGCTCAAACCTTTGAATTGCACAAAAGTTCCATACCATCCCATCTTTGTAGGATAATAATAATAATATAATTGTGGTATTTGTTAAGCGCTTACTATGTGCCAGGCACTGTACTAGGCACTTGGATGCATACAGGCAAATCAGTTTGGACAAAGTCTCTGTCCCACATGTGGCTCACAGTATTCATCCCCATTGTACAGATGAGGTAACTGAGGCACAGAGAAGTGAAGTGACTTGCCCAAAGTCACACAGCAGACAAGTGGAGGAGCCGGTATTTGAACACCTGTCCTTCTGTATTCCAGGTTCATACTCTATCCACTCAACTATGATGATAACTGATATTTGTTAAGTGCTTACTATGTGCCAAACACCATACTAAGCCCTGGGGTAGATACAAGATAATAAAGTTGGACACAGTCCCAGTCCCACATGGAGCTCACAGTTTAAGTAGGGAGGGAGAACAGTTATTGAATCCCCCATTTTACAGATGAAGAAATTAAGGCACGGAAAAGTTCAGTGACTTGCCCATGGTCACAGAACAGGCAAGTGGTGGAGCCAGAATTAGAACCCAAGTCCTCTGACTTCCAATTGCTTGCTGTTTCCTCTAGCCAGAGAATCAAGCAGCAGGACAGAATTGAAAACCAGCAAGGCCTAGTGGATGGAAAATAGTCCTGGAGTCAGGAGGATCTGTATTCTAATCACGGCTCCACCACTTGTCTGCTGTGTGACCTTAGGCAAATCACTTAACTTCTCTATGGCTATGTTACAGATGAGGTAACATAGCTCATCTGTAAAATAGGGATTAAGACTGTGAACCCTACAGGGGACAGGGACTGTGTCCAACCTGATTAGCTTGTAACTACCCCAGAACTTAGTACAGTGCTTGGCACATAGTAAGCGTTAAACAAATACCAAAGGGTGAAAAAAGGTTTGCACACAGCCCAAATTGTGCATCTCTTCTAGTAGTTTATCCTGGGTCCTGGTTTTGCAAGCATTAATTTTAGATTTGGTATCAACTTATATTAATTCAGAAGAACTTAAATACCATAAAAAAATGTTTTTGGGTAAACAAGATTTCCCAATCAGGCCTGGATAGCCCTAAAGAGAACCAAATAAAATTTCAAGACGAATACATTTTTCATATTTTTACCTCCTGGGTAATAAAGGGTCTTTCAGCCTAAATTCAAGGATAATAAGTTGGAGAAGCATGGCTATTTCGTCCAAGCTCATTGTGAGCAGGGATTGAGTCTACCAACTCAGCTATATTGTACTCTCCCAAGCGCTTAGTACAGTGTTCTGCACAAAGTAAGCACTCATTAAATACCATTGACTGATTATTTCCCAGGTACCTTATTCATAATCATCTTTCTTCTTAACATAGACTTTCTACGACAAAATTCTCTTCAGGTTGCCAGTGGGGGCGAGTGACTTAATCTGGAAGTGAGAGACAGATCAAACTAATGTAAGTTGAGCTCAGTTCTCCCAAGTTTTGAAAAGCATGAAACTTAAGTCTGAAACGAAGACAGCATAATCACACGTAAATTGTCACTTCCTTTTTGTCCCACTTCCCTATTTATGAGCCCAAACCCACCCTTCAAAACATAGGAGAATCCAGCTCAATAACACATTTTTGTTATTTTAAAATTCAAATTAGTCGTACTTATCAAGTGTTTACTATATCTAGAGCATTATACTAAGCATTTGGGAGAATACAATATAACAGTGTTGGTAGACTTGTTCCCTGCCCACAAGGAGCTTACAATGGGAGTAGGAAACTGTAAGTTCTAGAATCTGGAATAATGCACAGGTGCCCACTGCAATAAAATTTTAATCCCTTTTCACAGTTAAGGTGCCCCACAGAGTTTGGAAGAAGGGTTTGCACACACCCCAAAATGTGAGTCACTTCTAGTACTTTATCCAATGTCCTGGTTTCGGCAAGCTCTAATTTTAGAACCAGTATTGCCTTATATTAGTTCAAAATAAAATGTGTTCTTTAGCTCTTATAGCAGTGCCTGCGGCTGGAATGCACTGATGAAATGAGGCTTTTGTAAAATCATGTCATGTGTCTGTAGTGCCAGGAAATTATGTAACAATAGCTAAAACATTCTATAATTAAAACAGACCTAGTTACAGTGTCTGAAAGATCAAAGCTCTTTTCCCTGCTTTGACACTTTGTACATGGGAAAAATTAATTTATTTATCTTTTTGCCTATCCCAAAGATGCCATTCCTCATTTCCTCCTCAGATTTGCTCAGGAAGGAAAAAACAAAAAGGTAAAATGCAGGTGGTTCAAAGGGGTAAAGAAAGCAGTGAGGTAACTGAAACTGGAGAATGAAGGGTGCGACAGGATTGCAAAACTAGAGTGCCTGGCAGGCAGATACATCACCTTTGGAATGAAAGAACTGTCATTCTTGTTTTCTTTTCTATTCTTCCAGGTAGGGTCTTCCATAGTCCTTGCTAAACCTACCTAAGGTGTAATTCTGAAAAAGAGTCTGAGGAAGAAATTATGTGACCAGAGAAGGGGAGGGGCTCCCCTTATTGCAAGAGGGTTTGCACCCAAAATATACATCAACATTATTTCTACCTGTTAGCCTGCCAAGTGCTAGAGAATATACCTCCTTAAAGTACTAAGGAAATAGATGAATCAAAAAATAATCTGTATATACTGGTTACCTTGTTAATTCAGGTTCCTGGAAAAAGTCACCATCATGTAATAAAATTGCTTCCTCATAAGACGGATATGGAAAATGGGTTGCCCTTCTACTACATGTTTCCTTCCCAAGAAGTTCTTTATGAACCAAATCTGTTAGAGTTTGTTGGTCTCTGATTATCCTCTGCTTATCCTTACATTTCTGAAAGAACTTCAGCAGCACTTCTTAACCCTTAACTTTCCTGGGTAAATGGAGTCATAGCCAGGCTTTTATCTTCAATTAACAAGCCAGAAAAAAATTCAACAGACTTGGTTTCCCATTCCCTTTCCCCACCTAAATAGCAAGACAGCTGCCAAAGCCAATCATGTGGAACATGTCAGCCTGAGCCCACAACCAGTCCCCTAACACTTGACCACTGTCAAGGCTTGTCACACAGGAGAAGGGATGCCCAACCCCAGATCAATGGGAATGCCATCAGGCCAGAGAGAGAGAGAAGTCTAGCAGCATGGAGCCTTTTCAATTTTTAGATGGCTGAGAATTTATAAAACCTGGAAGGCTTGTGGCTGTTGGACTGAGAAGAACTCTGTTCTAGCTAAAATGCCCTAATGCTCTGGTGATATTTTTCATCATCCTTGTCTCATATTGTTTTTGTGTTTTAATTGTTGCATCTTTCCTTATGTGTCTGTCACCAACTCCCCCTCCTTCCCCTATTAGACTGTAAGATGCTCGGGGCCAGGAATTGTGCCTACTACTCATTCCTGTTGGTTCAATCTATCTTCGCTAAAATCTGCCTTTTCCTCTCTAACCAAACTGCTACTGCGCTGATCCAAGAACTTATCCTGCCTGGATTACTGCATCTGCCTCCTCCCTGACCTCCCTGCCTCCTGTCTCCCCCATTTCAGTTGCTATTTTACTCTGCTATCCAGTGGTTGCTCATCCACCTCTGCAATAAACAGAAACTCCTTAGCACTGGCCTTAAAGCACACTCAGCTTCCCCCCTCCTACCTCACCTCACTGATCTCCTACTACAGTCCAACGGCCACACTCTACTCCTCTAGCACCAGTTTACTCCCTGTACCCTGATCTCGTCCATCTCACCGCCAACACCTACCCTTGACCTGGAACTTCCTCCCCCTCCATATACACCAGACAACAACTCTCACCACCTACAAAACTTTAAGATCACATCTCCTTCAAGAGGCCGTCTTTGATTAAGCTGTCTTTTCCCTGACACCCTCTCCCTTCTGCATTGTCTATGCACTTGGATCTGTGACCCTTGGGTATTTGGTATTCACCCCACCCTCAGCCTCACTGCACTTATGTATGTGTCTATAAATTATGTATTACAAATAATTTATTTATATTAATGTCTGACTGCCCCTCTAGACTGTAAGCTAGAAGCAGCATTGCATAGTGGATATAGCATGGGCCTGGGAATCATGGGGTCATGGGGTCTAATCCTAGCTCTGTCACTTGTCTGCTGTGTGACCGTGGGCAAGTCGCTTCTTCTCTGTGCCTCAGTTACCTCATCTGTAAAATGGGGATTGAGATTGTGAGCCCCATATGGGACAGGGACTGTGTCCAATCTGATTTGCTTGTATCCACCCTAGTGCTTAGAATGGTGTCTGGCACATAGTTAGTGCTTAAAAAGTACTCATTATTATTATTATGCTCATCATGATTAGGGAATGTGTCTACCAACTACATTGTATTGCACTATCCTAGGAGCTTAGTATAGTGTTCTGCTGACTGTAGTCACCCAGATACCATTAATTGATTCTCAGTGCTTATGACAGGCCTTTGCACAAAGTAGGCCCTTAATAAATACTATTACTGTCCTAGCAACATTTCCATGTCATCAGTATGTTTTATGAATGTATTTTGGTTGGCTACACACTTCTTAGTGTTTGGACTTTTCCTCTAAATCACTCTCTTGAAACCTCATCTTCTTTATACTCCACCATGAAATAGGCAACTCTCCATCTGGAGGGAGGCAGGGGGGTCCTCATACATAGAGAAGCAGGATGGCTCAGTGGAAAGATCACAGGTTTGGGAGTCAGAGGACGTGGGTTCTAATCTAGCTCCTCCACTTATCCGCTATGTGACCTTGGGCAAGCTATGTAACTTCTCTATGCCCCATTTACCTCATCTGTAAAATGGGGATTAAGACTGTGAGCTCCACTTGGGACAACCTGATTACCTTGTATCTACCCCAGCGCTTAGAACAGTAAACAGCACATAGTAAGGGCTTAACAAATACCATAATTATTATTACATGATGTATGTCCCCTTGTTCTTGTGCAGGTAAATGATGATTACCACCAACATCGAGATCATGGTGACGAACAAGTTGTCTACACGCGCTGCCTAGAATTCCTCAACAACAACTCTCTCCTCGACCCCCTCCAGTCTGGCTTCCGTCCCCTTCATTCCACGGAAACTGCGCTCTCAAAGGTCACCAATGACCTCCTGCTTGCCAAATCCAACGGCTCATACTCTGTCCTAATCCTCCTCGACCTCTCAGCTGCCTTTGACACTGTGGACCACCCCCTTCTCCTCAACACGCTATCTGACCTCGGCTTCACAGACTCCGTCCTCTCCTGGTTCTCCTCTTATCTCTCCGGTCGTTCTTTCTCAGTCTCTTTTGCAGGCTCCTCCTCCCCCTCCCATCCTCTTACTGTGGGGGTTCCCCAAGGTTCAGTGCTTGGTCCCCTTCTGTTCTCAATCTACACTCACTCCCTTGGTGACCTCATTCACTCCCACGGCTTCAACTATCATCTCTACGCTGATGACACCCAGATCTACATCTCCACCCCTGCTCTCTCCCCCTCCCTCCAGGCTCGCATCTCCTCCTGCCTTCAGGACATCTCCATCTGGATGTCCGCCCGCCACCTAAAGCTCAACATGTCGAAGACTGAGCTCCTTGTCTTCCCTCCCAAACCTTGTCCTCTCCCTGACTTTCCCATCTCTGTTGACGGCACTACCATCCTTCCCGTCTCACAAGCCCGCAACCTTGGTGTCATCCTCAACTCCGCTCTCTCATTCACCCCTCACATCCAAGCCGTCACCAAAACCTGCCGGTCTCAGCTCCACAACATTGCCAAGATCCGCCCTTTCCTCTCCATCCAAACTGCTACCCTGCTCATTCAAGCTCTCATCCTATCCCGTCTGGACTACTGCACCAGCCTTCTCTCTGATCTCCCATCCTCGTGTCTCTCTCCACTTCAATCCATACTTCATGCTGCTGCCCGGATTATCTTTGTCCAGAAACGCTCTGGGCATATTACTCCCCTCCTCAAAAACCTCCAATGGCTACCGATCAATCTGCGCATCAGGCAGAAACTCCTCACCCTGGGCTTCAAGGCTCTCCATCACCTCGCCCCCTCCTACCTCACCTCCCTTCTCTCCTTCTACTGCCCAGCCCGCACCCTCCGCTCTTCCACCGCTAATCTCCTCACTGTACCTCGTTCTCACCTGTCCCGCCATCGCCCCCCGGCCCACGTCATCCCCCGGGCCTGGAATGCCCTCCCTCTGCCCAACCGCCAAGCTAGCTCTCTTCCTCCCTTCAAGGCCCTGCTGAGAGCTCACCTCCTCCAGGAGGCCTTCCCAGACTGAGCCCCTTCTTTCCTCTCCCCCTCGTCCCCCACTCCATCCCCCCGTCTCACCTCCTTCCCTTCCCCACAGCACCTGTATATATGTATATATGGTTGTACGTATTTATTACTCTATTTATTTATTTATTTATTTATTTATTTTACTTGTACATTTCTATCCTATTTATTTTATTTTGTTGGTATG
Source organism: Tachyglossus aculeatus (assembly GCF_015852505.1). Lineage (NCBI taxonomy): Eukaryota > Metazoa > Chordata > Mammalia > Monotremata > Tachyglossidae > Tachyglossus > Tachyglossus aculeatus. Next base: position 91,724,005 of record NC_052070.1, on the reverse strand, counting down.
TTTGGTTCTGTTCTCTGTCTCCCCCTTTTAGACTGTGAGCCCACTGTTGGGTAGGGACTGTCTCTATGTGTTGCCAATTTGTACTTCCCAAGCACTTAGTACAGTGCTCTGCACATAGTAAGCGCTCAATAAATGTGATTGATTGATTGAACACCATGGTGATGACTGCTGAGATGACCTCTGCGTTGGTGATGTCATTCCCCAGATGAGGTTTCTGCTGGTTTGGCCAGCAGGCTGATCAGCAGCACACCTTCTGCTTTTAGGGGCGGAGCTGGGACCCAGCATGGTAGCGCCCTTGGTGGTGAGTACTCAGGCCTCCAACACTCCAGGCCCAAAGCCTGGAGGACAAGAGCACCAGTGCCCGGGGACCTGCCCCAGTTCTGGCCACAGCAGAGACTATGGTGAGTGAGATGCAGACAGTCCATCCTGTCCTGCCCTGACCTGGTCCCCTCTGACCAGCTGGAGAACCACTCACCTTTCCAGTCTGACCAGCAGCAAAACTAAGGTGAGAGAGAATGAGCCCTTGAAGGGAGAGCATATAGATTATGAATAGAAGGGGAACCAGAAATGAATGATCCTTGAGGGGAACCCACAGTTTAGGGATGGGAGGCAGGGGAAGAGCCAGAGAAAGAAGCCAAGAGGAGCAGCCAGAGAGAAAGGAGGAAAACTCAGAGCAGACAGTATTGGGGAAACCATGGTTAGATAATGCTTCCAGGAGAAGTGTGTGGGGGAGGGTCCACAGTTTCAAAGGCAGCTAAGAGGTTAAGGAGGATTAGGGTGGACTGCATTTCATTAGGTTGAACAAGAAGGAGGTCATTGGTAACCCTGAAGAGAGCAGTTTCAGTGGAGTGGAGTGGTTGGAAGCTGGATTATAGACGGTGAAGGAGAGAGTTAGTGGTGAGGAAATGGAGGCAGTGATGGAAATAAAATCTGAAGAATTAGAATAGGAAGGGTAGGAGAGAGATGGAGCCTAGCTGGATGGTGCAGTGAGGTCAAGAATGACTTTTTTTGTAGGATAGAAGACATGAAGGGGTTTTTGAAAGGAGAAAGGAAGGAGCCATCAGAGTGAGTGGTTAAAGATCACTTTCAGGGAGGGAAGACTACTCATTGCTCAAACAAGAAGCAATTTTTGTTTAGTTTTTTATCCGAAGAACTAGCCCCCTGAAAAATTCTACATTGCTTCTCACATCACTGAGGAATCCAATTATTATGCATTTATGAGAACTCTTACTGCTAGATACGTCATAAAACAAGTGAAAACATTTCCATACATAGGCTACGTGAAACCTATGTATTTTGACCATCAGACATTTGAAATGCTCTTCAAACACCAGCTTTTATGGCTCAATGTCCTTGTTATTATAACTCAGACCTGTAGGAGGAGGTGTTTTTCTGGGCTGAAATTGCTGAAACTGTTCTGCTCGGTAATTAATTGGAGAAAAGTCAGATGTGCACATTGGAATGAGGGTTAATTTCAGTCCCTCTGCACAGGCTAAGCCCTTGATTGAGTAGACAGAGCAGCCATAGAATTTCTCAGCTTCTCAGAAAGTCTGCAGGAACTTATTACACAGAAATTTATTTTATAAAGTGTCCCTACTGCAAGAAGGAGCTGTGAAGCTAAACTAGTACAGCCCCATCACCACCACCACACTCATAAACTGATGCTCTTGTGCCCTGAACAGTTTTCCCAACTGCATCTCATGTTTATTATACATTATTAAGACTGGTCCAGTGAGTGGGTATGCATTTATTTGTGCTAAACCAAAGGATTAGATACTCAGCAAGCCTAGGTTTCAATCAATCAATCATCATATTTATTGAGTGCTTACTGTGTGCACAGCACTTTACTAAGTACTCTGGAGAGAACAACACAATATAGCGGACACATTCCCTGCCCACAGCCCACAGCGAGCTTAAAGCCTAGAGGGACGAGTATCTAATCCCCATTCCAGCACTGATTTGCAAAAGATATATGATATCTTGCCATCTACCATACCTGGAGGGTTTCATAGACATTTTTCAAAAGGAATTACTGTTGGTCCATAGGACTAGAGAGGGAAAAGTCAGGGATAGTAGAAGGAAAAGTTGAGGGAAGGTAGAATGTTCAAGAAGGATTCATTCAATCATTCACTTAATTGTATTTATTAAGCATTTACGGTGTGCAGAGCACTGAACTAAGCGCTTGGGAGAGTACAATATGATAATAAGCAAACATATTCCCTGCCCACAATGAGCTTAAAGTCTAGAGGGGATATATTAATGAACAATAGATCCATGATGTTCTATTAAGGAAAAAGTTTTGGGATGATGAAAGATCCATCTCTACCCATGAGAAGGGATGTGGAACCACACCCTTTTGTGCCTCCTGGGAGGAGGGATTATTGAGGGGTCTGGATCATGGATTGACCCAATGTGGCTTTGATTAGGTTGTGGAGTGAATGTGAATGAATCACATTAACATTATAAGTGCTGTTCCACATGTAGCCCTTTTCTCCTGGTCATATTTTAAAGAACCTAGCAACAAAGAAAGTGATTGCTGAGGGCTTGTTAGACAGGTCCTCTCCTCCAGCATTCATTCATTCATTCAATCATATTTATTGAGCACTTACTGTGTGCAGAGCACTGTACTAAGCGCTTGGGAAGTACAAATTGGCAACATATAGAGACGGTTCCTACCCAGCAACGGGCTCACAGTCTAGACGGTGGAGACAGACAACAAAACAAAACATGTGGGCAGGTGTCAAGTCATCAAAATAAATAGAAATAAAGCTAGAAGCATATCTTTAACAAAATGAATAGAATAGTAAATATGTACAAGTAAAATAGAGTAATAAATCTGTACAAACATATATACAGGTACTGTAGAGAGAGGAAGGAGGGGGGGGGGATGGGGAGGAGGAGAGAAAAAAGGGGCTCAGTCTGGGAAGGCCTCCTGGAGGAGGTGAGCTCTCAGTAGGGCTTTGAAAGGAGGAAGAGAGCTAGCTTGGTGCATGTGCAGAGGGAGGGTATTCCAGGCCAGGGGGAGGATGTGGGCTGGGGGTCGACAGCGAGACAGGCGAGAAAGAGGTACAGTGAGGAGGCTAGCGGCAGAGGAGCGGAGGGTGCGGGCTGGGCTGTAGAAGGAGAGAAGGGAGGTGAGGTAGGAGGAGGCGAGGTGATGGAGAGCCTTGAAGCCGAGAGTGAGGAGTTTTTGCCGGATGCGTAGGTTGACTGGCAGCCACTGGAGATTTTTGAGGAGGGGAGTAACATGCCCAGAGTCTTTTTGCACAAACATGATCCGGGCAGCAGAGTGAAGTGTAGACTGAAGTGGGGAGAGACAGGAGGATGGGAGATCAGAGAGGAGGCTGATGCAGTAATCCAGTCGGGATAGGATGAGAGATTGAACCAGCAAGGTAGCGGTTTGGATGGAGAGGAAAGGATGGATCTTGGCAATGTTGCGGAGGTGAGACCAGCAGGTTTTTGTGATGGATGTGAGGGGTGAACGAAAGCGTGGAGCCGAGGATGACATCAAGTTTGTGGGCTTGTGAGACGGGAAGGGTGGTAGTGGCATCTACAGTGACGGGAAAGTCAGGGAGAGGGCAGGGTTTGGGTGGGAAGATAAGGAGTTCAGTCTTGGACATAGTGAGTTTTAGATGGCAGGCAGACATCCAGATGGAGATGTCCTGAAGGCAGGAGGAGACCCGAGCCTGAAGGGAGGGAGAGAGAGCAGGGGCAGAGATGTAGATTCTTCTCAGCAAAAGGGTCCCTCTTCCAAAACTCCCCTTCTACAGGAGAAGAATCTTCTCCACACACTTACATTTTATGAATTTATGCTCATGAAAATATCATTTCAGCTTCTATGTGAATGTAACATTTTAACTATACATAATAATTTTCCAAAATTCTCACCTTTTAAACTGAGAAGCAGCATGGCTTAGTGGAGAGAGCTGAGATTGGGAGTCAGGGGGACACGGATTCTAATCCCAGCCCCACTTCTCTGGGCCTCAGTTACCTCATCTGTTAAATCAATCAATCAATCGTATTTATTGAGTGCTTACTGTGTGCAGAGCAGTGTACTAAGTGCTTGGGAAGTACAAGTTGGCAACATATAGAGATGGTTCCTACCCAACAGTGGGCTCACAGTCTAGAAGGGAGAGACGGAGAACAAAACCAAACATATTAACAAAATAAAATAAATAGAATAGATATGTACAAGTAAAATAGAGTAAGAAATATGTACAAACATATATACATATATACAGGTGCTGTGGGGAAGGGAAGGAAGTAAGGCAGGGGGGACGGAGGGGGGAGGAGGGGGAAAGGAAGGAGGGGGCTCCGTCTGGGAAGGCCTCCTGGAGGAGGTGAGCTCTCAGTAGGACCTTGAAGGGAGGAAGGGAATGGCATTAAATGAGCATTAAGAGTGTGAGCCCCATGTGGGACAGGGACTGTGACTAACCTGCTTAACATGTATCTATCCTAGTGCTCAGAACAGTGCTTGGCACATAGTAAGCACTTAACAGGTACTATAATTATTATTTTCTTCTTCTTCTTATTCTTCTTCTTATTATTAAAATGTTCTCCCTTGCCACTACATTCCCTTTCAGAGCATGCCCTATTACTTTGGAATGACGCATCCTGGCTATGAGGACTCAGATCAAGCAGTTTCTGGTATTTGAAAGAAAAGTTTTGCTTCATCCCGATGTGTTCCCTGATTGAGTCAGGCAGACCCAACCAATATTAGCAGAGTCCTGGGTCAGTAGTGCACACAACTGAACCAGCCCTGGCTACCCAAACACGAGCACATCTGTCTGATGCACAACCCTTCAGAATTTTCCTCCAATCTTTTCCCATAGCTTCCCCCTCCCCCTGGTCTTCCACCCCCATTCCCCTGCCACCCTGGGTGACATTAGGGTAACCCTAAGAGTCTAGCCAGGTGAGAGCAGGATAGGAGCATCTGACGAGGGGGAAGCAGGAAGGTGAAGTAGCTCATTGGACAAACCTGAAACAATTAGAAACCTAGTAAAAGAACTCCATTCACTGCCAAAGCTTCCTGTTTGCACAGATCCAACCTAGTGTTCTGCACCCCTCCTAGGCTGCAAAAAAGGTATAAGTTGCCCACACTCACTTTGCTAACTGAGGCAGAACATAATAGTGATGTTAAGAAGCAGGCAAATTCTCTCAGTTTGTTTTCAACTTGGTCCCAGATTTATTTATTGTTGAAGGAGCAGCATGGTCTGGTGGCTGGAGCATGGGCCCGGGAGTGAGAAGGACTTGGATTCTAATCCCAGCTCTGCCACCTGTCCACTGCATGACCTTGGGCAAGTCACTTCACTTCTCTGTACCTCAGTTACCTCATCTGTAAAGTGGGGATAAAGACTGTGAGCTCCATGTGGGGCATGGACTGTGTCCAACCTGATTAGCTTGCAATAATAATAATAATAATAATAATAATGATGGCATTTATTAAGCTCTTACTATGCACAAAGCACTGTTGTAACTACCCCAGTGTTCAGTACAGTGCCTGGCACATAGTAAGTGCTTAACAAATACCATAAAAAATGTGCTCGGAGGAGCACAGACAGCTAGACAACTAAGCATCTTCCCCATCCCCAGGATCTGCAGGAGGTCTTGGAAGGGAAAGGTCCGACGGGGAATTTGAGAGGAAGGAAATGAATGTTCCGGTGATCCAAGAGCCCACTCTAGCTTAAAGTCCATAGGGGATGAAGTTGCAGGAGATCACTGAGCCCCCAGCTCAGATCTTTGGAACCCGTGAGTATACAAGTTTGAGCTGGGTAACCCAGGTCTTCGCTCTGGGTTGTTTGCCACTATCCAACTGCTTGATTAGCTGGTAGTTTTTATTAGAAGGCCTGGCTGTCCAATTGATGATGGTGTTTTGGTACTTCCAGATTTTTAACAGAGCTCTCAAAATTAAAACAAGCTGAAGATGAACGTTCCAACATCAACAAAGCAAACAAATCTAATCTATGGAAGAATTTAAGGACATCAAATCAAATGCAAATCCAATGTTGATGCCCTCTGCCCTTTCTGCAGACCAGGTTGGGATAAATTCCTGGAAAGGTTGTCGGGTTACCTCCAAAAGGATTAAAGATTTCTAGTGACATATCATCAGATGTGCTTTTACATTAGGCCTTATGTAGACATTGAGGATGAGAGAACATTTTGTCCTCTTTTGAGCATTCCTCTGTTCGCTTTCCCATCGTGAGTCATTCACCACAACCTCCCTTTGTGCTCACAGTTCTCTCTTTCTGCAGGCATCTCTGAGCCTGCCGTGCCCAGTGCACAAGATCAGAGGCTTCTGTGATTCCCCAGGATGTCCTGGGGAAGGCAGGGAATGCTGAGAAGAGATGACATTTTTGAATTGTGTACTGGGGCCTTGACCAGGCACTGCAACAACAATTTTGAAATTGCCCTTCTCTCAGGACCTGCCAGTGGTGTACAAGTTGGGGCCAAGACAAACCATCACCTAGTGACACTTTTAGGTAGCAGCAGCCTTAGGGGAGAAGGGGGAGAGAGACCACAGCAATCCAAGTTTTTTCTATATTTAAAGGTTTTTTTCCCCCTTCTAAATTTAATGTTCTTTCTCAAAGATTTTCCCTGAGGGAAGACAATTCCCTGGGAAAATCACCAGAAGCAACTTCAACTTTAGTAAAAGGGGAAGTCAACTTTTCTCCCAGCTGGGGATGGCCGCTCACTCCACACACACCGTGAGTGCCCAATAAATACAATTGAATGAATGAATGAATTCATTTCTCAGCTCATAATTCATAGTCTGTTGTGTCATGGTCTGCAGTTAGGTGTGTCCCCCAAATGAAAAGAACATTTCAAAGGCTATAAAGGATATTGTCCCAGTGGAAATCAAACTTGGATTTCCGACCATCCCCCCAATTGAAGTACAATGAAAACATTCAGAAGATGAGTCGGAAGATCTTGGACACAGACAAGGGTGAAAGAAGGGCCTCCCAGCTTGGACTGTGACTGTGTCCTTTGGATCCCAGAGGTACTGCCACCTCTGTTCCCAATCATGGCTCCAAGCTGGAGCTGAGGAAAGAAGCCTTCAGCTTTCCAATTCCATTATGGGATCATGGAAAAATGGGGAAAATGTAAGAGCTCTTCACGAAGTAACAAATCTGTATTAGGAAGGTCTAACACTTAAGACAAATGGATTCTTACTTTAACAATAGCTGGAAAAGAGGTGATTCCACAGCCTGTAGGTAACTCTTCCAGTTTAAGAAATGTTAATGCCCAAAAGTCATTCCTCATATTAAACCTGTCACACCTGTTGTAATTTAAGCCATTTTCTATTAAAATCAATAAAAAAGAAGGTTGCCTAGTGGATAGAGCACAGGCCTGGGAGTCAGAAGGACCTGGGTTATAACCAGCTCTGCCACTTGCCTGCTGTGTGATCTTGGGCAAGTCACTTAACTTCTCTGTGCCTCAGTTACCTCATCTGTAAAATGGGGATTAAGACTGTGAGCCCAGTGTGGGACATGGACTGTGTCCTCAATTAGCTTACATCTACCCCATCACTTTATATAAACCCTGGAACAGAGTAGCTATTTAAATACCACTTAAAGAAAAAATCCTCACATTACATGAGAGTTACATTGTTGACAAACCTCAAGCTATGGAAAACTCAAGTAGCAGAAAACCAGCCTCTACTAACCCTGCTTGCAAATTCATATCTGTTTCTTCCCACAGTGATTTGTGTTCCATTCAGATAGAGCACTAGATTGTAAGCTCAATAATAATATTAATGATACTTGCTAAATGCTTAATATATGCCAAGCACAGTTCTAAGTGTTGGGGTAGATACGAGCTCTCCTCCTCTAGTGCTAACCTTCTCACTGTGCCTCCATCTCATCTATCTTACTGCTGACCCTTCACTCATGTTCTGCCTCTGCCTTGGAACAACCTCCCTTTTCAAATCTGGCAGACAGTTGCTCTCCCCCACTTCAAAGCCATATAGAAGGCACAGCTCCTCCAAGAGGCCTTCCCTGACTAAGCCCCGCTTTCCTCTTCTTTCCTCCCTCCTCCATTGCCCTGACATGCTCCATTTGTTCTTCCCCGCTCCCAGCCCCACAGCACTTATGTACATATCTGTAATTAGTTTATTGATATCAATATCTGTATCCCCTCCCTTAGACTTTAAACTCATTGTGGGAATGGAATGTGTCTGTTTATTGTATCCTACTCTCCCAAGTGCTTAGTACAGTGCTCTGCACACAGTACATGCTCAATAAATACGATTGAATGAATCAGGTTGAACACAGTCCCTGTCCCAATTGGGGCTCACACTCTTAATCACCATTTTATAGATGAGATAATTAAGGCCCAGAGAAGTTCAGTGACTTGCCCAAGGTTATTCAGCAGACACGTGGCAGTGCAGGGATTAGAACCCAGGTCCTCCTTTCTCCCAGACTCATGCTTTATCAATCAATCAATCGTATTTATTGAGCGCTTACTATGTGCAGAGCTTTATCCACTAAGCTATGGTACTTCTTATACACTCTATCCATGAAGCCATGCTGCTTCTCCTTGTGGGCAGGGACTATCTTTACCTACTCTATCAGTAAGGGCTCCCCAAAAACCAGTGCTCCATCGGAGGTTCCAGAACAGCCTAGTGGATAAAGCACGGGCCTGGGAATCAGAAGGTCATGAGTTCTAACCTGGCTCCACCACTTGTCTGTTGTGTGGCCTTCGGAAAGTCACTTCACTTCTCTGTGCCTCAGTTACCTCATCTGCAAAATGGGGATCTAGACTGTGAGCCTTAATGCGGGACAGGGCACATGTCTAACCTGATTTGCTTGTATCTACCCTAAGGCTTAGTATGGTGCCTGGCCCATAGTATCCACTTAACAAATACCATTATAATTATTATGATTATTATTATTTACCAAAATGCATAGTGCAATATGAACATATTCTTATACTCCATCATATTTCCCTCATCCCTAAATCTATTTTAATGTCTGTTTTTCCATGTAGTTAGTGGGCTTCTTGTGAGCAGGGATGGCAACAACCAACTGTATTGTACTGTGTCTTCCCAAGCGCTTAGTTCAGTGCTACGCACACAAGCAGCCACTGATTGGTGTTATGGGAGAGTCTACAGTACTTATAATAATAATGATGCCATTTATTAAGCACTTACTACGTGTAAAGCACTGTTCCCCTTCTCCTGGTGGTCTTTAAGAACTGGACAGATTTCTATCCATCTATCCAAGATTAGGTGTGGCCATACATGAAGGCATAGGCATAAATTCGATGACTCTCAATGAGCCTTGCCAGTGCTGAAAACTCAAAATTTGTCATAGTATTCATTCTTACACTTACAGATAATGTTTGGGTCATCTGCTAGCTAGTTCTTCTCTTGACTAAACATTTCCAATTCCTTTCACTTAACTCATCAGTCCTATTTTCCAGCCTTTTGATCATCTCCATTACTCTTCTCTGAACACTTTCCAAGTTCTCCACATGCTTCTTAAATTGTGAAGTCCAGAACTGGATTCAGTACACTATTAATAAAGGGTCTGATAAGTATTGAATGTGATGGGTGGATGATCTCATGGTTTCTACATGTTTCTCTCAATTTGTACCCACCCATTGAATGCTATCTCCATTGCTATGTTTAGCTTGTGGTCCACTATGGACACTAGATCCACTAGAATATCATTCCAATAGAGGACAGCATCCAATTCTAAAATCAAACATCCGTAGAGTGCCGGCATCTTGTGTTTCAGATGAGGCACACTTTTACAAATTTCCAACAAAAACTGTGGTAGGGACAAAAATGTTGATTGTAAACCAGCCTTGGTTTGCTTGTAGTTATCAGATAAACAGAATTGAATTCTTAAGGGAAAATGATGCAATGATCCATCAAAGCTGGACAGTGCTCAGGCAGGGAAAGGCTGGCAGTGTTCTCTGCCTTTGTTTACTTCTCCATGGACAGTGTTTTCTTGCTTGTGTCAGATAGATTATTGAGCACAGCTAATCAATGTTTCTGCTGACAAGAAAATTGGAGCTGTTATTCAGGAAGCAGTGTTCAAGGGCAGATTTCCCAGAAAAAAATTGTTGTGCCCAGGGACAGCTCCTGGAAAACAATTTAGGGAAAAATGGGCCAAACTCCCCAAGGGCTGGTCAATACCGGTGTGTCCCAAAGAATTATCTTCTCAAAGTATGAGTGCTAGTAAGAGGTTCTGAAAATAAGTAACATCACTCCTCACCCAGCTCTGGGTTTTCAGGGCCAGGACAGGACTCAGACCATGTGCTTACTTAAAAAAAAATTGTTACCTTCAGAACACAGGCCCATGTTGATTATTTTAATAAGCTCACTGCTTCCATTAATCCCAACAAGATGGATTTTTTTTTTTTTAAATTCCAGAGACTCCATTGTCTTTAGGTTATGGTGCTGTGCCTTGGTCTTGAATTTCTACTTCTTCCAACCAACTGAAAGGGTCCCCTGGTGAGGATTAAGATGCGATTTCTAACCTTGGCAACTTTCATAACCACTTAAGTGACCAAATCACATGGGCTATTCAATACAAAAGCTAAAATCCCTATGGTGGTCCAACATGTTACTGTATGTCCCAGGAAAGATTTTCCCAGCTCTTGCTGCTTAGAATTACCAGAAGTTTGATGGACCTGAACCCAGCATTGGGTGATGTAAAGAAAGGTGCTTTCTCTTCAGATTTTCCTGTTTTCATGACTATTTTATGTTTCTACCCAAGATATTTGCTGATCATCCTCCTCTCTCAAACAACATTTTCCCTTTAAGCAGTAAAAGAGTTTAGCAACAGCAAAGTCATGGCAACCTTGGTAGCGTCTTGGCTACTTTATGAATGCAAGCCATTGGTGAGAGAGACGAACTGAAAAAGATTCATGCCAGTGCCAAGAGAAAGCTTGGCATGCTGTGGGCCTCCAGGGCTTCATAACTTGAGATATAACTCCAGGTCCATGCATCGAGCTGTAGGACTGAATTGCAACTTGAGAGTGTAGTTGGGAAAGAACCACTACTTCGAAAGGCTTCTTAGGATGTTGAACATCAAAGAGACATCTGATAAGGCTGGAAATCTAAACCATTTTATGGGAAATCTGTTCTCCTGGAGTAGCGGATGTTAATGCTGAGAGGAAATGTTTCTAGAAAGTAAGTCAGATGCTGGGTCAAAGAAACAGCTGAAGACACACCCAGTCCAACTGGAACACGGGAAACTGTCGGCACGGGCTCCAAGGATATCGAGGCTTAGGTCATATGCTCCCCTTCTTGTTGCCTCAGTTTAGAGTTGGGAGAAGAGCACTCCCAAAGCAAGGATCAAAGCCATTCCTTAGGAAATGTGCAACCAGACAAGGACAATTTTAAACACTGACTTGCTTCTAAACACATCTGCCTCACAAGATGCAAGTGGATTTGCCAGGTCCATGTGATTGAATAATAATAATAATTATTATTGTTATTATGGGGCTTGTTAAGTGCCTACTATGTGCCAAGCACTGTTCTAAGCACTGGGGTAAATACATGTTAAACAGGTTGGACACAGTCTCTGACCCACACGGGGCTCACACTCTTAATGCTCATTTTACAGATGATGGAACTGAGGCACAGAGCAGTTAAGTGACTTGCCCAAGGTCACACAGCAGACGAGTGGCAGAGCGGGGATTAGAACTCAGGTCCTTTTGACTCCCAGTCCCATGCTCTATCCATTAAGCCGCACTTCCTCTCTAAACGAATGAATATTTACAAAGTCATGGGCATCTTCTACATCACACAATAGAGAAACCCAGTCTTGAACCAGTGATGAAAAATGATTTTTAATTTACCAGGGGGCAAGGAGGGACCTGGTAGCCTGTTCTTCAGTAAGTGGGGCCTCAAATAGTGCCGACAGACAAAACCAGATTCCCCATTCCTGGTGTGGTTGGACCCCAGAAACTGAGCTCAAAGGGGACATGAGGGCTTACAATTATAATTAATGATGTGCTCTTAGTCTTTGCAGAACACTGTACTAAGCAATGGAGTTAGTAGACGTGATTCCTACCCTCAAGGAGTTTACAGTCAACTGGGGGAAGCAGATGCTGAAATAAATTATACTTGACCACACTTAACCGTTCCTGGCTCTAGAAAGCCAGCCCCTCAGGGAATGGGAGAAGTACCCCCTTTTTATGGACAGTTTCTAGTTTAAGCAGTCTAGTGGAGGTAAAAGGTCTTTATTCCAGTGTGTCCAATCCGTTCTCCAAAGTGGCCTACCTTGCTTAGAAATACCAAGTTGCTGCTCTCCCCTCAGGCCTCTTCAAATTATGATTGGTTAGATATTTGGAGTTCAAGATGAAGCAACTCTCTGCAGATTATCGACCGACAAAACAGCAAGTCACCAATATTTGGAGAATTCTGCCAGCTTCAAGTAAATGATTATTTTTATAGGTCAAAGGTAGGTTTCCCTCCCTAATGTAAAATTAACAAAATCAGTACTGAACAGAATACTGACAGGACTCTGAAGAAAAATATGGGCCGGCCCTGTTCAGCAGGTTAGGGACAATGTTTTGTTAAAAGAGTGTCAGAGTAATAGTGTGGCCTATTGGATAGAGTAGGGGGCTGGGAGTCAGAAGGACCTGGGTTCTAATTCTGACTCTGCCACTTGTCTGCAGTGTGACCTTGGGTAAGTCACTTACTCCTCTGGGCCTCAGTTACCCCATCTGCAAATTGGGGATTAACACTGTGAGCCCCATGTGGGACATGGACTATGTCCAGTTGGATTATCTCTTATCTACCCAAACCATAAACAAAAAAAGGGAACCATGGGAGAGTTTGGGTGGATTCACAGAGAGCAAAGTTGCAGTGTGGAAAACAGAGCTTTGTAAGTGGAATCTTGAATTGTCTTACCTCTTCTTTTCTCTTTTCTCTCTCTTCTCCACTCCACCACTACCTTTTCAGAGCTTTGTAAGTGGAATCTTAAATTGTCTTCTTTTCTCTTTTCTCTCTTCCCACTACACCACTACCTTTTCCTTCATTCTGATCTTCTCATCTCCTTTCCTCTTCTGGTTCAAGTCATGGGAGATGTTACATTTCCCTTCTCATCACTGACTTGGAACATGGCTATGGATTATCTTTCTTCTGGTTCCTAGATTTGAGCTCCAGAGCAGGAGGAGCAGTGGCAAGAAATGGCTGTTGGAGGCCTCTTGCAGTGTGTTTGCTCACCAGCTAGGCCCCTCCTGGTAGAGAAAACATTTCCATCACCTGAAGAAAAAATGATGAAAGATATACCGAAAATGTAGGTTAATACACCACCAACATAGCTATTGTTCAATCTACATAGCAACCTTCAGGTTCAAGGATGATGCTATTGACAGGGAGGGAGGGGGAGAGAGAGAGAGAGAGAGAGAGAGAGAGAGAGAGAGAGTATGAGTGAGAGAGAGAGAGAGAGAGAGAGAGAGAGAGAGAGAGAGAGAGAGAGAGAGAGAGAGAGAGGGAATGACTGATATGTGACTGACAAGCAGTCCCACGTTCGGTGCAGATATGGATTGTTCCTTGCTGCATTTTTTTTTGTTGCACCTACCACCCACAGTGCTTTTAAAAATAATGAACTGTTACGTTTCAAGAAAGGGAAAATAATCAACTTGGATTTTCTTCAAAGTTTTTCCAACTTCTTTCAAAAAAGCTTCAAAAAATACTTATGGTCCCACAGAAATGCTAAACTTTTCCAGTTAGTGGTATGCCAGAGGATTTCTTTCAAACCAATATGGTACATCCATGGAAAGTTGAGAAAATGTTTAAATATGAATTTTAAAATTTCAGTTCTACCCTGGAAATTCATCACACATTTTTGAAAAATAATGCCCTAATTAGCCATGGGGTAAAATATATCATAACATTGATTCATTTTTTTATGAGATTTTGTTAAGTACTTACTATGTGCCAGGCACTGTACTAAGTACCAGGTAGATACACACTACTCAGGTCAGACACAGACCATGTCCTACATGGGGCTCACAGTCTTAATCCCCATTTTACAGATGAGGTAACTGAGACACAAAGAAGTTAAGTGAATTGCCCAAGGTCATATAGCAGACAAGTGGCAGCGCCGGAATTAGAATCCAGGTCCTTCTGACTCCCAAGCCCGTGCTCTATCCACTCGGTCACACTGCTTGTCATCTTAAACTTGACCTTGTCTTGGACAGGTGTGCTCTATAAGCATCATACCTTGGAGCAATTACCTCATTTTCCCAAGATAAATCATTTTGCAATATTATGAAACTTGATCTGAACTTTGAGTTTTTGTTGTTTTCATTGAGAAAAATCAGTTCATAGTCCACCTTCAAGCTTCTTCATATTTCCCAACATTCATCCTGGGGCAGGGTGGGAAGAACAGAAGTTACCAATAATTGAATATTTTGCACCAGAACGTTGTGGTGCTTTGACCAATGGCTCAGAAATTATTATATTCATTCATTTAATTGTATTTATTGAGCAGTTACTGTGTGCAAAGCACTGTACCAAGTGCTTGGAAGAGTACAATATAATAACAGAAGCAGCGCGGCTCAGTGGAAAGAGCACGGGCTTTGGAGTCAGAGGTCAGGGGTTCAAATCATGGCTCCACCAATTGTCAGCTATGTGACTTTGGGCAAGTCACTTAACTTCTCTGTGCCTCAGTTACTTCATCTGTAAAATGGGGATTAAGACTGTGAGCCTCCTATGGGACAACCTTATCACCTTGTAACCTCCCCAGCGCTTAGAACAGTGCTTTGCACACAGTAAGCGCTTAATAAATGACATTATTATTATTATTATAACAGACATTCCCTGCCCACAGTGAGCTCACAGTCTAGAGGGGGAGACAGACAATAATATACATAAATAAATAAATAACCGATATATTCACATAAGCTATAGGGATGGGAGGGAGAATGAATGAAGGGAGCAAGTCAGGGTGACAAAGAAGGGAGTGGGAGAAGAGAGGAGGTGGGCTTAGTCAGGGAAGGCTTCTTGGAAGAGATGTGCCCTGAGTAAGGCTTTGAAGTGGGGGAGAACAATTATCTGCCTGATAAAAGGAAGGAGGTCATTCCAGGCCAGAGGAAGGATGTGAGCGAGAGGTTGGCAGTGAGATATACGAGACTGGGGTACAGTAAGAAGTTTAGCATTAGAGAAATGAAGTGTGCAGGCTGGGTTCTAGTAGGAGGGTAGCAAGGTGCAGTAGAAGGGGACAAGGTGATTATGCTCTTTAAAGCCAAACGTGGGGTTTTTTATGAAGCCTACAGTTAAATAATCAAAGTTTAGTTTTATTTTAAATATGACTTTTTGACATGATTACAGGTATGTCTGTGCTTTTCTTGTTTTAGGCTGTCGAGTCATCTCTGACCCACAGCGACACCATGGACACATCTCGCCCAGAATACCCCACCTCCACCTGCAATCGTTCTGGTAGTGTATCCATGGAGTTTTCTTGGTAAAAATGCAGAAGTGGTTTACCATTGCTTCCTTCCTTGCAGTAAACTTGAGTCGCTGCCCTTGACTTTCTCCCATGCTGCCACTGCCCAGCACGGGTGAGTTTTGACTTGTAGCAGATTGTCTTCCACTAGCTAGCCACTGGCCAAGCTAGAAATAGAATGGCTATGCCTCTGCTTGACTCTCTGTCCCATAGTCAAGACTGGTAGAGCACTGGCAACTCTCCAGGAGTGGTATCTGTGCTTAAATCTATGAATATCTCTTTGAATTGTGGAAATGGCAGAACACTTTCATTCACATCTCTCCATTATCCAATTTGCTTTCAGTAGAACTCTTAGGAAAAGCACTGCAAATTTTTATCCGAGGGATGGTACAACAGCATGGCAAGTTAATAGAATACAGCGTTATTTGCAGAAAACTTGAGGTGATCATTTTACTCTATGCCAAGGGATACCTAATGTAGAAAATAATTCTCTAGAAAAAATTAAATGTTGAAATTCTGTTAAAAACCCAGTATGCTTTTGAGGGTTTTCTTCAGAAGAAAAATATCGCTAGTAAAATAATGTTTACACCGGAAGACAAAATTCCAAATACATCCAAGCAACACAAAAGGAACAGTTCACTAGGAGGGAAAGGCAAATTGAAGTGTAGAAATTCACTAGACATTAAGCAGCTATGGAAAAATATTTCAAACAATAAAATGGGAATTCAAATAATTATTTTCAAAGGAGAATTCTGAAAACTCGACCCTGTCCCTAGACACCCACGACTTACATTAGCAAAGTAGTTGAATGCAAACCTGAAAATGCGCTCGTCAATGAAGACAAAGCCGTTTCAAAAGGCTTAACCTCAAGGACTGATTCGGCTAGATTCGATAGAGCAGTGGGCAATATGGAAACCCCCAGAATGATGGTTATTCACACTGAGGATCCAATAATCCCTTGTGATTTGGAGTTTATTTTATGGCCATTTGTCAAGCCCTTGAAGAAAAAAGTGTTATTTGCATTATCATGTCCTAATTTCCACATTTCTGTCAATGTTGCTTCTGTAAGTGCTCCTTCTGCATTCACCCAATACCCTTGTAAGCAAAAGCTGCTTATATTTGTCCTTATTCTGAGTAACTCCACTATCCTGATTATGGGATGTGGGAGATTTTCCCTGAAGATCTCACTGAATCCCTCGTATTTTTAACATTTCTATGAATGCGTCCCCTTTCTCTCTTGCCCAGGACATCAAAAAATTATTTGCTACTTTGCAATATGAAATCAAATTTGATTTTTCTCCCAACCTTCTCTTGGAGATACTTATATCCTTATTTCTCCCCAATTTTTATGGTCTCACTGCCCCTCACTTTCCAATGCCAATCCTCTACATCTTTGTACTTCCTTCTTTATCTCATTCTGTTTAAAATTGCTTAAAATTTCCTTTCTTTTCTTCCCACTGAATTCTATATTGGAGTTTCTTCATTGTTCCTTAAATAAAATGCCTCTTTACTGTTCTCCTAGAATTTTTCTCTTCCAACCTTATATTACCCTCTCCATTTTTGACCATATAGTCTACTTTCTCTCTTCTCCTTTTCTTCTAAATCTTCTCACCATTCTTCAAACAAAGCATCTTTTAATGCTATAGACTTTATCCTCCTTAGTAATACATCTGGTATATTTCCCTTAGTCTTTCACTTAAACAATTTAATGATAAGCACTTGTGTTATCAAGAGCAGCATCTTGTCCTCTGTCCATCTTTCATTGTAATAAATAAATAATAATGACATTTGTTAAGCGCTTGCTATGGTCCAGGCACCATTCTAAGCACTGGAGTGGATACAAGCAAATTGGGTTGGACACAGTCCCTGTCCCATGTGGGACTCACAGTCTCGATCCCCATTTTACAGATGAGATACCTGAGGCACAGGGAAGTGAAGCCAATTGTCCAAGGTCAGACAGCAGACAAGTGGCAGAGCTGGGATTAGATCCCAGGCCCGTATTCTATCCACTAGGCCATGCTGCTTCCCATTGTAGACATGAGTACACTATATCTGAGAATGCCTTATTCTCAGAGAACTATTTTTAAAAAGATTCACACATGCCCCTTTCTAACAGACTATATGTTATTGAACATCAACCATATAATAATACTAATAATAACAATTGTGGTATTTCTTAAGTGTTTTCTATGTGCCAGGTACTGTTCCAAGTGCTGGGGGAGATACAAGGTAATCAACCTGGACATAGTCCCTGTCCCACACAAGGCTCCCAGTCATAATATGCATTTTAAAGATGAGGATTCTGAGGCACAGAGAAGTGAAGTGACTTGCCCCAAGGTCACACAGCAGACAAGTGGCAAAGCGGGGATTAGAACCCAGGTCCTTTTTGAGTCCCAGGCTCATGCTCTCTCTCTCTCCATATATATATATATATGGAGAGAGAGAGAGAGAAAAGAAGCAACGTGGCTCAGTGGAAAGAGCATGGGTTTTGGAGTCAGAGATCATGGGTTCAAATCCTGGCTCCACCAGTTGTCAGCTGTGTGACTTTAGGCAAGTCACAACTTCTCTGTGCCTCAGTTACCTCATCTGTAAAATGGGGATTAAGACTGTGAGCCCCCAGTGGGACACTCTGATTATCTTGTAACCTCCCTAGGGATTAGAACAGTGCTTTGCACATAGAAAGTGCTTAATAAATGCCATTATTATTATTATATATATTACTCCCCTTACGCAACTTAGCTTCCATTACACACCTCATGCACGAAATTATAATTTGCCAGGCAAATGCTTATGCTGCTTTGTAATGCCTGTCCCTGGTTCCAAACTGTCTTTTGACAAATTAAAATTTAAGAATTTACACCTCCTGGTCAATTAATCAATGGTATTTACTGAGCCCTTACTGTGTGCCGAGCACTGTAACTAAGTGCTTGGTAGGGTACAAAAGGATAGTTTTGGTATACCTATCTTTGTCCTCCAGTTACCTCGTATATAGTGCTCTGCACACAGTAGGTACTTAACTGACACTGTTGATGTTGTTGTTTTATACTCTCCCAAGAGCTAAGTTCAGTGCTCTGCATAGAGTAAGCACTTGGCCTAGTGGGTAGAAGGACCTGGGTTCTAAATCTGTCTCCCCGACCTGTCTGCTGTGTGATCTTGGGCAAGTCACTTCACTTCTCTGGGCCTCAGTTACCTCAGCTGTAAAATGGGGATTGGGACTGTGAGTCCCATGTAGGACATGGACTGTGTACAACCTGATAATCTTGTATCTACCCCAGCACATAGAACAGTACCTGGCAAATCGTAAGTGCTTAAATGCCATAAAAATTAATGAATTAATGAATAATGATGATAATGGTATTTGTTAAGCACTTCCTACATGTCAATCACTGTTCTAAGTGCTGGGATAGATATAGAGTAATCAGCTGGACACCGTCCCTGTACCACATGGGGCTCACAGTCTTAATCCCCATTTTACAGATGAGGTAACTGAGGTACAGAGAAGTTAAGTGACTTGCCCAAAATCACACAGCTGACAGGTGGCAGAGTCTGGATTAGAACCCATAACCTCTGGTTCCCAAGCCCGGGCTCTTTCCACTGAGCCACGCTGCTTCTGACTCCAAGCCCTGTGTTCTATCCACTAGGACATGCTGCAATTATTATTGATGATGACTGAGGAGGAATAGATGAGATGGCTGCACAAGATAAGGAGGGAGAAGGGGCACTGAAAGGGACACTTCAGAGAAGGAGTTTCTCAAGACCTGAAATAGAGCGAAGGACATCTCTAACTGGATGTCCCATCAATGCCTCAAATTTAACATTTTCAAAACAGAACTCCTCATATTCCTACCCAGACCCTGTTCTCCGACTGACTTTTCTGTTACTGTAGACAGCACCAACATCCTCCCTGTTTCACAAACCCACAACCTTGGTGTTCTCCTTGACTCATCCCTCTCATTCAATCCACATATTCAGTCTGTCACCAAATCCTGTCAGTTCAATCTTTCAACATCGCTAAAATCTGCCCTTTTCTCTCCATGCAAACTATCATGTTAATTCTATCGTGCCTTGATTACTGCATCAACCTCCTTGCTGACCACTCAGCCATCTGTCTCTCCCCACTTCAGCCCAAGCTTCACTCTGTTGCTTTTTTCCATTTCCCTACACTCCATACTTCCTCCCCCCTCCCCCTTTTCCCCCTTTCCTCTCCATCCCAACCACTACCTTGCTGGTTCAATCTCTGATACTATCCCGACTGGATTACTGCATCAGCCTCCTTTCTGATCTCCCATTCTTCTTTCTCTCCCCACTTTCAGTCTATACTTCACTTCACTCTGCTTCCTGGATTATCTTTCTACATGTCACCCCCACTCCTCGAAAATCTTCAATGGTTGCCTTTCAACCTTCGAATCAAGCAAAATCTCCTCACTCTCGGCTTCAAGGCTGTCCATCACCTCATCCCCTCCTACCTCAACTCCCTTCTCTCCTTCTACACCCCAGCCCACATACTGCTTCTCTGCCATTAACCTCCTCACTGTGCCTCATTCTTGCCTGTCTCGCCGTCAACCCCCAGCCCACATCCTACCTCTGGCCTGGAATGCCCTCCCTCCACACATCTGCCAAACTAGCTCTCTTATTCCCTTCAAAGCCCTACTGAGAGCTCACCTCCTCCAGGAAGCCTTCCCAGATCGAGCCTCTTTTTTTCCTCTCCTCCTCACCTCCCCATCACCCCCCGCCCTACCCCCTTCCCCTCCCACAGCACTTGTATATGTTTGCATATATTTATTACTCTATTTAATTTTTACATATTTATTACTCTATTTTATTAATGATGTGTATATAGCTGTAATTCTATTTATTCAGATGGTATTGACACCTAATTGTTTTGTTGTCTGTTTCCCCTTACTAGACTGTGAGCCCGTTGTTGGGTAGGGACTGTCTCTATATGTTGCAGATTTGTACTTCCCAATGCTTAGTACAGTGCTCTGCACAGAGTAAGCGCTCAATAAATACAGTTGAATGAATGCTCGCATCATTTTTCTACAAAACCATTTAGTTCACATTTCCCCACTTCTCAAGAACCTTCAGTGGTTCCTCACCCACCTCCCCAAACAGAAACTCCTTAACATAGGCTTTAAAGCACTTAATCACCTTGCTCCCTCTTACAACCGTCTGCACACTTGTCCCTCTAATGCTCCTGTACCTCGAGCTTGTCTATTTTGCCACCACCCTCTCATCCACATCCTGCCTCTGGCCTGGAACTCCCGCTCTCCTCTATAAGCCTTAATAAGTCTTTGAAGGTGGGTAGAGAACATCGGTCAGATATACACTCTCCCCACCTTCAAAGTCTTTATTAAAAACACATCTCCTTCAAGAGGCCTTTCCCGAATAAGCTCTCATTTCCTCTTCTCCCACTCCCTTCTGTGTTGCTCTTGCACTTGAATTTGAACTCTTTACTCACCCTTCCCTTAGCCCCACAGCACCTATTGGCAATTTATTTAATGTCTGTCTCCCCCTCCAAGCTGTAAACTCATTGTGGGCTTGGAAAGTGTCTACCAACTCTATTATATTGAACTCTCCCAAGCGCCTAATACAGTGTTCTGCACACAGTAAGTGCTCAATAAATATGATTGAAGGGAAAAACAAAAATGAATAATTTAAACAGGGGAGTCATGGATTGCAAAAAGGACTTAAAATGGGCACAGTGGAAAAGAACAAGTGGAACCAAGCAAGAAAATTCCCTGCCAGATCAGGGAATGCCACGTGGAAGTGGACTGAAAAGTCTGAGATGAGAGGGTACAAGACTTGGGGGAGAAAGAGCAGGGAGAAAGAACATAGGTGTGCATACAGAAGAGAGGAAGCACAGAAGGATGGAAGAGTGGATAATGGATCCTACTAGGCATAGTGGACATCCAGGAGGGTGAGAGATGTGGTGTACAAGGTATGCAAAGGGATTTGATGTCAATACAGGAGTGTCCTCTGATACATAAGTTATGTGTTCCTAGAAAACATGGATTTCTTGTCAACTACTAAATCCTGAGGTATACTGCAATTGGTTGGGTTCCATTTTGTTATCAATCCTTATGATGACATCAATCAATCATTTATTGAGAACTTACTGTGTGTAGAGCACTGTACTAAGTGCTTGGGAGAGTACAATGACAGAGTAGATACATTCCCTTCCCACAATGAGCTTACAATAAGTCTAGAAGCATTAATATATATTATGGCTATGTACATGTGCTGTGGGGCTGATGGATGAGTCAATAAACGGAGCAAAACCAAATGCAAGGGCAACACAGAAGGGAGTGGGAGACTTGGCTCCATAGGTAAGGAAAAGTATGCTATAAACTTCCTTCCTGCCATATCCTCACCACTAGGTTTGTTCCACTCCCTCGTTCCTAGAGTTTTTCCTGCTCCCACAAGATGCGAACTTGAACACCCTCTTGTCTTTCCACATTCCAAAACAGGCAAACCTCGCAAATGTAGCTGTTATTGTGAATGCCTGTTTCATGGGTTTTGTTTTTCTCTTAGGCTTACATGGGAGAAATTGGGGTGGGTTTCCTAAACTTCTGGTAAAAGCATATGAAAGTCCTTTGTGTGTTATACACTATTACATTAAGCAATCAATGATATTGATATTGTACTAAGAAGTATTATGCCTCACAAAACTCTGGTTTAATATGTTTTAAAGTAACTCAAAGAATAATATTATAACTTTAAACTAATGAGGAGTTATAGGATGATTATGAATCTTTGCAAGAGACTGCAAAGGTAAAAACTTGTTCTGCTGATTGTGGTAAGTAGCATTTCAACTTCAGTTAAGAATGTGTCCACCTTGGATTAAGGAGTAACCTTCTCCTTGTCTTCATAAAATACTTGTAGCAGACCAGTTTCTTCTGTACAATACTTCATATTGTTGAACTCATCTCTCCAACAGGGTCTTTGCTTATTTTAATGCTTTTGCTTGCTTTATAATGAATGCAAGTCTTCTTAATCACTGAATATTGACTGGTGGTAAGACTGTAACTACACTGGACATTAGAGGTGTCAATAACTGCTGTTTCCCTGGGTGGCTGAAACCTGGGATAAAGGTGCCAAACTATAACAGCTGTATGCCTGTATAACAAATAAGCTGTGAGACCAGAGAAACTGGAAAGGCCAAGATGGATTGCCCTCTGAACCTGATTAATCATTCGATGGTATTTCAGCACTTAACCATGTGCAGAATACTGAACTAAGTGCTGGGGAGAGTATGATATAGTTTGGTAATAATAATAATGATAGCATTTATTAAGCGCTTACTATGTGCAAGGCACTGTTCTAAGCGCTGGGGAGGTTACAAGGTGATCAGGTTGTCCCACGGGGGGCGGGGGCTCACAGTTTTAATCCCCATTTTATGGATGAAAAATGATGGTAGATGTGATCACTGCCTTTCAAGGAGCTAACAATCTAGTTAGGAAGACAGATGATAAAATAAGTGACAGAGAAGAGAGCCCGCAAGTGTGAGGATACGTAAAATAAGTGTTGTGGTGGTGAGGTGAATATCAAAATGCTAATAGGAATTGACCCAAGTGCAAGGGGGAGCTTCAGCAGGGAGGTAGGGAGAAGAGGGTGGGGGGATGAGGGGCTAGTCAGGTACTACTTCTTGTGGGAGACTCTAGGTTCACTAAAAGGGGAGAGAAAAGATCACAAGTCCCATTGAGTTTGCCAGAGAATTATGCTAACACTACTCACCCCAAGGCAACTGGAGCTGAGAACAGAGGAGTCCCACACAGATAGTGAAGGGCTAAAGAGTTTTCCAGAGCCCTGGAGTTCTGAAATGGCCACTAGGGAGAGAATGACCTGTAAAAGGGAAAAGGTAGCTGGGGATGATGGTAAAAACTTTGTTAAAGAAACTTGGGAGTCCTAGAACCCTGTGCCTGCCAACTACCCTGCCTACATCCCAGGAACCAGGGCTGCTCAGATCCAGCTGGTCTTCGAGTCACAAGTCTGTGCTTCTCCACACCAGGTGCGATCCCAATCAGGGAGGTACTTTGCACATTCTAATTTTCTTTCAGTTTTCTTTCTAGACTGTGAGCCCGTTCTAGACTGTGAGCCCGCTGTTGGGTAGGGACTGTCTCTATGTGTTGCCGACTTGTACTTCCCAAGCGCTTAGTACAGTGCTCTGCACACAGTAAGCGCTCAATCAATTCGATTGATTGATTTCAGTTGATTTGACGATCTACAGAATGCAAAACTCTCACAACTACCCTGATGATTTGCATCTTTACCTCTTGGCGGCTAGGGATTCATTTTGTCGAGAGCTTCGTACATAACTTTCAAATCAATCAATCAATCGTATTTATTGAGCGCTTACTGTGTGCAGAGCATGGTACTAAGTGCTTGGGAAGTACAAGATGACACTGGTGACCGCCCCCCTCCACCAGACCACCCCATCCCCCCACCGTAAACTGTTCTCCCTCCATTCTAGCCGATGAAGTGAACAAAATCAGAGGTTGACAGCCAAATGCATACAGAATTCTTTTATTTAACTTAAATCATGTAGTACTGTAACTACTAGAAAAAAGCAGAGTAAGAGAAACTAAAGTAGCCTTCGCTTCAGCCATTCAAAATAGACAAAGTTTCTTTTTTTCATAATGTAAAGAATCCAGAGTATATCGCAATAACAGGAATAAATTCTTACAACAGAATATACAAAAACATTTTGAAATTTTTTTCATCTACTGATTCATTTTAATATAAACACAGGAATTTCTTTAGGAATAATTTATACACAGAAAGTCATTTTATGTAACAAATTGGCCATGTTATTACTTCTTTTTCATTTTTTTAAAAAACTTTTTTTAAACAAGAAAACTTGGAAAATGTTGTATTTGCAATGCATCAGTTCCATAGCGCTTTCTGGTTTAGTTTTTGTCCCAGAGGTAGGCAAACTCTGGCCAATCCTTTCATCTGAAAACCTCACTGGTTTAGAAAACAGAAAGGTGTTTTCTCAAGGCATATGCTGTTCATAACTGTTCAGAAACTGAATAGGGTTCAGGATGGGGAGAGAACAGAAAGGAAGGGTCGAAAGAGGGCTATGTTGGGGTAGGAAGGAGGGGGAGAGAAAAAGCAAGAAACTAATTTTTCTTGTACTACAAAAAGGATGGGAGGGGAAGGGAAAATGTAAATTCCATATTCTCCTTTAAATACAAATAAATAATGACCCTTGTTAGTTTCAACAAAGCTTCAATCATGGTACTATGCATCTATCAAAACTTTATACTTTGCCTTCTGAATTTGTAGTTTTGTAATAATCCTGTACATGGTGACCATTTTGAAAACTGTTTTGTTGTGCTGCATCTGTTGGGTAGTCAAATCCTTCAACTTCTCTGGCATTAGATGACAACTACAGTAACCGATACAACCAGGAACTAAGACTGTTTAGCAGCAACACCTATTCTGTTTCCACAACCAATGAGGTTCTTTCAATCTTTTCAATTCACTGCTCTGTAAAGTGAAATGACCACCCCAGCCAGAGTGTTCTAGAAGACCAAGATACTGAAGATACAGAACTTTTTCTTCCATCATCATTCATCCATTATATGCCAGGGCACAAAGCTTGGGGAAAAGGGATGAATTACGGCTTGGACACCTTAAAAATCCTTTTTGGCATATTGTAAAGCTAGCTAGTAAACTGCAACCCTCAAAAAATTGACCACATCCACACATCACATACATACACTACATACACACACAGACACACAAACACATGCACAAAGACACACACACACACACACACACACACACAGAGAGAGAAAAAGGTGCCTGTTAAATTATTTTAGGCATTTAGAAACTACAAACATCTTATAAAATTATTCTATGTACTTACAAAAATGCAATGAAACATTTAATTAGTTCTTGTAAACCAGATCTTTGTCAACTGACTACCCGTAATCTACTGGACTTAAGAGCCCTATTGAAAATGCTAATGAAATACTAATTAAGATAACGTTTACAAAAAAGATGCTGGAACATATACACACGCACCCACACACACATACACTTATGTGCACAAACACACAAACACACACAAAAGAAATGAATGATCATAATTAGGTACTTGCAAAAAAACGGGAGTGCTGAAACTGGCACTTGTACTGCAGTTTATGTCACTGACCAATTCAAATGAAAAATTTCTTGTTAAGGTTTTTTTCAACTGGTACATTAACAATGTTTATTTACAAGAACCAAATGATCTAATATGATTTCTGAGGGCTGTTATAGTCTGCCACTCTCAGAAACCATCAAGGCTCAGGCCCTACCTCAAACTTCCTCCAAGCCCTGTACCCTTGTAAATATGCATTATCAATTCCATCATCTTTTCATTCCCTTTCATCACCAGTCCACCATCACATCCTCCCGCCTGGAACATCCCTGAAAACATCCAAGATCATCCAGGCATCTTTACTCAAAACGGACCATTCATCTGTGTTGCGCTCCCTTTCCCCCCATCCCGCCCCCCCCTCAAAAAAACCAAAAAACCCCTGCCTTCCCAGGTCTGTATCTTCAGCATCTCTGGCAATAAGTTCTTACTCTCAACAGCCTCTCTGAAATTTTCATCTACATCACCTCCGACTACTTAGGAGTGGAGTTACATGCTTAACTTACACCACTGGTTATCAGGAGTGAATCTTTTATACTTTTCCTCCCTTGTTGCTTTGCCCAGGAAATAATATACAATTGACAAACAGAAAGAATAACAGAGAAAAACCCCCGACAAAACCCAAATACATCACTGATACTACTGGAATGAGTGGGGCATTTTGTGGAACTTTACCACCGAAAAGAGCACACCATGGCTGTCATCCGGAATTGGACGAAACAAATCTCAGTTGTGGCCAGGGGACCTGCCGGCAATTCCATCTGGCAACCAGGGCACCCTGGGCTTGCACACTTACAGGAGCTTCAGTGCGAACCAGCCACAGCAGAGGCATACATCATTTAAAACAAGCTTCGAGAACAGAGGTGCCACAATGAGAAAGAGACTTTGGTGGAAGGAACTAGTATCCTACTTGGCTTCTGTTTCTATTGTCCCCACAGAAGTGAAAAAGGGAACATTGTATTGAATACCAAGCATGACACATGTCTGTAGTTCCAAAATAGCCACCTTCCTTTTTTTTTTACCAAACCACCTTCTGTACCACTATACCAACTTAAAAGTGGCCTGGTGCCAAACCTAAGTGTTTGTTCCCCCCATGGCGGCCACCGTGTTTCACCACTGTGAAATCCTTCAGTACAGCTTTTCATCATCATTCATTTCTCCTTTCCCCCACCTCACGAACGAGAACATTATACATATATATATGTATATATATGTATATATTGTTGTTGTTAAATCCCGTTGAAGTTCAAACTCTCAGAAACTAATTATCTGGTGGTAGGTTTCAGGAAAGGATTGCATAAACGATGACTTCAAAGCCAATTCCAAGCTGATGTTAATTCTCAGTGGTTCACATTACTAAAGCAGTGTGATTTACCCTCAGAAAGATGGTATGGACAGTGCCACACTCAGGTTCATTAAGCTACTTGGAACACACACAAAAAAATAAAATCAAAAGGAGCTGTGGAAATCTACCTGAAATTAAGCTTGAACTGTGATTTATAAAATGCCATGGTAGAGTTAAGGTGGTTTGGTCCAGGAAAGATGACTGTGCCATCGAATACAGGGACGTTCTCTTTCATTTAAGTGCTTCTGAAATGTTTATTATGATGGGCTCTATCTTCTTAGTGTTTTTTCCTACTATTTTTTAAACCACCCACAAAACAAACAAACAAACAAAAAAACTTGGACAGTTTTAACGAAACCCTCATAGCCAGCTGAATGATCTGTGGATCTCCAGTTGTGGAAATCAGTATGTGCAAAAGAGAGGAGGGATCACTACATCATGGGGTCACCTGTGCATTAGAAGAAAGCCCTGATGAAGCTACATTTCTTGATTGACAGGGGGAAGGCCAGAGGCCTTCAGAGACCAGTGCTCTCTCCGAGAGCAGGTACCCTCTAAAGCCGTCAGCGCGGTGCTGTATTTTTAAAAGGCCATATGCACCCACTACCACATCATTTAGATACGTGGCTGGTTCCCACAGGAGGACCTGCCAGCATTCAGGAGACACACACTATATCATGCAAATGGCAGAACTGCACTCTGCAAAGTACACAGTAAGAGCAGTTAGACGTTCCTGGACGGGGGTTAGACTTGGCTAGCTGGTCCCTCAGAATCCATAGGGTTGCCGAGTGCTTTCCTTTTCTACAGGGCAAAACACGCGTGAGAGCAGGGTGGGGAAAAGGGAACCTAAGTTTCTATTTGGAGCATTTTATTTGGTTGGGATCAGCATTACCTTTGAAAACTCTGGTGCTCTTTACCTAAAGAAGCGGCAAAGAGAAAGTCTCAAAGAAGCAACATCTTCCTGATCAATTTAACAGGCAGTAGCAGCATTGCTCCCTACTGTGGATTTTCTGGGCCTTGACTCTGGCTAATGTCCCTTAATGTCACTTGGGGTGAGAGGCAAGATTGCAAATGCAGTAGGAAACCACTTATTCGCATCTATGGGATTTCACCAGAATGGTTGAGTGTTTCCCTCACTTACCCGCAGCCTGCCTCTCCTCCCCCAACACATCCTTCCAACCTGGTAAACAACTGGCCCTTGTAATGAATAAATTATTCACCATTTAATCCTCACAGAGCAGTCCCTTTTAGGGACAGCTATCATCTGACTCCTGAACAGACAAGCAGACATTTTTTTCTGGGCTGACACAGCAGCCCTGGAGATAACATACATAAACAATGCAGGGACAATCTGGAAACCCTCCTCAAAAGATCGTTCGCAGCCACATACAATTCTCGGCGCTATGCCTCCCCTTCTCCCTCAATAAAAACATGATCTAAAGGCAAGCTGCTTGGAAATATTAGAAGACAGAAGAGACATAATAATGCTGGGACCCCTTAAAGTACTGGCCACTCCTCTCCAGAACCTAGTGTATGTGGTCTGTAGTGTGAATGAGGTTACCAGTATCAACGGCATATTTTCAGGTGCTGAGAAATGTGAGATGTATTCTTTTTTTTTATATATACATATAAAAAATAAGAGTGAGGTAGATAAATGTTTGAAAAAAATCAAAAACTGTCCCCCGTCATACACAAAACCCTTGTCTCAGTATTTAAATTGATTATGGGGCATTTCTACAGTGATTTAAACTGATATCACAGAAATAAATAAAAAAATCCTACATAGAATACCTTCTAAATTAACTTTTTTTTTCCTTTTTTGAAACAGGAAAAATAACTATGGGACAGAGCTAGAGAAGATAACGGGACTTAACTACACAAGCAAAAGCACTACAAACATTGTTTTTCTTTTGTATTCTCCAGTCACAACTATCATTATATTTGATTTCTTTGTTCTGACTCAAAAATGTACATGTTTCCATCCCAGAACAATCTCTTTTGCAGCCAGCACTCAGGGGACTGGTGCTATGAATGCTAAAGATGGGTAATAGCTACGGCTCCTTGGCTTTCCCGCCCTACCCCACGCATTGAGGTTGTTGCAAATGGAGCAAGCAAAAGCTACTTTGGGCTCAGTTCTAACGTGTGCTCTTGGTCTGGACAGGCAGCCCTTAAAAGCCGCTCACCAAGTTAGCCTACCCAGCTGTCCCCAGAGATCACATTCTAGGGCTCTGCGAGGGGCCACCGATCGCAAAGGGCAGTCCGGAGATCCCTTGCTTCAAAAATCACCAACCGGAAAAAGGGCAATGCGTGACAATGACCATTTCTATTGCTCTGCGCTCTCCACTGCTTGACCGGGCAGCTTGCTGTTCATGGGATGGAAGGGTTAAAATATCCGGGGGGGGGGGGGGGGGGGGTGTTGGTTTTTTAAAATAGTGACCCCAAAGCCTGGTGTCTGCAGTTAAACCACTGTTGTACCCAACAATTAAAAAAATGTGTGTGTGTATGTGTGTGACAACCAAAATAAAGGCAAGGGAAAAAAAAAGAAGGTGAAACTCTTGAACAATGATGAATATGAACACTGAACAAGAATGTACTAAACATTTAACCTTTTTTCTGACCTGAGTTTGTATCATGCCTTGCACTGTAACAGACTCGAGCACTGTGTGGATGGAGGTGGAGGAGGACATGGCACCGCAAGACACACTCAAGTGCGCTGGGTCACCTGGAGTCCTCTGCCCGGTTCTCCCATGAGCCTGGCACCCACACAGCCACCATGTTGTAAAAGAACTAATAGAAAAAAAAAAAGGAGGAAATGTATTTATAAAAAGGCATCAAACAGTTCATGGCAAATCATGTTATACAAGTATCAATTACTGGGAGAGGAGGAACAAAGTTACACACTATAGTACAAAGCATAAGAAGTTTGTTGGAGTGGGGGAAGGTGAAGGGAGAGGGAAAGGGGGTAGACCTGAAGGTTTTCATAGATTAAATCCACAAAGATAAAGAACAAAAAAAATAGCAGCTTTTTTCTGTACAGACATATAGATGAGTATCTGAACCGTAAAAAAGTTATAAAAGTGACACGAAAGACAATGTGTATGCAAATGATCCATGGTCTAACATAGAACTGTAAGACCCTTCAAGAAGTCAATAACAGAGAGAAAATGTCAACAAGGCGTAATATGCTTGAATCCATTTACTGCTTTTTCTTCTCAATTGTGATGCTTTAATTTTTCCCCATGCAAACCTGCCACAGGGGGCAGACTGCAGTACTGGAGATCCCTTCCGGCTTGTTTCATGGATGGTTGTTTCCATTTTTTTGTTTATTTGTTTGTTTTGTTTTTTGGCGTATGGTTGAATTTTTGCGCAACTGTATGATTTTGGCTCACCACTGCCAGTTTTCTCCAGAATCCTTTGGGGGAGGGAGGCCTTCCTTCCTTCTTCCCCTGTCTTCATCACCAGAAAGTCATGCTTTTGTCTAGTTCTCCAAAATAACAATAATTGAGACAAAAGCAATTTGACTTCTCCTTAAAGTGAAATGTAAAAAGAATACCAGTGTATGATTGGAGTGTATTGATCAGTATTTCTTTGAAATGGAGCAGTTGATTACAGTGCTCCTTCCACACCTACAAAAAAAAAAGAAAGAGGAAAAAAGGAAAATTCGGGGTTTTTGGCAAAATTTGGCAGCGTTGAAAATGGTAATAATCTTGGACAAATGATGGCCTTTTTAAATTCAGGTGTTCCCAAAAAGGTTAGAGAGCAATGTTAAAAATCCAGTCTCTTCGTTCTTTTATAAAGACCTATAGTGTTAGGCAGGTGCTTGCAAGGGGTAAAGGGGAATCACTTGGCCAGCCATTTCGTTGATCTGAAAAAAGTGCTTTCTGGTTGGACTTGCACAGACAGATTTTTCCTTTTGAAGCAAAGGTGGCAGATGGGCCAAAAAAAGGGAGTACAGAAAGGAAGCACAGAAGGGGAGATCAATGAGGGGAGAAAAAGAGAGTGAGAAAGAAAGGGAGAAAGAGAGGAAAAATCATATCACTAGTTTTCTGATGCTAGTAAGTGTTATTATTAAAGTTTTTAAAAGGCCCATTTCATGCCCTAAGTTTGGAGTTGTTAACTGGAACAAACATCTGGTTGCATATTGAAAAAAGAAAAATTATTAATGTGTTTATTGAAAAGTGGGTTCTCCTTAGTGCAGCAATGGCAGCTCTGAAGATCCACTGAGGTACAGTAGGCTTTTGACCATATCATTAAATTCCTTTCTTCCTCCCCACTGCCACGTATGTGTGTGCGTGTGTGTGTGTGTGTGTGTGTGTGTGTGTGTGTGAGAGAGAGAGAGAGAGAGAGAGACAGAGAAGGAGAGAGAGAGAGAGACAGACAAGGAGAGAGAAAGAGATATAAGGAGGGAGGGAGAGAGAGAGGGAGAGAAAGAGACTGTTTGCATGGGATTCTGGTGCTTAGGATCAGCAGGCCGAAGACTGGGGCAAAGGTAAGGCCCTTTCGTTTTTGCGTCCTCCATTCATGTGCGCGTAGGGCTGCCTCTCATCAAAACTGGCCCGGAGGACCACCACCCCGGGCCCATTCTCGGCTTTGTGTCCTGAGTGTTTCTCGGAGGGCTGAAGGGTGGAGGAAGGGTCTAAGGGAATGCTCTCCATGTTCTCAGTCTCCAGGTCAAGCTCTTCTGTGTCTGGAGGCTTGTTCTCTTCGCTATAGAAGAAGGATACCTCCTTGAAGGCTGGATCCAGCTCATCTTTGATGCTGCCAATGATCTCCAGGAAAGAAGGACGCATTTTGGGGTTGTACTGCCAGCACATGCGCATCAATTCAAACCTGAAATTGAAGCACAGACACAACTGACCTAGGGGAAAATGGTACCCAGATGATCTCCCCACTGTGCTTTGTTTTTTAAGTCACGTGAAAGCTACTAGTTTTACCCAACCTCCATCTGAAAGCCTTTGAGTTTCCCAATCTTGGTTGACCAAGGGATTATTCTGTCACTGTCCTTCCAAAAAGGGCACTTTGAGGAAAAGCCAAAGAGGCTTTACAGCTTACCCAACTGTAGATGCGAATGACTAGTTGGATGGTAGAAGTTTGCATTAGCTGATGGTGTACGAAAAAGAGGAGTGGTCCTTCTGCCAAATTTTAATAGAATTACAATTTCTGATAATCACGACCAATTTAGGACTCTGCAAAATTCAGAAAGGCAAAACTGTGCCAGGCTGCTTCTTTTGAGGGATAAAATGATAAACCTGTGCTCCTTTTGTAGCTCTATTATGGCCGTAGGCTTTTAAAGCATAAGTCATCCACTGGCTTAAACCCTTTCTTAATGGTATATTTGCAAGAAAAAAGTTGCAAAGTGGTTAAACAGAATCACCATAATATGAAACAACAAACAACGAAAAAGAACACTACTGTCGGTGATGATATTGCAATACAACATGTACCTTGGGGAGCAGCCGACTCTTAACAAGGTCCTTGAATAATAGGGCAGTGTATGCTGGGGATTGGGGGGGTATGTCTTTTATTAATACGGGTTGGAGAAAAATCAGCTAAATTATCCTAATACCTAAAGAAAATTAATAATAAAATTGTCAGTCCTATTCACATGACTGGGTGTCGGGGGTGAGGAAGTAAGCATTTTTTTATGATATTTCCTGGAGGGATCTTTCTCTAAGCCAAGAGTATTTTCATTTCCAAAAAGAAAGCTACTATAGAAGTTTTGGAAATAGCGTTCCCTCCCAAAGATGGCAACTTCAGGTAAACCTTTATTGGGTGAAAAGAAGAAATTCTACCTAACCCAGTCAGCTTCCTTGTATTGATGGGGACCACCAACACTGGTTGGCAAAATTGTTAAAAACACAACCCAAAGAAATTCAGATAGGAACCAGGCAATAATATTGCCCATGATTTTCCTGAACATGAAAAAAAGACAATAATAAGATTAATTCACTAAGTTCTCTGTTCCATGTGATAGATTCCTAGGTAAGGGCTTCAAGACCATGTTCACTGGAGGCAAAATAAGCTCGAGAGGGAGGGAGGACTGACACTTTTTACCCCATTCAACGAATCTGGCTGTGCCTCTCAGCTTGTGGAGGAGAGAGGGAATAGTGAGAGAATGGAATGGAGAGAGGGAAGTATTCACATATGTCCAGTCATATGTGAATACTATTCACCTACCCTCCTTTACAGGCCAAGCCTGATAGAGAGCTTCACCTCAAACAGAGTGCTGAAAGGTTTTCCACCCCCTGTCCCCTGAGTCCCCAGCTGCGGTGAAAATGGTAAATGGGACATTTGGCATTTAAAATATGGTCACTGGCATTAGTTTCCTTCATCTTCCTCTGAGCAGAGACTTCAAGAAATCTGTTTTGTCACCAATACCCTCACTTCCCACCAAGAGAAAAAAAAATACAAAACATGTGACATAAATACATGAAATCCATTTCTGTTACTTCACTGCTCTTTCCTCTCTAGCTGACTGGTATGTCCCTGAATAGAAGCATCAGCTGGAGCCAAGAACACTCGATATTCCCTGGCTCAGAGTTCTGTGGCCTAGGGGCAATGCTGAGGAGATACCACAAGCAGTGGAGTAATGCATGTGACATCAGCACAAACAAGGACATGTGATGCTTCTTTTAAATCATTCCAGATTCAAAAACCTTCCAAGGCTTCCCATAAAAGGAAGTTTTTTTTTCCTCTGTGGGATTCAAGACCCTGTTTACACTATCTCAAACAAAAAAACTTTCCAGTAGACTCTGAAAGGGTTTATGAGCTGACAAAACCAACTCTTCTTTTAATGATGTCTATACATTTTTCAGGACTTGACCCACCTGTGAAATTCTTGGTACTCAGGGCCAAAAGAATACTGGGGCCCTTAATTGAACATTCTGTCTTTGCTTTATGCAAACGACAGCACACTGCATAGAAAGGAAAATGCGGCATTAAAAGGATGAAAGGAAAAAAATTCCTTGTGAAGTCTCATTGACTTTTAATATATTCTGCACCTAGCCAAAACCATAATTAACTTGAAACTATTGGGATTCAGGACAAAATGGATGATCCTGACTTTACAACCAGGCTGGGTCAGAGTACCGTCTGCAGACACTGGCTTGCCTGTACGTAATGGCCCTTAAGCTTTGTTAAAGGGAGCTAGCCAAAGAGAGAAACTGGGTAAGCAGAACAGATCCCTACACAAAACCTGGGAATCACAAGCATTTTGGATTCAAACATACCACTGGTGTCACTGTGACTGTTTCTTTTCCTACGTAACGAAGTATACTAGAGGGCAAAATCCATAGCAGGGTCTGTGACTACTGCATACATAATGAGGGCAACTAAGCAATGTTTTGAGAGGGGGTGAAACATTACCTACAAAGTCATAAATTTGCTGAGCTGAATTTCGACTCAGGTTTGGCTTCTATCTGCCCTCTGTTGTGTGGAGCAGCGAAAGGATAAACAAATTATGGCATTTGGAAGGATTATTTACCACTACATATTTCATTTAACTGCCAAACAATCTGGAAACACTGATTTCTTTAAGTTTGATTGCTCTTCCTGTGCTCCAAATTTCAGGCATCCCAGCCAAGAACTTTGAACAATGTATGTCTTCTAGTCAGTCGCAGAAAAAAACAGCACTTTATGTTTGGGAAATTGAAAAATTAAGTGGCAACCATTCTTTGGAGTGTTTCTGCTGCTGATCCTTGTATGATCAAGGTGAGCTCAGCAGAGTATAATTTTCCTTGTTGGCCTAACTGCTGCATCATTAGAAAGGGCCTCCTACCTCACCTTCCTTCTCTCCTTCTACAGCCCAGCCTGCACCCTCCGCTCTTCTGCCGCTAATCTCCTCACCGTGCCTCGTTCTCGCCTGTCCCGCCATCGACCCCTGGCCCACGTCATCCCCCGGGCCTGGAATGCCCTCCCTCTGCCCATTCCACCAAGCTAGCTCTCTTCCTCCCTTCAAGGAACTACTGAGAGCTCACCTCTTCCAGGAGGCCTTCCCAGACTAAGCCCCCTCCTTCCTCTCCCCCTCGTCCCCCTCTCCATCCCCCCAGTTCTACCTCCTTCCCTTCCCCACAGCACCTGTATATATGTATATATGTTTGTACATATTTATTACTCTATTTATTTATTTATTTATTTATTTATTTATTTATTTATTTATTTTACTTGTACATATCTATTCTATTTTATTTTGTTAATATGTTTGGTTTTGTTCTCTGTCTCCCCCTTCTAGACTGTTGGGTAGGGACTGTCTCTATATGTTGCCAACTTGTACCTGCCAAGCGCTTAGTACAGTGCTCTGCACACAGTAAGCATTCAATAAATACGATTGATTGATTGATTGATAAGGGTCTCTCAATTATGAGAGTGCTCAGGAGTGAGGAAAAACAGAGTGTCCGTGTATGTGAGGAGCAGCAGAATGGGGCAATTCTGGCACCCGAAAGTTCAACAGGCCTCTGAAAGTCCTAGATCTGGATTTGCAAGAGTCTCAGCCTCAATTTTGAGTTAATTTCTAAATCCTCATATCTGCAGAGGCTCCTCTTCCGCAAGACCCCAATAACAATATTCATCACTAATGAAGAGGAAGGAGACAACAGGTGCCCTCACCCAAAGAATCAATTAACCCCCTTTTCTGCTTTTCAGTTCTTGCAAGGGTGAAGAATTCTCCCAGGAGTTTGAGCAGCAAGGACATTTTCTATCATTCAGCCATCTCCCCACTAAATTCTGTTTTTACTTTGAGCTGTAAACATAAACTGTCTTGTCTTTCCTCCCTTGCAGGTGTGTTTTAAAATTCCCTTTTTGTGGTGAATCACTTTGAGTTCTCAAAATACTTCAAGAAAGAAAAACACATTTATGGGAGACGAGAGAAACTCCACAAAAAGAAGACGCCTGCATTGATCACACACTCCCTGTTGCCTCTTGCTTCCCATGGGAAACAATCTAATCTATGCACACTCTGGCTCTTTACCAGTTATCTCCAACCTGCACAAATTCGGGGATAAGCACTAGCCTTTAATGGTGGCACTTATATAATATTCCACTTGGCTGGGAAGTATATTCCAATAATCTATTTTCATTTTGTACCTCTATGCTGATCAGAAAGAAGAGCTCCTTTCATTCCTTCCAGTCTTCCTTAGGACTATACTGCTATTCTACCTGTTCAGATAAAGCGTATGCCAAATATAACCCAGCAAAAAACCTATGCATTTTGGTTGACAGGTCTATAATTTTTTTTTTGGAATACAAGTCGTATGAGGGGAGTGTCTGCTTAATGTCCAAAAACCTTATTCCATCTCCTCATCTTTTCCTTTAACAACAAAAAACCCCCAAACAAAAAACATTTCAGTGTAATTCTGTTTGCCTGATACAATTATCTAGGATTGAACCAAATACTAAAGGCATCTAGTGTACTGATAAGTTTAGCCCCATATGCAATAAATGTTTAATGAATACTATGCTTTAATCTAACAGACAAAAATGCTGTAGGAACCAAGTCCTATTCTTGAACAAACAGGCTTGTTGAGACCTGTTTAAAGACTGTCATGTAACCTCTGCGTTGGATTCCTCTCATCATTAGGAATCTTTACCTTCAGACCCAACCCAACAGACATCTGGGAAAAATGGATGGGACATCAGCTCAGCAGAAATAATGTCTAGGTCCTAAAAACTTAGTTTTTCTACAAAGCACATAAGTTTAGGGATTAACCCAAAATGAAGTCTTCCCAGAGGGTCATTCATAAACCAGGAAAACAATTTCTTACTAACAAGCCAACGCCCTTTTCTGATATGTACAGTCAGCTGTTTTGAAGTCATTGTTGAAGAATTTTGTGTCAAGAAGAATTGGTGTTATAGTGTCCCACTCTTTCAACCAACATTTCATTCTGTTGCAATGTAACTGCAAATTTCCAGAACAGTCCTCAATTCCACCATATCATTCTATCCAAAACATGAAATGAAAATCTGCATTATAGAAGAGCTGGCTGCATTCACAGATTTTTCTATCTCCAAGTCGACAGGCAATACCAGAAGCATTCAGTTACCTTTCACAAATTTGAGAAGCTTCTTGAAAAGATAACCTTCTACCTCTTGAAGGAACAAAAAACAACAGGGTGTGTCACTCTCACCTTGGATACTAGTCCCAGAGAACTGCAGACCTGCACAACTACTCTCGCTCTGTCTCAATAATAATCAAGGGAGGACAACATGAAGTGGCAAAGCCTCCCAGTTACAATGCTTCCACCTCATGCCTTCTTATAATCCATGGGCTGCTCCTAACCTTCCTGGAGCCACAATGCAATATATTCAACTCCTCACCCTCAGCTTCAAGGCTCTCCATCACCTCGCCCCCTCCTACCTCACCTCCTTTCTCTCCTTCTACAGCCCAGCCCGCACCCTCCGCTCCTCTGCCGCTAATCTCCTCACTGTGCCTCGTTCTCGCCTGTCCCGCCGTCGACCCAGGCCCACATCATCCCCCTGGCCTGGAATGCCTTCCCTCCGCACATCCGCCAAGCTAGCTCTCTTCCTCCCTTCAAAGCCCTACTGAGAGCTCACCTCCTCCAGGAGGCCTTCCCAGACTGAGCCCCCTCCTTCCTCTCCCCCTCCTCCCCCTCCCCATCCCCCCGCCTTACCTCCTTCCCCTCCCCACAGCACCTGTATATATGTATATATGTTTGTACGTATTTATTACTCTATTTTATTTGTACATATTTATTCTATTTATTTTATTAATATGTTTTGTTTTGTCTGTCTCCCCCTTCTTGACTGTGAGCCCGCTGTTGGGTGGGGACGATCTCTATATGTTGCCAACTAGTACTTCCCAAGTGCTTAGTACAGTGTTCTGCACACAGTAAGTGTTCAATAAATATGATTGAATGAATGAATGAATTCAACTAAAACCTAGCATGAGCCGGGTCCTCAAAATCGTTTTCATTAGCACATCAATTCACTATAATCTATGGAGAATCACATCCCTAGATAGGTCACTTTCAAATTTTAGAAACCAAAAGTCGTAGGGTTTTCGTGACATAGTGAGTTTGGGCGATGAAGCTTCATAAATGCCCAGAGAACTAAGGATGGGAAGAGAAGGTTCTAAACAATGAGAAGCTAACGAAAGCATGTTCCAGTCAGTTGGCTAAAATGAGGCTTAAGTGAATGTCGTTAACATTAGTCATATGCCTCATGCTCTTTTTATGCTCTTAGCAAAGAGGGGGAAATATTTATCTTAGAGAAGCACCATGATTGTGGAAATAAACAGAATTTAAGGTAAAAGAAATGATGTACTTTTTATCTACATGATACACAAGAAGTCCTGACCCACAGTTTTTCTATTTGCTAATTGTTTTAAATGAATAAAAGGGCTCTTAAATGGAGTTCCTCATAGTCATTTAGAAGTTCCTAACTGAAGTCTTCTGGGTAAGTAAACCTGGGCCTTTGCAGTGCTCTTTTAGGGGACTGGGACAAGTGGATTGGGCAAATGCATAACCACAGCCTACACCATCAAGACCTGAGACTGTTGTTCCAATCCTGTGTCTGCCCCCCAAAATGAGCCAAATGGAACCAGAGATCTGAGGGGAAAAAAAAGAAAGGAACTTCCAACAGCACCAAGGGTAAGACTTATTTTACCATACTATATGGTTCCTGATTTGCTCTTACTCAATAAGTAGTGCTTATTGCCACTGTGGGCAGAAATCCATGCAAAATACTTGGGAAAGTACAATACAATAGAACAGGTAGACCCAAATCCTGGCCATAAGGAGACTACAGTCTTAGTTTTAACTACCCCTTAGAAGAGACAATTGAGAGGTGAAAAACCCACAGATGAATTGAAGGGGAAGAAAAGAAGAGAAGCCTGGGGAATACATACAACATATCGGGGCAATTGTCTGGTTTCTCCAGAAGGCCACCCTCCATTACAAAGCGAAGAACTTGTTCATTAGACATGCCCTGATACGGCTGCTCTGCTAGTGTCGCAATCTCCCATAGGACAACTCCAAATGACCTAAAAGGACAGAGAAAAGACATTTAAAATGCAGACAATATTTAGTTCTTAAAGGTATACAGCAGTCATGTCTCATAACAATACTCTCCAACAATTTCTTCTTCATCTCAGAGTATTTGTTAAGCACTTCCTACTTGTCAAGTACTAGCCTAAGCACCGGGGTAGATTCAAGTTAGTCCATGTGGACACAATCTCTGTCCCACATGGGGCTCACAGTCCAGATAAAGGGGAAAACAGGAATTGAATTCATTCCCATTTTACAGTTGAGGAAACAAGCACAGAGAAAATAAATGACTTGCCCAAGGTTACACAGCAACCAACTGGCAGAGGCAGGATTAGAACCTAGGTCCTCAGACTCCCTAGACCATGCTCTTTCTAGTAGGTCATGCTCATTGTCAAGGCAGAACTGGAATACAGTACCCCAGTTAACTTAAGGATTCATTTCTCTTCTGCTAAGGAAAACTTAGGGCATCTTATACAGAAAATGATGGAGGAAAACATTCAATAATATTGCTCAACATTTGAGTTTGCCATTTCATTCCAATTTGAAGCAAAAATGAAAAGAGATGGGCGAAAAGTAATTTTCTCCCCAATCTGCTTAATTTCCAGTCCTGCCACAAGTTTAGAAATCTACAGACGGGTAACTTTCAACCATTTGGGAACTCTAGTTCATGGGACTTGATATTTTGTCCATTGAACTTTATCATCTTACCAAACATCCCAAAGATTTCTCCCAAGTAGCTTTACAAACAGAGGATAAAGTGATTACAAATACCCACTTTGTCTACAGCTTTTTGGAAAGAGTAGTCCCAAATATCCACAAAATTAATTCAAACATTCACTTCCAAAAAGTCACTGAGGTGTTTAGAATTTCTTAATATGATATTTTTGGCTGGTGTGTTTGCTAAAATAATTCTACTTTTTTCTTTCTCACAGTGATGCCCGGAAAAGGGCCACCATCAGTGGATTCATTGCTTACTGTGTGCAGATCACTGTGTGACGTGCTTGGGAGGGTGCAATATAACAGAGTTGCTAGACACATTCCCTAACCACAATGAGCTTAGAGTCTAGAGGGAGAGACAGACATTAATATAAGCTTTCTCAGTCTCTTTTCAATCCATCAACCAATTGTATATAGTGAGCACTTTTGCACGCTCCTCCTCCCACCCTCTGACAGTGGTGCTCCCTCAAGACTGAGTTCTGGATCCTTTTCTATTCTCCATTGACACACACTCCCTTGGAAACTTCATTCGCTCCCATGGCTTCAATTGTCATCTCTATTCAGATGACTCCCAAATTTATATCTCTGACCTCTCTTCTTCACTGCAATTTCACATTTCCTCCTGCCTTCAAGACACCTCAACGTGGATGTCCCACAGACACCTCAAACTTGACATGTCCTAAACAGAACTCCATTATCTTCCCACCTAAACCCAGTCCTCCCCAGGTCTTTCCTATCACTGTACACTATACCACTATCCTCCCGTTCTCACAAGCCCATAACCTTGGCACTGTCCTCATCTCTCTCATTCAACCCACAATTTCAAACTCACCAAATCCTGTCAGTTCTACCTGCACAATAGATCCAAAATTTATCCTTTCCTCTCCACCAGGTTGATCCAAGCACTTATTCTATCCTGGCTTGACTACCGCATCTCACTCATTGCTGACCTCCCAACTCCAGTCTATACTTCACTCTGTTGCACTATTTTTCTAAAAAAGTTCAGCCCATGTCTCCCCATTTCTCAAGACCCTCCAGTGGTTGCCCATCCACTTCTGCATCAAAAAGTACCTCCTTACCATTGTGTCTTTAAATCATTCAATCAGCTTGCCCCCTCATACATTACCTCACTGATCTCCTTACTACAGCCCAGCCCACACATTTCACTCTGCTAGACCCAGCTCACTAACTATGGTCTATTCTCATTTAACTCAACCCCGACCCTTTCCCATGTCCTCCCACTTACCTAAAATTCCCTCCTCCTCCATCTACATCAGACCACCACTCTCCCCACCTTCAAAGCCTTAAGGTCATATCTTCTCCAAGAGGCCTTCCCCAATTAAGCTCTCTTTTTCCCTTCTCCTTTGCCCCTCTGCATCATCTATGCACTGGGATCGGCAACCTTTGGGCATTTGATATCCACCCCATTCTCAACCTCACAGCACTTACGTACAAGCCTATAAATTATACATAATAGATTATTTATTGGTATTAATGTCTTCTCCTCTCTAGACTGAAGGCTCATTGTGGACAGGGAATGTGTCTGCCAGCTATGTTAATGATAATAATAATAATAATAATAATAATGATGGCATTTGCTAAGTGCTTACTAAGTGCCAAGCACCGTTCTAAGCTCTGGGGTAGATGCAAGGTAATCAGGTTGTCCCACATAGGGCTCACAATCTTAATTCCCATTTTACAGATGAGGAAACCACAGCCCAAAGAAGTTAAGTGGCTTGCCCAAAGGCACATGGCTGACAAGGGTGGAGCTGGGATTAGAACCCACAACCTCTGACTCCCAAGCCCGTGCTCTTTCCGCTAAGCCACACTGTTTCTCTGTTGTGCCACACTGTCACACTGTTGGACTGTACTCTCCCAAGCACTTGGTACAGAATTCTGTACACTGTATGCACTCACTGATGATGACAATGACAATATATAATAGATATGTACATAAGTGGGGCATTCTGGGAGAGATGTGTCCATAGCATGAAGATGACTCCACAGTATAAGAAAAGACAAGACATAAGTGGAACTATTCTATCAGCGAAAGAAGGCCACCTGATTTAAAGCACTGGTTAAAGGAACAATATTGTCCCTGAAAAGTGGCATAAACATTGTGTAATGCACTAAGTGGCATAGTTCAAAGATATGAGAATGGAGAACCAATCACTTCTAAAATGTCCTGAGGTTATTCTTTGACCAAGGCTCAA
Organism: Tachyglossus aculeatus; assembly: GCF_015852505.1. Taxonomy (NCBI): domain Eukaryota; kingdom Metazoa; phylum Chordata; class Mammalia; order Monotremata; family Tachyglossidae; genus Tachyglossus; species Tachyglossus aculeatus. Next base: position 91,682,180 of record NC_052070.1, on the reverse strand, counting down.
AACAGTAAAAATAGAAGTCATGTCATTTGTTGTACTGTACCACATTTCAAACATGGGGAAACCTTAGAGAGCTTCCAGCTATGGAGGCATGCTGCTTATGTGAACTTGCATGTTTTGGAATGCAGAGATTCCGTTCCAAAGTTAATAGGAGAAATTGATGCTTCCTTTCTCATTATTTTTAAAGAGATGTTTTGGAAACCAAGTACATAAACCTTTTTGGGACTCTTGTGTTCCCTCAAGACTATTCAATGGCCACCAGAGACTCAAAAGAATAACAGGATAGACTAGGGGGGCTGCAGAACTTAGGTCCCACTTTGCCTACAAGGTTTATACCGGTCAATTAGCTTCTGCTATAAATAAGTTTAAAGAAATTCATTTCCAAATGTAAATACATTTTTTGTAAAGTACAAGTTTGTATTTCAAAATATCCAAAATTTTCAAAGAGGACGCTGCTTTAAATTGAATGAATGAATGAAAAAACTTCAATTTGGAGGGGGAAGGAGGGAATGAGAATTAGAAGGGGAAATCAATTAATTAATTGTATTTGCTGAGTACTTGAGTGAAAAACACTGTACTGAGGGCTTGGGAGACCATAACAGAAACAAGAATCATGTTCCCTAATGTCAAGGGGTTTGCAATCTGATATATATTGCCCTTTAAACACAAGGATGATGTTACTGAAGGTGAATTTCCTCTATGGGTGGGTCTGTTGATGAAAAGGCTACTGCAGGACCCAGAGTTCCAAACACATTATGCATGTACAAAGACTTTCCCTTCAGCAAAATATTGAGGGAATCCGACAAGAAGAATTCACAAATAGAGGGAGTATGTGGAAGAACAAAGATTTAACAGGAACTAGTACACGTGTTCATGATGAAATAGCTGAATAAGTGATTGAATATAAAAATAGTACAATTGTATGTTAAGTGCTGTGGATAGGAACTGCAGAAGGGCTAAGGGTGACTGATGCAACTAGCGTGTTGATAATGTTGATAATAATTGTAATAATAAAGGCCCTTTCTATGTGCTACTGGGGTAAATACAACTGAACACAACCACTGTTCCACAAAGGACTCACAATCTACCACATCCCTATTTTACACATGAGGAAACAAAGGCCCAGAGAGAGTGAGTGATGGACTTGCTCAGGGTCACACGGTAAGGCAATAGAGGAGCTGGGATTCAAATGCAGGTCTCCTGACTCCCAGTTCGAATCTCTTTCTAATAGGATCAATCAAGGGATATTTCCTGGAGGAGGTGATGACTTAGGAGGGCTCTGAGGACTGTGTTCCAGCAGATTTGCATGCGTGAGGGAGGGAAATGGGGTGGAGAAGCGAAGTGAGTTTCACACCTGGTGAACAGCATGAGCAAGGAGTCAGAGGTGGTGGGGCCCGGAGCAGAGTAGCGATAGGTGAGCTCAATAAGCAGAACGAGGACAAACTAGGGAATAGTGGGGTAATGCAAGCCAAACTGTAAAACGGGGAGAGCTGGTGGAGAACCCTGAAGACAACTGAGATGAGTTCTTGTGTACTGCACTGGTGACTAATGGAGGTTTTTGAGGAGTGGAAAGATGAGTGGAAATACAAAGAGAAGTCCAAAGAGGGGACAAGAAGGGCACTTAAAAGGATGGCCAGAAGAGGAAGGGAAGAGAACTCTCATCTCTTTTAATACCTCTCTAACATCATCATTGCCTAGCCTCAAACACTGCAAAAGAGCATCTCCATTGCTGTAGTACTCAAGCAATCTAGACATTTGAAATGAGATGAAGTACTAATGAAACCCTATTGTTTGAACTTATTTGTTCTTATCAGTCCTATGCAACTGCACAGGGGAGTAGAAATGATGTCTAATATAAATCTTTCTTTGTCCCTGTTCAACAAGAGTTAAAGAGAATGTTACTGGAACCAGCTTCTGCGCTATTTACAGGCTCTCTCTTACTCTCATTTCTATCTACAAAAACAATATAACATATTTTGGCAGGTACAGGGGTCTCCCTCTTGGACAGGGTTATTTCATACCAGTTCTAGAGCTTGGCTTCATAGTGAAGTAACGATGTTTTGCTGTGTCATATTCAAATGGTATTTCGGATAGGCACCTGTCTCTCAAACCACGACTACATGTAGTCTGTGGTCTGCAAAAGGCTCATGAGGTTAAAACAAATCTGCCAGGTTACTATTTAAATAGTTTTTCTCTGCTGTCATCTAGACAGTTGGAAGTAAACAACTGCAATTTCCGTAACACACCAGGAATATGATCCCTTGTCAGGGGAGCCAAGAAACCATGTGATACTTCAGAAGGTCTGAGTGCCAGGATAGTGAACCTTTGGCCAAGACTGTCAATTACACTGCAGAACCTGAACACTTCACCACATCCTGGTGAGACAGGGGTTATAAAAAAGGTGCTATTTGGAATTATCTGAAGTCACACAAGTGATGAACTTCCTTCTATACCCCATGGAGTTCTTCATTATTAAAGAAGAAAAGTTCCATCCTATACTATCAGTGAGTCAGCAACAGAGAATGCCGAGCTGGAGGAGGGGAAAAAAAAACCCAACAGATGGGGTGAAAAGAAAATATGTTAACCAAGACACATAAGCTTTCTATGTCAACTTTTAAAAAGGGAGTTCAAGCTATGGAAGGCTTGAATCATTCTTTGTAAGTAAGGCCCAAGATATGAGCCCAGGACTTCTGAGAAGGATGACTGGGTGTTTTTCCATGGAAACCAAGTCACCTGGTGTGGATATGTGTGTGACATCTGGTAAAAATGGCTACTGCTTTAAAGAATTCTCGCATTCCCCCAAGCTTTATTTAAGGTTGCAAACCTAACATTCTTCCTTGGGCTGGATGTACCGCTAATAAGAGCCTTTCAAAAAGTAGCCCCCATAGGGAATCTGACCCCAAAGGGGGTCCTGCAAAAGTGGAAATGGGGTTAGGACAGAGCAAGAAAGGGAGAAGAAATCTTGGAAAACGGGGAAATCTGGGATTGAATAAATTTTCTTATTTCCCTTAATGATATTTATGTCAAAAAGAACTGCTGGAGTAGGTTTGTTGAAGACACATTTCATTACCAGACATCAGAGTGGGTTGTGAAGACTCCATCCTTAAGGGATTCAGGGGACATCCAGCGGACGGGCAGCAAGCCTTTACCTCCCTTTCGGTAGTAATCTGTCTCATAGATGTCTCTTGTCATGCCAAAATCTGTAAGGTAACAAGGGAGAATCTAGACACAAGGTTCAACGAATGTCCCCAGAGAGAAATGAATTTCATTGTGGGTAGAGAGCATGTCCATCAACTCTGTTATACTGTACTCTTCCAAGCACTTAGTATAGTGTTCTGCACACAGTAAGTGCTCAATAAATATGATTATTTACATAGCAAGCTTGTTGTGGATAGGGAACTTGTCTACCAACTCTGTTATACAGTTACACTGTACTCTCCTAAATGCTTAGAACAGTACTCAGCACATAGTAAACGCTCAATAAATATGATTAATTGATCGATTGGTTGGACACACGGCTATCATCTCCCATATCGAATCTGTCCATTAATTCTTTTAATACTGTTGGGAGACCAGAAGATAGATTATTAACATCATCTGGTAGGTGGGAAAGACAATTTCAAAGACTGGCTAAGGGGACTGGAGTCTGAAGTACACTTGCAAAACACTTGATCCTATTCATAACTGGAAATAATAATAATAAGAATAGTATTAAGGTATGTGCCAAGCACTGTTCTAAGTGCTGGGATAGATACAAGGTTATCAGGTTGTCCTATGTGGGGCTCTCGGTCTTAATCCCCATTTTACAGATGAGGCAACTAAGGCGCAGAGAAGTTAAGTGACTTGTCCAGTCACACAGCTGACAAGTGGCGGAACCGAGATTAGAATCCATGACCTCTGACTCCCAAGCCCGTGCTATTTCCAATAAGTCACACTGCTTCTTTAATCACTATTAGTAACTTAATCAGTGGTATTTATTAATTTCTTACTGTGTGCAAAGCACTGTAATCAATCAATTGAATTTATTGAGCGCTTACTGTGTGCAGAGCACTGTATTAAGCGCTTAAATGTACTAAGCATTTGAGAGAGAACAATACAACAGAGTTGGTAGACATGTTCCCTGCCCAAAACGAGCTCACACTCTATTAAGGCAAAAATATTTAGGATCAGGAGAAAATAGGAACCCAGCTAAAAAATTGAATTAAATCACAAAAAACATCTGTGGCCTCTAAATTAATCCAAAATTTAAGCAAATGAAAGAGAATGCTAAAGTTTCAACTGCAACAAAAATATATAGCAGCTCCCTTTACTATGAATCAGACTTATTTATATGAAAAAAAAGCTTTTGCTGAAAATACAGAGGAAAATAAAGTAAAAGTTTATATTTAATGTGTTCTTTAAACACTAATAGTAAATCATATTAGAGAAGTAGCATGGTGTAGTGGATAGAGTCCTGATCTGGGAGTCAGAAGGTCATGGGTTCTTATCCCAGCTCCTCCACTTGTCTGCTGTGTCACTATGGGCAAGTCACTTAATTTCTCTGTTCCTCAGTTCCCTCATCTGTAAAATGGGGATTTTGACTGTGAGCCCCCCATGGAACAACCTGATCACCTTGTAACCTCCCCAGCGCTTAGAACAGTGCTTTGCACATAGTAAGTACTTAATAAATCCCATCATGATTATTATTATTATATGCTAGATGGTTAAGGCTTAAACCTATGGAATAACTCACAGTTCATCTTCTAGTTTTTTTCAAAATAAAAGGCAGTCAATTGAAAGGAATCTCCTTCCATAGGGAAAACAAAATAGAAGTTTATATTTAATGTGTTCTCTAAACATTAATAGTAAATCATATTCTAGATGGTTTGGGCTTAAATTTTTGGAATAAATCCATGATTCATCTCCTTTATGACTAGTCTTTTCAGAATTAAAGGCATCAGTGGAAGGGAATCTCCTTCCACAGGATTAAATTCTCTGTGAAACAGTCAGAATTCCAGGGGAGGGAGAAAAATTAGATGGAGCCAGGAAATAACGGGAAAAGTGAATGAAACTAGCAGATGAAGGTGACCAAGGAATCTACACTGTAAGCTTGCTGTGGGCAAGGCATGTGTCTATTGTTTATTGTACTCTCCCAAGAGTTTAGAACAGTGTTCTGCACACAGTAATAGCTCAATAAATACAAATGATTGACTGACTGACAAGGAGTGAGAATGGGATTGATGCCACTGGATCCAAAGCTCCTGGGAGTCCACTGCGATAGCAGATACTCCTATTATTCTCTTCATTTTTTTCTCCCAAGGCATCTTAAGCCTCCTACCATCCTCATTCCATCCACGGATTCTTCAGGAAGCAACAAAATCACGTGGCAAATAATGTCACTTTATTATCTACTTTGTAGCCTGTCGGAGACTGGTCTTAAAAGGATAGGCACACCAAACTTTTTGCTTCATAATTTTTGGAATCCATTTATCTACATAATTTTGTGTTAGCTCACTTATTTAATTTGAAATATCTGTACAACAGCAAAGAAAAATTAAAGTGGAAACATTGCTCTGGGATATAATTATTTAGGAGAGCATCATGGCCTATTAGGAAAACAAAACATTTACAAACCAGAGCTATTGTAAAAAGAGGTTAAAAATGTTGTTTTCTTCCAGAAGAAATAAAACCAATAGATTGACAGACCATTTCCTAACTCATTATTTTAAAGTGAAATGCAAATCTTTCCAAGAAAGGGTTTTACACACCCAGAATACAAATATTTTTATGGACATATGAAGCATATCAAAGTGACTGCCTTGGCTTAAAATTGAAAAAAAAAAGCTTCTTACATGCTTTACCATACACACTTAAAAAGAAAACAAAAATGGTTTAGTTTACCCAAGGCATTTTAATTAGGTGGCAAACAAAAAAAACCAACTAGGTCTTGCTCGGAATAGAGTAATGAAGAGGAGAGAGATATTTTTACTATTTCAAGGTGCTGCCAAAGGTTGGGGAAAACAGTTTTGGGTTTGTTTTTTTAATGGTATTTGTTAAGCACTCACTATGTGCCAGGCACTTTTCTAAGCGCTGGGGTAGATATGAGGTAATCAGGTTGGACATAGGCCATGTCCTATATGGGGCTCACAGTCTTAATACCTGTTTTACAGATGAGGTAACTGAGGAACAGAGAAGTTAAATGACTTGCCCAAGGTCACACTGCAGACAAGTGGTGAAGCTGGGATTAGAAGCTAAGACCTTCTGACTCCCAGGCCTGTGCCGCATGCACTAAGTCACACTGATTTTCGGCTCTTTAAATGCCACCAAGATAACACGCACAGATTTGTCTTTAATATCCATTTTTCAAGACTCAGACTTTCTACCCAAGTTAAATAATTTAAAGAAATCTTAAAGATGACCATGAGTGTTGTACTAATAAAATGTCTCAGAAGAGAAAAAATGATTAAAAATTGGATTATAGACTGGGAAACTCACCCAAACATTAGCAGGATTTACATCTACTGTATACTTAAAATTCACTTAATTAAAACTTTAACTTGAGCACTAACATCTCCATGCTGCTAGGGCTACCCCAAGTGCCGTTTTGTGATACTCTGCCTAAAGAGACACTGAAAAGAATTACTACGTATGCAGCAATTAACATAACATATTTAAACATACTTACTGATCAGGTTAGAGGGAGAACAACAAACAAAAATAAATTAAAAAGCTGCTTTTGGATCCCATTTGTTTGAAGTGGGAAAGGGAAAGGGGACACACACCTCCAATTTTGACTGTGAAATCTTCAGCCACCATGCAATTCCTTGCGGCAAGATCTCGGTGGACAAACTTATTGGCATTGAGGTAGGCCATACCATCGGCAATCTCTCCAGCCATCTGAATCATCTTCTTTAAGGTCGGAGGGGCCTGGCCCGGATTATTCTGATTGAAATTAATAACATCTGAATGTGAGAAATTAGGGATTTGTACCCACCCGAAGCATGCAGTACGATTTTTCTCAATCCGATGCCACAAGTCAGTCTACTAGGAAATCAGGGATACTATGAAAGTAATATATCATTATGTAGACCAAAGCATCTGCTTAGTGGTAAAATCACGTGCACATTCTCTCTCACCACATCAATATCGGCTACAAAGAGAAACACCAATTAGCACTCCTTTATTCTAGCACTTTCCTATTTTGGGGAGTCACAAAAATGTTTAAAGTGAAACAAGTCATTTTTGGTATTCAGAATTCTATTTTTCTCAGATTCCCAGAAATACATGCCTATTTTAATCCAAAGGTTTACCACTTTCAAACTACAACAGGCAAGATGACTCTACAGATGGGTTTAAACATTTGTTATATCTCTGTAACTGCATTTGGGAAAACCCCATGGATGTCCCAAACAAATCTCAGACACATTCAACTATCGAATATGTTTAATTATCCATTCAGACCAATAGACATGCTTTTATGTGATTAGCCATTCTCTACACACCCACTTATACTTGGGCTTCTGATACTGCTGTATTTTTGTTCCTGTGCAGAAAATGATATTCTGTACAATTGCTTTATATTCAGTTTCTCTGCTCAAACAAGTGATGTTAGATTATTATTCTGTCCTAAAGCAGAATGATTCTTAACCTATTCGAGTCCACTGGAAATAGGCAGGGAGGGGGAATCCCATTTTTACCAAGCAAGACTACTATTTATACTACCCAAATGTTTTCACTTTGTAGATCAAAGGTAAAACAACTGTTTTGGTTCAGAAAAGGAAAAACACACAAATAATCAAGTAAATCTGTTGAATGGGTTTTTTTTTTAGTCAAGGGTCACTGTTGGGTCCAAATTGCACACTGCAAATTATTAAAGTTCTTGGGTCCAAAAATTGCCCGGTAACATGTACTCTGCAACTCTAGTGGAATGAGCTCAGATGGCTTCAATGGTATATATAACAAGGGAAAGGATCCCATGCCCCTAAAACAACCTAGGTCATGTTTCCCTGCACTGTTTCCTTGCAGTCCGCCAAAAGTGATGCCAGATTGGAAAGTTTGTGAGATTCTGCCCAAGTTTAGCATTGAAGAGACTTGAGAATCAATTCTCCAACTGCCCCCTGAGGGGTAAGGGGAATTTAACACTCGACTCGCATCTATTTTTCACAGAAAGGCATCATGGTTCCATTTTTTTTTATTACTTCAATTGGAAATGCCAAATCAAAAACCCGGTGTCTTGAAAACCCTCAAGTCTATTGTTTTAATAATATCCTTATATTATTTTCCTCTTGTTCCACGATATTTCTTTATAGATTTTGGGCATGATTAAACATGTAAATACATGCCCTGAGCACCCGACAGACTAACATTTAGCTTAAACCCAGAGTATTAGTAGTTGTGTTTAACGAAGAATGCTAATTCGTAATTGACATCACAAATAGAAAAGACACCATATGTGATCTGATTTTAGTAACTATAGGGTGGAAACACTGGGTGAACGTATTGGGATCAATTCCTCCTGGTAAAAAGAGATATATTATTCAAGGCAGAAAGAACCCCTTGGGCAAACTGTTTCAGTGACAACTCTGGTGAACACTACAACATGGAAAGTGGGTCACAACCAAAATGAGGGGAAAGTAAAACAGGGGCTCTGAAATGTTAGGAAATAGGCCTTGAATTTGTAGCCCAGATAATATGGATGTATGAAGAGAGAACATGGAAGAGAATGTTCTCCTTACAAACTCTCTCTTTACAAGGTCACAAATTCTTGTGATTCAAATGGATAAACCTTCACTATCCTTATTCGCACTGACTCCTTCCTGCATAGCAGGAGGGTGAGCTGTCACAGTCCACGATGAGGGTGGGGTGGGGGGTGGGGTGTGTGTGTGTGTGTGTGTGTGTGAGACAGAGAGAGAGAGACAGACAGACAGACAACTAAGAGAGAGGATAGAGAAAAGGAGAGGGAATGGGGGAAAGTGTCTCATGTCTTATCAGCACACAGAATACTTTGAAGGCTGGGCTTGACTAGGAGAAGGCTGGGGAAGCCTGGTTTCAGCACCAATTCTGCCTTCAGCCTAAAAGCAGGGCTTCTCTCTGGCAACTTAAGATAATCAATCAATCAATCAATGGTATTTATTGAGCGCTTACTGTGTGCCGAGCACTGTACTAAGCACTTGGGAAGTACAAGTTGGCAACATATGGAGACAGTCCCTACCCAACAGTGGGCTCACAGTCTAGAAGGGGGAGACAGAGAACAAAACCAAACATATTAACAAAATAAAATAAACAGAATAGATATGTACAAGTAAAATAAATAAATAGAGTAATAAATATGTACAAACATATATACATATATACAGGTGCTGTGGGGAAGGGAAGGAGGTAAGGCAGGGCGGATGGAGAGGGGGATGAGGGGGAGAGGAAGGAAGGGGCTCAGTCTGGGAAGGCCTCCTGGAGGAGAGGAGCTCTCAGTAGGGCCTTGAAGGGAGGAAGAGAGCTAGCTTGGTGGGTGTTGGGAGGGAGGGCATTCCAGGCCAGGGGGATGACGTGGGCCGGGGGTCGACGGCGGGACAGGTGAGAACGAGGCATGGTGAGGAGATTAGCGGCAGAGGAGCGGAGAGTGCGCGCTGGGCTGTGAACGCACCACAGACCAAAGAGTTGACTTTAGCTCTTAACATATATTTTTCCCATTAGATTGTAAGTGATCTTAGGGCAGGGATTGCTTCTTATTTCTCCTTGAAACAATCGGTGCTTTTTATTGAATGCTTTCTGTGGGCAGAACACCCAGAGCTTGGGAGAGTATAATACAATAAAGCTGGTCGACACACACCATGCCCAAAGGGAGTTCACGGCATAGAGGGGAAGAGGGACATTACAATTAACTAGGTATATTACATAAGTGCTGAGGGACTGAAAGTGGGGTGAATATCAAGTGCTTAAAGGATACAGAACCAAGCACATAGGCATACAGAAAGCAGAGGGAGTAGGGGAAATGGGGGCAAGGATCACTTCTTTCACTTCCCTCAGAATGTCCATCAAGTTCTTAACATAGTTTTCTACGCTTAGAAAGGTGCTCAGTAAGTACAGGTAATGATGGTGATGCTGGGAACGTTTCTGGATCGAACTGGTCAGGGTAATTAAAAACAAGGCACCATCCAGCACTAAAAATCATCCAGTTCAACGTGGTTTGAGTAGAAATGTGAAGATGCCTATGGCAGCTGGGGCTTGGCACCCTTCGGAGGGTGGGTGCAGAACCATTTTTAAAACACGTTCTCAGGTTGTAAGCTATTACCCCAGGGTGGGCTTGGTTACAGGCTGCTGCCCACTGGGTTGTTTTTCCTGGCCAGCAGATGCACATTTTAGGAGCAAAGCCTGTGTATGTTCACCCCCACCCAAGCCTCCCAGGCATTGCACGCACACAGCCTGGTACAAATATAGTGAAACCACAATGAACAATCCTTTGGTGCTAGATTCAAGGGAGTGGTAGGCTGTTACATTTTTTTTGAAGTGGCAAACAGGGAAATGCCTGTCAGAAGGAACAGTTAGTCTAGAAGAGACACTGGCCTAAGCTGCCATAAAGGCCCTGCTTGGCAGATGGCACAGGGAATAAAACATTTTAAGAAGCAGGAAGTTTCAAATGGAATCAGGATGGTAGGTATAGCCAAAGCCCAGCCTAACCAAATTAAAAAGCCAATGTAACATTTCCAATCAGTGATATTTACTGAGCACTCACTGTGCTTTAGAAGGTAAGCTTGTTGTGGGCAAGGAATGTGTCTTTTTCTTGTTATACTGTACTCTGCCAAGTGCTTAGTATAGTTCTCTAAACACAGTAAGTGCTCAATTAAATCCAACTCAATGAATGAAGCACTGTACTAAGCCCTTGGGAGAGTACAGTCCAACAGAGTTGGCCATCAACAGCCCAAATTTCACGTTGGTATCACTAACAAGCATTTACCTACTATTTTCTACTATCAGTTGTCCCCCAGTATATCCAAAAAGGTTGACTGGTATAGTTTTCCCATTTTCCAGCCACAACCAGCAGCAGACCTGATACCTAGGACTTTTTGCTCTTGCATCCACTAGTCTGCGCTTGCTAGTCCTGAACCACGCTAGCTCAGTGAAAACATGTAAGAAAAGGGTATCATTTAAAGGGGCAGGATTCTGTTTTCTACCTCAAACCACAAGTAAAATAACTCTAAACAAAAGATCAGACTTGATTGGAGCCCTCTAAAATAAAATTGGTCAATCTACCCATACGGTAATAGGAAGCTGTGCTATTATTATAAGGACATCATGAGATAAATAATACCACTTGCCTAGAAAAAAATAATGTACTTGTGAAACAACACAAAAGCATGTTTTTGAAAGGAAATAGATAAGACTTCATGAATAAACTTTCCAGCTTGTTTCTGGATGGGAAAAACACCATTTTTTACTGTATAGGAGATTTCTGAAGAAGGGATGACAAGGCAGTAAAATAAACACTGACCTCAGTATCCGGCCTCAGAGATCTGAGATAGCTTTTGAGATCTCCACGTGTCATCAATTCCATAATAACCAATGTGGGTTGACCTTGGGACACAACTCCAAGCAACCGTACCTTGAAGGGGAGAAGGGGACAATGACATTTAAAATCTAAAGGTCACACAGTATCCATATCCTCTGCTCAAATTACCTCTTGACTTACAAATGACAAGGATAAAGGTATTAGCTCGCTAGCTTTTGAAAAGGCAAAGACTCGGTCTGTTTGACTTGGTAAACACGATGGGCAATCGAATGTTCACTGATGATGAGAAATGAATACATTAAGATTATGGAACAACATGAAGATGGTGTATTAAACCAAAACATATGGGTGAAGGAGGGGTTGAGGAGATGACTGCCACAGACAGATTTTTCCCTGTTTTAGGTCATAATATCAACAAGCTACAAAAAATTTTCTTCTTACCACATGGTGACAATTGAACTCCTTCATCACTGAAGCCTCATTGAGAAATTCAATTCTTTCCCTCATACTGGCAGACTCATTGACTGTTTTGATGGCCACTCGAGTTTCAGGTTCATCCTTCACCACACCCTTAGCAATTCCTTCATACACCATCCCAAATGAACCCTGTCCTAGTTCTCGACACATGGTGATCTTCTCTCGAGGGACTTCCCACTCATCTGGAACATACACTAGAGATGGAGAAAAGGACGGCATCACAACTTGCAATGAGAATAAGGTAATGTAATTTGACCAGGATCGTTGTATTTATTGCAATCTAGAGGACATAGTAATGTCAGTAGAAATACTGTTATTCTGCCAGAAAACCTAAACCAGATGATCTTGAGGGGCAGGGCAAAAAGAAGAATAATTTCTTAAATGGAGCATTATTATTATGCTCCATTGGGTCAGTAGACCTCCACGTTTCTCAAATACTTATCACCTATGTGCATGGTAAGCATCACGGTGAGAATATCTATAAACTATAGAAACTCCTCGATCAGAGGCCAGAAGCATATGGTCCCCTTGAGATGTATTTTTCCTTTCTTCACACAGAACAACAATAGCAAGGAGAGAGAATCACCAAATGGCATATCCAGCCTTCTTCCACGTGGATGAAATCCAAAATGGTGGAAAACACCACACTGCCTTCTCCTCTTACAACCCACAATTCTCCCATAAAAAAAGAAAAGATTGAAGGAGAATCAACAATGGGCAAATAACCATGACAGATATTCAGAAGATGTTTTGGCCATAAGATAGTCACTGAAATACACCCATTACTGAATTAATCAACCTATTTATAGCTCTCACACAGGATCCCAGGGATAGCACAAGAGATTACAAAAGGACCATAAAGAGATGACTGACTGAACCTAACCATTACCAAACTGGGAGAGTGAGAGAGAATGACAGAGAGAGAGAAAGAGAGAGAAAGAAGGACTAGTAGACAGTTCTGACGAGGTTACTATTTGGCAGCTTGAGCTGATCAGGACTACTTGACCCAATACTTATGTTTTTTGGGGTCAGCTGATGCCAATCTAACTTTTAGGAAGTTGGTTGCCAAATCATCCAGTAAATTACAGACATCGTGCTAACCCAGAGTTCCATTCTTCCTAATCTGAATATTCCTGAAAGGGGACTCAGAGGTTGAAAAAAGCGATGGAGGATGGAGTCTGGGATGGCTGGCACTTTATGTTGGATCATTTCAATCTGAGCTGCCTTTGCTAAGTCTAGGCCAAAGCTGTTAGGCTAAGTAAACGTTCATGTAAGGTTATATCAGGAGACTACAATAAATTTTTCCATGATGTGTCTTTTCCCTATGCTTTGGAGAGATCATTGTCAGGGAATTAAGGGGCATCTTCCTCAAAACATGGATCTATTTGGATAGAGCACAATGTGATAAAAGAGGGAACAATTCTGGCACTGGCGTGGTGTTCATTAGGCGTGAGCTATAGCACTGTGAGCTATTGAAGCAGTGTGACCTAGTGGAAAGAGCATGGGCTGGAGTCAGAGAACCTGGGTTCTAAATGGGCTCCACCATTAATCTGCTTGTGACCTTGGGCAAGTCACTTAACTTCTCTGTGCCTCAGTTCCTTCAGCTTAATCCCTCAGGGGATTAAGACTGTGAGCCCTATATGGGACTGGGACTGTGCCCAACCTGATTATCTTGTATCTACCCGAGTGCTTAGTATAGTGCCTGGAACATAGTAAGCACTTAACAAATACTATAACACAAAACCCCCATGTTTTCCTTAAAGCAGGGGTTGGTAGGAATATTAACCTCAAATTACAAGAAAACTGAATGCCCAAGTGAGTAAGCAAAACTAAGGTTTTCCTCTTTTAGAAATTAATTATCTAGGATAATTAATAATTATCAATTTTCTAGCAATAATTAATCTTGCTAGAAAAAAATCAACTGAGTGCACCACAGTCCTAAGTACTGTATTTATATTTTAGTTGCAGCTAGAAATATATGTGACCAAAAACCTGACTGAATGTGTTTACATACCTTAATCTCAAACTCTCCTTTGCATAAATTCAACTAAGTGGTATACAGAAAATTAGAAATTTCACAATTACCTTGTGTACAATTCAGGATAATTTTCATATTTAGAAAATGCACACTGATTCTTGTTTACATACCATAATAAGAACTCTACTATAACTCACAATAAAAAAGAATAGGTTTCCCTTGTCAAACCAGGGGTTAAGTTCCTTAAAGTACCCATGGTTGGTAAAAAACTGTGGTTGGTAAAGCAAAAGGCTTCTCAAAGAAAGGGGTAATTTCAAATTGGTGAAATAAGATCTTTGTGGGTAGAGACTGTGCCTACCAAATCTGATGTATTGCTCTTTTCCAAGCGATTAGTACAGTACTTGGCACACAGTAAGCACTCAATAAATACCACTGATCAACTGATTCACGAAGATTTGTGGAAATAAAAATATACCTTATGTTTCAGGACTATTTCAAATAGGCAGTGTACTCATTTGGTACCTCTGACACTCAAGTCACAATGTTTGACTTTTGTAATATAAAATACAGAAAATATTTTGTCAGTGACCTTGATGTAACGGTCGACTTTAAACAGTTACAAAGAAGTTCCCTGTGTGATGTTAATGAAGTATTGATTAATGGAGAAACACTAATGTGTCCCAAGTGGCAAAGGTCAGCAGGTTTAAAATGACAGGGACTGCTATTCACAGCTGTGGAAAACCTTAGTTATTCAAACTGTATTCCTTGGTAGCCAGAATGATATTAAGTAAATTTAGTGTGTATTCTCAAAACCACATTTGGAAAGGGCCACAAGAAATTATGGCCTTGTGCAGCTTATCTCAAGAATCTCTGTTTTAAATTTAATATGTTTTTAATTGGCCATAAAACCTGATGTGAAAACTCATTTAAAAGATTAACTCTGAAACTGACAATCCCATTTCTGTGTCCCCATCGACTTCGATATTTATGAATTTAATTATCTGAAGTGAAAGCAACTTTTATGTGAAAACTCTGTAAAATTTAACTGGTAGCAATGAGGTACACCATGTCATCAGGATTTTCCCATTAAGGAAATACAGGGTGTTCTGAACAACAGCTCACATGCTGAACAGTTTGTAGTGAAGACGGCTTCATAAGAACTTCTGATTAGCAACCTCATTTAGCATTTCCTGAGGAAGGCTGATTTTGCTTACCAAGCTTGGCAAATAATGTAATGAGCTAGGTTTAAATCAATCAGTCCTTTATTAAGTACTTAGTGTGTGCAGAGGACTTTACTAAGCACTTAGGCGAGTAATAATAATAATTGTGGTATTTGCTGAGTGCTTACTGTGTGCCAGGCACTGTACTAAGCACTGGGGTGATTACAAGCAAATTGGGTTGGACACAGTCCCTGTCCCACATGGGGCTCACCCCCATTTTACAGAAGAGGTAACCGAGGCACAGAGAAGTGAAGTGATTTGCCCAAGGCCACATGGTAAACAAGTGGCGGAGAAGGGATTAGAACGCATAGCCTTCTGACTCTCAGTCCCTGCTCCATCCACTACACCATGCTGCTAGAGAGTTGGTAGATATGTTCCTTACCCATAATGAGTTTAAGTCCGTAGGTGGATACAGACATTACTGTAAATAAGTATATCACGAAGCTTACAGCATTCCAACCAGTTGTTAGATCTTTAAATTGGGCCCAGACACACTTTAATATCAGCCTTACTAGACACTTGCTGTCAAGTACCATTTAGGCTACAATGCAATTCAACCCTCTCTAATAAAATGTATTCTTTTTTAATGGCATTTATTAAGTGTTTACTACGTGCCAGGCACTACACTAAGCTTCGAGGTAGACACAACCTAATCAAGTAGGATATAGTCCACATCCCATATGGGGCTCACAGTCTTAATTCCCAGTTTTCAGATGAGGTAACTGAGGCATGGAGAAGATAAATGACCTAGGTCATGCAGCAGACAAGTAATGGAGCTGGAACTGGAACCCAGGTCCTCTGACTCCCACATCTGTTCTCTATCCACTAAGCCACACCGATTCTTTTCCTTCTATAGTGAAATCAAATCACCAATGGTAAACTTTCTTATTTTATTGAGATGCCCCAAAACATGCTCCACATTCACAGTCTAAATTATCAACTTCCATCTTCTGGGCTTTGTTTTACTCCCAAATAGACTGGCTTCTCCTCCGCCTCACATCATTCAAATGTGGTCTTGCACAGATACAGGAGGATGAACTACATGAACACTTGCAATCCCTCCCAAATATATGATTCTAGAGGTTTTACTCCCAAAAAGACTAGCTTCTCCTCTGCCTCACATCATTTAAGTGTGGTGTTTCCTGGCACATAGTAAGCATTTAACAAATACCACATTTATTATCCAGTGCAATTAGCTAGCCCTCCAGGGACAAAAATGGAATCCATTTTACTTGGGATCCATCTACCATATATTTTGTTCAATTTTCTATATCTTGCAGGGCAGCAAGTCCACCTTTAGAACCGTTCTTCAGAATTCTGAGAATGGACAGACATTGTGCCCTGATCCACTGTTTGCGCCTCACTTCACACTTCTTAACCAATCTTCTCATCAGCAAGAAGCTATTTCATTATGGATGATGGGAAATATGAAAAGGGCAAGCATTCAGTGAAATATACAGCCAGCTAAAACTAATCCAAACAAACAATTTTCATATTAGATATTTGCATTCTGGCAGCACAATTCCAAGTGTGAATTCGTTTAAGTTACTCATCTACTTTGGCTTATAGTGGATCCAGATTACTTCAGAGATCAAATAAAACTCAACCTTAATCTTCAAGGATCTCTATCATCTGAATGCAATTAGACACAAGATTCCCTGAGACTGTGAGCCCCATGTGGGAGAGAGACTATGTTCAACCTGTTTAACTTGTATTCACCCCAGTGCTTAGTACAGTGTTCGACACATAGTAAGCCCATGATAAATACCACAACTGACCATAACTGCCATTAGAAGAACACTTCCTTATATGTATAGAACATGCTCAGAACTGGTCAAGGCTTTCATACTAATTCACACTCTTTCCTTAACTTGGGGTAGGTCATGAGAACTTTGCTTCACACCACATGAAACTAAGTGTACTGGGAGCTATGAATTATTTCATTCAAAGATCTAGACATTCCATATTCATAGGTGTGGACATGTATTTGTTCACTACTTACCATCAGCAGCACTGAAGTACTCTGGATTTACAGATGCATACAATACACCATTGCCTAGTCTGTCACTGTTTCTGTAAAAAGGGAAAATGCATTAAAAAAAATCCAACAATTTTCACACCATTTTCAGTTAAACATTTTATTTGTTTTATTTGAATTCATTGGCCAGAGACAGGGAAGAGGGATTTAAGAATTAGGCAAGGACAGCAGGTGACTTAGAATAGCTCCAGTCATAGATTTAACACAAAACAAGCTTGCTCAAAAATCTCTTCAGCAAATCCCCAGAATTGGAGGTAACATAGTGTGATCACCAAATTGGGGCATGGGAGGGGAGAAGTTAGAAAAGGGGCAATTTGAAATGCTCAAACAAAGTTTATAAGTGTTTCGGGAGGGATAGTCCACTCTTCTTTTGATGAAAGGATTCAAAAGTTCTACATGGAGGGAGTTAAGGAATGGTGAGATTTAGCAATAACTTCAGAGCTTCTAAATTTCCCAATCTTATGAAGACCAGATGCATTTCTGAAGACACTTACTTGGTCTGGGCTTTCCAAGAATAAAACAAAAACAAAAGAACCCCATTTGTTTCTTTCCTTCAATTTAAATTAAAACAGTACATTCTGAAAGAGGGCAAGAATGTCAGGTGGGAAAAAAATGCCCGATCACTTGAATGCACTGGGCTCTATTTAAAAAGGGTGGGGCTTCTGAACATGGAGCTGGAATGCTTTTGCAACAATATCATGGGGAATTTGCAGCTGATTAATTATTTTTTCATTTGAAGGAGGGTGTATATGAAGATATTGTTTTAAAAATCAAGGATATTTTCCCTCTTTAAAGGCACTTAGTCAAGTCCTCAAAAATATTTCTGAAATCTTCCCTTGCCCTCTATTCCTCTGCAAAGGCAACTCAGCTTCCTAGCTACTGAGTTTAAATTCTGAAATCCTAAGGCTACATTACTTTCCATGAACACTCTTACCTTTTTTTGTTAAAAACATACAGCATTATAAGCAACCCTCCAACAATCAGCAATACTGCAATGGGGAGAGCAATCATCAAATGGAGGAAATTTTCATAGTCTGGTCCTGTGAAAACGAGGAAACAATGTTTGTTAAATGGCTTCAATGATTTGATCAGTTCATTGAATTTTATTATCTGGATCTATCTTCCCACCCAAAACCTGTTCTCTCTCTGACTTTCCTACTAATGTAGACAGAACCACCACTCTCTGGCATTATCCTCAACTCATCTTTCTCATTCAATCTGTCACAAAATCCTGTCAATTCTACCTTCACAACAACCATAGAATCCATTCTTTCCTCTCCATCCAAACTGCTACCATGCTGATCCAAGCACTCATCATTTCCCACACTGACTACTGTATCAACCTACTCAGTGACCTCCCTGCATTTTACCCCTCTACTCTCCAGGCTAAACTACACCCTGCTGTCCAAATCAATTTTTATGAAAAAACATTCAATCCATATCACTCTACTCCTGAAAAAGATCCAGTGGTTGCCTATCCACCTCCATATCGAGCAGAAACTCTTTACCCTCGGCTTTAAGGCACTCAATCTGTTCTCTCCCTCCTACTTAACCCCACTACAACCCAACCTGCATGTTTCACTCCTCTAATGCCAACTTAATCTCGTAACTCAATTTCATCGATCCCACCACCTTGCCCAGTCTCTCCCAGGCCTGGAATTCCCCTCTCCCTTCCTATCTGAAAGACTGCCACATCCCCACCTTCAAAACCCTCCTAAAATCACATTTTCTGCAAGAGGCCTTCCTCTGTATTGGCCTACCTTTCTGTGTTGAGTATCAACTTGGTTGTGTATCCTTTAAGCATTGTGACACTCACCCCAGCCCCCAAATATTTACATAAATGTTCTATATCTATTTCCCTTATTAATCAATTTAAGTGTCTGTCACCCCTGTAGACTGTAAGCTCTTGTGAGCAGGGCTCTTGTCTACTAACTCCATTGTATTATATTTTCCCAAGCACTTCCACAGTGCTCAGCACACAATAGGTGCTCAATTAATGACATGGATTTATGGATTCAATTTTTATACTAGAAAATACCCCACAAAAATCATAAAATGACTACAAATTAGGAATTCCATGAAGAAAACTGCACTAAAATATGGCAGAAGTGGTCAGAAAAATTTGCAAAGCAGGAATTTCAGTTGTTGAATAGTTGGACTGAACCAAAAATAGGTGTGAAGAAGTAATTCAATAGGTTTAAATGTGTACACAGGAGATGGAACTTGTGCTTGCAATTAACCAACCCATTAATGTTAACATTTTGGAAAAAATATATACTATGACTCTCTTGCTCCTTAGGATTATTCTGGCTTTGTGTTGTCTTAAAACAGAAGTTAGACAACAGAAATACAAATCCAAAACCAAACTGAATAAGGAAGGTCTAACAGGTTCCCTGCAACCTGACTTGAACCCAAGGTTTAACCTCCTATTCTTTCTATAAGATTTATGGTTCGCAGGTTATCCAATGGTGATTTTGACACAGGCAAGACAGTAAATTACAAATAGGGGGTTCAAAATAAAAATCATAGGGATTAGCTTTTTCTATTTACAAACTCCTAAACATATCTGCAGGTCAGGCAGCTAACTTTTTTTTGTCTTCTATGGATAATATTTTAGTTATCTGAATTCCTTATTCTTCTACACTGTTTTGCTTAGCACTTCTTTCCTGATGCCATGTTATAGGAGGAAAATGGAAAGACAAATTCATGAAAATGCAATAAAATTATAAAATATTTGGCTCAAAAAAGAAAATACTTGGTTATTAATTTAATTAAAGGCAACCATATAAAGGTATCTAAAAGGGGAATGGATTTCAACCAGTCTCCAACTCTTCTGAAGGACATCAAGTTGGAAAGAGCTTAAATGGCAGGAAGTGAGATTTGATCTGGAAAGAGGGGAGGATTTTTGACATTAAGGCATATGTAAAGATTCAACTTGCCTAAAGAGGGGCTAATGTATGCAAATTAAGGGTGTGTGTGTGTGTGTGTGTGTGTGTGTGTGTGTGTGTGTGTTCCTTGGTGCCATTTGTGCATTCATGAGATTAAACAAACCTGCTTTCCCTCTCTTTCCATTTCTATACAGGGCTCTATGAAAATTTGCCTAGAATTCTATCCATGTCTGTCTTTCTCATTTGGACTTTCTTTTGAAACTATCTTCTGTACACTGTTTACTGTACACTGCCTTTCTTATTGATGATGGTGATGGCATTTGTTAAGCGCTTACAATGTGCAAAGCACTGTTCTAAGTGCTGGGGGGGGATACAAGGTGATCAGGTTGTCCTACATGGGGCTCACAGTTTAAACCTCATTTTACAGATGAGGTAACTGAGGCACAGAGAAGTTAAGTGACTTACCCAAAGTCACACAGCTGACAAGTGGTGAAGTCGGGATTAGGACCCATGACCTCCCGCTCCCAAACCCAGGCTCTTTCCACTGAGCCACGCTGCTTCTCTTATTGGTCCTTGACTTTCAAATTCACAGTCTCTTGTGGAGAGAAGCCAGGGCCAGACACTGTTTGGAATCTAATGACTAAAGGGGAACATTTCCGTGAAATGCTGAGGGGTTTTACAGGTTCAGCTGTTTTGGTGGAATTCCATCTCAAAGTAGGGCTGGAATTCCATCTCAAAGAATTATGGATTGACATGCAACAGCCTAATTCATGAGCCTGGAAATCAGAGGACCTGTATTCTAATCCCTGGATGCTAACTGCTTGCTGTGTGACCTTGGGCAAGTCACTTAAATTCTGTGTGCTTCAGTTATCTCAGCTGTAAAATGGGGATTAATTATCCTTAATCAGTTCTAGCTACAGAGCAGACTAAAACCCAAAGACACATCAGCACAGAAGTGGCTCCTCCTTGAATATCTATCCAGATGTTCAGGATTTAGCCATGGGAAGACAAGTCAAACCATGCAATGGTTTAACATGTAATCTGAATCTAAACATAAACTCATTTTGACCATTCAATCTTTACCTTTGGCCTGCACATAGAAGGACACCGGCTCTGTCCAAGATCCATTTCCAGAAAGAGAGGTGGCTTGAACACGGGCAGAATAGTTTCCAGGGGGCAATCGGGTAAGCCTGGCCCCTCCAAATTTTCGATATTCTTGTCTGGAAATACATTCCCTATGTTCCTGAAGGAAACAAAAATGAGAAGTTTTCACTTCCTGGAAACATTTGTAATTCTCCAGCATATTCTCAGACCTCTTGCTTCTCATCTCATGGTTGTTTTGGCCCAATGGAGTGATACCCAATAAACTTGGCTTTGAAAATGAGCACTGAAACTTAATACCCAAAAAAGGGAGGGACAAGGTCTTCTTCAGCACCCTAACCCACTCACAGAACAGAACAGCCCTGCCACGCCTCCAAGGCAATTTCAAGGACGCTTTTTTTTTATTCAATTAAATAATCAACACCTCAAATTGGAATGAAAATTTACATAATCCCCCGCAACTTCAAGCTGTCTGCCTTTTTGCTTCCAGCCTAAATGATATTACTATTATGATGCCTCTGTTAGAGTATTAATTACTATGAAGAGTGTTAAGAGAAAGAATGTTAAGTGAAGTAGTTTATCCACAAGTAATATTCTAAAGTTCCTCAATATTTCCAAAACCTACAATATTGACCAAAACAATATATTTTTTTGAAGTAATTAAAAACTCAATAACCAGATAAAAATGTAAATATAAATACAATGAACTATTTTGTGAACATGTATAAAAACTGTGCTTATTTTAGTAAAGCACTACCTTTCCAATCTTATTCAGCAAAAAGGCATAATGAAGGTCCACAATCTGTATTAAATAGATGTCATTATCTAATGATAAATTGAAATGGGCTTTAGTCACAATACTCCAGTCAGTCAGAATACTTTAAGGGTACGGGATGGGAAGTGCTTAAACCTAGTTCAACTTCACAACTTTATCTTCAAGTGAGAAAGTACTAATAAAACATAGTTGTAATTGTGGGGGGTGATGATACCGATGGAAAGGCAAAACAAGAAAAAATACCATCTCTGCGTCACTCTCACCTCCATATGTTGTCCATATTTTATTTCATACATTAGAATAAGGCCATTAGGGTTTTCGGGTTCCATCCATTTCAAGTAAATGGTATTATCTTCCTTCCTGCCTTCCCAAGTTACCGGCCCTGGAATGTTATCTGCTCCTTCTGCAAGAAAGGACAAAAAGAAACAAATCAAACTCAATTCCAGTTAGCCTAAACCGGGGCAAACAGTAGGCTAAGGTGGGAAGGGAAAGAAGGGAGTATCCCTAATAAATTTCTTCCAAAATCCCACAGACTAATAACAGCTGATATCCCCGTTGAGTGAAGCACCTGTATCCAGAAGTGAGCCGCTACTGATGTCATAGCTACCAAAAGCCAACTAATGTATAGTACAGCTTGAAAATCTTGGTAGCTAAAGTTACTTCTTCTCCCTTTGCATCATAGTCTCCAAGAGGAGCACAGTACATGAAAGTCATCAGATAGAACAGCTGCAGAAATGGTACGGAGCAACAGCGGGAGTAAGTGTCAGGTCCCTGAGGTATTTAATAAAGATGACTTAGCAGTCTCTAAGAGCAAATTACAACAGGTATGAATTTTGCCCATGTACAGAGAGGGTGACATCATTCTCACTGAAACTTGTTCCTTGAGACCTGACCAAGTTATATACAAGTTATATATCAGTTATATACCGCAACCCGGTTTGGTGAACTTACTGTTTAACAATGTAACAGTCCTTGTCCCTTCACTTTCCCATTGAGAATATCCCAAGCTTTGCAGTGTCACACAGAGGGCAGGGAATGTGTCTGTTTATTGCTATACTGTACTATCCCAAGCACTTAGTAAAGTGCTCTGCACACAGTAAGCACTCAATAAATACAACTGGCTGACAACTTTAAATATAGACTTTATAAGGGTAACCCTCCCAGATATCATCATCATCATCATCATCCATGGTAATTATCAAGTACTTACTGCATGGAGCTCACTGTACTAAGCACTTGGGAGAGCACAATACAACTTGGTTTGTAGGCACATTGTCTGCCCCACAATAGGCTTACAGTCTAGAGGGCTTTGCAGATTTCCCTTGCAGATTGATGCCCTTGGCTTTTTCCGGTTCTGACTCCCAGTGACAGCTTCCAAGAATTGGGTGGGGCGTTAATCTTCGGTGTTCAGTTGTTAACCAGTTGGATCCTCTTTCAGTCAATCAATCAATCATATTTATTGAGTGCTTACTGTGTGCAGGGCATTGTGCTTGAGAGAGTACAACACAACAGACAAATTCCCTGCTCACAATGAGCTTACAGTCTAGAGGGGGAGACAGACATTAATACAAATAAATAGATTATAAATATGAACATAAGTGCGGTAGGGCTGGGATGGTGAATAAAGGGAGCAAGTCAGGGCAACACAGAAGGGAGTGGGAAAAGAGGAAATGAGGGCTTAGTCAGGGAAGGCCTCTTGGAGGAGATGTGCCTTCAATAAGGCTTTGAAGGTGGGAAGAGTAACTGTTTGTCAGATAAGAAAAGGGAGGGCATTCCAGGCCAGAGGCGGATATGAATAAGGGGTCGGTGGCAGGATAGATGAAATAGTGGTACAGTGACTAATAACTGTGTAACTCAGGTCAGGAAGAACTGAAAATTTTGTCTGCTACTGAGGAACAAATGGCTGCAGTATACTGGATCCTGAAGCTGTCCTCTGAAAACCCTTATTAAGCTGTCTCCCCATCTAGACTGTAAGGTTATTGAGGGCAGGGAACATGTCTACCAATTCAGTTGTATTGATTTGTTTGTTTTATGGTCATTTTTAAGGGTTTACTATGTGTTAAACACTGTTCTAAGCACTGGAGTAGGTACAAGTTAATAAGGTCGGAAACAATCCCTGTCCTGAATGGGGGTTCACAGTTTTAAGTAAGAGAGAGAACCGGTACCGAATCCCTATTTCACACTTGAGAAGTTAAGTGACTTGCCTGAGGTTCCACAGCAAGCAACTGGCAGAGCTGGAATTAGAACCCAGGTCCTCAACTCCCTGGCCTGTGCTCTTTCCGCTAGGCCGTGCCGTTTCTCAAGCATTTATACATTGGTACTCTCTCAAGTGCTTAGCACAGTCCTCTGCATACAGTAAGTGCTCAGTAAATATTGATTGACTGATTTAGGGACCAGTATCCAGTAGACATTTATGAGGCTTAAATCTCCAGCCATTTAGGGCATCCTTTTGGCAGAGTTAAATGGAATCCCAAAAGCTTACACAAAGCACGACCTGCTGTTCATCTGTCTTAAAAAGGCATCAGAAACATTTCCTTGACATAAGCCATTGGAGTCACAGGATAGAAGCAGAGAATAATAGCACCAGGATGGTACAGTACTAAGTGCTTGGGAGAGTACTATCCAACATAATTAGCAGATACTTTCCCTGCCCATAAGGAGCTTACAGTCTGGAGGGGGAGACAGACATTAATATGAATGTATAATTCATAATATATAATTTAAAGATATGTTCGTAAGTGCTATGGGGCTGGGGACGGAGTGAATATCAAATGTCCAGAGGTCACAGATCCAAGTGCATAAACAACACAGAAAGGAGAGTGAGCCAGGGAAAAGGGAGAGGGCTTAATCAGGGAAGGCCTCTTAGAGGAGATGTGACCTTAGTAGTGCTTTGAAGGCGGAGAGAGTGGTGGTCTGGCATAGATGGATGGGGAGGGGGTTCCTGGGGAGGGGGTTCCAGGCTAGGGGGGAGGACATGTGAAAGGGGTCGGCAGCTAGATAGATGAGATCAGGGCACAGTGAGTAAGCTGGCACTAGAGCAGTGGAGTGTGCAGACTGGGTTGTAATAGGTTAGTGAGGTGAGGTAGGATGGAGTGAGTTGCTTGAGTCCTTTGGAGCCTAGGGTAAGGAGTTTCTGTTTGATGTAGTGGTGGATGGGCAGCCACTGGAGGCTCTTGAGGAGTGGGGAGACATGAACCGAATGTTTTCATTGATAACTGATCCGGGCAGTAGAGTGATGTATGGATTGGAGTGGGTAGAGACAATAGGCAGGGAGGTCAGCAAGGAGGCAGATGCAGTAGTCAAGGTGAGATTTGGATAAGTGCTTGGATCAGCAGAGGCAGTATGCCTGGAAAGGAAAGGGGTGATTTTAACATTGTTACGAAGGTAGAACTGGCAGGATTTGGTGACAGAATGAATACGTGGGTGGAGTAAGAGAGATGGGACGAGGACAATGCCATAGTTACAGGCTTGTGAGATAGGGAGGAATGTGGTGCTGTCTACAGTAATGGGAAAGACAAGGGGAGGACAGGGAGATGAGTTCAGTTTTGGACATATTTAATTTGAGGTTTTGGCAGGACATCCAAGTAGATATGTCTTTAAGGCAGGAGGAAATGAGAGATTGCAGTAAAAGAGAGAGAGATCAGGGCTGGAGATGTAGATTTGGAAATCAACTACATAGAGATGGTTATTGAAGCCGTGGGGTCAAATGAGTTCTCCAAGGAAGTGGGTGTAGACGGAGAATAGAAAGGGACCTAGAACTGAAGCTTGAGGGACCCCCCCTACTGTCAGTGGGTGAGAGGCAGAGGAAGAGCCAGAAAAAGAGACTGAGAAGGAGCAGTCAGAGAGATACAAGGAGAACCAAGACACGACAGTGGCAGTGAATCCAAGCTTGGATAAAATTTCAAGATAGGGTTGTTCTTCAGTGTCAAAGGCAGCTGAGAGGTCTAGGAGGACGAGGATGGAGTACAGCCCATCAGAATTGGCAAGAAGAAGGTCATTGGTTCCCTTAAAGAAAGCTGTTTTTGTGGAGTGAATGGGGTGGAAGCCAGACTGGAGTGGATCTAAGAGAAAATTGGAGGAGAGGAAGTGGAGACAGCAGTTGTAAACAATTCTCTCTCGACATCTGGAGAGAAATGGTAGGAGGTAGATGGGGAAGTAACTGGAGGGAGCCAGGAGGTCAAGGAGGAATAATTAAACCATCAAGAAGAGATGGGTGTGTATTCCTTCCTTAAAGATCTCCAGGAATGGAGTCTCAATCTTCCTTGGCTGCCTATTCCAGTGTTCTCCCCCTTATTGCCTTATGTCCATCACTACTTTAACTTAAGATTGTTTAGACTCCTTTGGCTCTCAGTGGATATAGAGGACAACCTGTCAGTGTCGTCCCAACAAAACAATATTCCCTCCTTGATGGCACTGCCACTTACCCTTCCAATAATAATACTAATACAATTGTTTCATATGTTAAGCTCTTGATATATGTCAAACACTGTACTAAGCACTGGGATAGGTACAAGTTAATCAAGTTGGCCACAATCCCTGATCCACACAAGGCTCCCAGTCCAAACAAGAGAGAAGCCTGGTACTTAGTCCCCATTTTACAGAGGAGGAAACCGAGGCAGAGAAGTTAAGTGACTTACCCAAGGCCACACAGCAGGAAAGTGGAAGAGCCAGGATTAGAATCCAGGTCTCCTGACTTCGAGGCCCATGTTCTTTCTCCCAAGCCACCCCAATTCCTTTGACCTGTCCTCACAGGATTTAATCACTTTTGTCATTCTCCCCATGACCCTATCCAATTTGTCTGCCTCATTTGAAAGTGTGGTGAGCAAAAGTTTAAATGCTAAAAAGATTTGGTCAGTGAGGACAGATTGCTTCCTCCACCTTGCATGTCATACTCCTTAGCTATAAGGAAACAGTGATGGGGAAATGAGTTCTGCTGCCACTGGCAGCCGGTCGCAAGAGTAACAGTTGGAGAAACAAGTAAGACACAAAAAAGAGTGGTAGATCAGGGAGATCGTTCATACCTGCAGGCATGGTTCTTGCAAAGACAAAGTTGGAAGCACTGCAGCCCAAACTCTCAGCTTCGTGGTTGCAGCTATGGATGTCGATGCGGTATAAAGTGAAAGGCCTCAGGTGGGAGATCAAAGTCCTCTCTCTATTGTCCACTTTGCTCTCATAGAATGGGTACTCTGACTCACTCTCCTCCGTGTCCGATACATTTGTGAAATGATCTACTGCTGTGGCGTTTCTGTTCCTACTGGGAAGAGTGGCATTTGCAATCTGAAAGACGTCTCTCCGCTTTCGTTCTGGAGGTCTGCCGAGAGAAACAGAAGGCCAGTCTTAGACAACAATTTCTACTCCTTGGTTTGTTTGTTTTTTTTTCCAAAAAGATGTAGAAAATACAATTTTGAAAGGACACATGAAAAGAAGAAGAAACTGAAATTAGGGAAAACCTTTCCATTAGAATAAAGATGAAGAATGTCATTGCTGTATCCATATCAACAGTATTAGAGGGTTGCCTACTCTATCCAGAGCACAACACAAAGTGACACTAAGCACTGTAGAAATGCAATATAGCAGGAAACATTCAGTCCCTGTTCCCAAGGAACTAACCACCCCATGGTGAAGGTGGTAAACAAATCTGAAGAATGAATGAATCAATCGATCTTATTTTCTAAGTGCTTAGTGTGTGCACAACACAGTAATAAGAGCTTGGGAGAGTTGGCAGAAGTGCTCCCTGCTCACAGTGAGCTTGCAGTCTAGAGGGGGAGACAGGCAATATGAATAAATAAATTCCAAATATACACATAAAGTGCTGTGGGGCTGAGGGAGGGGTGAATAAAAAGCTGCAAATCCAAGTGCAAGGGCAAAGCAGAAGCGAGTGGGAGAAGAGGAAATGAGTGCTCAAGTTGGTGAAGGCCTCTTGGAGGAGATGTGCTTTTAATAAAGGTGAATACAACCCCTGCAAACCAACAGAACAAAAAACAGATCTTTGTATTCTTAAACTAACAAATTATGGACACAAATAGTTTCACTGTTGTCCAACATACATTCTGCCAGCACTAAGACAACCAAACAATAGCTGAAGGTCAACTCTACTACGAAATCACTGACCACTGGACATTTGATCCCCAAGGCACTTATGTATATATCTTCAAATTACAAATTGTAAATTGTTTATTCATATCAACGTCTGTTTCCTCCTCTAGACTGTAGGCTCACTATGGGCAGGGAATGTGTATGCTAATTGGTGTACTGTAATATACCAAGAGCTTAGTACAGTGCTCTGAACATAGTAAGTGCTCAATACTAATGATTTATTGATCAAATCAATAGCCGGTACATCAACTTTAACTTCATGTTGAATTTGAGCATCACTGCCACCTGATTCAAGGGTTCAAAATTCCATCAGATCACAAAATAAGAGGAAGTGCAGAAGTACCTTAGGAAGAGGAGATCAAGCCCCCAAATGGAGTAGGTTTGAAATAAGAGGGAAGTCAAACAGGCAACAATCAAATTATTCCCAATTGGGTTACAGACAATTAATATCCGATCCAATTATAGAGGCCAAATATAAAACTAGAAAACATCCTCTTGGATTTTTGTAAAAAACAGGTGAGGGAAAAGAAAAAAAAATCCCCCAAATAAAGAGCACATCCAACTACAACAGGATAAGCTGCTAAGTTAAGAGTGGACATTAAAAAGCTGAAAGATGGAACCAACTCATCATTGCTTTTTTTGGGATTTGTAAAAGTTTACCTTTGGCTCCAAAATATTGGAAAAAAAGGGGGCTGGGGAGAGGAAGGATGAAAATTACCTACAACAAATAAAACAAACACAACGAATTAGGGTGAAATAGACCATTTTATTTGCACAGAAGGGGAGAGGGTTGCAGTGGGGAGAGAGAGACAGAAAGAAAGAGAGGTTAATCAAAAGGGAAGTAAAGAAGACCAAGGGGCTGATTCAAAAATCAATTATTTCTACTGGGTGGTTTCTGGCAGTATTGGAACAACCAATGAGGGTTGAGAGGTGGAAGGAAATTGTACCTGGGAAACAAAGTTAACAGCCAAAGAAAACGGGGCAACACATGAAATCCATCAACTTTCCGGGCAGGGAAAGCAGGAGAGGAAATAAAAAGCAGCCGACCAGGGAAAGATAATTTTAAAATGGGAGAGGAGGAGGAAATCCCTGGAGAGTTATTTATTTATTTGTCCAACTGACAATAAGCCTGCGTCTCGTCGAGTCTCATCTGGCCGTTTGGAAAAAAAGGAGGGAATGGGAAAGAGGAGAGGATGATTCACCATTCTGCTGTCCATACAGATTCAGCAGCAGAAACTGTTTTCGTTCCCTGCCTTTGTGCTGTGAACTACTAGGTCCCCTCAGAAATCACAAATAGGCCAGGGCAGAATGATGTCACAGTACAGATGTGCTCAATTCTACAGGATCGGGGGGAAGGCATGGTCAAAGTTTTATGCACTTTATTCTCTTTCTATTTTTCTTCTAAAACCCACAAAAAAGAACTATAGTGACAAAATAGAAACATAATATATTAGTAATTAGGCTTGTATTGGCAAGTGAAATGATTTCCCACCTACCTTTCCTCAGAAAAACAACATAAAAAATGGATAACTATCTACAAGTTATGAACTGCTTAGATTTATCTCATGGAGAAATCTCACTATAAGCTATAGTTAATTTATATAAGGTAACGTTTGACAGTCACAGAATTCATAAAGTCACTTAGCAGCTTAACTGTGTTTAAGTCTGCTAATTTTGTGTAGTATGTATCTGCTACTCTTGATATAACATCAAGAGGGAAAACATTTATTGTGAGAGGAAGCAGAACGGAGAAAAACTGTACAACTTCCATATTATTTTTTACAAGCTTGTCGTGCTCTATTTCCAAATAGTGCTAGCTACAGTAAAAAGTTTTGCTAATCTTCCACTTTCCCTGTGGGAAATGGTCTATTTCACAAAATTCGGGAACATTTCTGAAGGCAAAATTAAATGTTTAAAAAGGCCAACATCCTCCTTCAGAAGGTGCTAAGTCAGAAAACGGAAACTTTCCTTTTATGATTCAATCTCATTTGGTCACGAGGACCATACCTTACTTCCACAATGTTACAACTTTCATACTCTTTAGATTATAAGACAAAAATTAGGAGATGGACTTTTTTTCTCCTTTTGCATTCCCATTTCTATGACAGAATACAGCACTGCACCAGGTCTCCTTCCTCCCCACGATCATGGCAGGAAGGCTCCATACTCCACAGTGTGGAGGGTAAGCAGAGCCTGATTTTCCAGATTTTTGTATATTGTAATGATTGGGGCAGGTTTTCCTCAAGGACTGTTTCCTGGAACAGTGAGATTCCCAGGAACTACCCACTATGAGTACTGTTTAGATGACCTATTTATTACTCTCAGCATTTACATTCTTGCTACATTCATCATCTTAACCCCTCTTAGATAGTCAGTCCAATGTTGAGCTGGAGTTCACGTCTTAAATTTGATCTGCTTGCATTTACCCGGGATCTTACAAAAGTGCTTTTCAAAAAATAAGCACTTGACACATTTACAATAATGACAATGATATAATTTTCTAATTCCTTGATGAATATAACTCGACTCATGACAAAGATTATACACCCTAGCACACATTTATAAGCTTACTCCACTCCCAGGCATTGAAGGAGTCTGGCTTTTCACTGAGTGAGCCTGGCTTTAGTTTTCCTTACGGAGAGAGAAACTGTACAGCATACAGCACCAGGGAGCCCACCAATGTGGCTGGAAATTGCCATGACTGACATTACCTACAATAGCTATGGCAAACTGACATCCGCTTGCACGCGCGCGTGTGTGTGTGTGCGCGTATGTGTGTGTGTACCACAGAAACTGCACAAATGGGCACCTATACAAATCCCATCTAATACCTAAAATCTCTACGATATAAAAGAAATCATGGTATTTGTTAAGCACTTTACTATGTGCCAGGCACTGTACTAAGCACTGGGATGGATGCAAGCAAATTGGGTTGGACACAGTCCCTGTCCCATATGGGGTTCACAATCTCAATCCCCATTTTACAGATGAGGAAACTGAGGCCCAGAGAAGTGAGTTGACCTGCCCAAGGTCACACAGCAGACAAATAATGGAGCTGGGATTAGAACCCATGACCTTCTGACTACCAGGCCTGTGCTTTATCCACTATGCCACGCCACCTCATTCTGCAGAAATGACATAATATAAGCAGGGATGGACAATTATATCCTGTTCTCTAATAATGACAATAATAATTATGGTACTTGTTAAGTGTTTACTATGTCCCAGGCACTGTACTAAGTGCTGGAGTGGATTCAAGCAAATCAGGTTGGACACAGTCCCTGTGGGACAGTCTCAATCCCCATTTTATAGATGAAGTAACATCATCAATCGTATTTATTGAGCACTTACTGTGTGCAGAGCACTGTACTAAGCGCTTGGGAAGTACAAGTTGGCAACACATAGAGACAGTCCCTATGTAACAGGCACAGAGAAGTGAAGTGACTTGCCCAAGGTCACAGAGCACACAAGTAGTGGAGCCAGGATTAGAAACCATGACCTTCTGACTCCCAAGCCCACACTCTCTCCACTACACCACGGTGCTTCTCTATAATTAATTCATTCAATCAATCATATTTATTGAGCACTGCACTGTACTAAGCACTTGGAAAGTACAAATCAGTAGTAAAGAGAGAGAGACAATCCCTGCCCACACCGGGCTTAATGTGAGGGTGGCTTTCTAAAAAGCCCAGTGTTAACGAAAACTCATTTCGTGGAAGTACTCGTTCAAAAGATGTGCCCATGCACTCCTGTAAATACACAAAAAAGTTTCTTTGGCTCGCATCACTCAAACATATACGCTGAAAACACAGATTTTAGCAGAACTGAGTGAATTCTAGCCCTTGACCTGCATATTGGCTTTTTTTTTTTTTTGCTCTGGGCTGGCCCACAGCCACGGACAGAAGACAGTGGAATGGGAAAGAGGTAGGGTGGGAAGGGACTGTTTTGAATTTCGAATTAAAGAATCCAAGCAACTGTGGATATAATTAGAAACCTTACACACCACTAGTCTCAGGACTATGGTGTGCATGGAGGTTGTTACATATAGTCTCAGTTGAGGAAGAGGCCATCAAGGGCAGAAGCAACTGGTTCAAAGCTTTCTTGCTACATCTTGGCAAGATGTACTGTACCTGACATAAAGATGTCAACAGGTTGAGAAAAACCAGTGAGTTTGTAGACATCTTGACATTTCTCCAGGTTCTAAGACTCCCAATACTGATCAAATCCATCAATCCATCATATTTATTGAGCATTTACTGTGCCCAGGGCATTGTACTAGGTGCTTGGGAGAGTACAACACAGCAAAATAACAGTCACATTCCCTGCCCACAATGAGCTTAGAGTCCAGAGGGGGAGACAGGCATTAATATAAGTAAATAAATTATGGATATGTATATAAGTGCTGTGGGGCTGTGGGTGGCCATTAAAGGGAGAAAGTCTGGGCAATACAGAAAGAAGTGGGAAAAGAGGAAATGAGGGCTTAGTCAGGGAAGGCCTCTTGCCTTCAATAAGGCTTTGAAGGTAGGAAGAGTAATTGTCTGTTGGATATGAAAAGGAAGGGTGTTCCAGGCCAGAGGCAGAATGTGGGTGAGAGGTTGGCAACAGACGAGATCAAGGTACAAAGAGTGGGGTGGTATTAGAAGACAGAAGATAGAAGGCTGGGTAGTAGTAGAAGAGTAGCAAGATGAGGTGGGGGGACGGGGCGAGGTGATTGAGTGCTTTAAAGCCGATGAATGAGGAGTTTCTGTTTGATGCAGAGTGGATGGACATCTGTCTGATGCTGAAGGTTCTTGAGGAGAGGGGAAACAAGCACTGAACGTTTTTGTAGAAAAGTGATCTGGGCAGCAGAGTGAACTATGGACTGTAAAGGGAAGAGACAGGACACGGAGTAAGGAAGGAGGCTGATACAGTAATCAAAGCTGGATAGGATAAATGCTTCAATTAACATAGTAGGAGCTTGGATGGAGAGGAAAGGGCACATTTTAATGAGGTCTTTATGTTTGAACTGACAGGATTTACTGGTAAGACTGAAAATGTGCGTTGAATGAGAGAGTGGAGTCAAGGAAAATGGCAAGGTTATGAGCTTGTGAGATATGAAGAATGGTAGTGCTGTCTATAGTGATAGTAAAGTTAGGGAGAGGACAGGGTTTGAGTGGGTAGATAAGGAATTCTGTTTTGGACTTATTAAGTTTGAGGTGATGGCAGGACATCCAAGTAGATATATCTTGAAAGCAGGAGGAAAGGAGAGACTGCAGGGAAGGAGAGAGGTCAGGGCTGGAGATGCAGATTTGGGAATCAACTACATAGAGATGGTTACTGAAGCCACAGGAGTGAAAAAGTTCTCCCAGGGAGTGGGTTTAGATGGAGAATAGAAGAGGACCCAGAACTGAACCTTGAGGAACACCTACAGTTAGGGGTTGGAAGCAGAGGAGGAACCCACAAAAGAGACTAAGAATGAGCAGCCAGAGAGAGAGACAGGAGGGGAACCAGGAGAGGACAGTGTCGGTGAAGCTTGAGGTTGGATAACCTTTTCAGGAGAAGGGGTTGGTTGACAGTGTCGAAAGCCACTTAAAGATTATGAAAGATTAGGATGGAGTAGGGACTGTTGGATTTGGCAAGAAAGAGATCATTTATGACCTTTTAGAGGGTGGTTTCTGTGGAATGAAGGGTATGGAAGCCAGACTGGAGGAGAAGAAATTGAGACAGTAGCTGTAGACAACTCATTCAAGGAGTTTGGAGAGGGATGGTAGGAGGGAGATGGGTTGATAATTGGGGTTGGGGGGTGTGGGTTGGTGACTGATTACTTTCTCAAGTACCATACTCAGCCTACAATATTCTTTCCCTTTTTTTCCAAATTTACCAGGAATTTAGACTCTGATTAGAAGCACAATGTATTCCTACAATGATGGAATCTCAAAGAGAAAGAATGATACTGTTTGTACAGTGTGCCTTCACTAGGCCCTGATTGCACACTGGTCCTATAATCCAATTATCTTAAATAAAAACAGCTTACCAGCAAGAAAATTAAATTGAAGCCATGGGTGAGTTCAATAGTATCTGCTCTATGGTACCTCACAAAATGTTTCTTAAGATCTAATTCTTTTCAGAAGAGTTTGATCAGTTTTCAGGATCCTGAAATAGTGGAATTAGGCAACAGAACCAGGAGGAGTATCAAACACTAGGGAGTGACAATTTTGCCTCTTTAAAGGTTGTAAAGAGATTTGGCCCTCAGAGTGAGTAAGGTCTGCAGCTCTTGATTTTCCTAAATCAGATCAAGATCTGTTACCATATCAACAAACATCAGAAAGGGTGCTTCCCAGAAAGAAAAATAAAATGATGCATTTAAACCCCTTTTCTTCTTCTTGCACAGATATCAGGTCTCCCTTCTCCTTTATGGCTTTAAAAGGAGAAATGGCCAGTGAAAAAAGCCCTATCCAGGATTGCTATTATTAATATTATTACTATCATTATTTAATGGTATTGGTTTAGGGCCTACATCATGCCAGGCAATATACTGAGCACTGGGATAGACACAAGTAAATCAGGTTGGACACAGTCCATGTCCCACATGGGACTCAAAGTATTAACCCCTATTTTACAGTTGAGGTAACTGAGGCATGGAGAAGCTAAGTGACTTGCCCAAGGTCACAGAGTAGACCTTGGAGCCAGGATTAGAACCCAAGATCTTCTGATTCCCAAGTCCATGCTCCATCCTCTAGGCCACACTGCTTCTCTGATTAAATGAGATAGTAAGTGACATCTACTATCACCGAGTTGTTGAGAAGCAGTGTGGCTTAGTGTAAAGAGCATGGGCTTGGGAGTCAGAGGTCACGGGTTCTAATCCTGGCTCCATCACTTGTCAGCTGTGTGACTGTGGGCAAGTTACTTAACTTCTCTGTGTCTGTTACCTCATCTGTAAAATGGGGATAAAGACTGTGAGTCCCACGTGGGACAACCTGATTACTCTGTATCCACCTCAGTGCTTAGAACTGTGCTTGGCACATAGTAAGCACTTAACAAATACCATCATTATTATTATACTATTCATTCATTCATTCAATTGTATTTATTGAGCACTTACTGTGTGCAAAGCACTGTACAAAGTGCTTGGGAAGTACAAGTTGGCAACATCTAAACATCTGCCATGGTGAAAGGTCCACAAAAGAGCGGTAACGAGAGCTTATCGACTGCCAGTATGCCCAGGGGTTATTACTTTGGGTGGTACTGGTAGAGTCTTTGGAATAGTTGCTATGTATTAGGATCCCTGAGTAGATCTCGAGATCTCCCCACTCAGGCTATGTTTCATTGCCTTGCAGGAAACACTGACCCACCACTCTGGGTCACCATGAATGATCTCTCTGGGGGGTACAGTAGAATAACCCTTGAAATGATGGTAGTGTTTTTATTTGAAAAGCTGATCCTCTACCACGGTTCCCAATTTATCTGCTGGAGCTCCATTTTGTCATCAAGCAAAGTTTGGCAATCCCCTCTGCATGCCCCCATCACTTCACATACCCGGTACCAATATCATTTTCCCTTCAGCATCCCAAAAATCTCAGTGGTATTTCTCTTTGAACAGCCCTCAGCTTTTGAGGGGAATCAGTGAATCTAAGTGAAATTTTCAGTTACCTTACCTCGGTACAAAGATGGAGTTGTGGAGGAAGTTCTCAAAGACTTTCCGGTATTCAGCCTCCTCCTTCTCTGCTTGTTTCTCAGCCTCAGTTTTAGGACAAGCACAACAAGGCCCTTTCTCTCCACCACAGACTTCAGTTTTGGGGTTTTCAGTAACCTCTTCAACATCAATGGTGCCATCAGCGTACTTTCGCATAGGAATTTTGTCTTTTATAGAAAAGGAAAGTTTAAAAAAAGAAGAAAAATGGAATGGATGGATAAGACAACCGGTGACATACTAGATGAGGTGAAAAAAATGTCCTAAGCTTTGCTCAAGAACTTGGCATGTTTCTGTTGACAAGTAATTACTTGATACCTGTGGTATCAGGATCCTGGCAGTTTCAAACAATAGCAATTAACTGGTACGTGTCTCAACAACTTTACTATGAGCTGTCGTAAGCATCCTTACCTTTGGAGCAGTAATTGTGTCGGTAAAGGTAACTATCCTGAGGCTGTCGCTGCCATCTTACTATGTAGTAGGACAGGTTACCATTTGGAAGAGAAGGAGGATTCCATTTCACAATGAGCTGAGAGGATGAGTTGGATGCTGAAATAACATCTAGGGGTATAGAGGGCACTAAAAATGCAAAGGAAAAAAATACACACTGTATGGACTGAAATGTGATTTGGATTAAAGTTGAAAATGAGTCTAATTAACACAAACCTTGCCTTAGACAGCTATCTTCCCATGCAGAATGCAAATGTCAAAAAAACTAACAAGTTCTTATAATTAAATCTTGAAAACACAAATTTCATTCTAAAAAGTGGCACCAAAATTGAAATTAATTAGTTTTCTTAATACCAAAATATGTCCTCCTGAATTATATGGTAGAAAAAAAATCTGGTTTTCATGTTCTACCATAATGTATGTAGGTTTCTGTTTATTGTTAAACTTTTTTTTAAGTGGTTACTTTGGGAACAAGAGATAAATCATCAGGATGCTTATTATGTCACAATCCCTTATTTCACTTAAAAACTCCAATTAACACATTTTGCATGGATTTGGGAGTTTCTTTGTAAATCAGAAAAGTTCACATATTCATAATCACAATTAATAGATCTACAGACATAAAAAATTTAGATGCATAAGCAAAATGTTTCATTCTCAATTACCTCATGTACAAGTGAAATACAGCTATCTCCTGATTGTTTGCCCGTGTTAACAAGGGAGAAGAATATTGAAATCTTGGATAATCCAAATTTCTCTCAAGGCCAAAAATCAGGCTTATATTTCATTACCATATCCCCTGCTCACCCTCTGGGGCCATACTAATGAATTACTGGGGCAGACAATAGGAAGCAAGGAGTTAGGAAGCAGTGTGCCCAATGGATACAGCACAAGCCTGGGAGCCAGAAGGACCTGGGTTCTAATTCTGACTCTGCCACTTATCTGTGTGACCCTGGACAAGTCACTTTATTTCTCTGTGCCTATGTTATCTCACCTGTAAAGTGGGGATTAAGACTGTGAGTCTCATATGCGACATGGACTGTGTCCAATCTGATTAACTTGGATCTACCCCAGTGCTTAGTACACTGCCTGTCAAATAGCACTTAACAAATACCACTTAAAAAAAAGGAGATGAAGCAAAGAGCATGGGAAACCCACAAACTGGATATTCAGGGCCTGAATTATAGCCTGAATCAGTGTCCAAGTAAACTCATAGATTTGAGAAAAGAATGTCTCCAAAAGAAGGAAATCCAAGGTGATGTGGCCCACTTTTTAAATATCTGCTTTCACCTTATTTTCCTTCTAGCCCAAATCCCAGATTACCTGCACAGAAACAGAAAGATGCATGACTTTTAAAACAAAGGATGCTGTTTTGATTTTGGCTAATAAAAGTGCTTCTTATTTGGAAACATTTTCCTAATGCAACAGTCTTGCTTATCCAAGATGCATAAGTAAACTTTTAACTCAACCCATTTACAAAATAGATGGAGATGACCAGTTCCAGTATAGTTATTAAAGAAACATGAGGCTCTGTACACCTTCAAGGCATGACAACTTTGGAAAAGGATATGACTAATACTAGATTTTTCAAAACTAATCAGGACCACTTGATACTCAGCCACATGAAGTTTCCAAAATCAAGTACTTAAAAACAAATAAGTTATCCATCTATATTTCAAATACTAGGTACGAAAAAGCAAGCAGCCAGGTGGCATGGTCTAGTAGAAGGAGACCAAGCCTGGGAGTCAGAAAACTTAGGTTCTTACCT
The DNA here is from genome assembly GCF_015852505.1 of Tachyglossus aculeatus. Classification (NCBI taxonomy): domain Eukaryota; kingdom Metazoa; phylum Chordata; class Mammalia; order Monotremata; family Tachyglossidae; genus Tachyglossus; species Tachyglossus aculeatus. The sequence goes on along the minus strand of NC_052070.1, from coordinate 91,644,241 downwards.
GGGCTCCACCACTTGCCTGCTGTGTGACCTTGGGCAAAATCACTTAACTTCTCTGTGCCTCAATTTCCTCATCTGTACTATGGGAATAAAACATCTGTTCTCCCTCTCCTTTAGACTGAGAGTCCCATGGGGAACAGGGACTGTGTCCTACCCTATTAACCTGTATCCATCCCATGCTTAGTATAGTGCTTGGCACTATACTTAGTATAGTGCTTAACAAATACCATGTTTATTACTATTATTATTACTACTCCCCACTATTTTCAAATGTTAAATGGCCAAAGGCTTTCAAGTCCTTTTAAGATTTGTGTCCCTTTCACTGGAAGACTTGACCAATGGTCCATCTTTTCAGGGAGGGCTCTGTAGGAGATAGAAAGTCCTGGGAGACAGAAGTATCTGGGTTGTAATCTCAGCTCTGCTACTTGTCTGCTGTGTGACCTAGGGCAAGTCACTTAACGTCTCTGTGCCTCAGTAACCTCATCTGTAAAATGAGGATTAACACTATGAGCCCCATTTGGAACTTGGACTGTGTCCAACCTGATTACTTTGTATCTACGCCAGCATTTAGAATAGTGTCTGGCACATAGTAGGCACTTAACAAATACCATAAAAAATGGGTATCCCAAATGACTGCCATGGGAACCAATGAATTTTGTGAGTTCAGTGTGAGCAGGTAATGTGACTGTCAACTCTGTTGTACTCTAGTCTCCCAAGAGCTTAGTACAGTGCTCTGCGCATAGTAAGCTCACAAAAAATGCCTCTGATTGATTTTGTGGGTTGGTGAAATTTTGGCCAAAGTCTTTAATCCGAAGCCATATCAGAGACAGGGACTCAAATTTGTAAAGCAGACATTGGCAACCCCTGGCACTCAGAGAATACACTCCTCTTGGGCAAAAAATGGTTTTCTGCTTCTGTCATACTTTTCCAAGCCCCTTAGTACAGTGCCTTAAACTCTGTATGGGAGCAATAAATACTATTACTATTATCACTACAGCCACTAATAACAACCTCATCTGCCAAGCTAACCTGGCTGTCACCTCACCTTCTGACATCATTTTTTGGTCTGAGCATCTTTTCCCAAGTTTATCCGAGCACTAGAACCACTCTGGGGCTCAACTACATGAAAGATTTCCTGGCATTTCGCAGATTTTCATTCATTTAATCATATTTATTGAGTGCTTACTGCATGCAGAGCACTATACTAAGCACTTGGGAGAGTACGCTATAACAATAAACCGACGCCAGACATATTTCCTGCCCATAAAGAGCTTACAGTTAGAGGGGGAGACAGACATTAATATAAATGAATTACAGATATGTACATAAGTGCTGTGGGGCTGGGAGTGGGGGATGAATAAAGGCAGCAAGTCAGGGTGATGCAGAAGAGAGTGGGAGAAGAGGAAAGGAGGGCTTCGTCAGGCAAGGTCTCTTCAAAAAGGCTTTGAAGGGGAGGAGAGCAACTGTCTGTCAGATTTGAAGAGGGACGGCATTCCAGACCAGAGGGTGGATGTGGGCAAGGGGTCAACTTCCTATCTCCTCTTCTATTAGAGGCAGGCTGGCTACTGGACTCCAAATGCAGCTCAGCCATTTCCCTTTCTCATCTAAACCAATATCCAATTTTATCATTCATCCATTGCTTTGAAGTGAATATGCAAGTACGAGAAATGCAAGTTGATGGGATGACAATTTGGCTGTACATTCAAATAATCACTCCTTTTCAATGGGTCTATATACCTGAGGCATTGGTACGAATATAGACGATTTCACTTTTTGCTCCACGGATGTGGTCATTCTCTGCCATTGTGAGGGTAACCGCTTTGACATAAATTGCATACTGCGTCCAAGGTTTCAGTCCCTGAAGGAGGATTCCAGGCTTGAGTTCCTTATTGTGGGGAAGGTCCACATCCACCATATTCCAGCTGTTAGAGCCACATGCATCTTGCCCATCATACTCAGTGACATTTTTGAAAGGTCTGGAAAAAAAAAGGAGATCATTATGCTCTTCAGAAATCAAAGTTCCCAATAATTTTACAGGGAAATGCCATACCATATTTTCTAGAATGATAATGGCACAAAATATTAGAGTTTATTTTTAAAAGAGTACAACATAGAAATCACATCATAGATTCAAGCAAGGTGGCTCAGTGGAAAGAGCACAGGATCAAGGAGTTAGGAGACCTGGGTTCTAAACCTGCCTCTGCCAATGACCTGCTGTGAGACCTTGGGTGATTCATATTACATCTCCTGACCTCAGGTTCCCCCATTTGTAAAATGGAGATGAGACACCTGATCTCCCTCAAGCTGATATTATTGGATAGGGACTACTTTTGATTGATTCTCCTGTATTTTCCTCAAGGCTTGGCACCCAGTAAGTGTTTAATGAATATTAAGCATTTAATGGCTAGCAAAATTATTATCAGAGAAATGAACTTTCCTATTTAAAGAAGAGATTTAGTGTCCATAAATACTGGGACAATCAAAACTTAAGGAGTACAAAAACTTCTGTTTATTTCCTCTCCCCATGAAAATCCATTTCCAGCACTCAGAAGTCATTTTCTGCTAGAAGATGATTTGACCAAAAGGAGAACACTTGATGCTAGCACTCAATCAACCATATTTTAGAGCACTTGTTGTGTGCACAGCACTATACCAGACACTTGGGAGAGTATAATTTAATAGGGTTGGTAGACACTTTCCCTACCCACAATGAGTTTACCCTCTAGAGGGGAAGACAGACAATAATCTAAGTAAATTATGGATATGTTGCATATGCACTGTGGGGCTGAGGGAGAGGTCAATAAAGGGTGCAAACCTAAGTGCAAGGGTGACAGAAGTAAAATAAGCAGGTATCCCGACTGGGTTACTGCATCAGCCTCCTTTCTGATCTCCCATCCTCCTGTCTCTCCCCACTTCAGCCTATACTTCACTCTGCTGCCCAGATCATCTTTGAGCAGAAACGCTCTGGGCATATTACTCCCCTCCTCAAAAATCTCCAGTGGCTGCCTGCCAGCCTACAAATCAAGCAAAAACTCCTCACTCTCGGCTTCAAGGCTGTCCATCACCTCGCTCCCTCCTACCTCACCTCCCTTCTCTCTTTCTACAGCCCAGCCCACACCCTCCGCTCCTCTGCCGCTAACCTCCTCACTGTACCTTGTTCTCGCCTGTCCTGCTGTCGACCCCCGGCCCATGTCCTTCCCCTGGCCCGGAATGCCCTCCTTCCACACATATGCCAAACTAGCTCTCTTCCTCTCTTCAAAGCCCTACTGAGAGCTCACCTCCTCCAAGAGGCCTTCCCAGACTGAGCCCCCCCTTTTCCTCTCCTCCTCCCCATCCCCCCCGCCCTACCTCCTTCCCCGCCCCACAGCACTTGTACATATATTTGTACAGATTTATTACTCTACTGCTTTTACTTGTACATATTTACTACTCTATTTATTTTGTTAATGATGTGCATACAGCTTTAATTATATTTGTTCTGATTACTTTGACACCTGTCTACAGGTTTTGCTTTGTTGTCTGTCACCCCCTTCTAGACTCTGAGCCCATTGTTGGGTAGGGGCCGTCTCTATATGTTGCCAGCTTGTACTTCCCAAGCACTTAGTAGAGTGCTCTGCACAAAGTAAGCGCTCCCCCTCCCATCCCCTTACTGTAGGGGTTCTTCAAGGGTCAGTTCTTGTTCCCCTTCTGTTCTCTATCTACACTCACTCCCTTGGTGAACTCATTCGCTCCCACGGCTTCAACTATCATCTCTACGCTGATGACACCCAAATCTACATCTCTGCCCCTGCTCTCCCTCCCTCCCTTCAGGCTCGTGTCTCCTCCTGCCTTCAAGACATCTCCATCTGGATGTCTGCCTGCCTGCCATCTAAAACTCAATATGTCCAAGACTGAACTCCTTATCTTCCATCCCAAACCCTGCCCTCTCCCTGACTTTCCCATCACTGTAGATGGCACTACCATCCTTCGCGTCTCACAAGCCCGCAACCTTGGTGTCATCCTCGACTCTGCTCTCTCGTTCACCCCTCACATCCAATCCGTCACCAAAAACTGCCGGTCTCACCTCCGCAACATTGCCAAGATCCGCCCTTTCCTCTCCATCCAAACCGCTACCCTGTTGGTTCAATCGCTCATCCTATCCCGACTGGATTACTGCATCAGCCTCCTCTCTGATCTCCCATCCCCCTGTCTCTCCCCACTTCAGCCTATACTTCACTCTGCTGCCCAGATCATCTTTGTGCAGAAACGCTCTGGGCATATTACTCCCCTCCTCAAAAATCTCCAGTGGCTGCCTGCCAGCCACGAATCAAGCAAAAACTCCTCACTCTCGGCTTCAAGGCTCTCCATCACCTCACTCCCTCCTACCTCACCTCCCTTCTCTCTTTCTACAGCCCAGCCAGCACCCTCCGCTCCTCTGCCGCTAATCCCCTC